>NC_090320.1:140093078-141444840 GCF_040869045.1 Eurosta solidaginis | reverse complement strand
TCTCTCTTTCTTCTATCTCTCTTCTCTTCTCTTCCTCCTCTATTCTCTCTCTTCTCTTCTCTTCTCTTCTTCTCTTCTATCTCTCTCTTCTCTTCTCTTTCTTCTCTTCTGATCTCTTCTTCTCTCTCTTCTTCTCTTCTATCTCTTCTCTGTCTCTTCTCGTCTCTTCTCTTTCTCTTCTGTTCTGTTCTCTTCTCTTCTCTTCTCTTCTCTTCTCTTCTCTTCTCTTCTCTTCTCTTTCTTCTCCTCTCTCTCTTCTTCTCTTCTCTTCTCTTCTCTTCTCTTCTCTTCTCTTCTCTTCTCTTCTCTTCTCTTTCTCTTCTCTTCTCTTCTCTCTCTTCTCTTCTTCTCTTCTCTTCTCTTCTCTCTCTTCTTCTCTTCCTTCTCTTCTCTTCTCTTCTCTTCTCTTCTCTCTCTCTCTCTCTGCTCTTCTCTCCTCTCCTCTTCTTTTCTTTTCTTTCTCTTATCTTTTTTTCTCTTCTCTTCTCTTCTCTTATCTTTTCTTCTCTACTCTTCTGTTCTCTTCTCTTCTCTCCTCTTCTTTTCTTTCTTCTCTTCTCTTCTCTTCTCTTCTCTTCTCTCCTCTCTCTTTCTTTCTCTCTCTTCGCTTCTCTTCTGTTCTCTGTTCTGTGTTGACCTCTTTCTGACAGGCATTCGCTTAAGTTTGCATAACGTGAAAACCTGGGATTTCATTGTTGGTTCTGTGCAGGGACGTAAAAGATTGAAACAGGGTTTATGTAGTTACAAAAGTGTTGCTCCTGTTCCACAGCATTTGATTTTCATTAAAAAGTTAATTTAAAACATGAAGATACTCCTCTAAGTGAAAAAGCATAGAAAACGTAGAGTTCTTCAAATTATTGTGAAAAACTTTTTAAACTCAACAACAAAGTATATCGGTAAAATATGTTGTAGGATTTTTTGAATTTCTGTACCCAAGTTCATTATATTTGTGTAATACAAGAATCTGGTAACAGAATTTTGAATAAAAAATAACAATGTTATTACAAAAAATTGATAGATTATGCAAACTTTCATTCAATCATATTTTTTACCTACTTCTTTGGTTTGCTTTCACTCACAGCGCCATTTTATTTGCGGGAGACTTTCACAGAACAGAAGTAAAAGCGGATTTACATAGATGTTGAGTTGTGTTGCATCGATCTAACGCTTTGGCAGGCCCATAGTTATTAGCCGTGTTTTTTTTACACGCGTATACGTTTACGTTTGCGCGTAAAAAAAAATGTTTATCCTCGCATAGATAATGCTTAAGAGACCCATCTAGCGGCAGTGGTTAGATAACTAGCTACAGAACAGAGTGTATCTAAAATCGGAGACACAAACCTCTGGTGGCCATAGTGTATAACATATGAATAGTGGATACACACCATTTTTTAGAGGTGATACATAAAATTAGTGTTGAGGTGAAACATATGCACATATTTCAGTTACATCTGAGTATAATGCGTATTGAAATTTAGTAGTACTAATTTTATGCGCAGCAATTTCAGAGGTGTATTTAAAGTTTGAGGCTTAGCAGTCAATATAAAGTTTTAAGCGTAAACGTTTATAGATGTAAACAAACACAGCTATTATAAAAATCTTCGCCTTTAAAGCGATGAAAGGTTTGTAAATCCTCCTTTGAGAATTTCTCAACTTTTTAAATCCCTTAACATTCAACAAACTTTGTGTAGCAAGTTATAGTAGCTGCCATAAATTTAACTCAACTGTTGGGGCGAAGCATCCAAAAATTTACATAAACGCTTTGGTTGCGTGCCGACGCTTTGACAACGTCATACGAAAAAACAATGAAACGCCTTGCGCTATCTTTGCTTTGAAGTGACCGAAAAGTTTGTATAATTTTTCCCTTATGCATTTGTGTAAAACAATCATAGAAGTTAAATTTTACCTGAGGAAAACATTTAAATAAATTTTGCTTTCCGTATGTTTCCGCAATTGTTGTAGGTTACAAATCTTCTTTATTTATATTTCCTCGGAAATATATGCAACTATTTCATCTGTAAATACTACAAAGTTTTAATAAATTATCAACTACAACTCAGGTTGAAGTAGTATTACGTACCAAAAATGCAACTCTAGACCTGAGATTTACATCAGGTGAGCGAGGCTGTTTGTAATTTTGACGTTCATCCCTTAGTTGACACATTTGGTATTGTACAAAATGTTCGACGCTTTGGTTCGATAAAATAACAACGTATCTTCTCTTGTCCGGAAAAATATTGAACTACTAACCGTTCAGACAATTACAAAAACAAAATACATAGAGCGTGATTGTTTATCTCTATTTATCACCTTCCATTATTCTGACTGGAGAAAAACAAGAGCAATTTTTTGTTAATTTCTGTTATTTTCTTCAACAACGAATCAAGTGATTAGAGTGTATTTTTTGTATTTTTTTTACTTTATTGCATATTAATTAGAGATTGTATTAATCTATCGAAAAAAAAAACCGGATGTGATTTGTGCGCTTAAAAGATTGTAAAGGTGCGGGAACACCAGACAAACCAGGTTTTCGCGCATAAGTTTGTCGTGGACCGACACTAGGGAATAGGCAGCGGGGCGTGCATGCTTGCATTAACCAGGCTTAATTTAGTCAGTCGGAAGGTCGGGGTTTTTGCTCCTATCAAACCACCCTAGTGTAAGTATATATAAAAACTAATTCATGCACTTTATTGAATAAACCCGAACAGAAAATTCATTCAAAAAGAAAACAAATGCTTTCAGCTCATATTCTCTATATACGGACGGACTCTCTTAACTAGCATAGTAATAGGAAAACCGGACGGACAAGCGTTACTCTGAACTCAGAGCAATAATCTACACACACACAACACATGGCATCTAACATTGGCCAAAATACCGAAAACAGAATTACTATGCAAAAACCAAGTAATGCGAAAAAAAACACAATACACCTATGAGAGGATGTCTGTGGTGTTGCTTTGCCTCTTTATTTACTCTCCCTCCCTGCCCTACGAAAGTATTGAGAGTTTTATATCAACTCTCCCATACCAAACCAACACTAATCCTCGACTACATGATCAACTCACAAGACTTTAACCGATATTCTACTCTTTATTCATGTTATTTATTGCTAAGCACTACATTACCAAAAAATAGAGATTTATTCTCATTCTCTTACATTTATGTTTCCAATATATATTTCATTTACTCATTCTTAATTCAATTCAGCTGCGATTTCCTGGATATACAAAAAAAAAAATGCTTACATATTTATGTTTGTAATAATATACCGAAATATAAATTAACGCAGTTTGAGCTAAATTAAATCAATGAAAATATGCGTTAACTGTTGATATCCAGCTGTATGATGAGTACAACTTATAGTATTTTATGATTTAATTTACACTCACAAAAACTTACATATTTGCATATTTATGTATGTATATTTGTTTGTTTTGCTTACATTGAACAGGGTGCTGCAACGATGTTTGCGCAAACAGGTTGTTTTGAATTTTATGTAAATTACTTATTTTATAGTTGGCTTCTGGTTACATTTTGAATAAATGTGTATATTATGTAGTTGTTGCTGCCAAAGTTACATTAAATTAGCTTTTAAACTGATTTAGTTTCAGCTTACATATTTAATATTTTTTTTAAATACATTTGTGTATTTTCTCCTTTTTTTTTTGTTTGATCTTGATAAAGCTTCTTCTTTTTTTAATTTATAATTATTAATAAATTTGTTTTTCTTTCCTTTTTGTTTTTTCTTTTTTTTTTACAAGTTATTAGCTAAAGTTTTACACTAATATTTAGATGCAAAAATATTAAAGTGCCATTGAGCGAAAATTTATTTGAAAGAAATTAAATTAAAAAGAAGCATTTTTTTGGTTAATTGTAAATTAAGGAAACTATTGGAAGCATTTTTTAGGGCCATAGTATGATTGCGGTTGAATATATTTTTCTGGTATTTTTGTTGTTTCGTATTTTATTTAAATTTTTTTCTTTTTAAATTGCACTTACTAAGTATGTATGTTTTAAGTTATGTTCTTAGTTTCTGCGTATTGGTTCGGGTTCTCTTTTAATAGGTTTTACATACCACGTGGAATGGCGGCGCAGATGGGACCCCACTCTAAGCCTTGCTTCCGTCTTTCTCTACCTTTATGAAATAATATCATAGTTTTTGGCTAAATTTACGGCGGTATGATATTAGCTGGATATTCACAGCGAGGGCTGGACAAGGGGAGGGGTACCTTTCCCTAGACGGATTTCCTCGAGGGAAGGAACCTCGCCCCCTTTAATAAATTATATTTTTAACTCCTAATCGCATCGGATGTTAAAGATGGCCTATAAGAGGGGATTCTTTCTTGTGCGAATATTTTGTATTGTGCTTCTAAATCGATAAAACTAGGGCTTTTTTTCAAACCAATATTATTTTTTTGTTTTTAATATTGTCTTGACTGTTCAATGAAAATTAATCGCGATGGACTAAAAAACTTTGGATTAATAACTTCGCAATTTATAAAAACTTTAAAGATGTTACTTGCTGTCGATCCTAAGCGGAAATAGCAGAGGATATGATTGTGGCAGAACCTGACACCTGCGCTCTCTCCCTTTTCTCAGTTGTCTGACAAGTTTTGCCTGTGTTGGATAACGCAAAAAAATTTGTAAAATAATTAATTCGCTGTGGTGTGTTATCTGTCAATACCCGATGCAAATTTGATATATATTTCTCATATATAACCGAGGTAATTTTTAAATATAAGAATCACTGAAATAACCCCATTTGGAATTCTAGCCCTCACAAGTTTTAAACGGATGAAACGCTTTCGGATTCTTAATCTGGACGTAAGTACGCATCATTAGATACCTTACTTGAAAATTTTGGCTCAAATTTAGGGTGGGGCCCCTAAACTGCACAATTACCGGTTTTTTTAATTACTCGCAAATGTAGGTGCCGATTTTACACACGAATTTTTTTTTTTGGAAATTACTTTTTAACAAAGGGTGGACTAACGAATTACATTTGGTGTTTTTAATTACTCACATATGAAGATGCCAACTTCACACGGAATTTTGTTTTTAAATAACTTTTTAACGAAAGGTGGGCAAACGAGAATTGTTCCTGGACAAACATGGACAAACGAATGAGATATGGTTTTTTTTATATAACTCGCATATTTAGGTTCCAGCTTCACGGAGCTCATTTCCATTATCAACGACCTCTGCCAGCTTAATTATCTACACTGCCGTCCATAGCAAGAAGGCAGTAAAGTGTAAAAAAGTGAAATCAGGGAAATATGAATAGCGAGTTTTACGTTTGTTTTAACTAAAACTAATGAATATTAAATTATCAAATGACCTTATTGGAGGGTTATTATCATGTGATTCTGTTACATAATTCTTTCCGCAGCCTGAAATAGGTCGCTTGTAAATTTAAAGCAGTAAAATTAAATTTAGGGCATTACAGTCTTTGCTCAATGTTACAAAGTGATCTTCGAAAAGTTCGAGAAGAATATAATAATCAAATATGGATATGCGATTAAAAATATTTAACTTTTAATTAAATTAATGAGCTTAGAGAAGGTTTGTTACGAGCATATAATAATAAATCCAACCCAACACCCCGACGTATTTCACTTAGCGCCGCGTTTGCATTGCTCTTGTTGGCGAAAAACCATGTTCAATAAAAGCAAAAATGAATGAAAGCATTACCGTCGAATTTCTAAGTGAAGTATTATGTAACCGAAAATCGTCACCATTTCATGGTGGGCGATTTTGGCGCCTACGATGAAAAATGCGCAGTTATGAATAATATGAAAATGTCAACGATAGTTTTATAAAATGCGTGCCAATATTGTTTGTAAATTTTCGTGCTCTAATACGGATTTACTTATTGTTGGTTTTTCTGTTCAAACATATATTTTGTTGTTGTAGCAGCGCTTCGCCCCATCCAATAGGCGTGACCGATCACAAATTGTCATCAATATCCTCTAACGGCAGTCCTAGGAAACTTGCAGTTTCAACAGGGGTGGACCATAGTGAGAGGGTGTTACAGGCTTTGGTCCCACATTGCAGTTGAAGAGATGGCTGGTGTCAAGTGGGCACATATTGCAAGCAGAACATGCATTATGTATGTCGGGGCTGTTTCTGGATAGGTTAGAGTTTAACCTCTTACAGTACCCAGATCGAAGTTGAGCTAGGGTGACGCGTGTTCCCCTGGGCAGGGTGCGTTTCTCTTCTTCTAGTTCTGGGTATTTTTCTTTAGGAACTGTGTTCCCGAGCAATTCCTGGCATGGAGGTCCGACGCCAGTTTATGGAAATCGCTGAGTACCTGTTTGTGTTTTTTTGCTTCATAAGCCGGTGTTCTCAGGTGCCGTAATTTCTCAATTTGTTTACTGAGATGATCTCTTAAGCCCCTGGGAGCTGTGGCCTCTACAGTCAGATGCCTGTTGGGATACCCAGGTTTCTGGGTATTCAACAAAAACTGTTTGTTCAGCATTTCATTTCTCTCCCTGATGGGGAGTACTCTCGCCTCATTGTGTTGGTGGTGCTCTGGGCACAGAAGAAGACAGCTCGTAGCGGTTCTGAGAGCGGTGTATTGGCAGGCCTTTATTTTCTTCCAGTGAGTAACCTTTAGGCTTAGCGACCATATCGCGGACGGCCAATTGCCTTGTAAGTGGTAATGAGCGTTTCTTTGTCTTTACCCCAAGTGTTTCCGGCAAGAGATTTTATTAAGGCTCTGGATTTTAGGCACAACTTCGGCTACATGCTCGCCAAAAGCTAGATCATGATCGAACTTCACACCCAATATTTTTGGTTGTATCACAGTCGGTTGAGTACTGTTGCGTGGTGGGATTTTTTTTATCTAATCCGCAATTTATTTGCCTATTAATGGCGTTTAGCACGGTGGTAGTGCTATGTTCGAAAGCCATGCTGATGATAGGAAAGACACAAATTTGCAGTGAAATTGGGAAGCAGAATGGCCTCAAGATTCTTCGCTACTGGCGATAGGAGAGATATCGGACGATAAAATTCTCTTACGTTAGCTGGTTTTTCAGGCTTTAATAGTGGAACCACCTAGGCCATTTTTCGGGGATGACGAAGGTGGACAGGGACAGGTTGAAGACATGCACTAGATAATTAAATCCCTCTTTGCCAAGGTTTTTAAGCATCGGCATGGCTATGCCGTTTGGGCCTACTGCTTTGGACGGTTAAGTATGAATGATGGCATCTTCAACCTTTTTGGCGGTGATGATAATTGGGGACGCGCTGTGCTTATACGTGTGCGCTCGTCTGCTGGCTCGCCGTCTAGCTCTGTCAACCGCAGAATGCATTACATATTGTCGGCAGAAAGCGCTGCGCATTTTTGCTCATCCAAAATTAATGTATCGGCAAAGGCGATGGAAATTTTGTCATTGTGCTTAGTCTGGTTCGATAGAGACTCTACGGTGAACCAAAGCTTACCTACACCGGCAAAGAGGTTACAATCTGATGCATTGGTTTATGTCTCTTATTTAGGGGTCCCCGGGGTCGTGCTCTCTCATAAGGTCACGTTCTCTCGGATTTCCGGGATTTTTGTGCCGCTTCATAAAATCGACTATCGCCGTGATATTCCCAGTTAACCTATTACAGTGCAACCGCAGTAGTCTGAAGTGTAACGGGAAAGACGTCGTCACCCTGGGGTAAGTTACGGGTGACTACGTGTGTTGTGAGTTGAGGGAGGCCAGGTTGTTGTTGTTGTAGCAGTTTTTCGCCCCACCTAATAGGTGCGACCGATCACAAATTGTCATCAATATCCTCTAACGGGAGTCCAAGGATGGTCAACAGGGGTGGGCCATAATGAAAGGGGTGTTAGAGGGGTTGGTTCCACATTACAATTAAAGAGATGGTTAGTGTCATGTGGGGACACATTGCAAGCCGGGCATACATTTTGTATGTCGGGGTTGATTCTGGATATGTAAGAGTTTAGCCTGTTACAGTATCCAGAACGAAGTTGAGCTAGAGTGACTCCCGTTTCCCTGGGGAATATGCGTTCCTCTTCCGCAAGTTTTGGGTACTGTTCTTTGAGTACTGGATTCACCGGGCAATTCCTGTCATAAAGGTCCGACGCCTGTTAGCGGGGTTCAATGAGGACCTGCTTGTGTTTTTTTGCTTCATACGGCTGAGTTCTCAGGTGCCGTATTTCCTCAAATTGCTTACGGAGATGACTGCTTAAGCCCCTAGGCGGTGTTGGCTCATCAATCAGATGTCTTTTGGGATGTCCAGGTTTCTCGGTGTTCAACAGGACCTTTTTGGTTAGCATCTCATTTTTCTCCCTGATGGGGAGTATTCTCGCCTCATTATGTAGATGGTGTTCTGGGGACATAAGAAGACAGCCCGTGGCAGTTCTCAGAGCAGTATTTTGGCAGGCACATAGCTTCTTCCATTGAGTAGTTTTTAGGCTTGGCGACCATATAGGGGACGCGTAGCATGCAATCGGCTGGCCAATTGCTTTGTATATGGTAAAGAGCGTTTCTTTGTCTTTCCCCAAGTGCTGCTAGCAAGGGATTTGAGGATTTTATTACGGCTCTGGATTTTCGGTACAATTTCGGCTGCATGCTCACCAAAATGTAGATCCTGATCGAACGTCACACCCCAGATTTTGGTGTGTAGGACAGCCGGTAGCGTAGTGCCATCGACGTGGATGTTCAAAATGGTCGACATTTGGGACCTCCATGTTGTAAATAAGGTCGCGGAGGATTTATTCGGTGATAATGCCAGGTTCCGCTAGGCGAAAAAACTGGAGAGATCAGGGAGGTAGCCGTTTATTTTGTTGTAAGGCTCATCGATCTGTGGACCTGGGCCTGTGGCCATTATTGGACAGTCATCGGCGTAGGAAACGATAGTAACTCCTTCTGGTGGCAAAGGTAGCTTACATATGTATAAATTAAATAAACTGAGGATAGGACACCACCCTGTGGCACCCCTTGTTTAATTTTTCTTTGTTTTGATGTTTCGTTTTTAAATTGCACCGATGCCTGCCGCCACCCAGATAATTTGTGGTCCACCTTTTAAGACATGGGGGAAGGGTAGACCCTTCCAGGTCTTGCAGTAACGTGCCGTGGTTGACCGTATCAAAAGCTTTTGATAGGTGTAGCGCAACGAGTACTGTTATATTGTGGGAGTTTTGATTTAAACCGCAATTTATCTGGTTGCTAATAGCATTTAGCGCGGTGGTGGTGTTATGGAGTTTTCTGAAGCCATGCTGATGAAAGGCTAGTTGCAAATTTTCTTTGAAGTAGGGGAGCAAAATGGCTTCAAGCGTCTTGTCTACTAGCGATAGGAGAGATATCGGGCGATATGACTCTCCTATGTTAGCTGGTTTCCCAGGCTTTAGTAGCGGGACCACCTTGTCCATTTTCCATTTTTCGGGAATGACAAAGGCGGAAAGAGACAGGTTGAAGACATGTGCTAAATATTTGAAACCCTCTTTCCCTAGGCTTTTAAGCAGCGGCATGGCTATGCCGTCTTGGCCCGCTGCTTTAGATGGTTTAGCATGACCGATGACATCCTCAATCTCTTTGGCGGTGATGGTAATAGGTGGCGCGCTGAATTTATGTTAATGTGCGTGTCTATTGGCCTTCCGTCTATCTTTGTCGACCGTAGAATGTATTATATATTGTCGGCAGAAAGCGCTCGTGCATTTTTTTGCATCCGACAGCACTTTATCGCCAAAGGCGATGGAAACTTTGTCATTGTGTCTAGACGGATTCGATAGGGCTTTGCGGTGAACCAAAGTTTACCTACACCGGCAGAGAGGTTACAACCGCTTAGGTGCTCCGCCCATTTCGCCCGCTTGTGTTCATCCACAAGCAATCTGATGCGTTGGTTTATATGCCTTATTTGGGGGTCGCCGGGATCGAGCTGTCTCTCGCTAAATTCGCGGCCTCCGCCGAAAAGTGGGGCCGGACTACGGGAATTCTACCGGCGGGAATGAAGCGAGCCGAGGCGGAGTCAATGACCCTGCGGAAAGCACGCTCCCCTTGGTGGGCATCAGTCGCGATAGGGAGGGCAGCAAAGCGGTTGTCTGATAAGGATTTGTGTTCGTCCCACTTTCCTTTTTTAAAGTTTATGAAAGTGCATTTTTCTGTGACGATGAGGTCGGCGGTACGCTCGACCGAAATAAGTATAGGCCGGTGGTCGGATGCCAATGTCACCATCGGCTGCCAGTTGACGCAGTTTACAAGTTCTGCGCTCACGATTGATATATCCAGCGAACTGTGACAGCTTCCTACCATACGTGTTGGGCGTCTCCGTTTATTGTGCAGAACGTCGTTTCTTCTATTTGATCCGCCAACATCTCACCCCTACTGTCCACCCGCAAGTTCGAATGCCATAGATCGTGATGGGCATTGAAATCGCCTAAGATAATGCAATTGTTTCCAGTGAGTACGCCGCTGACGTCAGGGCGGTATCCACTGTGGCAACAGGTGACAGGAGGGATGTAGATGTTGATGATTTCTAGATTTGCATCGCCCGCCCGGACAGATAATCCTTGACGTTCTAAGACACTGTCCCTGCGGTCGATGTCGGGATCAAATATATGATATTGCACAGAGTGGTGTATGATAAATGCGAGGTCGCCTCCATTTCCGCTCTCGCGATCTTTTCTGTGGACATTATACCCATAAAAGGTCTGCAATGCAGATCTTGCTGTGAGTTTAGTCTCTTGAATCGCAGCAATGCGGATGTTGTGCCGCTTCATGAAATCGACTATCTCCGTGATCTTGCCAGTTAATCCATTGCAGTTTAGCTGCAGAATTCTGAAGTGCATAGGGAGAGACGTCGTCACTCTGGGAGTAAGTGACGGGTGACTACGCCTTGGTTGTGGAAGGTTAGGACCTAACTGCTGTTGTGGCCCTGGGACTGTACGTCCTTGTGTAAGCATTGTGGTACCCGGTGTATTTGGGTATGCGGCCTGGCATCATGGCGCAATGAAACCCGTCGGGGGGTTGCCGTCGCGGGGACCATAACATCTAGGAAAGTGGCACCGTCCATGGCAGGAGCTGCATTGGGCGGATGTCGCAAACATATATATTCTGTGCTGGCAAACGGTGCAAAGGGAGGTAGGGACTAAGAGTCCGTATCCTTGACCTATACAATTGCTGTCGGAAAAAGGGGGGAGGGGGGGCAGGGCTGATGCTCGGCATTGCTCCCAACTCTACCACGGAGATTGTAGGTATGAGTGGGAGCAGCCGTATGAGTTGGTGGAGCCGTGTGGCGCGAGCAGTAGTGGGTGTTTGTTGTGGCTTGCCGAGCAGCGGGGCTGCTGGAAGGTAGTGGGGGGGGGGGGGGGGGCGCTAAGGAGCAGACTACGGGACGTCCTAGGGCGTGAACAGCAAGGATCCACAAAAGAGACGACAATGACCTGTTAGTCATCTGTCGGAGTTGTTGGATTTATATAAATTTGGCTTCTAGCTTAAATCTATTCAAAATTTCAAAATGAAAACACAAAGTCAAAATTAATCGCTTATTCTTTATATTCAAATTAAAAATTTTCAAATTCTGTCATTATTAGTTTTCTGTATTTCAGAGCACCAGTAATATAGTTAATCAGTTATTTTCAATCAGGATCAGCATTTCATTGAGGTTGCAGAGTGTGCAGCCTCTATTGTACCTCCCCTATAAATAAATTTAGTCGCATCTCGCCTTGAAAATCCACATTGTGTTTGCACGAGTAAAGCTTTCTTTAAAATACTGCGTCCCTAAATTATGTTCCAGGTATTTATAAATTCGATTTTCACTACTCAGTGATTTTCGCCACATTCTCACTCTGTTTTCTGCTTTTAAGTGCGATAATAATAAAAAATTATTATTTTTCCACCCTCACTAGGGTATGCACCTTGTCGTTGGTGTGAGGGCTTAGTTGAACTCCATAGCGCCCGACTATGAGGCGGGGCTCTTTAGGACTGACATATACGCGGTTTCGCCTCCTAGGAGGGCGGCGGGATGTCGGTGACTAAGAACTCCCAGGCTGCCAGAATCCAGGGTGTTATGACGACCGTGCCTATTGGGGTCTGTGCGATGCAACGAAATCTTTAAACAGAGGAACGTCACAGGGTTGGATTTTATCACCAATTCTATGAACGCTGGTTATAAACCAATTGCTTAGGCGGTTCGACGGATGACCAGTCAAATTAACCGCATATCCTGATGACGTTTCTCTCATTATAAGCGAAAGAAGCCTAACAACACTCAGCTCTCTGATGGATCGGGTACTTTGGGATGTACATGCCTGGGCATCTGGAGTCAGGTTAACCGCCAACGTGGAAAAACCCGATCTATTATTATTTACTAGGAAGTATGAGGTCCCTAATTGGACCAAGCATACGCTTGGAGAAGTAACCCTGCAAGAAAAATATAGCACAACGTATCTAGGAGTCATACTAGACAGTAAGGTGTCGCGAAGAAAGCCTCCGCGGCACTCTATGCATGCAAGAGGATGCTAGGAAACTTGAGAGGGTATGCAGAGTACAATGATTAACATATCGGGAGCCTTAAAAACTACCCCGACAGCAGCATTGCATGCCATTCTGCACATCCCGCCTGCAGACCTAATGGCCAAAAACATCGCGTTAGCAATGGCAACAAGGCTTAAGGCCTCGGGGCAGCTTGAGTGCAGGCCTTATGGCCACAGCAAAATAGCGCTATCATCTATCGGGCAAACGGAATATATGGTCCCGTGCCTGACCTTTAAAGGAGATATTGGGGCCACAATTGAGCCGGAGGGTTGGTTCCGGGGTGCAGAAATTGTAGAACGTGCTATAAACGTGTATACGGATGGTTCAAAATTAATGGAGGTGGTTGGGTCTGCTGTTTACTGTGTCGACCCAGAAATAAGTAGATCCTACAGGCTGCCGGATTACTGCAGCGTTTTTCAAGCGGAAATTATAGCAGTGAAGAAAGCAGCAGAAATTCTGGAGGAAGCGTGCTTAAGCTGCAGTCGCGTTAATTTATATATTGATAATCAGGCTGCGATTAAGGCAATAATCTCACACATTACTTCATCAAGTAGTGTTCTGGAATGCAAAGAAGCATTGTAATAACTTCGCTCAGGCCGGACCATACATCTTTACTGGGTTCCCGGTCATAAAGGGATAGAATGTAACGAAAAAGGCCGATGAGTTGGCAAAGGAGGGTGCAATACTCGCTGAGTCGACGATAGACGTCCCAATTCGTTTGAGAGAAATCAAAAGGAGACATGAGTTGCATATGATGCATCAAGCAGGAAAGGCGTGAACAAAAGCGCGGGGCTGCAAAATCTTTAAGATCATGTGCAAAACCTACGATATTAGACTCACAAAGTGGCTCATAGCTCTGAAGAGAGAAGACCTAAAACTCACGATGAGCATACTGACTGGGCACTGCCTTCTGGCGTCACATGCTTATAAGTTAGCCCTCGTCAGTAACAGCAAGTATAGGAAGTGTGAGCTGCAGGAATAAACGGCTGAGCACGTTCTGTGTTCATGTCCTGCGTTCGCCAAGTCAAGGCTCCAGCTATTAGGGGTGGCAGAGTTGCCAGATCTTGAGGCAGCAATTAAGCTGGGTCCTAGGAAACTGTTATTATTTTTCAAGAGGACGGAGTTGTTCTATAACATATGTCCTGGCACCTGATTGGGGTTCTTCCGTTTGGTCGTCAAACAAATTCTGGTAACACTATGGACACATTCAGTCTATGTGAGGTCTTTATTGACCGGCCAGTTCAACCTAACCTAACCTGATCGACAATCAAATATAGTCATATGTTGCTGAAGATGATTTCAGACTGAAATCGAAATATCGACGAATTAAAACAAAAATACAATTTTAGATATTGTGTTTTATTTAACTACGGCCTTTCAGCTCATTTTATGTTTAACAGTAATAAATACTTACAAGGCTATAATCATCAATAATTTTCTAGGATTTCTAAATTTCTATACCCAAGTTCATTAGATTTGTTTAGTACAAGAGTCTAGTAACAGCATTTTTAAATGTGAAAAAAAAAAAAACAACAATTTTATTGCATAAAAACGTATCTTATAGTAAAAGTAAAAAAAAATAAATGTAAGGCGCGATAACCTCCGAAGAGATCTAAGGCCGAGCTTCTCTTCCAATTTGCGTCGTGCTCCTCTTGATTTTCCCTACAAATTGGCCGGACGGGACCTACATGTTTTATGCCGACTCCGAACGGCATCTGCAAGGCAGATGAGTTTTCACTGAGAGCTTTTCATGGCAGAAATACACCCGGAGCGCTTGCCAAGCACTGCCGAGGGGCGACCCCGCTTAGAAAAATTTTCTTCTAATTTAAAAACCTTATTTCTAAAATTTTTGATGTTGCTTTGCCCGGGGTGCGAACCCAGGGCATACGGTGTGGTAGGCGGAGCACGCTACCATCACACCACGGTGGCCGCCGTAAAAGTACATACATGCTTTTTCCTGCTCTTTTGGCATATTTCCACTCTCAGCACCGTTTTATTTGCGGGAGACTTTCACAGCGCCAGAAATTAAGGCGGATTTACACATACGCTTTGGTTGTTGCATTCTCCTTGTAATTTTCTTCGCTTTGAAGTGATGAAAGAGTTGTAAATCCTACTTTGACAATTAATAACTTTTTGAATCCCTTAATATTCAAAAAAATTTTGCGTTACAAGATATAGGAGCGGCCATAAGTTTAACTCATCTGTCGAAGCCTCGCAACAAAAGGGACGTTTACATAAACGCTTTGGTTGTGTGTGTGCTCTGATAACGCCATACGAAAAACAGTTAAACGCTTTGCGTTATATTTGCTTTGAAGCGACCAGAGCGTTTATACAAATTTGGGATTATGTATTTGTGTAAACAGCCATTGAAGTTAAATGTTTCATGAGGGAAACGTGTTACACGTGTGAGTCTTTATATTTTGTTAAGTTTCACTTGATTTTTTGACTCTAATTTAAATAAACTTTGTTTTCCGTATGTTTTCGCATTGTTCGAGGCCACCAATCTACTATATTATTTGTAAATACTACAAAGTTTTATTAAACTATCAAATGCAACTCAGCTTAAAGTAGTCTTACGTACCAAAAATGCAACTCTAGATCCGAGATTTGCATCAGGGGAACGAGGCTGTTTCTAATATTGACGTTTATCGCTTAGTTGATACACTTACTATAGTACACAATGGTTGAGACGACAAGTTGAAAGTTTTTAACTCATCACCGAAGAGACGTTCTCGAGGAGCTAAATACTTTGAAACAAATATATTAACGCCTTTTTTTATATCCAAATTTAATCAATATTTAATCACTTTTCATATAATTTAATAAAAAATTTTAACTTGTATAACAAGAAAATCCAGCTGAAATAAAAGCAAAACCTACATTTTAGGGGCTCGTCCTTAAAAAAAAGAATATAGTGTTTGTGCGTGTGTGTTTCGGTGTAACGGCGGCGCTTGGTGCATACGAAAATGTTCCCGAAAATTTAAAGCGTAGTATAAAATATCCTACTACTGCATTGCATAAATTCGTGTTCGAGCGTGATGGTGACCGAAGCAACCGCAACCGATTACGCGGATTCGAAAGTTTCTTGTTTGATACCAATCTATGCCTCGTACAAAAAGGCAATATTCTTACAAGCATCAAAATTTAATGCTACATATATTTGAAAATCTTTAAAAGGGCCGTTTGTTGTGCGCAAGTGTTTACGTTGATGACAATGTTGATGACGACGAAGTCGGCAGAGCCGGCGGGGACGCAAGCATAGACGAAGCTAGAGGAGTTGGAAGTTTAAAAAGTAACGACGATGTCGAAAATCAACAAATACAGCGTATGAGAGGAAATTCTACGATAGCAACAAACAAAAGAAGAAATGAAAACGACAATTGCTTTATGTCATTCGCTAGCGAGAATGAAACAAATGTAAATAAAGACGTGGCAAAAAACATTACTACACAAATTTCACGGTTTGCTATACATTTAGGGGTACTGAAGCTTCAGTGAGAACGTTAGACGGCACTGAAAAATTACCAGTAGAAGTGTGGGATGAGGAGTTTGAAGAAACTGCTTCATATTTGCAAAATTACTAGCAAAATTGTTCGTATCAAGTGAAAGAGGTATAACTTCGTGTACAAAGTTGAATTCTACTCTACTTGATGAATTTAAGACAGTTACAAATAGGGCACAATTACATTAATTGTTTGTAAGTAAGACAATGAAAGAAACCGAAAGTGTACTAGAATATTTTTTTAACATGATGATATCGATATGATATCGAAGAGCGTGCGCTTATTTATTACGTTATTGACGGAATAGTAGATATGAACCTGAACGCTTGTACGGCGCGAAAAATTTAAAAGAGTTTAAACAAAAACTTAAAGATTACGAACATATATGCGAGAGGAACAAACAAGTGAAAATAGTTCAGAGACATTAATTTGACAAAAAATACAACGACAAGAAAGATTATATCAAAAATATTAAACGTGAATTTGTGTGCTACAATTGTGGTGCGAAAGGGCACAAATCAGTAGATTGTGACAAGAAAGAAAGAGGTACTAAATATTTCGAGTGTCAGGAATTTGGCCAAATAGCTAAAGACTGTGCGGTTAAGCCACATTGTAAAAAAATATAAACATAGTTAGTGCTAGGAACGATATTATGCGAAAGGAAATAAGCACTAATGTTTTAAACTGTCAAGTTTTGTTCGATACTGGTTGTAAGGTTAATATAATAGCATGTGATGTGTACAAAAAATTAAAAGAACCAGCGCGGTGTAGTAAAAAAATTTGATTTGACGGGGTTTGGTAAGAAATGCAATTTGAAGCCTGTGTTAATTCGTTGCAGAAAATATTCAATACTGCTTATGTTCCTTACTTGTGGTATACTCCGGAAGTCGTGAGCGACTAATGCTATAGAAATTTATGCAAGTTTACTGATGGAAGGTCAACGATAAAGTACGCTGTACCAACAATTTGGCTAACACGTACGGAGCACTGCAATGAATTGTGTTACCTTTGCGTAACTTTTACTCAAACTAAAGGGTACCAATACTTTCGCCGCAAAAAAATTCGCTACGCTAATGTAGAATCGGTTATTCCAGCGGTTCTGTACTCACCAGAAGCACAAAACAAAAAATTCAACTCGAATGGGTCACAGAAGAAGGGTTAAAAATCGATCCGAAGTCTTTCACACAGGCGGACAGACGGACACTACGAGCTTTATAGTTTATACATAAAAAAAATATTCTGACGTGTACATGAAAATCGCCGATACACGCCGATTTAAGAACCACCAGTCTGCTACGGGTGGCAAGTAACTCGCTGGAAATCAAAAAATTGATGCCTAATACCGCGTTACACACATTTTGTCCTATGAATCAAATATACTTTTTCGCAAAGGGGAGAAAAAATAAAAATACACGTGTATCGGTGATTTTCATGTACACGTCAGAATTTTTTTTATGTATAAAGTATGACATAAAAAAAATTATACATAAAAAAAAAATATCGGCGATTTTCATATACACGTCAGAATTTTTTTTTATGTATAAAGTATAACATAAAAAAATTATACATAAAAAAAAAAATGCTGACGTGTACATGAAAATCGCCGATACACGTTTATTTTAATTTTTCTCCCCTTTCCGAAAAAGTATATTTGGTTCATAGGACAGAACTAAAGCTCTTTTTTGTAACGCAGTGTAATGTTTACGGAGATGCCCCCTTAAGTCCCTGGGCGGTGTAGGCTCATCAAGCAGATGTCTGTTGGAAAGCCCAGGTTTCTGGTTATTCAACAGAAACTGTTTGGTAAGCATTTCTGAGGACATAAGAAGACAGCCCGTAGCGGTTCTGAGGGCGGTATTTTGGCAGGCCAGTATTTTCTTCCAGTGCGTAGTCTTTAGGCTTGGCGACCATATCGGGAATGCGTAGCATGCAATCGGCTGGCCAGTTGCACTGTAAGTGGTAATGAGCGTTTATTTATCTTTACCCCAAGTACTGCTGGCAAAAGATTTGAGGATTTTATTACGGTTTTGGATTTTCGGTACAATTACGACTGCATGCTCTCCAAAATGCAGATTCTGATCGAATGTCACACCCAAGATTTTGGGGTGTATGACAGTCGGTAGCATGATGCCATAGACGTGGATGTTCGATATGGTCGACATCTGGAGCGTCCATGTTGTAAATACGGTAGCCGATGATGTAGGTTTCGCGAGGCGAAGAAACTGGAGAGATCAGGGAGATACCTGTTTATTTTGTTTTAGAGCTCATCGCTCTGTGGCTATTATTGTGCAGTCGTCGGCACTTTTGGTGGTGAAGGTAGCAGTGGGGATAGGACACCCCTTGTTTAATTCTTCTTTGTTTGGATGTTACGTTCCTGAATTGCGCCGATGCTTGCCAGCCAGACAGAGACCCTTCCAGGTCTTGTAGTATCGTACCATGGTTGACCGTATCAAAAGCTTTTGACAGGTCTAACGCAACGAGTACTATTCTATGGCGGGGTTTTGATTTAATCCGCGATTTATCTGAGTACAAATGGCATTTCGCGCTGTGGTTGTGCTATGTAATTTTCGGAAGACAAGCTGATGATTGGCTAGTTGCAAATTTGCATTAAAGTAGGGAAGCAGAATGGCTTCAAGTGTCTTAACTAGTGGCGATAGGAGTGATATCGGAGGATATAAATCTCCTATGTTAGCTGGTTTCCCAAGCTTTAGTAGCGGGACCACCTTGGCCATTTTTCGGGGATGACAAGTTGAAGACATCTTCTAGATATTTAAATCCCTCTTTGCCTAGGTTTATAAGCATCAGCATGGCTATGCCGTATGGGCTCTCTGCTTTAGATGGTTTAGCATGAACGATGGCATCCTCAACCTCTTTGGCGGTGATGGTAATTGGGGACGCGCTGTATTTATGTTTGTGTGCGCGTCTGTTGGCCCGCCATCTATCTTTGTCAACCGCAGAATGTTTTACATACAGTCGGCAAAAAGCGCTCGCACATATGACTATGTTATAGAATCAAAGACGATAAATAAAGTAAGAACCACCAGTCTGCTACGGGTGGCAAGTAACTCGCTGGAAATCAAAAAATTGATGCCTAATACCGCGTTACACACATTCTGGCCTATGAACCAAATATACTTTTTCGGAAGGGGAGAAAAAATAAAAATACACGTGTATCGGCGATTTTCATGTACACGACAGAATTTTTTTTTATGTATAAAGTATAACATAAAAAAATTATACATAGAAAAAAATACACCGATACACGTTTATTTTAATTTGTCTCCCCTTTCCGAAAAAGTAGATTTGGTTCATAGGACAGAACTAAACCTCGTTTTTGTAACGCAGTGTAATGTTTCCTATGAGGGACATTTTTGAATTGTCTGCCATTTATCCATGCGGTGTACGCACCATATGCAAATATGATTTTTAAAAAGAGAATTAATTAATTAATTAAATACAATTGGAAAAATAAACACAAATACCTCATGAAAATGTATAAAAGACATTTCATGCACATCACGCTAAAAAAAAAAAAAAACAGTGACTACCTCGAAGAAAACATCGAGCAAATGGCTAGAAGTAGCGAGTAACGTCTCTTATTATATTTATCCTCTTTAGTAGAACAACGATCAGGTACGCAAATAAGACAACCTGACGCTCTGAGCAGATATGCCGTGCTTAACATCAACAGCGAAAATATATTAACTAAAATTCATAATGCTCAAATGCAGGACGAAACGATTTGAGCAATAAGAGAAGTACTACAGCATAAATCTTCATACGATAACTTTTTTACCAAAGGCGAAATTATATGCAGGTTGTTAAACGACGTTGAGTTATTAGTAGTACCTCAAGAAATGCAAAAAGCCATTATTACGCAAGTGCATGAGAGAGGACACTTTGGAGTTAAGAAAATAAAAGAATTAATCAGCAGAGGACATTTTATACCAGAATTAGAAACGAAAATCCGGAATATCATGGCAAATTGTGTATAGTGCGTTGTAAGCAATCGCAAACAAGGTAAACGAGAAGGTGGACTTCATCCTTTGAACAAAGGAGAGCAGCCCTTACATACCATATCACGTCGATTTCCTAGGTCCATTAGAATCTACGAGTAAGCAGTATAAACATATCTATATTCGCAGTAATTGACTCTTTTACTAAATTTTGTTGGCTGTACCCAACCAAATCGACATCTTCGAGTGAATTAATTTCAAAGTTAGAGCTTCAAAGCACTGTATTTGGCAACCCATTCCAAATAATATCAGATCGTGGGACAGCGTTCACGTCTGAAGACTTCATGACATACTCTGAGTTATAAAATATCGTACATTGCACAGTAACGACAGGTTTGCCAAGAGCCAGTGGTCAAGAAGAGAGGCTCAACTCGGCAATTATCAACGTTTTATCCAAGCTTAGCATTAAAGATACGACGAAATGGTACAAATGCGTAGATCGCGTGCAAAAGGCAGTTAATTCGACAGTCCCTGGGCGACCGAGCTTTGCTCGGCAATCTTCGAGTATGACGCATAACATACTTTATTCTACATTGTAATGTGCGATTTCAGAATTTTCAAATTTTTAAGCAATTCATTTCCAGCGTATTAACGCAAAATCATCCTAGTTCCAAATTGTAATTGAGTAGAGTTTCGCTAAGCTTCAATCTGATTTCCATATGACGGAAGTCATATGCTGATCAGAGGAAATGAAAGAAAATAGACAAGAATGAGGTTTGGCTTTCGTTCCGGTGATCGACATTCCTTCTTTTGGATTTGATCTTCACCCGAGACGGACGCAAAAACTCATCAACCTTTTTGGTAAGTTGGACATTTTTTTGATGTGTTAATTTTTTTGATGTGTTAATTTTTATAATAAAAAAGTGTTTAGTAAATGCTAAATTAAAAATTTTAATAAGTAAAAATAAAAATTTAGATATGTTAAAGCTTGCTTTAAAAAGGGTTGGTTGTACATATGAAAAGTATGCGAACATTTTTGTATGTACATACAACCTTATCTAAAGAAAAGTTCTTTCAAGGCAAAGCAAAGCTTATGCCGAAATTATTTAATCAAAAACTTCATTAAATATCACTATTCCAAAATTTTAGTAAATTTCGAATCGAAAGATTCAAGAAAATCCTTTCAACCCCTTTTTTCGAAAGGTGAATCATAGCATAGGTTTTCAGTTTCGTCTTAATTAATTTTAAATAATGAAAATATTCTGAAATCGTAGATTATACATGTTGGAGGATAAGTACGTTTGGTGGGAGAGAAACCGCTTGCGTACAGTTTCCACTCTCCCACCACAAGCTAAAAATTTCGCAAAAAAAAAATCACGAAGGAGAAGATGAAAGAAGGGAGGAGATTGACAAGTGGTAGTTTGGAAATCACGCGGACGGAAGAAGCAGTGCTACAATAATTTCTTAAAAATTTGGTGCAGTCACAAAAAAGGATATTTAAAAAATAAAAATAAAAATAAATATATATATAAAAATATAAAAACTATTTGTAAAAAGCTGAATGCGTCAGCCAAAAATGAGAAATAATTCCCAAGTAGTATAAAAAAAAAGGTGAGAATATTTTCATAATAAGAAAACCACAAGGCAAAGCAAAAATTAAAGAAAAATTTTAAAGAAGTCCTACGTAAAAAAAAAAAAACAAGAAAAAAAATGAAAAAAGGAGAAAAGTGAACACATGTGCATACCTATATAAGGAAAGCATAATAAAAGAAAAAATTAAAGAAAATTCCTAAGTGCGCTTGTAGAAAAAGAAAAGTAAAAAATATATAAAAAAAGACGAAAGTAAAAAGCAAAGAAAAGGCCTGTGAAAGCGTGAAGCATAAACTGTAACAGAAACAGTCTGAAAAACTACATAAAAAATTATATACACATATAGCTATATAAAGGAGAGTGTATAATGTTAAAAAAAAAAAGAAAAAAGGAGTAAAAATTTGTTTATGAAGTTACAATTGTAAAAAAGAAAAAAAAAAGTAGTTTACATACAAAAATTACAATTTATAGCGATTGTAAGAGTAGGGAAAGTATAATTGTGAGAATTTTAAAAGGAAATCAACCCTCAAATATGTTTATCAAGGGTCTTATATAGGCCAAAATTTATAAAAGTGCGGAGAGGAGTTAAAAAGTTTGAAACAAATTACATACTTGAAAGAACCAAGGAAAATATTTACCGTAATGTGTATAAAAATACCGATATAACCGATAATAACTTATATTCAAAAAAAAGGAAAGAAAAAATTGAAATAGAAATTGATTGCAAAAAAAAAAAATATATATAAAAAATACGGGTCATCCTAATTGTCTTCTCGCGGTCATAACACATATACATACCTGTACATTACTTCTTTTACAAGCTGATCAACACGCATGCATGGAAGCGCTTTCGTCGTGGGCTGTTTCTCAATTCACGTAAGTTAACATTGCTCAATTGTGTCAAAAACTAACATAATTGCTCTCTGGGAATTTGCACATATCAAACATATTACATTCAAATCACGTCAAACACCAATGTTGTTAAAGAAGGTTTACATCAATAGCGTATGTAAACTGACTTTCTAAGAATAGTTATAACAGTGGTGTTGCGTTGATTTTGAATAACATAAACACTTCCATACATATATTAAATTGTGCACGTCCGACAACGTTGCAAGTTAAAACTTTTCATATATTTTATTTTATACATGCAATTTAAAATAGGGAACTTTCGTACCACAAAGGTAAATTTTTTTTGCGATAACATGGGTATAAAAATAAATTGTTTTTTGGCAACTCTTCTCCAATCTTAAATAATAAAACATTGATAGCATACATAGGCGAATAGGCTTTAATATATCTATTTCTATATTGGATGAATTAGATACGTACTTGTGTATGTACACGAGATGTAATAGCTATAATTTGGTACATATTTACACTTTAAGCGTAATTTCTAATTAAATAAAAAATCTAATATGTGAATGAATTGAAACAAAAAATGAGTGAGTAAATTTATTAATGGTGGTAACGAAGTGAAGTGGTAAGTGGTGTTTACATAGGGACATCTACAACGATTAGTGCTAAATTAGATGTCAAGGCAGGGAGGGATAAGAAGCACGAGCGCCATGTCACCTGGGCAGCTCATAACTTGGAGAAGGAGGAGTTCTGGCCTTAGTTATGCCCCTTTTTTCCCTTAGCAGCGTTTTTTTTGTTAGTTAGAGAGACCAGTGAACCAAATAAATTTTTTTGTGATAAATAAACAGGGACTCTGAAATAAAATGTAATGGGGTCTAGTGCTATAAAGAAAGGTCGCGAACCTCCCCACCACTGTTTTGCTAGCCAATAGACGGGTCCCGATGGACCTACTCCTCACGGCATGAGCAGGTAAGAAGACCTTAAGTCCTTTTTGGATAATTTCCAATTCCAATTCCCAATAAACATTACAAAATGGCGCCCAAGTGTGGGGCAAGAAAAGCTAGGTAGAGCCAAGAAAAATATATATGTATACATTGTATGTGTATACACATTCATAATAATTTGCAACTTTAACATCTGCAACCATCATTTTGCTCCACAGTGCACCGGTTCTTTTTAGTAATACGTTTTTCATTTTCCATCGTTCTTACATGCTCTTTCTCAAGTATCTTTATTTATATGTATCCTTAATTTCACATAAATATCTTGTTTAGTTCAAACAATTTTTTTTGTGTATATTAGAAATAAGTTTTGAATCCTCGCAGAATTATCGACTATGGGGCGTGTTCAAGACCCAGTAGAATCGACCGCCTGGCTCTTCTTAACTGTTTTCTTTCCTTGTATAATCACCTTTAGTATACAATTCCAAAAAATTTATAAAGGAACATTGTACCAAGTAGAAGTGATTTTTGGAAATACTAAGTTATCGACTTTAGTTCATTATTTAGTCCAAAATCAACCCCTACTCAAAACAATGGACCACTGAAAAATATCTGTCAGCAATAGCCCAAGTAAACGCCAGCTAGAACTCCATCTCGTTCGATGTTCACTTACCTATCACGAAGTTACCACCTTAAGAGTTATATTTTTTATTTTTGAAATTTTTTGAAAACAAAGCACTATGGCAGTAGTACATGGTAATGAAAATCTTTCACTGGTACCAGAAGGATCAGAGGACGAAGGTAATATTTGTACCATCTGTCAACAAGACCTTAAATCCGATCAGGAAGTGCGTAAAACTTTATGTAACCACATATATCACACAGAGTGTATCAGAAGTTGGTTATCCACTTCACAAGAATGTCCATATTGTAGAAGAACTTGTAATTTTCGCGAATTGCAAAAGATTACGATCGGTAAAAGTAATAATCCGACTCAAACGTCACAAGGACGAGGAGGAGCGGTACCCAGATACAATTTTCGATACAATTCTAAGCGCCGATTATATAACGAGAGTAATAGTAATAACGTATCACAACCAACTAATAATGATGATCAAAATCGCTCTTTACCTTTGATAAATATTAACTCTGAAAATCGAAATAATCGTTTTCGAGTAAACGATAATACCCGGAAAAACGTTAATTCAAACGTAGTTGATAGTAGCAAAATATCTCAAATCGTCGATGCATCTATTGAACGATTGAGAGCCAGCTTAAATCTTCAGTCCAATACTCAGAATACAAACCAGTACCCGGATAATAACCAAATACGACAGGATCAGCAAGGTTTTCAGCCAGCTAACGTTCCACCCATTCGCCAGGATAAAATAACGACCATTATACAAAACTGGCATTTAAAATTTGACGGATCAGCTGACGGACTAACTTGCAATGAGTTTATATATCGTGTTCATGCGCTGACAGCGGAAAGTTTAAATAATAATTTGAATGCAGTTTGCAAAAATTTACATATTTTGCTTGCTGGTAAAGCCAAAACCTGGTATTGGCGGTATCACAAACAAGTACCGGCCATTGACTGGAATTCTTTCTGTACTGCGTTAAGGTATGAATTCAAAGATTACCGTTCGACATACGACCTACGTGAGGAAATAAGAAACAGAAAGCAACTTCCAAATGAAACTTTTGTAACTTTTTATGACTCAATAATGTCCATGATAGATCGACTCCCCATGCGAATGGAAGAGCACGAATTAGTAGAGTTGCTAACTAGGAATTTGCGTCCCGATATCCGACATGAGCTTCTTTATGTTCCTGTACTTTCAGTAGCTCATCTACGAAAGTTAGTACAGATGAGGGAAAATCTGTTAAATGAAGCCACATATCAACGAACACCCATATCCCGGACCAATCCGCCAACACATGCTCCGAGACGTAATGTTGCATCGTTAGAGGCAGGTGAAATGGAAGAAATCAGCTCTGATTTTGAGGAAGCACAAGTATCGGTAGTGCAGTTACCATCCGGTCACATCCGGCAACTAATCTGTTGGAACTGCGATGAAGAAGGTCACCCATGGGATATGTGCACTAAGGCACGTAACATTTTTTGTTACGGATGTGGTGCTAAAAATGTATACAAACCCCAATGCGAAACTTGCATATCCAGGCCAAAAAACCCCTCGAAGAAGACGTTCGAACACAAGTGAACGTCCAGCAACCCGAAAAATTAGAGTTAAACGGTGAAAAAATTCAAATTAATTCCGATAGTGATTTAGGATTCGACCAAACGTTAGGTGTAGAAAACTCCCACAACCATAAAATTGTAAAACGAGATATCGATTCGAAAGAAGTGGATAAACTCATTTACCCACGAAAACCATTACATGAGCGTATACGTAACTATATTGAGGCAAGAAACAGAATTTTCCAGGATCATCCTGAACCCAATAAATCGTCAATAAAAACCAAAAGATCAACCTTGCGACTTAGGCGCTTTTGGAAAGCAATTAAAGATAAGAAAAAGATGTTAATATCGTCCATTTTAAATGAAGAAGATGCTAGGTATTATGCAAAAGTGAAGCTTCTTGACCGCGAAATGTTCGGATTGCTAGATACTGGTGCGAATATCAGTTGTATAGGTTCCAGTTTAGCCAAAAAGGATTTGTTAAACTTATCCGAGTTCCGAAAATTTAAATCTAATGTCAAGACAGCAGATGGGAAATCTCAAACAATAACTGGTTATCTTGATATAAATATAGAATACAAGGCAAAAATTAACAGGATAAAGCTTTATATAATTCCATCTATAAGCCAAAACCTAATTTTAGGAATTGATTTTTGGAAATTGTTTGAATTGGCTCCAAGCATAATTAGTAGTATTTCTTCCAACGACAAATGTGAAAGTAGTTCAAATAGGGATAACCCACACATAAGTGAAAACTATAAATCTATTTTGTATCCGCTAACCGAGGATCAACGTCAGCAACTAGAAGCAGTTAAGTTACTTTTTCCTGATTTCGAAAAACAAGGACTCGGCAGGACAAGTCTCTTGCGACACGAGATTGATGTAGGAAAAGCAAAGGCAATAAAGCAACGCTTTTATCCATTTCCCCAGCAGTAGAGAAATTAATGTATCAAGAGGTAGATAGAATGCTGAAGTTAGGAGTTATTGAAAAGTCTCAAAGTCATTGGTGCTCACCAATGCATATGGTTATAAAACCCAATAAAATTCGACTGTGTCTAGATGCAAGAAAAATAAACGAAGCAACAAAGAAAGATACCACTTCCGTCAATAGAGGGTATATTCTCTAGATTGCCAGAGGCAAATATTATAACTAAAATCGATCTAAAGGATGCCTTTTGGCAGATTCCTTTGGCAGAGGAAGCCAAAGAAATTACAGCTTTTACTGTGCCTGTACGTCCTTTGTATCAATTTGTTGTGATGCCTTTTGGTTTATGTAACAACGCGCAGACTATGTCTCGTTTAATGGACGAAATTATTCCAGCTGACCTACGAACATGTGTATTTGGATATTTAGACGATCTTTGTATCGTATCAGACACCTTTGAATCCCATTTATCTATTCTTGTTAGGATAGCTGAGCAGTTTAGAAATCGAATTTGACAATTAACATCAATAAGAGCCAATTTTGTGTAACAAAAGTAAAATATTTAGGTTATGTTATCGGTAACGGTGGCATTGCGACAGACCCAGAGAAAATTGAGTTAATAAAGGACTGGCCAACACCGAAAAAAATTAAACAAGTTAGAGGTTTTCTCGGTTTAGCGGGATGGTATAGAAGATTCATAGAAAACTTTTCGGACATAGCTTATCCAATAACTGAGGTTTTGTCTACCAAACGCAAGTTTGAGTGGACCGAAGCTGCCCAATCAGCTTTTGAGAAAATTAAAGACCGTTTAATGAATGCTCCGGTTTTACAGAACCCGGATTTTTCAAAAAAATTCTATGTTCATTGCGACGCCAGCGATTACAGGATAGGTGCCGTTTTAAAACAGCTAGATAGTGAAGGAAACGAACGTCCAATAGCCTTTATGTGAAAGAAATTAAACTCTGCCCAAAGGAACTATAGCGTTACGGAACGTGAGTGTTTGGCTTTAATAGAAGCAATAAAACGTTTTAGGTGTTACATAGAAATCCAAGAATTTGAAATTATTACAGACCACTCTAGTCTCGTGTGGCTTATGAGGCAACCAAAGTTAAGTGGCCGCTTGGCAAGATGGCGCTTAAGCTGCAGAGCTATACATTTTCCGTTAGCCATAGAAAAGGAAAGGATAATATAGTTCCCGATGCACTGTCTAGGATGCATTGTGAAGAGCTGTTTTCGTTAGAGATTGAATCAGAAATCGATCTGGATTCTGTTTACTTTTCTAGTGAAGAATACCAAGCCTTAAAATCAAAGATTTCTGAAAACCAAGAGAAGTTTCCGGACATTAGGGTCGTAGATAAATTTGTTTACATACGCACAGAGCACTCAGATGGTACGCCTGTCACCGAAGAATGCGCCTGGAAACTGTGGATCCCTAGTGAACTTCGCAAAAATGTCATGTCGCGTGCTCACGACCATATTATTTCATCTCACGGCGGGATTCATAAGACACTGGATCTTATACACCGCAAGTTCTATTGGCCAGGATTAGTTCGAGATGTTAAAACCTACGTAAGTAGTGAAGTATGCAAATCGACCAAAGCTCCAAATGTTGTGTTGCGACCACCAATGGGAAACCAAGTTTTCAAAGAATTTATGTAGACATTTTAGGACCTTATCCCCGTAGCAAAGCAGGTCATATCGGACTGTTAATAGTGCTGGATCACATGTCCAAATTCCACTGGCTGTGTCCTCTAAAAAAATTTACGTCTTCAATTATAATTGAATTACTACAAAAAAACATATTTCATACATATGGAGTACCAGAAACTCTTGTCAACGACAATGGGTCACAGTTCAAATCTAACGATTTTGAAGCATTTCTCACGGAATATGGAGTGAAACATGTATATACAGCGCTTTATTCGCCACAAGCGAATGCTTCAGAACGTGTGAACCGTACGTTGATCGCTGCCATTAGAGCCTATATAAAGGATGACCACAGGGAAAGGGACACAAATTTAACCTTTATCAGTTGTGCGCTTCGGAACTCAATACATCAGTCCTTAAAATGCTCACCATACCACGCGTTATATGGACTCGATATGATCACTCATGGATCATCATATGAATTGTTACGCAAAGCGCATGCGCTAGATGAACCTTGCATACAACTAGCTAGAGACGATATATTATCCCTTTGCCGTGCCAAGCTGAAGAAAAATTTAACAAATGCCTATCATTGTAATGAAAGACAATACAATCTACGAGCGAAACCTGTATCATTTAGAGTAGGACAAGAAGTATTCCGTCGTAATTTTGCACAAAGTAATTTCGAGAAGAATTTCAATACAAAATTAAGTAAAGCTTTTATAAAAGCGAGAGTTCGCGAGAAGCTGGGTAATTCCTACTACGTCTTGGAAGATTTGCAAGGGAAGATCGTGGGAACATTTCATGCCAAAGATATCAAAGTTTGATCGCCCCTTTTCAGTCTAATTCACCGGTTAAAATAAATCGTGAATTATCCAGTTTGTAATGTGCGATTTCAGAATTTTCAAATTTTTAAGCAATTCATTTCCAGCGTATTAACGCAAAATCATCCTAGTTCCAAATTGTAATAGAGTAGAGTTTCGTAAAACTTCAATCTGATTTCCATATGACGGAAGTCATATGCTGATCAGAGGAAATGAAAGAAAATAGACAAGAATGAGGTTTGGCTTTCGTTCCGGTGATCGACATTCCTTCTTTTGGATTTGATCTTCACCCGAGACGGACGCAAAAACTCATCAACCTTTTATGGTAAGTTGGACATTTTTTTGATGTGTTAATTTTTTTGATGTGTTAATTTTTTTGATGTGTTAATTTTTATGATAAAAAAGTGTTTAGTAAATGCTAAATTAAAAATTTTAATAAGTAAAAATAAAAATTTAGATATGTTAAAGCTTTCATTTAAAAAGGGTTGGTTGTACATTTGAAAAGTATGCGAACATTTTTGTATGTACATACAACCTTATCTAAAGAAAAGTTCTTTCGAGGCAAAGCAAAGCTTATGCCGAAATTATTTAATCAAAAACTTCATTAAATATCACTATTCCAAAATTCTAGTAAATTTCGAATCGAAAGATTCAAGAAAATCCTTTCAACCCCTTTTTTCGAAAGGTTAATCATAGCATAGGTTGTCAGTTTCGACTTAATTAATTTTAAATAACGAAAATATTCTGAAATCGCAGATTATACATGTTGGAGGCATAAGTACGTTTGGTGGGAGAGAAACCGCTTGCGTACAGTTTCCACTCTCCCACCACAAGCTAAAAATTTCGCAAAAAAAAAAATCACGAAGGAGAAGATGAAAGAAGAGAGGAGATTGACAAGTGGTAGTTTGGAAATCACGCGGACGGAAAAAGTAGTGCTACAATAATTTCTTAAAAATTTGGTGCAGTCACAAAAAAGGATATTTAAAAAATAAAAATAAAAATAAATATATATATAAAAATATAAAAACTATTTGTAAAAAGCTGAATGCGTCAGCCAATAATGAGAAATAATTCCCAAGTAGTATAAAAAAAAGGTGAGAATATTTTCATAATAAGAAAGCCACAAGGCAAAGCAAAAATTAAAGAAAAATTTTAAAGAAGTGCTGTTGAGGGGTAAATAAAAGCAATGTTGTCGTTTGAGAATATTTTTTAATTCTGACTTGTAAAGTTATTTACAATAGCTTATAAAGAAAATCTTAAAAATATGTTCCTAAAACTAATTATATGTGTATGTGTGATTGTTTATATGTATGATGATAGAGATTCATTTATTATTTGATTAATGCTAGCCTCTTGATTTTTATAATCGTGATGTGGGCATTTGTAGCATTTACAAGTAGGCAAACATTTTAAAACTAAGATAAGAAACGTATCTTGTGTTTGGCTATAAATGTCAGACAGTAAAATGATTTAGGTATATTTGTATATGTATGTAAACATTTGTAATTTTTATGTGTTGTGAACGAAGTGATCGTTTTGCTAAATATATGTATGTACATGTTTTTGTTGGAAATATCAGTTTACGTGTCAATATTACTTCTCAAAAATATCTACGGATTATATTACTAATATTTGTTCACATGTATATATGCATGTTCAATTTTTATTTGAACATATTGCCGAGGGGAAAAATATCGTTTAGGTCTAGGTATGTTTTTATTGAAATGGATGTGTGTGGACTGTATGTATTTTGCTACTTTACTGTGTGTGTACATGTTTTTATATTTTTATGTTTGTGGACGTGAAAGATTTATAGTGATTTTATCTTTTGACTTGCATTTGTATATGACATAAAATATTAAAAGGCAAATGATAAGTAAAATTATTAGTATTAGAGACAAATGTCCGCTATGATTTTTTAAGTTTAGGTTGCTTATCTTTAGTTCATTCTTGGCCAATTTTTCAATACCCCTTTTGAGTTTGTCTAACTCCTTGTTACTGCTTATGTTGTTGATTTGTAGTGGAGTTATGTTGTCCTCAGAAATGTTGTGTATGGCTGTGGCTATTGGATCCTGTTCTGTATTGATTGTGATCTGCATTTTAAATATTTGTAAACCTGATATGGTTATACCTTCGTGCCTGGCAGTGCAACCGGATTTGATGGAAAGAATTCCTTGGGCTGGAATTTCCATTATTTCAGTTTTGCTGTTACCACAGTCTAAATGTAACGTGGAATTTTTAAATACTTTGTAAATCCACTTATTGTCTTGGTATAGTTCTGCCCATAATGGAGTTTTCTTTGTTTCCTCATACTGGCAATCTGCTTGGCTGCCTTTTAAAAGTGGTGACAGTTCACAGGTTTGATCCAAAGCAGATTTCCACGGTGTTTTTCCTTTGCATATGAGATGGCTATTTAAACCTCTTGTACACTTATTCAGTTCTGCTTGAGAAATCAAAAAATACAAGTGCAGCCCGAAGTTGTATACTAAGAAATTATTTTTTTGTTTTATCTTTATGATTTTTCCTTTGTACTCAAATGGGATCGCTATCAGTTTGTATATTTCTGACGATTCGCTGTGCATAAGTGGTATTTCTGCTTTAATTTCCAGCTTGTTGTCGATTATGAGTCCATTTGCTCTCATAAGATTGTATACATCGCGTAGTTGGTTGTTATCTTGCTGTCCAGGTATTTGAAGTTTTGATGGAAGTTTTTCTTTAATCAGTACCAATTCCTTGTTCAACTGTGTTGGAGTGATAAGAGTTGGATTAATTCGTCCATGGTTCAAGTCTATCAATAATTCAATTATAGACTTTTGAATAGTCTCACATTCGCTCAATAAAATGGTGACTTGGGTTACTAACATTTGAAATTGGATGGCCATTTTATCTTTGTTAATGTTTTGTATTAATTCTGACTGAAACCTGTTGATTTTACTGGCTATTTTTGTAAATTAAATATGGCCCTAATTTGCATTTTTATTTATTATGTTTGCCGTGGAATTTATTATTGAAAATTGAGCCTTTAGTCTCTCTTTGATGTTATGCTGGTTTTTCAGTAGTAATCTGAAGTCGGATTCTATTTGCTCTTCGCTGTCAGTATCAATTAGACCAAATAGCATATTATAAATAGAGCCAATCCATTCAAAGGGAGCCATTCGTTGTCTTTTATTGACACGATTAAATCGTGACTACTTTTTGTCGCTTCATACCGCCTTCCTAGTAACAGCGATATAACCGTGCTTGCTTCCTCGAAATCTGACAACAGATTGCAGTGATTTTTTATTCGATGTAGACAGCCTGGCATCATATTCATTTGTTCAAAATATGAATGGAGATCATAATAGATTACCAAATTCCAATTTGAAGTTATGACGTCCATCTTTCCCAGTGAATCCAAATAGATAGCTGTGTTATCTGGAAGTTGAGCAACTACTCCATTGCTTCCTGTTTGACTGCTGCCTGCTTTGAATCCGTTTATTGGTGTAATACAAAACAGAACCATAAGTAGAAGTGCACATATGTTTGTACTTGGTCTGTGCTTTGCTAGTTTACTTGATTTAAATGTAGTTAGTACCTGTGCTAGTGATTCATCCGCTAGCTCTTCTTGATTAGTGTCTGGTGATAAAACTAGCGGACATAACTTCTGAATCGGTCGTTTCAGCGTACTATTCTGTAGCTTCAATGTGGCGACTCGAACTCTACAATCAAGTCCTGGATGGCACTCTATTATTCTACCAAGAGGCCATTTAGCTGGTTGGGTATTCTCATCCTTTACTATGACTATGTCACCTATTTTCATATCTTCTGCTGGTGTTTTCCACTTATTTCTCTGTTGAAGGGTGTGTAGATATTCATCCTTCCAACGTTTCCAAAAATCTCGCTGAATTTTTTGTATCAGCTTCCATTTATTCAAAGATGATATATTGTTGTCATCTTCTGAAGATGGTATCGATACCAATGGTCTCCCGATTAGAAAATGGCCTGGGGTCAAAGTTTCCATTCCGTTTTCATCATTACTGGCATATAGTGGGCGTGAGTTTAATGATGCCTCGATCTGTGCTATAACAGTAGACATCTCCTCAAATGTTAGTTTTGTGTCTCCGATTGCTCGTTTCAAATGATATTTCATTCCTTTTACACAGCCTCCCATATTCCACCAAAATGTGGTCCTGCCGGGGGAATAAGATGCCAAGTAATTTGCTCATTGGCTAAGATTGGTGCAACTTCACAATTTTGTTTTACTGCTTTTTTAAAGTCTTTGTCGAGCCATCTGCTTGCACCCACGAAATTAGTTCCATTGTCGGAGTAAATGTGTAGAGATTTTCCTCGTCTGCCAAAAAATCTTCTTAGTGCTGCCAAAAATGCTTCTGTTGACAAGTCACTGACGGCTTCCAAATGTATAGCTTTGGTTGAAAGGCAGACAAATACTGCGACATATCCTTTGAACGATTTTTCTCCTCGCCCTTTAGAACACCTCATTTGAAAAGGTCCGGCATAGTCTACTCCAGTATATGTAAAGGGACTGGATATCGACACTCTGGCTAATGGAAGATCACCCATGAGCTGCGTTGCAGCAGCTTGCTTGAATCGTATGCATTTACAACAGATACGTATGCAATGTTTCACTGCATTTTTTAATCCGATTATCCAGTATTGTCGCCTGACGACTGCTTCTGTTAACCGATTTCCACCATGTATTTTCGCATGATGAGCGTCTTTAATAATTAATCCGGCCAAGTTTGATTTTGGTACGACTATTGGGTTCTTTTCATTATAAGGTAGCTCTGAATTTGTAAGCCTGCCTCCAACCCTTATTATGCCATTTTTATCCAAGAAGGGATTGAGGCTTGCTAATTTGCTTGAACTCTTGACTGCTTTTCCATCAAGAAGTTTACTTAATTCTTCTTTATAAAAGTTCTTCTGTGTTTGTCGGATCACCGTTAATGTAGCTGTCTGAAGCTCCTCTGCCGATAAATGTGAAAATTTGCGCGTTTCTTTCTTTTTACGAAAGCGTAAAATGTATGTTACCACTCTTTGTAATTTTAGCCAACTTGAATATTTGTTTATTAAATTGTCCATAAAAGAATCTTGGTCTCTGGACGTCAATAAAACCGTTACTTTGTTGCATGCATTTATCGTTGTTGACTCTTGATCTTCTGTTGACGATAGCCACTTGGGTCCATTCCACCAAATATCCATATTTAATAATTTTGGAGATGGAATACCTCTTGACGCCACATCTGCTGGATTGTGTTTCGTGTTCACGTGTCCCCAGGTTACTTGTGGTATAAGTTTTTGAATGTCTTCTACCCGATTTCTGATAAATTTTTCTTTGTTTTTCGGATTTGCAATCCAGCCCAGGGTTATTGTTGAATCACTCCATGCATAAGCTTTATGATCCCTTGCAATGATCGCGCACACTTTATTCAACAATTTTGCCAATAAATGAGCAGCACAGAGTTCCAGTTTTGGTAAAGTTTTCCGATTTTTAAGTGGATTAACTTTCGTTTTGGCAGTTAAAAGCTTTATGGAATTGCCAACTTTTGCATAAATTACTGCAGCGTACGCCTTTTCGGAAGCATCGCCGAATCCGTGAATTTCTACTTCACATTCCATGCTAGTTTCAATCCAGCGTGGAATTCGCACTTCTTCCAATATGCTAGCAGTGTCAATGAAAAGCTTCCATTCGTTTTGTAGGTCATCAGAAAGCTGTTCGTCCCATCCAGCCTTTTCAATCCAAAGTTTTTGCATATATAGTTTTGCAACCAGTGATTGGCGATAACCAGCCCAACGGATCAAATATTTGGGCGATTTGTGATAAAATACTTCTTTTTGTTATTTTCTTCGGCATTCCCAAATTAATTTTAAACTGGAACTCATCTTTCTTTGGATCCCAGTATAGCCCAAGTGTTTTCACTGCTTCATTTTCTTTTATTTGAATTATTTCATTTTCTCCCATAGTGGTTATATTTTTGGTAATACTGTCGCAATTCGATAGCCATTTCCTCAAATGAAACCCAAATAACTGAAGATGCTTGCTGATTTCTTTCTGGATCATAATACATTGATTAACCGTATCTCCACCAGTCATTAGATCATCCATATAAAAATCTTCCCTTATGATTTTTTGTAGCCAATTGTTTTCACTTGAGCATTTGTTGGCAATTTCAAATAATGTACGCACTGCTAAATATGGTGCTGAAGCGGTACCATATGTCACTGTTCTCAACTCGTATTCCTATATAATATTTTTTGAAGGATGTTCCCGCCACAAAATTCGATGATACACTTGATCTTTCTCCGAAATTTTTATTTGCCGGAACATTTTTTCAACATCTGCTGTGATTACCACTTTCCATAGTCTCCACTTGAGGATGATATAAAACACATCCCTTTGAAGTTTCGGTCCTGTTAACATGATATCGTTTAGGCATTTTCCATTTGAAGTTTTGGCTGACGCATCGAAAACAACACGAAGTTTTGTAGTTAATTTATCCTCGCGTATAACAGCATGGTGTGGCAAATAATACTTCCCGTTTACCTTCTCGTTTGCTTTTATCATGTGCCCAAGGTTTTGGTATTCGTGAATGAACTCCTTGTAATCATTGCAAAGCTTTTCACTCTTTTTGAATTTAGCTTCCATGGATAGCAAGAACTCCATTGGGTTTTTTATGCCTTTTTCTATTATTCTGCCAAATATATCACCACCAATCACCATGTCAATTCTATCAGCTTTGTTAAATAATGGGTCAGCAAGAGTGTAGTTTTCCCATTTTCTAAAGTTTAACCTGAAGGATTGATCAGGTTGCGCAGTTGTAAGGGTTGATAAAACTATGGCATCCACTTCTTCGACGTGCTGGCTCAGAAAACGTGGTGTAATTTGCACTTTAGTTTTAAACTTCGATTCACCAACCACAACATCTCCTAGACCATGAAGCTTTGTCATCACTTTTTTCTTTGGTACACCTAATATCTGTGCTGCCTCTTCGGAAATTGATGTTATTTGTGACCCTTGATCAATAAGAGCCCTTAATAATATGTGCTCACCATTCGCAGCTTTTGCTCTCACTTGGGCTGTGGCCAGAATTACCGTTGTTAGATCTGCTTTTGTGGACATTGCTGCCTTCTTTTGAACGTTATCGAAATGAATTAGCTCATGATGACTGCTGAAGTTGCATATTTTACACTTCATACTACTAGCACAAGTTTCTCCTAATTTGTGAAGCAGACATCTATAGCAGATTTTATTGTCTTTGGCATATTTATGCCTTTCATCCGTTGATATGCTCTTGAAACTTCTGCATTCGGTTATGATATGATTTGGTATTTTGCAGTAAGTACACTGCCTAAATGATTTCCTCGCGTTGGTTGACGTGTGATTTGCTTTAAATATTTGCTGCTTTCGGATTTTGTAACCTTGCTCCCTTTTCGGCTACAGCTTTCAATGTCTGGAAGTGTTGATCCAGAAAATCTCTAATATCAGATAATGTCTGCACCTCTCTTGTCTTTTTAACCGTTTGTTCATATAATTTGAGTCCATCTTTGTCCAATTTGCGAACTATGACTCGAGCAATAAATGGATCTGCGTTTTCAATTTGTATTCCTAGTGACTGTATTGCGTTAAGGCACTCATTTGTAGTATCTAGCAATTGCCTTACGCTTTCAGCATTGTCACTATTTATGGGCGGCTGATCCATTATCCTATCCCACTGTGTTGTAAATAAAATACGTTTATTATCGTATCTTTGTTTAAGCAGACTCCACGCTGCTTCATAATTTTCGGTTGATATTTGCAGGTGTTGTATTAACCTTGCAGCTTCACCCTTCAAACAAAGGCGAAGGCGTAGCATTTTTTCTGAGCTTGATAATTGCTCATTTTTATGGACCATATCCTGGAACACATTGTAGAAATTGGCCCATTCTTTTATCTCGCCATAAAATATTGGAATTTTTAATTTTTCTAATTCCAATTAGGGCGATAATTTATTTTTGGCTCTTCTTTCACTAGACATCTTTCCAAATGCCCCAGATTTTCAAAATATTCTGCAACTACCTTGGTATAGGCATCTTCTATTTCAGTATTGTAGTATTTTGAAAAATCATTTGTGTACGCATTTTTGATGTCGATATATAAACTTTCTACATATTTTATTTGATTATTACCGATCGTGCTCTCGAAGCGCATATCAGTCATTTTGTTTGTTATTGTTTGAATTTTCTTCATGCAAAATTCAATTTTTGGGTCATTTTTACCCATGCTTGTAGTTTGTGCTGCTGTTGTTGGTGTTTGTGGCATGCGGTTATCTGCTAAAGAAGTATGCAATCTTCTTAGTTGAAATGACACTTCATCACTAAGGGATTGTTTGAACCCTTGAACTACTTCGTCAATTTGCATTCTTATGGCACTGTATTTATCTTGCGTGAAATAATCCTCATTGCCAACGCCATCCGCCAAAAGTTTCTCGTTGTTGGCGTCCAATTCTTTTTGGAGCTTTTCTATTGCTTTTATCACCTCCTCGGCCTTCGACCTAGTTACTTTTTTTTCCTGCAACATTATTGTACATCTGCAGTACTTTTTCACTTATGTCCATCTGGGATTCAAGGACTTTTCCTCTGTTTATTCCCATATTGCGTTTTTTTTACTATTCAAAAATAAACACTGAGCACTATTTAAAACACTTCACTTTTTATTTTGACTTGTTTTTCTCCAAATGAATCGTTGGAGGAAATTGGTTTGGTCGTCCGGTTGACCTTGCTGTGCCTCGACTGACAGCTGATGTATTCCCTGGATTGATTACAAATCACTTTAATTTCGTATAATTTTTTATATTATACAGCTTATTTCCACATTCGTTGGAGCTCAATTTGGCGGCTCGTATGGACCAAATGTTGAGGGGTAAATAAAAGCAATGTTGTCGTTTGAGAATATTTTTTAATTCTGACTTGTAAAGTTATTTACAATAGCTTATAAAGAAAATCTTAAAAATATGTTCCTAAAACTAATTATATGTGTATGTGTGATTGTTTATATGTATGATGATAGAGATTCATTTATTATTTCATTAATGCTAGCCTCTTGATTTTTATAATCGTGATGTGGGCATTTGTAGCATTTACAAGTAGGCAAACATTTTAAAACTAAGATAAGAAACGTATCTTGTGTTTGGCTATAAATGTCAGACAGTAAAATGATTTAGGTATATTTGTATATGTATGTAAACATTTGTAATTTTTATGTGTTGTGAACGAAGTGATCGTTTTGCTAAATATATGTATGTACATGTGTTTGTTGGAAATATCAGTTTACGTGTCAATATTACTTCTCAAAAATATCTACGGATTATATTCCTAATATTTGTTCACATGTGTATATGCATGTTCAATTTTTATTTGAACAAGTGCTATGTAAAAAAAAAACAAGAAAAAAAAAGGAAGAAAGGAGAAAAGTGAACACATTTGCATACCTATATAAGGAAAGCATAATAAAAGAAAAATTTAAAGAAAAATTCCTAAGTGCGCTTGTAGAAAAAGAAAAGTAAAAAATATATAAAAAAGACGAAAGTAAAAAGCAAAGAAAAGGCCTGTGAAAGCCCGAAGCATAAAAAATTATATACACATATAGCTATATAAAGGAGAGTGTATAATGTTAAAAAAAAAAGAAAAAAGGAGTAAAAATTTGTTTATGAAGTTACAATTGTAAAAAAGAAAAAAAAAGTAGTTTACATACAAAAATTACAATTTATAGCGATTGTAAGAGTAGGGAAAGTATAATTGTGAGAATTGTGAAAGGAAATCAACCCTCAAATATGTATATCAAGGGTCTTATATAGGCCAAAATTTATAAAAGTGCGGAGAGAAGTTAAAAAGTTTGAAACAAATTGCATACTTGAAAGAACCAAGGAAAATATTTACCGTAATGTGTATAAAAATACCGATATAACCGATAATAACTTATATACAAAAAAAGGAAAGAAAAAATTGAAATAGAAATTGATTGCAAAAAAAAATATATATATAGACAAGTAAGAACGGGACTATCTTCGGCTGTGCCGAAGACTTCATATCTTTCATGAATGGGGCTGAACAATAATCTTATCCCGTTCGTAATCTCCGAATAATCGGATGTATAAGATAAGAAATATATAGTGAACAGATCTACATACCTTAACGATTTTTAAGATAAATATAAAATAAAAAACAGGTAGGTACTTTGTGTGAGGATGCAAAGTTTCAGGTTTTTTGTGGTCTGCGTGTAAAAACTATGACTACGAATCACGTATTTCAACAATATATTTGATGAAATTTTATGAATTTTGAAGCTTCTAGCCGTAAAAAGGGGGCAAAAATTAGAGTTTATATGGGGTATATAATATATATACCACCGATCTCTGTGATTTATTCAGACAACAATATATGCTATATACGAAAGCATATAGTGAAATTTGAAGCGTCTAGCTGTTAAAAAGGGGCAGAAATTGCGCAAAGTTTCTTAACTGAACAATCGGTTGTATGAGATATATACTATATATACCACCGATCTCAATGATTTTTTCAGACAACAATATATGCTATACACGTAAGCATTTGGTGAAATTTGAAGCCTCTAGCTCTTAAAATGGGGAAGAAATTGCGCAAAGTTTCTTATCTGAACAATCGGTTGTATGGGATATATACTATATATACCACCGGTATCTATGATTTTCTCAGACAACAATATATGCTATTGTTGAAAACCTACTGTAGTTGAGAACTACACATGTGATATTTAAGTTTTCTCTTTCAACAACAATACCTTTGAGTTTCATGTATTTGAAAAATTTTCTGAAGAATTTGATGTAATTTTTTCTATCTTGAATAAATCAACGAATTGTTAAGACGTATAAACGTTTAATTCAAGTCTTTTATTTTACATCGGGCTTCCTGCAGAAATAAAGTTTCAACAGGTTATGGGCCCAGAGTCCGTGTCGGTGTAAAATTTAAATAAAATATTCGTATATATTCGCGTTTGTCGCATAGTCTCGTTGATTTAAAAATGGGTTCGCTATACCAGATTGAAAAATTAGACGATACAAATTACGACACGTGGTGCATTCAGATGCAGTGTGTCCTTGTACATGCGGAGATTTGGACCGTGGTAAACGGCGATTTTGCAAAGCCAGAAGATGCCGAATTATTGGTTAAATGGAAAGCCGAAAATGAAAAAGCCTTGGCTACAATGATGCTGTGTGTAAAGCCATCACAATTAGGTTATCTTAAAAACTGTACCAATGCCTCCGAAGCATGGCAAAAGTTAAAATGTGTATATAAGCCAAGTGGACCAATAAGAAAGGTGACATTATATAAAAAACTTTTGAATCTCAGTATGTCTGAAGGTACATCAATGGTACACCATATTCAAGAGTTTATGAATGTATCTGAAAAATTAGCAGAAGTAGGCATAGATTTGAACGAGGAACTTTTAGTTATTATATTGCTATCTAGTTTGCCTGGAAATTTTGAAAATTTTGTTATAGCAATAGAAACTCGTGATTTTTTTCCAACGTTTGAAGTTTTGAAGGCAAAGCTGTTAGAGGAGTTTGACCGGCAGAATCAAAAGGAGAAGGGCAATGGAGTTGTAGCCAATCAGCAAGTTTTTCTCGCAAATTCTAAAGGAGAAAGCAAATCGGGAAAGAAACAATTTAACGGCAAGTGCTTCAACTGTGGCAAGCGTGGACATATGGCGTCGAAGTGTAGAGCGCCGAAAAAGATTAGAAACGAGCAGAAAGAGCAGTGTTCATTTGCAACATTAGCAGCAGCAGATGTCACAGGTTTCAGCAGAACATCATGGTGTCTCGATAGCGGTGCCTCCACTCATATATGTAGTGAGCGAAATATGTTCGTTTCTCTCAGAGAAAGTAAAGAGAGAGTGATGTTGGCGACGGAAACTTATGTGGAAGCTGAGGGAATAGGCAGCGTTGAAATAAATGGAAATTGTAAAATTATTTTAAAAGATGTATTGTTTGTACCAACAATGATTGGAAATTTTATATCTGTTGGAAAAGCTATAAGTAATGGTGTAAGTGTAACATTTACAAATGATTGTGCTATCCTAAAGAAACAATGCGGCTACATTTTGTTAAAAGCTGCAAAGAAAAACAATTTATACATTTTTGACGTAAATACTCGAATTAAAGCACATTCGTGTTTTAGTGCAGCCGAAGAGAATGCAATGATTTGGCATAAGCGTTATGGGCATTTGAACTTTCAAAGTCTAGGAGAGTTGTCCAATCGAAAAATTGTCAATGGGTTGGATTTGAAAAGTATGCCAAAAAATATAAATTGTGACGTTTGCATGAAAGCTAAAATATGTGCGCGGCCATTTCCAAAGAACAGCGAGCATTCTTCGGTAAATTTGTTAGATTTAATTCATTCTGATGTGTGTGGCCCTATGCCCACAGTGTCTCTTGGTGGCGCACGTTATTTTGCCACTTTCATAGATGATAAGTCCAAGCGCATATTTGTTTATTTTTTGAAATCAAAAAATGAAGTATTTGAAAAATTCAAAACGTTTAAAAGCCTCGTAGAATGTCAAACAGAGAGAAGAATAAAAGTTCTCAGGAGTGACAATGGGACAGAGTACATAAATCGTGAGTTTGACGATTTTTTGAGCGCATGCGGCATACAGAGGCAGCTAACCGTTCCTTACACTCCTCAGCAAAACGGAGTTGCAGAAAGAGCGAACAGGACGATTGTTGAAATGGCTCGAAGTATGCTTATACAAGCTGGCTTATGCAAATCTCTTTGGGCAGAAGCAGTTGCAACAGCTGTATACATACGGAACAGATCGGTTACAAAGCAGTTAGGTGATAAAACTCCATACGAGATGTGGACGGGGTTCAAGCCCAATGTTAAACATTTCCGAATTTTTGGTGCAAAATCATTTGGACTCGATAAGAGTCAGCACAAAAAGTTTAATGAAAGAGGCAAAGAGTATACGTTTGTGGGATATTCCTTGACAGCAAAAGCATATCGGCTTTACGATTTTGAACAGAGACGAGTAGTAGAAAAACGCGATGTAATTTTCGATGAAGGTGTATTGGGCAATGCAGGGAACGCACAACTGAAAGAGATAGATAGAGATCACGTATTAGTTGAAGTAAATGGAGCAAAGAACAATGGGCAAAATGAGGAAACAACGTTGAGTTCTGAAGAGAAAATAGTGGCACATGAGGCTCATTTTGAGGAGGAGCAATATGAAACAGCATCAGACAAATCAAATAGTCAAGCAAGTGCTGAAGAAAATGAAGACCAAGATGAATACGATAATCGTAGTGTCAGCGAGACAACTACTTATGCGAAACGCGGAAGGGGAAGACCAAAAGTGCTGCGCACAGGCAATCCTGGTCGGCCACGTAAAGAGTACCACTTAGTGAATTTGGCTGAAAGAGATACTATCACAATCCCACGCACGGTATCAGAAGCCTTATCAAGTGATGAAAGTCAAGAATGGAAACAAGCGATGGAAAAAGAGTATGACTCTCTTATAAATAAAGGAACGTGGGTTTTAGTTGATTTGCCAGAAGGCAAACGAAAGATTGGATGCAAATGGGTTTTCAATTTGAAACGTGACCAACATGGCAATATTGAGCGTTACAAAGCAAGACTGGTTGCTAAAGGGTGCAGTCAGCAGTATGGTGTAGACTACCTCGAAACATTTTCGCCTGTTGTACGTTATGCAACCATACGTATGTTATATGCATTAGCCGCGGAGCTAGAGCTGCATATGCATCAGCTAGATGTCTCAACAGCGTATCTCAATAGTGACTTAGAGGATGAGGTTTTCATGGCGCAACCTGAGAGGTTCGTAAGTTCGAGTCACCCTAATCGAGTCTTAAAGCTAAACAAAGCTATTTATGGACTAAAGCAGTCAGGCCGTGAATGGAATCATAAGTTGGATTCTATTTTGAAAAGTTTTGGTTTTGAAAGCTGCAAAACGGAACCGTGTTTGTACAAAAAGAATGAAGGCAATAAATACAATTTGATAGCAGTTTACGTCGATGATATAATTGTTGCTTGTTCGAGTGAGACAGATCTAGTGATGATAAAGAGAAAAATAGCAGAGAGTTTTGATATAGTTGACAAAGGCAGAGTTCATCATTTTCTTGGTATGGAGATTGAGCGCGTTGGCAGCGTTGGTGCTATCTCTGTTGGGCATACAAATTATGTGCAAGACTTATTAAAACTTTATGGCATGGAGCAATGCCGAGGGGCTTCTACGCCACTAGATCCTGGTTTCACAACTAAATGTTGTATAGATGATTGCGAGAGAGTAGACACTACAAAATACCAATCCCTTATCGGTATGTTGATGTATCTGGCTGTAACAACTAGACCAGATATTCTACATTCGGTTAGCAAATTGGCACAACGCAACCAAGAACCTCATATTGAACACGAGAAAGCGGCAAAGCATATTTTAAGGTACCTTTCGGTAACTAAAAACTTAAAGCTTCATTTCAGAAAGACTGGCAAGCAAGCTGAAGGTTTCGTTGACGCAGATTGGGGTAGTAGTGTAGAGGACAGGAGGTCATATACTGGTTATGTTTTCAAACTAGCAGGGTGTGCATTTTCTTGGGAGAGCAAAAAACAAACTTCAGTTGCATTAAGTAGCACAGAAGCGGAATATATGGCGCTTTCAGCAGCTGCGAAAGAGGCTGTGTACTTGAAAAAATTACTATGCGAAGTGAATTTTTACAGAGGCGAAGGTCCATTTACAGTATATGGCGATAATTTGAGTTCACATCAATTGGCAAAGAATCCGGTTTATCATAATCGGAGCAAACATATTGATATTAGGTATCACTACATAAGAGAAGTAGTTAAGAGTAATATTGTGAATTTAAAATATTTGAGTACAGATAATATGCCAGCTGATATAATGACCAAGAACCTTTGTAAAACGAAACATATTAAATTAATAGATTTACTTGGAATGAAAAATGATTGAAAATATAAAAACGTAATTGTTGTTGAGGAGAAGTGTTGAAAACCTACTGTAGTTGAGAACTACACATGTGATATTTAAGTTTTCTCTTTCAACAACAATACCTTTGAGTTTCATGTATTTGAAAAATTTTCTGAAGAATTTGATGTAATTTTTTCTATCTTGAATAAATCAACGAATTGTTAAGACGTATAAACGTTTAATTCAAGTCTTTTATTTTACATCGGGCTTCCTGCAGAAATAAAGTTTCAACAGCTATACACGTAAGCATTTGGTGAAATTTGAACATATCTAAACGATTTTTAAGATAAATATAAAATAAACAAATAAGAACGGGACTGTCTTCGGCTGTGCCGAAAACTTCATACCTTTCATGAATGGGGCTGAACAATAATCTTATCCCGTTCTTAAACTCCGAATAATCGGATGTATAAGATAAGAAATATATAGTGAACAGATCTACATACCTTAACGATTTTTAAGATAAATATAAAATAAAAAACAGGTAGGTACTTTGGGTGAGGATGCAAAGTTTCAGGTTTTTTGTGGTCTGCGTGTAAAAACTATGACTACGAATCACGTATTTCAACAATATATGACGTAAACGTAACTATTTGATGAAATTTGATGAATTTTGAAGCTTCTAGCCGTAAAAAGGGGGCAAAAATTAGAGTTTATATGGGGTATATAATATATATACCACCGATCTCTATGATTTTTTCAGACAACAATATATGCTATATACGTAAGCATATAGTGAAATTTGAAGCTTATAACTGTTAAAATGGGGTAGAAATTGCGAAAAGTTTCTTATCTGAACAATCGGTTGTATGAGATATATACTATATATACAACCGATATCTATGATTTTTTCAGACAACAATATATGCTATATACGTAAGCAATCGGTGAAATTTGAAGCTTATACCTGTTAAAATGGGGTAGAAATTGCGAAAAGTTTCTTATCTGAACAATCGGTTGTATGAGATATATACTATATATACAACCGATCTCTATGATTTTTTCAGACAACAATATATGCTATACACGTAAGCATTTGGTGAAATTTGAACATATCTAAACGATTTTTAAGATAAATATAAAATAAAAAATAGGTAGGTAATCTGTGTGAGGATGCAAAGCTTCCCGTTTTTTGTGGTCTGCATGTAAAAACTATGACTACGAATCACGTATTTCAAAAATATATGACGTAAACGTAACTATTTGATGAAATTTGATGAATTTTGAAGCTTCTAGCCGTAAAAAAGGGGTCAAAATTACAGTTTATATGAAGTATATAATATATATACCACCGATCTCTATGATTTTTTCAGACAACAATATATGCTATATACGTAAGCAATCAGTGAAATTTGAAGCTTATAGCTATTAAAATGGGGTAGAAATTGCAAAAAGTTTCTTATCTGAACAATCGGTTGTATGAGATATATACTATATATACAACCGATCTCTATGATTTTTTCAGACAACAATATATGCTATATACGTAAGCAACCGGTGAAATTTGAAGCTTATAGCTGTTAAAATGGGGTAGAAATTGCGAAAAGTTTCTTATCTGAACAATCGGTTGTATGAGATATATACTATATATACAACCGATCTCTATGATTTTTTCAGACAACAATATATGCTATATACGTAAGCAATCGGTGAAATTTGAAGCTTATAGCTGTTAAAATGGGGTAGAAATTGCGAAAAGTTTCTTATCTGAACAATCGGTTGTATGAGATATATACTATATATACAACCGATCTCTATGATTTTTTCAGACAACAATATATGCTATATACGTAAGCAATCGGTGACATTTGAAGCTTATAGCTGTTAAAATTGGGTAGAAATTGCGAAAAGTTTCTTATCTAAACAATCGGTTGTATGAGATATATACTATATATACAACCGATCTCTATGATTTTTTCAGACAACAATATATGCTATATACGTAAGCAATCGGTGAAATTTGAAGCTTATAGCTGTTAAAATGGGGTAGAAATTGCGAAAAGTTTCTTATCTGAACAACCGGTTGTATGAGATATATACTATATATACAACCGATCTCTATGATTCTTTCAGACAACAATATATGCTATATACGTAAATATTTGGTGAAATTTGAAGCTTCTAGCTGTTAAAATAGGGCTAAAATTTGCGAAAATATATATATATATACTATATATATACTATATATACCACCATATATATACTATATATACCACCGATCTTTATGATTTTTTCAGACAACAATATATGCTATATACGTAAGCATTCGTTGAAATTGGAAGCCTCTAGCTCTTAAAATAGGGCAGTAATTACGAAAAGTTCCTTATGTGAACAATCGGTTGTGGGGGATATATACTATATATACGACCGATCTCATAAATTTTTTCAGGCAACAATATGTGCAATATACGAAAGTATATGGTGAAGTTTGAAGCTTCAATCTGTTAAATTGGGTAAGATATTACAAAAATCCTCTTTTTTCTGAAAAATCGGTTGTATGGAGGATATATGCTATAGTGGTCCGATCCGGTCGGTTCCGACAAATGTCTAATCGGACACCCAAATACACCCGCTCACCAAATTTTATCAAGATATCTTAAAAATTGAGGGACTAGTTTCCATACAAACAGACAGACGGACAGACGGACATGGCTAAATCAACTCAGCTCTTCAACCTGATTATTTCGGTATACTTAATGGTGGGTCTATCTATTTTCCTTTAAGGACTTACAATTTTCGGTTTCGTGACGAAATTAATATACCATTTCATTTTCATGAAAGGTATAAAAATAGGTAGGTAATCTGTGTGAGGATGCAAAGCTTTACGTTTTTTGTGGTCTGCATGTAAAAACTATGACTACGAATCACGTATTTCAAAAATATATGACGTAAACGTAACTATTTGATGAAATTTGATGAATTTTGAAGCTTCAAGCCGTAAAAAAGGGGCCAAAATGACAGTTTATATGAAGTATATAATATATATACCACCGATCTCTATAATTTTTTCAGACAACAATTTATGCTATATACGTAAGCATTTTGTGAAATTTGAAGCTTCTAGCTGTTAAAACGGGGCAGAAATTGCGCAAAGTTTCTTATCTGAACAATCGGTTGTATGAGATATATACTATGTATACCACCGATCTCAATGATTTTTTCAGACATCAATATATGCTATACACGTAAGCATTTGGTGATATTTGAAGCTTCTAGCTGTTAAAATGGGGCCGAAATCGTAAAAAAAATTTATATATACTATATATATATACTATATATACCATCATATATATATTATATATATCACTGATCTGTATGATTTTTTGACACAACAACACATATCATATAGGTAAGCAATCGGTGAAATTTGAAGCTTATAACTGTTAAAATGGGGTAGAAATTGCGAAAAGTTTCTTATCTGAACAATCGGTTGTATGAGATATATACTATATATACAACCGATCTCTATGATTTTTTCAGACAACAATATGTGTAAGCAATCAGTGAAATTTGAAGCTTATAGCTGGTAAAATGGGGTAGAAATTGCGAAAAGTTTCTTATTTGAACAATCGGTTGTATGAGATATATACTATATATACAACCGATCTCTATGATTTTTTCAGACAACAATGTATGCTATATATGTAAGCAATCGGTGAAATTTGAAGCTTATAGCTGTTAAAATGGGGTAGAAATTGCGAAAAGTTTCTTATCTGAACAATCGGTTGTATGAGATATATACTATATATACAACCGATCTCTATGATTTTTTCAGACAACAATATATGCTATATACGTAAGCATTCGTTGAAATTTGAAGCCTCTAGCTCTTAAAATAGGGCAGAAATTACGAAAAGTTCCTTATCTGAACAATCGGTTGTGGGGGATATATACTATATATACGACCGATCTCATAAATTTTTTCAGGCAACAATATGTGCAATATACAAAAGTATATGGTGAAGTTTGAAGCTTCAATCTGTTAAATTGGGTAAGATATTAAAAAAATCCTCTTTTTCTGAAAAATCGGTTGTATGGAGGATATATGCTATAGTGGTCCGATCCGGTCGGTTCCGACAAATGTCTAATCGGACACCCAAATACACCCGCTCACCAAATTTTATCAAGATATCTCAAAAATTGAGGGACTAGTTTGCATACAAACAGACAGAGGGACAGACGGACAGATGGACATGGCTAAATCAACTCAGCTCTTCAACCTGATTTTTTCGGTATACTTTATGGAGGGTCTATCTATTTTCCTTTAAGGACTTACAATTTTCGGTTTCGTGACGAAATTAATATACCATTCCATTTTCATGAAAGGTATAAAAATACGGGTCATCCTAATTGTCTTCTCGCGGTCATAACACATATACATACATGTACATTACTTCTTTTACAAGCTGATCAACACGCATACATGGAAGCGCTTTCATCGTGGGCTGTTTCTCAATTCACGTAATTTAACAATACATATATTAAATTGTGCACGTCCGACAACGTTGCAAGTTAAAACTTTTCATATATTTTATCTTATACAGGCAATTTAAAATAGGAAACTAGAGTCAAGGCAGGGAGGGATAAGAAGCGCGAGCGCCATGTCACCTGGGCAGCTCATAACTTGGAGAAGGAGGAGTTCTGGCCTTAGTTATACCCCTTTTTTCCCTTAGCAGCGTTTTTTTGTTAGTTAGAGAGACCAGTGCACCAAATAAATTTTTTTGTGATAAATAAACAGGGACTCTGAAATAAAATGTAATGGGGTCTAGTGCTATAAGGAAAGGTCGCGAACCTCCCATCCACTGTTTTGCTAGCCAATAGACGGGTCCCGATGGACCTACTCCTCACGGCATGAGCAGGTAAGAAGACCTTAAGTCCTTTTTGGATAATTTCCAATTCCAATTCCCAATAAACATTACAACATGTCATCATTAATCAAATTCCACTTTTTTATACTCAGCGCGCTTTGCACACAGAGTATATTAACTTTGATTGCATAACGGTTGGTTGTACAGGTATAAAGGAATCGGGATAGATATAGACTTCCATATATCAAAATCATCAGTATCGAAAAAAAGTGTATTGAACCATGTCCGTCCGTCCGTCTGTCCGTTAACACGATAACTTGAGTAAATTTTGAGGTATCTTGATGAAATTTGGTATGTAGGTAGGGCACTCATCTCAGATCGCTGTTTAAAATGTACGATATCGGACTATAACCACGCCCACTTTTTCGATATCGAAAATTTCAAAAAACCGAAAAAATGCGATAATGTGGGTTGACCTTAATTAAGTAATTTAAAAGTTTTGCAAGCTGTAATTAGGCAGTCGTTGAAGATATCATAATGAAATTTGGTAGGAACGTTACTACTATTACTATATACATATGTGCTAAATAAAAATTTGCAAACTCGGATGAAGGACATGCCCACTTAAAAAAAAAAATTTTTTTAAAGTCGAATATATACAAAAAATTGAATATCTTTACAGTATATAAGTAAATCATGTCAACATTCAACTCAAGTAATGATATGGTCCAACATGGGCGTGGCTCCGCCCTTTTTCATTTAATTTGTCTAGAATACTTTTAATGCCATAAGTCGAACAAAAATTTACCAATCCTTGTGACATTTGGTAGGGGCATAGATTCTATGACGATAACTGTTTTCTGTGAAACTGGGCGAAATCGGTTGAACCCACGCCCCGTTTTTACACATAGTCGAACGTCTGTCCTTCCGCTCGGCCGTTAGCACGATAACTTCAGCAAAAATCGATATGTGTTTACTAAACTTAGTTCATGTACTTATCTAAACTCACTTTATCTTGGTATAAAAAATGGCCGAAATCTGACTATGACCACGCGCACTTTTTCGATATCGAAAATTACGAAAAATGAAAAAATGCCATAATTCTATACCAAATACGAAAAAAGGGATGAAACATGGTAATTGAATTGGTTTATTCACGAAAATATAACTTTAGAAAAAACTTTTTAAAATGGGTGTGACACCTACCAAATTAAGTAGAAGAAAATGAAAAAGGTCTGCAGGGCGAAAGCAAAAGTCCTTGGATCTGGGCAGGAATACTGTTCGTGGTATTACATATATAAATAAATTAGCGGTACCCGACAAATGATGTTCTAGGTCACCCTGGTCCACATTTTGATCGATATCTCGAAAACGCCTTCACATATACAACTAAGGGCCACTCCCTTTTAAAACCCTCATTAATACCTTTAATTTGATACCCATATCGTACAAACACATTATAGAGTCACCCCGGTCCACCTTTATGGCGTTATCTCGAAAAGGGGTTAACCTATAGAACTAGGGCACACTTCCTTTTAAATAATTATTAACACATTTCTTTTGATACCCATATCGTATAAACGCATTATAGAGTCACCCCTAGTCCACCTTTATGGCGATATCTCGAAAAGGCATACACCTATAAAACTAAGGCCCACTCGCTTTTAAAATACGCATTAATACCTTTCATTTGATACCCATATCGTACAAACAAATTCTAGAGTCACCCTGGTCCACCTCTATTGCGAAATCTCGAAAAGGCGTTCACCTATAGAACTAAGGCCCAATCCCCTTTAAAATACTCATTAACACCTTTCATTTGATACCCATATCGTACAAACACATTCTAGAGTCACCCCTGGCCCACTTTTATGGGATATCTATAGAACTAAGGTCCACTTCATTTTAAAATACTTATTAACACCTTTCATTTGATACTCATATCGTACAAACAAATTCTAGAGTCACCCCTGGTCCACCTTTATGGCGATATCTCGAAAAGGCACACACTTATAAAACTAAGGCCCACTCGCTTTTAAAATACGCATTAATACCTTTAATTTGATACCCATATCGTACAAACACAGTATAGAGTCACCCCTGGTCCACCTTTATGGCGATATCTCGAAAAGGCGTCCACCTATAGAACTAAGGCCTACTTCCTTTTAAAATACTCATGAACACCTTTCATTTGATACCCATATCGTACAAACAAATTCTAGACTCACCCTGGTCCACCTCTATTGCGAAATCTCGAAGAGGCGTTCACCTATAGAACTAAGGCCCACTCCCTTTTAAAATACTCATTAACAACTTTAATTTGATTCCCTTATCGTACAAAAACATTCTAGAGTCAACCCTGGTCCACCTTTATGGCGATATCTGGAAAAGGCATCCATATATAGAACTAAGGCCCACTCCCTTTTAAAATACTTATTAGCACCATTCATTTTCATACCCCTATCGTATAAACACATTCAAAGTCACCCCTGGTCCACCTTTATAGCTATTTTTCGAAAAGGCGTCCACATATAGTACTATGGCCCACTCCCTTTTAAAATACTCTTTAATAACTTCCATTTGATACCCATGTCATACAAACACATTCCAGGGTTACCCTAGGTTCATTTTACAACATGGTGATTTTCCCTTATTTTGTCTCCAAAGCTCTCAGCTGAGTATGTAATGTTCGGTTACACCCGAACTGAGCCTTCCTTACTTGTTTATATGGGGTAACGTTTCCCGAGTATATTCATGCGCCGAATTATTAATTTCAAACATTTTTTTAGGTATACACTATGAAAGTCTCACAATTTTATTACATTCCAAAAACTTGTAAATTTCACGAATCACAACTACCAGTTAGTTTAATTAAATGTCAATTACTTCCCTAAGCGCCAAGAAACATTTACTGGCATATTGCGATGGACCCATTTCGAAAACCGCCAACGTAATCATCATCAGGCAATTTTGTAATGTTATCAAAGGTTTCACCGGGATTCGAACCGCGAATCACATGGTGAAACTGCAGTAGCCTTTAACCACCAGGCCATCCTGCTGGTATTTGTTTTCATGCTTAATTCAGTTTTTCTCATTTCTACACTAACAACACAATTGAGACATTTTGTCTCTATATTGATTTGTGTGCCATATAGATTTGTTTTTGTAAAGTTCTTCTTCGTTGCGAATGAGAAGCTTTGTAAACTCGAGCTCAGTTGTACATATTTATGTATGTTTGTTTAATGTTGTGTTCAGTTTATACTTATATTTAAGAATGCATGAGCTTAACACCGGCTTATAATAATTGAATTTCAATTATTATGTTTTCTAAGAGAATCTGAAAAGAAAGAAACATTTACTGGCATATTGCGATGGACCCATTTCGAAAACCGCTAACGTAATAATCATCAGGCAATTTTGTAATGTTATCAAAGGTTTCACCGGGATTGGAACCGTGAATCACATGGTGAAACTGCAGTAGCGTTTAACCACTAGGCCATCCAACTGGTATTTGTTTTCATGCTTAATTCAGTTTTTCTCATTTCTACACTAACAACACAATTGAGACATTTTGTCTCTATATTGATTTGTGTGCCACGTAGATTTGTTTTTGTACATATTTATGTTTGTTTAAACATGTTTGTTGTAAGCATCCGCCAGTAGTTGCACGTTTTTAAGATTACTAGCAGACCTGGCCGATGTTGTTCTGCCCTAAATTTGGTCTATCTGCATACATTTTAATAAGCTTTTTCCGTCTAGCCCTGCCCTCCCCCCTCTTCACTTCTTCTTAATCCTTTTATTCTCTCCTCCCTCCGTCTTTTTCGCTTCATCTATCTCTATCTTCGTCTCACTCTATCTCTTTGTCAGTCTCCTTCCCTCTTTTCTCTTCTCTGAAGTTTTTCCCATTCTTCTTCATCCCTTATTGCCAGTCCCAGAGGGTGGTATGTAATTTGTTGCAGTCCCATTCCGAGTCCCACTCCCACTCCTAGGCTCAATCCTGGCCCTAGTCCTAATCCCAGGACCAGCCCGTCTCTGGTCTACTTCCCGGAAAAAAAGGACCGTAAATACTAATATAGGGAAATTTATATACCAAATTTCAGGCAAATCGAATAGGACGTATAAATAGGTATGTGGGTATTATTAATTCATGTCTTTATTTTGGTTTCGCATGCATATTTATCAGTTTTGCCAGGTTGATGCGACTAAATCGAATATCACAATGAAAATTACTTCAAAGCACTCAGCAACAGTTTTCATTTGATATCCATATTACAAACACATACTCTGTACTAAAGCACACATCAACAGCTTCAATTTGATACCTATAATGTAAAACCACATCCTAGTCTTACCCTGGTCCCCGTTTTGGCCGATATTTCGAGACCATAGTCACCAAAAGGTATAAAAACTTCCCTGTACTAAAGCTCTCATCAACAGCTTTCATTTGTTATCCATATTCTATAAACACATTCTAGGAGCACCCGCGTCCACGTTTTGGCCTATATCTCGAGATTCTAGTCACCCAGGGGTATAAAGATTACTCTGTACTAAAGCATACATCAACAGCTTCAATTTGATACCCATAATATAAAAACACATCCTAGTGTTACCCTGATCCACGTTTTGGCCTATATCTCGAGACCCTAGTCACAAATACATAGGTATGAAAATTATCATGTACTAAAGCACTCACCAACAACTTCCATTTGTTACCCATGTTGTATTACCACTTTCTAGGGGTACCCGGGTCCACGTTTTGGCCTCAATCTCGAGACCCTAGTCACCAATAGGTATGAAAACTACCCTGTACTAAAGCACTCATCAACAGCTTTCATTTGTTATCCATTTTCTATAAACACATTCTAGGGGTACCCGCGTCCACGGTTTGGCCTATATCTCGAGACCCTAGTCATCCACGGGTACGAAAAATACCCCGTATCAAAGTACTCATAAACAGATTCCATTTGATACCCAAATTGGACAAACATATCCCAGGATTACCCAAGTCCACGTTTTGATCTCAAGACTCTAGCTAGAACGGGATAAAAAGTATCCTATGTCTGTCTCCTGGTTCTAAGCTACCCCTCCACTAATTTTCAGCCAAATCTGTTCTTCCGTTCTTGAGTTATAAATAGTGTAACTAACACCACTTTCTTTTATATATATACACCACATTAGAAACTTCATAAATAACAGCATTTCTCCACTATTTAATGGATGTTATTATACATATAAACCTTCCTCTTCAATCACTCTATCTACTAGTAAAAAAGCGCATCAAAATCCGTTGCGTAGTTTTAAAGGTTTGAGCATTCAAAGGGACATAGGGAAAGGAAAAGCGACTCTGTTTAATACTACGTAGTGATAGTGATGTAGCAAAAATACCAAAAAATAAACTTTTGTTTAAGAATTTTAAGGAAAGGTTCAATATTTTTAACGAAAGAGTATTTTTCGAGAGATGTATGCATTCTTAACCAATTATTATTCACCCCTATTCTGCATTACAATTCCGTTTCAGTTCTCCGCTCCGCTCGAACTGAAAGTTGGTATCCTGAGTTCCGCTCGAATTGAAAGAAGAAGAGGAGGAATGAACGAATTTTCGAAATCAGCTGTTTGTGAGAAATTGATCAAATTAGAACACAACAAAGTAAAGAAATATTTGTTAAAAATTTATAAATTAGTGAATATCTCGTTATTTAACATTTATTTAACATAAATAAATTATGGAAACATTAGCCGTTGGAGTTTTAATTGAAGAGGAGGAAAATGCGTCCCACAATGTAGACGTGAGAGTAGAAAGACGGAGATTCAGGGACATCAGTGATCCATTCAGGATGAGCGATTAATTGTACGTTGGTGCTGAAAGTGCTAAACCTTCATACATATTATATGTTTTTAGATTCAAAAAAAACTTTAGGTTGAATAAAGACGCATTTAAGTATGTCTTGGATATATTTGATGCGGAAGTTCCGAGAAATACTTTGACTTCCTTAACAGCAATTAACCGCGTAATGGCTGCTTTGAGGTTTTTTGCTGAAGGCAGGTACCAGCATGGTGTTGGTACAGATTACAATGGGGCGATGGGTTAGTAAACCGTTTCCAAGTCACTATCCTATTTTCTGGATGTAATGGAGCGACGGCTTTGTCCAGAGTGGATAAAATTTCAAAACAGTGAGGAGGAAAAACTGGAAGCGAAGCAAGAGTTTTATACTAAGGCTGCCTTTCCAGGTGTAGTAATGTGCGTAGATGGAACACATATTCAAATAACGAAGCCACATCAAGAAGATTTCCTTTACTATAACAGAAAAGGATTTTATAGCATCAATGCTATGGTGGTGGGGATAATATTTGAATGATGTTGGAAACTAAATAGAACAAAATATTAAACATTTATTTTTCTAGGTTTGCGATCATAGGATGCGAATAAGAAGCATTGATGCTAGATATCCTGGTAGCAATCACGACTCCCATATATGGAGATTAAGTAAGCTGAATAATTATATGGAACGTAGATATAAAGAAGGTGAAAGAAACACCTGGCTATTAGGTATTTACTTATACACCGTTTAAAAATAACTTAATCTTAATAATCCTTTTTTTTACAGGGGATGCTGGGTATCCGTTGCAGCCGTGGCTAATTACTCCGTATAGGTCAGTTCACGAGGGTAGTTCGCGAAGCAATTTTAATACGCGACACTCGAAAACTAGGAATATTGTGGAGCGCACTATTGGAGTGTTGAAAAACTGTTTCCGATGCTTATTGGGTGCGCGACAATTACATTACTCACCACTTAAAGTTAGTAAAATTATAAATGTTGCTTGCGCTCTGCACAATATATATATACACTACAAAGTGGAAGATTTAACAAATGTTGACTTTCAAACAGAAAGCCCTCAGGAGGAGGAGGAAGAAGAAAATAGCAGTGATAATGATTATACTGCTGTAGCCAATCGCATTCGCAACAACATACTCACTTCGTTTTAAAAACATATAATATTCCAATAAATAAGAAGTTATATTATTTTATATTTGTAAATGTTTGTAAATTTTAATAAAAAATAATTTACTAAATTCAATATAATTCAGTATTTTTGATTTTAAGGTAATATAAAAACAAAAATAAATAATAAAATAAAATATTTGTTACTGACTTCATTGTCAAATTAATTTTGTTTGCTGCCAAATGTCTGCCAAATGTTCCACAGATCTATTCATACGGCGCAAGAGCGTTGTTGACTCTTCCATTTTATTTAGAGTCGCTTCATTATATTTTTTGGTACACTCGTAGAAATATTTTTGCATCTGCATCTGTTCCTTGAGTAGGGAAGCAGCGTTCTCCTTTTCAGCTTTCCTTTCTCTTGGCAGGCTGATAACTCTGCTACAAGATGGTACATCAGCATCAATCGGTGAAGCAGAAATGTCCATTTCGGTGATAGGTGCGCATTGCTGGGTTTCACCAACAAAATCTCTCGCACCACTTATTCCACTTGTGGACGTTTCCAAGCCCGTCAGCTCAATGATCCTCTCCTCTATGGGATTGATTTTCCGTAAACGGCATTGTCCACCACCAGTGCAAAACATTTCCTTTTTGTTGGACGACATATTCTTCTTGACATAGCACTTCCAATCAACCCTCGTCTGCAAGAATCATTACAAGTATTAGGAAAACATAAGTTATATTGAGGATAATCTTACCTTTCTCCATAAATGGGCTTCTTTCAATGGGGGACCTAGTGCGTTAAATACTGATGCAACATCTTGCCAAAACGCCTGGACTTGCGCTATATGAGCCGTTTATTTTGAAAGTGGCATAAGTCATTTCATGTCGTTTAGGTTCAGTGATAATTTGTTGGTATCTCTCCTCGCGTCCAGTTTGTTAGAGTCCAATATCCAAAAGATGCAATTCTTATTATTATTTTATAATTTTAGAACCATCTATATATGCATTCGTTCAAAAATAACAATGCATATAAAACCATAAGTTGGAAATGACTTATGCCACTTTCAAAATAAACGGCTCATATCTCTTTTTGCTGAAAGCATATCCAACAACTTTTCGTATTGTTCCGGCGTTGTACTTGTTGCCATGCAAAATCACAAAAAAGTAAAAAGTTTGTTTTAAAATATTTTTTATAAACATTAATGTATATTTTACTTACATATTTTCTAAAAAATTGCACTTTGAAACCCGCGAAAATAAAAATTAAAAGAATCTCCGTCAACTAATTCGCAACTTAAAAAAACGGAACTCCGCTCGAAATGCAGAATACGTCAAATCGAGACATTCGAACATGGACTGAACGAAAACGGAACGCAGGAAAGCAAAGTTACCAAACTGAGAAAATTTCAGTTCAGTTCGAAATGCAGAATAGGGGTGATTATTTGTGTATGTACATACATATGTATGTCAAGCTGATATGAAAACACATGCATATGTATCTACCTATAAACCTACGGCCGAAGTTAAATAACGCAGCGAATGATATGTGTATATACGTATGTGTCGCATCATGTCTCACTCAAAAGTAATTTGCTCGCACAGTTGACACCGAACAATCACACACACGAATTTTTTGGTAAAAATGTTACTTTTCTTTAAACAATTTGGTTGATACAAGAAAGGAATCAAGTATTTTTTTTGATGCCGAATGAAGGTAGATATTTCAAAGTTTTACTGAAAAGTAGAATTTTTCAAATCCATCTTTCCGTTTATGAGTTATAGCTGTGTAAAAAAAATTTTATAATTTTTTACTACATTTTGGCAATTTGCCACGCCCCTATAATATATACCTTCAAATTATATTAACTGTACCATCTCACGTAGCTAAGCTTTCAAATGCAAAAAGCCGTTTTAAAATCGGGGCATTCTGTGTGAAGTTATGTGCATACGTGGCATTTAGCGACTTTATTTTATAAGATTTATAGATATACTTTTTTTTTGCAATTTCAGCACCATTTTAACTTCAGCTTCAAATTTCACCAAATGCTTACGTGTGTAGCATATATTGTTGTCTGAAAAAATCATTGAGACCGGTGATATATATAGTATATATCTCATACAACCGATTGTTCAGATAAGAAACTTTGCGCAATTTCTGCCCCGTTTTAACAGCTAGAGGCTTCAAATTTCACCAAATGCTTACGTGTATAGCATATATTGTTGTCTGAAAAAATCATAGAGATCGGTGGTATATATATTATATACCCCATATAAACTGTGATTTTTACCCCTTTTTTACGGCTAGAAGCTTCAAATTTCATCAAATAGTTACGTTTACGTCATATATTGTTGAAATACGTGATTCGTAGTCATCGTTTTTACATGCAGACCACAAAAAACCTGAAACTTTGCATCCTCACACAAAGTACCTACCTATTTTTATACCTTTCATGAACATGAAATGGTATATTAACTTTGGTCCGATGTTTGTAACGTTGAGAAATATAGAAGATAGACTCACCATTAAGTATACCGAATTGATCAGGGCGACGAACTGAGTTGATGTAGCCATGTCCGCCTGTGTCCGTCCGTCTGTCCGTCTGTCTGTTTGAACACAAACTAGTCCCTCAAATTTTGAGATATCTCAATGAAATTTGGCACAAGGATGTATTTTTTGTATTATATTATACATTTGTCGGATCCGGTAGGATCGGACCACTATAACATATATCTCCCATACAGCCGATCGTTCAGATAAGACGATTTTGGTCATTCCTGCCGCAATTTAGAAAGTATAAACGTGAAACTCGGTGATATATATTCTAATATATCATAGAAGATATCTTGAAAAAATCACTTTGATCGGAGCTATATATAGTATATATCTCATACAACTGATCGTTCAGATAGAAAGATTTTTGGCAATTTCACCCTTAATTTCCAATATAAAAACGTTAAACTTGGTGATATTTATTCTAATATACCATAGTAGATTTCATAAAAAAATCATTTCGATCGGAGCTATATATAATATATATGCCATACAACCGATCGTTCAGATAGAAAGAGTTTTGGCCATTTCTGCCTTAGTTTTCAATATAAAAGCGTGAAACTTGGTGATATATATTCTAATATATCATAGATTTCCTGTACAAATCATTTCGATCGGAGCTATATATATCCCATACAACCGATCGTTCAGATAAGGGGGTTTTTTGCCTTTTTTATACTCAGTTGAGCATAGCTCACAGAGTATATTAACTTTGATTGGATAACGGTTGGTTGTACATATATAAAGGAATCGAGATAGATATAGACTTCCATATATCAAAATCATCAGTATCGACAAAAAATTTGATTGAGTCATGTCCGTCCGTCCGTCTGTCCGTTAACACGATAACTTGAGTAAATTTTGAGGTATCTTGATCAAAGGTGAGTTGAATTTATGGCGCAAAATAGAAAATTAGAAAAATTTTCGACAATGGGCATGGCACCACCCACTTTTAAAAGAAGGTAATTTAAAAGTTTTGCAAGCTGTAAGTTGGCAGCCGTTGAAGATATCATGAGAAAATTTGGCAGGAACGTTATTCCTAGTACTATATATATGCTTAATAAAAATTAGCAAAATCGGAGAATGACCACGCCCACTTAAAAAAATTTTTTTAAAGTCCAATTTTAAGAAAAAATTTAATATATTTACAGTATATAAGTAAATTATGTCAACATTCAACTCCAGTAATGATATGGTGCAACAAAATACAAAAATTAAAGAAAATTTCAAAATGGGCGTGGCTCCGCCCTTTTTCATTTAATTTGTATAGGATTCTTTTAATGCCATAAGTCGAACAAAAATTCACCAATCCTTGTGAAATCCCGTCCCGTCCTTACTTGTTTTTCGTTAATATTGTAGGGAATTTAGTGCAATTCCACTTATTTTCAACCTTCAACTAACGTTCGTATCGCTAAACTGTTGAATAAATAACTCCAATATTCATTAATGCAAAATGGCCTTTATTAAAGTACTTCACAATAACACTGATACTTCACAACCAATAGCTTGCTTAAATCAAACTGATTCGTCGTGCGTCAGCTGGTGCTTTTTTTATACTCTTTGGTTTCCCCGTTGGCATATTTCTAGGCGTTTCTATTTCTAGAATTTACTACTTGTTTACCAGCTATAAACTTATCAGCTATAGCTATAGATGCACGATTATAGCTTCTCGCAGAGCCATATGTGCGTGTATATGTGAGTATTACTTCCACCGATGATTGCCTACTTTTGGGAGTATCTCAGATATATGCATGTGTTTGTGCATTTCTCTCCGTTGCTTGTATGGACATATGTGAAGACATAATTATTGATTTGTCTATGTGCATACAAGTCACTGCTTAGTATCGGCTTAGAGATGATAGTATACCTTAGTGTTTCTAATATTCGTCACAATATCTTTGGAGCGACTCAAAATTTTTGTTTTCCGCCTTCGGATTATTAATACTGAGGTCAAGCCAAGTCTTTTAGGACACGTGTTAGCAGCCGACCGCGGTTATAGACTTTTGCAATGTATATATATATATTCTTGGAAAATATCCAACCATGTCGAAAAAATAATGTATGCTGGCAAACAAATGTGTTTGGAATTTCCATTGTTAGTAATAAAAATATTGCTCACTATGTAAAACTTAAAATTTTATACAAGGTTCGATTCGAGCTCAAGGCCAGAACAATAATGCCAGTCAAACAAACCACCGCTGTATTGCTAAATGGTTAGCGCAGCATGCCTAAAGCGTACTGATGATGAAGGCTTATCACCCTTCGAAATGGATCTATCTGCGCAGCTATGGCAGGTTGTCTGAAAAATTTTCTACTTACTATTCCAAAAACAAAATACAATTTTTCACATTTAGAAAAATTAAAAAATAACAATAATTATCATTAGAAAAAAATTATTGTTCTGGCCTTGAGCTCGAATCGAACCTTGAATCATTTATCAATAAGCCGATAAAAACAAAAACATTTGTTAATAAACCATGAGCACTTAGGAATGTCAAACAAAGTAATTCACAATAAACAAAAATTCAGCATTATCAGTGATTTGCACCAGATGGCGCAACACTGAATAAATATAGTTGGTAAAAAGGAATAGAAGTAGCAAATTTGCTAGTCAAACAAGCCACCGCTGTATAGCTAAATGGTTAGTGCAGCATGCCTAAAGCGTACTGATGATGAAGGCTTAGCACCCTTCGAAATGGATCTATCTGCGCAGCTATGGCAGGTTGTCTGAAAAATTGTCTACATACTATTCCAAAAACAAAATACAATTTCTCAAATTTAGAAAAATTAAAAAATAACCATAATTATCATTAGAAAAAAATTATTGTTCTGGCCTTGAGCTCGAATCGAACCTTGAATCATTTATCAATAGGCCGATAAAAACAAAAACAATTGTTAATAAACCATGAGCACTTGGGAATGTCAAACAAAGTAATTGAAAATAAACAAAAATCCAGCATTATCAGTGATTTGCACCAGAAGGCGCAACACTGAATAAATATAGTTGGTAAAAAGGAATAGAAGTAGCAAATTTGCCAGTCTAACAAACCACTGCTGTATAGCAAAATGGTTAGCGCAGCATGCTTAAAGCGTACTGATGATGAAGGCTTAGCACCCTTCGAAATGGATCTATCTGCGCAGCTATGCAGGTTGTCTGAAAAAATTTCTACTTACTATTCCAAAAACAAAATAAAATTTTTCAAATTTAGAAAAATTAAAAAATAACAATAATTATCATTAGAAAAAAATTATTGTTCTGGCCTTGAGCTCGAATCGAACCTTGAATCATTTATCAATAGGCCAATAGAAACAAAAACAATTGTTAAAATTTTATAGGAAATATCCTATACGTAATCATATGGAAATAAAAATACTTAAGTTTCAATCTAATGTACAGGAACATATGTTAATAAATTTATCTGGAATATAACAACCTTTGATTATACAACTGATCATGATGATGAATGATATCTTAGAATCGCTCCAGTTGGAAGTGAAGCTATCAACCGAAGTATACATATTGTTTGAGCATATTATTTTGTGGTAAAACAATACGTACTCCTCCGCAAGGTATTCGTCGTATACATCTATAGACACGATAATTTGTAGGTGGGTATGTATGTACCCATATGCCTAGATCTCACGATATACCGTTATATCCACCAATGTACTTGTATGTACAAAATAATCAGTGCATAGCCATAATGTAATCCAAAATAGTGGTTATATTTATTTTGGATATAACAAAATTGTCTAGGATTAAGGATAAAACCATAAAGGATCGTTGCTAAATGAAAGCTTTTGGACGCCAACCTACATATTGTCTGTGCAATTAGAAAAACCGCCTTTTTCGATCCCCATTATTTTATATAATGAGTGTAGTAAAATATGCACATGTGTGTATACTTACCGGAGAGTATGTTTATATCAACGCTCATATACCATTCGCCCTATATGTTGCATGTGTATTAGGGCGGGTCGATTTAAAAATCGCTCATTGCTCTGTGAAAATCGTATTCAAGGGATCAAAGGGATGGTTCTACATCAGAATTCGTTTTAGAAGTATGGTTCTACTTCTAAAACGAATTCTGATGTCACCCCCTTTGGGTCGAACTTTTGGGTAGGGGCAATTTCAATTCTACCTGCTGTGTCTTGTGGTGGTTTAAAAAAAACAACACAAGCAATTTTACGATCTGCAATTGTGTCACAGTGTGTTGAAGACATGGAGGAAGAAAATTTAATTGAATTCTAAAATATGATTATTTTCAAATTTTATATACATACGTAAATCTACTCTTATACTTACCCGAATTCTATAAAAAATAACTATTCATATATGTATGTATATATAGAAATGAATTAATTTAATGAAGTAAAATACATATATACATATACTTACCTTAAACTCATACTCATCTGTAAATTCATACTCACCTAAAAATTTGTATATCATAAATTCGAATGCCCTAATGTAAAATCTATTAAATCAAATTGGAAGAATACCGCTTCTTTGTCACGTACATACCTTAAGTATACATATGGTTTTTATTTTATTTATTCAGTGTTTATTTAAAAGTAAAAGTTCAATACACTCGATGTAATTTATGTTTGAAAGAAAATTACAAATATAATATTTGGGAATATAAAGAAGCAAATGAATATGAATTGTTATTGTTGTTGTTGTTCACGAAAATTAATTTGTTGAATGACTAATGAATAGCGGCTGTTGTGTCTACGTCCACGGCTATAGTTCAACTGCTTGCTATTTCTGCTTGATCACACGACAACTGCTTATTCGCGCATTGTTCACCACGACTTCTCATTATTTCCACTATCGGTGCTCATTCCCACATTCGGCCATTCTGTACTACTCATCTGCCTCAGATGAGCTACTTTCAAATTCAGCGTTGTCACCAAAATCAGATAGCTCGTCGTCTTGCACCCATGCTTTCATCTTATCGGCACTTGTTGTAGTTGAGGCGGGTCCCCCACCATCTCCCACCTTTTCCACTTTGTAGCGATCAAACCCTTTCGCTGCTATCACTCTGTATGGGCCCAAAAACTTCGGTTTTATTTTAAGGCCGACTCCGAACTGGGTACGTTCGATAGCTACGAGGTCATTTGCTTTGTACGTTGTTGCAGCCTTGCGCTTGCGATTGAATTGCTTTCGGTTCTCTTCTTGAATTTTACCTATGGCATTTTTTGCGTTCTCACGCGCTTCTTCTCTGCTTTGGTTAAAATCATCGATCCAATCCTCTTCAATTAATTTCATTATTTCCTCTTCATTTTTAGCTCGCATCTTAACTCCTATTAATAATTCGAACGGTGTTGTCTGAATAGCTCGGTGGAACGTGTTGTTTAACACCCTTTGTAACACAGGTACTTGTTGAAACCATTTATCTAACACGAGAGCTTCGTTAGTACAGATATGATAGTTGAATTCAGCCTCTCCACCTGACCGTTACCTCTCGGGACACCTGCGGTTACATGTACAAGTTTTACACCATGGCTCAGGCAGTAATCTCTGAACAAATTTGATATAAAAGCGCTGCCTCGATCTGCGATTACTCGGTTGGGGTAACCAAACGTATCCACCACTATTTCAAACTTTTTGACGATCTTTTCGGCATTGAGCGTTTTGGTTGGAAAAAGCCAACAAAACTTCGTAAAGCTATCTATCATTGCAAAAATATAGCGATACCCTTTCGTTGTTGTAGATAAGGGACCTAAATGGTCAATATGCAAGGTTTCTAGTGGTCGCTCACCTTTTGGTATGGGATTAGGGAACGACTCCTTCTTGCCTTGCTTCCGCTCCGCTAAAATACACTTCATACAGGAAGCGATGCACGCATCGATTCTTTTGGTCAAGTCAGAAATAAAATACTCACGCTCGATTTTTTCCTTAGTCTTTTGGTGGTGGAAGTGGCCATCTTCATGTGCTGTCCTAACAATGGTGTTTTTCATCTGCTCTGGAACGACATATAAAAAAGAACCGTTGACATTTTTACACAAAATACCATGTTGAACTACATAGTCCTTATAAGGCCCGTGTTTTAACGCTTCCATTATAGCACATATCGTTCCATCTTTTGATTGTGCTTGGCGTAGCCTGCATTTCTGCATCAGCACTGCACCGTACACGTGTTGGCTTGCATCTGTATGCAGTTCTGTATGCCGACCGTATTCAAAAATTTGCAAGACTGGAGGGTTAACTAATTTTATTTTTAGTTCATTAAAAGCGCGTATTTCGTTTTTTCCAAAGTTAAATTTTGCACCGCTCTTTAAAAGCTGGCTTAATGGTCTCGCTACTAAAGCATACTCTGGAATAAACTTGCGAAAGTACCCCGTTAGACCAAGAAAGCTCTGCACCTGCTTCGTAGTTCGCGGCTGCGGAAAATTCATAACGGCCTTGATTTTGTGTGGCGAAGGGGAAATCGTACCTGCCGTAACCAGGTGGCCCAAATACTCTACCTCGGACCTTAAAAATTGACACTTCGACCATTTAATGCGCATACCATTTTCCTCAGCGCATTTCAAAACCTTCTTCAGTCGAACTAATCCTTCGTCTACGGTTTTAGCGGGTATAATTAAGTCATCAACGTAAACGATGACTATGTTTTTATTTATTAAGTCTCTGGAAACGTAGTTTATGTAGCGTTAAAAAACGCTGAGTGAATTACATAATCCAAAGGGCACGCGTTGGGATTCGTACTGCCCCTTTTGCGTAACGAATGCAGTGAATTTTCTGCTCATCGGCTCTATTTCCACATGGAAAAATCCGTTCTCCAAATTGATCGTGCTGAATACAGAAGCTCCTTGTAGTTTGTCCAATTGGACCTCGATAATAGGAAGCGGATAGTGGTCACGTCTGATTTTCTTATTAAGCTCGCGAAAATCTATACACAAGCGGTGCGATCCGTCCTTCTTTTTTACAAGAACCACTGGACTAGCATAATCGGAAGAACTTTCTGCTATGATTCCTTTTTGTAGCCACTCTTGTACCTGCTCATCAATAACCTTTTGCTCATAGGGCGGAAACCTCCGCGGTCTCTGGAAGATGGGTACTTCATCCAACGGGGTGATTTTCATCCGAACAGGTAATTGCTTCGGTACCGCTGGCGAATATTCTTTAACCACTTTGCAAATGTCTTTTACCACGGATTTGTCGCATACAGCCGCAAAATTAATTTCGCTGCTTACTGCTTCAAGCTTGATGTCGGCTAGGAAATATGTATTATCTTCATTGCGAATGCAATCTTTAGATTCACCTAACCTCTTCACCATTGTCAACTTGCCGGCATTTATGTTTACTACTGCCTGTTCAATTATGTTGGCCCCCAATAACATATTATATTTCATACAGCTGTCGGTCACGATATGCGTTTCAATCTCTTTGTAAATATCGCCATTTATTTCCATATCGAGTTTGCAAACACCTTTAGTGCCCACCTCAGAACCCAAACCAGCCACGGATATTGATTTGCTTCTGTTATAAGATGTCGGTTTTAATATTTTAACTACGGACTCTTTGATTACGCAAATGTCGCTTCCAGTGTCAAGCAAGCCGTCGATGATGACCCCATTGACCTTCACTGGCACACACATGTTGTTCACTGCGACAACATTTACCAACGATGACTTTGTTGCTTTTGGACAATCACTACGCTTATGGCCGAAGTCATTACATCCGAAGCACTTTGGACCTTTGTGTTTTTTAGGACACATATGGAACTCATGCTCGCTCGAACAGCAATTAAAACAATAACGTGATTTAGGTTTTGACTGCATCGTTTTGCTTTTTTCCGAACTTCTATCATGCGTAACTCGCTGTTTATCTTTTTGTACGCTCTCACTCTTTTTTAGTTTCTCGTATATTATCAGTTTCTCTTTGAATTCGTTTGTGGAATTTGCCCCGTACAAAATCGTTTTACCGCTACCTGTATCGTTGATACCCTGTATAACATAACTTATAATAGAAGCGACGTCTACTTCTGCCTGTGAACCTATATCAATCATTTTGTACAAGTATTCACGGCAACTTTCGTCGTGGTTCTTTTTTGTTGTTGCCATTTTTCTATGTACGTCCGCTGCGTTAATTCTTGGTTTAAACTCCGTATATAATGAAGATTTTAATTCCGAGTATGAGCGAGGTTTGGCTTCACATTCAATGTACAGTTTTGCAGTACCGCTAAGGGATCTTTTACAGAATATGTAGCGTTGCAAATCAGTCCATCGAAAAGTTTCGGCGAAGCTCTCAAAATCTTGTAGCCATACCAGCACGCTCATAGTTTCGTCTCCGGTGAATTTTTTGATTATGCCTTCAATATCATAAAAATTTATTTTTGTCGTACCACCAACTTCTCTCTCCTCCATTCGCGTAGAGTTCGTCATGGTGTTTTCGAATTCCACTGAACGGTTACTGCTCTGCAGGTTTCTTCTTCTACGGCCGCTCATTTCAGTTTCCGTATCACTACAACAACTGTGCTTCTTTTAAGACGAGAATATCCCAGTTGAGCCCCCACGTTATGGTTTTTATACTCAGTTGAAGAGAGCTCACAGAGTATATTAAGTTTGATTGGATAACGGTTGGTTGTACAGGTATAAAGGAATCGAGATAGATATAGACTTCCATATATCAAAATAATCAGGATCGAAAAAAAATTTGATTGAGCCATGTCCGTCCGTCCGTCCGTCCGTCCGTCCGTTAACACGATAACTTGAGTAAATTTTGAGGTAAATTGATGAAATTTGGTATGTAGGTTCCTGAGCACTCATCTCAGATCGCTATTAAAAATGAACGAAATCGGACCATAACCACGCCCACTTTTTCGATATCGAAAATTTCGAAAAACAGAAAAAATGCGATAATTCATTACCAAAGAAAGCTAAAACGATGAAACTTGGTAGATGGGTTGACCTCATGACACAGAATAGAAAACTAGTAAAATTTTGGACAATGGGCGTGGCACCGCCCACTTTTAAAAGAAGGTAATTTAAAATTTTTGCAAGCTGTAATTTGGCGGTCGTTGAAGATATCATGACGAAATTTGGCAGGAACGTTACTCCTATTAATATATGAACGCTTAATAAAAATTAGCAAAATCAGAGAAGGACCACGCCCCCTTAAAAAAAAAAATTTTTTTAAAGTAAAATTTTAACAAAAAATTTAATATCTTTACAGTATAAGTAAATTATGTCAACATTCAACTCCAGTAATGATATGGTGCAACAAAATACAAAAATAAAAGAAAATTTCAAAAGAGCGTGGCTTCGCCCTTTTTCATTTAATTTGTCTAGGATACTTTTAATGCCATAAGTCGAACAAAAATTTACCAATCCTTTTGAAATTTGGTAGGGGCATAGATATTATGACGTTAACTGTTTTCCGTGAAAATGGGCGAAATCGGTTGAAGCCACGCCCAGTTTTTATACACAGTCGTCCGTCTGTCCTTCCGCATGGCCGTTAACACGATAACTTGAGTAAATTTTGAGGTATCTTGATGAAATTTGGTATGTAGGTTCCTGGGCACTCATCTCAGATCGATATTTAAAATTAACGAAATCGGACCATAACCACGCCCACTTTTTCGATATCGAAAATTACGAAAAATGAAAAAAATGCCATAATTCTATACGAAATACGAAAAGAGGGATGAAACATGGAATTGGATTGGTTTATTGACGCGAAATACAACCTTAGAAAAAACTTTGTAAAATGGTTGTGACACCTACCATATTAAGTAGAAGAAAATGAAAAGTTCTGCAGAGCGAAATAAAGACCCTTGAAATCTTGGCAGGTATTATATATGTAAATAAATTAGCGGTATCCAACAGATGATATTCTGGGTCACCCTGGTCCACATTTTGGTCGATATCTGGAAAACGCCTTCACATATACAACCACCACCACTCCCTTTTAAAGCTCTCATTAATACCTTTAATTTGATACCAATATCGTACAAACACATTCTAGAGTCACCCCTGGTCCACCTTTATGGCGATATCTCGAAAAGGCGTACCTATAGAACTAAGCCCCACGCCCTTTTAAAATACTCATTAACACCTTTCATTTGATACCCATATCGTACAAACAAAGTCTAGAGTCACCCCTGGTCCACCTTTATTGCGACACCTCGAAAAGGCGTCCACCTATAGAACTCAAGCCCACTACCTTTTAAAATACTCATTAACACCTTTCGTTTGATACCCATATTATACAAACGTATTATAGAGTCACACCTGGTCCACCTTAATCGCGATATCTCGAAAAGGCGACCACCTATACAACTACCACCACTCACTTTTAAACCCCTCATTAATACCTTAAATTTGATACCCATATCGTACAAACAAATTCTAGAGTCAACCCTGATACACCTTTATGGCGATATCCCTAAATGGCGTCCACCTATAGAACTATGCTCCACTCCCTCATAAAATACTCTTTAATGCCTTTCATTTGATACACATGTCATACAAACACATTCCAGGGTTTCCCTCGGTTCATTTTCCTACATGGTTATTTTCCCATACTCAACTGATTTGAACCATTTTTCTCTCAACTGAGTATGTAATGTTCGGGTACACCCGAACTTAACCTTCCTTACTTGTTATTTTATTTATTCAGTGTTTATTTAAAAGTAAAAGTTCAATACACTCGATGTAATTTCTGTTTGAAAGAAAATTACAAATATAATATTTGAGAATATAAAGAAGCAAATGAATATGAATTGTTATTGTTGTTGTTGTTCACGAAAATTAATTTGTCGAATGACTAATGAAGAGCGGCTGTTGTGTCTACGTCCACGGCTATAGTTCAACTGCTTGCTATTTCTGCTTGCTCACACGACAACTGCTTAAAGCTGGAGTCATTGGTGCCGTATGTCGTATCGCTGTATCCGTATCCCTAACGTAATCAGCTGTTTATCGTTACGACGGTTAACCAAAACCCAATTGGTTGGCTACGATACGGTTACGACCATTGTTTACTATATAGTTTGGCAGCTTAAATAGAACTTATGTTGCGAATAGAGTGGAAGGCAGTGGACTAGGCAGTCGAATGTCATATAATGAAGGAATTGATGTTCGGAGTTCTTTCAAAATTTGCCCGAAATCCTGAATCACAAAAGGGAGTGCAGTTAAGTACGAAAATGAAAAAATGTAGTTAGGTTTTGCTCCTTTTTTAGCAGGAGATTTTCATTTTAAAAATGTAATATACAAACCAATGTTCCTTCTATTACTCATTTTATCTATGGAGCTTCACATGCACTTTATAAAAACGTGCTTTTTATTTTTACGAACTTCTTCCTCAATGAAAATAAATGAAACACGTATTAGTGTAAGCATTAATCATGTTTCTTACTTCTTAAGTGTTCTTCTTAAATATTATAAATGTGTTAAAAGTAGCAGAACTAAAATAATATTGACAAATCTGATATGTCAAACTAATTTTATATAATAAAAATGATTTCATAAATTGCATTCATTTTATACATATGCATTATTTTTTAAAATTTCTCTCACTATTCGTTTTGTGCTGACTAAATTTTGCTTATGCATAACTTTCTTTGGCTATATACGATAACAATTCCAGGAGCCGTTTTCACCATCTTCGCTGAAAGCTAACAAACATTTTATTTGAAAGAAATCGTTCAGTGATTCGTCAAATAAGGGTTACTTTCAAATATCGGACGTAAGAAGTTCCCCTGTCACATGAGGAAAAATGAAATACAACTATTTTTATAACATGAAGATAGATAGAAACTTTATTGGGGATTGCACTGCGACCGTTGATATATTGTGACCTCATCAGATTGAATCGCTTTCCAGGAGGATATGTTCCACCGTCTCTCCTGATCGATCACGAAATCGACATGAATAAAAAATTTGTTTTTATTTAGTTGAACGGCGATAGAAATTCTTATATTTTTCAAGAAATCCAGGAAACTTCAAGAAGAACCCTATGTTTTTAATTATTTGTGTTTTGCTTTGACGTTGGCGGTGCGTTACTTATAGATTGAAGCAATTAAAGCGCATGGGTTCAAAGTCAGATGTAGACGCAACGCATGTGCCGAAACGACTCAGAAGTCACCTTAAGCTTAGTTGCTTCACGTGTTATTTATCATTATTAATTAAAAATGTTGGATCTCGTAAGAAGCTAAACTTAGGCAAGATACACACGAGACATAGCTTCGTAGACGCGTACAAAATATGGAATGCAGCTACGATTTTCTACGCCTCAAGATTTCTTATGCTGTACCTAATACGCGTCTATGAAGATACGCCTCGTGTGCATCTTCCCTTAGATTATTTTCAAAGAAAAAATGCTTTGTTTTTTAAACTTTGCTAATATTCACATACATGTCCACTACTAACATTGTGAACCTAGTTTTGCTTGATTGCAATGGAATAAAGTGCAAAGCGCAGTTAGGTTTTATTAAAGAACGGTTAAACAATTTGCGTTGTGGCAAACTCAGTAAATAGTAAATAAAACTAAACAGTGGTGTTAATGCTATTTTTATAGATGTTTACTTTTTCCCTAACAGTTTAAACTTCATACCAGAGCCTAGATTCAGTAAGTGTGAGTTGGAACTCAGACTAAAAATCAAGCGTCTTAAAAGTTTCAACTGGGTAATAACTGAATACCGATCGAAATATCTAACCACTAAAACAAGCATTTTTTCTGATAAGTCCGTTGTTTCATCCAAAATTAATGACAATGAGTTTGCCCGAACATTCAACACTTCCCTTTTTAATACCTTGCCTAAATTATCTACCGGGTGAAATGTCATTGTTCTGCTACATTTTATAGAGAGAGCAATTTTCGTGGTAAGAATTCCATTGAAGTGTAAATTGGTTAGATATTTCAGTTATTTTATACGATGTTTAATGATTAAGTTGAAACACGACTTTTCTAGTCTTTAGATTTACTGGAAGTGCCGGCCACCATATTTATTTTCAAGGTTGCCCTCTATTTTCATATCGATAATTTTACAATATTTACAATGGGGTTGCTTAACTTCTAATAACTTAAGCTACATGTACATAATGGGTTTACAGAAGTAAATTAAAAATTATATGTGAGTAATAGATTTCCCGAAAATTTTATTAGCAGTATTTTGAATTTTTGTTTCAGTGAAAAAGAAATAAAAGTACCAAATCCGTGCCGAACAAGAACCAAAATTGAGAAAAAGGGACCAGCGGACCATATGGGGCTGAAAAGGGCCATTTTTTGTCCAAATGGACTGAGGTGGCAACCGTGTTCACAAATGCGAGTTTTCAACATAAAATACATACACATACAGTACTTTGACATTACGAAATACATTGTCGCGTATTTTTGCATAAAACCTTTTTGACCACCACAATACCACAGATTAAGTGTAAAATTTCACAAAAATAATAAATTTTTTCAAAAATCACACCGAATAACTTCAGTCCTAGTTTAGGAATTTAGAAACAATGAGAATGACAAACACGAACGAGTATGAAATATAATGTCAAAACCTTTATGCACATGGTTGTATTTCAATACACGAAAATGCTTTGAAAACGCATGAAATTGTTAAATTAAAGGTGAAAAAAAAAATGTTAAAAACTTTAATATAAATAAAAAGCTTCTTTTAATAACAACAAATACGCCTTATATATTCTATTTATACATCAATTGGTAAGGTTTATCTCACTTTAAAATTTAAGCTAAATAATCTAAAGTTTTTTTTTTGAAATTGAGTTGAGAACTGTGCGTGTGAATGTGCGAATTTCACCAATCAGCTGTTAGTTGCGCTACTTGGTAAAATTTACAATGGTTACGACCTTAGCGGAACCAATAATCGATTGCATTGATTCTCATAAGATTGGTCGAATCAGCTGTTATAAGGTTACCGATACGGTTACCGATAAAGCACCAATGTCTCCAGCTTTATTCGCGCATTGTTCGCCACGACTTCTCATTATGTCCACTATCGGTGCTCATTCCCACATACATATGTACATATACATACGAAAAGAAATAAAAAACCAAAGGCTCAACTGTCAGCGGCAAAACGGAGTTGGTCAGTTATTGTTGAGCGCGCGCATATTATTGTATTCATTTTCAATCTTTGTGAACTTGTAATTTAAAAGCCCAAAAAAGTGAATAAAAATTGAGTGATTAAATATTATAAAGTTAAAATCAACCGCTGTTAAGTTCTTTTGGTGTTTATATTTAAAAACTCGGGGACGCAGGAAAAAGGGGTTACGCTATCGAATTCCGTAAGCGTCTGCCCATAAGTGAAAACCAATTCATGGTCCTTTCGCCAGCCAAAGTGGGAATATAAATTTAAAAAAGAAAGAAGAAGCATTAAAACAGGCAATAGTTTCCTATAAGGAAAATTTTTTAAAAGAAAAAAGCTGAAAATTAGCGAAAAGTGCCAAAAAAACTAAAGTGCTGACTGAAAAACGGTGTTGAAAAATCGAAAAAAAAAAACAAATTTAAATTAAACAGTAAGGTACTCCGAAAAACCTGAAAAGGTGAAAAAACTAAAGTGCTGAATACCTATAAATCTGAATAGGAAAAGCAAATTTTAAATTGAGAAAGAAAAGCAAAAAGCAGTGCTACGAAATCGGAAAAAGAAAAGCAAATTTTAAATTGAAAAAGAAAAGCAAAAAGCTGTGTTAAGAAATCTGAAAAAGAAAATCAAATTTTAAATTAAGCAGTAAGGTGCTACGAAAAATCTGAAGCAGTGCGGTTTCCGAAAAACTCTGAAATAGGAAAAAGGGTACTCCAAAACCTGAAAAAGAAAAGAATATTTTATGAGAAGTGCGGTGCTCAAAAAAAATAAATAAATCTGAAAAGAAATAAGAAGTAGGGTGCGCCGAAAAATCTGAAAATTTATTAAAAGTGCTGTTTGGAAAAAAAATTCTTTAGAAGTGCGGCGCTTGAAAAAATCTGAAAAGAAACCCGAAGTAGAGTGCGCTGAAAAACCTGAAAATTTAGTGCAGCGCTCAAAAAAAAAACCTGAAAAGAAAAGAAAATATAAGTACGATTTGGTGTTCTAAAAAACCTGAAAAGAAAATAGAAGTACAAGTTGGTTTTCTAAAAAAATCCTGAAAAGAAAGGAAGAAATTGTTAAATAAATACCCTCAAAAGACTGAAAAGAAAAGATAAGTACAACTTGGTGGTCTGAAAAAAGGGAAGAAACTGTTAAATAAAAGTGCTCGAAAACCTGAGGAAAAAATAAATCAAAATTTAGCACAAAAAGCGATCCTCAAACCTGAAAGTGAGCAAATACAACAGAAAAGAGGTGAAAGTATAAGAGATTTTTAATTTAGACCGTGAAAACAAAAAGTAGGGTGCCGAACCTGAAAAATAAAAATATAGACATTACAAAAAAAAATCTTCGAACATCAAGAAGGTACAGTCCACAAGCAGCAGGAAAAGTTACCAGCACAGGCAGAAGAAACCGCTATCCACACAAGCAGCGGATCCGTTACCAGCACCAGCAGCAGATACCGCTAACAGCACCAGAAACATTTCCCCATTACCAACACCAACAAACTCGGAACAGCAGCGTACGGTAAATAGAAGGTATCCCAGGCAAAAAGTAAGTCCAGAAAAAATGTTCCTACTACACAAACACAGATTTATATAACCTAGCGAACCTCTAAAGCAATTCTGCAGAAACCTCTTATGTTCTCATATTTGCTATATGTCTAAGCTTTGGGCAATTGAGGGCGAGCAGTTTAATAAGAGTTATAAATGAGTAATTTTCTGTGCTTGTAAGCGTATGAGTCGTGGCACAGTGGCTGACGTACCCGACCAAACGCCCGGGGTTGCGGGTTCAACTCCCACCAAGCATTCCTTTTTTTTAAATTTATAAATTATTATTATTAATGGACTGTATTGAGTTTATGGGGTTTTTGATTTAATGTATTCCATTTATTGAGTTGGGTAGTTTTAGTGTTATTGGTGTATTTAAGTCATGGGAGGATGCATAGCATCAGTACACCTTTATTTATTTATTTGTGTTTATTTTAAGGGATTCAGTTTATTAAGTTGGGTGGTTTTAGTGTTATTGGTGTGTTTAAGTCATGGGAGGATGCATAGCATCAGTACACCTTTGATTTATTTAATGTGGGGGCGAGCACTGGGGGGCTCTGAGGCTTCGCTCTACTGAGCCACCTCATCCTCTATTTGAAGAACCCTTTAAAATGTGATATGGAGGGAGCACGGGACGGCTCTGAGGTATTGGCACCCCATTTTCTACAAGAAAAACCTCTATTTATTTAATTTGGGGCGAGCGTTGGGCACTCTGAGGTTTCGCTCTAATGAGCCACCTCATCTTCTATTTGAAGAACCCCTTCAAATTGTGATATGGAGGCGAGCACTGGGCTCTGATGTATTAGCAGACCATCCGAAGAACCTCGATTTTAATTAAAAAACTCAAACTATGTCTTTAGAATATTTCACTAACCAGTTGAGAATTACAAGCACACTCAATGGCTACTGAAACAAACGAACGAAAAATGTTCATAGTTTAAGTCGCTTAAACATACTCCCCTCTTAGACGGCTTAGTCGTCTAATGAAACTTCCATACGAGCCAGTGATCCGGCTCGAAGGACCATGTCTAAGCTTTGGGCAATTGAGGGCGAGCAGTTTAATAAGAGTTATAAATGAGTAATTTTATGTGCTTGTAAGCGTATGAGTCGTGGCACAGTGGCTGACGTACCCGACCAAACGCCCGGGGTTGCGGGTTCAACTCCCACCAAGCATTCCTTTTTTTTAAATTTATAAATTATTATTATTAATGGACTGTATTGAGTTTATGGGGTTTTTGATTTAATGTATTCCATTTATTGAGTTGGGTAGTTTTAGTGTTATTGGTGTATTTAAGTCATGGGAGGATGCATAGCATCAGTACACCTTTATTTATTTATTTGTGTTTATTTTAAGGGATTCAGTTTATTAAGTTGGGTGGTTTTAGTGTTATTGGTGTGTTTAAGTCATGGGAGGATGCATAGCATCAGTACACCTTTGATTTATTTAATGTGGGGGCGAGCACTGGGGGGCTCTGAGGCTTCGCTCTACTGAGCCACCTCATCCTCTATTTGAAGAACCCTTTAAAATGTGATATGGAGGCGAGCACGGGACGGCTCTGAGGTATTGGCACCCCATTTTCTACAAGAAAAACCTCTATTTATTTAATTTGGGGCGAGCGTTGGGCACTCTGAGGTTTCGCTCTAATGAGCCGCCTCATCTTCTATTTGAAGAACCCCTTCAAATTGTGATATGGAGGCGAGCACTGGGCTCTGATGTATTAGCACACCATCCGAAGAACCTCGATTTTAATTAAAAAACTCAAACTATGTCTTTAGAATATTTCACTAACCAGTTGAGAATTACAAGCACACTCAATGGCTACTGAAACAAACGAACGAAAAATGTTCATAGTTTAAGTCGCTTAAACACTATATAAAATATAAACTAAAAAAAAAAAAAAATCACTTAATCCCCCAACACAAGCCTCTAATCCGCTAAGATATATAAATCACACAGTTTCAAATACTTACATATATATTTATATACATATATAAAACACGTATATACCCCCTTTGCCTTCCCTTGAATGCCCCTGAAAATAAATGATTAAAACCCCTTTATTTACTCCAACAAATTATTAACTCACCCGTACATATCACCGTTAGTGTTTCACATCATCCTAGCCCAGCATCAGCCAACATTTTTTGCATACTTACATACATATGTATGCAGGCATTTACCAAAGACTTAAATTCGGTTCAATAATATTCGCCTAACGACACTCTTGCCTCATTAGCTTACAAAAAATATATAATTTACTTACATATTTTTACTTGTACTCAGAAGCGCTGAGACAAGTGCATAATTTTTCCACCGTTAAACTACATAAGCTTTATACACATATATATTACATATATTCATTTGTGCTCAGAAGCGCTGAGACAAGTGCATAACCTCACAACCATTCGCATAGCAATTCCGCTCAACTCCATAATTGTAACATACATTTACGTACATACACTTGGACTCAGAAGCGCTCAAACAAGTGCACGAACCCACCCCTGTTAACAGCAATTAAGGGCACCAATATACTTGTACATACATATATATAATCACTGAAATAAGTGCCGCTAACAAAATTCCCACAGTGGGCCACAGCAAATAAAATTTGTATCAAAAATACAGTGGGACAAAAACACATAAAAGTGAAGGAAAAATTTTGTATTAATTTTTTCAAAATAAACCCCAACCCCTAAAACAATTAAAGACATATATCCCTCAATATATTTTATATAATAAACAAGCTTTCGCATAGTAATATTTTTTGTGTACTCCAAATACACATCTCGAAAATACCCTCTCGTGTACCTCTGATACACTTCCTGTCGCATACATAAGCGAACATTAGCTTTGACCTCCCAAATCAAAGAGTCTCGCAACTAGTTTTTGTATTTTGAGCAAACACCCTCAGCATCGGAATGACTGATGACAAAACAGAGAAACTTGCTCTACCCAAAGGTACCAAGACTCGGAGCAGGTCCCAGAAAGAAGAAGAATTCTTGAGGAAATCCCTTTTCGAAATAGGAAAACTCGACAGGATATGCGACAAATGGTGGAATATCTCTGAGGCAGATCACACCAAACCCGGTTTGCAGACATATATGGAGGAACTCAACAGACTCGTAATCGCAGTAGAACGGACGAAAATTATGACAAAGTGATGGAGACCACACTGAACACAAGGACCAGGATGAACGAGCTGCTCGCGCAACTGGAGCCGAACCCCATCAGCCAAGGACAACCCATGGTGCCACTGATAATGCCCAGGTCTGAACCCTATCTCAAAGTTCCTGCATGCGATACTGAAGTGTTCCACGGGGGCTACGAAACATGGCCGTCATGTTTACAGCGGTTTACATAAACCACCCAAATTGTCCCCTGCACAAAAACTGTACCACTTGAGACAAAAAACCCGTGGTAAAGCGGCCATAATAATCCAAAAATATCCCCTCAACGATCAAAATTTCGAGCTAGCCTGGGGGGCACTGAAGTCCAGATACGAGAATCGTAGAATTCTCGTAGACAGCCAAATAAAGACTCTATTTAATATGCAACCCGTGTTTTATGAAAATGGTGAAAGGATCCAAGAGATCCAAACCACGATAAATAACTGCATCTCAACTGTAAATTTAAACAACGTCACCACCAACAACTGGGATCCCATCCTTATATATTTATGCGCTTCTAAGCTCCCCAATGAAACTCTCGCCTTATGGGAACAATCGCTAGAGTCCAGGAAAGAGCTCCCACTCTGGTCTGAAATGGACAAGTTCCTAACGACGCGCTATGAAGTAGTTGAACGGCTCGGTACGTATCGGCCAAGCAAGCCACGCCACCCAAATGCGAGCTTCAACACTCCAAAATCAGCCGAATAACTTCAAAAATAAGTCCCACTAATATCATAGCGAATCGACTCGACAGGCATCCTGTAAATTGTGCAATTCGAATCATTCTATGATGAATTGCATAAAATTTAAACAACTCAGTGTCGCGGAGCGGAACAATTTTGTAAAACAAAATCATTATTGCAAAAACTGCTTAGCATTTTCTCATCTGGAAACCGAGTGCAAGAGCAACTTCAAATGTGTATATTGCCAAAAGAGACACAACTCTCTCCTCCACTATCAGACCACTCCATCGGTCAACTCCAACAATCATCGTCCCTCGTCACGTAATAACCAAACAAGGGTTAAACCTCAAGAGCTAAACATCAACGAGGCTCCCTCTTCCTCCACACAAACCGCGAAGCTCCAAAATAAGGCAGCACAAAATCAAGCCTCATCCTCTCAAAATGAGAATAATGTTCACTCTCACTTCGCTAGCAGCAAGGAAAAAACTTTACTGCCAACCGCGATGGTTCCCATTCTCCACCGAGGAGAAATATTCAAGCTCCACGCACTAATAGACCAAGGCTCCGAAAAAACTTTTGTGTCCTCGCGTATACAAAAGCTACTTGGTCTACCCACACAAAAAAGCAGTTACCAAATATCAGGGATGGGCGGACGCGTAGTCCAGAATTCAAATAAGACTTGTCTGATGACTATTTGCTCAGACGACTTAGCAATTCAAATCCCAACTCATGGGATACTCCTGCAGCAATTAACTCACTTCTTGCCATCATTTAAAGCCAAAAACGTGGACTTCCAGAAGTCCTCTTCACTATCTCTGGCAGACCCCAATTGCTTCTCCCCAGCAAGAATTGACATGGTGCTTGGTAGTGATGTAATCCCTCAAATTCTGCTAAACGGCCTGGAAACTAACGTGGCAGGAACTCTTATCGCAAAACAAACAATATTTGGATGGATACTAAGTGGTCCGGTTAACGAACAAATTTCGGCATTCTGCTAAAAAGATTCTGGGAACAAGAAGAGGTTCCAACTTCCTCATCCATAACAGACGATGATATATTTTGCGAGGAGCTGTACAAAAAAACCACCGTTCGGAAAGAAGACGGTAGATACATGGTCAAACTCCCCTTCAAGCAAGGTTTTCCCGAAACTAGAGCTCTCGGCCACTCTCGGACCCCGCAGCCCAGCAGCAATATATCAGCGTAGAAAGAACCCTAGAGAAAAAGCCAGAGTTAAGAGAAAAGTACTCTGAAGTATTAGAAGAATACTTAACTCTGGACCACATGGAGCCAACTTCACCTCGCGAAGTTATTAACAAAGGCAAATACTTCTCCTTCTATTTGCCTCACCACGCGGTTACAAAACCCGATAGTAAAACCACAAAGGTACGAGTAGTATTCAATGCCTCCAAACCAACTCACTCCGGAAACTCATTGAAAGAGATATTAACACACCGGTCCCACACTTCAAAATGACTTAATGCTGATAATCCTACAGTGGCGCCTCTATAAATTTGCTTTCAGCGGTGACATGGAAAAAATGTACCGCCAAATTACCGTCTACCCAGAAGATCAAGATTATCAACGAATCCTCTTTCGTAGATCTTCTAACTCCAAGCTTGAAAATTTCAAGTTAAAAAACAGTCACCTTTGGTGTTAACTGCTCACCCTATCTCACGATTAGGACACTCCGCCAATTAGCAGAAGACACTAAAGAATAATACCCGCTCGCCAACAATGTACTTCTGCATGAAACATATGTAGATGACATCCTCACCGGCGGATATGAAATACAGTCCACACTCGACTCCATGACCCAAGTCATCGAAGCACTCAAATCGGGAGGTTTCCCCTCTCAGAAAAATTAACGGCCAACCACCCAAAACTACTCGAAGGCATATCCCACTCAGATCTCTTGGACATAGATTTCCTCAAATTCCAGGACTCCAGCTCCACCAAAACGCTTGGAATAAGATGGAATGCCCTTACAGATTCCTTCATGTACTCCTATGACCCCAGTCCGTCGAATAATTCGCGAACGAAAAGGCAAATTCTGTCAGGGGTAGCGAAAATTTTCTATCCGGCAGGATGCCTATCGCCAATTATGATCACACGCAAAAATCCTACTGCAGCAACTATGGATGGAGGGAACTGACTGGGATGAAGAATTCAAAGCCGGCGCCCTTCAAAAATGGACGGCTTTTCACAAAGTCTCACGGCAATAAGCGACATAAAAATTCCCCCGTTGGGTTCAACTCTCCCCCGACATAACCACTCAATTACACGGTTTCTCAGACGTCCCGGAAAAAGCCTGCTGCGCCTGTGTATACATAGGAACACAGAAATCTCCAAACGTGTACGCTTGTCACCTGCTTGTCGCGAAAAGTAAAGTCGCTCCCTTACAAACGGTCAGTCTCCCTCGATTGGAACTTTGCGGAGCAGTTTCTTCTCTCTAAATTAATAAAATAAGTTCGACTTCAGCTAAAACTACTACCTCACGAACTAACGCTATGGACGGATTCTTCAATAGTGTTAGCATGGCTAGAAAAGCCACCCCATATGTGAAAACCTAAATTGCAAACCGTACCTCTCAGATCATCAAAAATGTAAACAACGCGACGGTGGAAACATGTAGCCAACAAAGACAACCCAGCTGATCTAGGAACTCGAGGATGTCGGCCACAAGACTTAGTCGACTGCCCACTCTGGTGGAACGGACCAGATTGGTTAGCCAAACCCTCTCAGATCTGGCCAAACACCACGCCTAAACCGACACCCGCCCTAGAAAAAAACCCATCGTCAGTCTTCACACCACAGAAAGCATCGATCTGCTGCAACGTTTCTCCTCCTATGCGCGTGCGCTTCGGGTAATGTCCTTCGTCTACCGATTCCTTCATAAGGCAAAGGGACCTTCTGCCCCCTAACGAATGGCGACTAGGTCGAATTTCAAACCGACACGTAGGACCTGACGAGAATGTTCGCGTCGTCGACATTCACACCCACAACGGCACAATTAGGCGCAATATTACAAAGATATGTTTATTACCCATGTCATAGCCCCCATCTCACACACGTCCTGTGCCCTATCCCTCCAAATCCCCTGGCCACCCTTCTCTTTTAATATCATAATGGAGCGCGGAAAATGCAGGCTGTGCTGCCGCCCCCACTCGTTGCGCCATTGCCATGCGTTTTTGGCCATGACTCCAGCAGAGCGATATGAGTCTGCACGCGTCCATCGCTACTGCATAAACTGCTTAGCCACATCTCACACCACAGGGGCGTGCACTTCCACCGGCAGCTGCCGCCACTGTGGCAGAGCTCATCACACGCTGTTGCATCGGCCTCATATTGCAACAGCAACACGTAATCGACGTCCGACACCTCCACCACCCATACGCCATAGGCGTGATGATCGACGTGGAAGAACCAGGCAGCGTGCAATTGAACGACCAGCGGCGCGCTTACAGAGCCGCAGCGCCAACCAACGTAATCTGAGGAAGTTAGTCAACCAAGCGATGAGTATGCTCGATCAGCTTCAAGAACTCCTGCATTCGTCCACTTCGCAGGCTCGGCGCCATGTTGAAGACATGGAGGAAGAAAATTCAATTGAATTCTAAAATATGATTATTTTCAAATTTTATATACATATGTAAGTCTACTCTTATACTTGCCTGAATTCAATAAAAATTAACTATTCATATATGTATGTATATATAGCCAATGAATTAATTTAATGAAGTAAAATACATATATACATATACTTACCTTAAACTCATACTCATCTGTAAATTCATACTCACCTAAAAATTTTTATATCATAAATTCGAACGCCCTAATGTAAAATCTATTAAATCAAATTGGAAGAATACTGCTTCTTTTTCATGTACGTACCTTAAGTATACATATGTACATATACATACGAAAAGAAGTAAAAAACCAAAGGCTCAACTGTCAGCTGCAAAACGGAGTTGGTCAGTTATCGTCACAGATGACATGATATGAAACTTCTCGCTCTCTGAGAGCGCGTGAAAATGTGCATTTTTTATAATATTGGCCATACATACCATCATACTCAAAATCAAATTTGGGCGTTTCAGAATAACTTTGGGGTATTTTACATGGTAAAGGTTTAATTTATAATTTTCACTGAAAACTTACTCAAGATTGTCAAATGTGATATCAAAAAACTCGAATTTTTGTCAGGATTATAGATCCGAAGAAAAAATAACTATTTTTCACCCGTGGAAAATTTATCAGTGACAACACCTTTCATCGAAGGGCTGCACACGAAACGGGTTTTGATAGCAGCTTTCGATTGGAGAAAAAGTCAGCTTCTTAGTCTTCGCATTGATGTAAATGGATGCATAAAGGCCAGGTTTTTGTGGAGCGTTGCAGCATTCCACTTTTGACAGCTGAGATAAATTGTAGGTATACGTATAGGTTAACGCAACATGTATAATTAACAGCCTTTTGCGGACGACAACGCAGATACTTCACCAAGTGATCTAATTTCGTAATTTTTTGCATTTTTTATTGTATGTGGATACACATATGTATGTAAATAAACATTTTGGTCGCATCAAAGTGAAAAAGGGGCTAACCGTTCATTGTTATCTTAAGGCGGTGCCAGCGCAACAAAGCAAAGCAACGCAATCGAAATATATTATTTCATATTTTTTCACTTATCTACCACAAAATATTTCTACAAAACTTTGCCTTTTTTATAAATTTTAATAAGTTTTTATCACCTTACTTGCTGATTTTTTGAAAATAATGAAACCGAACGGATTTCTTGGAGTTTTTTTTTTTTGGGTAGTTTAGGTAACTCTATAGCCATCTGATGTTCAAGACCCATTCTTGGAAACGAACGAACCTTTGTTTACAATCGAATGAACTTCAAGACCCATTCCTGCAAACGAATTGAGAGAGAATAAAAGTTTCGTATCATGTCATCAGTGGTTATCGTTGAGCGCGCGCACATTATTGTATTCATTTTCAATCTTTGTGAACTTGTAATTTAAAAGCCCAAAAAAGTGAATAAAAATTGAGTGATTAAATATTATAAAGTTAAAATCAACCGCTGTTAAGTTCTTTTGGTGTTTATATTTAAAAACTCGGGGACGCAGGAAAAAGGGGATACGCTATCGAATTCCGTAAGCGTCTGCCCATAAGTGAAAACCAATTCACAGTGATACCTTCATTTTTTAAAACGGTTGAATAAAAAACCCACACAACTATGTTTACGACATGCAAATGCATCACAGTGATGCCTTGGTTTTAAAAGGGGGTTGTAAAAACGCTAATTTCAAATAATTTTTTTTAATTTCTTTTCTATTACTAAGTTGAATTCATTTTTTCATTTACATATGTATGTTCTGACTAAATAAATTTCTAAAGAGAAAAATAAACTCAAAAAGGAAAAAGCAGGCATTTCAAAGTGGGATTTTTAAAAATTTTCCCCTACGACGCAAAGGGGGGGGGGGGGACATCAGAATTTGTTTTAGAGGTATGGTTCCTTCGGCAAAGTTTCTTATTTTGATCCCTTTTCACAGAGCAATGGGCGACTTTTTTGCCTCCCCACAAATCCACCCGGCCTAATGTGTATATTCCCATCGATAAGTGCTTACGATTTCACTACTGCATCCTTAAGTGTACTTGTATGTAGAAATTATACCGTGCATGCAACAAACGAGAATATTTCTGTCAACAAAGCGGAAAAATTGTCAAAAAAATCAAAAAAAAAAAAATAAAAAATTAATCAGAATTTGTTTTAGAGGTATGGTCCTTCGGCAAAGTTTCTTATTTTGATCCCTTTTCACAGAGCAATGGGCGACTTTTTTGCCTCCCCACAAATCCACCCGGCCTAATGTGTATATTCCCATCGATAAGTGCTTACGATTTCACTACTGCATCCTTAAGTGTACTTGTATGTAGAAATTATACTGTGCATGCAACAAACGAGAATATTTCTGTCAACAAAGCGGAAAAATTGTCAAAAAAATCAAAAAAAAAAAAATAAAAAATTAATCGAAAATAATCGAAAAAATCATTATTTTTTTTAGTTTTTTCTAATGGTAATCAGTAATTGCTTTTTTCGGGAAAACAATTGAAATAATCATTGGCCATTAAAATACACATCTAATTAATTGATTACTAATGCTAATTCAAATTTAACAGGTCTGGTATCGGGCTCAAGTATTTTGCCATAATAATTTACCATTCTGTGACACTTCCTAGTTGAAAAGGTTGGCCGAATTCCTTGATTTTGGAAATATAAATCTGAAATTACAGAAGCGTTTTATAAGAAGCTCGTTGAAATTCCTATAAACTTTTGCATTTGGCTTAGCCGTTTTTGGACGTTCAAACTCGCGAATGACTTTGACATTTTTGTTAAAAATATTGTATCCTGGAAAATCTATTTGTGGCGTACATAAAATACATTTGTTAGTTTTGGTGTTTAAGCTGTATCCATCTCAAGTTTTAAATACTATTTTTAGATTTATATATGCTCCTCCTCGTTGCCACTTACTATAAGTATATCATCTAGATACACAAAAATAAAATCTAAGCCTGATAACACTTCATTAATGAAACGTTTGAAACGTCTGTGCAGAATTTCTTGGGCCAAAAGGTATTCTAACGAACGAAAACTCATTTTACCGTAGTCGCTGATATTTCAAAGTGTTGATGGGCATTAAACCCGTCTGTGTTTATGGCAAATGTAGGTACTGTAACGAATTCTGGGGATTTCTGACTATTTATGCACTTCTGCTAACGTTTCGAATCGATAAACTGTTGAATAAATCACTCCAATACTCAGTATTGCAAACTGGTCTTTATTTAGACTACTTTGGGAGTAGGACTTCACAATTATATTACATAACCAATAGCCTGTTTAAATCAAAAAAACTGATTAACTGAGTCGTCCGCTTGCGCTGCTTTTACACTCTCGGTTTTCTCGTTCGCCCATTTCTCATAAGGTCTAGTAATTTCGCGAACAGTTCGAGAACAATTGTATCTCATGAATAGTTACCAGGTATATTTTTAGTTTATGTTTTTCTTATAGCGATATGTGTGTGTATGTGTGAGTAACTACTTCGGCTGTTGTGTGTGTGTGCGATATCTCTTCGTTGCCTTGTACATAAGTGTTGCTAGCTTTAATGTATACATGTACATTAACCTGGGTCGGTTTGTATGGATGAAAGTTAACCAATATCGCGCCATCGATTTTTCGATAGGATTTGAGCTCAGGAAAAAAAGTTCCACTACGCATACCCAAAAAAAATAATTTTCGAGCCTGCGAAAAAAAGTCGATTTTCCGACCGATTCTTCTAAATCTCCATAAAAGAAATATTTTTTTTAAAAAAGTGCATTTACCAATTTCACATTTGCCAATTGATACGACTTGGGGCCTTGAAAATGAAAAAAATGCATAAAAAATCGAAAAAATCGATGAAATTTCGCAGGTTCGAAAATTATTTTTTTGGGTATGCGTAGTGTAACTTTTTTTCCTCATCCCAAATCCTATCGAAAAATCGATGGCGCAATATCGGTTAATAATTCGACCCAGTCTAATGTACATAAGAGTGGCTGCATCATGTTTTTGTTGTTATGATTTTTAAATAAATGCATAGTGATGGTAATATTCGTCCCACTGCCCTCCACCTAAGTCGGATCGTGCCGATCAGACAAATTTTCTGATCCAAACGCTGCCAGCCTCTCCAAATGAACCACTTTCTTTTTGTTTCGTGGTTTGCCAATGGTTTGTATACGATCGTTGATCCGTTTTACAACTTTGTATGGTCCTTCCCAATTACACTGTAATTTCGGGGACAAACCATTTTTTCGTTGTGGGTTGTATAACAGCACCAAATCTCCTTTCCCAAACCTTACGAATTAATTGCTTTATCGTATCTGGCTTTCATCTTGTCACCCATAATCTGGGTTCGTTGTCTTACAAGATCGTGTATTTCCCTCATATCTTCCTCCAAGACACCAGTGGATTTCTTGGCATTTCTCTCCGCATCGGTATTTATCCCAAACTTCAAATCAGCTGGCAGTTGAAGATCGTTGCTAAGAATTACTTTTGCGGGAGTTTGGCCAGTTGTCTCATGCACTGCCGATCGGTAAGCCATCCAGACGTGATATGTGTGTATCCCACTCTTTATGGAACTTGTCTACTACTTTCCTTAAGTGCTCCTCCAACGTTCTATTGAATCGTTCCACCATACCATCGGAATGAGGATGCAATGCAGTTGGCCGTGTTTTTCGAATGCCCAGTATCTTACATATTTCTTGGAACACATCTGATTCAAAATCCCTGCCTTGGTCAGAATGTAACTCTATTGGTACACTATACCTTGCAATCCAATTGTTTGTAAACACTTCTGCTACTGTTTCCGCTTCTTTATTTGGAATTGGGTATACCTCGTGCCATTTGCTGAAATAATCCATAACCACCAGTACGTATTTGTTTCCGTGGTTGCTAGTAGAAAATGGACCTGCGACATTCATGACGATCATTTCCGATGGTACACCTGAAATATACTGCTTCATCTGGCCATGACTTCGTGTTTTGGGTCCTTGCTCTCTGCTGCAAGCCTCGCAGTTGGCAATCCACTCAGTGACCGACTGACGGCAACCAACCCAATAGAATCTTTTCTTAATTTTCTCGAGCGTGTTCTTAATTCCAAGGTGATCTCCACTTGGACCGTTATGTAGCTCACTGAGAACGTCAGGATTCCTTTTCATGGTCTTCGTGACATTGCATCGGCATTCCCATGGGTACTACCTTTCCGATGCTCAATGGAAAAGTCATAGCTTTGGAGTCACTCGATCCACCGTGCCAATTGGCCTTCTGGATAACGGAACTGCAGGAGCCGTTTCAATGCTGCGTGATCTGTCCTGACGCGGAATCGCTACCCGTAGAGGTACTGGTGTAACGCAATAGTTTCTCTCTGGCTTTCCAATTGATCGGCTGTAATATGCAACTACCTTCTCCTGTCCATCAACCAGTTGTGATAAAACGCCTCCTATAGCATATCCACTCGCATCAGTATCTAGAAATGTTGCTACTGGAATCGGATATGCCAACATTGGGGCAGTACACAAACGATCTTTCAATGTTTGGAAAGCCACTTCTTGCTCCTTCTTCCATTCAAAAGCTTTATTTTTTCTTGTAAGCTCATGGGGGCTATGGGCTAATCTGGCAAAATTTGGTACAAATCGGCGGTAATATGTACACAGCCCAAGAAAACTTTTTAACTCATGCAGATTCCGTGGCCTTGGCCAATCCTTACTGCTTCTGTCTTTTCATTCGCGGTGCAGATGCTCTCCGTCTTTACTTTATGACCCAAGTAACTAACTTGTTTCTTGAACAGAGAACACTTTTTGGGACTAAGTGCACCAGCTATTCTCTGGAAAACTTCCTTCAAGTTCTTAAGATGTTCATCAAAGTTCTTTTCCAAAGCGATGATGTCATCCAGGTACAGTAAGCTTGTTTCCAATGTAGCCCTTTCAGTACCTGATCCATGAGTCTCTCAAAAGTAGCTGGGGCATTACATAGTCCAAAGGGCATTACTGTAAACTGCCAAAGACCATCTCCGACACTTAAGGTTGTTTTCTCCTTGTCTTCCTCCTTCACCACCACTTGCCAGTAGCCGCTTTTCAAGTCCAGTGTGGAAAACCATTTCGTACCAGATAGCGAGCCCAGAGTATCGTCAATTCTTGGAAATTGTGTAGTACATTGACGATCCCAATTGTAACTTCACATGCTACTTCTCCTAGAACCTAGGTGTCTTCTCCAGGGGCTTCACGAAATCTTCCATTGTCTTATCTTCTTGTTGACTAAATCCGATCGAATGATGCAATGAGATGCACCCCTATCTACAGTCAGTAAACGTTCCTTTCCATCCACATGTCCTCCAACAGTAAGATTGCTTGACCTTCCAATTTGCGAGATAGATATTATGGGGCATTCAATTGCGGGAGCCAGCTGTCGCCCCTTGCGGCTGAGACGCTTTAGTTTAACGATTGAGTGGACTTGGGGATTTGCTCATCTCCTTCAGCTCTTCAGCTCTGCGTTTGCGGCCACTCACATTGTTGGAACTGTTAGGGTTGGTACTGCAATAACGTGCAATGTGACCTGCCGCATTTGAAACATTTCTTAACTACGGAATTTTTCTCTTGTGATCCCTGTTGGGCGTGGTACATTAAGCGAAAGCATGTATTTAATAATAATGGTCAATAATTGTAACCACAATCATACTTTTTACTAGTTCTACCTATGTACACAGCATACTTTGCATACTGGTTATACCTATGTATGTACACATCATATTTTCGCATACTAGCTATACCTATGTACATTTACCTTTTCATACATCTCAAGTAAGAGAGTACAATTTTCATACAGTTAGAGAGCAACCTAGCAGTATCATGTCATGAAATGTTAAATTGTAATAATCAATATAGTTGTACTTGAACAAGCAAATAAAGAAGTCACAAAATTTAATTATCGTCGTTTTTACTTCTGCTTGCTTCACTCGCGTCAATCCCTTCAGTGCTTCCAAAATTGTGTCAACCCAATATGGCCTTTCTACTTCCACGCAATGAGGTTTTTATGCGGGCTTACTCAAAAGTGACGCTATTTCCTGAGTCAGTGCATAGGATACCGTTTCATTAAAATGTTGACTTTGGGTTTGCGTATGTAGATCGCTTCGTTTCCACGTTCCGTATGCCATGTATAAAGCTCTAGATTTTTACCCTCTCGGTGTATTCCACGGATGCGTCCGCATTTGCTAGATGGGCCAGCCTTTCGAAATCCGACGCGAACTCCTGCAAAGTCTCATTCACTTTTTGGTAGCAGTTTTGAAACTCAATTTGGTGTATCTGTTTCCTATTCTCACTTCCGTTACGTCTCTCGACAACGGCCATCAATGCTTCATAATGGTTCCGTTCCTACTCTGGAATAGCCTGTAAGATTTCAGCTGCAGGCCCTTTCAATGCCACGAACAGTGTAGCAACTTTATCTTCAGCATTCCAACTGTTCACTGCTGACTCTTCTCAAATTGAAGCTTGAATACCTGGAAAGGAACAAAAGATGGAGTTTTTACCTTCGGATTGCTCGCTGGAACAGATGGGCTATTTAGTTGTAACTGCTCCATACGACCTTTTAACGCTTTTATCTCGGCACATTTTTGTCCACGAGTTGTGAAATTTTTGCATACTGCTCTTCCAGTTTCGCAAAGAGCTGTGATGATACCTGTTCCGAAATTTGTGCCGACATTTCAGGTATACGTGCCTCTTGCTCTTCCAGTTGAGATGCCATATATGTCTTCTGTTCTTCCAACTGTGCTTCAGTCTTCGATGTTATGCGTGTCTCCTGCGATTCCAGTTGAGATAACATTTGCGACGACATTTCTGAAATGTATGCCTCCTGTGCTTCCATCTTGGATGTTATACGTTTCTCCTGGGATTCTAGTTGTGTTTCCATCTTGGATGTTATACGTGCCTCCTGTGATTCCAGAGAGAGAGAGATGCCATTGTCGACGTTTGTGCAGATATTGCAGCCAATATCATGTTCAAGTCTGTGCTCGTATCTGGCTGCGAAGTTTCGTTTTTCTCTTCCATTTTTGTTAATGTCTCGTCCCCATCAGGATGAAAGACATACTCGTCCACATTAATTCCTTCAAATTCCATAGCATCCCATAGTTAGTCGTGATTGTAGCTCGGATTTGTTGCCAGTTGCATTCCACCCTCGAACTTCCAACTCCTTTTTGAGCTGCTGGGTCTTTAATTCACTTAACTTCGCCATGTCCTTGTTGTATTCAAAATCTTCGGATTTATTCAATAATTCCTCTTCTGACACCAATTGTAACGAATTCTGGGGATTTCTGATTATTTATGGACTTCTGCTAACGTTCGAATCGCTAAACTGTTGAATAAATCACTCCAATAATCAATATGGCAACCGCTCTTTATTTAGATTACTTTGGGAGTAGTATTTCACAATTATACTTCACAACCAATAGCGTGTTTAAATCAAAAAAAAAACTGATTCCTCAGCTTGCGCTGCGTTTATACTCTCCCCGAGCCTTGCTTAAATGTTTCATGTTTTCTCCTTTCGAAAACATTTTCGATACGGCTTTCTGTTTGAGTTTCCAAATTGGAAACATATGGTATTTTATTAAATTGTGCCCAGCTTGAAAAAAAAACCGATCATTTTGCTGTCCTCGCTGTTGTAAAACGCACCGCAATCTTCACACCTTGTGCTCCGTTTCATATTTCTACTTCCTATGATCTACATAAATGGAATTGTAAGAGAATTTAAGTAGTTGATAAACGCAACAAAAAGCTTTATAGCCTTGCAGCTTCCGCACCCCAATTGTCAACCTCACCTACTCGAGGGGATCCTGTTACAAATACGAAAGTACCAAGTTCCTCATGGAACTAGAGGTGGGTGGCAGGATTGCCTAGAAGGTTCAATGCTGTTACATTCAATCATTCCGGGATGGGCGGGCTTGTACCTTAATGGTGCTTGTAATGGGAACGTACTGGATCTATGTTCGGAAAAGGACCCTAGACATCAATAACACTCCCCAATACCTTCAGGGAGTGTCTTTATCGGTTCGACAACTACAAAAACATGGGCATGTAAGCTGAGAAATATTATTAGTGTACTTGTACCCTACAGTTCTTGTCTTGCGCTTATCGAAAATAATGATTTTCCTTTTTGGAAAGCGGGCTAACAACCAACAACAAATTAAGTTGGTTGCTTTGCAAACCCTTAGATTGTGTTCCTGCCATTACATATTTCTCAGCAAAAAAGCGTTATCAGATGCGTTCAGAGTCGGCCAAAAGCATGTAGGAAGACCAATTAAAGGCATAATTAAAAATAGCACACCATATATTGGAAAAGAAGCGGGCTTGCTCTCCCTGGATTTCCCGATCGCCGACGATGGAAAACACGTTCCGGCACCCACCTATGGCGGAGTGAGCATGGCAATATCCCGGCAAAAAAATCACAAGGCGCCGGGTAATGACGGAATACCTGCAGGGCTGTTCAAACACGGAAGCGATGTGTTAGTAAAGAGCAGGCATCAACTTCTATGCAAAATATGGTCGGATGAGCGCATGCTTTTGTAACGAACACCGTTAGTCGGGTTTATAGCTGGGGTATAACTCAGCGAATGGATTCGCCTATACAATAAAAGATGTTAGTTAACGTTATAAAATGATGACTTATTTCAATCAATAATAAAATCTATATACATATATATATGTATGTGATTATAATATGGTTAATCACCGAGTGTTTTACACGCTTCGGTAGTATGCCTAGTGAATATACGTAATCGGTGAGCGTTTCACACAACTCACCGGATCCCTAGTAAAATACGTAATCGGTGAGCATTTCACACAACTCACCGGATCCCTAGTAAAATACGTAATCGGTGAGCGTTTTACACAACTCACCGGATCCCTAGTAAAATACGTAATTGGTGAGCATTTTGCACAACTCACCGGATCCCTAGTAAAATACGTAGTCGTCGAACGTTTTACACGACTCGGCGGTATCATCATCATCATCATCATCCTCCTCAACTCCTATTGGAGCATAGGGCCTCGACCACCGACTTAAATCTTATTCTGTTAGGTGCAGTTCTTCCACGTATGTCATTCCACGTATATCCTGCGTCTTCGAGTTCTTTATCCACAGTTATGCGCCAAGTTTTCGCAGGTGCACCAGGTCGTCGGCTTCCTTGTGGATTCCATCGCAATGCTTGTCTGGCTATATTTACTGGAGGTCTTCTGAGAGTGTGACCAATCCACGACCATTTACGCTTGGTTATTTCTGTGGTAGCCTTAGGTTGATTTGTTCTAGACCATAAGTCGTCATTTGAAATTCTTTCCGGCCATCGAATTTTCAGGATTCGGCGCAGACATTTATTAATAAAAACTTGTAGACGTTTCTGAATTGAAGTTGAGCTTTTCCACGTCTCGCAAGCATAAAACAGTACTGATTTAACATTCGAATTAAACAGTCGAAGCTTCGTTTTTAAAGATATTTGGCTGGACCTCCACACGTTTGCTAGTTGCCCAAAAACCATTCTTGCTTTGTTTATGCGAGACTGAACGTCCTCATCTGCACCGCTCTTATTTGAGACAATACTACCAAGATAAACAACGGACTCTACACCTTCGATTTCATTTTCGTCAACCGTAAGCGTCAATGGCCTTGATGAAATACTATAGCCGCATCTTATGACTTTGGTTTTCGCTGTATTGATGCTTAGTCCGGCCTCCTTTGCATGTGTGTTGACAGCTTCTAAATTGTGTTGAAGGTCAGTACTTCTGTGGCTTAGCAGACAGACATCGTCTGCATATTCTAAATCCCCTAGCTGAGTGAAAGGCGTCCACTGTACACCGTGTCCACCATTTTCTGCGTTCCTCATAATCTCGTCTAATGCCAAGATAAACAAGAGCGGCGAGAGTATGCATCCCTGTCGCACCCCGCTTTTAATTTCGAAGGGTTCTGAGAGGCGCCCATCGTGACTGACCCGGCACTTAAATTCGGCATACATTGCCTTTATAATGTTGATTATTTTATTGGGCATCCCTCGTTTTCGTAGTATTTCCCAAATATATTTCCTGTCGAGACTATCAAAAGCCTTTTTAAAGTCGATAAAAAGTAAATAAGCTGATGTTCTGTATTCACAGCATTGTTCAACAATGATTCGGACGGTATTTATTAGATCAACACAGGATCGGTTTTGTCTAAAGCCAAACTGATTTTCTCTTAGAGTTCCATACACCGTCTCTTGAATTCGGGACAGCAAAAACAGTGGTATACCTAGCAAAAACAGATGAAGTTTGACACCACCAGCTGCTATATAGCTCACTCTACGACTTCTAAGCCAAGAGTGCCTTGTTCATGGATTTACTGCTCCTTTTATACCATTTTTGAGTAGGCTTCCGTTGATTTACAATAAAAGTTCTTATAACTAAGCTAAGTATACTAAATATATATTTGTACGCATGTGTGTTCGGGATTGTTTGACAATTCCATTTCTCCTTGTTCGCTTATACGTAAGTATGTATGTTTGTGCATAATTATGTGAGTTCTTACACTCTGCGATAAAAGTTTTCATGTCCTATATATAATTTAATATGTATTATAATTATATATGTTTTAAAATGTATGCATGATTGTACAAAGTATATTTAATTCAAAATGTTTGTACATATATGTATAAGGAAATTCATTTCATACCAGATATATAAATTATTATACTTCAGGTTATAATTTTAATATGAAAAATCCAAATTTGTGGAGGCCCCGAAAGCCTGTAATTTTGGGGTCTTCACATTCCCCATTACTTCCGGCACGTAATTGTTACCTCGCCGCCTCTGTTGATCCGTTGTCATCGCGTGAAAGCTGTAAATTTTTTCCAAAACCATCTAATCATAACCCGAACCGTGTTGGTATTTCCTTCGTTAAATTTCCCAAGGTTTCCCATTTCGCAAAATTTCGTATGTTTATGTGTATAAATGTGCGTGTGAGTTTGCTAATTTCTTACTTGTTGTTGTTGTCACCAAATAATTATTCCTTCTTAAGTTACGTTGACCTTTATTGTTGTACTAGTGTAGCTTTAATACCTTGCAATTCTTATGTTAGTTGATGTTGGTATCCTCGTGTCTTTGCCCTTTCTTGTATTGCTTGTGCTTGTTGTTGTTGTCTCTTATCATTTCGTGCTTGCTTGCGTTGTTTGTTGTTGTACCATGTAGCTGTGATATTTTCTATTACTTATGTTAGTTACTATTGGTATGCGCGTGCATTTGCCCTTTATTGTATTGCTTGTGTTGGTTGTTATTGTATCACTGCATTTATATTTCGTGTTTGCACGTGTTGTTTGTTGTTGTACCATTGCATTTCTTTGTTCCTTGTTATTGTTAGTCGGCTGTGAATTGTTTGGGGATGCGTCAGATTTCTTCGTGCTACGCCTTCCTTTGTAGTTTTCGGTGATTTTACTCTTCGGTTGTGTTTGCCAATATGTAGTGTGGAGGGTTTTGTTGCGCTTTCGCTTCCTCCGTTGATTAACTTGTTTTCATAAAATGGTTTAAGCTTGCTTAGATACGCTGTTCTCTTCTTGCCTTGAAACGTTTTGTCCAGTTCGACGATGACTGGCGAAATAAAATTCGTGATTCTATGGGGCCCGCTGAATTTTGGTGCTAGTTTGGCCGCAAAGTTGTCGGTTGCCTTAGACAGATGGTGCTCCTTTACTAAAACTCTGTCTCCTATGGCCGGATTCAACTTCCTTCTCCGCAAATTATAATGTCGTGCCTGTTCTGCCGACGCACGTTGCTGGTTTCTTCGTACCAATTGAAATATCTCCTTCATTTTCGCTGCTTTTTCATTTGCTGTTGTTGTGGCCTCGCCTGTGCCAAATTTTCGCTCGTCTTATAGGGAATTTGGGATACATGGCTTACGTCCTTGTACCAAGAATACCGGGCTGTACCCTTTTGCCTCGTACACACTCGAATTTAGTGCTAACATTATTTATGGTAATAATTCGTCCCAGTTGCGTTGTTCTTTTTCCGTGAATTGTGCTAAAATCCGTTTGATGTTTCGGTTTGCCCTCTCCGTTGGGTTCCCTTGTGGTGTATATAGTGCTGTTAATTGGTGCTTTACTCCATAGTCCTGAAGGAGTCTCTTGAATTTTCTGCTCGTGAACCGGGCGCCGTTGTCTGTAATAATGACCTTCGGAACCCCAAATCGTGACAATATACGGTCTCTAAATGCTTTTATGAGGCTCTCCGCTGTTGCCTTAAGTAATGGTACGATCTCTACCCACTTGGTGAAACGATCTAGAAATACTAGAACCATGGTATTGCCGTGCTTTGAACGTGGTAATGGTCCAACGAAATCTGTGCACACCGTTGCCCACGGTTCTTCTGGAATTTGGGTTAACATTTTCCCCGCTGCTTGCTGTTGATTAGGCTTGTAAATTTGACAAGTTGGGCATACCGTTTTATGTCGCGAAACATTCCTGGCCAGTAGTACCTTGTGACTGCTCGAGCTATTGTCTTCCGGATACCCATGTGTCCGGCACTTGGTCTGTCGTGCACTTCCTGTAGTACATTACCGCGTAGTGGTTTCGCTACACATAGCTTCCACGGGATTGATCGTCGATCTGAACTGCTATGTGCCGATATAACTCACCGTTTTCAATTATGTAGTCTGGAAACTTCTCCGGGTTTCGTTTACCTTCCTCCTTCCTTTTTTCAAGCCATTTACACGATGCTTCGTTTTCGTGTTCCAGTCTGTTGAGTTGTGCATCTTGCGGCTGTCGTGACAGTGCATCCGCTACTACGTTCAGCTTACCTTTCCTGTACTGTACATCGAACGAGTATTGTTCCAACTCCAACGCCCATCTCGCAATACGTCCCGAAGGACTTTCAATGGCGTTCAACCATTTCAATGATAGGTGGTCCGTGATTACCGTGAACTCGTAGCCTTCCAGATATGGTCGCATTTTGCGTATATCCCATACAATGGCTAAACACTCTTTCTCCGTGGGTGAATAATTAATTTCTGCTTTGTTGAGGCGGCGGCTAGCGTACGCGATTACCCACTTTCCGTCGTGTAGCTCCTTTGTGAGGACTGCTCCTAGTCCAAAATCGCTTGCGTTTGTAATGTGAATCTTCGCGTAAAATCTGGGCACGCCAGTACTGGTGCTTCGGTGTGTGAATACTTCAGTGTCTGCAATGCTGTTTCTTATGTTTCGGTCCATTTCCTTAATCGCTGCTACTTTATCTGGGTCCGCGTGTATACCCTTTTCGCTTACGACATGTCCCAGATACTTCAGTTTCTTGTTGAAAAATTCGCACTTTTCGTCGTTGATTCTTAAATTTGCTTCTCGTAGGCGTTTAAACACGTTGTTAAACACATGTTTAATATGCTCCTCTAGCGTTGAACTTGTAATTATGCTGTCATCTAGGTATGCGAATGCGTTCGGTTCTAATTCGGGGCCTATTACTTGATCTAATGCCCATTGAAATGTTGTGAGTGCTGAATGAAGCCCAAATGGCATCAGGCGCCATTGAAACAGCCCGCGTCCAGGTACAGTAAATGCCGTATATTGCTTACTTCCTTCCTCCATAGGGATCTGCCAGTAGCCGTTTTTCAGATTTCAGTTCCAGGCTACTTATGTACTTCGAGTTTCTTAGCCGGTCTAGTATGTGTTGGATCCGCGGTAGTGGGTATGCATCGGGGACTGAGCGTGCGTTGAGCTGGCGATAGTCTATACATAACCTCCACTTACCATTCTTCTTCTTTACGAGTACGATCTGTGCACTATGTGGGCTTCGCGAGGCCTCGATGTACCCCTTCTCCAATAGCTCGTTTATCTCCATATCAATGGCTTGCTGCATCTTCGGATTCCTTGGAAAGTATCTTTGTTTTATCGGCCGATCATCACGCATGATAATTTTATGCGCCGTGATATTTGATGTACCAGTAATATTTTCGAAACTAAGAATCTGTTCGTCTAGGAAATCTTTAACCCTTGTAGTGTTTTCAGATGGGCTTTGTTGGTCCGTAGTTAGTCCTACCATATCGTTTACACCGGGTTCGCCTGTTTCAGTTATTGTCCTGCACATAACCGTGTCTTTGCTTGCCTCTTCTGCTTGTAGCGTTACCGTGTGACCACCGAAACTTAATGATGTGTTTACCCTGGCAAGTATGTCCATGCCGATGACAACTTCTTCTATTAGCCCTGGGAAAACGCGTATTTCGCTGTTGTACTTCTCTTTCTCGATCCCTACATCTGCCACCATTGCTTCCTTTATCGTGCTGACTCTACCATCGCCCAATACCACTCGGCTTCGTACCTGTTTCAAAATCGCCTTACCTAATCTCCTCGAACATGTCTCACTCATAAAACTCCTTGTCGCTCCTGTATTTACTGTTGCTGTTACTTTGCAGCCATTTATCTTTACGTCGGCCAAAATACGCCCTCCTGTTTGCTTCAAAATAGTTAGACCGCCCGAATTTGTACTGCTGGAGACCCTACCCCTCGGGTATGATCGAGTCTCCGGTCGTTTCCCGATGATGCGCGGCAACAATTTTTTGTGAGAATGTCGAACCGACCACATTCCCAACAAAAGTCTCGACGTTCATTGCGATACGAATAGGAACGATGTCCGTTTTCACCACAACGCCTGCACGCGGCCCTGGGATTCGTATACGGTTGTGTTGTTTGTGGGTTACTTCGCTCTGTATTGCCATTGCCAATCCTGCTACTTGGCTCTACATGTGGTAATTCTTTTATGAAAAAATGCCGGTCATCTGGACGCCTTGCTGGAAGTGCTCTTGCCACTACTCTCTGCGAATCTCTGACATTCCTGATATTTTCAAAGTCCTCTGCCAGACTCACCAAGCCTTCGAGCGTCTGAAATTCAGTTCATTTTATATATAATTGATACTCACTGCGGCAGTTTCGGTATATTCTTTGCAGTCTTTGTTCCCCGGTGAGGTTCGCGTGTCTCATAAGGTTCTGTAGTTCCCGAATGTAATCTTTGGACGACTCTCGTGGTCGTTGTGTTCGCTGACGTATCTCGTCTACCAGCCTTTCGAAGTATAATGCGCTCCAGAAGAAGCGTAAAAAGTCGTGTTTAAAACTGTTCCATTCGCTCGAGTGACGATTATTGTTCCGCAGCCATACCAAGGCTCGTTCCTTGAATAATTCTCGTTGCGCTCGCAGGAGTAAATTAAGGTCCATTTCATATCCCTCCGTCAGCTCTTCCACTCTCTCGACGAAACTCAGTGGGTCACCTTTGCCATCATACTTAATTCCCCATTTTCGTGCTCGGTCCATTACGCAGACGGTAGACGGAGGTTGGGTAAGTTGTCCTGCAAATTGATATGACATATTAGGTATCGTAGGTAAGCTTACGCTTTCAATGTTGTTGACCGGGGTCGCTGGTCGACTTCCGGAAGCGGTTCCACTGTTGCCTTGACCTTCTTGATTGGTGGTTAATGTTGTTTTGGAATGATTTGTTTACAACTCTGCGAAACGTGTTTCGTAGCTCGGATTTTGGTTAAATTCTTCCTCAACTCATCGACGGTTCCGCTGTTGTTGAATCCAAACTCGGCCGCGTATGTCAAAAGATCTTCCTTCTTCAGGTAATAACCCCAATTTACCTTGACAATGTTGTCTTGTTATATGTTCCGGTGAAATAAAATATATGTCCCCTTATGTCGACTTCCGGAAGCGGTTCCACTGTTGCCTTGACCTTCTTGATTGGTGGTTAATGTTGTTTTGGAATGATTTGTTTACAGCTCTGCGAAACGTGTTTCGTAGCTCGGATTTTGGTTAAATCCTTCCTCAACTCATCGACGGTTCCGCTGTTGTTGAATCCAAACTCGGCCGCGTATGTCAAAAGATCTTCCTTCTTCAGGTAATAACCCCAATTTACCTTGACCATGTTGTCTTGTTATATGTTCCGGTGAAATAAAATATATGTCCCCTTATATGTATAAGGGTCCCTGCTCGGGCGCCAAATTCAACGAACCCCGTTAGTCGGGTTTATAGCTGGGGTATAACTCAGCGAATGGGTTTTCCTATACAATAAAATATGTTAGTTAGCGTTATAAAATGATGATTTATTTCAATCAATAATAAAATCTATATACATATATATATGTATGTGATTATAATATGGTTAATCACCGATTGTTTAATACGCCTAGTATGCCTAGTGAATACATATACGTAATCGGTGAGCGTTTCACACAACTCACCGGATCCCTAGTAAAATACGTAATCGGTGAGCGTTTCACACAACTCACCGGATCCCTAGTAAAATACGTAATCGGTGAGCGTTTTACACAACTCACCGGATCCCTAGTAAAATACGTAATCGGTGAGCATTTTACACAACTCACCGGATCCCTAGTAAAATACGTAGTCGTCGAACGTTTTACACGACTCGGCGGTATACCTAGCAAAAACAGATGAAGTTTGACACCACCAGCTGCTCCGTAGTGGATGTTTAAAACAGCCCACTATATAGCTCACTCTACGACTTCTAAGCCAAGAGTGCTTTGTTCATGGATTTGCCGCTCCTTGTATACCATTTTTGAGTCGGCTTCCGTTGATTTACAATAAAAGTTCTTATAACTAAGCTAATTATACTAAATATATATTTGTACGCATGTGTGTTCGGTATCGTTTGACAATTCCATTTCTCCTTGTTCGCTTATACGTAAGTATGTATGTTTGTGCATAATTATGTGAGTTCTTACACTCTGCGATAAAAGTTTTCATATCCTATATATAATTTAATATGTATTATAATTATATATGTTTTAAAATGTATGTATGATTGTACAAAGTATATTTAATTCAAAATGTATGTACATATATGTATAAGAAAATTCATTTCATGGCATATATATAAATTATTATACTTCAGGTTATAATTTTAATATGAAAAATCCAAATTTGTGGAGGCCCCGAAAGCCTGTAATTTTGGGGTCTTCACACCTTCAGATGGAAACTCGAGTGTACTCTGGCTAATCCATAAGAAAGGCGATACCACAAACCGCGCCTATTACGCCGGAATCAGCCTGCTTAATATCGCATATTAGATTCTATCTAGCGTATTGCGCGAAAGAGTGATAGTGAACAAAACAGTTGGACCTGATAAGTACGACTTCAGATCTCAGTAAATCTACTATCGACGAGATCTTCACGATGTGCCAGATCCTAGAGAAGATTCTCTATAAGAGAATCGACACCCACCACCTTATCATCGACTCAAAGCATCATTTGATAGCGCAAGAAGAAGCTGCTTGTAAGCTGCTATGTTTGAATTTAAGTTCTCTGCAAAGTTGAAAAGGCTGTACGAAATGACGTTTAGCAACACCACCAGCTCCGTAAGAATTGGAAAGGACCACAGCGATCCATTCCAGCGATAATTGCGGTTGCATGCTCTCCAAAACTACATTTTCCTCATCGATCGCCAGACCCAAGATTTTAGGTAGCGTGACGTTTTGGTAGGTAGCGTGAAGTCAGCGGGGTGGATGTTGAATATGGTCGACATTTGGCGCGTCGGCGATGATTTGGTCGGTGACAACCATGCTGATGCCGAAAATTTGTATTAAAATAGGGAAGCAGAATGGCTTCAAGTGTCTTGGCTACTGACGATATGAGAGATATTGGACGATAAGAATCTTCTATGTTAGCTGGTTTACCAGGCTTTAATAGCGGAACCACTTTGGCCATTTTCTATTTTTCGTGGATGACGAAATTTGATAGGGACAAGTTGAAGACATGCGCTAGATAATTAAATCCCTCTTTGCATAGGTTTTTAGGGATCGGCATATCTATGCCGTCTGGGCCTATTTCTTTAGATAGTTTAGCTTGAACAATGGCATATTCAACGTCTTTGGCGGTGATAGTAATTGGGGACTCGCTATATTTATGCTTGTATGTGCGTCCGTTAGCCAGCCGTCTGACTTTGTCAGCCGTAGAATGCATTACATATTGTCGCAAAAAGCGCTCGCGAAATTTTTCGCATCCGACAGCGCTTTATCGCCAAAGGCAATGGAGATTTTGTCATTGTGCTTAGTCGGGTTCGATAGGGACTTTACGGTGGACCAAAGCTTACCTATACCGGCAGAGAGGTTACAATTATTTAAGTGCCCCTCCCATTTCGCCCGTTCTGTTCATCCACAAGTAATCTGATGCGTTGGTTTATAACCCTTATTTAGGGGTCACCGGGGTCGTGCTGTCTTATAAGATCACGTTCTCTAGCTAGAGTTACGGCTACCGCCGGAAAATGTACCGCCTCCAGTTCCGCTCTCGTGATCTTTTCTGTGGACGTTATACCCAGAGCAGGTCCGCAGAGCAGATCTTGCTGGAAGTTTGGTCTCTTGGATCGCTGCAATGCGGATGTTATGCCGCTTCATGAAATTAACTATCTCCGTGATCTTCCCAGTTAACCCATTACAGTTCAATTTCAGAATTCTGAAATGCATCGGGGGAGACGTCGTCACTCTGGGGGTAAGTGACGGGTGACTACGCCTGAGTTGAGGGAGGCCAGGACGCAAATGCTGTTGTGGCCTGGGACTGGACGTTCCAAAAACATTTCTCTTGATCGGGGTCAGGTACAGGTTCCGGATGGGGTTCGATACCTTCCTGGAGCAACAGAATATGGCTCAGTCCATCTGCAAGGATCTGCTGAGAGGATGACAATTTGTGGGAGGGACGCAACAAATTAAATGGGGTTACACTGAAATGACAGCCCTTGTCGCTTCGATACCTAGAACTGGCTGCCTTGGGAAGCGTATAGCGAGTATCGAAGAAGGGCTTATAATGAGCTGTATGAGCTTTCCGCATATAGAATAGATTAGATTAGATTTATTCATTTTCTTTCAAATCAAACAATAATTCTTACATGTTTACACAAATAAAACTGCCAGTTAAATTAAAATATTGAAACTGAATGAAAGAAAAGTAAGACATTCTGTACAGTTATATAAAACTTTAGTTTTGAATGCCATCTCAAAGTAAATTAATGAATATGTGAATATATACAAATGGGTGTGGGGTAAAAATAGTTAATAAGTTATAACCTAAGTTGAAGTTAAAGATTACAAAATGCAAAATAAAATGTATAAGCAATAAAAAATAACAATGTTAACTTTACATTACTAAGCGGCAGGGTTCAGCAAAGTTTTGATGTCGTCGTGTGACTGCTCTAATAAGAATGATTTGACATTTTTGAAAAATTCACGCATATTTCTAATGACACGTACAGATGCAGGTAGCGTATTGAAAGCTTTACAAGATACGATCGTAAAAAAGTTATTATAATGGGTAGTACGGGATATAGGAACAACAACAAGTCCAAGTAAGTTTTGCCTCAAATTGTAATTATCCGTGACTAGGCTGTGTAAATACCCACAGCGAATAAAGAATATTTTTAAAGTTTTGTAATAGTATATGGGAGATTCTCAGCGAGCTTACAGTTTTGTGTCTTTTCGAAATTTGAAATATATTAAAGCATTTTCTATGAATTAAACTATGTAATTGAGTTAAAATTATGTTTATTTTAAAGTTTCGTGTTGAATTTTATTGACTGGTCATCAGTTTTATGAAGTTATAGTTCATAATACCCTACAAATATCACAACCGTGGCATGTCCACAACCACATTTTTCATAACATTTTAGGTGGTAACTTTTTAATCTTTAATTACACGAGTAATAAACTGTCATTATATTAAATACTTCACCTAATCTGCAATATTAAATGTTGTTTTAATGATAACATTTCTGTTTTCGCTTTGTTATTTGATTTTGAAAAGTATCCATGAGTTTTTGAGTAAACAATTTTATTCAAATCGTTAGGTTGGTACTGCTTTATTGCACACTGGTTTGTGGCGTGTGAATTTTGTGTTAGTGTGAATTTTGATCAGCAAGTGTCCACGCATATTTCCATGTTAATGTTTGCAGTCTTAAAATAACTAATATCCATTTTTAAACACTGAAGAACTGAAAAAACAGTACGTATCAAAAAATCTTGTCACAACCGTGGCACTTGTATCTTTGTAGTTTTAAGTTAAGTACCATCTATTGTACCATTTTTCTTTAAAGTTTGCTGACATAACCTTAAAATTGTACGGCTTTTTTTAATGTGTAATTTATTGTCAAAACTTCACAAAAGTGGCACGCGTGTAATGTCACAATCGTGGCAGATTCCAGTATCAAAAACAGAAATTAATAGCTGTAGCTCGTCCACTTTGGGAATGTTTTTTAGCTATAAAAAATCATAGAAAAATGATTGAACATATTAAAAAATCGAATATTTTTTTCCAAAATTTTGGGTTAGTAAAACTGAGAGCTCGCGGAGAATCGCCCATATGTGTTTTACTGGAAGAATTTTCAGCTCTCTAAATAACTCCATGCTATGGTGAAAACGGTTCAAATTACATATTTACTTACTTATGACACATTTTTGAATAGTAAGGAGTTGCTGTAAGAAGCACCACCCCAGCATGTGCCATATCTTAAGCGTTGCGTTTGAACATATCTTCCTTAGACTATAAAAATAACGCACATTGGAACTCATGTATGACTTCAGGCGAGAAATATGTGTTGACCAACTTAAGGATTGGTCCACAGAAACACCCAGATATTGGAAGGTATCAACTCTTTCAATTGGGAAACACTTATCGCTACAATTTATTACATGATTAAGCAATGTGCCAGAGAACAACATATTGCTCAGAGCGAAACGTCTGCAGGTTTTTGGATGCAAATTGAAATACTTCAGTTGAGTTTTCTTGCTGACGATCAATTTATGTTTAGCAAACCACACTCTCAACAAATGAACATCGAAGTTGACGCCTGCTACCAAATCCAGATAGTTCGATGAAGGTCGTCTGCAAAAGCGGTAACCCTTCCATAGAACGGCAAAGAAAATATAGAATTCAAATAAATACGGAACAGTATTGGACCTAGAATAGATCCTTGGGGTACTCCTATTGTAGTTTTCACAGAATTACTTAAACAATTGCCCACCTGATAAGTATGATTTCAGCCAATTGTACATAAAGCCACGAAAGCCTACGCAATTCATTTTATTACATTTATTTATTAGTTTATTCATTTTATAAACAGGCCAGCACAGTTCCTTTTTTGTTTAACTCGCCATAAATAACGGAACAAAAGCTCAGCAGGGCATCTTCTGTTGACACTCCAGATCTAAATCCGTATTGCATCGAGAAGAAAAAATTTTTGTTATTAAGAAAAGAAAGAATTCTACTTTTAACAAGCTTTTCAAAAGTTTTGGAAATGGAAGAGAGAAAAGAGATTGGTCGGTAATTGCTTATATCTTTTTTGTTACCCTTTTTAAATAAAGAAATGACAACAGCACATTTTAAATCAGTAGGAAAAGTTCCAGACTACACACTTTTGTTAAACAAATAAATTAAAATGTCAACCAAATTTAAAGCGACTTTTTTCAAAACTTGGTTTGAAACTCCATCAGAGCCACAAGATCTGGAGTTGTCCAAAGATTTAACTACCTTCAGTATTTCAGTGCCAGTAAAAGGTTCAAAGGTTCAACTAATACCTAAATTTGAAATAACTGAGTTATTCATTAGTAGTTCGCATGTATAAGCAGTGGTGTGAGTTTGCCCGATTGTTGAAAAGTGACTATTAAAAAGGTTCGCTACAGTTGTGGGATCAGAAATATTTATACCACTATTGCATAAAACAATTGATGAGTCAATTGCATTAGGACTCCGATTTAAAAGGCTGTTTATAACGTTCCATTCCTTTTATGGGTTTCCATACGACGACCTGAATTCGTTTCGACAGAAACTGTCGTGTTCCAATCGTACTTCCTTTCTTAGTCTTTTACACATATCTCTATGCCGACTATGAAGCCTTGTATTCGAGGGGTTTTTAGTGATCTTTCTTCTAATCTTGTTTTTTAGGCAAATCTTTTTCACCAACTGCTTGCTGATCCAAGGCTTTAACTTTATATCAGGTCTAGATGAAGTGGCAGAAAAGCTTATAGCCTGAATTTGGCTTATAAAAGTATATAAAAATATGTGGTATGCCTTCGATACGTCTTTCTCAGCAAAAACTTTGTCCCAGGACTCAAACTGTAGGCTTTGGTTAAGGAAACCGAAATTAATCTTGGAGAAATTTGAACTCACATTACTTCTATTCACGCTTTTTTTGCGAGCAATATTTATTACTATACCAGTCATAGTATGATCGGTAATTTTGAGATCAAGGTTTATGTCGGAAATAAGATTAAAAGTACTACAGTTGCTGCGACCAAAAACATGGTCGGTGCAGCTTCCAGAAACACTACGAGTAGATTTATTTAAGAATGATGTTAACCCATGATTAGCCATAAGCGTAAGGTAGCTATCAGTTGTATCACTCAGTCTGAAGGTATCCAAATTAAAGTCACCTAAAATAATCAGATTGCCTGAATTGTCGCTACAAAGAAGACTTGAAAACTCTTCCAAAAATGTGTGCAGAAACCGATGATATGACGATAGTGCAGTGAATAAATACCCAAAGGCCTCGCTGGCTAGGTCAGGTTCGGAAAATGGACGAATAAACTCCGGCCAAGAAAGTATCTCAGACGACACTGTAGTTTGGAAGCAGAGGAAGTGGTATACCTCCACTAAGCTGGGAGAGTCAGGTGAAGGACACGTGACCTCCTTTGGTACACCCGATTCGCGACTGCTATCACGAAACAGGGATAGCTGATCTGACTTGTTATGAAACGGCCAAAATTGCTTAGTCGATTAAGCACCAATTAATGATTTTTAATTTTCCCTTTAAGGAAAATCAAAGATTTTAGTTCTTAAAAGATCCTTAAATTAAAATCAAAACACTACACTACTACTGACTCAACGTAATTCACTTTTATACGAATCTTATAAAAGTGCTGTATGTTGAATTCTGGCAGTGATAAATAAATAAATTAAATTAAATTAAGTAAGCTCGTAATTAAAGTTAAAATTCTATACTAAATTATGGAATGCATGTTAACCAGACTTCCATGACACCCACGGTGTTAATTTAAACCCCAATTTTGTATCTATCGCTTTATATGCATTCAGATTTCTCGATGCCACCCTATGTGATCTATTTTACTTACGTAAGTAGATGACCGGCAAAAAACCTTGGACGGAACCCTCCCAGAGTGTGTCGGTTGGTAATAGGCACTTCAGAAATCCCAACGAGGGTAGACATAGCTAAGTTCAGAAATCAGTGCCAGAATTAGTACACCAGCTCCTTAATAGCACAGGCATATGGAACTTATTTTTAAGCATGGCCAAAAGCTCTGTCTCGGAGCAGGCGGTAAAAAAGTTACCAACCCATCGGGAACCGCTTAGCGGCGCCGATGGTTGAAGGCAGAGCAAAGCTGCCAAAAATAGTAGCAATGGCACCCTTGATAATGGTACTGCTGCTACTGCCCCTTCTGCCACCAAAACACAAGCCAAAACGAAGGCGCCAGCATTTTAGAGACAAATAGCTCTGGGGAATGCCTGAAGTGTTCCCAAGAGGTGCAGGAATTCAGCCGGAGCTCCTCCTACCCTGACCAAGACCTTCAGCCAATGGCTTTCTCAGGATATTAAAGGACAAGATTATCTTCTAAGGGTATTTAAGGACGTAATGACCAAACACGCGGGACTTCTTCCACTATCCGCGATGCCGGCTGGTATCAAGGCAGGATTAAGCGCCGACGAGCGCTACTGCCAATTCTATAAGCTCGCCTTAGCTTAGATAGGACAACTGTAGCTGTATGCGTTCAATTTGGAAGAACTTTCAACCAGACCGATAGCCTGGGCCTAGTTCCCAGATAAAATAGCGGAGCCTGGCGACATTCTGAGGATCATCTCTCAACTTGACCAGTGAGTAACTTCAAGAGACTGGAGGATATTCCGGATCGGTTAAATAGGGGATAAGCAACACTACGTTGGTTTCGTCATTAGCGAGGCTTCTCTCCCTTGGCTTGACGAATGTGGTGGAGTACTAAGGTATGGCTTCTACTCCATAACGTTGAAACTTAAAAACGATGGCTCCCAGAGAGAGGAACCGGACCATGATGAGCACGCACCTCTGAGCGAAGCGAAAGCAGGAAACACCCTAAGTGGACCTGTTACCCATAGCTCTGAGGAGAAGGAATCACCACCAGCATGCCGATTTTGAAGAACTCGCCATCACCACTGCAAATCTTACGGCCCCATGCAACATCTTGAGTGGTAGCGGCACTAATCTTAAGCCCCTGGGAGGCGATCATTCTGGCCCAGTAACATGTGGAAGTAGATAATTTTTTCTAGTCAAGACAACTTTATCCTATATTCTACTATCTCTTTTCAGCGATGAGGAGGACTTTACCTGCGTTAGCCACGAGCTGATGGCTGATATCCGCATATCTTGCACACTTCCGCCCTATTTCTGGGCAGGATCGGCTTAGTGAAGCGGTGGAGCGCATATGTCAAAGGGGTTCCGATACTTATTGAGGCCGAAGCCAAGGCGCACCACCTCACATGGGGCTCAACCAACACAAACACAAGTGGTGTCTCTTTTCGATCAGCAATATTCTCTGTATTTGCAAGTCTGGGGAAAAGCCAACTTTTTTTACCTCGAAAAAGAGGGAAGTTCTAGATGTTAGCCTCGTTTCAGGACCGATCTCTGACTTCGTTAAGGAATGAAAAGTTTCCTATTATAACTCCTACTCTGACCATCTTTGCTCTGCTTTTGTGACCCCAACCTAGGACGGTTAAATAATGACTTCGCTGATGCCGAGTTTTTTGATCGAAAACTTTTTTTACATTTCGTAAAGATAGAGACGCAATTAAAACAAATTGCTTGAGGGGTGGAGGTATTTTAATTGCAGTCAATCGAAAGTTTCGCTCTTTTGTTGTTGAATTGGTAGATGAAGATTCTCTAATTGACCAGCTGTGTGTTTGTATATATAGAAATTCTAGCAAATGATTTGTTTGTGTTTCTTACATACCACAGCAAACGTTGAGCGAACACTACGTTTTGCAGGGTAGCAAGATCTTTCTGGCCGAAAGTGGATGGCAGGAGATCTGCTGAAATAATTGGGTTCACTAAGGCTCACCTATCAATGGTCATTGGGGTTTTGACAGAGCACTGTCCCATGGGTATCCATGCGGTACGTCTCAAATCTCAATACCAAACGTCCTAAATCTCAATACCACTCCAACTGATCTATACTATTTGCAGCGATCTCATGATAAGCCCTGTGGTCTAAAAATATACTTTCAAAACATATCTGGTTTAAGGACAAAATCTGACATTGTTAGTTCATTTAGTGCACAAGTGGACTATGACATATTTGTCATCGTGGAGACCTGGTTGCTTTCTGGCTTTCATGACAGTGAGTTCTTTGACCCTAATCTTTTCGATGTCTTCCGTAAGGACAGGGATCCTTCTAAAACGGGCGCTTGTAGAGGAGGAGGAGTTCTTATTGGTGTACGCCGTAAATTTCGCGCATACGTCGCACAGTGGCGCCTTTTGAGGTTTTTCTTTGCAAAAATCATAATTTTTGAACCAATGGAGATATTTTAAAAACTTAAAATGCAAATGGAAGCCAATTATTTGAAGTTCTATTGTGTGAAAGATCAGAATGTTGCAGATACAGGGTTCTTCAAAAAAAATTGTCAAATTCGAAAATTTTTAAAAAAATGCAAAAACAAAATGTTTTTAGTAAAAAATAAAAAAAATTAAATGTGATTTGTCTTATAATGACATATTTAAGCATTAAATAAGATAAACTAATGGTTTTGATAAGATAGCGTAGCACTGCCCACTTATGATAAAAAGTTGTATCTAAGTAGTCACGTAAACAATAACTACCAAAATCGATATACGTATTATTTCTTTTAAATGGCAATACTCTTATAAAACTCAAATGTCCGTTTTTGGTGCCAAAATAACAAGGTGCTTCCAAATTTATCGTAAAATTTTACATGTTTTTTGTTTTTTAATTCACAAGCCAAATATGTATTTTATTAATAACTAAAAGTTATTGAAAGTGGTTCAATGAAATTTTATTTGAGCTAAAGATTAAACAGTCAACGAATTTTGGAACAGGAGAATGGCACTGCCCATTTATGCTAAAAAGTTTGACCTTAGTAATCGCTTTACCAATTTGTACCAAACTCGATAGACGTATTGATTTCTATAAAAATTTAATACCCGTTTGAAGGCGAAATGCCTAAGCTTTAAAATAAATTTGATAAACTTTAAAGAAATGCAATAACGAAAAGTATATATTTATAAATTGCTAAATTAATTTATTCTTTTATTTGAAATAAAAAATTAACTTGTACATAGATATCTTATTTTTCAATAAAGTAACAAAATTGATTAATAAATCTCTTTTTCATTGTTGTGATAAGAAGTGAGAAATTTATTTTATCTTAACATAGTCATCGTGGAACATATATCTAACAAAGCAACCATTTCTGAGCTATACGCATCTGTAAGATCTTTTCGTGTTCTTAAATACCTCATAGATGATATGACTGGATCAGAAGAGATAGCTAACATGTTGAAAAGGTCTTCTTTTGTCTAACCCGTGATACTTTGCAGGTGTTCATACATCTATATCTTTTGTAGTCCTTGTTCTTAGATTCTTGAGCTTCTTCAGACAATTCTCCTAATGGTAAGCACTGGTACTCTATTAAATCTTTTCCATGTGCTAAAATTTTATGTACCGTTGGTGAAAGTTTCTTTTCAGGATACTTTTGATGCAGCAACTCTGTAGTTTTAGATGCATATTCTCCAAATTTGGGTCCATTAGCTGGTTCATGGCAGTTTAAAATATTTAAAATTACTCCCAATCTTTTCACAATATCTCTATCAACTCCTGTTATGCGAGCAGTCATTTCGTCGTGTTCAAAAAATCTTCTTCAGGAGTTTCCATTATTTGTGTTGCCGTATCCTTACTTTGGGCAGTCAACTCTCAGGCCAAGCTCTTTTTAGAATGCATCTTGAATTTTTTTTCTCCTGTTATGTTTCTCCTTACATGTTTATTGTCTTCGAAAACGTCTCCTTGTTGTGGTAGTGTATAAGCCAGCTTCAAAATAAATTCCATACATTTTATCCTAGCATGCAAAGGAGATATTCCATACTCATAAATTAGTTCGTCAGTTATTGAATCATCAAGATTTTCAAAGTCCTTTTGGCTCTTCTTACAAATTGGACATTTCATTGTAGATGTCGTTATTGAGTTCAAAACTTTTCCATCGACCATTGTTAGAAGAAAATCATGCTTTATTGTAGTGACTTTCCCCTCTTCAATTTCAATTATTGTTGGTTCTAATTTGGCAATTTGATTTTTTACATCGCTCACTGTAGCTTTTATGAGTTCCGAAGACTCCTTCTCGTATTTAAATAATATCGGGCGGCACAATATAGTTGATGACGGACGTGGATTTTTCCAATATTCTAAAGCTTCATCTTTTAGTCGTAATGGAACAATAGAAGCCATAAACATATTACTATCTGTAATTGTTTCATCGTCTACATTTATTCTTTCTTTATATGGGCTTTGTCCTGATTATCCATCACAGCCCCACTTAGTTATCAATGCTAGCTCCTTTGGCAGTGATTTCAACTTTTCTTCAGTAAAACTTTGAAGGAGTCGTGTAGACGTATGATCTATTAGGTTTTGTAGCTCAAGTTCAGCTGATACTTAGGTTATTTTGGGACTTAGAGGAACTGCTTCTTTCTTGGCTTGAGTAATTTTTTTGTATCGGCATTACGTTGAAATAATGACTTACGCAATACAATATATTTTTTCTTCGTTAAACCGAGATCTATAAACAGCGCCAAAGCTTCTTCGGGAGTGTATTTCCTAGGTCGCGCATTTGGAGGTGTGGGAATGCTATTTTTGATCCTCATCAGTCGCACTGGACTTGCTACCGTAACTGCTTCTGTTATATGAGACTTCACGTTTTCTTCGTCTTTTTTATATTTAATAGCCACTGCTTCTGAAAGATGAGTCGTGGCCATAACTTTTGTGGTATGAGACAGCTTCCTTTTCTTTGTGTAGGTAGAACACTCTTCTATGGGTTTCGTTGGTCTCCCTCTAGTTGGAATTGTTGGCGTTTCTTCGTCCAAAAAAGTTTTATCAGCTAGCCACTTTTCATGCTTAATTAGAAATTTTGAATTGTTACGATAGACGTCCTTCCATTTTCTTTCTATCATAATGTATTGTAAACCAATTTTTTCTTTCAGGCCTTCCTTTTCTTTAATGCTTGTTTCACTCGCTAATTCTCTCATAATAGCCTCAACGAAGTCCCGTCTTGACTTTGTAGATTTAAACACCGCAAATAGTTTCGAGTATTCTAGATACATATTAGAATTGGCTTCGAGTGTATGTGACTAAATATTAAACTGTGTACTATATTTAAAAATACTATTCACTTTATTTAAGTAAACAGAATACTTAGTTCCTTAATCTCCAAAAGACGAATGATAATGTGCATTGTATGATGGATAGCTTTATATACCTACTCAACTTGTTAAAATGAATTTCAGGTATACAATTCGTAACTAAAACAAGTAAGAACGGGACTGTCTTCGGCTGCGCCGAAGACTTCATACCTTTCATGAATGGGGCTGAACAATAATCTTATCCCGTTCGTAATCTCCGAATAATCGGATGTGTAAGATAAGAAATATATAGTGAACAGATCTACATACCTTAACGATTTTTAAGATATATATAAAATAAAAAACAGGTAGGTACTTTGTGTGAGGATGCAAAGTTTCAGGTTTTTTGTGGTCTGCGTGTAAAAACTATGACTACGAATCACGCATTTCAACAATATATGACGTAAACGTAACTATTTGATGAAATTTGATGAATTTTGAAGCTTCTAGCCGTAAAAAGGGGGCAAAAATTAGAGTTTATATGGGGTATATAATATATATACCACCGATATCTATGATTTTTTCAGACAACAATATATGCTATATACGTAAGCATATAGTGAAATTTGAAGCGTCTAGCTGTTAAAAAGGGGCAGAAATTGCGCAAAGTTTCTTAACTGAACAATCGGTTGTATGAGATATATATTATATATACCACCGATCTCAATGATTTTTTCAGACAACAATATATGCTATACACGTAAGCATTTGGTGAAATTTGAAGCTTCTAGCTGTTAAAATGGGGAAGAGACAACAATATATGCTATACACGTAAGCATTTGGTGAAATTTGAAGCTTCTAGCTGTTAAAATGGGGAAGAAATTGCGCAAAGTTTCTTATCTGAACAATCGGTTGTATGGGATATATATTATATATACCACCGGTATCTATGATTTTCTCAGACAACAATATATGCTATACACGTTAGCATTTGGTGAAATTTGAACATATCTAAACGATTTTTAAGATAAATATAAAATAAACAAGTAAGGAAGGCTAAGTTCGGGTGTGACCGAACATTACATACTCAGTTGAGAGCTATGGAGACAAAATAAGGAAAATCACCATGTAGGAAAATGAACCTAGGGTAACCCTGGAATGTGGTTGTATGACATGTGTATCAAATGGAAGGTATTAAAGAGTATTTAAGAGAGAGTAGGCCATAGATCTATGGATGGACGCCATTTAGGGATGTCGCCATAAAAGTGGACCAGGGCTGACTCAAGAATTTGTTTGTACGATATGGGTATCAAATGAAAGGTGTTACTGGGCATTTTAAGAGGGAGCGGGCCTTAGGTCTATCGGTGGACGCCTTTTCGAGATATCGCCATTAAGGTGGGCCAGGGGTGACTCTAGAATGTGTTTGTACGATATGGGTATCAAATGAAAGGTCGTAATGAGTATTTTAAAAGGGAATGGGCTTTAGTTCTATAGGTGAACGCCTTTTCGCGAAATCGCCATAAAGGTGGACCAGGGATGACTCTAGAATGTTTGTACGATATGGGTATCAAACGAAGGGTGTTACTGAGCATTTTAAGAGGGAGTGAGCATTAGGTCTATAAGTGGACGCCTTTTCGAGATATCGCCATTAGGGTGGGCCAGGGGTGACTCTAGAATGTTTGTACGATATGGGTATCAAACGAAGGGTGTTACTGAGCATTTTAAGAGGGAGTGGGCATTAGGTCTATAAGTGGACGCCTTTTCGAGATATCGCCATTAGGGTGGGCCAGGGTGACTCTAGAATGTGTTTGTACGATATGGGTATCAAATGAAAGGTGGTAATGAGTATTTTAAAACGGAGTAATCCTTAGGTCTATAGGTGGACGCCTTTTCGAGATATCGCCATAAAGGTGGACCAAGGGTGACTCTAGAATCTTTGTACGATATGGGTATCAAACGAAAGGTGTTACTGAGCATTTTAAGAGGGAGTGGGCATTAGGTCTATAAGTGGACGCCTTTTCGAGATATCGCCATTAGGGTGGGCCAGGGGTGACTCTAGAACGTTTGTACGATATGGGTATCAAACGAAGGGTGTTACTGAGCACTTTAAGAGGGAGTGGGCATTAGGTCTATAGGTGGACGCCTTTTCGAGATATCGCCATTAGGGTGGGCCAGGGGTGACTCTAGAATATGTTTGTACGATATGGGTATCAAACGAAAGGTGTTACTGAGCACTTTAAGAGGGAGTGGGCATTAGGTCTATAGGTGGACGCCTTTTCGAGATATCGCCATTAGGGTGGGCCAGGGGTGACTCTAGAATGTTTGTACGATATGGGTATCAAACGAAGGGTGTTACTGAGCATTTTAAGAGGGAGTGGACATTAGGTCTATAAGTGGACGCCTTTTCGAGATATCGCCATTAGGGTGGGCCAGGGTGACTCTAGAATGTGTTTGTACGATATGGGTATCAAACGAAAGGTGTTACTGAGCACTTTAAGAGGGAGTGGGCATTAGGTCTATAGGTGGACGCCTTTTCGAGATATCGCCATTAGGGTGGGCCAGGGGTGACTCTAGAATGTTTGTACGATATGGGTATCAAACGAAGGGTGTTACTGAGCATTTTAAGAGGGAGTGGGCATTAGGTCTATAAGTGGACGCCTTTTCGAGATATCGCCATTAGGGTGGGCCAGGGTGACTCTAGAATGTGTTTGTACGATACGGGTATCAAATGAAAGGTGGTAATGCGTATTTTAAAAGGGAGTAATCCTTAGTTCTATAGGTGAACGCCTTTTCGAGATATCGCCATAACGGTGGACCAAGGGTGACTCTAGAATCTTTGTACGATATGGGTATCAAACGAAAGGTGTTACTGAGCATTTTAAGAAGGAGTGGGCATTAGGTCTATAGGTGGACGCCTTTTCGAGATATCGCCATTAGGGTGGGCCAGGGGTGACTCTAGAATGTGTTTGTACGATATGGGTATCAAACGAAAGGTGTTCCTGAGCACTTTAAGAGGGAGTGGGCATTAGGTCTATAGGTGGACGCCTTTTCGAGATATCGCCATTAGGGTGGGCCAGGGGTGACTCTAGAATGTTTGTACGATATGGGTATCAAACGAAGGGTGTTACTGAGCATTTTAAGAGGGAGTGGGCATTAGGTCTATAAGTGGACGCCTTTTCGAGATATCGCCATTAGGGTGGGCCAGGGGTCACTCTAGAATGTTTGTACGATATGGGTATCAAACGAAGGGTGTTACTGAGCATTTTAAGAGGGAGTGGGCATTAGGTCTATAAGTGGACGCCTTTTCGAGATATCGCCATTAGGGTGGGCCAGGGTGACTCTAGAATGTGTTTGTACGATATGGGTATCAAATGAAAGGTGGTAATGAGTATATTAAAAGGAAGTAATCCTTAGGTCTATAGGTGGACGCCTTTTCGAGATATCGCCATAAAGGTGGACCAAGGGTGACTCTAGAATCTTTGTACGATATGGGTATCAAACGAAAGGTGTTACTGAGCATTTTAAGAGGGAGTGGGCATTAGGTCTATAGGTGGACACCTTCTCGAGATATCGCCATTTGGGTGGGCCAGGGGTGACTCTAGAATGTTTGTACGATATTGGTATCATACGAAAGGTGTTACTGAGCATTTTAGGAGGGAGTGGGCATTAGGTCTATAGGTGGACGCCTTTTCGAGATATCGCCATTAGGGTGGGCCAGGGGTGACTCTAGAATGTTTGTACGATATGGGTATCAAACGAAAGGTGTTACTGAGCATTTTAAGAGGGAGTGGGCATTAGGTCTATAGGTGGACGCCTTTTTGAGATATCGCCATTAGGGTGGGCCAGGGGTGACTCTAGAATGTTTGTACGATATGGGTAAATAACAAAAGGTGTTACTGAGCATTTTAAGAGGGAGTGGGCATTAGGTCTATAGGTTGACGCCTTTTCGAGATATCGCCATTAGGGTGGGCCAGGGGTGACTCTAGAATGTGTTTGTACGATATGGATATCAAATTAAAGGTATTAATGAGGGTTTTAAAAGCGAGTGGTCCTTAGAAGTATATGTGAAGGCGTTTTCGCGATATTGACCAAAATGTGGACCAGGTGATCCAGAAAATCATCTGTCGGGTACTGCTAATTTATTTATATATGCAATACCACTAACAGTATAACTGCCCAGATTCCAAACGCTGTTGATTTCGCCTTGTAGAACTTTTTCATTTTCTTCTACTTAATATGGTAGGTGTCACACCCATTTTACAAAGTTTTTTCCAAAGTTATATTTTGCGTCAATAAACCAATCCAATTACCATGTTTCATCCCTTTTTTCGTGTTTGGTATAGAATTATGGCATTTTTTTCATTTTTCGTAATTTTCCATATCGATAAAGTGGGCGTGGTTATGGTCGGATTTCGGCCATTTTTTATACCAATATAAAGTGAGTTCAGATAAGTGCGTGGACTAAGTTTAGTAAAGATATATCGGTTTTTGCGCAAGTTATTGTGTTAACGGCCGAGAGGAAGGCCAGACGGTGGACTGTGTATAAAAACTGGGCGTGTCTTGCACCGATTTCGCCCATTTTCACAGAAAACAGTTACCGTCATAGAGTCTATGCCTCTACCAAATTTAAGAAGGATTGGTAAATTTTTGTTCGACTTATGGCATTAAAAGTATTCTAGACAAACTAAATGAAAATGGGCGGAGCCATACCCATTTTGAAATTTTCTTTTATTTTTGTATTTTGTTGCATCATATCATTACTGGAGTTGAATTCTGACTTAATATACTTATATACAGTAAGGATATTAAATTTTTTGTTAAAATTTGAATTTAAAAAAAAATTTTTTTAAAAAGTGGGCGCGTTCTTCATCCAATTTTGCTAATTTTTATTTAGCACATATATAGTAATAGTAGTAACGTTCCTGCCAAATTTCATCATGATATCTTCAACGACTGCCAAATTACAGCTTGCAAAACTTTTAAATTACCTTCTTGTAAAAGTGGGCGGTGCCACGCCCATTGTCCAAAATCTTACTAATTTTCTATTCTACGTCATAACATAAACCCACCTACCAAGTTTCATCGCTTTATCCGCCTTTGGCAATGAATTATCGAAATTTTTTCGGTTTTTCGAAATTTTCGATATCGAAAAAATGGGCGTGGTTATAGTCCGATATCGTTCATTTTAAATAGCGATCTGAGATGAGTACCCAGGAATCTATATACCAAATTTCATCAAGATACCTCAAAATTTACTCAAGTTATCGTGTTAACGGACGGACGGACGGACGGACATGGCTCAATCAAAATTTTTTTCGATCCTGATTATTTTGATATATGGAAGTCTATATCTATCTCGATTCCTTTATATATGTACAACCAACCGTTATCCAATCAAACTTAATATACTCTGTGAGCTCTGCTCAACTGAGTATAAAAATAGGTAGGTAATCTGTGTGAGGATGCAAAGCTTCACGTTTTTTGTGGTCTGCATGTAAAAACTATGACTACGAATCACGTATTTCAAAAATATATGACGTAAACGTAACTATTTGATGAAATTTGATGAATTTTGAAGCTTCTAGCCGTAAAAAAGGGGTCAAAATAACAGCTTATATGAAGTATATAATATATATACCACCGATCTCTATGATTTTTTCAGACAACAATATATGCTATATACGTAAGCATTTAGTGAAATTTGAAGCTTCTAGCTGTTAAAACGGGGCAGAAGTTGCGCAAAGTTTCTTATCTGAACAAACGGTTGTATGAGATATATACTATATATACCACCGATCTCAATGATTTTTTCAGACAACAATATATACTATACACGTCAGCATTTGGTGAAATTTGAAGATGATAGCTGTTAAAGTGGGGCAGAAATTGCGCAAAGTTTCTTATCTGAACAATCGGTTGTATGAGATATATACTATGTATACCACCGACCTCTATGATTTTTTCAGACAACAATATATGCTATACACGTAAGCATTTGGTGAAATTTGAAGCTTCTAGCTGTTAAAATGGGGAAGAGACAACAATATATGCTATACACGTAAGCATTTGGTGAAATTTGAAGCTTCTAGCTGTTAAAATGGGGAAGAAATTGCGCAAAGTTTCTTATCTGAACAATCGGTTGTATGGGATATATATTATATATACCACCGGTATCTATGATTTTCTCAGACAACAATATATGCTATACACGTAAGCATTTGGTGAAATTTGAACATATCTAAACGATTTTTAAGATAAATATAAAATAAACAAGTAAGGAAGGCTAAGTTCGGGTGTGACCGAACATTACATACTCAGTTGAGAGCTATGGAGACAAAATAAGGAAAATCACCATGTAGGAAAATGAACCTAGGGTAACCCTGGAATGTGGTTGTATGACATGTGTATCAAATGGAAGGTATTAAAGAGTATTTAAGAGAGAGTAGGCCATAGATCTATGGATGGACGCCATTTAGGGATGTCGCCATAAAAGTGGACCAGGGCTGACTCAAGAATTTGTTTGTACGATATGGGTATCAAATGAAAGGTGTTACTGAGCATTTTAAGAGGGAGCGGGCCTTAGGTCTATCGGTGGACGCCTTTTCGAGATATCGCCATTAAGGTGGGCCAGGGGTGACTCTAGAATGTGTTTGTACGATATGGGTATCAAATGAAAGGTCGTAATGAGTATTTTAAAAGGGAATGGGCTTTAGTTCTATAGGTGAACGCCTTTTCGCGAAATCGCCATAAAGGTGGACCAGGGATGACTCTAGAATGTTTGTACGATATGGGTATCAAACGAAGGGTGTTACTGAGCATTTTAAGAGGGAGTGAGCATTAGGTCTATAAGTGGACGCCTTTTCGAGATATCGCCATTAGGGTGGGCCAGGGGTGACTCTAGAATGTTTGTACGATATGGGTATCAAACGAAGGATGTTACTGAGCATTTTAAGAGGGAGTGGGCATTAGGTCTATAAGTGGACGCCTTTTCGAGATATCGCCATTAGGGTGGGCCAGGGTGACTCTAGAATGTGTTTGTACGATATGGGTATCAAATGAAAGGTGGTAATGAGTATTTTAAAACGGAGTAATCCTTAGGTCTATAGGTGGACGCCTTTTCGAGATATCGCCATAAAGGTGGACCAAGGGTGACTCTAGAATCTTTGTACGATATGGGTATCAAACGAAAGGTGTTACTGAGCATTTTAAGAGGGAGTGGGCATTAGGTCTATAAGTGGACGCCTTTTCGAGATATCGCCATTAGGGTGGGCCAGGGGTGACTCTAGAACGTTTGTACGATATGGGTATCAAACGAAGGGTGTTACTGAGCACTTTAAGAGGGAGTGGGCATTAGGTCTATAGGTGGACGCCTTTTCGAGATATCGCCATTAGGGTGGGCCAGGGGTGACTCTAGAATATGTTTGTACGATATGGGTATCAAACGAAAGGTGTTACTGAGCACTTTAAGAGGGAGTGGGCATTAGGTCTATAGGTGGACGCCTTTTCGAGATATCGCCATTAGGGTGGGCCAGGGGTGACTCTAGAATGTTTGTACGATATGGGTATCAAACGAAGGGTGTTACTGAGCATTTTAAGAGGGAGTGGACATTAGGTCTATAAGTGGACGCCTTTTCGAGATATCGCCATTAGGGTGGGCCAGGGGTGACTCTAGAATGTGTTTGTACGATATGGGTATCAAATGAAAGGTCGTAATGAGTATTTTAAAAGGGAATGGGCTTTAGTTCTATAGGTGAACGCCTTTTCGCGAAATCGCCATAAAGGTGGACCAGGGGTGACTCTAGAATGTTTGTACGATATGGGTATCAAACGAAGGGTGTTACTGAGCATTTTAAGAGGGAGTGAGCATTAGGTCTATAAGTGGACGCCTTTTCGAGATATCGCCATTAGGGTGGGCCAGGGGTGACTCTAGAATGTTTGTACGATATGGGTGTTACTGAGCATTTTAAGAGGGAGTGGGCATTAGGTCTATAAGTGGACGCCTTTTCGAGATATCGCCATTAGGGTGGGCCAGGGGTGACTCTAGAACGTTTGTACGATATGGGTATCAAACGAAGGGTGTTACTGAGCACTTTAAGAGGGAGTGGGCATTAGGTCTATAGGTGGACGCCTTTTCGAGATATCGCCATTAGGGTGGGCCAGGGGTGACTCTAGAATATGTTTGTACGATATGGGTATCAAACGAAAGGTGTTACTGAGCACTTTAAGAGGGAGTGGGCATTAGGTCTATAGGTGGACGCCTTTTCGAGATATCGCCATTAGGGTGGGCCAGGGGTGACTCTAGAATGTTTGTACGATATGGGTATCAAACGAAGGGTGTTACTGAGCATTTTAAGAGGGAGTGGACATTAGGTCTATAAGTGGACGCCTTTTCGAGATATCGCCATTAGGGTGGGCCAGGGTGACTCTAGAATGTGTTTGTACGATATGGGTATCAAACGAAAGGTGTTACTGAGCACTTTAAGAGGGAGTGGGCATTAGGTCTATAGGTGGACGCCTTTTCGAGATATCGCCATTAGGGTGGGCCAGGGGTGACTCTAGAATGTTTGTACGATATGGGTATCAAACGAAGGGTGTTACTGAGCATTTTAAGAGGGAGTGGGCATTAGGTCTATAAGTGGACGCCTTTTCGAGATATCGCCATTAGGGTGGGCCAGGGTGACTCTAGAATGTGTTTGTACGATACGGGTATCAAATGAAAGGTGGTAATGCGTATTTTAAAAGGGAGTAATCCTTAGTTCTATAGGTGAACGCCTTTTCGAGATATCGCCATAACGGTGGACCAAGGGTGACTCTAGAATCTTTGTACGATATGGGTATCAAACGAAAGGTGTTACTGAGCATTTTAAGAAGGAGTGGGCATTAGGTCTATAGGTGGACGCCTTTTCGAGATATCGCCATTAGGGTGGGCCAGGGGTGACTCTAGAATGTGTTTGTACGATATGGGTATCAAACGAAAGGTGTTCCTGAGCACTTTAAGAGGGAGTGGGCATTAGGTCTATAGGTGGACGCCTTTTCGAGATATCGCCATTAGGGTGGGCCAGGGGTGACTCTAGAATGTTTGTACGATATGGGTATCAAACGAAGGGTGTTACTGAGCATTTTAAGAGGGAGTGGGCATTAGGTCTATAAGTGGACGCCTTTTCGAGATATCGCCATTAGGGTGGGCCAGGGGTCACTCTAGAATGTTTGTACGATATGGGTATCAAACGAAGGGTGTTACTGAGCATTTTAAGAGGGAGTGGGCATTAGGTCTATAAGTGGACGCCTTTTCGAGATATCGCCATTAGGGTGGGCCAGGGTGACTCTAGAATGTGTTTGTACGATATGGGTATCAAATGAAAGGTGGTAATGAGTATATTAAAAGGAAGTAATCCTTAGGTCTATAGGTGGACGCCTTTTCGAGATATCGCCATAAAGGTGGACCAAGGGTGACTCTAGAATCTTTGTACGATATGGGTATCAAACGAAAGGTGTTACTGAGCATTTTAAGAGGGAGTGGGCATTAGGTCTATAGGTGGACACCTTCTCGAGATATCGCCATTTGGGTGGGCCAGGGGTGACTCTAGAATGTTTGTACGATATTGGTATCATACGAAAGGTGTTACTGAGCATTTTAGGAGGGAGTGGGCATTAGGTCTATAGGTGGACGCCTTTTCGAGATATCGCCATTAGGGTGGGCCAGGGGTGACTCTAGAATGTTTGTACGATATGGGTATCAAACGAAAGGTGTTACTGAGCATTTTAAGAGGGAGTGGGCATTAGGTCTATAGGTGGACGCCTTTTTGAGATATCGCCATTAGGGTGGGCCAGGGGTGACTCTAGAATGTTTGTACGATATGGGTAAATAACAAAAGGTGTTACTGAGCATTTTAAGAGGGAGTGGGCATTAGGTCTATAGGTTGACGCCTTTTCGAGATATCGCCATTAGGGTGGGCCAGGGGTGACTCTAGAATGTGTTTGTACGATATGGATATCAAATTAAAGGTATTAATGAGGGTTTTAAAAGCGAGTGGTCCTTAGAAGTATATGTGAAGGCGTTTTCGCGATATTGACCAAAATGTGGACCAGGTGATCCAGAAAATCATCTGTCGGGTACTGCTAATTTATTTATATATGCAATACCACTAACAGTATAACTGCCCAGATTCCAAACGCTGTTGATTTCGCCTTGTAGAACTTTTTCATTTTCTTCTACTTAATATGGTAGGTGTCACACCCATTTTACAAAGTTTTTTCCAAAGTTATATTTTGCGTCAATAAACCAATCCAATTACCATGTTTCATCCCTTTTTTCGTGTTTGGTATAGAATTATGGCATTTTTTTCATTTTTCGTAATTTTCCATATCGATAAAGTGGGCGTGGTTATGGTCGGATTTCGGCCATTTTTTATACCAATATAAAGTGAGTTCAGATAAGTGCGTGGACTAAGTTTAGTAAAGATATATCGGTTTTTGCGCAAGTTATTGTGTTAACGGCCGAGAGGAAGGCCAGACGGTGGACTGTGTATAAAAACTGGGCGTGTCTTGCACCGATTTCGCCCATTTTCACAGAAAACAGTTACCGTCATAGAGTCTATGCCTCTACCAAATTTAAGAAGGATTGGTAAATTTTTGTTCGACTTATGGCATTAAAAGTATTCTAGACAAACTAAATGAAAATGGGCGGAGCCATACCCATTTTGAAATTTTCTTTTATTTTTGTATTTTGTTGCATCATATCATTACTGGAGTTGAATTCTGACTTAATATACTTATATACAGTAAGGATATTAAATTTTTTGTTAAAATTTGAATTTAAAAAAAAATTTTTTTAAAAAGTGGGCGCGTTCTTCATCCAATTTTGCTAATTTTTATTTAGCACATATATAGTAATAGTAGTAACGTTCCTGCCAAATTTCATCATGATATCTTCAACGACTGCCAAATTACAGCTTGCAAAACTTTTAAATTACCTTCTTGTAAAAGTGGGCGGTGCCACGCCCATTGTCCAAAATCTTACTAATTTTCTATTCTACGTCATAACATAAACCCACCTACCAAGTTTCATCGCTTTATCCGCCTTTGGCAATGAATTATCGAAATTTTTTCGGTTTTTCGAAATTTTCGATATCGAAAAAATGGGCGTGGTTATAGTCCGATATCGTTCATTTTAAATAGCGATCTGAGATGAGTACCCAGGAATCTATATACCAAATTTCATCAAGATACCTCAAAATTTACTCAAGTTATCGTGTTAACGGACGGACGGACGGACGGACATGGCTCAATCAAAATTTTTTTCGATCCTGATTATTTTGATATATGGAAGTCTATATCTATCTCGATTCCTTTATATATGTACAACCAACCGTTATCCAATCAAACTTAATATACTCTGTGAGCTCTGCTCAACTGAGTATAAAAATAGGTAGGTAATCTGTGTGAGGATGCAAAGCTTCACGTTTTTTGTGGTCTGCATGTAAAAACTATGACTACGAATCACGTATTTCAAAAATATATGACGTAAACGTAACTATTTGATGAAATTTGATGAATTTTGAAGCTTCTAGCCGTAAAAAAGGGGTCAAAATAACAGCTTATATGAAGTATATAATATATATACCACCGATCTCTATGATTTTTTCAGACAACAATATATGCTATATACGTAAGCATTTAGTGAAATTTGAAGCTTCTAGCTGTTAAAACGGGGCAGAAGTTGCGCAAAGTTTCTTATCTGAACAAACGGTTGTATGAGATATATACTATATATACCACCGATCTCAATGATTTTTTCAGACAACAATATATACTATACACGTCAGCATTTGGTGAAATTTGAAGATGATAGCTGTTAAAGTGGGGCAGAAATTGCGCAAAGTTTCTTATCTGAACAATCGGTTGTATGAGATATATACTATGTATACCACCGACCTCTATGATTTTTTCAGACAACAATATATGCTATACACGTAAGCATTTGGTGAAATTTGAAGCTTCTAGCTGTTAAAATGGGGAAGAGACAACAATATATGCTATACACGTAAGCATTTGGTGAAATTTGAAGCTTCTAGCTGTTAAAATGGGGAAGAAATTGCGCAAAGTTTCTTATCTGAACAATCGGTTGTATGGGATATATATTATATATACCACCGGTATCTATGATTTTCTCAGACAACAATATATGCTATACACGTAAGCATTTGGTGAAATTTGAACATATCTAAACGATTTTTAAGATAAATATAAAATAAACAAGTAAGGAAGGCTAAGTTCGGGTGTGACCGAACATTACATACTCAGTTGAGAGCTATGGAGACAAAATAAGGAAAATCACCATGTAGGAAAATGAACCTAGGGTAACCCTGGAATGTGGTTGTATGACATGTGTATCAAATGGAAGGTATTAAAGAGTATTTAAGAGAGAGTAGGCCATAGATCTATGGATGGACGCCATTTAGGGATGTCGCCATAAAAGTGGACCAGGGCTGACTCAAGAATTTGTTTGTACGATATGGGTATCAAATGAAAGGTGTTACTGAGCATTTTAAGAGGGAGCGGGCCTTAGGTCTATCGGTGGACGCCTTTTCGAGATATCGCCATTAAGGTGGGCCAGGGGTGACTCTAGAATGTGTTTGTACGATATGGGTATCAAATGAAAGGTCGTAATGAGTATTTTAAAAGGGAATGGGCTTTAGTTCTATAGGTGAACGCCTTTTCGCGAAATCGCCATAAAGGTGGACCAGGGATGACTCTAGAATGTTTGTACGATATGGGTATCAAACGAAGGGTGTTACTGAGCATTTTAAGAGGGAGTGAGCATTAGGTCTATAAGTGGACGCCTTTTCGAGATATCGCCATTAGGGTGGGCCAGGGGTGACTCTAGAATGTTTGTACGATATGGGTATCAAACGAAGGATGTTACTGAGCATTTTAAGAGGGAGTGGGCATTAGGTCTATAAGTGGACGCCTTTTCGAGATATCGCCATTAGGGTGGGCCAGGGTGACTCTAGAATGTGTTTGTACGATATGGGTATCAAATGAAAGGTGGTAATGAGTATTTTAAAACGGAGTAATCCTTAGGTCTATAGGTGGACGCCTTTTCGAGATATCGCCATAAAGGTGGACCAAGGGTGACTCTAGAATCTTTGTACGATATGGGTATCAAACGAAAGGTGTTACTGAGCATTTTAAGAGGGAGTGGGCATTAGGTCTATAAGTGGACGCCTTTTCGAGATATCGCCATTAGGGTGGGCCAGGGGTGACTCTAGAACGTTTGTACGATATGGGTATCAAACGAAGGGTGTTACTGAGCACTTTAAGAGGGAGTGGGCATTAGGTCTATAGGTGGACGCCTTTTCGAGATATCGCCATTAGGGTGGGCCAGGGGTGACTCTAGAATATGTTTGTACGATATGGGTATCAAACGAAAGGTGTTACTGAGCACTTTAAGAGGGAGTGGGCATTAGGTCTATAGGTGGACGCCTTTTCGAGATATCGCCATTAGGGTGGGCCAGGGGTGACTCTAGAATGTTTGTACGATATGGGTATCAAACGAAGGGTGTTACTGAGCATTTTAAGAGGGAGTGGACATTAGGTCTATAAGTGGACGCCTTTTCGAGATATCGCCATTAGGGTGGGCCAGGGGTGACTCTAGAATGTGTTTGTACGATATGGGTATCAAATGAAAGGTCGTAATGAGTATTTTAAAAGGGAATGGGCTTTAGTTCTATAGGTGAACGCCTTTTCGCGAAATCGCCATAAAGGTGGACCAGGGGTGACTCTAGAATGTTTGTACGATATGGGTATCAAACGAAGGGTGTTACTGAGCATTTTAAGAGGGAGTGAGCATTAGGTCTATAAGTGGACGCCTTTTCGAGATATCGCCATTAGGGTGGGCCAGGGGTGACTCTAGAATGTTTGTACGATATGGGTGTTACTGAGCATTTTAAGAGGGAGTGGGCATTAGGTCTATAAGTGGACGCCTTTTCGAGATATCGCCATTAGGGTGGGCCAGGGTGACTCTAGAATGTGTTTGTACGATATGGGTGTCAAATGAAAGGTGGTAATGAGTATTTTAAAACGGAGTAATCCTTAGGTCTATAGGTGGACGCCTTTTCGAGATATCGCCATAAAGGTGGACCAAGGGTGACTCTAGAATCTTTGTACGATATGGGTATCAAACGAAAGGTGTTACTGAGCATTTTAAGAGGGAGTGGGCATTAGGTCTATAAGTGGACGCCTTTTCGAGATATCGCCATTAGGGTGGGCCAGGGGTGACTCTAGAACGTTTGTACGATATGGGTATCAAACGAAGGGTGTTACTGAGCACTTTAAGAGGGAGTGGGCATTAGGTCTATAGGTGGACGCCTTTCGAGATATCGCCATTAGGGTGGGCCAGGGGTGACTCTAGAATATGTTTGTACGATATGGGTATCAAACGAAAGGTGTTACTGAGCACTTTAAGAGGGAGTGGGCATTAGGTCTATAGGTGGACGCCTTTTCGAGATATCGCCATTAGGGTGGGCCAGGGGTGACTCTAGAATGTTTGTACGATATGGGTATCAAACGAAGGGTGTTACTGAGCATTTTAAGAGGGAGTGGACATTAGGTCTATAAGTGGACGCCTTTTCGAGATATCGCCATTAGGGTGGGCCAGGGTGACTCTAGAATGTGTTTGTACGATATGGGTATCAAACGAAAGGTGTTACTGAGCACTTTAAGAGGGAGTGGGCATTAGGTCTATAGGTGGACGCCTTTTCGAGATATCACCATTAGGGTGGGCCAGGGGTGACTCTAGAATGTTTGTACGATATGGGTATCAAACGAAGGGTGTTACTGAGCATTTTAAGAGGGAGTGGGCATTAGGTCTATAAGTGGACGCCTTTTCGAGATATCGCCATTAGGGTGGGCCAGGGTGACTCTAGAATGTGTTTGTACGATACGGGTATCAAATGAAAGGTGGTAATGAGTATTTTAAAAGGGAGTAATCCTTAGTTCTATAGGTGAACGCCTTTTCGAGATATCGCCATAACGGTGGACCAAGGGTGACTCTAGAATCTTTGTACGATATGGGTATCAAACGAAAGGTGTTACTGAGCATTTTAAGAAGGAGTGGGCATTAGGTCTATAGGTGGACGCCTTTTCGAGATATCGCCATTAGGGTGGGCCAGGGGTGACTCTAGAATGTGTTTGTACGATATGGGTATCAAACGAAAGGTGTTCCTGAGCACTTTAAGAGGGAGTGGGCATTAGGTCTATAGGTGGACGCCTTTTCGAGATATCGCCATTAGGGTGGGCCAGGGGTGACTCTAGAATGTTTGTACGATATGGGTATCAAACGAAGGGTGTTACTGAGCATTTTAAGAGGGAGTGGGCATTAGGTCTATAAGTGGACGCCTTTTCGAGATATCGCCATTAGGGTGGGCCAGGGGTGACTCTAGAATGTTTGTACGATATCGGTATCAAACGAAGGGTGTTACTGAGCATTTTAAGAGGGAGTGGGCATTAGGTCTATAAGTGGACGCCTTTTCGAGATATCGCCATTAGGGTGGGCCAGGGTGACTCTAGAATGTGTTTGTACGATATGGGTATCAAATGAAAGGTGGTAATGAGTATTTTAAAAGGGAGTAATCCTTAGGTCTATAGGTGGACGCCTTTTCGAGATATCGCCATAAAGGTGGACCAAGGGTGACTCTAGAATCTTTGTACGATATGGGTATCAAACGAAAGGTGTTACTGAGCATTTTAAGAGGGAGTGGGCATTAGGTCTATAGGTGGACACCTTCTCGAGATATCGCCATTAGGGTGGGCCAGGGGTGACTCTAGAATGTTTGTACGATATTGGTATCATACGAAAGGTGTTACTGAGCATTTTAGGAGGGAGTGGGCATTAGGTCTATAGGTGGACGCCTTTTCGAGATATCGCCATTAGGGTGGGCCAGGGGTGACTCTAGAATGTTTGTACGATATGGGTATCAAACGAAAGGTGTTACTGAGCATTTTAAGAGGGAGTGGGCATTAGGTCTATAGGTGGACGCCTTTTTGAGATATCGCCATTAGGGTGGGCCAGGGGTGACTCTAGAATGTTTGTACGATATGGGTAAATAACAAAAGGTGTTACTGAGCATTTTAAGAGGGAGTGGGCATTAGGTCTATAGGTTGACGCCTTTTCGAGATATCGCCATTAGGGTGGGCCAGGGGTGACTCTAGAATGTGTTTGTACGATATGGATATCAAATTAAAGGTATTAATGAGGGTTTTAAAAGCGAGTGGTCCTTAGAAGTATATGTGAAGGCGTTTTCGCGATATTGACCAAAATGTGGACCAGGTGATCCAGAAAATCATCTGTCGGGTACTGCTAATTTATTTATATATGCAATACCACTAACAGTATTACTGCCCAGTTTCCAAACGCTGTTGATTTCGCCTTGTAGAACTTTTTCATTTTCTTCTACTTAATATGGTAGGTGTCACACCCATTTTACAAAGTTTTTTCCAAAGTTATATTTTGCGTCAATAAACCAATCCAATTACCATGTTTCATCCCTTTTTTCGTGTTTGGTATAGAATTATGGCATTTTTTTCATTTTTCGTAATTTTCGATATCGATAAAGTGGGCGTGGTTATGGTCGGATTTCGGCCATTTTTTATACCAATATAAAGTGAGTTCAGATAAGTGCGTGGACTAAGTTTAGTAAAGATATATCGGTTTTTGCTCAAGTTATTGTGTTAACGGCCGAGAGGAAGGCCAGACGGTGTACTGTGTATAAAAACTGGGCGTGTCTTGCACCGATTTCGCCCATTTTCACAGAAAACAGTTACCGTCATAGAGTCTATGCCTCTACCAAATTTAAGAAGGATTGGTAAATTTTTGTTCGACTTATGGCATTAAAAGTATTCTAGACAAACTAAATGAAAATGGGCGGAGCCACGCCCATTTTGAAATTTTCTTTTATTTTTGTATTTTGTTGCATCATATCATTACTGGAGTTGAATTCTGACTTAATATACTTATATACAGAAAGGATATTAAATTTTTTGTTAAAATTTGAATTTAAAAAAATTTTTTTTTAAAAAGTGGGCGTGTTCTTCATCCAATTTGCTAATTTTTATTTAGCACTTATATAGTAATAGTAGTAACGTTCCTGCCAAATTTCATCATGATATCTTCAACGACTGCCAAATTACAGCTTGCAAAACTTTTAAATTACCTTCTTGTAAAAGTGGGCGGTGCCACGCCCATTGTCCAAAATCTTACTAATTTTCTATTCTACGTCATAACATAAACCCACCTACCAAGTTTCATCGCTTTATCCGCCTTTGGCAATGAATTATCGCATTTTTTCGGTTTTTCGAAATTTTCGATATCGAAAAAATGGGCGTGGTTATAGTCCGATATCGTTCATTTTAAATAGCGATCTGAGATGAGCACCCAGGAATCTATATACCAAATTTCATCAAGATACCTCAAAATTTACTCAAGTTATCGTGTTAACGGACGGACGGACGGACGGACGGACGGACGGACATGGCTCAATCAAATTTTTTTTCGATCCTGATTATTTTGATATATGGAAGTCTATATCTATCTCGATTCCTTTATATATGTAAAACCAACCGTTATCCAATCAAACTTAATATACTCTGTGAGCTCTGCTCAACTGAGTATAAAAATAGGTAGGTAATCTGTGTGAGGATGCAAAGCTTCACGTTTTTTGTGGTCTGCATGTAAAAACTATGACTACGAATCACGTATTTCAAAAATATATGACGTAAACGTAACTATTTGATGAATTTTGAAGCCTCTAGCCGTAAAAAAGGGGTCAAAATGACAGTTTATATAAAGTATATAATATATATACCACCGATCTCTATGATTTTTTCAGACAACAATATATGCTATATACGTAAGCATTTTGTGAAATTTGAAGCTTCTAGCTGTTAAAACGGGGCAGAAATTGCGCAAAGTTTCTTATCTGAACAATCGGTTGTATGAGATATATTCTATGTATACCACCGATCTCTATGATTTTTTCAGACATCAATATATGCTATACACGTAAGCATATGGTGAAATTTGAAGCTTCTAGCTGTTAAAATAGGGCCGAAATCGTAAAAAAAATATATATATACTATATATATATACTATATATACCATCATATATATTATATATATCACCGATCTCTATGATTTTTTGACACAACAATACATACTATATACGTAAGCAATCGGTGAAATTTGAAGCTTATAACTGTTAAAATGGGGTAGAAATTGCGAAAAGTTTCTTATCTGAACAATCGGTTGTATGAGATATATACTATATATACAACCGATCTCTATGATTTTTTCAGACAACTATATATGCTATATACGTAAGCAATCAGTGAAATTTGAAGCTTATAGCTGTTAAAATGGGGTATAAATTGCGAAAAGTTTCTTATCTGAACAATCGGTTGTATGAGATATATACTATATATACAAATACGTAAATATTCGGTGCGGGGGATATATACTATATATACGACCGATCTCATAAATTTTTTCAGGCAACAATATGTGCAATATACGAAAGTATATGGTGAAGTTTGAAGCTTCAATCTGTTAAATTGGGTAAGATATTACAAAAATCCTCTTTTTCTGAAAAATCGGTTGTATGGAGGACATATGCTATAGTGGTCCGATCCGGTCGGTTCCGACAAATGTCTAATCGGACACCCAAATACACCTGCTCACCAAATTTTATCAAGATATCTCAAAAATTGAGGGACTAGTTTGCATACAAACAGACAGACGGACAGACGGACATGGCTAAATCAACTCAGCTCTTCAACCTGATTATTTCGGTATACTTAATGGAGGGTCTGTCTATTTTCCTTTAGGGACTTACAATTTTCGGTTTCGTGACGAAATTAATATACCATTTCATTTTCATGAAAGGTTTAAAAATAGGTAGGCACTTTGTGTGAAGATGCAAAGTTTCAGGTTTTTTGTGGTCTGCGTGTAAAAACTATGACTACGAATCACGTATTTCAACAATATATGACGTAAACGTAACTATTTGATGAAATGTTATGAATTTTGAAGCTTCTGTCCGTAAAAAAGGGGCAAAAAAATACAGTTTATATGGGGTATATAATATATGTACCACCGATCTCTATGATTTTTTCAGATAACAATGTATGTTATATACGTAAGCATTTAGTGAAATTTGAAGCTTCTAGCTGTTAAAACGGGGCAGAAGTTGCGCAAAGTTTCTTATCTGAACAAACGGTTGTATGAGATATATACTATATATACCACCGATCTCAATGATTTTTTCAGACAACAATATATACTATACACGTAAGCATTTGGTGAAATTTGAAGATTCTAGCTGTTAAAATGGGGCAGAAATTGCGCAAAGTTTCTTATCTGAACAATCGGTTGTATGAGATATATACTATGTATACCACCGACCTCTATGATTTTTTCAGACAACAATACATGCTATACACGTAAGCTGTTCGGCCTGAGTGCGTCTGGAACCGGCAGTGGGTAGGCGCACACGGGTCGATCTCGGGTTGATAGTGCTCTCGAAAGAAAGTAAAAGAACAAAACGCAAAGAGGATTTCCTCGTTATAATAGTGTTTTAATTAGAGTGTAGGGAAATATATATAAGGATACAATATTACCTTTGAGTGTAAAAATGATGACGGTGATACTCGGCGATGTGTGCTGGTTGGCGGTCGATCGAAAAAGAGGCCGGTTGTGCCGTTGATGACAACCGCTAAGCCGCGAAAAGGTCCTCTGGTATTAAGGAGGGGAAAAACCACACACACAACCACCCTTACGTATACTTGCATGGGTGCTGACAACCTGCACACACACATGTATGTGTACGCAACGCATACATGTGCATGCATGCACACAAATGCGGCGTGAGTGTGGGTGGCTGGAAATATTATTAAAACATTAGGGAGGGGCGCCGTCAATCAAGTGAAAGTTAGGCATTGGGCCTAAACATGCCGCCTTCTTGCGGTACGCAACCTCACAGTCCTCCAAGGATCACCGACCGTAAAGGAGAGAAAAAAAAATTAAAAACTTATAACTAACTTAACCTAACGACGGCCAGTCCGCCGACTTGGCAGCACGCACGATGCGTTGCGTAGTGTGCGAGCTTGGTTGCCGATGCCTCGGTCATTCGCCACTTTCCCGTCATGGTTAGAAGCCTGAGCCATGTTTGCCTAGAGCTAGGGATTGCAAAAAAGTAAAAAGATATATGTTCATATTTCTTGCCGTATATTACAAATTCATTGGAAATCAACAAGCATAGAATTTTGTATGAAGAAAATTCAATAAAAAATAACTTATTGTAATGATACAGGATTTTAAACGCACACCTCCATTGTGCATTCATACAAGTGGCGAATTTTTGGTAGAACGTTCACAATAGTGAACAGCTTCGATCACCTGGTCAATTACTTAAATCATTAGCTAACAGTGGTTTTCAAACATCTTGTAGACGACTGGTATATTGCTTTGTTTACATAATTTAAATGCCTGCATAGTTGGTTACGCAAATTTAATCCATAAACTTGATTTTAGGAATGAGTATTAATATGTAGTCTGATTTTCTGTATACAAATTTAAAAGAAAAGCTGATTTGAAGCAAATGTGCAATTCATGGCACTTCAATTTAGTAACGGCGAGCACAAGAAAAAGAAACCTTTCTTCCATTCTCTGGCCCTTCGCGACAGCCGTTCTCCCTGTCAGCTATGATTTGACACGTAGGCATGGCAATGGAGGGATAGAAAGATTTTTCACTTGTACGAACTCACAATGCACACCTCTTGCGACTGTGTACAACAGAAATTAAATAAAATAAAAAGGATAAAAAGTGTAAAAATTCCTGTGTTTCGGTCGTTACCGAACATTTTCATATTAGGCCTTGGTTGTGCCCGAGAGTACCCAACCGAAGATGGTACTCTGAGCCAGCAAAGGGCCAAACGTGGTGGGCAGAATCCCTGGTAATATTATCTCCGCATATACATCTGTTCCTAGGATGAGGCGGATCGGCGCGGATGCATGGAACTGAGGATTCGCAAGACGGAGATGTGCGTACGGGGCTGCGATAGCGCTGTCGATGCTGCTTGCCCGCCAATGCTGCTGGTAGGAAGTTGGAGCTCCTGGGCGAGCTCATCCGCAATCACTGTGGTGGGGGAGCATCCATCGATTAAGGCGCGAACGAGGTGTAGCCGCCCCCCTGCTTCTATTTTCACGACCGCGGTGGGGGTGATCGCTACCGTCGGGATCATGGTGGCGGTGACAGCTGAATGCGGGGCTAGGAGCCCTGCCCGGAAGGCGGACACGGGGGTGAGCTGCAGCGAGTTGGATCCGTGACTGCGATCTCGTGGTTGATGATGGGTGTGATCTCGTTGTTGCAGGCGAAGAGGCCTTGTCTCCGCTCTGCGATCGCGCGGTGGTTGTCTTCGTTGAGGGTCCTTAGTTTGCCGGCGAAGAGACCGAGTCTCCGCTCGGCCGTCACGAACATGGCGCTGGACTGTAGGTGGGTTGTGCTGGAGCCGCTTCCTTTCGTGCTGCAAAAGCGGTCGATACGATTTGGCTGCTGGTGTTGTGTTCGGGCGAAGAGACCGAGTCTCCGGTTCGGTGGATTCGAGCTGGACGAAGAGGCCCAGTCTCCGTTCCAGCATCTGACGCATATAACGATATGGAGTCGTCAATCCGCTCACGGGGTGATTCCAGCTCCTCCTCAACTTGTACACTCCATGGCTTGGAGCGGGCTTCGTGGAGTAGCTGTTCCTCTTCATCAATCGAGGAGATGTGAAGCATCGTGTGATGTTTTTCGCCGCATTTTTTACATCGGCCTTGGCTTGGGCATGCGTTAGAGCGGTGGTCTAGAGCCAAGCAATTTCCACAGCAGCTCCCGCGGATCGCTAAGTAAAGACGCTCCTCGGGTTTTTTGGCCCGAAAGATGGGGCACAGGCGTATGGGATGTTGCTTAAAACAAGCGCGGCATTCCGACGTATAACGCATGACATTCTTGGCAGCGTTTCGTTTTAAAGCGGCAAAACGACCCATTTTCCTGAAAGGAGTGAAATAGGTTTCAATGGGTCGGGTCATTGTCAAAGTGCAGGGGCGAGTGGTCCCTAGTTGTATTATTGGGGATTTGGGAAATTTTATTAACGCACACATATGGGGAAACATCTGTCGCTGCATACAAAAAAATATTCATATGTGGCGTGCATTATGTGCATGGCCTCTTTCCCCGCACGTTATGTGCCTGGGTCTTTAGTGCCTTATTTTGTTTATTTTGTGTCACCCGGCAGTGTTTTAGTTGGCCACGGGCACACTAGTGCTGCAGAAAATGAGCATTTACGATTTTCGGTTCACACATTCTGGTGCCGAACCGGGTAGAAAGTGTATAGCGTGGGTTCTTTTGAGTCGCTGTTATTTGTGTTGTTGGTGCTAAAACCCAACAACTTCCCTGCCCGCCACAAAAAAAAATGTTTGGACAGCAAAATTGTATGCGATGTAAAGAAAAAAATAAAAAAAATGTTCGTTTTGGATGAAGGGAATCATTTGTAGAATGTATCATTTTCCTCTTTTTGTATTACCTTTCGGTTATTTATGAGAGTTGTTTATTCAACCTTTCCCCAAGTACGCTTCTAGTCCGGTTTAATTGATGGCCTTTAGCAAATGGCACGGTTCCCGAAGGGTGTTTGGCTCCGGTACCGATTTTTCGGAAACGGGTTCTTCGGTACCCGTTTGCATCATTTTATGCATCCCTAATATAATGTACATTTAAAACTCGGCATATATATGTACATACGTTGGTATAAGTATATGGGCAGTCAGTGCACGTACTTTACCGCATTGGTAGTTTAACATACCTTTTTGACCCATTTTTCATTTTCTACTACTTCTGCTACCAACACTTAGATTCTACCAATATTTCAGTATTTTCGCACTGAAAACGCATACTGCGATAATTTTAAAGTATTGAATTGCAGAGCCCACCCAACTAACATTAGGAGGCGATACTGACCAAATCAGTAAATTTTGAAAAAAAAGAACTTAAACAGGAAATAAATTTTTGAGTAGAGAAATATATGGACTGAGTACGCGAATATTTTCTGCGCTATTTTTCTCAGTTTGTTTTTTTTTTTTTTCTTTTTTGAATAATTTGAACGACAATAGGAAGTTTTACGTAAACGATAACATGCTGAAATTGCTTATTTTTCGGCAGTAATTTTGGTACCTTGGAAAATTGTTGTTGTGATTAGACGTTTTGGTGCATGTTTGTCAGTATTTCACACTCACGATACAGGAAAAAAGTGAGTATCGTATAGGCATAAACTATGTACATAGATATATACAAATGTGCATGTAATTTTGTCTTGTTTACGTGTTTTAAAGGTGTCATTTCCTTGAAAATGCGCGATATTTGTTTTACAATACCTTATTAATTGTTTGTACACATCTGAACTGTAGCTGGTGTTTTCTTGGTAAAACCTACCAACTACTACTATTTTCACTTTTCCGTCTACTACCATTCTCCTTTTAGCATTCCGCTCACTGGTACCAGCATACCAACGGCAAAGACAATAAAAAAAACGCACATTCATACATACCCGTGTATAGAATGTAAAATTCCTATGAATTGAAACAACGGGAAGTGTATCAAGTGATTTTCCGTTCGTTCATTTCATTTTATACTACGGCGTGCACAAGATGGTCAATGATGGTGAATCAATTTGTAGTGCGTCAACGGTTATTTTAAGCAGAGAAAATAGTATAAATTTAGCTACGAATAGATCCACATTGGCCATATCACAAGATACGAATGAAAAGGGTTCTATCCCCAATGGCTCAGAACAGCAGGACAAGGACTACGAAATGACCTACAATCCAAAAAAAGAAAACCAACCTGATTCGTTGAAGGAATGTATCTCTTGAGATTCAAAGTTTCTTATCATAAGCAATTATTCTCTACATTCGAATAAGCACGTGTTGGGGAAAATTCGTATCATCATCTTCATCTATGTAAGTTCTTTTTATTCAACATTTACGTACAAAAAACAATAATTTAGCATGTAAAAAATTAGTGAAGTAGTTATTCTCCATGTCCAAAAGTGTAGTTTTCACTTCTAATTCCAGCAGCTAGCACACGTTAAAAGTTTGCTGGCGTCTTTTATATTCAAGTTTTTTTTTTTTTTTTGTGAGTAGCAACGTTTGATGAAAACCCATTATAAGCAATTTGCTGGTGATAATTAGGAGCCATATAAGGTATATATAGCGAACGCAAGTTACCAACGGTATGTGGCATACGAGGTTGCATGGGACGCTGTAAATTCATCATATGTGATTGCATCGCTAAATGTGGTTGTTGTTGTTGTAACTGCGGCTGTAACTGATACTGATGTAAACGCGAGGCTACGGAACGACCAACCGACGGATATATACCGCTAGCTGTTGCTAAATTATTGTTATGGTTAATGGCATAGTAATTATTATTGTTAATATTGCCGCTGTTAGCAGCGTACATTTGCATTGTTTGCTTTTGAAGTTGGTGTTGTTGTTGCTGCTGTGACGCTGCTAAATGTTGTGTTTGTTGTGCCTGCTTTGCTGGTGTTGGTTTTGGTTGATGTACCTGGTGTTGTTGCTGCTTCGGCGATTGTTGTTTGATAAATTTCGCAAAATTATCACGTAGCAAATCGTTTGCGATAGGGGCACCAATATTCTTTTGATGTATTAAAAACTCAGCAAAATTGAATTCCTTCCATTTCATACTTATAAATTTAAATTGTTTATATTCAAAATCGATTGATATGTCTAGAGTTTGCCGCAGGATAATGCGTGAAATCTCATCCAGCTCAGCGGGTTTGAAGTCCTTGCAAATGCCCAGTAAGATGTACGAGGTGCATATCGTGGCCATAGTCGACAAGGCGTCTTGTTGTTGGAAGAAGAGGAGCTCAAAACTCGCAACTAGTGCTTTTCGGCCGTAATCAACAAACTCTACTTCCACCTTGACGATCGGATTTTGTCCATGCGTCTCATTTTGAGCACTATTAGTTATGACATCCAAAATGAGCACCCGTTTTGAATTCAAAGTCAGTAGATGTTGATCCATTCATGCTCTTATAAAGACACATTGCGCCAGTGCGTAGCGGTACCAATTGCCGCTGCACCGGCCATGTTGGATCGATGGCGAGGCATGTGGGCAACATTTGTTGAATTCTATTGCGCACAACTGTCATGGCGTCCAGATTCGCATGGCCGTATATACGCAAATACGGACCAAAAGCGTCGACGTGGGTGATATGAAGTCTTTTGGTGGCATAAGTCGTGGATGATGAAACGGAAGTCATTCTGTCGTTTCAGTGCTCTGTTAAAGCTCTTGTGTTCCAATTAAGTGTGCTGATTTTAAATGTAGTATACGTTTAGGTTTTATTAGTTTCGTTTCGTTATTTCGTCGTTTATTTTATTATAAAATAGTCAGTCATTTCGCATTTTTTTGCAAAACGAAAATTTTTTTTTTATTGACTAAGGCGAAATCGTTATTTTGTTAAAATGGTTTTCATTTATTAAGCTTTAGCGATATAAGCACCGCAATCCGCATGAATTCATTGCCAAAAATTAAATAAGGTACAATGCATATTGAAGGAGCTCGGCCTAAATCTCCTCGGCGATATATTGCGCTTGATTATTATGCTATGGGTGTAGTTGTAAGACGTCGCGGTTGTATAGTGATTATATTGACAGAAGTTATTTAAACCAATTCACTCTTAATAATGTGAATTACGAATCGTTTTAGATTGATAAATTGCGCCAATGTAGTCGTTCTTCGCTGTCATTTCACGCGCTTTGTCTAATAAGACGTAGGCAAAATCTTGTAGGACACCTCGCTGCATGGACATAAGCAGTGATTTAATGGGTGTGGCAATTTCCCAACTGGGATTTACTGTCCATAGCGGTTTTGTGGGATTTGTAGCAGCAAGTTTTACTAACAGCTTTCGTACCGTATTCGCATTGGTACATGCGATTAGTTGGCGTTCTGGGATTTGTAGCAGCAAGTTTTACTAACAGCTTTCGTACCGTATTCGCATTGGTACATGCGATTAGCTGGCGTTCTAAGGATCCCACTTCAATACGCATTATCTTGGAACTGAATTTCCATTCATTGAGCGTTGCAAGCGGTGGTACAATCATTTCCTCTTCTGCACTTTGTTGCTCCAAATCACGCAGCTCAATTGGTGTAAACAATTGCAGATGTTGTATGTGTAGCAAAAATTGTTTGCTTTAAAATACAATCAATAACGAAATTTTTTACAATATACCGTTCGCTCAGATTACAATGTGGAATAACATTAGCAATAGCATCCACGATTGCAATAAAACTGTTCAAATGTTTATATTTTTCGAAATAATCAACACTTGCAAAAATATTGCCCTCTTTAAAAATGCTGCGCACCACATTTAGTGCGGCAACTTGCATTTCAAATGTACGTGTCTCTTTCAATGTACCCTGTGAAATGAGGCCTTCAATGTCAAGCTCGAGGATTCGACGATTTATTAATGGTATTTCACGTATATAATTATCTTCGCGTAAGGTTTCAATAATGTCCTTATATTGTTTCCACGATGCCGCATTGAAGCGTTCCGTCAAAGTTGTTCTCTGTTCACTGCATCCACAAGCCAATAGGTAACCTTCTAGCTCATCGTCATTTACATGACAAGAAAGATAATCATCTGCCGTGTACTTAGCCGATTCAGCTTTATAATCAGTTTTCATTTCCTTGAAATTACGTCGACATTCATTTACAGCTTCGCGTGCTTGCCTATATTGTTTGGTACACAAATAGAAATTCACCAAATCATAATAGATTTGTGCTCGTAATTCAGCTAAAGAGATTTGTTGTATATGTTCGAAGTTTTGTCGCATTGTTTCGGTATCTGCATGGAGCGTTACGAATGTATCATAGGTGAACACATAAAAGGGCTCTGTCGATTTGCATAGATCCTGTAAATATTCAACACTATTTTGTGGTGGTATTTCGGGTGCGAAAAATTGATGCATTGGCTCTATGGGTACAAACATATTAGCCATTGAGGGGCGGGCAGCTTTCATCGCAATGTCCTTCAATATTTGTAAGCGTAACACCCAACGATGATAGAAAGTTAAAGCAAAACGCGCTGCATGCTCATGACCATCAGAAGTTATCTTTGGTTGAAAGTCCTGCGGCAAAGGTATACTTATTAATTTGCCAAAGCACACCGTACATAAATCGCGCAGCAAGAAGGGCTGTTTTGGTATCGGTAGACTTGTCTCCAAAACATCTAAATTCCATTTCAACCACGTTGCTACTTTAAGCGCCAAAATTTTCAACGCCATTTGTTTGCGTGGTATCCTCAATCCATCCACGTTACTCATATCGGCTGCAGTAGTCACACTAGCGCCTGGTGTTACAGGTATACCACCTGGTACGCTTTCCGCTTCAGGAGATGTTAGATCAAATTGTGGTGGCATTACAACATCCGGTGTGACCGATATAAATTGTGACATTAACTCCAATGGACTAGGATCCGGATTGGGTTTCTTTAAATGTTTTGTTATCAATTGTGGATCGAGTAGAAATTCAAACCACAGCACAGTTTCCGCCGCAAGCGGCACTGCCTTCTGTCGCAGGGGATCTTCCATTTTTTTATTCCCCAAATTCGTTGTACTCTTCTCTATACTCATTTGTTATAAAAAGAAAATAATTTAGTAGCTGTAAATTGAGAAAACAAAGTTTGCATAAGTTGAACAGCTGTTCAATATAAGGGAACGTTCAGTTATAGCACCGGTGTTGTACTTTCGTTTTCTTCAGATGGCAGGAAATTTTCAAGAATTTCTATCGGAATTTATTTTGTTGCAGCCTTTTATGGTAGTAATTTCATAAAAGTTTAAAGAAAAGAAACTCATATCACTGTTAACGTATTTATTTCAGCTCGGTTTAAATAGATCATGAAATACGTGAACCCTTACCAGCGAAACTAGCGAATTATGACAATTATTTACAAAGGTATGAATATGTGAAATGTTTAGATGCTGTGATGATGCCAGCCATTGCACGTTTCCATCCCGAAGTAACAATTAGTGTCATGCAAGAACTGATACATCGTAAAGATTTTCATCGTGCATTCAAACAATCTCCTCAAGCTAAAGAGTCGTCCATTTTGACGGTATAGCATATTAAGGCAATGAATAAATAAGACTCTTGTACGCTAATGTAATTTAGAAAAAAAAGTTCGTCTGGTTTGGAGAAGCTTTCGAAACAATCTCTGCCAGGAATTTGTATACAACGAAAATTTCCGGAATAATAGAGACGACCTTTTTTAATTTTTAAGAAAAATTTATATGAATAGATAGTATGTATTTTATAAAAAAAACTTTCGAGACAGGGGGTTTTTGAAGTGGCATCAGAAATCAAATGGTACTTCACAATGGGGTGGTTATATTCTGATCCCGAAGTCTTCGAGTGCTGTCATAGTGTCATTAAATTAAATGTATATGCATCCTTTTAAAGAATGAATACTTTATCGGTACGGGTAAAAAAATCCGTTAACCCGTTGGTGCCAGTGTATCATTTTGAACACGTTCTCAACACCTTGCATGTGTTTTCGAAAAGAGGCACGTATTTGGTTAGGTGCAACCTCTATGGGTAGTTGAGCATGGATTTTGATTTGATTGTATTTATAGTTAAGAAGGAAACGGTTGGTTTCCATTTTAACTATTTTTTAATAGCTATTTCAATACATAAATTTGTTGGTCTCGCGCCTTTGGCCGAGTGTGTAGGTGTTCTGTCATCCTCGCTCGTGGTGAGCGGGTGAAGTTGGGTTTGATTTTGAAAATGAAAAATAATTGTTTTGTGGCAGATGGGGATCTGCATTAGGGTGGTTGATTGGCCTCGGTGGGCGAGCGCCGGGTTTTGAAATTTTGAAAATTTAAAAAAAGATTATGGGCCGAGTGCCTTTGTTTTCTGTGGCAGACCGAGGGTCTGCGTAAAGGCTTTTCTGGTATACTCGTTATGGAACAACGAGTGAGTGGGATGGTTTTTTTTGAAAATGAAAAAATAGAATTTTGTGGCAGATGGGGGATCTGTGTGAGGGCTTTTCGGGTATCCTCGTTATGGGAGAACGAGTGAGTGGGATATTTTTTTTTTTGAACGGAGGGATTTGGAGGAACGGGGGGGATTGTTAAGCGAAGCTTTTGGTCCTCGCACAATCTATCTCCGTGGGAAGAAGGATCAGTTTGACCAAAGGTCGTCTGACTTGACCCTTCTCGGTTATGAGGTCGACTACACGTACTCGGTTATCTTCTCCGGGGTGTACGTCGACGACTCTACCTAGCCTCCACTCGTTGGGAGATAAGTTGTCCTCTTTGAGGAGAGCGAGATCTCCCACTTTTATATTTTCTTTGGGATGCTTCCACTTCACTCGTTTTTGAAGTTCGGATAGATATTCCACCTTCCATCGTTTGCAGAAAGTGTGATGGAGGGCTTTGAGCTTCTGCCATCTGTTTATTATGGAGGCCGTGCTTTCGTTCACATCCGGTTCTGGCGGCGCCAGAAGATGGCTGCCTGTTAGGAAATGTCCTGGAGTTAGGGGTTCCAGGTCCGTTGGGTCATTCGACCCCGGACTGAGAGGGCGCGAGTTGAGGCACGCCTCAATCCGGCACAAAAGTGTTTGGAACTCCTCCATAGTATATTTGTGGGGAGAAGTGATCTTTTTGAAGTGGCTTTTGAAGCTCTTCACTCCCGCTTCCCACAAGCCGCCCATATGTGGAGCGCCAGCGGGAATAAAATGCCAAGTTAATGCTTGATGGCTATACTTGGAGACTGTTTTGTCTCGGCTTTCTTCCAGGAAGGCTTTGAATTCCGATCGTAGAGATCTGGAAGCTCCGACAAAGTTCGTACCATTGTCGGAGTAGATGTTCTTCGGACATCCTCTTCTCGCGATAAAACGCGAAAAGGCCGCGAGGAAGCCTGGGGTACTAAGGTCACTAGTGGCATCTAAATGGATGGCCTTAGTGGAAAAACATACGAAAAGGCATACGTAGCCTTTTGACAGTCGACATCCCCTACCGCGGTAGCTTTTGATGTCGAAAGGCCCTGCAAAGTCTACCCCGGTATTGGTGAACGCGCGGGTAAAAGTAGTTCGCTCGCAGGGAAGGGTCCCCATAAGTTGGGACTGTGCCTGCTTTCGGTGAATAATGCAGGTTTTGCAATTGTGGATGATGGCTCTGATCATGGTCTTGACATTCGGTATCCAGTATTGGGTTCGGATGAGACGGAGCATGAGCTGGTTCTCGCCATGAAGGGAGTCATGATGAGCCATCATAACTGTAAGGCGAGACAGCCTGCAATTGTAAGGCAAGATGATCGGATGACGCTCGTTGTATGACATGTCTTTTGACGCCCCTAGACGCCCCCCTGTTCTAATAATATCATCTTTGTCGATATATGGATTTAGGGACAGTATTTCACTCTTGCGATCGATAGGTTCCCTTTTTTTTAATTTTAAATATTCTGTCCCGTAAAATTGTTTCTGGCAGACTCGTATTAATGCTTGAGTCGTTGCCTTAATCTCATCGGCTGAGATTATGCACGACCTTTCGAGGAACATTGCTTTAGTTTTTGGGTGAGTTCGTTTATAAAATCTCCTAACATAGGATAGAACCTTCAAAGCCCTGGGTAAATTTGAAAAACGATCGAGAATATCTACATGATCTACCCTTGTCGTGGCATATGTTTGTGCCCTCTTTTCCTCAACGGACGTTTTGTATTCGGTCTCTTGTGCTGGCCAGTGGGAATTGTCTTCTTGCAGCCAAGAAGGTCCCTGCCACCACAACGAATTGTTGGTGAACTTTGATGCAAGTAGTCCTCTGCTTCCTAGATCCGCTGGATTAGATTCCGAGTCCACGTGAAGCCAGTCCTTGCTACCGACCATATCGATGATCTTAGTGATTCGGTGTGCGACGAAGGTTGACCAGGAACAGGGCGGCTTTCTTATCCATGCGAGTACGATGGTTGAATCCGTCCAGAGGTGAACTTTTACGGGTCCCAAATGAATATTTCGGAATATTGATTCCCTCATTTCTGCGAGAAGCACGGCGCCGCAGAGTTCTAAACGTGGTAGCGAGATGGTGTTCATTGGAGCTACTCTGGTTTTTGCTAAGAGTAAGTGAATGAAAACCTGATCGTCTCTTTTTACGCGCATATATATCGCTGCAGCATATGCTTTCTCGGAAGCGTCACAGAAGCCGTGGATTTCTATTTCGCCTTCCGGGGAAAAATTTACCCACCGCGGTATCCGTATGTTATCTATTTCGCCATAGTGTTGGGTGAAGGTTTTCCACCGTTCTAATGTATTTGGTGAGACAGGCTCATCCCATCCGGTGCCTTCTAACCAAATATTCTGCATTAATATTTTTGCTACTATGACCATTGGTGCAAGCCAGCCTAAAGGGTCGAAAAGTTTGGCTATAGCGGATAGGATTGCGCGTTTGGTGATGTTCTCGCCCTTCTCTAAAACTCCTGCGGTGAAGTAAAACATGTCTGAATGCGCGTTCCATCGTATTCCGAGTGCCTTCACCGAGCTAGCCTCTTCAAACGCTAGGAAGTCCTCGCTGAGCAAATCCGTTTTGGGGATGTCCTGAAGGACTTCCTCACAATTGGATGTCCACTTGCGCAATGGAAAGCCAGCTGAGTGTAATGCTTCGCGAATCTCGTTCCTTGCTTTGATAGTTGACGCTATTGTATGCCCTCCAGATAAAACGTCGTCGACATACATACTTTCGCGTAATATACCCGATGCTATTGGGTGGGTATTTTTTACATCATTAGCCAATTGTAGAAGTGACCGTATCGCGAGGTAGGGGCGCAGTTTACACCAAATGTGACAGTCTTTAGTTCGTAAAGACTGATGGGTTCGTTGGGGGATGTTCGATGGACAATTCTTTGAAATTTGGCGTGATTATCGGTCACCCAAATTTGCCTATACATCTTTTCTATGTCACTATTAAAGACAAAGCGATACAGTCGCCAACGTAAAATTAAAATAGGCAAGTCTGCTTGGAGTACTGGACCTGGGTAGAGTATGTCGTTTAGACTAATGCCATTTGCTGTCGGACTTGACGCGTTGAAGACGACGCGCACCTTGGTAGTGGTACTTTCCGCCTTTACAACGGCGTGGTGGGGCAGGAAATAATTATCCGAATCGTCGGATGGTACATTATTTTTAATTTTTCTCATATGTCCAAGCGTTTCGTATTCGGATAACACCCGAACATACTCTTTCCCTAACTCTTGGTTTTTCAGTAATCGCCCCTCATTTCTGAAGAATTGTGAACATGCGCGCTTTAGAGACGGTCCTAATGCAATCTTCTCAGGGTAGTCCTACCTGAATGGTAGCGAGACTGTATATCTTCCACTTTCATCACGTTTTGTTGTGTCCTTAAATAATTGTTCACAATACATTTCTTCTTCATTAAGCATTTTGTTTTTGGGAACATTTTCTACCTCCCAGAAAGCTTTTAATTGGTTGTCCAACGCAACCTCCTTGTAGAATGACATGTTGCTCTTCGTTGGACTCGGTGCTTCGATGCGACCGGTTAGTATCCAACCGAACACTGTCTCTTGGGCCAAAAGTGTATTTAGTACATTCTTTTTCAGACCACTCAGTATAATTTGGGGATATATGTCTCCTCCAAGTATGAGGTCTACATCTTCGTTGATGTAGAACCTCTTGTCTGCCAAAACCAAGTCTGGGAATGCCTGCATAGTCATGACGTTGATATGGCAGGATGGAAGATTTCCAGTGAGTTTGGCTAGGACTAGAACGGGTGTAGTCAGGCTGAAGCAGGCATCCACGGGTGAACGTAATTCAATTTTGGATGCTTCTTTCACCTGAGCTGGCACCGAATTTGTGATGCCTGAAACTTGGGCATGCATTTTTCTCGCTGGCAAATTGATTCTGCGTTTCAGTCTTTCAGTTATAAAGGAACATTCAGACCCTGCCCGTGCGGAGAAGTCGGTACCATTATGGCGAATGTGTACGCGAGCAGTTCCTAATAGCACGCCTGTGCTGGAATTGGCATGACAGGATTTTACATTCTGGTTCGCAGATTGTCGCGCCTGTGCCGAAGTTGTTGGGATATTATCCGCATCTTTGAAAGGATTGCGTACAGCCGTGTGCTGAGATGTATCCGCATGCAGGAGCGTGTGGTGACGAGAATGGCACTTGGAACAGTTGTAGGAACTGGTGCACTTCGTCACGGTGTGTCCTGGGGATAAGCATTTCAGGCAGCCACTTGTGGATTTTATAAATTTAATCCTTTCTACTGGGGTTAACTCGCAGAAGCGTGAACAGTTGCGTAATCTGTGTTCAGGGGATTTACACATTTTACAAATTGATTTTATTGTTTGCTTGGATACTTTCGTTTGAAAAGCACCAAGTCTTTTCGTAGGGGGTTCCGTTGATTGTCGCGACGCGTTTGGTTTTTGCACTTTCGAAGTGGCATGCCCTGTAAAACCAGACACTGTTTCAAGTGTCTGAAACCGATTAGACAGGAATTTATCCATATCCTCCCACTTGGATATGTCCATTTTATGGTCTATACTTTGCTCCCAAAGAGCCAGCGTGCTCTCTGGTAACTTGGTTGAGCATAGATAGGTCAGGATTGCATCCCAATTGGAAGTGTCAATTTTGTGGCATTTGAGGGACGAAATACAATTATTTATATCATTTTGCAGCTTTTTTATTTTTATTTATTGATAAAATTTATTTTTTATTTATTGTTAAAATTTGTAGTTGTGTGTTAACTAAGATACGTTTGTTTTCGTATCTTTCACACAAGTTTTTCCAGGCCATCTCGAAACCTTCATTTGTGAGGGGGCATTTTTTAACGATATCTTTTGCTTCGCCCTGCGTTTTGTTGTTGAGATGGAATAACTTTTCCACCCCTTTCAAGCTGGAATTGTTTATATAAATTGCCGTGAAAAGGTCGCGAAAAGTTGGCCAAGACAGATAATCCCCGTTAAAAACTTCCGTGTCGCAAGCAGGGAGGCGAATTTTATGCGCATGAGGTTCTTGCTCAGGGTTGACGTTCTTTTCATCCTTCTTGTATTTTTCTGCCTCAGCAGATATAGACGCTGAACATCGCACGTAGATTGCGTATGCTGCCTTTTGCTTCTTTCTGATCGCCATAACGTCATCCGCTGACACCTCATCAGATCCCAATAGCGAATCAAACGCAGACTTTACCTTCTTCCACAAGAGCCGCAACTCTTCCTGCTGTATTGCAAGGGTGTGTTTGCTATGGTCGCTCTCCGGAATAAGGCTGTAATCTTTATCAAACTCGATTGATTCTGCTAAACGGATGTAGGTTTCCATTGTTTTATTTACGTTTATTAACGAGAAAATTTCCGATTAGAAAAATAGAACTCTTCTGAGTTAATATGCCTGCCCAGCCCTAAATAAAAACTATTGAACTTCGAGTTTATTATTTATTTTGTTTATTGCAGACTTTTTGTCTTGGTAGCGACAACGAAAAGGGTTTATTTTATGGACTTTTTTGTCACAACAGGGACAACAAAAAGGATTTATTTTTGGACTTTTTGTCACAGCAGCGAAAACAGCAAAAGATTTAATGTACAAATTTTTGTCTCAGCGGCAACAACAAAAGGGGACCACTCGCCACCTCCACAAATAATGGGTGTATTTTTGAAGAAGTGAAAAAATGCGTGCGATATTGTAAAAAAGCGCCAAAAAAAGTGTAAAAAGTGTTTAAAAAGTGAAGTGAGCACCGGATTAATTAATTAAATTGAACTTAATTTCGTGTTAGTGAAGTACAAAAGAAACAACAACAAAAACCTATTTAGTATGGTGCGGAAAGTGAGGTTAGGTTACCCTCTTCCTTGTGTTGTGTCTGGAAAACCTTACCACTGGTGGGGGGATGGACCAGATAATCACAAGGACTGAAAATAAAGGCTAACAAACCGAGTGATTTAACCTTTGAAATTAGAAAAATAAATTGGTGCTCACTAAATCACTTCACTGTTTTCACTTTTATTTTTAATTTTTCGCGCACTACACGGGGTTTTTTTCTTTACTTTGCAAAAAACAACACTCAAAAAAAAAGTGGCAAGAAATATGAACTTACTTTGTTTTTGTGGAAAAATTGATGTGATGGTTGTGGCTCCGGCGGCTGATAATGTCGTGTATAGTATCAAACTTCCAACTTTTTGGTGGTTCTGCTGGACTATGCTGTGACAAATAAAACTTTTGATGATTTTTTGTGGCTATTCGTGCAAATTTAGTAGTAGGCAAATGTGCTGTGTTGTGGACTGTATATATAAAGAGGCGCTTTTAGTTCCTGGTGAGGAGGACCAATGTTCGGCCTGAGTGCGTCTGGAACCGGCAGTGGGTAGGCGCACACGGGTCGATCCCGGGTTGATAGTGCTCTCGAAAGAAAGTAAAAGAACAAAACGCAAAGAGGATTTCCTCGTTATAATAGTGTTTTAATTAGAGTGTAGGGAAATATATATAAGGATACAATATTACCTTTGAGTGTAAAAATGATGACGGTGATACTCGGCGATGTGTGCTGGTTGGCGGTCGATCGAAAAAGAGGCCGGTTGTGCCGTTGATGACAACCGCTAAGCCGCGAAAAGGTCCTCTGGTATTAAGGAGGGGAAAAACCACACACACAACCACCCTTACGTATACGTGCATGGGTGCTGACAACCTGCACACACACATGCATGTGTACGCAACGCATACATGTGCATGCATGCACAGAAATGCGGCGTGAGTGTGGGTGGCTGGAAATATTATTTAAACATTAGGGAGGGGCGCCGTCAATCAAGTGAAAGTTAGGCATTGGGCCTAAAAATAAGCATTTGATGAAATTTGAAGCGTCTAGCTGTTAAAATGGGGCTAAAATTGCGAAAATATATATATACTATATATATATACTATATATACCACCATATATATACTATATATATACGTAAGCATTTGGTGAAATTTGAAGCTTCTAGCTCAATATACTATATATACCATCATATATATATTATATGTATCACCGATCTCTATGATTTTTTGACACAACAATATATACTATATACGTAAGCAATCGGTGAAATTTGAAGCTTATAGCTGTTAAAATGGGGTAGAAATTGCGAAAAGTTATATATATATATATATATACTATATATACAACCGATCTCTATGATATTTTCAGACAACAATATATGCCACATACGTAAGCGTTCGGTGAAGCTTCTAGCTGTTAAAATGAGCCTAAAATTGCGAAAATATATATATATATACTATATATACCACCATATATATATTATATATATACGTAGCATTTGGTGAAATTTGAAGCTTCTAGCTGTTAAAACGGGGCAGAAATTGCGCAAAGTTTCTTATCTGAACAAGCGGTTGTATGAGATATATACTATATATACCAACGATCTCTATGATTTTTTCAGACAACAACATATGCTATATACGTAAATATTCGGTGAAATTTGAAGCTTCTAGCTGTTAAAATGGGGCTAAAATTTGCGAAAATATATATATATATACTATATATATATACTATATATACCACCATATATATACTATATATATACGTAAGCATTTGGTGAAATTTGAAGCTTATAGCTGTTAAAATGGGGTAGAAATTGCGAAAAGTTTCTTATCTGAACAATCGGTTGTATGAGATATATACTATATATACAACCGATCTCTATGATTTTTTCAGACAACAATATATGCTATATACGTAAATATTCGGTGAAATTTGAAGCTTCTAGCTGTTAAAATGGGGCTAAAATTTGCGAAAATATATATATATATACTATATATATATACTATATATACCACCATATATATACTATATATACCACCGATCTTTATGATTTCTTCAGACAACAATATATGATATATACGTAAGCATTCGTTGAAATTTGAAGCCTCTAGCTCTTAAAATAGGGCAGTAATTACGAAAAGTTCCTTATCTGAACAATCGGTTGTGGGGGATATATACTATATATACGACCGATCTCATAAATTTTTTCAGGCAACAATATGTGCAATATACGAAAGTATATGGTGAAGTTTGAAGCTTCAATCTGTTAAATTGGGTAAGATATTACAAAAATCCTCTTTTTCTGAAAAATCGGTTGTATGGAGGATATATGCTATAGTGGTCCGATCCGGTGGGTTCCGACAAATGTCTAATCGGACACCCAAATACACCCGTTCACCAAATTTTATCAAGATATCTTAAAAATTGAGGGACTAGTTTGCATACAAACAGACAGACGGACAGACGGACAGACGGACATGGCTAAATCAACTCAGCTCTTCAACCTGATTATTTCGGTATACTTAATGGTGGGTCTATCTATTTTCCTTTAAGGACTTACAATTTTCGGTTTCGTGACGAAATTAATATACCATTTCATTTTCATGAAAGGTATAAAAATAGGTAGGTAATCTGTGTGAGGATGCAAAGCTTCACGTTTTTTGTGGTCTGCATGTAAAAACTGTGACTACGAATCACGTATTTCAAAAATATATGACGTAAACGTAACTATTTGATGAAATTTGATGAATTTTGAAGCTTCTAGCCGTAAAAAAGGGGTCAAAATGACAGTTTATATGAAGTATATAATATATATACCACCGATCTCTATGATTTTTTCAGACAACAATATATGCTATATACGTAAGCATTTTGTGAAATTTGAAGCTTCTAGCTGTTAAAACGGGGCAGAAATTGCGTAAAGTTTCTTATCTGAACAATCGGTTGTATGAGATATATTCTATGTATACCACCGATCTCTATGATTTTTTCAGACATCAATATATGCTATACACGTAAGCATTTGGTGAAATTTGAAGCTTCTAGCTGTTAAAATAGGGCCGAAATCGTAAAAAAAATATATATATACTATATATATATACTATATATACCATCATATATATATTATATATATCACCGATCTCTATGATTTTTTGACACAACAATACATACTATATACGTAAGCAATCCGTGAAATTTGAAGCTTATAACTGTTAAAATGGGGTACAAATTGCGAAAAGTTTCTTATCTGAACAATCGGTTGTATGAGATATATACTATATATACAACCGATCTCTATGATTTTTTCAGACAACTATATATGCTATATACGTAAGCAATCAGTGAAATTTGAAGCTTATAGCTGTTAAAATGAGGTAGAAATTGCGAAAAGTTTCTTATCTGAACAATCGGTTGTATGAGATATATGCTATATATACAACCGATCTCTATGATTTTTTCAGACAACAATATATGCTATATACGTAAGCAATCGGTGAAATTTGAAGTTTATAGCTGTTAAAATGGGGTAGAAATTGCGAAAAGTTTCTTATCTGAACAATCGGTTGTATGAGATATATACTATATATACAACCGATCTCTATAATTTTTTCAAAAAACAATATATGCTATATACGTAAATATTCGGCGAAATTTGAAGCTTCTAGCTGTTAAAATGGGGCTAAAATTTACGAAAATATATATATATATACTAAATATATATACTATATATACCACCATATATATACTATATATACCACCATATATATACTATATATACCACCGATCTTTATGATTTTTTCAGACAACAATATATGCTATATACGTAAGCATTCGTTGAAATTTGAAGCCTCTAGCTCTTAAAATAGGGCAGTAATTACGAAAAGTTCCTTATCTGAACAATCGGTTGTGGGGGATATATACTATATATACGACCGATCTCATAAATTTTTTCAGGCAACAATATGTGCAATATATACGAAAGTATATGGTGAAGTTTGAAGCTTCAATCTGTTAAATTGGGTAAGATATTACCAAAATCCTCTTTTTCTGAAAAATCGGTTGTATGGAGGATATATGCTATAGTGGTCCGATCCGGTCGGTTCCGCAAATGTCTAATCGGACACCCAAATACACCCGCTCACCAAATTTTATCAAGATATCTCAAAAATAGAGGGACTAGTTTGCATACAAACAGACAGACAGACAGACGGACAGACAGACATGGCTAAATCAACTCAGCTCTTCAACCTGATTATTTCGGTATACTTAATGGAGGGTCTATCTATTTTCCTTTAAGGACTTACAATTTTCCGTTTCGTGACGAAATTAATATATCATTTCATTTTCATGAAAGGTATAAAAAAAATAGGTAGGTAATCTGTGTGAGGATGCAAAGCTTCACGTTTTTTGTGGTCTGCATGTAAAAACTATGACTACGAATCACGTATTTCAAAAATATATGACGTAAACGTAACTATTTGATGAATTTTGAAGCCTCTCGCCGTAAAAAAGGGGTCAAAATGACAGTTTATATGAAGTATATAATATATATACCACCGATCTCTATGATTTTTTCAGACAACAATATATGCTATATACGTAAGCATTTTGTGAAATTTGAAGCTTCTAGCTGTTAAAACGGGGCAGAAATTGCGCAAAGTTTCTTATCTGAACAATCGGTTGTATGAGATATATTCTATGTATACCACCGATCTCTATGATTTTTTCAGACATCAATATATGCTATACACGTAAGCATTTGGTGAAGTTTGAAGCTTCTAGCTGTTAAAATAGGGCCGAAATCGTAAAAAAAATATATATATACTATATATATATACTATATATACCATCATATATATATTATATATATCACCGATCTCTATGATTTTTTGACACAACAATACATACTATATACGTAAGCAATCGGTGAAATTTTAAGCTTATAACTGTTAAAATGGGGTAGAAATTGCGAAAAGTTTCTTATCTGAACAATCGGTTGTATGAGATATATACTATATATACAACCGATCTCTATGATTTTTTCAGACAACTATATATGCTATATACGTAAGCAATCAGTGAAATTTGAAGCTTATAGCTGTTAAAATGGGGTATAAATTGCGAAAAGTTTCTTATCTGAACAATCGGTTGTATAAGATATATACTATATATACAAATACGTAAATATTCGGTGCGGGGGATATATACTATATATACGACCGATCTCATAAATTTTTTCAGGCAACAATATGTGCAATATATGAAAGTATATGGTGAAGTTTGAAGCTTCAATCTGTTAAATTGGGTAAGATATTACAAAAATCCTCTTTTTCTGAAAAATCGGTTGTATGGAGGATATATGCTATAGTGGTCCGATCCGGTCGGTTCCGACAAATGTCTAATCGGACACCCAAATACACCCGCTCACCAAATTTTATCAAGATATCTTAAAAATTGAGGGACTAGTTTGCATACAAACAGACAGACGGACAGACGGACATGGCTAAATCAACTCAGCTCTTCAACCTGATTATTTCGGTATACTTAATGGTGGGTCTATCTATTTTCCTTTAAGGACTTACAATTTTCGGTTTCGTGACGAAATTAATATACCATTTCATTTTCATGAAAGGTATAAAAATAGGTAGGTAATCTGTGTGAGGATGCAAAGCTTCACGTTTTTTGTGGTCTGCTTGTAAAAACTATGACTACGAATCACGTATTTCAAAAATATATGACGTAAACGTAACTATTTGATGAAATTTGATGAATTTTGAAGCTTCTAGCCGTAAAAAAGGGGTCAAAATGAAAGTTTATATGAAGTATATAATATATATACTACCGATCTCTATGATTTTTTCAGACAACAATATATGCTATATACGTAAGAATTTTGTGAAATTTGAAGCTTCTAGCTGTTAAAACGGGGCAGAAATTGCGCAAAGTTTCTTATCTGAACAATCGGTTGTATGAGATATATTCTATGTATACCACCGATCTCAATGATTTTTTCAGACATCAATATATGCTATACACGTAAGCATTTGGTGAAATTTGAAGCTTCTAGCTGTTAAAATAGGGCCGAAATCGTAAAAAATATATATATATACTATATATATATACTATATATACCATCATATATATATTATATATATCACCGATCTCTATGATTTTTTGACACAACAATACATACTATATACGTAAGCAATCCGTGAAATTTGAAGCTTATAACTGTTAAAATGGGGTAGAAATTGCGAAAAGTTTCTTATCTGAACAATCGGTTGTATGAGATATATACTATATACAACCGATCTCTATGATTTTTTCAGACAACTATATATGCTATATACGTAAGCAATCAGTGAAATTTGAAGCTTATAGCTGTTAAAATGGGGTAGAAATTGCGAAAAGTTTCTTATCTGAACAATCGGTTGTATGAGATATATACTATATATACAACCGATCTCTATGATTTTTTCAGACAACAATATATGCTATATACGTAAGCAATCGGTGAAATTTGAAGTTTATAGCTGTTAAAATGGGGTAGAAATTGCGAAAAGTTTCTTATCTGAACAATCGGTTGTATGAGATATATACTATATATACAACCGATCTCTATAATTTTTTCAAACAACAATATATGCTATATACGTAAATATTCGGTGAAATTTGAAGCTTTAGCTGTTAAAATGGGGCTAAAATTTTCAAAAATATATAACAACAAAAAATATATGACGTAAACGTAACTATTTGATGAAGTTTGAAGCCTCTAGCCGTAAAAAAGGGGTCAAAATGACAGTTTATATGAAGTATATAATATATATACCACCGATCTCTATGATTTTTTCAGACAACAATATATGCTATATACGTAAGCATTTTGTGAAATTTGAAGCTTCTAGCTGTTAAAACGGGGCAGAAATTGCGCAAAGTTTCTTATCTGAACAATCGGTAATACACGTAAGCATTTGGTAAAATTTGAAGCTTCTAGCTGTTAAAATAGGGCCGAAATCTTAAAAAAAATATATATATACTATATATATACTATATATACCATCATATATATATTATATATATCACCGATCTCTATGATTTTCTGACACAACAATACATACTATATACGTAAGCAATCGGTGAAATTTGAAGCTTATAACTGTTAAAATGGGGTAGAAATTGCGAAAAGTTTCTTATCTGAACAATCGGTTGTATGAGATATATACTATATATGTATACAACCGATCTCTATGATTTTTTCAGACAACTATATATGCTATATACGCAAGCAATCAGTGAAATTTGAAGCTTATAGCAGTTAAAATGGGGTAGAAATTGCGAAAAGTTTCTTATCTGAACAATCGGTTGTATGAGATATATACTATATATACAAATACGTAAATATTCGGTGCGGGGAATATATACTATATATACGACCGATCTCATAAATTTTTTCAGGCAACAATATGTGCAATATATGAAAGTATATGGTGAAGTTTGAAGCTTCAATCTGTTAAATTGGGTAAGATATTACAAAAATCCTCTTTTTCTGAAAAATCGGTTGTATGGAGGATATATGCTATAGTGGTCCGATCCGGAGGTTCCGACAAATGTCTAATCGGACACCCAAATACATCCGCTCACCAAATTTTATCAAGATATCTTAAAAATTGAGGGACTAGTTTGCATACAAACAGACAGACGGACAGACGGACAGACGGACATGGCTAAATCAACTCAGCTCTTCAACCTGATTATTTCGGTATACTTAATGGTGGGTCTATCTATTTTCCTTTAAGGACTTACAATTTTCGGTTTCGTGACGAAATTAATATACCATTTCATTTTCATGAAAGGTATAAAAATAGGTAGGTAATCTGTGTGAGGATGCAAAGCTTCACGTTTTTTGTGGTCTGCATGTAAAAACTATGACTACGAATCACGTATTTCAAAAATATATGACGTAAACGTAACTATTTGATGAAATTTGATGAATTTTGAAGCTTCTAGCCGTAAAAAAGGGGTCAAAATGACAGTTTATATGAAGTATATAATATATATACTACCGATCTCTATGATTTTTTCAGACAACAATATATGCTATATACGTAAGCATTTTGTGAAATTTGAAGCTTCTAGCTGTTAAAACGGGGCAGAAATTGCGCAAAGTTTCTTATCTGAACAATCGGTTGTATGAGATATATTCTATGTATACCACCGATCTCAATGATTTTTTCAGACATCAATATATGCTATACACGTAAGCATTTGGTGAAATTTGAAGCTTCTAGCTGTTAAAATAGGGCCGAAATCGTAAAAAATATATATATATACTATATATATATACTATATATACCATCATATATATATTATATATATCACCGATCTCTATGATTTTTTGACACAACAATACATACTATATACATAAGCAATCCGTGAAATTTGAGGCTTATAACTGTTAAAATGGGGTAGAAATTGCGAAAAGTTTCTTATCTGAACAATCGGTTGTATGAGCTATATACTATATATACAACCGATCTCTATGATTTTTTCAGACAACTATATATGCTATATACGTAAGCAATCAGTGAAATTTGAAGCTTATAGCTGTTAAAATGGGGTAGAAATTGCGAAAAGTTTCTTATCTGAACAATCGGTTGTATGAGATATATACTATATATACAACCGATCTCTATGATTTTTTCAGAAAACAATATATGCTATATACGTAAGCAATCGGTGAAATTTGAAGTTTATAGCTGTTAAAATGGGGTAGAAATTGCGAAAAGTTTCTTATCTGAACAATCGGTTGTATGAGATATATACTATGTATACAACCGATCTCTATAATTTTTTCAAACAACAATATATGCTATATACTTAAATATTCGGTGAAATTTGAAGCTTTAGCTGTTAAAATGGGGCTAAAATTTTCAAAAATATATAACAACAAAAAATATATGACGTAAACGTAACTATTTGATGAATTTTGAAGCCTCTAGCCGTAAAAAAGGGGTCAAAATGAGAGTTTATATGAAGTATATAATATATATACCACCGATCTCTATGATTTTTTCAGACAACAATATATGCTATATACGTAAGCAATCGGTGAAATTTGAAGTTTATAGCTGTTAAAATGGGGTAGAAATTGCGAAAAGTTTCTTATCTGAACAATCGGTTGTATGAGATATATACTATGTATACAACTGATCTCTATAATTTTTTCAGACAACTATATATGCTATATACGCAAGCAATCAGTGAAATTTGAAGCTTATAACTGTTAAAATGGGGTAGAAATTGCGAAAAGTTTCTTATCTGAACAATCGGTTGTATGAGATATATACTATATATACAACCGATCTCTATGATTTTTTCAGACAACAATATATGCTATATACGTAAGCATTTTGTGAAATTTGAAGCTTCTAGCTGTTAAAACGGGGCAGAAATTGCGCAAAGTTTCTTATATGAAAAATCGGTTGTATGAGATATATACTATGTATACCACCGATCTCAATGATTTTTTCAGACATCAATATATGCTATACACGTAAGCAGTTGGTGAAATTTGAAGCTTCTAGCTGTTAAAATGGGGCCGAAATCGTAAAAAAAATATATATATACTATATATATATTGTATTGTATTTGTATTGTATTTTATTAAACATTTTCCAGATGCATACTTATTAACCTAAGATTACAATATTACATTAAATAATTTCAAATTACTATGCAGCATAGGAAAAGTATATGGCATTTTTTATATTAAAGTTTAACATAGTTCTAAATGCCAGTCCTAGCTTTGGTATATTGTTTTGTGTGGGGTGTACAAAAATAAAAATTGCATAAAGAGTTTAAGTTATACATTAAATTAAATCATCAAAGATATGAAAGAGAATCAATACTAAATATTTGCAGCTTCCTAAGGTATGTACGGTTTATAGGGTCATCCTCAGCATCGTTTCTAATTCAAAGTGATTATAACCAAAAAGATACAGCTTAACTTCTTTTTTAAATAAGTTGACATTTCTTATTACCTGTACAGTGGCAGGAAGGGAGTTGAAAAATTTGCACGACGTGTATGTGTAAAAACTTCTAAAGTGCGACGTCCTAGTATGCGGAATTTGTACCATCGGAAGTAGATTTCTTCGTAAGTTGTAGACTTCCGAAGGAAAGCTTTCCAGGTAGCCACACCGTATAAAGAATGTTTTTAAAACTTTGTAAAGATAGAGATGTCGACACGGAAATATATCTAGTTTCCTAAAATATAGCATAGAGTGAGACCTATAGTTTGCACTACAGATTCGCCTTATAATCCCCTTTTGAATTGTTACCACTGCTGACAGCTTATTAGCCGAAGCGCCGCCCCAGCATGTGATACCATATTGCAGTTTAGATTGAAATATTCCGTAGTAAACTGTTTTTAAAGTGGATATTGAACATAACTTTTTCAGACGATAAAAGTGACGAGTGGTATATAGAAAGTATTTTTTTAGTGCATTAATGTGCTCAGACCAACTCAAGCGGTTGTCTATTATAATTCCTAGATACTTGAAACTCTCAACAACTTCAACCCTAAAGCAGCTCTCACTACAGTTTCTATTACAATCAAAAGATCTCATCGCGTCACTTTGAGTGCACGATATATGGTGCATGTTAAAGCGAGAGCACACTGCGGAGTGAAATATGACATCATAACTTGGTTGTTCTTTGAGTAAATGACTGAAATACATAAGTCTAGTTTTACTACTTACAATCAGTTTGTGTGAAGCGAACCAGGTTCGTAACAAATGTATATCATGGTTAATGTCACATATTAATTCAAAGTAATTCGGTGTACTGTACGCAATTGCAAGATCGTCTGCAAAGGCAGTGGCCTTGCCTCTCAATGGAAGCTTAAATATTGAATTAATATAGACCAAGAACAATATTGGACCAAGAACTGAGCCTTGGGGAACACCCAGATTAACAAGCTGTAATCTACTGTAGCTACATTCTACTTTAACTTTTTGTGTTCTGCCCGATATATACGATTTAAGCCACTTATGCATAACACCGCGGAATCCTGCACTATATAGTTTATCCAATAGTACACCCCTATCGACCATATCAAAAGCTTTTGTTATGTCCACAAAGAGACCAGCACAACTTCTTTTTTCATCCAGAGCTTTGTAGACGTTGGTGCAAAAATCTAGCAAAGCGTCTTCTGTTGAAAGGTCAGAACGAAAGCCAAACTGCATGGAGCTAAAAAAGCTCGCTTTATTTAGAAAATTAACAATTCTGGTTTTAACAGCCTTTTCAAAAACTTTAGATATGGGCGAGAGTAGTGAAATAGGTCTGTAATTATTAACATCTTTTTTATCCCCTTTTTTCAAGATCGGAATTACAATCGCACATTTCAAACCATCGGGAAAAATACCCTGAGTAATGCTGGTGTTGAATAAGTATATCAGTATATCAACCACATTAAAATATATCTTTTTTAAAATTAAATTGGAAATACCATCCTCACCGCATGAACTAGAGTTTTTTAAGGTTTTTATAATGCTTATAATTTCGAAACCTGTGATAGGGTCAAAAAAGAAGCTATTTAGAGCATCTTGGCCCGATGGTAAATGGGTCGCAAACCGACAATTGCAGTTAGTTAATACTGTGTTCCCAACCGTTGTAAAGTGCGTGTTAAGTTTATTAGCTACTTCCACAGCATCCGTAATCGACTGACTCCCAGCTTGTAATGCTATTCGCTCATTATCTTTTTCACCGTTTCGATTAAGAAGATTATTGACAACTTCCCATTCTTTCCTAATATTACCAAGTGCTGAATTAAACTTGTTTCGAAAGAAGTTTTCCCGCGTCATATATATACCATCATATATATATTATATATATCACCGATCTCTATGATTTTTTGACACAACAATACATACTATATACGTAAGCAATCGGTGAAATTTTAAGCTTATAACTGTTAAAATGGGGTAGAAATTGCGAAAAGTTTCTTATCTGAACAATCGGTTGTATGAGATATATACTATATATACAACCGATCTCTATGATTTTTTCAGACAACTATATATGCTATATACGTAAGCAATCAGTGAAATTTGAAGCTTATAGCTGTTAAAATGGGGTATAAATTGCGAAAAGTTTCTTATCTGAACAATCGGTTGTATGAGATATATACTATATATACAAATACGTAAATATTCGGTGCGGGGGATATATACTATATATACGACCGATCTCATAAATTTTTTCAGGCAACAATATGTGCAATATATGAAAGTATATGGTGAAGTTTGAAGCTTCAATCTGTTAAATTGGGTAAGATATTACAAAAATCCTCTTTTTCTGAAAAATCGGTTGTATGGAGGATATATGCTATAGTGGTCCGATCCGGTCGGTTCCGACAAATGTCTAATCGGACACCCAAATACACCCGCTCACCAAATTTTATCAAGATATCTTAAAAATTGAGGGACTAGTTTGCATACAAACAGACAGACGGACAGACGGACATGGCTAAATCAACTCAGCTCTTCAACCTGATTATTTCGGTATACTTAATGGTGGGTCTATCTATTTTCCTTTAAGGACTTACAATTTTCGGTTTCGTGACGAAATTAATATACCATTTCATTTTCATGAAAGGTATAAAAATAGGTAGGTAATCTGTGTGAGGATGCAAAGCTTCACGTTTTTTGTGGTCTGCATGTAAAAACTATGACTACGAATCACGTATTTCAAAAATATATGACGTAAACGTAACTATTTGATGAAATTTGATGAATTTTGAAGCTTCTAGCCGTAAAAAAGGGGTCAAAATGAAAGTTTATATGAAGTATATAATATATATACTACCGATCTCTATGATTTTTTCAGACAACAATATATGCTATATACGTAAGCATTTTGTGAAATTTGAAGCTTCTAGCTGTTAAAACGGGGCAGAAATTGCGCAAAGTTTCTTATCTGAACAATCGGTTGTATGAGATATATTCTATGTATACCACCGATCTCAATGATTTTTTCAGACATCAATATATGCTATACACGTAAGCATTTGGTGAAATTTGAAGCTTCTAGCTGTTAAAATAGGGCCGAAATCGTAAAAAATATATATATATACTATATATATATACTATATATACCATCATATATATATTATATATATCACCGATCTCTATGATTTTTTGACACAACAATACATACTATATACGTAAGCAATCCGTGAAATTTGAAGCTTATAACTGTTAAAATGGGGTAGAAATTGCGAAAAGTTTCTTATCTGAACAATCGGTTGTATGAGATATATACTATATATACAACCGATCTCTATGATTTTTTCAGACAACTATATATGCTATATACGTAAGCAATCAGTGAAATTTGAAGCTTATAGCTGTTAAAATGGGGTAGAAATTGCGAAAAGTTTCTTATCTGAACAATCGGTTGTATGAGATATATACTATATATACAACCGATCTCTATGATTTTTTCAGACAACAATATATGCTATATACGTAAGCAATCGGTGAAATTTGAAGTTTATAGCTGTTAAAATGGGGTAGAAATTGCGAAAAGTTTCTTATCTGAACAATCGGTTGTATGAGATATATACTATATATACAACCGATCTCTATAATTTTTTCAAACAACAATATATGCTATATACGTAAATATTCGGTGAAATTTGAAGCTTTAGCTGTTAAAATGGGGCTAAAATTTTCAAAAATATATAACAACAAAAAATATATGACGTAAACGTAACTATTTGATGAAGTTTGAAGCCTCTAGCCGTAAAAAATGGGTCAAAATGACAGTTTATATGAAGTATATAATATATATACCACCGATCTCTATGATTTTTTCAGACAACAATATATGCTATATACGTAAGCATTTTGTGAAATTTGAAGCTTCTAGCTGTTAAAACGGGGCAGAAATTGCGCAAAGTTTCTTATCTGAACAATCGGTAATACACGTAAGCATTTGGTAAAATTTGAAGCTTCTAGCTGTTAAAATAGGGCCGAAATCTTAAAAAAAATATATATATACTATATATATACTATATATACCATCATATATATATTATATATATCACCGATCTCTATGATTTTCTGACACAACAATACATACTATATACGTAAGCAATCGGTGAAATTTGAAGCTTATAACTGTTAAAATGGGGTAGAAATTGCGAAAAGTTTCTTATCTGAACAATCGGTTGTATGAGATATATACTATATATGTATACAACCGATCTCTATGATTTTTTCAGACAACTATATATGCTATATACGCAAGCAATCAGTGAAATTTGAAGCTTATAGCAGTTAAAATGGGGTAGAAATTGCGAAAAGTTTCTTATCTGAACAATCGGTTGTATGAGATATATACTATATATACAAATACGTAAATATTCGGTGCGGGGAATATATACTATATATACGACCGATCTCATAAATTTTTTCAGGCAACAATATTTGCAATATATGAAAGTATATGGTGAAGTTTGAAGCTTCAATCTGTTAAATTGGGTAAGATATTACAAAAATCCTCTTTTTCTGAAAAATCGGTTGTATGGAGGATATATGCTATAGTGGTCCGATCCGGAGGTTCCGACAAATGTCTAATCGGACACCCAAATACATCCGCTCACCAAATTTTATCAAGATATCTTAAAAATTGAGGGACTAGTTTGCATACAAACAGACAGACGGACAGACGGACAGACGGACATGGCTAAATCAACTCAGCTCTTCAACCTGATTATTTCGGTATACTTAATGGTGGGTCTATCTATTTTCCTTTAAGGACTTACAATTTTCGGTTTCGTGACGAAATTAATATACCATTTCATTTTCATGAAAGGTATAAAAATAGGTAGGTAATCTGTGTGAGGATGCAAAGCTTCACGTTTTTTGTGGTCTGCATGTAAAAACTATGACTACGAATCACGTATTTCAAAAATATATGACGTAAACGTAACTATTTGATGAAATTTGATGAATTTTGAAGCTTCTAGCCGTAAAAAAGGGGTCAAAATGACAGTTTATATGAAGTATATAATATATATACTACCGATCTCTATGATTTTTTCAGACAACAATATATGCTATATACGTAAGCATTTTGTGAAATTTGAAGCTTCTAGCTGTTAAAACGGGGCAGAAATTGCGCAAAGTTTCTTATCTGAACAATCGGTTGTATGAGATATATTCTATGTATACCACCGATCTCAATGATTTTTTCAGACATCAATATATGCTATACACGTAAGCATTTGGTGAAATTTGAAGCTTCTAGCTGTTAAAATAGGGCCGAAATCGTAAAAAATATATATATATACTATATATATATACTATATATACCATCATATATATATTATATATATCACCGATCTCTATGATTTTTTGACACAACAATACATACTATATACATAAGCAATCCGTGAAATTTGAGGCTTATAACTGTTAAAATGGGGTAGAAATTGCGAAAAGTTTCTTATCTGAACAATCGGTTGTATGAGATATATACTATATATACAACCGATCTCTATGATTTTTTCAGACAACTATATATGCTATATACGTAAGCAATCAGTGAAATTTGAAGCTTATAGCTGTTAAAATGGGGTAGAAATTGCGAAAAGTTTCTTATCTGAACAATCGGTTGTATGAGATATATACTATGTATACAACCGATCTCTATGATTTTTTCAGAAAACAATATATGCTATATACGTAAGCAATCGGTGAAATTTGAAGTTTATAGCTGTTAAAATGGGGTAGAAATTGCGAAAAGTTTCTTATCTGAACAATCGGTTGTATGAGATATATACTATGTATACAACCGATCTCTATAATTTTTTCAAACAACAATATATGCTATATACGTAAATATTCGGTGAAATTTGAAGCTTTAGCTGTTAAAATGGGGCTAAAATTTTCAAAAATATATAACAACAAAAAATATATGACGTAAACGTAACTATTTGATGAATTTTGAAGCCTCTAGCCGTAAAAAAGGGGTCAAAATGAGAGTTTATATGAAGTATATAATATATATACCACCGATCTCTATGATTTTTTCAGACAACAATATATGCTATATACGTAAGCAATCGGTGAAATTTGAAGTTTATAGCTGTTAAAATGGGGTAGAAATTGCGAAAAGTTTCTTATCTGAACAATCGGTTGTATGAGATATATACTATGTATACAACTGATCTCTATAATTTTTTCAGACAACTATATATGCTATATACGCAAGCAATCAGTGAAATTTGAAGCTTATAACTGTTAAAATGGGGTAGAAATTGCGAAAAGTTTCTTATCTGAACAATCGGTTGTATGAGATATATACTATATATACAACCGATCTCTATGATTTTTTCAGACAACAATATATGCTATATACGTAAGCATTTTGTGAAATTTGAAGCTTCTAGCTGTTAAAACGGGGCAGAAATTGCGCAAAGTTTCTTATATGAAAAATCGGTTGTATGAGATATATACTATGTATACCACCGATCTCAATGATTTTTTCAGACATCAATATATGCTATACACGTAAGCAGTTGGTGAAATTTGAAGCTTCTAGCTGTTAAAATGGGGCCGAAATCGTAAAAAAAATATATATATACTATATATATATACTATATATACCATCATATATATATTATATATATCACCGATCTCTATGATTTTTTGACACAACAATACATACTATATACGTAAGCAATCGGTGAAATTTGAAGCTTATAACTGTTAAAATGGGGTAGAAATTGCGAAAAGTTTCTTATCTGAACAATCGGTTGTATTAGATATATACTATATGTACAACCAATCCCTATGATTTTTTCAGACAACAATATATGCCATATACGTAAGCAATCAGTGAAATTTGAAGCTTATAGCTGTTAAAATGGGGTAGAAATTACGAAAGTTTCTTATCTGAAAAATCGGTTGTGTGAGATATATACTATATATACAACCGATCTCTATGATTTTTTCAGACAATAATATATGCCATATATGTAAGCAATCTGTGAAATTTGAAGCTTATAGCTGTTAAAATGGGGTAGAAATTGCGAAAAGTTTCTTATCTGAACAATCGGTTGTATGAGATATATACTATATATACAACCGATCTCTATGATTTTTTCAGACAACAATATATGCTATATACGTAAGCAATCAGTGAAATTTGAAGCTTATAGCTGGTAAAATGGGGTAGAAATTGCGAAAAGTTTCTTATCTGAACAATCGTTGTATGAGATATATACTATATATACAATCGACCTCTATGATTTTTTGAGACAACAATATATGCTATATACGTAAGCAATGGGTGAAATTTGAAGCCTCTAGCTCTTAAAATAGGGCAGTAATTACGAAAAGTTCCTTATCTGAACAATCGGTTGTGGGGGATATATACTATATATACGACCGATCTCATAAATTTGTTCAGGCAACAATATGTGCAATATACGAAAGTATATGGTGAAGTTTGAAGCTTCAATCTGTTAAATTGGGTAAGATATTACAAAAATCCTCTTTTTCTGAAAAATCGGTTGTATGGAGGATATATGATATAGTGGTCCGATCCGACCGGTTCCGACAAATGTCTAATCGGACATTCAAATACACCCGCTCACCAAATTATATCTCAAAAATTGAGGGACTAGTTTGCATACAAACAGACAGACGGACAGACGGACAGACGGACATGGCTAAATCAACTCAGCTCTTCAACCTGAATATTTCGGTATACTTAATCGAGGGTCTGTCTATTTTCCTTTAAGGACTTACAATTTTCGGTTTCGTGACGAAATTAATATACCATTTCATTTTCATGAAAGGTATAAAAATAGGTAGGTACTTTGTGTGAGGATGCAAAGTTTCAGGTTTTTTGTGGTCTGCGTGTAAAAACTATGACTACGAATCACGTATTTCAACAATATATGACGTAAACGTAAATATTTGATGAAATGTTATGAATTTTGAAGCTTCTATCCGTAAAAAAGGGGCAAAAAAATACAGTTTATATGGGGTATATAATATATGTACCACCGATCTCTATGATTTTTTCAGACAACAATGTATGTTATATACGTAAGCATTTAGTGAAATTTGAAGCTTCTAGCTGTTAAAACGGGGCAGAAGTTGCGCAAAGTTTCTTATCTGAACAAACGGTTGTATGAGATATATACTATATATACCACCGATCTCAATGATTTTTTCAGACAACAATATATACTATACACGTCAGCATTTGGTGAAATTTGAAGATGATAGCTGTTAAAGTGGGGCAGAAATTGCGCAAAGTTTCTTATCTGAACAATCGGTTGTATGAGATATATACTATGTATACCACCGACCTCTATGATTTTTTCAGACAACAATATATGTTATACACGTAAGCATTTGATGAAATTTGAAGCTTCTAGCTGTTAAAATGGGGCTAAAATTGCGAAAATATATATATACTGTTCAAATAATAAGATTAATATTTGTCCTGTGTGGCAACATTGCATATAAAATGTCAATTTGAGTTTTACACCACAGTAGCTGTGGTACGACGCAACATTCATTACTTTGTACATATTGAAGTTATCAGTTTGAATTAAACCTTTTGTACATTCACTTGCGCGTTTTATTTAAGAGCTTACTACTGATTCTCTGTAACAATGGTTATGGGCCCAGAAGAACGTAAAAGGGGCTTTTAAATACAAGATATATAAAATAAATTTTTGAATAAGTTTGTGACGCGAAATACCGGTTTTTAATATGCGAAAAAATGAGTCTCGCACTGCAAATAGAAAAACTTGCAGAAGACAATTACGACGTGTGGTCGGTATCGGTGCGTAGTGTGCTAATTACAACGGACTTATGGAGCGCTGTTTGCGACAAATTGCCGGAAGGAGCAACTGGTGAATTGGAGCAAAAGTGGAAAGTAACAGACCAGAAGGCGCTGGCATGTATATTTTTAAATGTAAAACCTACGCAGTTAATGCATATCAAAGCATGCAAAACTGCAGCAGAAGCATGGCAAAAGTTACGCCAATTCATATGCCAGTCGGTCCTGTTAGAAAAGTTCAGCTGTACCAGAAACTATTACGTTTAAACATGCATCAAGATGATAATGTATCAAAGTATGTACACTCATTTGTTGAGACGATCGACAAGCTTGCAGAGCTAGACATACATGTAAACGACGAATTAAAAGGTATTATGTTGTTGTCAAGTCTTCCCAATTCGTGGGAAAACTTTGTTGTTGCTGTTGAGACACGCGACAGTTTGCCGACGTTCGATGCCATTAAGTCGAAAATTCTAGAAGAAGGTGTAAGAAGACAAGAGCGAGACGAACGAGAGGGCATGCAAGCAGTATATGTATGTGCAAATAAAACTAAAAATACAAGCATTGCACCAAAGCATACAAACATGGATAACACAAACAACGATAAGCAAAGTGAGGTGAATTCAAAGGCGACAAAGAAACCGAAGAAATCTCAATTTAAGGGAAATGCTTCGTTTGTCAACAAACAGGTCATCGGTCTAATGATTGCCGAAATAAAAGAAAGAACATTCAAACAAAAGAAGAAGCGCTAAAAACGTCAAATTGTTTGATGTATTGTAGTAGCGATTATATGCAAAAGAAAAATATTTGGTGCATAGACAGTGGTGCTACGTCACATATGTGTTGTGATAGAAGTGCGTTTGTTTCTTTTATTGCCAATGAAATTAAAGTAATGTTGGCAGCAGATAAATTTGTTGATTCGCCCGGTATAGGTACTGTAGTGTTACAAAATAGTAATAAAAAAATAACCCTTCAAAATGTTTTGTATGTGCCATCGTTGCGTATGAATTTTTTGTCTGTGAGTAAAGCAGCAGAATTTGGTAATTTCACGACGTTTGAAAAACAATTGGCCACAGTGAGAGATAAAAAGAATGCAATAGTATTGCAAGCAAAACAAACAAATAACTTGTATTTGTACACGGAAAACAAAATAGCTAGTGTAAGTATGTTAAGTGTTGATTCAATGACAACGATGTGGCGTAATAGGTATGGACATTTGAATTTTCAAAGCCTAAAAGAACTTTGTGAGAAAGGTCTGGTTTGTGGTATAAATTTAAAAAATATGCCGAGGCAGGTAAATTGTGATACATGCAATAAAGCGAAAATTTGTGCATTGCCATTTACACGAAAAGTTGAACGTTCAACAAAGAAAGTGCTTGAACTCATACACACAGATGTGTGTGGGCCTATGAATATAAAATCATTGGGTGGCAATCGCTATTTTGTCACATTCATAGACGATTTTTCTCGAAAAATATTTGTATATTTTGTGAGGGCCAAAAATGAAGTTTTTGAAAAATTCAAAGAATTTAAAAGCTATGTTGAATGTCAAATGGACTGTAAAATTAAGACTGTGCGAAGCGATAACGGCACAGAATATGTTAATGGTGATTTTGAAAATTATTTAAAAAAATGTGGCATAAAAAGAGAATTGACTGTACCGTATACACCTCAACAAAACGGTGTAGCGGAGCGAGCAAATAGAACCATAATTGAAATGGCGAAAAGTTTATTGATTCATGCGAACCTTGAAGAGTTTTTGTGGGCTGAAGCAGTACAAACTGCAGTGTATTTGCGCAATAGATGTTCTACTCAAATACTAAATCAAGTTACTCCATTTGAAATATGGAAAAAGCGCAAACCTTCAGTGAAACATCTCCGTATTTTCGGGTCAAGAGCATATGCAGTTAATAAAACAAGTAAGAAGAAATTTGAAGCAAAAGGCCATGAGTATATATTTGTCGGATATTCAAAAACATCAAGAGCATATCGCTTATATGACAGGCAAAAACGTGCTATTATAGAGCGGCGTGATGTTAAATTTATAGAAGGCGATTTTTGTAAGAGTACTACGTCAGAAAGTGACTTGTCAGATATAAATGATGATTTTGCGACAAACATTATACGTCTGGAATCTACTGAAATTAAAGAAAATGAACAATTAGCAGATGAAGTAGTCGAGCATGTAATAAAAAGTGACTCCGGCGGAGAAGAACAGTATGCAACTCCTGACGAAGCTGAAAGTGATGAACAAGAAATACAAAAACATGAAATACAAAAACGCGGACCTGGACGACCAGCATATGTTTATACAGGTCAACGAGGCAGGCCAAGGAAACAGTATCAAACACTTAATAACATAAATGGTTTAGAAGACAGCGAGACACCAGAAACTCCTGAAGAAGCATTAAATGGTCAATATGCTGATGAGTGGCGAAGTTCCATGCAATCAGAGTACGACGCGCTTATAGCAAACAATACGTGGAATATGGTTGATTTGCCAAAGGGGCAAAAAGTCATAGGGTCGAAATGGGTTTTTCGAATAAAAAGAGACGAGCACGGTGAGATCGAGAGATTCAAATCAAGGTTAGTTGCTAAAGGTTGTGGGCAACAACTGGGAGTCAATTACTGGGAGACATTCTCTCCAGTAATTCGGTATGAAACTATACGCATGCTTTTTGCGATAGCTGCGGAAAAACAGATGTTTATGCACCAGGTGGACATATCTAATGCGTATTTAAATGGAAAGCTATACGAAAATGTTTATATGAAACAACCAAAGGGTTTCATTAGCAAAGAGTATCCTAACAAGGTTTTGAAACTTCAGAAAGCGATTTATGGATTAAAGCAGTCCGGCCGTGTATGGAATAGTACTTTGGATGCAGTTTTAAACGACATTGGCTTCAAAAAATGCAAATATGAACCGTGTTTATATGTGAGAAAAGACAAACAGCAGTTTTGTTACATAGCAGTCTACGTGGATGATTTACTTATAGTTTGTTCCAGTGAGATCGAAATATCAGCAATTAAAATGAAGATAGCGTCGAAATTTCAAATGCATGATGGCGGTGCTGTAAGGTATTTTCTTGGCTTAGAAATTCAGCGACAAGGGGAAATAGGTACAATTTCTCTAAATCAGAAGAAGTACATTAAATCTGTGCTTGAAACATACGGAATGCAGGAGTGTAGAGAAGTTGCAACACCACTTGATCCAGGTTTTCAAGTTGGATGCAGAGACGAGAAATGTGTTAAGGTAAATGTCACTGAATACCAATCTTTAATAGGTTCTCTGATGTATTTAGCAGTCTTGAGTCGCCCAGATATTTTACACGCTGTTAGTAAGCTTTCTAGGCGTAATACTGATCCACATAAAGAACACGAAACAGCGGCTAAACACGTATTGCGTTATCTTTCGGCTACAATGAATTTAAGTATTGTATATCGTAAGACTGGTGAATATGTGAAAGGGTTCGCTGACGCAGATTGGGCTAACGATCCATACGACAGAAAGTCATATTCCGGTTATGCGTTATATTTGGGAAGCAGTGCATTTTCATGGGCTTCAACAAAACAAAATGTGACAGCTTTAAGCAGCACTGAAGCCGAGTATGTGGCTTTAGCAACAGCAACGAAGGAAGCGGTTTTTATCCAAAGATTATTAAATGAAATAGGTTGGTCGAATACAGCTCCAATGGTTCTCTATGGTGACAATGTCAGTGCGCAGCATATAGCACGTAATCCAGTTCATCATAAACGGACCAAACACATAGATATTAAGTACCATTTCATTCGTGAAAAAGTAGAAAATAATGAAATTGATTTAAAGTATATTTCTACCAATGAAAATGTTGCCGATATTTTAACCAAATGTTTGAACAAGAAAAAACATTGTCATTTTGTAAATTTTCTTGGGTTAAAATAAATTAAAGTTAGTTTTTTGAAACAAATATTTAACCTTAAGAAGAAGTGTTCAAATAATAAGATTAATATTTGTCCTGTGTGGCAACATTGCATATAAAATGTCAATTTGAGTTTTACACCACAGTAGCTGTGGTACGCAACATTCATTACTTTGTACATATTGAAGTTATCAGTTTGAATTAAACCTTTTGTACATTCACTTGCGCGTTTTATTTAAGAGCTTACTACTGATTCTCTCTAACATATACTATATATATATACTATATATACCACCATATATATACTATATATATACGTAAGCATTTGGTGAAATTTGAAGCTTCTAGCTGAATATACTATATATACCATCATATATATATTATATATATCACCGATCTCTATGATTTTTTGACACAACAATATATACTATATACGTAAGCAATCGGTGAAATTTGAAGCTTATAGCTGTTAAAATGGGGTAGAAATTGCGAAAAGTTATATATATATATAAATACTATATATACAACCGATCTCTATGATTTTTTCAGACAACAATATATGCCACATACGTAAGCCTTCGGTGAAGCTTCTAGCTGTTAAAATGAGGCTAAAATTGCGAAAATATATATATATACTATATATACCACCATATATATATTATATATATACGCAAGCATTTGGTGAAATTTGAAGCTTCTAGCTGTTAAAACGGGGCAGAAATTGCGCAAAGTTTCTTATCTGAACAAACGGTTGTATGAGATATATACTATATATACCAACGATCTCTATGATTATTTCAGACAACAATATATGGTATATAGGTAAGCATTTGGTGAAATTTGAAGCTTCTAGCTGTTAAAACGGGGCAGAAATTGCGGAAAGTTTCTTATCTGAACAATCGGTTGTATGAGATATATACTATGTATACCACCGATCTCTATGATTTTTTCAGACAACAATATATTCTATACATGTAAGCATTTGGTGAAATTTGAAGCTTCTAGCTGTTAAAATGGGGCTATAATTGCGAAAAAATATATATATACTATATATATACTATATATATACCACCATATATATACTATATATATACGTAAGCATTTGGTGAAATTGAAGCTTCTAGGTGAATATACTATATGTATGTGATGCGTCGACAACGTTATGACTTAATACTATGCGTTAACGCACCCACAAAACGTTTAAGCTGCTCGCACCTTTAGAAGCGGCTGCCAAAATACAACCCTACAAATAAGAACAAACAAACCTTTTTTATTTTAAATAATTGAATTGTCATTACTTCTTCACTTGTGTTTCCGTTTAATAAAATCATCATTAAATTCGCTAATAGTACCATATTGGTGACCCGCACGTTTCCGAACAATTCTTGAAATTTCTAAGTAAGAAGAATGTCTTTAAACGATAGTACAATGGTAACAGGTGGATTCTCCATTCCTGATGCCACACGTTCACAATTGCATACACCACGATTGCCGCTTCTCACGATGTCTGAGGAAAATATTGAAGCCTACTTTTATTCATTAGACTTCTGGTTCGAAGCTTCGCGAATTACAACTGACGCAGCAAAATTCAGCATCGTACTTGCAAGTGTACCTCCGACTAAACTTATGGAGCTTCGAACGCTTGTGGAGAGCGCACCTGCAACTGGACGTTACGCTTACATTCAGAAAAAGTTAATTGAGCATTTCGCCGAAAGCCAGCAACGCCGCCTCCAAAGAGTTTTGAAAGAGCACACCTTAGGGAATCGACGACCAAGTGATTTGTACAACGAGATGCGTCGCACCGCCGGCCCAACACTTAGTGAAAGCATTTTGCAAGATCTTTGGGTAAGTCGTTTACCAGCCTACACACAGGCAGCAATAATTGCAACAAGTGTATCTATTAGCGAAAAGATTAAAATCGCCGATTCTATAACTGACTGTGTCGCTCTCAAAGAAGGGCAGGTATGTGAGGTTAGTGTCGAACCTCAACAATCACGTGAGATTTCTAACCTACGAGCCGAGATTGCTGCTTTGACTAAGCAAGTCGGAAAGCTTTTAGATAACCAAGGTGTAAAAGCTCGCCCACGTGCTAGATCTTTATCCCGCTCAAGGTCAAATCAAAGTCAACAAAGTTGTTGGTATCATGCCAAATTTGGCAATAAGGCAACTAAATGCCGGCAGCCATGTTCATTCGCATCAACTGATCAAAAGCAATCTACACAGTAACAATGCTCAGCTAATTTAATATCAGAGATCGGCAAACACTCTGGTTCTACGAAAAGTTATAGACTTTGCATTCTTGACCCTTCATCCAACATCAAGTTTTTGATTGACTCAGGTGCTGATGTTTCTGTCATTCCGAAGTCAACAAAATTAGCTCGAGCAAGTCCTACAACTATGCAATTGTTTGCTGCGAACGGCACAGCCGTTTCTACTTATGGCGAAGTTATTTTAAATCTAAATTTAAAGCTTCGACGAGAGTTTTTGTGGAATTTCGTTATTGCGGACGTATCGCAAGCCATTTTGGGCGCAGATTTTCTTGGCTTCCACGGACTTGTTGTCGATTTACAAGGTCGACGGCTTATTGACCGAGTTACGCTACTCAAGGCCCCATGTTCGACGCAGGAGCTAGAATCTTCAAGCATCTCTACTATAAACTACACTCAAAAGTTTGCTGAACTGCTTAGAGAGTTCACTGAAATTACACGCCCGAAGCCGATCGGTAGCCAAACAACGTCATCAATCTTCCATCGAATTACTACGAATGGACAACCCACTTACGCACGACCTCGGCGCTTATCGCCGGAAAAATTAGCAGCTGCTCGTACGGAATTCGAATCTCTAATTAAGCTTGGGATTTGTCGTCCATCGTCAAGTAACTGGGCGAGCCCCTTGCATTTATTTCAAAAAGCCGACGGTTCGTGGAGGCCCTGCGGCGATTATAGAGCCCTGAACGCTATTACCACTCCGGACCGTTATCCGCTCCCTTTTCTCCAGGATTTTTCAACGATATTATCAGGTAAAACTATTTTTTCTAAAATTGATCTACAAGAGGCATTTCATCAAGTGCCTATACACCCAGACGATATTTGCAAAACTGCGATTACAACCCCATTTGGGTTATATGAGTTTACCCACATGACATTCGGCTTGCGGAGTGCTGCACAAACCTTCCAGCGTCTTATTAACGAAGTGTTTCGCGGATTGGATTTTACGTTTACTTATTTAGACGATATTTGTATCGCTTCGAAATCCATTGAGGAACACAAAGAACATCTCCGTTTGGTATTCAGTCGTTTGAGCACTAACAATCTAACGATCAATGTAGCTAAGTCCCGCTTCGGAGTATCAGAACTTGAATTTTTGGGCCACTCCATTACGAAAGATGGTATTCGACCCTTACCTACTCGTGTAGACGCGCTGATTAGTTTTAACCTGCCTGTCGTCGCAAAAGAGCTTAAACGCTTCTTGGCGATGCTGAATTTTTATCGAAGGTTTTTGCCTAATGCTCTATTTCATCAATCGCCATTATTTGCTATGATTCCTGGCAACAAGAGAAACGACACCACTTGTCTTGTGTGGACAGAGAACGCAAAAAAACATTTTGAGGCACGTAAGGCACAGCTCGCTAATTGTGCCATGCTAGTTCACCCTCTGCCGGATGCAGAGCTCTCACTCTGGGTTGATGCATCCGACTACGCAGCCGGAGCGGTTTTAAATCAAGTTGTTGATGGGAATCTCCAGCCGCTTGGATTTTTTTCGAGGAAATTTACACCAGCCGAAGCGCGTTATAGTACATACGACCGTGAGCTTTCTGCGATTTACTTTGCTATGCGCCACTTTCGTTATATGGTGGAGGGTCGCAGTTGCCATGTTTATACTGATCATAAGCCTCTTACCTTTGCATTTTCACAGGTACTACACAAAGCTTCAGATCGGCAAGTGAGACAGTTGGAGTTCATTTCACAAATAACAACAGACATTCGACATGTTAAAGGTGAGGATAATGTGACTGCTGACTTGCTTTCTCGCATTAACGCGCTTACGGCTACGCCTATTAACTACGACGAACTAGCTGATGACCAAATTAACGATGTAGAGCTAACTTCATATATTGACGGCAGTAAGAACCTTTCGCTCAAGTTAAAAAGCATTTTACTACCTTTCAGCCAAAAGAGAGTAGTTTGCGATGTTTTGACCGCTAACATTCGCCCTTTCATTACAAAGAAGTTCCGTAACCAGGCCCTACACGCAACACACAACCTATCGCACCCTGGTATGCGCGCCACAGCTAAATTGATGACTCAACGGTTTGTGTGGCCTGGTATTCAGCGCGACAGCAAAATATTTGCCAAAACATGCGTTCAATGTCAAAAAAACAAAATTTTTCGTCACAATCAGAGCGTACTACAACGTCGAGAGTGTGCGAGACAACACTTTGCACATTTGCACATCGACATCGTCGGCCCCTTTCCGCTTTCGGATGGCAACAAGTATTGCCTAACAGTCATAGACCGATATACTAGATGGCCTGAGGCATATCCAGTACCAAATATGACTGCACGAATTGTTGCTAAAGCACTTCTCAGTGGCTGGATTGCTCGATTCGGCGTACCCATTGATATCACTTCCGACCTCGGACGTCAGTTCGAAAGCGCCTTGTTTGGCGAACTGATGCGCTGCTTGGGAATTTCTCATTTACGCACCACTCCATATCATCCGCAGGCAAATGGATTGATAGAACGCTGGCATTGGACGCTCAAGGCCTCCCTTTTATGCCACCAAGTGGATCAGTGGACAACGTACTTGTCATTCATATTATTAGGCATGCGTTCGGCTTTTCAAGCCGATATATGTTGCACTCCAGCTGAATTAACGTACGGAACTACTCTTCGTCTACCATCAGATTTGTTCGTATCAGGTTCAAACTACGTCAACGAAGCGGATTTGGTTAGGGAACTGCGTAAGATAATGAATGAGCTACGACCGGTGGACACGAGTTGGCATTCGCCGAAAAAGCCTTTTGTAAATGCAAAATTAGATTCGACAGACAACGTTTTCATCAGGGATGACTCAATTCGTCCATCCCTGTCAGCACCTTACAAGGGGCCGTACAAAGTTCTCAGCCGAAATCCGAAATTTTATGTGATCGAGGTCAATGGGAATAAATCGAAAATTTCCATCGATCGTCTAAAACCCGCCTTCATCGCACAATCTACAGCATTCTAGGAGGGGAATATTGTGGTGCGTCGACAACGTTATGACTTAATACTATGCGTTAACGCACCCACAAAACGTTTAAGCTGCTCGCACCTATAGAAGCGGCTGCCAAAATACAACCCTACAAATAAAAACAAACAAAACTGTTCTATTGTAAGTAATTGAATTGTCATTAATTCTTCACTTGTGTTTCCGTTTAACAAAATCATCATTAAATTCGCTAATAGTACCATATATATATACCATCATATATATATTATATATATCACCGATCTCTATGATTTTTTGACACAACAATATATACTATATACGTAAGCAATCGGTGAAATTTGAAGCTTATAGCTGTTAAAATGGGGTAGAAATTGCGAAAAGTTTCTTATCTGAACAATCGGTTGTATGAGATATGTACTATATATACAACCGATCTCTATAATTTTTTCAGACAACAATATATGCCACATACGTAAGCGTTCGGTGAAATTTGAAGCTTATAAGTTTGCATTCAATAAAGGAGCAGTTTTACACGGGAGACGTAAAACATATATTTTTTTAGAGTTTCCAATTTTTATAAGTTTAACTGGCGCCCGAGCAGTGACCAGCGTGCGAAAGTAGTATTAGCCCGAAAAACAAAAAGTACGGCTACGCGTGTGTAAATTAAATGCGGCATACACTTTACAAGGACCTGGATAAAAGTAGCGGCTAGAACCCTCAGTACCGGAAAGGAAACAGGATAAATTCTAACCACTCATCAACTCCAAGGACCTTCGCTGGACCAATGTTTTTTATGTAATATTTAGCTATATAAGAAAGCAAAAAGTAACAAAAAGTGAAATCTTTTTTATTATGTAAAAGAAATTGCGAAATAAAAAAAATTATTATCGAAGATACAACTGTGAAAAGGAAAAATTCAGATAAATGTTTAAAACGAAGAACAATAATAAATTTTAGAAAAAAAAATAAAAATAAAAAAAGAAACAAAAGCAAAAATAATATGTGAAATTTCAAGAATTGACTTTGCAAATTTTTGAAAGGAAAAGATTTTTTTCAGAAAAAAGGAAACAAAAAAAGGAAAGAAAAGAAAAATTCGTATGAAGAATTTAAGAAGAAGAATAATAGGAAATATTAGAAAAAAAGGAAACAAAAAGTGAAATTTAAAGAACTATTCTTGCAAGTTTTAGAAAGGTAAAGATTTTTTTAGAAAAAAAAAAACGGATCAAAAGCGGTTTAGTAAAAATTTATTAAAAATAATAAAAACTAAACATTTTAAGGAAATCGAATTGCTCTGTTGAGAAAAATGCCGGATACCGCGGAAGAATTGGTTAATCAATTGAATCAACTCAGGTTAGAATATGGGTCTTCCCAGCATGGATATCCCCCACAACAAGAAACCCCCTCTACCTCTAATTCCTAGAGACAATCGTTAAAGAAGTGATGGAGAGAATTAAAACTCCACCAATAAATGATTTTCATCAACCCGACCGTAACGTGACAGTGAACGTAAATAACATTAATGAATTACACAAAATACCAGATATGGTCAAATGCCTACGCGAGTTCTCGGGACATCCAGGAGAATTTAACTTCTGGCGGAAAAGCGTCGACAGAATATTTAAGGTTTACGAAGGATTGAGGGATACACCAAAGTACTTTTCTATACTCCATACAGTTAGGCACAAAATTGACGGCGACGCCGACACTGCGCTAGAATCGTATAGCACACCGCTCGATTGGGCACAAATTAGGAAATGCCTTATGATGCATTATTCAGATAAAAGAGACATTGGTACTCTCGAGTACCAAATGACAACTCTGACCCAAAGAAACGACGACATCCCGACGTTTTACCAAAAAGTTTACCAACATCTGTCCCTTATCCTAGACAAGATATCCTGCCTAGACTTAGGAGAGGAATCAATTAGAACCATGACAAATTCGTACAGAGATAAAGCCCTCGATACCTTCGTTCGCGGACTTAACGGAGACCTTCCTCGTCTCCTTAGCATCCGCGAGCCAACCACACTACCACAGGCATTACATCTGTGTCAGAAACTTGACAATATGGCTTTTCGTATGAATCATGCACATAGCATGAACAAAACATTCAACTACGCACCACCCCGACCTCCTCGACAAAACGCAAATTATAATAACAATAGACCATTTTATCCCGAATTGACATATTCTACGACGCGTAGAACTAATTTTATACCAAGAACGCAACCATTTAATCGACAACCGAATAGATATCAACCACAAACGTATCGTCAACAACAACCATTTACGTCACCTAATAACTACAATTACCCTCAAAACAACCAAGGATTCCGTATGAATCAATTCGGTTATAACAATCAAGCGAACCATCCTAATACGAATAGGCCTAATTTACCCCCTAAACCACCTGTCCCTATGGACGTATATCATTCTATCCACTCAAGACAGGTAAATTACCAAGACAGGCCAAATAACAATCAAAATAATTACGCACAGAAGCGTCCCCTCTCATCTCAACATATGTATCAACCCAATAAGATTCAAAGGAACTTCCATGTTGATACGGGATCCGCGAATCCAAATGAGCAACAAGTATATGAAGATCCTGACCACATATACGGGGGGAACACAAACCCCAATAGCTATGGAACGTCGAACCAATTTCCAAAATCAGATGATAATGTAATGAGACAAAATGGAATGGAGAATTCCGAACAGGAATGCTACAACCTCGACACCATTCATTTTTTAGATTAACCCCGTCTTCACTTCCTTATTACGAATTCGTATCTAGAAGTGGAGACGCACTAGACTTTTTGATAGACACCGGGTCTAACAAAAACTATATACAATCTACAAGAATTAGGAACCCAATTCCAAACGAAGTCCCTTTTAAGGTAAAGTCGGTAGCTGGTGATATCGAAATTACACACCACACAAAATAAAATTCTTTATACTTCCGTCATTAAAATCATTTCACGGGATTATCGGTAATGACACATTAAAACAATTAAAAGCCACCATCCATACCGATAAAAATATTATGACCATACTTACGAATGCAATCATACCTCTAAAACAACGAATATCCGAAGAAGTTAATAACGCGGTAATAAGGGTTCCCCATCTTTCTGAAGAACAAAAAGATAAGATCAAGGACGTAATAGCAAAATGCCCAAATTTATTTTCGGACCCAGACGAAAAACTGACGTATACTACGCTGGTCAAAGGCGAAATTAGAACAACGACAGACACCCCGGTCTACTCCAAACCGTACCCATACCCAATGGCTCTGAAAGAAGAAATAGAACGTCAAGTCGAAGAACTTCTTGCTAATGGAATAATAAGGAGATCTAAATCTCCTTACAACTCGCCGGTCTGGATAGTCAATAAGAAAACCGACGGTTCAGGCGAAAAAAATATCGAATGGTCATCGACTACCGGAAACTTAACGCCGTAACTATCCCAGACAAATATCCAATACCCGAAATTAACGAGGTCCTGGCCAACCTCGGAAACAATAAAATATTTACCGTTATATATCTTAAGAGCGGTTTCCATCAAATACCCCTTCGTGAATCTGATATAGAGAAAACGGCAATTTCCGTGAATAACGGAAAATACGAATTTCTCCGATTACCTTTCGGGCTTAAAAATGCCCCTTCTACGTTCCAAAGAGCATTAGATGACATACTTCGCCAGCACATCGGAATTAGATGCTACGTCTATATTGATGACGTTATAATATTCGGTAAAACCGAAGAGGAACACTTAAGGAATATTAAATTAGTATTTAAACATTAGAAGAAGCGAACATGAAGATACAACTAGATAAATGCGAGTTCGCAAAACAGGAAGTCGAATTCCTAGGATACGTCGTCACTCCCGATGGCATAAAAACCAATACCAAGATGGTAGAGGCCGTAGCACAGTTCCCTTACGTATGCCCCGAGCCACAAAAATACGAACAGTAAGATGAAAAGATGGAAAGCCATCTTGGAAGAACACAACTATGAGCTTATCTACAAGCCCTGTAAATCGAATGTAGTTGCAGACGCGCTATCAAGAATACCCGCCCAAATAAATTCGCTTACACCCACTACCCATAGTGATAAGAGTTCAGGACACAACCTAATACCCTGCACGGACGTACCGATTAACGTGTTTAAAAACCAAATTTTTCTCGAGCATTCAGAAACGCCATCTTACCAATTCAAAATAATCTTCCCAACTGTACACCGGCATACAGTTAACGAACCATTTTTCGACGAGCAAAAGATTATAGATTACTTCAAAAATACCTAAACCCATCCGTAATCAACGGAATCCACACCGACGAGAGGACTATGGGTATAATACAAAACGTCTATCCACAACACTTTAGCAACTATAAATGCAGGTACACCCAGAAGTTGGTGGAGGACATAACTAACGAACAAGAGTAGGAAAATATTATTTTGAAAGAACATCTAAGAGCACATAGGAACGCGACCGAAAATAAAGTATAGATCATAGAGAAGAGTTATTTTCCCGGGATGATGAACAAAATCAAGCGACTGATAACAAACTGCACGGTATGTAAAGAAAGCAAGTATGAAAGGCACCCTAACAACCCAAAAATAGCAGCTACCCCATTGCCAACCTTCCCAGGACACACAGTCCATATAGACATCTTTCTAACCGAAGGGAAGAGAGTTATGACTGTACTGGATAAGTTCTCGAAATATGCAGTAACACGAATGCTAAATAGTAGGGCCATAGAGGATGTAAGGAGACCCTTAAGGGATATAATATTTTCCTTCGGCGTCCCGAAGATAATAGTGATCGATAACGAATCATCGTTAAATTCCATTTCAATGAAGTTTATGATGAAAGACGAATTAGGCATCGAAGTTTATACTACTCCCGCATATAAAAGCCAGGCTAACGGCCAAGTGGAAAGATTCCACTCCACCCTAAGTGAGATAATGCGCTGTGTGAAAGATAATGGGGGACATCGAAACTTTGAGGAACTTTTAGAAATAGCAGTATCCGAGTACAATCATACAATTCACTCAGTTACACAGAAAAGACCGGTCGACATATTCTTCGGAAGAAATATGAACTACACGCCCGAAGACATAGAAAAAACAAGATACGAGAATTTGCAAAAGTTAACACAAAAACAAAATAAGGATATTGAATACCATAATAAAGGTAAACAAACGCTCAAATCTTGCCAGAACAAGTCATATTTAAAAAAAAAAAATAGGAGGTTAGGAACAAAACTAAGCAAATTATATAGTAGGGAAATAGTTAAACAAGACAGGAACAGCACGGTAGTGACCGAGAGAGGACAAATCGTCCATAAAAGTAGGATTCGGAATTAACTACTACAATAAAATTTTCTTTTTTCAGATTCTTGTTGTAAATGCCTCGCAGAGGTACAGATATTAGACTATTCGAACTCCCAATTAATCACAATAGAAAAAGGAACGGCTAGACTACAGAGAGGACAATTGAGGATAATACACGAAATAAACATCGACAAATATACAGAAATTCTGGAACATATAGAAACAACGACAAAAGCAGAAAAATTCTACAGAAATCCGAATTACCCTTTTATATCCCTCCTAATATCCCAATTGAAGGCCCATATTATTACCATGGCACATATTTATATAATATAAAAAAACAAATATTCAGACACATAATACTCCAGACATAACAAACTGACAAAATTGCTGAAGCCGCAGCACATACAAAGCAAACCGTGTGAGTAATAAGCGGTAAATGGAAACCAAATTAAAATAAACAAATGGGAAGCGCGTGATCAGCAGTTTTCACTTTCATCTCGGTAAGGCAAACGTAGGTTAGATTGTAAGAATTATTATTGTGTAAAGTCAGATATAAGTTTGCATTCAATAAAGGAGCACGTCTCCCGTGTAAAAAATATATTTTTTTAGAGTTTCCAATTTATAAAAGTTTAACTTATATACTATATATACCACCATATATATACTAGATATACCACCGATCAGTATGATTTTTTCAGACAACAATATATGCTATATACGTAAGCATTCGTTGAAATTTGAAGCCTCTAGCTCTTAAAATATTAATTACGAAAAGTTTCTTATCTGAACAATCGGTTGTGGGGGATATATACTATATATACGACCGATCTCATCAATTTTTTCAGGCACCAATATGTGCAATATACGAAAGTATATGGTGAAGCTTGAAGCTTCAATCTGTTAAATTGAGTAAGATATACAAAAATCCTCTTTTTTTGAAAAATCGGCTGTATGGGGGATATATGCTATAGTGGTCCGATCCGGCCGGTTCCGACAAATGTTTAATCAGACACCCAAATACACCCGCTCACCAAATTTTATCAAGATATCTCAAAAATTGAGGGACTAGTTTACATACAAACAGACAGACGGACAGACGGACATGGCTAAATCAACTCAGCTCTTCAACCTGATTATTTCGGTATACTTAATGGTGGGTCTATCTATTTTCCTTTAAGGACTTACAATTTTGGGTTTCGTGACGAAATTAATATGCCATTTCATTTTCATGAAAGGTATAAAAATAGGTAGGTACTTTGTGTGAGGATGCAAAGTTTCAGGTTTTTTGTGGTCTGCGTGTAAAAACTATGACTACGAATCACGTATTTCAACAACATATGACGTAAACGTAACTATTTGATGAAATCTTGTGAATTTGAAGCTTCTAGCCGTAAAAAACGGGCAAAAAAATACAGTTTATATGGGGTATATAATATATGTACCACCGATCTCTATGATTTTTTCAGACAACAATGTATGCTATAAACGTAAGCATTTGGTAAAATTTGAAGCTTCTAGCTGTTAAAAGGGGGCAGAAATTGCGCAGAGTTTCTTATCTAAACAAACGGTTGTATGAGATATATACTATATATACCACCGATCTCAATGATTTTTTCAGACAACAATATATACTACACACGTAAGCATTTGGTGAAATTTGAAAATTCTAGCTTTTAAATTGGGGAAGAAATTGTGCAAAGTTTCTCATCTGAACAATCGGTTGTATGAGATTATATATACCACCGATCTCAATGATTTTTTCAGACAACAATATATACTATACACGTAAGCATTTGGTGAAATTTGAAGCTTCTAGCTGTTAAATGGGGCAGAAATTGCGCAAAGTTTCTTATCTGAACAGTCGGTTGTATGAGATTGTATATACCACCGGTCTCTATGATTTTTTCAGCCAACAATATATGCTATACACGTAAGCATTTGGTGAAATTTGAAGCTTCTAGCTGTTAAAACGGGGCAGAAATTGCGCAAAGTTTCTTATCTGAACAATCAGTTGTATGAGATTATATATACCACCGGTCTCTATGACTTTTTCAGACAACAATATATGCTATACACGTAAACATTTGGTGAAATTTGAACATATCTAAACGATTTTTAAGTTAAATATAAAATAAAAAATAGGTAGGTACTTTGTGTGAGGATGCAAAGCTTCACGTTTTTTGTGGTCTGCATGTAAAAACTGTGACTACGAATCACGTATTTCAAAAATATATGAAGTAAACGTAACTATTTGATGAAATTTGATGAATTTGAAGCTTCTATCCGTAAAAAAGGCGCAAAAATGACAGTTTTTATGAAGTATATAATATATATACCACCGTTCTCTATGATTTTTTCAGACAACAATATATGCTATATACGTAAGCATTTGGTGAAATTTGAAGCTTCTAGCTGTTAAAACGGGCAGAAGTTGCGCAAAGTTTCTTATCTGAACAATCGGTTGTATGAGATATATACTATGTATACCACCGATCTCTATGATTTTTGCAGACAACAATATATGATATACACGTAAGCATTTGGTGAAATTTGAAGCTTCTAGCTGTTAAAATGGGGCCGAAATCGCAAAAAAAATATATATATATACTATATATATATGTTAAACATACTGAATTCATATTGCATCTCTGCAACCCACATATTTACTAAATGAGCAACTCTGATTTATTATAAATTTATGTCATTATAATTTATCCTTCATCAATTATTCTTTCACTTTGAATTAAACTGTATTACTGAATAAACGTGTGTCGTTTTACTCTGCTTCTATGGACTTCAAGTAAGTAATCGTACAACAGGTTATGGACCACAGCTGCTAAAACCACTACGCAAGAAAAGCATGAAGATGAGTTCTTCATTATATTCTATCGAGAAATTAAATGAATCTAACTACGATTCATGGAGTCTGCAAATAAAAAGTGTTCTCGTTCATCAAGACCTGTGGAACGTCGTATCGGGCGAAGAAGCCAAACCAATTCCCACTGATAAGAATGAAATCAAAGTAAAAAGTTGGAAACTCAATGATGAAAAAGCATTAGCTTCTATAATTCTAAGTGCAACACCGTCGCAAATCACTTATGTGAAAGATGCGTTATCGGCAAGTAATGCGTGGACTACGTTACGTGAGCTACATCGTCCAAGAGGGCCAATTCGCAAGGTTACCCTTTTTAAACAACTACTTGCTATGAGAATTAACGACACCGAGTGCATGCAACAATATCTGTGTAATTTTTCTTCAATTGTGGACAAATTAGCAGAAATAGGAGTCAGTCTCCAGGAGGAATTATATGCAATAATGTTACTCGCTAGTTTGCCCAACTCATATGAAAATTTTGTTGTTGCATTGGAAAGTAGAGACGATTTACCTAAACTCGCTACATTAAAAATAAAATTGACTGAAGAAGGCGAATGCAGAAAAATCACGCGAAAAGAAGAATCACCTGACAGCAAGGTTGAAGTATATATGGCGCGGCCGAACAGCGGAACAAAAACTTTAAAAAAGAACAATAACAACAAACAAGATGCTAGCACAAAAAAATCGTACAAATGTTATAATTGCGGACGTAAACATTTGGCGTAAAAAGAAATGGCACTTGGGATGAAAGCCAAAATAGTTGAACGTTTAGATTGTGATATTTGTTTAAAGAGCAAATGCTGTGTAAAGCCATTTTCGAGTGCGACAACTAGGGCAACAGAGGCATTGGAAATTATCCATACTGACCTGTGTGGTCCGGTGAGTAAAACATCAAATGGTGGCGCTCGTTACTTTTTGACATTTATTGACGACTGGTCAAGATTTGTTTTTGTATACTTTGTCAAAAGTAAAGATGAAGTCTTTGAAAAATTTAAAACATTTCAATGTTTTGTTGAGCGACAAACGGGGAAGAAAATAAAGATTATTCGCAGTGATAATGGTACTGAGTTTGTAAATAAAGCTTTCGATGAATATTTACAGAAACCCGGAATCAAAAGACAGCTTACTGTTCCGCATACGCCACAACAAAATGGCGTGGCTGAACGATTCAACCGCACACTTTTGGAAATGGCAAGATGCATGATGATCGGTGCTAATGTTAACGCAACATTATGGGCAGAAGAAATAAATACTGCCGCTTACCTGCGTAATAGGTCGCCAACAAAGGCATTAGATGAAAAAACTCCGTACGAATTATGGTTTAAAAGAAAACCAAATGTATCACACCTTAAATTATTTGGCTCTATAGCTATAGCACTAGACAAAACACAACATAGCAAGTTCAAAGCAAGAGGTAAAGAATATATGTTCGTGGGGTATTCAGATAATTCCAAAGTCTATCGTTTGTTTGAAAAATCTACAGGCAAAGTAATTATTAGTCGAGATGTGTATTTTATAGAAAACGCTGATGTAAGAGAAAACGTTGATTTGGAAATTGTAACTCTTCCATCTGGTGCAAATGGCATGAATATCGATACACCGAAAGTTAATGAAAATAGTTTGATTGTCCGCACACCTCAAAGTAATGAAAATAATTTGAATATCGATGCATTTAAAAGCACTGAAAATTTCGACTGCGTAGAAAATGAGCAAATACACGAAAGCGGCAATGAAATTGAGTTGATAGAAGAATGTGCCGATAGTGGTAGTGATGTGAGTGACACAGATTGTCAACCTAAGATAGGGCCCGGTCATCCAAAAATCGTACGTAGTGGGGTTAAGGGAAGACCCAAGAAACAATATAACATTCTTAATTTTATACGTGCGGATGATATTCAGATCCCTCAAACAGTGAGTGAGGCTTTGTCAAGTGAGTACTCTCATGAGTGGTGGGAAGCTATGCAACGTGAATACAGCGCACTTATAGATAACGAAACGTGGCAGTTGGCGGAATTGCCAAAACACCAAGAAGCTATTGGCTGTAAGTGGGTGTTTACACTTAAGCGCAATAAAGCTGGCAAAGTTGAGAGATTTAAAGCGAGGCTTGTGGCAAAAGGTTTCGCGCAAAAACATGGCATAAACTACAAGGAAACTTTTTCTCCGGTAGTACGCTACGGAACAATTCGAATGATGTTCGCATTAGCCGCAGAGCACGAGCTCCATTTACATCAAATGGATGTTTCCACAGCTTACTTGAATAGCGAATTAAATGACAACGTTTATATGGTACAGCCAGAAAAGTTCATTAATAAAAATTTTCCCAATCATGTTCTTAAGTTGAAAAAATCGCTTTACGGACTTAGGCAGAGCGGACGTCAGTGGAATATAAAATAAAATAGTATTTTAAACGATATTGGTTTTCGACGATGTGAAAGTGAACCGTGCTTATACACAAATAATCATGATGGTAACATAAATTTAATAGCTGTGTACGTCGATGATTTACTCATTGCAGGTTCTGACGTCAATGAGGTGACAGACACTAAATCAAAGATCTCAAAGAGAATTGATGTTAAAGACAAGGGGCCGGTCAACTATTTTTTGAGTATGGAAGTAGAACGTAAACGGAGACACAGGTGCAATTGCTGTTAGTCAGAAAGCACGAATAAAGCAACTTTTAACTCAGTTTGGATTGGAGACGTGCCGTCCTGTATCTACGCGATTGGAGCCAAAATACCAAGTGAAATGCGAAGACGTTAACTGCAAAAGGGTTGATGCCTCAAAATACCAATCATTAATTGGCTCACTAATGTACATCGCTATATTAACACGGTCTGGTATTTTCCACTCTGTGTGTAAGTTAGCGCAAAGGAATTCAGATCCACATGAAGAGCATTTAACTTCAGCTAAGCGAGTTTTAAAATATTTGAGCAAAACATAAGACATGCAACTAATGTATAAAAAAACCGGAAAGCCGATAAACTGTTTTGTCGATGCAGATTGGGGAGGCGATGCAGTCGATCGTAAATCGTACACGGGTTATATGTTTATGTTAGCAGGAGCAGCTTTTTCGTGGGAGTGCCGCAAACAACCAACAGTGGCACTCAGTAGCACTGAATATATGGCATTGTCTTCAGCTGCAGTAACTGAATATTTAACAAATAACTACTGTTATTTTGACGGAGCACATATTTTAACATTTTTTTTTCCATCAAAGTTTTAAAAAGGGCTTAAAAATAGGCATTTCGAAAAACAGGTATATCCGCCAACTTTTACCAAAAAAACAATTTTTTTTTGTTTCAATCCTAAATTAAATTATCTTTAATTGCTATACAAGAAAACGACAACCGGCCGCCTTATTTACTCACAAACCCATTTCAAATACAACGAAAAAGAAGAAAAATTTCAAATTTTTCCCAATGTTGAAATTTGGTCAACTTTGAGCGGCTCTACCTGGTAAACTAGATCCCTGGAAAATTCTCTATTAGAAACATGTATTAGATTTAGCGAACGCTTTCATGATTTTTTTGATTTTTGCCATGCTTTAACGGCAGAGGCGCCATTGTGCATCGTCACCCTTATGAATGGTAATTCTTTATTGGATCAATTGTGTGTATGTATAAGTACGTCCTCAAAAAGTGACTCATTGTTTATTATGGCATCCTACATTCCACCCAATAGTGAGTTTGAACTGTATAAAATGCATGCGGATAATATTATATCTCTTGGGGTTAATAATATTCCGGACGGTAATCTTTGTATTTTTGGTGATTTTAACTTAAGTAGTGTCCGTTGGACTTTCAGTTTTTGTAATTTAGATCTTACTCCATCTAATGTCACGACTTCTTACGAGTCCTACTTTATTGATTCTATTCTCAGTCTAGACTTGAAACAAATAAACAAATTTGTTAATTCTTTGAACAAAATCTTAGATCTCGTATTTGTAAGCGATAATTTTAATTACAGTATATCTAATTGTTTATCTCCTATAACTCCGTGTGAAAAACATCATGTTCCCTTAGTTGTAAGCATTGATGACTATAATTATTTACCTATTTGTGAAGCCAATAATGATAAATTCGTATTTAATTTCTTAAAATGTGACTCTAAGTTTAAATAGCTCGTTGCTTGAGATTAATTGGGATTCCCTCTTATCTGACATGTCAACGTCTAACTCTTTTCTGAAATTCAAGAAAGCTGCAAATGAGCTTTGTTTGAAGTATGTACCTTTAAAAAAAATGCCATACAGGGTGCCTTGGAACACAAAAGGTTTAAAAAAGCTAAAAAATCTTGAAAATAAATATTATAAAAAATTTCTGAAATCTAAATGCCAGAATTTTTTGGTCATGTATCAGCGGTACTCAAAAGAATTCATAAGGGTAGATAAACATCTTCGAAAAAATTACACTCGATCTGCTGAGTCCAGCATTAAATATAATCCTAAATTCTTTTGGACTTATATCAAATCCAAGAGATCGTGTTCAAACATCCCTAAATCGGTTTTCTTAGATGATAATTTCGCGGAGGTTCCTAGAGGTGTGGTTGACCTCTTCGCTGATTGTTTTATGTCCAACTTCGTATCGGATAATACCGATGCTTTACCAAGCTTTTCTTCTGACGAAAATACGTGCCTCAACTTCGGTTCCCTCACACTTTCTTCTGAAGATATCTCCAACGGGCTATCGTTGCTAAAGCCCTCTTCGGAAACTGATGTCGATGGAATGTCTGAGGTCCTCTTTAAAAATTGTCCAGCTTTTGTTGAGCCTTTGAAAATCTTGTTTAACAAGTCGCTGGCGTCTGGTAGCTTCATTGATGACTGGAAAGTCACTTACATAACTCCCATTCTAAAAAGTGGTAAGAAAAATGATGTTAGAAACTATCGGCCCATATCAAAACTTTCAACTATATCTAAACTTTTTGAGTGTGTAGTAAAAGAGAAGCTTTATTTTGCTACAAAGTCCATTATATGCCATTACCAACATGGCTTTGTTCCCGGAAGGTCTACAGTTTCGAAATTAGCGGCTCTTAGTGACTACTGCATAACAGCGTTTTCTGATGGTCATCAAGTTGATTGTATATACACAGACTTTTCAAAAGCTTTCGATAAAGTCTCGCATAAAATTCTAGTTAAAAAACTGGCTTGTTTAGGTTTTCATTCCTACCTCTTGGAATGGATCAAATCCTATTTATCGAATAGACGCTGTGTTGTTACTATTGACGGCATGTGTTCCGAATCTTTCGTGGCTACTTCAGGCGTACCGCAAGGAAGCGTTCTGGGACCTCTACTGTTTGTCTTATTTATTAATGACATTGGAAGTTGTTTTTCATTCGCCAAGAGTTTGCTTTATGCAGACGATTTTAAGCTATTTGCTGTAGTCAAAGATTCTCTCGATGAATCAAGGCTGCAGCAGGATGTTAATGCTCTTTATCTATGGTGTAGTAAATCACATTTATCTTTAAATATCAAGAAGTGTTTCAAAATGACCTTTGCGAAAATTTTGAATGTACGTAGTACGTCTGATGTTATTCTGCTAAATGTTAATGAAGTTAAAGACTTAGGAGTTATATTTGACACAAAACTGCCTTTCAACAGCCACATTAATTTCATTATCGGGAAAGCATACTCAGTTCTGGGGTTTGTACGTCGTAACAGTACTAATTTCTCAGACCCATATATTTTGAAACTTTTATTTACAAGCTTTGTGCACTCGCACCTTGAGTATGCTGTCTTTGTATGGAGGCCATATAATCAACTTCCGATTAAGAGGATTGAGCGTGTACAAAAGGTTTTACTTAAATTTGCCTTACGGTTTCTGAATTTTGAAAACCCGGTTCCGGCCTACACAGCTCGTCTTCAACTGATAAACTTGCAATCTCTGGAAAGCCGTAGATCTATCTTGTCCTTAACGTTTACGTTTAACATGATTCAAGGCATCGTTGATTGCCCATATCTCTTCCATAAAATATGTTTCAATGTCCCTAGACGTAACCTTCGTGTATCTTATCCATTTTATCTACCCAAAGTAAAAACGACATTTGCTGGAAATGCACCTTTGGTCATTTGTCAGAACCTACTGTCATTGATTTTACAATGACAAACCAGGCCTTCTTAAATCTTCTGTACACTATTCTGTAATGTAAATTTATCTAATTCGTTATGTAGTCTGTAAGAAACATTGTATTTCAAAGATTACTATATTAAATAATAATAATAATAATAATAATATTGGAAACTCTATCCTGCTCCAGCTTTATGGAGGATGATGAGGTGGAATCACCAAATCACTTTATGCTTAATTGCCCAGCTTTTGCCAGAACTAGGCGAAAGTATTTCGGTTGCGACTCACTTGGATCTCCCGAGGAGCTATCCAAGGTTGAGATCGCGATCATTCGGAACTATATCGTTTCTCCCCAACGATTCTCAAAGTAGTTATAGCTACGTCGCCGTTATTTTAGTTTATTATATGTGGTATCACAACGGACCTTCATGTTGTCCAAGTGAACTTCCCTTAGCAGGGAAGCTACCACCCAACCTAATCTAACCTACATACCACCTGCCAGCCCTAATTCTTTATACGCTGCTATTATAAATAACATTACGAATTTATATGAAAGAAATGATGAGTGTCATTTTTGTATCTTGGGTGAATTTAATTTGAGTAAAATAACGTGGTCAGATTTTCTTAAGAATGGTATCCTAACTCCAACTAATGGTAATAGTTCCCATGAAATAAATTTCATAGATAGACTCTTTAGTATTAATCTTACTCAAATCAATTCGTTTTCTAATCAGCTGCGTAATATTTTAGATCTTATTTTCGTTGATGAAAATTTAATATTTCAAATATCTGAATCCACTTTCCCGATCTGAAAGTCTGATAAATACTACCTCCCGCTTTCTCTTTCCCTAGAATTCCTTGATTTTATTTCTGGTGCAAGTGACAGCTCGAATGTGAGTTTTAATTTTCGCGAAGCTGACTTTGACTCCCTAAAAAATTTTAAAAGGCTAATAAATCTTAGGAATAAACATTTTAAATTGTATAAGTCGTCCAAAGATAGCTTTCATAAAGATAAATATATTTGTTATATGACAAATTTTAATACGCTAGATTAATTTTTCTATAAGCAGTATATTACTCGATATGAAGATGAGTTGAAAGTAAACCCAAAACCTTTTTGGAATTATACCCGCTCCAAAAAAGGTATTCCTAATTGTATGTCGTTTATTGATAAATCCTCCGATTGCTTATTGTATTCTGTTAACATTTTCGCTGACTACTTCAAATCAAATTTGTTAACTGACACCAGCTCCTCGTGTAGCTATAATTACGCTGAGATTGACCAAACGGTCGACTTTGGATCTTCGGTCGTTACTGAATTAGATGTAATTAAAGGCATTACAATCTTCTTTAAAAAGTGACATTGATGTTCTCTCCTCATTTGTTTTAAAGAAATGCGGTTCGTCTCTCTGTATTCCATTAAACTATATTTTCAATCTTTCCCTAGCAAGTGGTGAGTCTATTGACAAATGGAAAATAGCCTCGATTTCCCCAATATTTAAGTCGGGCAATAAAAATGATATAACAAGCTATAGACCTATCTGTAAACTGTCTACTTGCTCAAAGCTCTTTGAGAAAGTGATTAAGAAAAACTTGCCCTTGCAATAAAGGGCACCATTGATGAGTACCAACACGTATCCACTGTACTACACACGTCAATGAGTTTGTATTGGATAAGTAATCATATGCAAAGAGAAGTTGTATGTACCCGCATTTTGTTGTCTGCGTTGTATATGTGCGAATTCATATCATTACCAAAGAAATTCGTACATACACATGTCTCATCGAGAAGCACAGTGAGATAAACGTTGTACAAGTTGTACCAATGAATATACTATTAGTACTAAGTACCTACTTGTTTTCGCTCTAAAATTATGTGTGCATTTATGAAAAGTTAAATGTTTGCGTTGAAACCAGGCATGCTTAACCAACGAACCGATATCATTTCGTTACGATAATTAACGTTAATAAACGAAACAAAGTCATTTCGTTTCGTTAATTAACGTTAAGAACGTCAAACTAACGAAATGATTTTGTTTCGTTTTCTGCCATATCAAAACGAAATCAAATCGTTTATGTTGATTATTAATTTCAAACTATGCTGGCAAAGCTGATTGATGGCGGAGTCATTAAAGGTGAAAGCATTAGCCAAGCTGATAGCAACTTTTCTCATGAATTTTGACAGTACGAACATTTCTCACAGTATTTTTGACATTACCACCAACGAATTACACACACAAATTACTTGGAGTTTGTGTGTGTATGTCCGCTCGCTGTTGCCACCTTACGGCTTCACCATGGCTATAGCATTGCCACCACAATTCAAACATAAAGTATCACGTTTTTGTTAACGTTTTTAACGTTAACGAAGGCTTTTCGTTTCGGTTAAAAACGAGATATAATTTATCTTGATAATTTCTTTATCGATAATATTTCGAAGTGTGTCAACGGAAACGGTGGAAATTTTTTGATAAACGATTAGCTTAACGTTAAGGTGCATCCCTGGATAAAACTATGAAAAACGTAACAAAAAATATGGGTATTTTTAAGTGTCGAATGCAAAAATGTTTAATAAGAAATAAAAATACTAAATATCTTTTCTTAAGAGCTTATAAACGTTTACAAATCAGCCATAAATATTTTATGCTGGAGAAATTTGCAATGTTTCCCGCCTTTCATACAAAAATTTCAAAAATTAACAAGACTTCAAAATATATATTGCGCCGTTATCCCTAATCACCATCAACTTGTATGATATATGTATGTATAGAATTATTGTAGGCTTAAAGTTATTGATCATTTGGTAAAACTTTATTTCCCTAAAATGAAAACACATGAATATATATGTACATAAAACTATTTTCATTAGACAATGAAAATCCGCGATACAAAACAATGGTAGGCATTCTCAATTTATGTGGGGATTTCCCATAATTAATGATCCTGAAACATGTATGTTGTGCATACACTTGTATGATGATAGACACTTGCCTGCCTGTAGGCCATCGATTATGCCTAAACAAATGGGTTAGGATATATTTACGTATATACATATTTTATTGTAGAAAAATGTCTATCTAATTCTCTAATTATTGGTATAATTAAACGCACTTCAGTATATAAAGAATACATGTACATAAGCTTTAAAATAAAGTGCGGAATAGAACTATGTACTATATAAATAGAGAACTTAACTGAAGAAAGATCATAGCAAGGGATAACTACATTGAAGTATCACCAACTAAACCACAATACATTTTCTGAAGCCTTTTAATATTTAGTGCACAAATGTATACATATATCATGGACCAATTAACATCAGCCAATTCACCGATATCCGTAAAAAATCGCCAATTTGCCGAAATAAAAGAAAAAATACCCTAGGGAGACTATAAAATCATTTTAACTGCCGGAAAGAGCAAAGTTTGGGATATTTTCGGCAAAGGAGATATTGGAGGCAGCTTTTTGGACAAAGTAATAGCTTGCAAAGACTGCAGTAGCATTTTAACCTTTACAAAGACCACATCGTGTTACAAACATTTTACAGATCGAGTTGACAATAGGTCCCGAAAAGATGTTGATGACGAAACAAGAAAGGACGTTGTCCGATCTGTTACAGGATGGGTTTTAAAAAACTGCCGATTGCTTCCGGATTCAGGAGGAATACACAGAGCTAATATTGTCAATAGGAGCCAAGTATGGGCCAAATGTAGACGTCGAAAAATTGCTACCACAACCTACGATGAAGTGAGAACATAACTAAAGGAACTAAGTGGCGGATTTCTTGGACTGACTTCGGATTATGGACAGACACTGTTTCAAAGCATTCCTACTTATCACTAACGGTGCACTTTATTACAAATGCAAAATTAGTCACAAAATTGCTTGCTTTTAAGTCCATGGACTCAGAGTCCTGTACCAGTGAGAATTGCCGATTTCAATACCCTGCTGAATACCCTGATTGTTTTTTCACGAACTTTTTCACAATAGATCAAAGAATTCTGCAAAGAGTGAGGAAAGCTCTGGACGAATTGATTGCTCCTTGGATAAAGCCATTATTGTTACGGATAGGGGAACTAGCATGAAAGCCGCTTTCCAACATCACAACCACATATTTTGTATTGCCCATTTATTGCACAACTTCGTGGAAAAATCTCTTAGCGATTCAGCCGATATTTGCGAAATGAAAGAAAAATGCTCACATGTCGTCAGGTATTTCAAGAAATCTGGAGCCAATGCACAATTGACAACAACCCTTAAAAGCATTTCTCCGACAAGATGGAACACAGTTTACTACATGCTACAGTCTCTCAAAAATAACTGGATTGACGTTGGAAACATTTTGGAGGAAAATCGTTAACTGAGCCGTATTAGTGGAATAAGCTTAAATACCTTAACAGATACCCTTAAAGTGCTGGCTTGAGGAAACATCAAAAGAGTTAGAAGACGATAGCTATCCAACCTTACATCTAGTAATAGTACATGTTTACTACTTAATGCGGCATTGTGAATCAACCAACGATGAGTTAGAATGCATAAAAAATTTGAAGCTACAGCTGCTAAAGGACACCGTACTTAGTAATTTAACAATGATTCATAAAATAGCTCTATTTCTGTTCCCACGGGCTAACAATCTGTCCCTGCTTACTGCTGTTGACAAAAGTGAAGTCAAAGAACATTGTAAAACTTTGCTTGAAAGGCTAGTAAATGAAGACAGTTTGATAAACAATGAAAACTGTCAGCAGAATTCTCTTTCAAACGAAAAAGAATGCCTATTTTCCGGATTTCTCCAGCCTCAAAACATATAGAATAGTATTGACCGAGTACAACAAGAATTGATGCTATATGAAAATATTTCCGATGTCATGCACAACGATTTTGATGCTCTAAAGTGGTGGGAGTTTAATAAACTTAAATATCCTCTGTTATCCCAGCTAAGCCGAAAAACATTTGCTACTACTGCTAGTAGTGCCTCTTCAGAAAGAGTATTTTCAAGCGCCAAGCAATTACTTTCAGATAAGCGTAGTTCCCTAGGGTTTAATCCGACATGTGTTGCAAAAATTATGTTTTTACATATCAATTTGAAAAATATTTAGAACATATCGTATAAAAAAAAACTTGTTTGCTTAAATAGTATAAGTTTAATCTACTTAGCTAAATAGATATTAAGATCTAACATAAGAAAACGAATTAATATTAAATATAAATAAAATCCTAAAATGGCACATTTACGCCCTTTATTTTGTTATAATGAATAGGTTTTACAAGGGCAACTAGTGTACATTTTTATAATTCCTTTAAATTCACCAAACTGTAGTTGTATACACAAGTATACCTGCGATACAAGTAGTACTACTGAGTATACAAGTTGTACTACACACATGCGTTGACGCCATTGGTTGTAGTTGTGCTGCATGAGACGAGACCGTGCAGGTACTTGTATATTTTGCTACCCACAGCCTTCTGTACGCATACACATCAGTTCTCATGCCAGTGAATTGAATGAGCGCTTGTACAAAATTTGTGTCAATGTACTTTGGGCATATTTTTGTGCATTCATGCTGGGGTCTATTACGAACCTTGCCTCATTCTCCCAATTGTGCGTCAGTGCATTTAAGATTGGTAATCAAGTAGACGTCGTTTACACCGATTTCGCAAAGGCGTCTGACACTGTTTCTCATAACATATTACTGCGTAAGCTAGAACTGATGGGTTTTTTGGTGATAGCCTTTCTAGCCTTGTCAGCGAATTTGTTGATCTTGGTGTAATGTTCGATTCGGGCTTTAGAGTAAGTTAGGGTATTGTGATATAGGTTGGTAAAGTGATATACCCGCGTGTTTTTCAAACTATGCACATCTGTACAAGAATCTCTTCGGTAACAGAATAGTAACGGTTAAAAACCGCTACTGCAAAGCAATGGCTGGCATTGATCGCTTAGATTGCTATCAGTGTGCTAAAATATTTTATCGCGAGCAGACGTCAACAATTTTGCGTGCGCTTCAAAAAGGCATATTTCCAAAGTTTGCGAAAATTTTCCACTTTTTATATTTTATTTTGCTTGCTTGTGGATATATTCAACAATACTTAAGGTAATTACTCATAATTTATTAATAATGTTCTGTGAAAAAAATTGTCGTTCTTGAAAGCTCTAGTTTGGTTAATGTGATATGGTAAAAGTTGTTTAATGTGATATGTATATCACATTTTACACATATTCTATTACATTAAACAAATAAAGGAACCTATTTATAAAAGTAAAAAGCAGCTCCAATTATACCCGCAGGCCATGCCAAAAAAGGGAGAAATTCGTAAGTGGAATGCAGAAAACATGAAAAAAGCCATCCAAGCTGCTAGAGGCGAAAATATTGGAATATTGTTGGCATCGAAAACGTATGGTGTTCCATTTGCAACTGTGCAAAGAGCTGCGCGTAGTACTAAAGAAATCAGTGATACACTAGCCACACGATTGGGTCGAAGACCGGTTTTTACGAAAGACAGGGAATTGGAACTGGTAAGGTATTTAAAAGATATGGAGGCCAAATTTTGGGGATTCACTTCTCGTGATGTCCGCTCGCTTGCACTCCAAATTGCAAAGTCTGTAATGAAATAATGTGCTGGAAGGGATTGGTTGCGCGCATTTCTACGCAGGCAGAAGACTGAAATAAGCCTTCGCAGTGCTACCGGGACTTCATTGTATAGAATAAAAGGCTTCAATGAGGAGAACGGTAACAAGTTTTACAGTTTGTTGGGACAGGAGTACGAAAAGTATAACTTCAGCCCGACTAGGATTTGGAACGTTGATGAGACAGGAGTGTCTATCGTTCAAAGCAAGCAGCCAAAAACTTTAGCTGCCAAAGGCAAAAGGTAAATTGGATGCATGACATTAGCAGAAAGAGGATCTCTCATAACGGTTGTTAGCTGCACGAGTGCTGGTGGTGCTTTCGGTCCACCCTTTTTCATACTTCCAAGGAAAAAACCCTCTCCACTTTTTATGAAACATGCTCCTTCTGGCTCCCATTCAGCTTGTCACATATCTGGATATATACAAATTCCCATATTTACAATGTGGTTTGATCATTTTATGCGGTTCGCACATCCTTCAAAGGAGGACCCAGTTCTGCTCATTTTTGTGAGCGCGACTTTCATCAGTACCAAGATTAAATATTTTGTAAATTTTAACATTTTTTTGACTGGTGGTCACCTTAGCGTCAAACGTACGATATTAAACACGGAGCGTTCACAATGATATGACAACTATCAAACGGACGGAGAGCCGTGAGATAGGCGTTTTCGTGGAAAAACGTTTTGGCTCGCCCCTTTTTCTGTTATGGCAAACCATTTGCTATTTTAGTGAAAGTTTAATACATACAACTTACGATAATATAACGCGAATGAAGTATTTTCGTGAAATTTATACAAGCACGCCGAAAATAGTTCCAAAAACTGACAGGAACAAAAGCCGACAAAGATTTTGGTTTACATCTGAACCGCCGACTTTAAAATTAAACATTTCAAGAAACGAGTTGCGCTTATTCCCTGTGAGTGTGTCATCAGTGACTCCGCGAAGATTTTGGAAGTCATCTCCATGGAAAATATTTAAAATTTGTGGTTTGCGGCTACTATAGCTTAAAGCTAACGAATAGCTATTTAAGTATTCTTCATCAACAAAACGCAAAAGATCGGTATCCGGGTTATGAGGTTACATAGGCGCATGCACCAGATCGCTGACTTTAAATTGCATTGGGTGACTATTCGTGATGCCTGAAAACTTAGTAAAGAAAAAATAAGATACACAGTTTGTTTCTATTAGCATAATACCGAAATTTGAATACATTATTATTAGTCGAAACTCATACTATGAATAGATTTAATTAGGAAAACAAAAGTTTGCTTATTTTGATATCGAGACTCCTTAAATAATTATCACTTGTTTTCGTGAATTTTCATGACGTTAGGTAGTTATTGTACTAGTTAAAACCATTGTATACAGTGTATATACCACTAAAATAAAAACAAAAAAAGGGGGAAAGTCTATATAAAAATTCTAAACTAAATTGTATTAAGAAAAGAAAAGCGTAAAGAGCAAAGAAGCTACCCTCTTAGAATACCCCTTCACATAATGTAATAAGTCGAAGTATCTGGACTACGGAAGTTGCGGGTGTAAATGGTACACCGAAGTAGAAGAGTAGTATGCAATTGAAAGAATAGTATATATATTCTCGTTCATAATAATCTTGCTAAAATATATGTAAAAGTTTTGTCACATAAATATGACTAGGTAGGTGAGTGAAAATTCTAATCAATTAACTTAAAATGTACACAGCTGATTACCGTGCAAACAAATCTACGCTCGTTGAACGACAACAACAACAGGCGCCTGCTGGGAGTGATCAGGAGACGGAGTTGTAAGTATGTATTTTATGAATTATCTACTCTTATTTGCATATTGATTGACTTCTCGCTTATCACTTATTTAGTTTATAATAAAGAGTAGCTTGACCCCTTTTAAATAATGTTACAGTAATTTGTGAGCACAGAAGCTATTGATTTGTTTCTTTTCTCATCACTCTCTTAGTGATATTTTCATACGGTGATTTTATTTATTTTTTTTGTCCAGCTACTCCTCTGACAATTCTTGTTTTCTTCCATGTTACCGAATATCATAAAATCATTCATGAATTAGATTTGTCTTCATTCAATTTAACATTATAAAATTTAAGTAGGTTGACAGAGACGTGTTAGTAACAGCGTTGGTAGATATAAACGTAAATATGAATGTAAATTGTCCAATGAAAGTTCCTAAAATATTAGGTTGACCAAATGAATTTAAATTTTCTTATCATCAAATGATTCAGCAATAAGAATAATATTATAAGGAGAATATTTGTTATATGTCAGAATGACCCATATTTTTTTGTGTTTTAATAAATGAATTAAACTGGTTCATATTGTAAAATGAAGGTGTGAAAGTTTCTTTTTCAGTCGTGAGATGACCTAAGCCTTAGGCTTTCTGAATTGGTTGGGATGGTGATGCGTAAGTATCTCTAGATGGTTGGGCAGGGTAGAGAAGACAGGGGAGAAGGCAGCGTTGATCTGGGGAATTATCCACGTCCGATCTGGTCCGTCCGTTTTAGTCGAATAACTGGTTGTAGGAGTAGTGTTTTGAGTTCCGTTTTTTTATCTAAAGTGCATGATATTGGTCTGGTAACTTCAATAAGTGCGGCAAAGACCCACCCCGATCCGGCGAGCTAGGCACCAGGATTGCGCTAGCATGCACAGCCGTTCACTTTCGGTTGCCACACAAAGGACTTTATTACGAAAATGGCGCCCAACGTGTGGGGCCCGAAAGGCAAGTTTTGGGGTTCTATAATTATAGTAGTTAAAGTCTTCATACCGTTTAAGGGGAGTGAGAATTAGTTCAACTGGACTGACCAGGTTTAACTAACCCTCCTGTGCATCTGTAGTACTTTGCTCGTGTTTAAAAAAAAAAGAATATTACTTGGATGAAATAATATCTAAAATACTAGCATTATTACCGACATAATTTTGTTGATTACAACTTTATTGATTTTTTTCTTGGATTAGGAATTATGATCTACGGTTTCCTTTCGTTCTCAGAACCACCAAGATAAAACACCTTTTTTGCAATTTTTAGGAATTGGTGCATTAATGAGGCAACAGTGAAAGTCAAAAGCAATTGAAAATTGCAAGCTGATTCCTGTGTGCAGAGTTAGTGCCTAATTACATACAGAACTACCCTTAGTCCTGTATTACTTCAAATACTTTAAACATCTTGTTACGTAGCTGACTGGTTGGATGGCGAGGAGCGGCGGCAAGCAGGTATGCTTGCGGGCCCAGGCTAGCTCGTCGTCTTGGGCGGGGCATTTCACCACCGTCCTCACCCACAGCCACATAAACAAAAAAAAAAGTTCATACCTGCATGTGTTTAGAAAGGAGAGGAAAAGCTGAAAAAGATAAAACAAACGTGAGGGGCAAAGTTAAGAGGGGGAAAAAGATGAAGGCCTGTCCTGTCAGGTGGAGCCTACCCTCCCTCTGCAGTGCAACTTGCACTGCACCGTGGGCACTGTGCTGACTCCTATCTACTTACAGTGCCCCCAAGCCTGACACTAGTCTGTCCCCTGTCACTCAGTCATTTTTTTCTTTTACTCACCTTCACCTTACCTTGCCACGCGCAAGCGCAGCACCAACACCAAACCTACCACTTTAGCCCTGCATTATGAAAAGATCTAAAATCTTCATCCATACATTATTCATTTATTAAAACAAGCTCAAAAAGGGAAGGTAAGCTAAAAGCTACGATTTCAAGAAAATGCTAAGTTTTAAATTAAACTACGCCCTAATACTAATTACACGTTTTCAATTCGAATGAAATTATTATTCGCAAAAAAAACTTAACCAAAGTAAAAATAAATGTTGCCCTAAAAATCTACCAAATTAATCAATTCACAACAATTTTCCCTTTCTCTTCAATTTACGACCTACCCTAATGTCTTACTAACTAATCGGAAAACTTATGGATACAATTCAAACGTAATAAAAGAAATTCCTTGCGCTACAAAAAAAAGGCAATAAAGTTAAAGCCCTAATCCTTGACCTATCTCAATAACTGATGCAATTAAGAACGATGAAAAAGAAGAACGATAAAAAAAAAACCAGTTTGGCATAAGACAAAAATATGCCTGCATGTAGATACGTATGTGCATAAAATTGTGTATGCAAATATATTACTGCTCTTTGTCAATTCCTATTCTTTTCAAATTTTTGAGTATAAATTAGGAATTGCAAGTCAATATATGTGCATACCAGCATATATACTCAAATAAAATAATATAAGTTTTACTCACTCACCATGTCACTCAATGTGTTGGAGGCGCCTTCAAGCTGTAGAGTAGATATGCTGAAAAGAGGAAAAGTTCAGAGCATACATGCTAGATACATACGTCTATTCAGCTCTCGATAACTCACTCGGTTTTGCAGTTCTGCAACGAGTGGGTTTGTAGTAACGAATCTACCAGCGTGGTGTTCATATGACAAAAAAATGTATGTTTAGAAAAAAATAATAAGCTATCAAAAAAAATGCCGGTATCTAACTAAATTAACCGCGGTATATAGTGCCGATATCCCAAGGGACGATCCGGCAGGGCATATTGCCGTCAATTCTGGTAAACAAAAAAAGGTTAAATTCTCAAAATTTTACAATTTTGAGTTAGTCTCTCGTTGACTACTACATATGTGAAAATCTGCCAAAAAGGCAAAAAAAAAAACTCCTAATGGTGAAATAGGCCCGGTTGAAAGGGGGATAAAATGAACGAATGAAAGCCGAAGCGAAATGAAGTGAACAAAATAAACAAAAGGGAATAAAAATTTATGAAAAAAAGGAATTAGAAAAGGTCAAAGAAAATATTGTTTAACACAAAGAAAAGTAAAATCCCTGCTGTCCCCTTTTACAGATTTCTACCAAAAAAATTCACCTAATTCAAAGAACACTATCTGTGTTTTCGTAACTTCAAACAATTCAGAAAAAAAACTTATGACTAAAATAACAATAAAATTTGTAAATCTGTTCTTCCCGCCATTGCTGTTGTAGCCTTCCGTGGATGCCGTCGTTCTTCCAGACTTGAATGTTGTGAAGCTCTGTTGTTGTTGTCCTATACGCAATTTACATTACCAGACTTTCCTTTGCCTACGGACAGGTTCAATTTTTGTTGCGAGTGATACCAAATAAATATAGTTGAGCGCATATATATGTTGTGTGGTGTTGCTCATAGGTTTAGATATAGGTTGAATTGTGCTTGTTGTTCTTGCCGTGTGTTGCTCAGGAATATGCGCGAGTGCGTTGCCAGAAAAAATGAGGTTGTGGTTGTTCTAAACGTTGCGTGCCGTCGGTATGAAAATGTTGTGACGATTACTGTTGGCGTTGCGCCGCCAATACCAAAATTCGTGTTGTTATTGTTGAAGCGGTATGTCGCTAACAAAAAAAGATGTTGTAGTGGTTATTGTGGCCGCATGTCGCCAATTTAAAAGCGGCGTAATAGTTGTTGTTGTGGTGCGCTGAATAATATAAAAAAATTTCGTTGTGGCGGTCGTTGGTTGTTCAGGCTGGGTGCCGCCAAATGGTACGGTTCGTAGTAGTTGTTGCGTGGCCGATAAGCCGGAGATGGCTGTGCCCAGTGGATCCTACCAACTAGCAGGGTGACCTAGGATTAGGAGGAAAGAGTAAAAAAATCAAACTTTACTAAGTAAAATATATGTCGAGCTTTAAAAATTCATCAACCATATTTATGCATACACTTCTTGTTTGCATGCTCATATACTCACCTTACATACATATGTTTGTATGTAGGCTTATGTATATGCTTGCAATTTTGATTTGGGCTTGCTTAGGAGATGGACTAGGTTAATGTCCCAGCTCCCGTCAAGCACGCCTAGGAACACAAACAATAACTGGAGGTGGGCTTACCTGGATCTGGCTGACTACTTATCGCCTTTTGGTGAGGGTTTGGTTGATTCGGCGGTACATATCCCGAAACTATACTTCACGGCGCGGCACGCACAATTTAAGAAAACTTCTTTTTTTTTTTTTTTCTTTACAAAAATGGTAACTTTACGGTTTAATTCGCGCACTTTAACCGACTTCCTTCACGCACTTTTTAAAGGATTACTTTTTGGCAACCACCACTGGACACTGTTAAAAATGTACTTTTGGCCCGTTGCCTAACGTTTTGCCTTTTTATCCTCTACCGCCGTGGTAAGGAAAGTTACCAAAAACGGATAGTTTTAACACATACAAGCTTTTTACTTTCGGCTTTCCCGTACTTTCCTTTATGCATTCACACAGTTATACATTCACACATTTGTGCGTACACACAACATAACACCTACACAGATACATTTCGTTCGTGCCCTCACCGCAATGTTGCTATACCTTTGGCAACATTGTTGCAGTTAAAACCCACCTGATGCCGAACCGACTGGTCAGTGCATCGGCCGGGTTTTATATACGACTGGTCAGTTCGGCATCAGGTGGGTTTTAACTGCAACAATGTTGCCAAACGTATAGCAACATTGCGGTGAGGGCACGAACGAAATGTATCTGTGTAGGTGTTATGTTGTGTGTACGCACAAATGTGTGAATGTATAACTGTGTGAATGCATAAAGGAAAGTACGGGAAAGCCGAAAGTAAAAAGCTTGTATGTGTTAAAACTATCCGTTTTGGGTAACTTTCCTTACCACGGCGGTAGAGGATAAAAAGGCAAAACGTTAGGCAACGGGCCAAAAGTACATTTTTAACAGTGTCCAGTGGTGGTTGCCAAAAAGTAATCCTTTAAAAAGTGCGTGAAGAAAGTCGGTTAAAGTGCGCGAATTAAACCGTAAAGTTACCATTTTTGTAAAGAAAAAAAAAAAAAAAGAAGTTTTCTTAAATTGTGCGTGCCGCGCCGTGAAGTATAGTTTCGGGATATGTACCGCCGAATCAACCAAACCCTCACCAAAAGGCGATAAGTAGTCAGCCAGATCCAGGTAAGCCCACCTCCAGTTATTGTTTGTGTTCCTAGGCGTGCTTGGCGGGAGCTGGGACATTAACCTAGTCCATCTCCTAAGCAAGCCCAAATCAAAATTGCAAGCATATACATAAGCCTACATACAAACATATGTATGTAAGGTGAGTATATGAGCATGAAAACAAGAAGTGTATGCATAAATATGGTTGATGAATTTTTAAAGCTCGACATATATTTTACTTAGTAAAGTTTGATTTTTTTACTCTTTCCTCCTAATTCTAGGTCACCCTGCTAGTTGGTAGGATCCACTGCGCACAGCCATCTCCGGCTTATCGGCCACGCAACAACTACTACGAACCGTACCATTTGGCGGCACCCAGCCTGAACAACCAACGACCGCCACAACGAAATTTTTTTATATTATTCAGCGCACCACAACAACAACTATTACGCCGCTTTTAAATTGGCGACATGCGGCCACAATAACCACTACAACATCTTTTTTTGTTAGCGACATACCGCTCCAACAATAACAACACGAATTTTGGTATTGGCGGCGCAACGCCAACAGTAATCGTCACAACATTTTCATACCGACGGCACGCAACGTTTACAACAACCACAACCTCATTTTTTCTGGCAACGCACCCGCGCATATTCCTGAGCAACACACGGCAAGAACAACAAGCACAATTCAACCTATATCTAAACCTATGAGCAACACCACACAACATATATATGCGCTCAACTATATTTATTTGGTATCGCTCGCAACAAAAATTGAACCTGTCCGTAGGCAAAGGAAAGTCTGGTAATGTAAATTGCGTATAGGACAACAAAAACAGAGCTTCACAACATTCAAGTCTGGAAGAACGACGGCATCCACGGAAGGCTACAACAGCAATGGCGGGAAGAACAGATTTACAAATTTTATTGTTATTTTAGTCATAAGTTTTTTTTCTGAATTGTTTGAAGTTACGAAAACACAGATAGTGTTCTTTGAATTAGGTGAATTTTTTTGGTAGAAATCTGTAAAAGGGGACAGCAGGGATTTTACTTTTCTTTGTGTTAAACAATATTTTCTTTGACCTTTTCTAATTCCTTTTTTTCATTAAATTTTTATTCCCTTTTGTTTATTTTGTTCACTTCATTTCGCTTCGGCTTTCATTCGTTCATTTTATCCCCCTTTTAACCGGGCCTATTTCACCATTAGGAGTTTTTTTTTTGCCTTTTTGGCAGATTTTCACATATGTAGTAGTCAACGAGAGACTAACTCCAAATTGTAAAATTTTGAGAATTTAACCTTTTTTTGTTTACCAGAATTGACGGCAATATGCCCTGCCGGATCGTCCCTTGGGATATCGGCACTATATACCGCGGTTAATTTAGTTAGATACCGGCATTTTTTTTGATAGCTTATTATTTTTTTCTAAACATACATTTTTTTGTCATATGAACACCACGCTGGTAGATTCGTTACTACAAACCCACTCGTTGCAGAACTGCAAAACCGAGTGAGTTATCGAGAGCTGAATAGACGTATGTATCTAGCATGTATGCTCTGAACTTTTCTTCTTTTCAGCATATCTACTCTACAGCTTGAAGGCGCCTCCAACACATTGAGTGACATGGTGAGTGAGTAAAACTTATATTATTTTATTTGAGTATATATGCTGGTATGCACATATATTGACTTGCAATTCCTAATTTATACTCAAAAATTTGAAAAGAATAGGAATTGACAAAGAGCAGTAATATATTTGCATACACAATTTTATGCACATACGTATCTACATGCAGGCATATTTTTGTCTTATGCCAAACTGGTTTTTTTTTATCGTTCTTCTTTTTCATCGTTCTTAATTGCATCAGTTATTGAGATAGGTCAAGGATTAGGGCTTTAACTTTATTGCCTTTTTTTTGTAGCGCAAGGAATTTCTTTTATTACGTTTGAATTGTATCCATAAGTTTTCCGATTAGTTAGTAAGACATTAGGGTAGGTCGTAAATTGAAGAGAAAGGGAAAATTGTTGTGAATTGATTAATTTGGTAGATTTTTAGGACAACATTTATTTTTACTTTGGTTAAGTTTTTTTTGCGAATAATAATTTCATTCGAATTGAAAACGTGTAATTAGTATTAGGGCGTAGTTTAATTTAAAACTTAGCATTTTCTTGAAATCGTAGCTTTTAGCTTACCTTCCCTTTTTGAGCTTATTTTAATAAATGAATAATGTATGGATGAAGATTTTAGATCTTTTCATAATGCAGGGCTAAAGTGGTAGGTTTGGTGTTGGTGCTGCGCTTGCGCGTGGCAAGGTAAGGTGAAGGTGAGTAAAAGAAAAAAATGACTGAGTGACAGGGGACAGACTAGTGTCAGGCTTGGGGGCACTGTAAGTAGATAGGAGTCAGCACAGTGCCCACGGTGCAGTGCAAGTTGCACTGCAGAGGGAGGGTAGGCTCTACCTGACAGGAAAGGCCTTCATCTTTTTCCCCCTTTTAACTTTGCCCCTCACGTTTGTTTTATCTTTTTCAGCTTTTCCTCTCCTTTCTAAACACATGCAGGTATGAACTTTTTTTTCGTTTATGTGGCTGTGGGTGAGGACGGTGGTGAAATGCCCCGCCCAAGACGACGAGCTAGCCAGGGCCCGCAAGCATACCTGCTTGCCGCCGCTCCTCGCCATCCAACCAGTCAGCTACGTAACAAAATATGATTAATCTAAATTATATTTTCCCTGATAAGTCAAGTCTAAGGCAAAAGGGGATTTCACAACAACTTAAAATCAGTATAAAGTTTATCTTAAAATTTGAAAATAAGAAGAAAGTTTAATTATTCGAAAACAGTAAAATTAGTTACAAAACAACATAAAAAACAAAAGAAAAATGGCTGTGTTTCGTAGTAGCGACAATTTGCTCGAAACTAACGAACCACTCAGGGTATGCAGTATATGTAATGAGGATATTTCGGATATCTCTCTATCTATTACTCCAGTCCAACATACTTTTCACCAGGTGTGTATATCCAAATGGTTGGAAGAAAATACCGATTGTCCATTGTGTCGTAGATCATGTGACACGCAGTCGTTAACAAGTTTTGCAGAGCAACCAGAATCTTTAACCAATCAAGGTGCTGTTCCTAAAGACAATGTTCAGCGTCGAAACACTAGATCGAAGACAGCATTTAATAACTCATCCAATATTTCGTATAATAGTAATCGTGGAAGAGGGCGAGGTGCAAATAACAATCGCACTCCAGTGAATAATCAAAATAATATTAATCAAGCTTTTGTCCGAAGTATCGTTCAAGAGAGCGTGCATAGTCTCGAGGAAAGATTTTCGAGGCAAATACGTGAAGATGTAGGTCGCGTGGTTACTGAATCTTTAGGGTTGTACCTTCAAAATCGAAATATTTCAGAGCCACAAAATATGGGATTAATTAATCGGATTCGTAACGGTTTCGTGGGTAATGTCGAGCAGATTCCGGCACACTCCGGGAGTCGATCGCCTAGAGACAACTCGGATTTTTCTTCGACAGTAGCTGCTAAGGTAATCTCAGGTTGGGAATTAGTTTATGCGCTTACCAACACGACGCTTCGTGGCGACTATCGTACCTTATGTCAACATGTTCATTTGTTGTTTGAGGGCAAAGCACAGCGTTGGTTTTGGCGCTATTACCATTCAGCTGGAGACTTAGATAGGATAGATATTTGTGATAACCTGCGTAGTAATTTCAAGGACTTCCGATCTGATTTTGATATAAAAGAATCGATACGTAATCGAAAACAAAAAAGCAACAAATCATTCGAAACTTACTTGGATGATCTATTAATCATAGCAGACAGCTTGAGGATACCCCTTTCAGAAAGAGAACTTGTTGAGATAATTATAAGGAATCTTCATCCGGAGATTCGTTTAGAATTGTTACACTTAGAAATCAATAGCGTGTCAGATCTTCGCAAAGCGTAGGGGAAGGGAGAACTTGTTAGCGGAAACACAACTCCGATCACACATACAAAAACCCTTCCTGACACAACGTAAAAACATTTCGGATGTTGAAGTAGAAACAACCAAGGATTGCAATGATGAGGTATGCGCTGATATTTCGAGTAAGACTGTAAATCAAGTAGGGGAGAAAATGTGTTGGAATTGTGATGGAAAGGGTCACAAGTATAAGAACTGCGTGAAACCAAGGCGAGTTTTTTGCTATGGGTGCGGTCTCATAGCATTTTTCCTACCGACTTGTCCCAAGTGCAATGATCCGGAAAACGTGCGAAGGGATGTCAGCAACAAGCTAAGACATCCCAGGAACCAATCGGATCAAGGCAACTAGTCGAGAAGCCTGTTATTTTAGAAATACCGGTCACAGACAAAGAATATCTTCCCAAACTTCATCCAATAATACCATTGCACGAAAGAATTTCTACGTATAACAAAATTAGAAATGCGATTTTTAAACGTTCACGGTCTACGGAACGTGCTAGACAGTTCTGGGCAAAAATAAAAGAAAAGAAAAATAATTTAAGTTCGATCAGTTCAATTTTCAGTAAAGCCAATGATATACGACCTTACGCGTCAGTACAGATATTGGGGAGAGAAATGTTAGGGTAATTAGACTCTGGCGCCTCAGTTAGTTGTTTAGGGGCTGAACTGGCGAAGGAAGTGCTAGCTCAGGGGCACCCTATGAAGAAAATCTGTTCCAAAGTTCGAACTGCTAGTGGATCACGTGAGGAAATCGTAGGAGTAATATCACTGGAAGTTGCTTTCAAAGCTGAGTCAAACTGCATCCAATTTTACATAGTACCGTCTCTGGTGCAAAATATTTATTTAGGGGTCGACTTCTGGAAAGCATTTGGAGTCGCAACTAATGTAATTAACGAAATAAGTGTTGTAGAACATGATCCGAAGTCGCATAATTTATAACTTGACCAGCAGAAAAACTGCAATTTGTTATTTCAAGCTTTTCCAAATTTGAAGAAAAAGGGCTAGGTTAAACAACTTTGGTTGAGCATACAATAGACGTGGGAGACGCCAAGCCTATAAAATAACGTCACTTCCCAATTTCACCTGCCGTAGAGAGATTGATGGGGGAAGAAATCGATAGGATGTTGGCCTTAGGTGTCATTGAGGAATCCAATAGTGCCTTGTCATCACCCGTAGTTCTCGTACGCAAACCGGGAAAGGTACGCCTATGCTTTGACAGTAGGAAAGTAAATTCTCTCACGCTTAAAGATGCATATCCTCTACCTCACATTGAGGGAATTTTGTCCAGACTACCTAAAGCGGAATATATATCGAGTTTGGATTTAAAGGATGCTTTCTGGCAAATTCCCTTGGAGCGGAGCTCCCGTGAGAAAACGGCTTTCACGGTGCCCAACAGGCCACTGTACCACTTTACTGTGATGCCGTTCGGGCTATGTAACGCTCCGCAAACAATGTGCAGATTGATGGATCGAGTCATTCCATATCAATTGAAGGAACGAGTTTTTGTGTATCTGGATGACTTGCTGTTAGTCTCCGAGTGCTTTGTCTCACACATCGAGTTACTTAAGGAAGTCGCCAACTGTATGCATAGGGCAGGACTAACAATCAATATAACTAAGAGTAAATTTTGCTTGAACGAAGTGCGTTATTTGGGTTATATTGTAGGCCTGAGGACGTTAAAAACTGATCCGGAAAAAGTCGAGGCAATAGTAAGCTACCCTGTTCCTAGGACTATGAAGCAGCTTCGCAGATTCCTGGGAATGGCCGGATGGTACAGACGATTTGTGGCCAATTTTGCCGAGGTAACACATCCACTGACAGAGCTTCTGAAAAAGTCAAAAACTTTCGAATGGTCAGACAAAGCTCACGAATCCTTTGATCTCTTAAAGGCTCGGCTAACCTCTGCTCCGCTCCTTGCCAACCCAGACTTCCATAAACCTTTTATTAATCAGTGCGATGCAAGCTTGCGCGGAGTAGGCGCGGTACTCGCACAAACTAATGCTGACGGAGAAGAGATGCCAGTGGCATACATATCCCAAAAGTTCAATAAAGCACAACAAAACTATTCGGTAACTGAGAGGGAATGCTTAGCGGGCGTCTTAGCCATTAAATAGTGTCGGCCTTACGTCGAGCGGCACGCCTTTAAAGTTATAACCGACCATGCCAGCCTACGTTGGCTGATGGAAGAGAAAGACCTTGGTGGACGACTAGCGTGATGGGCATTAAAGTTCCAGGCTTTCGACTTCAAAATCGAGCACCGAAAAGTAGCACGAATGTCATACCTGATGTACTTTCCCGTATCTATTCGGACGAGATCAATTTATCGAACGAGGTTGACTATGTTCCGAATATAGACTTGCTCTCTCCTGCCTTTGACGAGGATGAGTACGAAGAGCTTAAAGAGAAACTTCTGAGCCAAGCGGAGAAATTTCCGGATTTCAAGGTGTGTGATAAGTACATATACCACCGAAACCAATTTTACAGCGGTAATAAAGAGTTGGAAGACGCAGCATGGAAGTGCCCGAGTCGCTTAGAAAAGAGGTTGTAATAAACTTGCATAATGAGAGTGAGGCGATACTTCTATTGGCCTGGCTTACATCGCATAGTACAAGAGCATATTGCCAACTGTAGTGTTTGTAAGACAACCAAACACCCTAACAAATTTTTTCGGCCACTGATGGCGAATTACACGCCGGTGGAAAGGATATTTCAAAGGTTATTCGTAGATTTGATAGGTCCTTTTCCCCGATCCAGAAATGGACATATTGGTATTTTGATTATATTGGACCATATATCTAAATTTACATTCCTTTTCCTTTGAAAAAATTTACGAGCACTCCTATTATTAACTATTTGAAAACTCAGATGTCTGATGTTTTTGGTATTCCAGAGTACGTTGTGACAGACAATGGAAGCCAATTTATGTCCAAGGAATTTGAAACCTTCTTGAACCGATGTGGAACTAAACATACTTTTACAGCGTTGTATTCGGCCCAAAAAAATTCCTCGGAAAGAGTTAATCGGTTTGTGAATTGCGGGTTTAAGAGCCTATATTAAAAACGATCAGCGTACATGGGATAATCATTTAAGTGGTATTAATTCCGCTCCTCGGAATTCAATCCACCAATCTACAGGATACAGTACTTACTTTGTTGTTTTTGGGCAGCATATGATTACCCATGGCGATAACTATGAGCTACTTAGAAAGATTAATATGACAATTGAGGGCATGGTTGGAAGCAATAATCGATACGACAATTTACTCAACATTAGAGATAATGTAAGGGACAATATCCACAAAGCCTTCAAAGAAACCAAGCGTAGGTATAATTTACGATCTCGGGACATCCAGTACTCGGTGGGTCAAGAAGTATATAGAAGAAACTTTGCACAGAGCGACAGGTCTAAAGCGTTCAATGCTAAGTTAGCCAAAACATTTCTCCGGGCGCGGGTTCGCGAGAAAGTCGGATCATCGTATTATAAATTAGAAGACTTGAAGGGAAAATTAATAGGTACCTTTCATGCCAAGGACCTACAAGCTTGCTAAACTGCTCGCCTTTTTAAGGAATTTTGTGGAACACTTGCGTGGTCTCCTCAAAACACCTGCTTTGTGAGTGCGACTTTCATACGATATTAAACAAGGAGCGTTCACAATGATATGACAACTGTCAAACGTACGGAGAGCCGGGAGATAGGCATTTCCGTGGAAAAACGTTTTGGCTCCCCCGTTTTTCTATTCAGCTGCTGAGGAGACGACACGCGTTTTGTTTTCCAATCCGAATAAATCGTAAGTTATGGCATACCATTTGCTATTTTAGTAAAAGTTTAATACATACAACTTATGATAATATAACGCGAGTGAAGTATTTTCGTGAAATTTATACAAGCACGCCGAAAATGGTTCCAAAAACTAATAGGCGCAAAAGCCGACAAAGATTTTGGTTTACGTCTGAACCGCCGACTTTAAAATTAAACATTTCAAGAAACGAGTTCCGCTTATTGCCTGTGAGTGTGTCTTCAGTGACTCCGTGAAGATTTTGGTAGTCATCTCCATGGAAAATCTTTAAAAGGCGTGGTTTGCGGCTACTATAGCTTAAAGCTAACGAATAGTGTTACGGCGGCAAGACCACAGATAGGGCGCGCTCGCAATAATGGTGGGGAGAAAAGAAAGGAGAAAACACAAATGAATTCCTTAGAAAAACATACACAATAATGTTTATTAAAATAAAGGTAAATGCAAATTCAAAGTTAATCCACTTAATCACAATTCAATATTTCCGATGACGGAAGTGTAAAAATGAATTTTATAATTTTTGGTATTAAGGAAAGACTTACCTTCAGTGGCTTCGCTGCTGGCGGTTTCTTAAACGTTTGCAAAAGAAATGAAAGAGGTAAAAAGCCTTTAGTTCGCGGTCACCGCCGAATCCTAGGCTGAACTATTATCCGGCGGGGTAAACCGTTATCCGTATAAACCGATATGTATAAATGAAAAAATTCGAGGTAAAAGGACAACGAAAAAGAAAAGTAAAGCGATACTAGGGTGCACCGCCATATTTAGGCTGGTGGCCTAAACATACCGGCCCACTTGCGGCGAGCAACTTCGAAACGACCGTAACGCCCCAACAACCAAGTCCCAAAGGGATCTCGAGAACGTATCTCAACTTAAAATTAACGAATCTCTACTTAAATTTAGACCCTGCAGTAAATGCGTACGGAAGAAAAATAATATGACCAGGATACATAATTCGACCGACGCCAGACGCTTCTTCGTGGGGTTCCTGTGAATAAAGAGATGTTAGTCGAAATAGACGTGGGTTGATTTTAGTGCACTTTACTTATTGAATGTACAGATGCCTGATTATTGCTGGTGGGCTCCAGACACTACCAAACCGAATATGGTGGCTTGAGTCAGCAGCCCGCCTACGTTCGACGGTGGTGTGCCGCTAACCATTAGGCTGGCGTAGACATCGGCACCTAGTGTGAGCCGGACAGGTGTAGACCGGTGGAAAGCTGGATCCGCCAGCTTCATAAATTGGTATGGCGTGGCTACCGATTGATCCAGAGTTGCTGTCGGACTAAGCCGTGAATATCGTGACACCACTGTTGCCTGGGTCGTCACTGCTCCCGTTACCCCGTATTTCCCTCGCAGAACAAGCGTGCACTTCACGTGATAGGAGGTGCCTGTACGCTCTAACCCGAGGTCCTTTGCGAGGTTTGCATCAATGATGGAATTCGGGGCGCACGGATCGATAAGGGCGCGTACTGCGTGGAGCTTCCCTGCTACTGCTATCCGAACGACCGCCGTTGGAGCTATGGCTACAAATGCGCGTATAATGGTCATTGCTAGAGGCGTCCCGTTCTGAAGCCGGCTGGCGTTGTTGGTTGGCGGGCGAGCGTGGTTACTTGGGCACGAGCGTTATACGGGGCCGCCCTACCAATTGAGCGTCGTGACGAGCGGGACGGACGCGGTTCCGCGTCGCCCCTCGGTAAAGCGGTGCGATGGGAGGAAAGGACGCGTCTCCCCGCCATCCCCGCGTTGTACGTTTGAGGGCTTTTCGTGTCGTAGTAGCGGTCGGAAGCGTTGTGGTACTGAACCGCCCGGTGATGTTGTTGCTACTATTGCAGTAGGATCTTCCCGTCGTTCGATCTCTTCGTCGGCGACGTCCGCTTCCCACCACAAGGTTTGTTCCGTGGCGTGGATGGATAGGGCTCCGTCGGAGCTCTCTTCACCATCACTCTCGTGGGACGGTGGTGGAACGTCGTCGAGGTGTGTTGACGTGTGGTGCTGCTCGTTGCACCGATGACAGCGATCTTCGCTGGGACATGTCTTTCGTTGGTGGAATGGCGATAAGCAATTTGTGCAATATCTCTGATCTATGATCGTCTTTAGTCGATCCATGTTCGTCATGCCCCGGTAAATCGGGCAGAGCCTTATGCTGTGCGAATTTTGACATAGCCGGCAGGGGGCGCTGAATGTGTTGCCGCGTGCCTCCGTCTTGGCGCGTTTGTGAGACGATCCAGTCATTCTGGAATATCAAAGTGTTAGTAGAACATTCGTAGATGCCCTTAGGTTGGGTGGCTTATGAGCCGGTACTAGGAGCTTAAGTGGCTGAGATTGTGGTTGGCGTACTCGGGATAAAGGGTTGTGTGGAACGAATAATCTTATTAAGTTATTCTGTCGATGTAATGATGTGGTTGTAGTGGTTGAAACCCCTGTTATATTTAATATAATTTTATTGAGATACGCCTAACGGTATCTTTAGTTTTGGTAAATATTCTCATCATAATGAAATTCTGATATTGAAAGCAGTCACCAATGGTGAAAAAAAAAATTTTAATTAACAAATTATTGAATACAGGCTGAAGACAAACTATATTCTTTGGTGTTTGCCTAATACAGGCAATATGTAGCCTATGGTATCACGAGTTACCCGTGTATTTTCACGGCTCCTTGTAATTGCCCTACAAAAATTTGGTCACAAAACTTACCCACGCCCATGCAAATGTTACTATGAATATAACCTATGAATGACTGTAAAATGACTAGTCAAATGACGTCGTGCAGATGGAAAGAGGCCTTTATCCGCTGTCTGGGAACACTCTTTGTGTTGATTTGGGCCATGTTGGGTGAGAATCACAAATTGTGGTGTATTTGTTGATTTCAACACAAGCCTGGCGGGAATAGGCTACACTATCGAGTGTGGCAACTTGTAGAGCTGTCAGCTGATAACTCTTCCACTCATTGGAATGAGGCAGCTGTGCGGGGCTCGAACGACCAAATGTTACGGCGGCAAGACCACAGATAGGGCGCGCTCGCAATAATGGTGGGGAGAAAAGAAAGGAGAAAACACAAATGAATTCGTTAGAAAAAGATAACAATAATGTTTATTAAAATAAAAGTAAATGCAAATTCAAAGTTAATCCACTTAATCACAATTCAATATTTCCGATGACGGAAGTGTAAAAATGAATTTTATAATTTTTGTTTTAAGGAAAGACTTACCTTCAGTGGCTAGGCTGCTGGCGGTTTCTTAAACGTTTGCAAAAGAAGTGAAAGAGGTAAAAAGCCTTTAGTTCGCGGTCACCGCCGAATCCTAGGCTAAACTATTATCCGGCGGGGTAAACGGTTATCGGTATAAACCGATATGTATAAATGAAAAAATTTGAGGTAAAAGGACAACTAAAAAGAAAAGTAAAGCGATATGAGGGTGCACCGCCATATTTAGGCTGGTGGCCTAAACAAATAGCTATTTAAGTATTCTTCATCAAAAAAACGCAAAAGATCGGTATCCATGTTATGAGGTTACATAGGCGCATGCACCAGATCGCTGACTTTAAATTACATTGGGTGACTATTCGTGATGCCTGAAAACTTAGTAAAGAAAAAATAAGATAGTAGTTTGTTTCAATTAGCATAATAGCGAAATTTTAATACATTATTTTTAGCCGAAACTCATACTATGAATAAATTTAATTAGGAAAACAAAAGTTTGCTTGTTTTGATATCGAGACTTCTTAAATAAATATCACTTGTTTTCGTGAATTTTAATGATGTTAGGTAATTAAATTGTACTAGTTGAAACCATTGCATACAGTGTATATACCACTAAAATAAACAAAAAAAAAAAAGGGAAAGTCTATATAAAAATTCTAAACTAAATTGTATTAAGAAAAGAAAAGCGTAAAGAGCAAAGAACCTACCCTCTTAGAATACCCCTTCACATAATGTAATAAGTCGACGTCTCTGGACTACGGAAGTTGCGGGTACTACACTAGGTGTAAATGGTACACCGAAGTAGAAGAGTAGTATGCAATTGAAAGAATAGTATACATATTCTCGTTCATAATAATCTTGCTAAAATATATGTAGAAGTTTTGTCACATAAATATGACTAGGTAGGTGAGTGAAAATTCTATTCAATTAACTTAAAATGTACACAGATCATTACCGTGCAAACAAATCTACGCTCGTCGAACGACAACAACAACAGGCGCCTGCTGGGAGTGATCAAGAGACGGAGTTGTAAGTATGTATTTTATGAATTATCTACTCTTATTTGCATATTGATTGACTTCTCGCTCATCACTTATTTAGTTTATGATAGAGTAGCTTGACTCCCTTTTAAATAATGTTACAGTAATTTGTGAGCACAGAAGCAAAGAGGATTTTTGGACGAGATGTTTATAAATGTCTTCTATACATTTTCGTGGGGTATTTGTGTTTATTTTTCCGACTGTATTTAATTAACTTATTTAATTCTCTTTCCAAAAATCACAGTTGCACAAGGGGCCGACACGGCATGGATAAATGCGAGACAATTAAAAATGTCCCTCTCAGAAAACATTCGGCATCAATTTTTTCAATTTCCAGCGAAATACTCGCCACAAAATAACGAGTGACGGCTCTAATTGTATTTATCCTCTTTGACAGAAGCCATTGATTTGTTTCTTTTCTCATCACTCTCTTAGTGATATTTTCATGCGGTGATTATAATTTTTTTTGTCCACCTACTCCTCTGACAATTCTTGTTTTCATTCATGAATTAGATTTGTCTTCATTCAATTTAACATTATAAAATTTAAGTACGTTGACAGAGAAGTATTAGTAACAGCATTGGTAGATATAAACGTAAATATGAATGTAAATTTTCCAATGAAAGTTTCTAACATATTAGGGTGACCAAATGAATTTAAATTTTCTTATCATCAAATGATTCAGCAATAAGAATAATATTCATAAGGAGAATATTTGTTATATGTCAGAATGACCCATATTTTTTTTTGTATTTTAATAAATGAATTAAACTGGTTGATATTGTAAAATGAAGGTGTGAAAGTTTCTTTTTCTGTCGTGAGATGACCTAAGCCTTAGGCTTTCTGAATTGGTTGGGATGGTGATGCGTAAGTATCTCTAGATGGTTGGGCAGGGTAGAGAAGAACAGGGGAGAAGGCAGCGTTGATCTGGGGAATTATCCACATCCGATCTGGTCCGTGCGTTTTAGTCGAATAAGTGGTTGTAAGAGTAGTGTTTCGTGGTCCGTTTTTTTTAATCTAAAGTGCATGATATTTCTTTTTGTATGTGGTCTGGTAACTCCAATAAGTGCGGCAAAGACCCACCCCTATCCGGCGAGCTAAGCACCAGGATTACGCTAGCATGCACAGCCGTTCACTTTCGGTTGTCATACAAAGGACTTTATTACATCTTAGATGGTCACTCCAGCCATACAAGAAATATTGAAGTTCTTGATAAGGCTCGTGAAAATGGCGTTGTTATAATATCATTGCCACCAGAGTGTACAAACAAAACGCATCCTTTGGACAAAACATTTATGGGTCCATTGAAGACATACTACAATGAAGAAATAAGACGATGTATGCGTGAAGTAGGTCGAAAAGTGACTCAGTTCGATGTTATAGAAATTTTTGCTAAAGCTGATGTTAAAGTTCAAAATGCACAGATAGCGATTAACGGATTCAAGTGCACTGGTATTTATCCGTTTGATAAGAACAAGTTTCAAGAAAGCGACTTTATTCTTCAAAGCCAAGAAAATGTCCTTTAAAACGCACAAATCAGAGACGAAAGCGTATCAGACGAGTAGAGCAGCCTTCAGGAATTCCATCACACCTTGGGAAATTTCTCCTCCACCTAAGCCAAAACAGACAACCAGCTCTAGAGGCAGACGTTCAGAAGCAACAGTACTAACAACATCTCCGTACAAGGCATCTTTGGCAGCAAGCATTAAAAATGTTGAAAACCGAAAAGAAAAACATCGATCAAACGAGACATCGAAACCCCGTAAAACTGCAAAAGTACCAAGCATTAAGCAAGCTGGGAAAAGCTCATCAAGCGAGGCGGAAAAAAGTTTGCTTCTGCCAAGTTCAGATGAAGAATATTGGGCAAAACACCACCTTCTAAGGATACGCTGTGCGCTTTTTGCAACAAATCATTTGGGGCAGATGAAGAAACAAAAACTTGGATACCATGTTTGCAATGCGACTTAGTTTGGGCACATAGCAAATGCCTTCCTAAACGTCAAGCAATATTTGTTTGCGAGTCTTGTGACTAAATCTGTAAACCAACTACTATATTTATGTATTTTAAGGAATTTTTATTTATTTATGCTGTAAGATTATTTTGTTTTGTTTGTTTTTTACTGAATTATTTTTGAAAAAATATTAAATGTGTTTTTGTTTTAAATAAATTAGCTAGACAGCAATCATTTCATTAATGTAACCTATCATTTTAAACATTTAAAAGTTATTTTCCTCTACGCAGAGCTTGTGGGTAATGTGGTATGGTATATCACATTAGCTCATATAGCTCCGATTTGAAGCTTATTGGTTAGTCGCTGGGTGTATTTATGATGTGTATCATCTCTAATATGTAGCGTTTGTTGTAATTCCTCTCATGCTGCAAAATTTCTACATTTTTTAAATCGGGACAGTGTCCAGTTTCTCCGCAATGATGTGTTAGCGCCGTTTTGCCATCATAAGGGTTGCTGCGATTTTTAATATTCGTTTTATGCCCGGAAATCCTCGTTTTTAGTTTCGATTTCGTAGTTCCCACATATACTTTTTCGCATACGTGGGACCCGTCACCATTACAAAGAGTTTTATATATCAAGTCCGATTTCTCATATTTATCTATTCTACTCTTGGTATTACTGAAAATTTGTCGGAACGTATTATTGTAGGCAACGTATATCTGTCATAAATATTTGAATATTTTATTCTGGTAGACAGGCCTGACACATATGTATGTAGTCGATTTATATATTTTATTGTTTTCGGAATTTTTCCTCGTAGTGGGTTTCTTATAATAATCTCTTATAAAGTTCTTTATTTTCCGTGTGGGAAATTCATTATTTTCTAGAATATTTATTATTATTTTAAAGTTTTCCTTATGATAAACTTCATCGCTGATCGAGAGAACTCTGTTGATAAAATTTCTGGCCGTATTGACTATTTTAGATTTGTCATGTTTAGAATTAAAGTTAATTAATCTACCTGGTGCGGTAGGTTTTTTATACCAATCAAAAGATAATTGGTTATTCTTTTTTATATCAAGAGTATCGAGAAAAGGTAGTTTTCCATCCTTCTCCACCTCAAATTTAAATTTAATACTCCTGTTGTATCCATTTAGATTATTTAGAAATTCTTCCACCGTATCAGTTTTCACAATTGCGAAAAGGTCATCGACGTATTTGGTAAGCAAACGTGGCTTATAAGGGAAGCCTTTTTCAAATTTCTCCAGTAAATCTTCCATTACAATGCCTTCTATGACGGGGGATGCTGGGGAACCCATGGGCATACCGCAACGTTGCTCATAAATTTTATTGTTTAATTTAAAATATCAGTTATCTCTAATGCAGAAACGAACCACTTATAGAAAAAGTTTAAACGTGGCTTATAAGGGAAGTCTTCTTCAAATTTCTCCAGTAATTCTTCCATTACAATGCCTTCTATGACGGGGGATGCTGGGGAACCCATGGGCATTGTTATTGTTTAATTTAAAATATCTGTTATCTCTAATGCAGAAACGAACCACTTCTAGAAAAAGTTCTTTTGTGATTGTGGTGTGGTTCTTTTTCTGGTTCCACTTGGATGCTATAATTTCTAAGGCATGATTTACGGGAATGCTGGGAAAAAGTGATATGACATCAAATGACACGAGACTCTCGTCATCATTTATGTATGTATCTTTTATTTTGTTTTTAAATTCAATCAAGTCTTTTACGTTATTACGATTTGGTTATGTTTGTGAGAATATTAACCACATACTTGTATAAATTGTTCGAGGGGGAGTTGACAGACGAACAAATAGGTCTCAATGGGATATCTGCTTTATGAATTTTGGGCAGGCCATATAATCTAGGTGCATTGGAAGTTTTGCTTATTAGTTTGTATTTCTCTTCTAAATCTATAACTTTGTTTTTAAAAAATTTGTTTACAATCTCATTATTTTTGTCTTGTAATTTATAAGGGGGATCTCGTTTCAATACCCGGTATGCCGAAATGTGATTTACCAAAAGTTGTAACTTCTTTTCATAGTCCGACTTATCCATTAAGACGGTAACATTACCATTATTCATACAGCTAACAGAGGCTGGGCTACACCTTGTGCCAAAGTTCTGGAAACACTGGTCAGTGCTCACTTTCCAGACTGCACCTCTAACTATACTCTCGAACTCGTAGGTCCTTGAAACCTTCAAATCTTCAGGATCGGACGAAAGCTGCAAGCACCGAATGATCTAATAAATACGCTGCTAGCTCGAACTTAGAAAGCATTCCTCAACATGGGTAGACCTACGGAGTGGACTAAGGTAGTCTATAACCAAAGGAGGAAGGAAATCCTGCAACAACCCAAAGGGTCTCAGACCAATAAGTTGTCGTCTTTCGTCGTGAAAATTCCAGAGAGACTGCTAAATTGCTATATTAGGCGATCGGCAACTCCAGCACTAATCTCCAGCAGACAGAGTGCTGATTCTAGAGGCAAGTCCGTAGAGACAGCTCTACACACTATCACATCAAGAATAGAGAAGATACTTGCCTTGAATTTTTGCTCAGCATTTTTCTCGACATAGAAGAAACCTTTTACAACGTTCTTCCAACTGCGGTTACAAATCTTCTACGTTCGCTAGGAGCGGAAGAGCATCTTGTTAAATTTGTTGAATTCCTTCTAAAAAGGAAAAATATATAATCCGAAATGGGAACTCTTCATTACTTTGCCAGCAGAGGATGGTGATTATCACCCGCAGACGCATAATACCAGAATTCACCACACAATACCGTCAGATTGCTGGGACAACATATTTTTCACAAAGATACCAGAGAGGAGCAAGTGGGCAGATTGCATGGAACCGGAAAGTCAAGAAATCTCAGTCTTCACGAACGGCTCTAAACTGAACAACGGAGTTGGCCATGGAATATTCTTATTTTGGAAAATAGTTAAGCTGCCATAAAGTCCTTGCAATGTGTGATACATCGTCACTTGTGTAATTAAGGTTTAGGGGAACTTCTTAGTAAGCTATCTGATAAGTGCAATCTGAGAGCAAAATGGGAAACAGGTCACAGTAACATCTCGGGAAGGCTGGCACAAATCCTTGGGCTAAACCCTCCCAGAGGGTGCCGGCTGGTAATATGCAGAACAGTTTCCCCTTCCAGGGGAGTGCTAGCTTAGTTTAGGAATCATTTCCATTTGTGCCCCAGCTCCTTAATAGCTCAGGCATATGGAAATGGTTTTTAAACTTGGCCTCAAGGTGGAAACTGGACCACGCCCACTTGAAAAGGTGTTCCACCCCTAATCCAGGGTGTTATGCGATTCCATGCCCATTGGATGGTTTGCAGTCAGGGGCATCCGACTGTATTCTTATGGAGCCTCCCGGATATCGGTCCACCTCCGGGAGTAACGGCGACTTGTTGCGGTATGGGGCTCTACCGCAGTCGACCTCATTGTTTCCCCTATCCCTTAGCTTTCAGGCTGCCGAACGGTCTCACCTTAGTAGGCAGCTGACGAACCAGATGTGATGACCAACAAAAACCTTGCCTCGCATCCATCCACGGGTAAAGATGCCGCCCTTGGACAAGGCATTAAAAAAGTCCACAATTCGTCGGGAACCGCAAAGACGGCGCCGACCAGGCCTTCACGGCAACAAACAAATCTTCGGCCACCTGTGCAAGCTAGCGGTAGGACTAAACCCCTTGTGGGCAAGTCCAAATCCGTGGCAGCCGGCAAAGCTAGCACCAAAGAGGGAAAGCAACGTCCGACTAAGCAAGCACAGGAGGCCCGTCCCACGCCCGTATCGGGCACCTCTTGTCAGCAGGTGGCTGGTAACAACAGTAAATCCTCCACGGACAAAAGTACTGCCTCCACCGCTGCAAAGCTACCTCGCAAGCCGGCTGAACCCCTTTGAGGGTTTCAAGGCAAATAAGGGAACCCCGATTTTGGTCAGCAATCAGCGGAACATTCGCAATGCTGTCAAAATCGTTGAGAAGCTTGGCAACTCTCCTAGCGACAAGTTGACGGCAGAGCAAAAAAGTTCTCTGACCTGGACCAGGAAGATTATTGCTGCCAAGAAGAGCAGGACAAAACAACAACCCCATCCCTTCTTCCTCTTCTGCCACCAAACAACCTTCTGACCCGAAGATGCCGGCCTTTAAGAGACAAAGGTCTATGGGAAATGCCTCGAGCGATCTCAAAAGCACCGGCCTTCGGCCTCTACTCCCCCTGCCCTGGCCAAAACCTTCAGCGAGGCGGCTAATGCCAATTTTACGCTGGCGGTTTTGAATCGCGGTCACCGGGATCAGAACATAACCCCGGATAACTGGAAGGATGTCCTTAACGGCCTTTTCAAGATCTTTAAGGACATCATGACCAAGTATCCGAGGCTGGCTCCCACTATCCGTGATGCCGGCTGGTACCAGGGTAGGGTCAAGCTTGTTTCCTCCGCCGACGAACGCTGGTGCAAGCTCTACAAACTCGCCATAGCTTCGCTAGGACAGCTGTGGCCCGGGGCCAGGTTGGATTCGGTCGGTGTGGAAGAAATTCCGAACAGACCCAGAGTTTGGGTCTGGGTCCCAGACAGCATATCGGATCCTGGCGAGATCCTGGATACCATCGCGGAGTCGAATAAGGGGATACCTTCGAGCGATTGGAGGATAGTCCGGGTCGGCGAGACAAGGGCGAAGCAGCGTTATGTTGGCTTCATCATAAACGAGGCTTCTCTTCCTTGGCTTGACGAATGTGGTGGAGTGTTAAGCTACGGCTTCTACTCCATCACGTTGAAAATTCGAAGGGATAGTACAAAGGAGGAAACACCAGACGAGGGTGAGCCTGTACCTTAGGGCAAGGAGTTAGACAGAAACACACCGTGTGGATCTGCTGCTCATGGCACTGGGGAAGGGACCGCCACCGCGCCGGATGATCTGGTGATTGGTGATACCGCCTCGATCGAACCCGAAACCGCCACAACGAATCTCAGGGACCCATGCAACAACTTAAGTGGACATGGGGCCGATATCGAACTGGCACGCAGCATTCCAGATGCCGAGAGCGATACACTCTAGGTATCTGAGTTTGCTGGCCAGTTCTTTACGGGCATGGACGAGCAGCTACTTCTGGAATCCGACCCGTCGGATGCCGAATTCGACGATACTATCTTAGAGGGGGTATCCGACGATGCGGATCAGCAGAGGATGGACTTCGATGCCGCAAACGAACTTTAACGGGCGCGCAGGTACTGCAGATAAACTTGCACCACTCTAAGGCAGTCTCGGCTGCCCTAATTTTACGCCTCAGCACAACGTATGAGGACGTCGTTTTATTCCAGGAGCCTTGGGTCGTTGGCAGCAAGGTCTGTGGACTCTTTTCTAAGGAATACCAGCTGGTGACACCGCCCGTGACAGGTAGAATCAGATCTTGTATTCTAATTAAGAAAAATCTAGTATTTATTTTACTATCTCTTTTTAGCGACGAGGACTTTATCTGTATTAGCTTCGAGCTACAGGTTCAAAAAATCTGGCTGACGTCCGCCTATCTTTCGCACGATCGCCCAACTTCTGTGCAGGATCGGCTCTGCAAAGCGGCACGGGAGGCCCACAGTAAAGGGTTCCCGATAATAATAGGGGCCGATGCCAATGCACCTCACACTGCTCTATCGTTATTAACAATAGGGGTGAGTCTCTTTTTGATTCTATTATAAATAACAATCTAAGTATATGCAACTCTGGAGACAAACCAACTTTCATCACCTCAAACAGGAAGGAGGTTCTAGATGTTACTTTAGTTTCAGGGGCATTCTCTGACCTTGTCAAAAATTGGAGCGTTTCCAACAAAAACTCCTACATCGATCATATGTATACCATTTTCACTCTGCTCTTGCGTACACCGCCTAGGGTGGCTTACAGGAATAGGAGACGTACGGACTGGAACCTTTATAAAAAAGTCCTATCCTCTACTGTCCTAAAAAACGCTTCTCACGGTAGGCCGAGCCTACCGCTACAACTGATGAAGCGCCAACATTGAAGACACAACATTTGCTTCTCTAGGTGAGCTAGACTCATCGTCAAAAATAAAAGAAGCAGTAGATCTTATCACCAAATCTTGTAACGCTGCCTTCACATTAGCCTGCCCGGAGATTAAGGTAAGGGGTAAAAAGAAACCCTATTGGTGGAACCAAGAAATCTCCCAACAGAGGAAAAACAGCAGAAAACTCCTTAACGAGGCTAAGCGCACTGGAATCTGGTCACATTAAGAAGTAAATCCAGAAGGCCAAAAGAGACTCCTGGAAGAAATTCACCAATGACATCGAAGAAGTCTCAGAGGCCAATCGCCTACGAAAGGTCCTCTCCATAAACCTCATACCTCCAAGCTGCATTCGCACAGCGAACGGAGAATGGGCCACTTCTAGTACGGAAATTCTGGAAACCCTTGTCAGCACTCACTTTCTAGGCTGCAGATCTCAACCATACCTCTTAAACACGCAATGTAACCCAGGGCCGTTTCGACCCCTGAACCACATTGTAAGCGAAAAAGAGTTATCTGGGCAATCAAGTCCTTTAAACCTTTCAAATTTCCGGGAACGGATGGAAAATTTCCCGCTGAATTTCAAGCTGCAAGCGATTTTATAAACCCGCTGCTAGCTAAAATCTACAAAGCTTGCTTCTACCTGGTCTATATCCCCACGGAATGGACCAAGGCAAAGGTAGTCTTCATACCCAAAGGAGGCAGGATATCGGGCAACAATCTAAAGGATTTCAGACCAATTAATCTGACCTCCTTCCTCCTAAAAGTTCTAGAAAGTTTGCTGGATGCCTATATTAGACGATCGGCAAATAAGGCACTAATCTCCAACAACCAACACGCCTATTCTAAGGGCAAATCCGTAGAGACAGCTCTACATGCTATCACTACAAAGATAGAGAAGGGTCTTGCCTTTAAAGAATTTACGCTGGGTGTCCTTCTCGACATAGAAGGAGCCTTCAACAACGTTCTCCCAGCAGCGGTCACAAAATCTCTACGTTCACTGGGGGTGGAAGAGCCTCTTGTGAAATTCGTCGAGCTCCTTCTAAACAAGAGAATCATTATCTCTGAGCTGGGCAGCTCATCGTTAATAAGGTATACCAACAGAGGAACCCCCCAGGGGGGCGTTCTTTCTCCTCTACTATGGAACCTGACGGTGAACGCTCTCTTATCTATACTACAGCCCACCGGATGCCAAGTCGTTGCACAAGCCGACGACATAGACTTGACAGTTACCGGCAAATACCTTCCGGTGCTTGGCGAACTCTTGCAAAATGCTCTTAATCTAACAAACACTTGGTCTAGGGAATGCGGACTCAGCATCAGCAGTGAAAAAACTGAGATGGTGCTTTTTACCCGTAAACGCATTACACCGGAATTTACCTTCCCGTCCCTAAATGGGAGGGAAATCAAACTCTCTACCGAGATTAAATATCTCGGAGTTATTCTAGACAGGAAGCTTGACTGGAAACGAAATATGGAGGAACGATCCAGGAAAGCCACAATGGCTCTCTACGCTTGTAAGTTGGCAATCGGAAAAAGGTGGAATCTCCAGCCACGCATAGTCCATTGGATCTACACGGCAGTGGTCAGACCCATATTCTTCTACGCCGTCACCGTATGGTGGACGACACTCGATATCGAATCTAACAAGAGCAAAGTAACGAGAGTGGAGAGGATGGCGGCAATGCTTACCAGCGGCGCCCTTCCCTCCACTCCCACCAAAGCTCTTGAAGCCATATTATTCCTTCTCCCAACTGATCTATATGGTAGATACTGTACCTCCTGAAACGCGGCAAGGCTCAACGCTATCGAACTATGGAGGGACTGCAGGTTTGGTCACACACGGATCCTGAAGCAAGTCCCCGAAACCTTCTTGAAATTGGACCATAAAAAATCGTCCCCTCGCTGGGACAACAAATTTTCCACAAGAATCCCAGAGAGGAACGAGTGGGCAAACGCCGTGGAGCCGAGATCTCACGAAATCTCCGTTTTTACAGATGGCTCTAAACTAAACAACAGAGTCGGCAGCGGAATATTCTCGGAGAAGCCCAATCTAAGCGAGAGCTTTCGCTTACCCGATCACTGCAATGTTTTTCAGGCTGAACTCATAGCTATCTGGAAAGCAGCCCTCTATCTTGCTAACTTGCAGGTGACCAATTCTATTTCAATTTTCTCTGACAGCCAAGCTGCCATAAAATCCCTGCAATGCAGTAACACCTCGTCACTAGTGGCCTTGAAGTGCAGAGAAACCCTCAACAAACTAGCTGAAAATTGCAGCCTAAGCATAATATGGGTTCCTGGCCACTGTGACATCTCAGGAAACTGCGCCGCGGATGAGCTAGCTAGGGAAGGCACCAACCTGCAAACGATAACCACCGCTGGTTGGGCCAGCCCTCCTCTAAACACTTGCAAACACTACCTGCGATCTCTTTTCTCGGCTCACGCACACGCCAGATGGGCCAAGGAACCTACATGTAGTATATCCAAGCAAATGTGGCCTAAGCTGGATGAAAAGAGATCGCAATCGGTGATATTGTTAAACCGTATCTCTATAAGCCCACTGGTGGGCCTTCTTACAGGTCACTGTCTCATGTGCACTCACGGTGCCTATATGGGCCTGCGACAAAGGATTTATGCCGCAGCTGTAGGGACGATGAGGAGATAGAATTTATTATTATTATTTTAAAGTTTTCCTTATGATAAACTTCATCGCTGATCGAGAGAACTCTGTTGATAAAATTTCTGGCCGTATTGACTATTTTAGATTTGTCATGTTTAGAATTAAAGTTAATTAATCTACCTGGTGCGGTAGGTTTTTTATACCAATCAAAAGATAATTGGTTATTCTTTTTTATATCAAGAGTATCGAGAAAAGGTAGTTTTCCATCCTTCTCCACCTCAAATTTAAATTTAATACTCCTGTTGTATCCATTTAGATTATTTAGAAATTCTTCCACCGTATCAGTTTTCACAATTGCGAAAAGGTCATCGACGTATTTGGTAAGCAAACGTGGCTTATAAGGGAAGCCTTTTTCAAATTTCTCCAGTAAATCTTCCATTACAATGCCTTCTATGACGGGGGATGCTGGGGAACCCATGGGCATACCGCAACGTTGCTCATAAATTTTATTGTTTAATTTAAAATATCAGTTATCTCTAATGCAGAAACGAACCACTTATAGAAAAAGTTTAAACGTGGCTTATAAGGGAAGTCTTCTTCAAATTTCTCCAGTAATTCTTCCATTACAATGCCTTCTATGACGGGGGATGCTGGGGAACCCATGGGCATTGTTATTGTTTAATTTAAAATATCTGTTATCTCTAATGCAGAAACGAACCACTTCTAGAAAAAGTTCTTTTGTGATTGTGGTGTGGTTCTTTTTCTGGTTCCACTTGGATGCTATAATTTCTAAGGCATGATTTACGGGAATGCTGGGAAAAAGTGATATGACATCAAATGACACGAGACTCTCGTCATCATTTATGTATGTATCTTTTATTTTGTTTTTAAATTCAATCAAGTCTTTTACGTTATTACGATTTGGTTATGTTTGTGAGAATATTAACCACATACTTGTATAAATTGTTCGAGGGGGAGTTGACAGACGAACAAATAGGTCTCAATGGGATATCTGCTTTATGAATTTTGGGCAGGCCATATAATCTAGGTGCATTGGAAGTTTTGCTTATTAGTTTGTATTTCTCTTCTAAATCTATAACTTTGTTTTTAAAAAATTTGTTTACAATCTCATTATTTTTGTCTTGTAATTTATAAGGGGGATCTCGTTTCAATACCCGGTATGCCGAAATGTGATTTACCAAAAGTTGTAACTTCTTTTCATAGTCCGACTTATCCATTAAGACGGTAACATTACCATTATTCATACAGCTAACAGAGGCTGGGCTACACCTTGTGCCAAAGTTCTGGAAACACTGGTCAGTGCTCACTTTCCAGACTGCACCTCTAACTATACTCTCGAACTCGTAGGTCCTTGAAACCTTCAAATCTTCAGGATCGGACGAAAGCTGCAAGCACCGAATGATCTAATAAATACGCTGCTAGCTCGAACTTAGAAAGCATTCCTCAACATGGGTAGACCTACGGAGTGGACTAAGGTAGTCTATAACCAAAGGAGGAAGGAAATCCTGCAACAACCCAAAGGGTCTCAGACCAATAAGTTGTCGTCTTTCGTCGTGAAAATTCCAGAGAGACTGCTAAATTGCTATATTAGGCGATCGGCAACTCCAGCACTAATCTCCAGCAGACAGAGTGCTGATTCTAGAGGCAAGTCCGTAGAGACAGCTCTACACACTATCACATCAAGAATAGAGAAGATACTTGCCTTGAATTTTTGCTCAGCATTTTTCTCGACATAGAAGAAACCTTTTACAACGTTCTTCCAACTGCGGTTACAAATCTTCTACGTTCGCTAGGAGCGGAAGAGCATCTTGTTAAATTTGTTGAATTCCTTCTAAAAAGGAAAAATATATAATCCGAAATGGGAACTCTTCATTACTTTGCCAGCAGAGGATGGTGATTATCACCCGCAGACGCATAATACCAGAATTCACCACACAATACCGTCAGATTGCTGGGACAACATATTTTTCACAAAGATACCAGAGAGGAGCAAGTGGGCAGATTGCATGGAACCGGAAAGTCAAGAAATCTCAGTCTTCACGAACGGCTCTAAACTGAACAACGGAGTTGGCAGTGGAATATTCTTATTTTGGAAAATAGTTAAGCTGCCATAAAGTCCTTGCAATGTGTGATACATCGTCACTTGTGTAATTAAGGTTTAGGGGAACTTCTTAGTAAGCTATCTGATAAGTGCAACCTGAGAGCAAAATGGGAAACAGGTCACAGTAACATCTCGGGAAGGCTGGCACAAATCCTTGGGCTAAACCCTCCCAGAGGGTGCCGGCTGGTAATATGCAGAACAGTTTCCCCTTCCAGGGGAGTGCTAGCTTAGTTTAGGAATCATTTCCATTTGTGCCCCAGCTCCTTAATAGCTCAGGCATATGGAAATGGTTTTTAAACTTGGCCTCAAGGTGGAAACTGGACCACGCCCACTTGAAAAGGTGTTCCACCCCTAATCCAGGGTGTTATGCGATTCCATGCCCATTGGATGGTTTGCAGTCAGGGGCATCCGACTGTATTCTTATGGAGCCTCCCGGATATCGGTCCACCTCCGGGAGTAACGGCGACTTGTTGCGGTATGGGGCTCTACCGCAGTCGACCTCATTGTTTCCCCTATCCCTTAGCTTTCAGGCTGCCGAACGGTCTCACCTTAGTAGGCAGCTGACGAACCAGATGTGATGACCAACAAAAACCTTGCCTCGCATCCATCCACGGGTAAAGATGCCGCCCTTGGACAAGGCATTAAAAAAGTCCACAATTCGTCGGGAACCGCAAAGACGGCGCCGACCAGGCCTTCACGGCAACAAACAAATCTTCGGCCACCTGTGCAAGCTAGCGGTAGGACTAAACCCCTTGTGGGCAAGTCCAAATCCGTGGCAGCCGGCAAAGCTAGCACCAAAGAGGGAAAGCAACGTCCGACTAAGCAAGCACAGGAGGCCCGTCCCACGCCCGTATCGGGCACCTCTTGTCAGCAGGTGGCTGGTAACAACAGTAAATCCTCCACGGACAAAAGTACTGCCTCCACCGCTGCAAAGCTACCTCGCAAGCCGGCTGAACCCCTTTGAGGGTTTCAAGGCAAATAAGGGAACCCCGATTTCGGTCAGCAATCAGCGGAACATTCGCAATGCTGTCAAAATCGTTGAGAAGCTTGGCAACTCTCCTAGCGACAAGTTGACGGCAGAGCAAAAAAGTTCTCTGACCTGGACCAGGAAGATTATTGCTGCCAAGAAGAGCAGGACAAAACAACAACCCCATCCCTTCTTCCTCTTCTGCCACCAAACAACCTTCTGACCCGAAGATGCCGGCCTTTAAGAGACAAAGGTCTATGGGAAATGCCTCGAGCGATCTCAAAAGCACCGGCCTTCGGCCTCTACTCCCCCTGCCCTGGCCAAAACCTTCAGCGAGGCGGCTAATGCCAATTTTACGCTGGCGGTTTTGAATCGCGGTCACCGGGATCAGAACATAACCCCGGATAACTGGAAGGATGTCCTTAACGGCCTTTTCAAGATCTTTAAGGACATCATGACCAAGTATCCGAGGCTGGCTCCCACTATCCGTGATGCCGGCTGGTACCAGGGTAGGGTCAAGCTTGTTTCCTCCGCCGACGAACGCTGGTGCAAGCTCTACAAACTCGCCATAGCTTCGCTAGGACAGCTGTGGCCCGGGGCCAGGTTGGATTCGGTCGGTGTGGAAGAAATTCCGAACAGACCGAGAGTTTGGGTCTGGGTCCCAGACAGCATATCGGATCCTGGCGAGATCCTGGATACCATCGCGGAGTCGAATAAGGGGATACCTTCGAGCGATTGGAGGATCGTCCGGGTCGGGGAGAGAAGGGCGAAGCAGCGTTATGTTGGCTTCATCATAAACGAGGCTTCTCTTCCTTGGCTTGACGAATGTGGTGGAGTGTTAAGCTACGGCTTCTACTCCATCACGTTGAAAATTCGAAGGGATAGTACAAAGGAGGAAACACCAGACGAGGGTGAGCCTGTACCTTAGGGCAAGGAGTTAGACAGAAACACACCGTGTGGATCTGCTGCTCATGGCACTGGGGATGGGACCGCCACCGCGCCGGATGATCTGGTGATTGGTGATACCGCCACAACGAATCTCAGGGACCCATGCAACAACTTAAGTGGACATGGGGCCGATATCGAACTGGCACGCAGCATTCCAGATGCCGAGAGCGATACACTCTAGGTATCTGAGTTTGCTGGCCAGTTCTTTACGGGCATGGACGAGCAGCTACTTCTGGAATCCGACCCGTCGGATGCCGAATTCGACGATACTATCTTAGAGGGGGTATCCGACGATGCGGATCAGCAGAGGATGGACTTCGATGCCGCAAACGAACTTTAACGGGCGCGCAGGTACTGCAGATAAACTTGCACCACTCTAAGGCAGTCTCGGCTGCCCTAATTTTACGCCTCAGCACAACGTATGAGGACGTCGTTTTATTCCAGGAACCTTGGGTCGTTGGCAGCAAGGTCTGTGGACTCTTTTCTAAGGAATACCAGCTGGTGACACCGCCCGTGACAGGTAGAATCAGATCTTGTATTCTAATTAAGAAAAATCTAGTATTTATTTTACTATCTCTTTTTAGCGACGAGGACTTTATCTGTATTAGCCTCGAGCTACAGGTTCAAAAAATCTGGCTGACGTCCGCCTATCTTTCGCACGATCGCCCAACTTCTGTGCAGGATCGGCTCTGCAAAGCGGCACGGGAGGCCCACAGTAAAGGGTTCCCGATAATAATAGGGGCCGATGCCAATGCACCTCACACTGCTCTATCGTTATTAACAATAGGGGTGAGTCTCTTTTTGATTCTATTATAAATAACAATCTAAGTATATGCAACTCTGGAGACAAACCAACTTTCATCACCTCAAACAGGAAGGAGGTTCTAGATGTTACTTTAGTTTCAGGGGCATTCTCTGACCTTGTCAAAAATTGGAGCGTTTCCAACAAAAACTCCTACATCGATCATATGTATACCATTTTCACTCTGCTCTTGCGTACACCGCCTAGGGTGGCTTACAGGAATAGGAGACGTACGGACTGGAACCTTTATAAAAAAGTCCTATCCTCTACTGTCCTAAAAAACGCTTCTCACGGTAGGCCGAGCCTGCCGCTACAACTGATGAAGCGCCAACATTGAAGACACAACATTTGCTTCTCTAGGTGAGCTAGACTCATCGTCAAAAATAAAAGAAGCAGTAGATCTTATCACCAAATCTTGTAACGCTGCCTTCACATTAGCCTGCCCGGAGATTAAGGTAAGGGGTAAAAAGAAACCCTATTGGTGGAACCAAGAAATCTCCCAACAGAGGAAAAACAGCAGAAAACTCCTTAACGAGGCTAAGCGCACTGGAATCTGGTCACATTAAGAAGTAAATCCAGAAGGCCAAAAGAGACTCCTGGAAGAAATTCACCAATGACATCGAAGAAGTCTCAGAGGCCAATCGCCTACGAAAGGTCCTCTCCATAAACCTCATACCTCCAAGCTGCATTCGCACAGCGAACGGAGAATGGACCACTTCTAGTACGGAAATTCTGGAAACCCTTGTCAGCACTCACTTTCTAGGCTGCAGATCTCAACCATACCTCTTAAACACGCAATGTAACCCAGGGCCGTTTCGACCCCTGGACCACATTGTAAGCGAAAAAGAGTTATCTGGGCAATCAAGTCCTTTAAACCTTTCAAATTTCCGGGAACGGATGGAAAATTTCCCGCTGAATTTCAAGCTGCAAGCGATTTTATAAACCCGCTGCTAGCTAAAATCTACAAGGCTTGCTTCTACCTGGTCTATATCCCCACGGAATGGACCAAGGCAAAGGTAGTCTTCATACCCAAAGGAGGCAGGATATCGGGCAAAAATCTAAAGGATTTCAGACCAATAAATCTGACCTCCTTCCTCCTAAAAGTTCTAGAAAGTTTGCTGGATGCCTATATTAGACGATCGGCAAATAAGGCACTAATCTCCAACAACCAACACGCCTATTCTAAGGGCAAATCCGTAGAGACAGCTCTACATGCTATCACTACAAAGATAGAGAAGGGTCTTGCCTTTAAAGAATTTACGCTGGGTGTCCTTCTCGACATAGAAGGAGCCTTCAACAACGTTCTCCCAGCAGCGGTCACAAAATCTCTACGTTCACTGGGGTGGAAGAGCCTCTTGTGAAATTCGTCGAGCTCCTTCTAAACAAGAGAATCATTATCTCTGAGCTGGGCAGCTCATCGTTAATAAGGTATACCAACAGAGGAACCCCCCAGGGGGGCGTTCTTTCTCCTCTACTATGGAACCTGACGGTGAACGCTCTCTTATCTATACTACAGCCCACCGGATGCCAAGTCGTTGCACAAGCCGACGACATAGACTTGACAGTTACCGGCAAATACCTTCCGGTGCTTGGCGAACTCTTGCAAAATGCTCTTAATCTAACAAACACTTGGTCTAGGGAATGCGGACTCAGCATCAGCAGTGAAAAAACTGAGATGGTGCTTTTTACCCGTAAACTCATTACACCGGAATTTACCTTCCCGTCCCTAAATGGGAGGGAAATCAAACTCTCTACCGAGATTAAATATCTCGGAGTTATTCTAGACAGGAAGCTTGACTGGAAACGAAATATGGAGGAACGATCCAGGAAAGCCACAATGGCTCTCTACGCTTGTAAGTTGGCAATCGGAAAAAGGTGGGATCTCCAGCCACGCATAGTCCATTGGATCTACACGGCAGTGGTCAGACCCATATTCTTCTACGCCGTCACCGTATGGTGGACGACACTCGATATCGAATCTAACAAGAGCAAAGTAACGAGAGTGGAGAGGATGGCGGCAATGCTTACCAGCGGCGCCCTTCCCTCCACTCCCACCAAAGCTCTTGAAGCCATATTATTCCTTCTCCCAACTGATCTATATGGTAGATACTGTACCTCCTGCAACGCGGCAAGGCTCAACGCTATCGAACTATGGAGGGACTGCAGGTTTGGTCACACACGGATCCTGAAGCAAGTCCCCGAAACCTTCTTGAAATTGGACCATAAAAAATCGTCCCCTCGCTGGGACAACAAATTTTCCACAAGAATCCCAGAGAGGAACGAGTGGGCAAACGCCGTGGAGCCGAGATCTCACGAAATCTCCGTTTTTACAGATGGCTCTAAACTAAACAACAGAGTCGGCAGCGGAATATTCTCGGAGAAGCCCAATCTAAGCGAGAGCTTTCGCTTACCCGATCACTGCAATGTTTTTCAGGCTGAACTCATAGCTATCTGGAAAGCAGCCCTCTATCTTGCTAACTTGCAGGTGACCAATTCTATTTCAATTTTCTCTGACAGCCAAGCTGCCATAAAATCCCTGCAATGCAGTAACACCTCGTCACTAGTGGCCTTGAAGTGCAGAGAAACCCTCAACAAACTAGCTGAAAATTGCAGCCTAAGCATAATATGGGTTCCTGGCCACTGTGACATCTCAGGAAACTGCGCCGCGGATGAGCTAGCTAGGGAAGGCACCAACCTGCAAACGATAACCACCGCTGGTTGGGCCAGCCCTCCTCTAAACACTTGCAAACACTACCTGCGATCTCTTTTCACGGCTCACGCACACGCCAGATGGGCCAAGGAACCTACATGTAGTATATCCAAGCAAATGTGGCCTAAGCTGGATGAAAAGAGATCGCAATCGGTGATATTGTTAAACCGTATCTCTATAAGCCCACTAGTGGGCCTTCTTACAGGTCACTGTCTCATGTGCACTCACGGTGCCTATATGGGCCTGCAGACAAAGGATTTATGCCGCAGCTGTAGGGACGATGAGGAGATAGAAAGCGTAGAGCACTATCTGTACCATTGCCCCACACTGTCAAAAACCAGGTACCAATGCCTCCACAGACACTCCTTTGGATGCCTTGCGGAACTTGAATCTATAAACCCAAACGACATATTGCGTTTCATTAGGCGAACGCGCTGGTTCAGCCTCACTGGGGTCTAAACTTTCTTCTTCTTCGAAAGTAGGGTAACAGGAAATAAGGACCCCCCTCGTGGTAGCACAACGGCCTACGTGAGTCTCCGCTCGGACAGCGGAGGCAGCCACTTTAACCTAACCTAACCTAACATCTCGGGAAACTGTGCTGCTATGAGCTAGCAAGAGAAGGCACCAGCTTGCAAAAATCACCTCTTAATACTTGTAATCACTCGCTGCGATCTCAGTTCACGGAACAAGCTAATTCGAGATGGGCCATGGAACTAGGGTTGCCAGATTTCTTTTGGGGAAATTCAGTACATTCGCCTATTTCAGCTATAAAAAATCAGGATAATTCAGTACACTTTTGTTAAAAACAAAATATTTATAATTCACAGCGAGTTTTATTAAGCATACATTAAAAAAGAAAATATACATTAATTTTTACATATTTAGGTACATATTATTCATGTACGGCGTCCTTGTACGCTCATACTCAATAAGTTCCATTATATTCACGTACTGATTGATTCATACATTGTAAGATTTACAGCATATATTTATGTATAATAAAATTAAATTATTTTCTACATACTCATACGGATATTCTTTTTTCCTAATACTTGTTTGATTTTTGTGCCATTTTGATTAGTTGTTGGCCGTCATTGTTTTTTAAAAATTTAATAAACTCCTCACAATTCATTTTAAAATTTACTTTTATTTGAAGTTCACTTTCAATTGATTTAACTAAAAGGCGATTTCTTTCTTTACTCCACGCTGCAAACATTAAACTAAAATTTCGCTCAACAGCTGCGTTGGAATGTGGAATTAAGAAAATAACGTTACAAATTTTTTCAAAATGGGGAAAAGAGCCACTATTGAAAAATGGTATCCATTTATTTTCAAACTTTTGTTTCGTTTGTAAGAAAATTTGTTAAGGCAACAAATTCATTAAACAGCATATTTAAATCGATGTCTCTAATATAAAAATCATTAATTATTTCCGTGAATTGAGAGAAATTCATTTCGTTCCTAAAAGAAATACTTTCAATTTTACAAATTTATTATCATTGTACTGGAATTTTTTTCCAGATAACTTTTTTTTCCAATGTACTTAATTTTTGCAAAGCACTTGGCGTATTTCAAAGCGTTTGCAACTCTGTTTACTTTATTTTGTATTTATGTGTATGATAACGAAGTGGAAAAGAACATTTGTAAAACAGAACAGTGCGACTCTGATCATGAAAATCAAAATTTTTTTTTAATCATGTGAAATAACTTCAGAAGTGTTGCGGTTAAATATGTCGAGATAGAAAAATCAGTACAAATCAGGACAGAATTGTAAAAAATCAAGACATTTGCGTATTGAATTGGGAATTGTAAAAATTCAGGACAGCGAGTGAAAATTCAGTACTGTCCTGCCTAAATCAGTACGTCTGGCAACCGTACATGGAACCAACATGTAGGTGTCCAGGAAAATCTGCGGAGCTAGAGTCAGCATATATAAACGACGCTCTGCGCTACATTAGTCAAACGCTGCACCGTGTTTCGTGTAGAACAAGCTAGCTGGACAAAAACAAAGTTCTTATTCCAAGAAAAGTGCAATGAGAAATGAAAGAAAACAAACAAAATAACGGGATTTTTGCTTTTTTTATATTTTTTCTCATATATATTGAGTAATTGAAGTAAGAAGGCAGGAGTGGCCGTAAAATGCATTGATTAATTCGGAAAATTCTTGTTAAATATTAAGCTTCATATTTCTTTTAAGTGAACACTTTTATATAATTTTTTTGATGGATTCTAAGCTCGAAGGTAAGTGAAATTTTTTAATAGTAATTCTTTCGCAATTATATTATTTTCAATATATTTAACATTCCGTTATTAAGAAAAAAAGGTATTTTTTCTCTATATTTTTAATTTTAGGGACAAAAAAGTTACATACATCCGCCGACATCCGGGCTAAATTTTACATATGTTATAGTCGCAAGTATTCTCTAATAGTCCAAAGAAAAAACCATTGCGCATTCTTCGCACATCTATTTTTAATTTTTTTTTTGTATATTTAGTTATCTCTACATACAAAATAGGATGTATGTACGTACCAGCTCCGACGAGATATTTGAACTTTTAAAGCTGATCTACAAACGGCAAAACCAACCCCAGGTATAGGGAACAAACACGTAGCCATAAAACACACAAAAATAAACGCGCAAGGTCAACAAGAGCACACCAAAAGCAAAAAGGCGAAGATCACTGACTTCAACCTGCCACAACCTACCGCACCAGTCACCAAGGCATAAAAACAGGTACATACAAAGCAATCCTAATGCAGATATAACCATACAGGAACGCTACACAAAACAACCCCATTTGGTAGCATCTACGCCAATACCTGAATGTAATATAAATAATAATAATAAGGTTTATCCATCATTTTATAGTCTAAGAAAAGCTAAGGAAGAATGCTATCCAAATGAAATTGATGTGGGTGAAACACGTGCGGAAATTAAAGTCCAGTCCGTATTAGATAAAACTGTTGAGCGTTTAGTTTTAGCAAATCAAGAAGTTTTTGTTAGTTTATTACCTACAAACTTGACGTATACTTTAATCAGCAAGTGGGGTTGCGATGGAAACTCTGGCCATAGCACATATAAGCAAAAGTTTACATGCAGTTCTGACACTGATGAATTTTTGTTTATATTTTTCTTCGTTCCTCTTCAATTACAGGATGAAAAAGGTAACATTGTTTAGCAGAATCTTCGACCTTCTTCTACCATGTATTGTCGTCCAATTAAATTTATTTTTTCTAAAGAAACAAAAGATTTTATTGTTTTTGAAACGAACAAAAGAGGAGATAAATGCGTTGTTGCCAACAAAGTACATGCTCGAAGAATACAAAGTTTCCGTAAATCACAAGATGCTTCTAACAATGATTGACGGAAAAGTTTGCAATGCTTTGACTGAAACTTCTTCTTCACAAAAGTGTTATATTTGTGGTGCCAATCCAAAAGATATGAATAATGAGTTATGGGACTTTACGCCTAACCGAGATAATCTTGATTTTGGTTTGTCTACTCTCCATGCATGGATAAGATGTTTTGAATGCTTGCTTCATATAAGTTATCGCCTCGAAGTAAAAAAAGTGGCATCTTAGCAATGAGGCAGATAAACAGAGTGTAAAGCTGCGTTCCAACGAAATCCAGAATAAATTTTAAACTGTACTTGGATTGATAGTAGATAAACCAAAACCAGGTTTCGGCAATACCAATGACGGCAACACTGCTCGTAGGTTTTTCGAAAATTCTGAGGCTAGTGCTGAGATTACGGGATTGGATGTAACGCTCATCAAAAGATTCGACACTCTCCTTCGCGCATTAGCATCTGCGTACAATATAAATATCCAAAGATTTGAAAAATTTGCGGTCGAGACTAAAAAACTATATATAGATCTCTATCCATGGTTTAATATGCCTGTTACAGTTCATAAAATCTTAGTGCATAGTACTGATATTATAAAATCAGCAATTTTACCTATTGTTCAACTTTCTGAGGAAGCACAGGAAGCCCGTAACAAAGATTTGAGACGATTCAGGGATGATAACACACAAAAGCAGCCGCGTGAAGCCACGAATAGAGATCTTATGAATATGTTGCTTATAACATCGGATCCTTTAGTTAACAGTTTTAGGGAGATACCTAAGAAAACATTTAAAAGTCTGACTTCAGAAGTCTTAAATTTACTGTCCCCCGATAACGTTGAGGAGTCTATAAATACCCCAGTTGTTTCAAGCTTTCACAGTAGTGTTGCTGATGCTCATGGCTATTCCACAAGTGACTCATCGAATGAAAGTGATGATAGCGAAGAATAACATAATTATAAAAGATAACCTACCCTATAACTTTTTGTTGGATCAGGTTTTATTTAATTTAAATCTATTGTCTTTTCTACTTTGTATTATACTTTACTTTTAAGTTTTTGTAATAAGGTATTTCCACATAATTAATTTAATTATTTACATTGTTGTTATATTGTAATTCACTTTTACATTCCTGACTGGTACTATAAAATAATTTTGTAAAAATTGTAGTGCCAGGATAAATACTCAAATAAATACAAAATATGTATGTACATATGTACAGTCACTCACATAATTAAGTAGACACCCCTTTTTGGACAATTCTTGCAATCCTCGTTTTCGCAAATTTATTTTAACTAATTTCCCATAAGAAAATTTGTCACGATCTATAACAAAAACTAAATTATATTTAAAAAATGTTTGAAAAATTCGACGAATTTTCATAAAAAATTTTAATTTTTTTTTTGGAATTTTTTAGAGTATTGAGATTTGTAGTCCATTCAATTTAAGTACAATAAAGTAATATTCTTAAGTCCTTTAAATTTTTTTGGATCTATGTCACTTATTCACATTAGTTACTGTATACGAAATAAGCAAATGTATGCATATGAAGTAAAATTTTGGAAAAAAAAATAAAAAAAGACGATATGCCTCAAAAAAATGACGTAGTTGTAATAAAACGGAAAATCTCATAAAATAATTTTGTCCAGCTAGCTTGTTCTACACGAAACACTGTGCGCTGGTTTAGCTTAATGGGTATATGAATCATTTTCTACGGAAAGGAAACAAGGGTTCCTTCGTGGCAACAATAGCCTTCGTGCGGCCACTTTAACCTTACCTAACCTATGTAAATTGATTAAGTAAGTTTAAATTATAGTAGATATTACAAAAAATTTGATTTTTTATGGAATAGATTTATTTATTTATTGTTTTTTTTTTTTTTACAAGTGAATTTTGATTTTACGAGCACCCTTCCAAAGTAACAGATTAAAAATTATATTAGGTATATATAATAGAGGCCCCAATTTTTTATTAAACTTTTACGAATCTTTAAGTTATTCTAGATCATAATCTTCTGGCTGCCAACCCAAGTCAGAGAAATCAGAATCCTACGATGACGGAAGCAAATACAAGCTTGAAAGTTTCTGTTAATAGATATATTAATTGCACTTACATTTGACTCGAAACTGTGTTCTTGGTCAGGCATTTTTCTTGACGTACATGCCATATATGCCACCCCAGTATTGTGTCCAGTGCATTCACACGTTTGATTGGCTCTTGGTATTGCGCTAAATATCACACGCTTTGCGAATATAGTTGCGAATCTTTTAATAGAATTTGTCCGTTCTGATAAAACTTTGTTCATGCTAAAAATTGATCCCCCAGTTTCTAAAGCTAGAGGTAGGCATATTCCCAAGTTATTTTTGGAAATTTTGATTTCATTCCGCATATTTCTATCTCCTTCGGGGAAACGGGTCGAATAAGCAAAATGTCGGTCAAAGCCAAAAAGAAAACGCGATTTACGTGGCTTATCAGTATCAAGTCCTGTATAGGTCAGAACATGTAACTTGACTCCTTCTTCGTTCATGTATTGTAAAATTGAGGAATAATCAAACCGAACTTGCGTTACATCGCAACCGCTGCAAGACAAGAGTATAAATATTTTCGAAACTCCTGGTCGAAAGTCCAAGGTGGAAGCAGTAGAAATAGCTTGTAATACATCACTGTCCACATTAGGAACATTGTCATTTTTAATAAAGTTCATCACATGTCTGTAATATTTTTGTAGTTCAAGAGAGCTACTTACGAATACACCATTTCCCTTTGAAATAATAAATGGATTCAATTGTGCCCCAAATGCTACCACGGCATACCTGAAATAGAAAATACGAACGAGGGTAATTTTAAAAAACCAATTCGTAAGTAAATACATTCATCGCACAATATTAAGTAAACTGCCCATAGCTAATAATCATGAACTAATATCGCCCGTGGTCGAAATCCGACCAACTTTAATTCTTTCGACTCGCTAAAGCTTATATGCTTTTTAGGGCCTCATTCTCTATTACGAAACAAGCGTTCGTTTCGCCTCAGAGACGAATCGCTAGTGTATTTGCACTATGTTGAACGATGGTAACATATCATTTGACAATTGTTTTTGTCTTCCTGTTAGGCATAAAGTAAAAAACGTAAAGACCGAACGAAAATAATAAAGACTACCATTGCTAGACGAAATCGTTTGGAGGCATTCGTTTGAGTTATCGTTCGCAATATAGAATGAAGTCCTTAATATGCATTAGAGTTCACGATTTCATTCGCATATTTTCGAGCAGCCCGGGTGTTCAAGCAACAAGTACTCGCATAACTCCCCAATGTACTTTATCGAAAAATGTTGAGCTAGAGCATGGAGCTTCTTCGATAGCCTCGAATAATTTTTACGTTCATTCCTTTTAACTTTTTTGTCAGCACCTTATTTGTAAGCTTAATAAGCTATTTAATCCCTACTGCTATGGTCTTTGGAAACGAAATAAAATTTAGTCGTATACTGATTCATGGAAAGGTCAGCTAATAAAATGCTTTAAACGAATAGCGTTCATATAGGTATGTATTAGTTAGTGCGTCTAAACAAAGGATATCATAGGGATATCAACCAATTTCTTGTGTTCTGCTATAAATATGGTGTTAGGAGACGACACGCCGCCACACAGAGACGATTCTGGCCACAGTGATTTACCAAACTTACTGTGATATGGATATATGTGCAGCAGCGGCCATTACCGCAGAAGCGCTTTCATGCACTTGTTATTGTAATACGCTTAGGAAAGCGCACCACATATCTCCGCGCGAAAATCGTGGTCGTTGCGGCGTTTTTTTTTTTAAATGCCATAGGCAAAGGCTTAAATTAATTAATAGCAAAGATTAGACTTTAAGTCAAGAGACTCAAAACCAAACTGAACTCTTTTCTTTATTCAAAATCAAAAGAAAGCGTAAATGCACAATGCCTACTACTAATTAGCCTGAATCGTTTACTTAAATTTGGAATGACAAGTTTAACAATAATTTTGTATTGGATCAGAAGTTGTTTGCCAATTCGTTGCATTATATTTAACATGAATTTAGCAATATTAATTGGTGTTGACTCTGCATTTTATGTTTAATTATTAAGCCGGAAGTTACTTTTATTTATTTTGTTATACTTTATATGAATTTATCAATATCGTCTTGTGCTGAGTCTGCACTTACATAACTTGAAGAATTATTGATAATTGGGGGCTATTGGCATTATACATAACTACTCCCCCTTTTAGATTAGAATGCTAGTGGATTCTGTAGTTTAAATTAATTTTAATATTTCTATGTTTGAATACAACAACGCATATCAGAATTATTACAACAATCAGAATCAACAAATTGCATACATAAGATAAATTACTTTGATATTTCAGACTAAAAATTTATTTGGCCTTCTTCTACTATTTCATTAAAAGTAATCTTTTTTGAAAAGTTTTGATTTTTTTCATATTTTACACTTGAAATTTTTTCTTGTATTTTTTCAATAGATTTTGAGAAATAATAATCATTTATTTTTATTGAATAGTTGTTGCATCTTATTAATTTATTTTCGTTTAGAAGAATTTCATCATTAGTAAATGTTTGATTTATTAACAGATTTTTTGCATTTTTTACAATTATTGTATCCATATTTAGTTCTATTATTTCTAATTCCCTATTTTTTATAAGTTGGCAGGAAGATCTTATTATGCAATTTTAGCTTGGTTTCATATACTTAAGCTGTTTATTTTCTTCAAACTTCATTAATTTATTATCATACTCGAACACTTTTTCTATGTCATATTAAAATCTTATATGTCCCATTAAAATCTTTGTTGGGTATTGGGATAATATACCTAATTTTAAAGCTTATAAATGTCTTGGGAATTTTAATTGCAAATATTAAATATGTGTTATTAAAATAGGCTGTACTTAACTGTATATCCTGCAATTTTATGAAGTCAATATCATACTTTATTATATCTTCACTTGTCAAAATACTAGGGTGCGATGTATTATACTTTGAAGCGACTCGTTATCCTGAATTTGTTCTATCCTGCTTTTTAGCAATTGAATTTTGGTTAATTGCTCTAAATACAGATTTCTCTCATATTCTTCATGGACCCGTTTACTTATATAATTAAAATGGTCCTCTATTTTATTCCTATCGCTACTTATTGTTTCGTGTAATTGTGCAAATGTGTTTTCAAAATAGTCGTTTACCTGTATTTGTTTACTGATGTTTTCGTCTGAGTAAAAAGAGGATTTTCTATATCTTGTCTATCTTCCTCATCCATGCTACCAAATATCCATTTAGATAAACCACCTACGGCATTAATTAGCACACGCCTCGCTCTATTTCTTCTGGGTGTTAACTTTAATAGTTTATTCCTAGCGTCTAATAATTCTATTCGAAGTAAGTCTTTGAAATTGGCTTTCATCATAACTACATTGTGAGTCATTGAATTTAATATGTCTTCTATTTTATTTAAATTTATCATGTGTATTACTATTTCAACGTCTTTAACTATTTGTTCCTCTGTTACCTGAATGTCTACGAACCCTGTCCGATCCAGTATTTTTGTCACCTGCACGAGCGTATTAGTCTGGCGTATCCATACCGTCGTCAATAGCGTCAGGATCAACAATATCTGCAAATTTACGAAGTAGTTTAATGTTGCATGGATGAACATTATCTAACTTATTTTTTTTTAAATCTAGGTTGCTCCTTGTGCCTAACTGGCTTGTAGCTTTTATAAAGCCTTCTTTCGTTCTTTCAACATAACTCTTTTTCTGTTTAATTTATTAATTATTTTCTTTTTAGTAGTTGATAAATTTTTTCTGACAAAATCCTGCTCTATTTTCTTCCTTTGTACCTAATTGGGTGCACATTTATCTATCATTGTAGTTTCTGATTGCTTTATGCATTATCTGTTTTATTGTTAGGTCCCTATTCAGCTTGTATAAAATTTTAAAATTTTTCTGCTTTTGTGCTGTGAAATCTTTCAGCATCGGAGTTTCCTGCATGACTGTTGGGCTGTGTCAAATGGATTTCTATATTTTCATTACCTAAAAATTCCTTAACCCTAAAAGCCTTAAATTCATTGTCCGCCACTATATTCTTTGGCTTTCCGAATTTCGGAAGACCGCAGTTGTTCGATAATCGTGACAGGGTTTCTATCATTTAGAGGATACGCTGGTTCAAATTTAGAAAATTTGTCTATAACTGTTAAAAAAACTATGACCTTTTATAACATAAGTGTCTATATGTATAATGTCGTTTTTCTCTGTGGGAGTTTCTAAGTTTCTCAGTTTCTGATAACCTGAACTTCGGCTTGATTGGGTTTCTGTCGTGTTTCACTTCTTGGTATATGTCACATTGGTTTATAACTATTTGAATTAGTTCCAACAGTTTAGGAAAATGAATTTTATTTTAAATGAGTGAAGATTTTCCCTCACTTGATATAATGAAATTTGTTTTACAGGCTCTACTTCTGTTTCAATGTCTTGCGCGCTCATTGTACACTTATAATATTTGTGTCGTTTGAAAACATAGAAATAAGTTTTTCTTGTACAATATTGTAGTTATGATCGGAAATTTCTGAATATGTACCTATAATCCCTTTGAAATATAATTTCGAAATATTTCACCTAATCTGTCAAAATCACTATCTGCTATAAAAATGATTACTTTACCATGTAGTGATTTAAACTCTTCAATTTTGTTGTTAGTTAAAATTATCTGCGTTTCATATTTATTTACTATTTCTTCTCTAATAAAGAAATGGTCCTGCAGGTTTTCTTCTGCTGAATGTACTGTTGCAACTGTTTCAATATCTTCTATATTATTTGCTACATCTATACTTGCTTGTAAATTATTTTGGCATAAAATAACATTTTTATGAATATCTTCATATTCTGTTCCTTCTTCCGTAATTTCTAATCTAATCAGAAAATCTGCCACTTGGTTTTCCTTTCCTTATAGCTATTCAATATTGAAATCATACCCACTCAGCATTTAGATGATTAAATTTTCAATTTCCCTACATATAAATACAATTTCATTACTCTTTCTGACTAAATAATGAGTTATCATACAATTGAACAAAAGAAATAATCAAATATGAATACTTTTGATGAACAAAAACTGAAAAGCATTTTTCGATCACTTTTTGGAATCATTTTTGAAGTCGTTTTATGATTAAATTTTAATATTTCTTAAAAACCAACAAAAAAATAATCAAATATGCTTACCTTTGATGATCAAAAACTGAATATAGTTTTTCAATCACATTTTGGAATCATATTTGAATCAAATGTGTTTACTTTAGGTGATCAAAAATTTATAATAATTTTTCAATCAGTTTTCTGACTATATTTGTTGACTGAATAATGAGTTTTGTACTTGATAAAATTTTACTTTTCATTGAAAATCTTATTTTTTTCACATACACACATTTTTTTAATCATGAAGTTCAGAAAAAATATGTATATAAAATTTTTATTATTAAGACATTCTTCAAGACAATGTAATGCAAATGCTGCTCGTGCCCGAAGATTTCCCCAACCATTTCTCCACCTTCGGCTTTCCAGAAAATACATAATAGCTGGACAATACAAAAGTTGTGAGCTATTTGACCAGGTAAGTGAAACTCTCTTGACATATGTACCTGGATATGTCTTCAACATCCCGTGCCGTATCGCATTTTAAGATATTGACGATCATACCTGATGCTGGATGTTTTAGTCGCAGATGTATATAGGTCAAGTTTGTTTGCGAGTGACCTGTGGTTCAAATAGCTCACTTCCGCATGATTTCTTCCCCTAATGAAATAAGATTATTATGAAGTATCTATTTGGAATGTGATATGAAGAATAAATGCATTATAATCGCATTCAAAAAAATATCTCAACCAAAACGATTGAAATATGTTCACGAATATGATCAGAAAATGACTCTGAAAAGTAGTCAAATATTACTCTAAAACAATTAAAGCTCAATTTTACAATGATATCAAATATGAATAAAAAGCGTTTCGAAATATGAATCACAAATGATTATTCAAGAGTAATCACATTTATGGTACATTTTTCTCCCGACGATACGTTAATTTTCGAACAGAAAATGCTTTTAAATTTGAACGTTTTTAATCATCTTGGGGTATGATATTTGTATATTTTTTGATCAAAATTTTCAAAAAATGCTGGCTGGGTATTCTCCTAACTTTAACAGCCATTTTTGATGTCCTTTGTATTGTTTTTTTTCTTCTTTATTGATGGCGTATTTTAAATATAATACAATGTTTTCTAAAAAAAAATATATTTTGTGTGAGAAGATAGCTTAACATGTATGCATATTTGCTTCCTACGCTGTCAACTGCGTTAAGTCTAACTAGTGTGTTGTGCCAGCTTAAATATACCGGCGCCAAATTATTTTAATATACTTATTTACTCTGTTTTTTTGTTTTTTATAAAGAACAAATAAGAATAAATTATCTATATTTGTATTTTACAGGTTAATGTTATAATCTAGTAACAAGAGGCTTTTAACTTGTATTTGTATTTGTATTTGTATTTATTAGGCAATTCATCCCAGCACAACAATTTGACAAAAATTATTTTACAGTGCTAGTCGGTAAAAGGCATAAAATAGGAACAATCTAATCTTGAAACTTAAAGCTAATGACTATGGCTAAGAAAAGGTTACAACAAATAATATATTTAATAAATAGTAAATAGATAAATAAAGGAATGATAGAGTACATTTGCTTAGAAGGAATCAGTATTTTAATTGTCTAGGTTATTATAGAAACTTGTTAATTCTTTATTGAAGAGCAGAGCATTGCTTATAAGCCTAAGTCTAGAAGGGAGCGAGTTCCAAAGACGTATGGAATTAATGAAGAACTGGCGATCAGATATTAGCATACGATGTCTGAAGTGGGTAAGGAGAACAGATCTAGACGACTGGAGAAAATTTAGCCTCCGATACAGATAGTCAGGTTCCTTCATATATATTAATTTATGTAGCGTAGTGAGCGTTTTAAGTTTAATAAGGTTATCGAAAGAAATGTTTAGCAACCTGTAAGCATGTTGAGAGACGTGCTCTCTTGAAATGCAAATAATTGGAACATGTTTTAACATTGCCGGGCAATTTATTAAACATTCTAGCACCATAGCTACGTATTGAATTTGTGCTTCTTTGAGTACGGAAAAACCAAGTTTTTATATATAGGGTATTTCTAAAGTTATAGCTTATATTTCCTGTGAATTTTAAGTCAAGACTATGTTTAATCAAATTGTTTTTGATTTCGAAAACAATGAGCAGTGTCTGTAGAATACTATACTTTCTAAAGTCTAACCTATTTTCGTAAAGCTTGATAGTGGGAGTTATTCTGGGTAGTAACAGGATATTTTTTATTATTTTGTTTTGAAGTATTTGTAACTCATTTATTTTATTTTCTGCACATCTGCTCCAGATTGGATTTAAATACGTTAAACGTGACATAAAGTACGCATCGTATAATAGCCACAATTGTTTTCTGGGTATATTATTTCTACTTCTATATATTGCGAAATTTAGCGGTATTAACTTAAGTTTCAATCTAGTGATATGTTCGTGCCAATTTAAATTCGTGTCGAACCATATTCCCAGGTATTTCAACTTGTCTACCCTCGTGATAATTTTGTTATCAAATGCGAAACCAGGAAAATCTGTAATGCTCGGTATGGGTTTGAAGTTGTTAAAAATAATGAAATGTGTTTTTTCTAAACTAATTTTGAAATATCTTCAGTTCCTTGCCTTTTAAGCCTAGTTCAGCTAACTTACGAACCATTATCTTTATATTTGCTGAGTCAAAGGCATTTGATAAATCAATTGTCAAGAGAGCCACATAATTCTTTTTATCAGTATTTTCGTAGATATACTCTGTGCACGATATGCACGCGGTCATGGTGTTGGAGCATTCTACAAAGCCAAACTGGTTTTTCTCAGTTATATTATTTTGTGCTAGAAATGTTGTAAGTCGATCAAGAAGTATGCTTTCAGATATTTTATCAATCAATATTTTCGTAGATATACTCTGTGCACGATATGCACTCTGCCATGGTGTTGGAGCATTCTACAAAGCCAAACTGGTTTTTGTCAATTATATTATTTTGTGCTAGAAATGTTGTAAGTCGATCAAGAAGTATGCTTTCAGATATTTTATCAATGGTGTTGAGTTTCGTTATTGGCCGGTATTTTGAACATAACTCTTTACTTCCGGCTTTATGTACAGTAGGGCGGGTCGATTTAAAAATCGCTCATTGCTCTTGAAAATCGTATTCTAGGGATCAAGATAAGAAACTTTGCCGAAGGAACCATACCTCTAAAACGAATTCTGATGTCCCCCCCCCCCCCCCCCCCTTTAGGTCGAATTTTGGGTAGGGGAAATTTCAATTCTACCTGCTGTGTCTTGTGGTGGCTAAAAAAAAACAACACAAGCAATTTTACGATCTGCAATTGTGTCACAGTGATACCTTAATTTTTTAAAACGGTTGAATAAAAAACCCACACAACTATGTTTACGACATGCAAATGCATCACAGTGATGCCTTGGTTTTAAAAGGGGGTTGTAAAAACGCTAATTTCTAGTAATTTTTTTAAATTTCTTTTCTATTACTAAGTTAAATTCATTTTTTCATTTAAATAGGTTCTGACTAAATAAATTTCTAAAGAGAAAAATAAACTCCAAAAAGAAAAAACATAGGCATTTCAAAGTGGGATTTTTCAAAATTTGCCCCTACGACCCAAAGGGGGGCACATCAGAATTCGTTTTAGAGGTATGGTTCCTTCGGCAAAGTTTCTTCTTTTGATCCCTAGAATATGATTTTCACAGAGCAATGGGCAATTTTTTTGCCTCCCGGCCTAATGTACAGGTACCACGGAGCCTACCTTTAACTCATCATGATACTGACCTGATCTAAAACAATAATTAATAAAATTGCAGATGGGCATAGCTAGATGATTTTTGTATTTTTTGACAAACCTTGCGGAGATACCATCCGGGCCATTTGCAGATTTTGAATTTAAATTATCTATCGCATTATTCACTTCCAAGATATTACATTCACTTAAGGTGAATGGAGTTACAATATTATTTGCTGGATTATCCGTGTAATTAATTTCATTTGGCGTTTCAACAACTGTAGTGAAGTATTCATTAAAACTATTGGCGATATCAGTGCAATTTGTAATCGTTTTTCCCTTATACTATTATACTACTTATACTACTGATATCAGTCATATTTTCATTGTTTCTTCCATATATTATTTCTTGCATAATAGACCACGTTTTGCTTCCTGAATATATATTTTCTGTTATGCGATTACCATAGTATCGCTTTTTCAAATAGTTAGTCATTTTCCGAGCTTTTATTTTCAAGCAATGGGACTCAGTTTCGAAGAACAGATTATTTCTATATTTGGTTTTCATTTTGAAGTATTTGTTTTTTTCCCTAATAATTTTTGAAAGTTCGGAGTTCGTCCAAGGGCTCCTATAATCATGCCTTGTATACACATGTTATGTGAATACCAATTTGAATTAACTTTATAGTTAGAAAGCTACTGTTTTCATATGTTAAGGAAGACACCAAAGTCGAATCAAGATTTTCATGTACAAATATCAAACAGCCCCCTGCTCGATTAGTTTCCCGGTTTGCAAAATAACGTTGTAATGGGGGATATTAAAATACTTATTTTAATTTTCATATATGCCAATTTTGCTAAGTGCTATTATGTGTAATAACTTGCCTTTTTTCCTTTTTTCATCAACTATGCAATTGACATCATTCATTTTGTTTCGTATACTTTGTATATTCATGCATAAAATATTAAGATTATGATTAGCATTAACGGAGTTATGGATAAATTCTTCATTACATTTATATTTCACATTTGTTGCTATATGAGCATTATTCATTATGTTAAAGTCATCCATTAAGAGCTCCTATAATTTCTCTATAACCTTAAATTATTTCATATTTGTATGTAAATTAAAATATAAAGCTACTTAATTTTCTGTATATCTTCAATGCATTCTATTCTAATTACGGCACTACTTACCTCCTTTCTCACCAAGATGTTTGTATCTTTCATCCAAACAAATTTGTAGTTCTTTTTCATAGCTTCTTGTTATGTCTTCTTGAATAAGTCACTTACTTCTTTTTCCATTAGATGGTGGAAGTTGATGTTCTTTCCTCTCATATTCGCATCCGGTAGTATCTCTGTCATATCTATTCGCTTTTTATTCTTCCTAAGTTCCATACATTTATTTTTGAATTCCTGAGTTTTTATTTTCACAAACAGTGGATAAGTTTTGAACTTTTTATTTTCGTTTTGATAGACGTCTAGAATTTCACTGGTGTCAACTTTTAAGTTAACCTCTTTTCCAATGTCAACTGAGTGAAAATCTCTGAAGTGTGCACACCATTTTCCCCGAAGTTATTAAAAATAAAAATCTTTGCTTATTTGTTAAGTATTCACCAATACAACAATATCTCACCCAAAATTTTTTTTAAAAATTAAATTGTTTATTACTTATTTTTGAAGATAAATATTTTATTAACTCTTTCTTGAAAAATTCATTACTCACATACTTTGAATTGAAAAAAATATGAAAATTTACAGACATAGTTTACTATAAGGGAGCTGTATGAAAAAATTAAAAAAATTTAAAAAAAATATTTTTGTCCTCTTTTTAATACATTTTTTATAAATAAATAGGGGTTTGACCCACTGCCCCGCCTTGAATTTTAAAATTTTTTAATGGGTTATGTTGGATGAATGATATCACAAATTTGTTTTGTGCTCTCAACGGAAAGTATTAAAAAATAATTGTTTCTCTTACGCATCGCACTCCCTCACTAGGGTAGGCACCTTGTCGTTGGTGTGAGGGCTTAGCCGAACTCCATAGCGCCCGACTATGAGGCGGAGCTGTTTAGGACTGACATCTACGCCGTTTCGCCTCATAGGAGGGCGGCGGGATGTCGGTGACCAAGAACTGCCAACCCCTAATCCAGGGTGTTATGCGGACCGTGCCTATTGGACGATTTGGAGCCAGGGGATAAATTCGGCTGTATTCGAACGGAGCCTTCCCGATACCGGGCCATCTCGGGAAGTATTTATAGCCTTACCGCAGTAAGGGGCGCTGCTGTGGCGGACGGTTCTTTCCCCGTATATAATACTGGACCGCTGAGCCCGCCTTGTCGGGCAGGTGGTCGTACGACCAAGATGAACAACTCATTACCTGAACGTAATAAGGAGGATGTAAAGAGGAGGACTGAGTCGCAATCCAGGGACGACAAATACGAATTAAGCGATGCGTCGGACTCGGGGAGCGAGAGTAGTGCTGATTCAATGAACTCCGTGTTGGAGAAGCACACAAATGAAAACGGAGTAGAAGAGTGGAGAAGGGTACGGAGCAGAGGAAGTAAAAGAGCTCTCTCGCAGTACCGTGCAGCACTAAGAATTGTACAACGCTTGGGAGCAGTGGTCGACCCAACAGAAGTGGAGATCGAGCGCTTGGAATGGGCCCATGAAGCGGTAGAAGTAGGTCGAAGGCAGTTCAAAAGGTTTGCTGCGAGAAACCCTCGGTTCTGCAACCGGTACGAGGAGGAAGAAGCGTCGAATGGCAGAATGAAGAGGCAACGTTCGGCAGAAGGCGACAAGCCTGCTTTCAAGAGACAGAAAGGACCCAGTCCTAGAGCCGCGAGGCAGGGCAGTCGCATAGACAAGACAAGTAGGCCCAAAGCTGTAAGACAGATGGGTTCCAATATCGAGGTAGCAACTACCTCGAAAGCTGCCAGTCAGAGGGAAGTTCCAACTACGGAAGTAGGAGATAAGCCAAAGGGAGATAACGCTAAGACTCCGGCTTTCTCGGAGGCGCTAAAGGGAGTTAACGCGAAGACTCCGGTGTTCTCGGAGGTTCCAAAGGGAGATAACACTAAGACTCCTGCTTTTCCCGAGAAGATGAGTGATGTGGCAAAGCAGTCACTGACTGTGGCGCTGGTTGATCGTAGCAGTCCGTTCGGACAAATGACTACTGAAAGGTGGAGATCTGTGGAAAGGGAGCTGATTAGCTTAATGCTTAAGATGATGCGGGAACAACCAAGTAAGCCCCTTCCAACCTTTGATTCGGGGGGATGGTATAATGGTGTGAAGATGATAGCGTGCGACAACATCGCGAGCTTGCGGTGGCTGGAGGAAGTCGTTCCAAACCTCCAAAGGCAAGGCACGAACGCGCGGTTTGAGGTGGTGGGTAAAGCGCAAATCCCCACGGTACCAAAAGTTAAGGTATGGATACCATGCGTGATGAAGTCGGAGGATACACTGCGACTTCTGCAGAATCAGAATCCGAACATACCGACACAGGATTGGAAGGTACTTACTGTATCTCGGCCTACCGAGGATGGTCAGTTCTACATCTTCCAAATAAACAAGCAGGCGGAGGATATTTTGTACACGCAGCTTGGCAAAATGTCCTTTGGCACTGGCAAAATTTACATGCGACTCAGGAAAAGAAGTCCCGAGGATAAAAATCCTAACACGCTGGAAGTGGGCGAAGTCGAAAAGGACCTCAGAAGCCTAAGGGAAAAAAGACAGGTGGAGGTCCCCGACGTCACCACGAACGTGCTAGAAGAGGACCAAACGCTAAATGGTGCTGTGACTCGCACAGAGGAACACACGGCACAACATTCACGAGGGGCTGAAGGGCGCCTCGAATACTCTAAACCAAAAGGGCAAGAGGAGGACGACGACGTCAAGACGAAGGTGCTGGAGGGGGACAAACAGCCCAATGGTGCTGCGAGTCCTACAGATAAACCTCCAACACAGTAAAGTGGCGTCGAGCGAACTCCTCCTAACCCTTGAGGAGGGTTCGTTTGACGTGGCGCTGATCCAGGAGCCGTGGCTCTCATCGGGAGGAAAGGTTTCTGGACTTAGCGCGCGCGGGTTTGGCGTTTACTACGCACAAACGGAAGGACGGGTGCGAGCTGTAGTAATGGTAAGGAAACAGCTGCATTCATATATGCTGCCTAATTACACCACCGAGGATCTCGTAGCGGTGGCCGTTGAGCAAAAGAATAAGCAGGCATTTATCCTGGCATCCTGCTACATGGCCCATGCTGCGAAGGTTCCACCGATGGAGTGCAAAAGGCTAGTACAGGAGGAAGGGCGCAAAGGGCGGTTGGTCATAGGCGCAGATGCAAATGCGCACCACAATGCGTGGGGAGGAGCAGATACGAACGAGAGAGGCGAATCTCTATTTTGTTACATCCTGCAAACCAATTTGCAGATAGCCAACAGGGGAAATGTTCCTACATACATTGGTCCAACATCCAGCAATGTTCTGGATATTACATTGAGCTCCGAGCGTGATATATCAAGGTATGATTGGATGGTTCTCGATAGACCATCCTTCTCCGACCATGCGTATATAAGCTTCAGCATCCCACTAAAGAGGGTAGAGAAGGGAGGAACCTTTAGAAACCCTAGGGCAACGAATTGGACTAAATTCCAGAAACATGTAGAAACGAAACTGGGACAACCCAAAGAGGTTGCTAATGTAGAGGAACTGGAGGAGTCGAATGAATTCCTAACAAGGACGCTTATGACTGCGTATAACAAAGCTTGCCCTCTAAGAAGATTCAGAGGAAAAGCAAAGCCGCCATGGTGGAGCAATGAGCTGAGTCTTCTAAGAAGACAGGTAAAAGAAATGTTTAAACTCGCAAAGACCGCGGAAAGCGAAGCGTGTCGGGACGAGTACAGGGATCTACTGAGGATCTACAAGCGTGAAATTACCAGGGCGAAGAGAAACTCATGGAAAAGTTTCTGTACGGACATAGAGTGCTCCAGCGAAACAGCACCGTTGAAAAAAGTCCTAGCAAAGGGAAACATAGTCCAGATACTAATAAAGAAAGAAAACGGGGAATGGTCACATAATAGTGAGGAATCCCTTGAGGTGCTTCTCGACGCACATTTCTCATCGGGAGACGGTTGAGAAGAGCCAGCATACATCACTCACACTTCGATAACGGAGCTAGTAGTGCCGGGCTTGGTGACCGATACCAAGATCGAGTGGGCAGTGAAGACGTTTTCTAAGTTTAAATCGCCGGGCCCAGATGGTATATTCCCGGCCATGCTACAAGTCTCAAGTAGGGCGGTCGTGGAATGGCTTCAAATAATATTCGATGGGTGCATAAGACTGAATCATGTACCGCACTCTTGGAGAACTGCTCGTGTAGCTTTTCTACCAAAGGCGGGGAAGATCGGTCACGTGTATCCCAAAGACTATAGACCCATTAGCTTAACATCATTTCTGCTCAAAACCTTTGAGAGGCTGATAGATGTGTACATAAAGTCCAACGTGGATGAAAAGCTGCTCTCCACAACACAGCATGCGTACACCAAAGGCAAGTCGGTAGACACCGCATTGCATAGGGTGGTAATAAGCATAGATAAATCCCTGGAATATAAGGAGTATTCTCTAGGAGTCTTCTTGGACATTGCCGGGGCTTTCAATAATGTTGCAAAATGGGCGATTATGGATGGTCTTAATTACATTAAAGTACATCCTGCCTTAATCAGATGGATCGGCTGCATGTTAAATTGCAGGAAGATTACATCACAATGGGGATTGTACGAGGCCACGAAATCAGTGGACAGGGGCACGCCGCAGGGAGGGGTGCTATCACCTCTGCTGTGGACACTGGTCATCAACCAACTGCTCAGGCAATTCGATGAGGGACCCGTAAAACTTACGGCTTACGCAGATGACGTTGCAATTGTCATAAGTGGAAAATGCCTTCCAACGATTAGTTCTTTGATGGATCGGGCGCTTCGGGATATTCATACCTGGGCATCTAATGTCGGGCTGAAAGTCAATGCGGAGAAGACGGATATGGTCTTGTTTACAAAGAGGTACAAGGTCCCAAATTGGACCAGGCCTAAGTTAGGAGCGGTGACCTTACAGGAGAAACCTTGCACAAAATATCTAGGAATCATCCTAGACAGTAAGCTGTCATGGAAGCTCAACGTGGAGGAGAGGGTCAAGAAGGCCTCAACGGCACTCTATGCATGTAAAAGAATGCTGGGGTGTACGTGGGGCCTATCGCCCTCTCTTTCTCATTGGGTTTTTACAGCGATTGTAAGCCCTATTCTATACTATGGAGTTCTTGTTTGGTGGAAAGCCACACAAAAAACAACATACCTCAAAAAATTAGAGGGGGTATGCAGACTATCGATGCTTTGCATTACGGGAGCCCTGAAAACAACCCCGACGGCTGCACTGTATGCCATTCTGCACATCCCACCTGTAGACCTGGTAGCAAAGAACAAAGCGTTAATGACCGCAACCAGGCTCGATGCTTCGGGGCAGCTTGAGCGCCGACCATATGGCCATAGTAGTATAGCGTCCTCAGTCACAAGACGAACAGACTACATGATTCCCTACCTGCATTTTGAGGGAGTTCTTAAGGCCACAATAGAGGTGGACGGTTGGCGCAAGGGTGCGCAAATGGCGGACGAGGCGATACATGTGTACACCGATGGTTCCAAAATAGTGGAAGGAGTAGGGTCTGCGGTATACTGCGCTGATCCGGAATTAAGCAGAGCCTACAGGCTGCCGGATTACTGTAGCGTTTTCCAAGCGGAAATATTACCCGTAACCAAAGCAGTAGAAACCCTGGAAGAGAATAGCTTAAGCTGCAACCGTGTTAACTTTTATATTGACAGTCAAGCAGCAATTAAGGCAATAATCTCGCATAGCACAGCATCTAAATGCGTGTTAGAGTGTAAGCAGTCTCTGGAGAGAATCGGGACAGGGAGAAGCATACATCTATATTGGGTCCCAGGGCATATGGGAATAGATGGGAATGAAAAAGCGGACGAATTAGATAAAAAGGGCGCATCCCTTGAAGCTTGCTCCGTAGACGTCCCAATTAGATTGGGTGAGATTAAGCGAAGGCGAGAGGTGCACATGATCGACCAAGCAGAAAAGGCGTGGGTTCAAGCGCGGGGCTGTAAAGTGTCGAAGATTATGTGTAGGTCTTACAACCTTAGACTAACACAGTTGCTTCTATCATTAAAAAGAGAGGACTGTAGACTCATGACGGGTATTCTGACTGGACACTGCCTTCTGGCGTCACATGCCTTTAAATTAGGCTTGGTCAGTGATAGCAGGTGTAGGAAGTGCGGGTTGGAGGAGGAAACGATCGAGCACGTTCTGTGCTCGTGCCCTGCACTTGCCAGGCTAAGACTCCAGCTATTAGGAGTGATACAGCTGTCAGATCTAGAAGCAGCAAGTGGCTTAAGTCCTAGGAAGCTTCTAGTATTTGCCAAGAGGACGGAGTTATTTTATAACATAGGTCCTGGTTTTTGATAGGGTTTTTCAGTTTGGTCGTTAAAACAAACTTCTGGTAACACTACAATACATAACAATAAAATGCTTATTTGCCTATTGCGTACTTTATTTTCAAACATTTCTTATTTTGTTCTTACATATTTATGTACTTATTAATTGGCATAACTAAAACATATTCTTACAGATAATCATACATACATACATATGTACTTACAAACGCACGTACATACATATAGATGCAATTCACAAAAATTAACGGTAAAGAACGCATGTAAAATACATTAGGGGGACTCATGAAAGCATATAAACTTATAAGGTGTAAAATTATATCCATTTACACACGCTGTTATATGAACGCACCTAGTAATACTCTTGATAAACTTGATTATTTATCAGCTGTATTATTGCCAAACAAAATTTTTTTGATTGTTATACAAATTAAAAAATGCCAAGATTAAGTGAAAAATCAAAACTAAAACCCCCTTACTTGCTTATGTTGTAGATTTCTGATGAAAATGCCTGCTGTAATGTCTGTAAGGTTGCATTCCTTTGAGTTTACCGCATTTACACAATGAAATGTGCGCGTAAATTTATACAAATTGTGTAAATGATTTTCCATACAAAATTTGACAGCTCGTTTACGCACTAGATAAATTTATACGTTTACACACTTTATAAGGCATTTGTACGGTTACATGAGTCCCCCTATTATACATTGTCATTTACAATGATGGGTAAAATTAGTTTAGGGTAATCCTTTGATTGAATAAAGACGTTGCTCATTTAAGCCCCGCGATTATTTCACCTTGATTTTGGTGTTGAATTGAATATTCTATATAGTATAAACAGTACGGTGTAAATTCAAGTGATGGGTCGATCGAAGTATGAGTGCTGTAACCCATTGCTAAAAAGAAAGCATAATAACGTTTATAATAATTTGTACAGTCACCGATGACTGGGACATAAAATTTAAGTCCTTTGTTGATTCGTACATGTGCAATGCTTGTCGAAGAGGTGTGAACATGAACTTGTTTTTGACACCCCTGAAAGTGATAAATGTAACAATGATATCGTGATTGAGAGTGATGTTGACCATGAAAAGTCTGATCCTACTTTTGAATGCAGTGAAGTCGAAAATGTTTCAAAACTTCAAAATATTAATAATGTTTTGCGCGATTTCGGCGAAACTGCGATTAAAAAAAATATATTTTCTCAAGTAATAAAGAAAGGTAATAAAAATATTTCTAGCCTACTAAGCAAAAAAGGATATGATGAGAGTGCAAATAATTCTGAGAACCAGTATATAGCTAACATTAAAACTGCTTTATCTGAAAATCATACTAAATGTGAGAAAATTAAAGTAATAACTACTCTCCCAGAGAATTGGTCCTTTAATAGAATACGTACAGTATTTCAGGTACAGATGTTTTAATAAAAATTTCTTTACGAATTAAAAAAATGTTTGTCTCTATTTGAATATAGGTACCTAGAAGAATGGCTCTTCGTGCCAAGAAACTAAAAAACATTTTTGGGTATGGTTCTTTACCGCCACGTAAGGTCGGTAAAAAAATTCCTAATGAGACCGTGAAAAAGGTACGACTGTTTTATTTTATGGACGACGTGAGTAGAGTTCAACCAGGTTTGAATGATTATAAATCAGTTTCTCAAAACGGCTTGCGTACTCAGGAGCAGCGAAGATTATTATTATTTAATATCGGAGAGCTTCATGTGAAATTTCAAGAACAATTTCCTGAAATACGAGTCTCTCTGTCGACATTACTACTCAGATGGAGCGGGGTCACAATATACAAATAAGTTAAACTTTATTAATCTTGCACATCATAAAAAGGGTTTTGGGGTCGATGCAGAGTGGAATTTTTTCACGGCATCGCACGGTAAGGGAGCTTGTGATGGTTATGGAGGTACGATAAAAAGGCAAGCAGGGTGAACAAGCTTACAACGAATAGATGGTGATTACATCACAACACCCTACAGTCTTTTTTCATGGGCGAAAACTTTTTATAAAAATATCAGTTTCGAATTTTGTACACAAACTGAGAACAATGTGCATGAAGCTGTATTAAAGCCACGATTTGACCAAGCAGAGTCAATAAAAGGTACTCGTTCATACCATTGTTATCGCTCTCTAAATGAACAAAAAGTTTCTTGCGCGCTTTTTTCAGATGCTTCATGTGACACGTCCATTACATGTGTCGTAACCAAAAAAATTCAAGAAGCTAAAAATTCCAAGGAAAAGACAACTACAACAGCAATTTCATTTAAAACCTCCCAGAAAAGAGGCGCTGAAAAAGGCGCTAAAAAAGCTTCTCCCAACCGCAAGCATAATGCTTCACAGCGGCCGCCCGCATGTTCGCAGCAGTGCGACGCGTAAGAGAAACAATTATTTTTTAATACTTTCCGTTGAGAGCACAAAACAAATTTGTGATATGATGTTACTCATCATATTTCCAACATAACCCATTAAAAATTTTTAAAATTCAATGCGGGGCAGTGGGTTAAACCCCCATTTGTTTATAAAAAATTTATTAAAAAAAAGGACAAAAATATTTTTTTTTTAATTTTTTTAATTTTTTCATAAAGCTCCCTTATAGTGAACTATGTCTGTAAATTTTCATATTTTTTCAATTCAAAGTAAGTGAGTTATGAATTTTTCAAGAAAGAGCTAATAAAATATTTATCTGCAAAAATAAGTAATAAACAATTTAATTTTTAAAAAAAAATTTTGGGTGGGATATTGTTGTATTGGTAAATACTTAACAAATAAGCATAGATTTTTATTTTTCATAACATCGGGGAAAATGGTGTGTACACTTCAGAGATTTTCACAAAACTACGACGTCCTTCAACTTTGATTTTTCAATGTTTGGCAAGTTTGTTATAATTAAATTATTTTTATGTTTACTTTGCTTTATTGCTATTAAATCTTTCTCAACTGTTCTCACTTTAGCTTTCATGCCCGAGCTTTGAGCTTTAAGTTCTACCAATTCTTTTTTAATTTGCTTATTTTCTTCTGAAAGTCTAGCTATCTCGATCTTAAGCACATCAAAGCTGTCACTGATATGTTGTTATGAACTTCTAATCTTGTTCAAAGCTTTCTCTTGCACTTTAAATTGTTTTTGCATATTTTCAATTAGCGATGTTAGGCTTGTGCAATCACCTCCGTCTTCTTCACTTTCACTTGTTATTGTGGTTATTGCTTTTTCTTTTTGGTTGGCTTTTTTATTTCTTCTTGCCATTGATGACATTTTAAAATTTGATTTTTTATTATTAGCCAATTACGCGCGTTTTTATATAGTTAGGAGTTTATTTTATATTCACCGTACGCAGAATGACTTCCAAATTATATTTTAGCGCTCTTCTTTAATTAATTGTTCTTGTTTCCACGGTTTTTTAATTGTTTTATAGGATTCACACAGCAAATCACTTAATAGGTTGACAGGGCTGCCAAATTTTACTATGAAGGAAGTTAATTGGTTGGTGGTCTGTCAAAATCTTAAACTTTTTTCCGTACAAATATGGTCTTAAATAGCTGGCGCTCCATAGAATAGCCAAAAAATCTCTGTCCGTCGCAGAGTAATTTCTTACGTGCTTATTCAGCGTCCTAGAAATAAAGCACACCGGGTATCCTTCTTGCGATAGCACGGCACCAAGTGCATAATTCGAAGCGTTAGTTGTCAATGTAAAGGGTTTGTCGACGCTGGGGTATCTCAAAACAGGATGGGTACTAATTAATATTTTTAAATTTTCAAAAGCCTCTACATACGTAGAATCCTTTAAGTTAATTTTTACATTATTTTTTAGGTTTTTCGTTATAGGCTGGGCTATGTTCGCGTAATCCTTTATAAATTTTCGGTAATAACCTGTAATGCCTAAACAAATTTTAATTTGGTTTGGGCAATTTCAATGCCTCAATTACTTTAACTCTTTCGGGATTTAGTTTCAGTCCTTCCTCCGTTAAGATGTGCCCTAACGATTCTCTCCCCTTTTTTATAAAATTGCAATTGTCCATTTGAACCTTTAGGTTAGCTTGTTCTAAAACTTTGAATATTTCCTAATTGTGTTAACGTGCTCTTGAAGGGATGTACTAAAGATTAGAATTTCGTCAAGACACACTACACATGTTTTATTAATAAAATCACGCAGCGTTTCATTCATTAATATTTGGAATGTCGCTGGTGTGTTTCTTAGCCCGAATGGCATTCCTATAAATTCATATAAGCCATGCGGTGTGGCGAATGCCATCGTTTCCCTATCTCGCTCCCTAATTAAAATTTGACGGTAACCTTTGGCTAAGTCCAAAGTTGTAAAATATTGAGGTTTTCCTAACTTACATATCTAAAATTGATTCTATGGAAGTGGATATTTATCGTCTATGGTAACTTCGTTCATTTTTCTGTAGTCTATACCGATTCTGTACTTTCGCTCTCCATAATTATCTATCTTTTTAGGTACAACGATTAATGGGCTAGAATATCGCGATCGGCTTTTCCTAATAATTCCTTGTTGTTGTTGTTGTTGTAGCAATGTTTCGCCCCACCTAATAGCTGCGACCGATCGCAAATTGTCATCAATATCCTCTAACGGGAGTCCAAGGAAACTTGTTGTTTCGACAGGGGTGTTAGAGGCGTTGGCTCCACATTACAATTAAAGAGATGGTTGGTGTCATGTGGGGACATATTGCAAGCGGGGCATACATTTTGTATGTCGGGGTTGATTCTGGATATGTAAGAGTTTAACCTGTTACAGTATCCAGTACGAAGTTGAGCCAGAGTGACTCGCGTTTCCCTGGCGAGTGTGCGTTCCTCTTCCGCAGGTTTTGGGTACTGTTATTTGAGTACTGGATTCACCGGACAATTCCCGGCATAAAGGTCCGACGCCTATTTGTGGAGTTCACCAAGGACCTGCTTGCCTTTTTTTGCTTCATACGGCTGAGCTCTCAGGTGCCGTATTTCCTCAAAATGCTTACGGAGATGACTCCATAAGTCCCTAGGCGGTGCTGGCTCATAAATCAGATGTCTATTGGGATGCCCAGGTTACTGAGTATTCAACAGGAACTGTTTGGTTAGCATCTCATTGCTCTCCCTGATGGGGAGTATTCTCGCCTCATTATGTAGATGGTGTTTTGGGGACATAAGAAGACAGCCCGTGGCTGTTCTGAGCGCAGTATTTTGGCAGGCCTGTAGCTTCTTCCAGTGGGTAATTTGTAGGCTTGGCGACCATATAGGGGACGCGTAGCACGCAAATGGCTTTGTATGTGGTAATGAGCGCTTCTTTGTCTTTTCCCCAAGTACTGCCAGAAAGGGATTTGAGGATTTTATTACGGCTCTGGATTTTCGGAACAATTGCGGCTGCGTTCTCACCAAAATGTAGATCCTGATCAAACGTCACACCCCAGACTTTGGTGTGTAGGACAGCCGGTAGCGTAGTGCCATCGACGTGGATGTTCAAATTGGTCGACATTTGGGACGTCCAAGTTGTAAATAGGGTTGCGGGTGATTTGGTCGGTGATTTAGTCGGTGATAATGCCAGGTTTCGCGAGGACAAAAAACTGGAGAGATCAGGGAGGTAGCCTTTATTCTGTGGCAAAGCTCATCGATCTTTGGGCCCGGGCCTGTGGCCATTATTGCGCAGTCATCGGCGTAAGAAACGATAGTAACTCCTTCTGGTGGCGAAGGTAGTTTGGATATGTAAAAATTAAACAAAAGTGGAGATAGGACACCACCCTGAGGGACCCCTTGTTTAATTCTTCTTGGCTTTGATATTTCGTTTCTGAATTGCACCGATGCCTGCCGACCACCAAGATAATTTGCGGTCCACCTTTTAAGACATGGGGGAAGGGTAGACCCTTCCAAATCTTGCAGGAACGTGCCATGGCTGACCGTATCAAAAGCTTTTGATAGGTCTAGCGCTACGAGTACTCCTCCATGGTGGGGCTTCTGATTTAAACCACAATTTATCTGGTTGCTAATGGCATTTAGCGCGGTGGCGGTGCTATGGAGTTTTCTAAAGCCATGCTGATGACAGGCTAGCTGCAAATTTGCTTTGAAGTGGGGGAGCAAAATGGTTTCAAGCGTCTTGGCTACTGGCGATAGGAGAGATATCGGGCGATATGACTCCCCTATGTTACCTGGTTTCCCAGGCTTTAGTAGCGGGACCACCTTGGCTATTTTCCATTTTTCGGGTATGACAAAGGTGGGAAGAGACAGGTTGAAGACATGTGCTAAATATTTGAAACCCTCTTTCCCTAGGCCCACTGCTTTTGATTGTTTAGCATGACCGATGGCATCCTCAACCTCTTTGGCGGTAATTGGTGACGCGCTGAACTTATGTTTACGTGCGTGTCTGTTGGCCCTCCGTCTATTTGTGTCGGCCGTAGAATGTATTGTCGGCAGAAAGCGCTCGCGCATTTCTTCGCATCCGACAGCACTTTGTTGCCAAAGGCAATCCAAACTATGTCATTGTGCCTAGACGGATTCGATAGGGACTTTACAGTGGACCAAAGTTTACCTACACCGGCAGAGAGGTTACAACCGCTTAGGTGCTCCTCCCATTTCGCCCGCTTGTGCTCACCCACAAGCAATATAATGCGTTGGATTATATCCCTTATTTGGGGGTCGCCGGGATCGAGCTGTCTTATAAGGTCACGTTCTCTCGCTAAACTTGCGGTCTCTGCCGGAAAGTGGGGCCGAATTTCGGGAATTCTACCGGCGGGAATGAAACGAGCCGAGGCGGATTCAATGACCTTGCGGAAAGCACGCTCCCCTTGGCGGGCATCAGTTGGGATAGGGAGGGCAGCAAAGCGGTTGTCTGTAAATGATTTGTATTCAAACCCACTTTCCTTTTTTAAAATTAAGGAAAGTGCGTTTTTCTGCGACGATGAAGTCGGCGGGACGCTCCAGCGAAATAAGTATAGGTAGGTGGTCGGAGGCCGATGTTACCATCGGCTGCCAGTTGACGCAGTTTACGACTTCTGCGCTCACGATTGAAATATCCGGCGAACTGTGACAGCTTCCTACCATACGTGTGGGGACGTCTCCATTTATAGTACAGAACGTCTTTTCTTCTTTTTGATCCGCTAACATCTCACCCCTACTGTCCACCCGCAAGTTTGAATGCCATAGATCGTGATGGGCATTGAAATCGCCTAATATAATGCAATTGTTTCCAGTGAGTACGCCGCTGATATCAGGGCAGTATCCACTGGGGCAACAGGTGACAGGAGGGATGTAGATGTTGATGATTTCTAGATTTGCATCGCCCGCCCGGACAGATAATCCTTAACGTTCTAAGACACTGTCCCTGCGGTCGATGTCGGGATCAAATATATGATATTGCACAGTGTGGTGTATGATAAAGGCGAGGCCGCCTCCATTTCCGCTCTCGCGATCTTTTCTGTGAACATTATACCCAGAACAGGTCTGCAATGCAGATCTTGCTGTGAGTTTGGTCTCTTGAATCGCAGCAATGCGGAAGTTGTGCCGCTTCATGAAGTCGGCTATCTCCGTGATCTTCCCAGTTAATCCATTACAGTTTAACTGCAGAATTCTGAAGTGTATAGGGGAGACCTCGTGACTCTGGGAGCAAGTGACGGGTGACTATGCCTGGGTTGTGGAAGACCAGAACGCGATTGCTGTTGAGGCCCTGGGACTCGACGTCCTTGGGTAGGCATTGGGGTACCCGGTGTATTTAGGTATGCGGCCTGGCAACATTGCGCAATGAAACCCGTCGGGGGTTGCCGTCGCGGAGACCAGAACATCTAGGAAAGTGGCACCATCCATGGCAGGAGCTGCATTGGGCGGATGTCGCAAACGTATATATTCTGTGCTGGCAAACGGTGCAAAGGGAGGTAGGGACTAAGAGTCTCTTTCCCTGACCTACACAATTGCTGCCGGAAAAGAGGAGGAAGAAGACGGGGGCAGGGGCTGATGCTCGGCATTGCTCCCGAATCTACTACGGAGATTGTAGGTATGAGTGGGAGCAGCCATGTGAGTTGGTGGCGCCGTGGGGCGCGAGCAACAGCGGGTACTTGTTGTGGCTTACTGAGCAGCGGGGCTGCTGGAAGGTAGTGGGGGGACGCTAAGGCGCAGACTACGGGACGTCCTAGGACGTGAACAGCAAGGAGCCACAAAAGATTTATAAAAGTTACGTGGACGTCTGGTTTGGGATCTAGCCCAGAAAAACCTGTCCGATGCAACCATCCCTTACACGAGACACACTGACAAGAGTATGACCATCCTAAAAAAGATTCTTTTCCGGCAGATGCAGCGAAACCATTTCTCAGGACCGGGGTCAGGAGACGGACCCGGAATGGGTTCGATACCTTCCCGGAGCAAGAGAATATGGAGCAGTCCCGCTGTAAGGAGCTGCTGGAAGGATGACAATTTGTGGGAGGGACGCAACAAATTAAATGGGGTTACACTGAAATGGCAGTCCTTGGTCGGGAAAAATCCCGAGTCGCTCCGGTACATAGAACCGACGGCCTTGGGAAGCGAAAATTCCTTGTTCTTCCATTTCTTTAATTTGTTATCTCACCTCTGTACAGTTTGCTGTTAATTTGTTCGTCTGTCGTCGTCCTGATTTCTTAAAAAATAGACTTTGAAATCTTCTTATAATTTTTTTTTACCTCCTCCTTTTCTGCATTGCTTATATGGCCGAGTTTTATTGTGCTCCAGTCAAATTCATTTGCTTCTAGCGCATGCATTTCAAGATTATTATATGGATTACTCTTAAAATAAGTAATCTTTTCATTAAGTGTTATACATCCATCTACCAAATTTAACGTTGTATTAATGCAATTGAGTAGGTCTATGCCTATTATAAAATTATATTTTGTTCCTCGTGGTGAAGATACTTTCCCTTTAATTTTAGCAAATACTGGTAGATTAAATTCGTTAGGTGCTTCTGTTAGCACTTCATACTTGATCAAATGATTTTTATTTATTGTGCTAAACGCTATTGGCTTTATGAGTAAAATTTTTTCGAAATCATTTACATTGCTATTGATTAAACTTATGCTAGCTCCTGTATCAATGAGAGCATTAAATTTTTTGTTTCGAAACGTAAGTATTATGGTGGGAAGACAGTCGGAGCTGGTCCCTCGATTTTGACATGAATTTGGCCTAGGGTTTCCTACCACAGCCTATGATATAGACCTGAATTATTTTGGTACCCTTTGTTTTGGTAATCCTACCGACTGCGCCAAAATCGTCGTGCCAAAAGCAAAGGCTTAAATTAATTAATAGCAAAAATTAGACTTTAAGTCAAGAGACTCAATACCAAACTGTACTCTTTCCTTTATTCAAAATCAAAAGAAAGCGTAAATGTACAATTGTGAAAATGCTTACTACTAATTAGCCTGTATTGTTTACTTAAATTTTGCAATGACAAATTTAACAATAATTTTGTATTGGGTCAGAAGTTGTTTGCTATTTAGTTGCAGTATATTTAACATGAATTGAGCAATATTAATTGGTGTTGACTCTGCAATTTATTATACTCACCGTGCTTTACACACGGAGTATATTAACTTTTATTGGATAACGGTTGGTTGTACAGGCATAAAGGAATCGAGATAGATATAGACTTCCATATATCAAAATCATCAGTATCGAAAAAAAATTTGATTGAGCCATGCCCGTCCGTCCGTCCGTTAACACGGTAACTTGAAATATAAATAATAAGTATTGAGATATCTTCACCAAATTTCGTACACGAGCTTATCTGACCCCAGATCGGATGATAACCACGCCCACTTTTTGTATATTTAAAATTTTGGAAAACAGAAAAAACCTGATAATTTAGTAAATAATACACCTAGAATGTTGAAATTTGACATGTGGACTGATATTGAGACTCTTGAAAAAAATTTGGAAAAATTGTTTAAAACAGGCGTGGCAGCGCCCACTTGTGATAAAATAAATTTTACAAATATTATTAATCATAAATCAAAAATCGTTAAACCTATCGTAACAAAATTCGGCAGAGAGGTAGCCTTTACTATAAGGAATACTTTGAAGAAAAATTAACGAAACTTAATATAAAAGATTTTTAAAAGTGTCGTGGACGAATAAAATAAGCTATATCTTTGCAAAAAAGAGCTTTATATCAATGGTATTTCATTTCCCAAGTGGATTTATAACAATAAATAGGAAAGACTTCAAATTTTAAAAAATGGGCGTGGTACCGCCCCTTTTATGACTAAGCAATTTTCTATGTTTCAGGAGCCATAACTCGAAGAAAAATTTACGGATAGTAATAAAATTGGGTACACAAATTTTCCCTATAGCAGGAAATATTTCTAGATAAAATGGACGAGATCGGTTAAAGACCACACCCACTTTTGTATAAAAGATTTGCAAAAGGGTCGTAGACGAAACTAATAAACTATATCTTAGCGAAAAACAGCTTTGTATCAATAGAATTTTACTTTCTAAATTGAATTATAATATTAAATTGGAAAACACTAAAATTTTTAAAACGGGTGTGGCACCGCCCCTTTTATGACTAAGCAATTTTCTATGTTTTGGGAGCCATAACTCGAAGAAAAATTAACATATCCTAATGAAATTGTGTACACATATTTTCCTTTCAGCAGAAAATATTTCTAGTAAATATGGTCGCGATCGGTTGAAAGTCCACGGCAGCTTAGATATAAACTAAGTTTAAAAGGGTCGTAGACTAGAATAAAAGCTATATCTCAGCAAAAAATAGCTTTGAATCAATGATATTTCACTTATCAAGTTTTATGTAAGAGGAAATTTTTTTAAATGGGCGGTGCCACGTGTTATATAGAAAAGTAAAGTATCTGAAATGAAATGTACAATTGAAGCTCACGCTGAGTATATAATGTTTGGTTACACCCGAACTTAGACACCTTTACTTGTTAATTATTAAGCGGAAGTTACTTTTATTTATTTTGTTATACTTAATATGAATTTATCAATATCGTCTTGTGCTGAGTCTGAACTTACATAACTTGACGAATTATTGGTAATTGGGGGAGCTATTGGCATTATACATAGCTCGCGAACGCGTTCTGTCTTCTCGCCCCCAACCGAATCTAGTCTGCTGTGCCCGTTAGGAACTAAACTGCTATAATTTCGTGTAAAATGACTTTTGAAGTAATATTTTTGTTTCACCTGTACGAAAACAATGAATCTTGTTTGTTTTATTTATTATTATTATTAATCAATGCGATACATTAATTTTGAAAGCTACCAAGTCTGACTGGGTTTGTGTACGTGCCAGCGATATCTCTGCTCGCTGATTTGTTGTCGCTATTTTTTTGTGAAAACAAAATACTATTAAATAACAAGAAATTTTAAAGCAAAACAAAAAAAAGTAATATACATAAACTATCAACAAAAAAATATAAAAGATTCAAAATTGAAAAAAAGACGAATGAATTTTTCTTCTATCAGCATTACAAAACATATATTTTTCTTTATAAAATAACATCATATTATGAATTTTCCAAATGTTTAGTATGTAGAGCATATATACCATTCTTTCAAACATTTCACCTAAAATTTTGGAATCTTCAGGGCTGGGGACAAACTATTTTTAAGGGTTATTTGCTTAGTGACTCGCATCGGCCAGATGAAACGACATTCGTGGACTTCTATCCAATGCATTAAATAATATTTTCCGAAAGCGATATATATTTAGCTACTTTATAGTTAAGTTGCTGTTCGGACGCTCCGAATTTAGCGAAATGGTATATGCTGCATGAGAATGTTGTAGGAATATGACTTCCTTATAGGACTTTCCACTTTTTTTCGTAGTAAACCCTGAATTTTAAATGCAAATATCAAATGACACGTTCATATTTTATTGTAAATATGCAAAATTACGTACTAACGGCCTTATTATGTATAAAGCAAAGTGAAGCGGAAAGTCCCTTTCACCCAAGGGAAATAAAATCGTATCATATAAGAGCATTCACTCCCCTCACTAAGGTAGACACCTTGTCGTTGGTGTGAGGGCTTAGCCGAACTCCATAGCGCCCGACTATGAGGTGGAGCTGTTTAGTATTGTCATCTACGCCGTTTCGCCTCATAGGAGGGCGGCGGGATGTCGGTGACCAAGAACTTCCAACCACCTAATCCAGGTTGTTATGCGGACCGTGCCTATTGGACGATTTGTAGCCAGGGGACAAATTCGGCTGTATTAGAACGGAGCCTTCCTGATACCGGGCCACCTCGGGAAGTATTGCTGGCCTTACCACAGTAAGGGCGCTACTGTGGCGGACGGTTCTTTCCCCGTATATAATACTGGTCCGCTAAGCCCGCCTTGTTGGGCAGGTGGCCGTACGACCAAGATGAACGACTCGTTACCTAATTGCAATTAAGACGAAGATACGAGGAGAACTGAGTCGTAAGCCAAGGACGACAAATACGCATTAAGCGACGCGTCGGACTAGGGGAGCGAGAGTAGTACTGATTCAATGAACTCGGTGTTGGAAATCCACACAAGCGAAAACGGAGTAGAAAAGTGGAGAAGGGTTCGGAACAAAGGAAGTAAAAGAGCTCGCTCGCAGTAGTAGATCCAACAGAAGTGGAGATCGAGCGCTTAGAATGGGCCCATGAGGCGGTGGAAATTGGTCTGAGGCTGTTCAAAAGGTTTGCTGCGAGAAACCCTCTGTTCTGCAACCGGTACGAGGAGGAAGAAGCGTCGAATAGCAGAATGAAGAGGCAACGTTCGGCGGAAAACGACAAACATGCTTTCAAGAGGCAGAAAGGACGCAGTCCCAGACCGGCGAGGCAGGACAGTCGCATAGACAAGACAAGTAGGTCCAAAGCTCTAAGACAGATAGGCCCCAATAGCGAGGTAGCAACTACCTCGAAAGCTGAGACTCAGAGGGAAGTTCCAACTTCGGAAGTAGGAGATAAGATAAAGGGAGATAACGCTAAGATTACGGCTTTCTCGGAGGTGCTCAGAATTACAAAACATATATTTTTCTTTATAAAATAATATCATATTATGAATTTTCGAAATTTTTACAGTGTACTTTTTACTATGTCCGTCGCCATTTTTTATTGTCGGCCATCAATTTTGTTTCCATGTGGTTATGCTTACACATCTATATGAAGTTTCTGGAGATCGCTGATGTAGAGCATATATAGCATTCTTTCAAACATTGCACCTAAAATTCATTTACTCCCCTCACTAAGGTCGGCACCTTGTCGTTGGCGTGAGGGTTTAGCCGAACTCCATAGCGCCCGACTATGAGGCGGAGCTGTTTAGGACTGGCATCTACGCCGTTTCACCTCATAGGAGGGCGGCGGGATGTCGGTGACCAAGTACTGCCAACCACCTAATCCAGGGTGTTATGCGGACCGTGCCTATTGGACGATTTGCAGCCAGGGGACAAATTTGGCTGTATTACAACGGAGCCTTCCTGATACCGGGCCACCTCGGGAAGTATTGCTGGCCTTACCACAGGAAGGGCGCTGCTGTGGCGGACAGTTCTTTCCCCGTATATAATACTGGACCGCTGAGCCCGCCTTGTTGGGCAGGTGGTCGTACGACCAAGATGAACGACTCATTACCTAATTGCAATTAAGACGAAGATAAGAGGAGAACTGAGTCGTAAGCCAAGGACGACAAATACACATTAAGCGACGCATCAGACTAGGGGAGCGAGAATAGTGCTGATTCAATGAACTCCGTGTTGGAAAAGCACACAAGCGAAAACGGAGTAGAAGAGTGGAGAAGGGTTCGGAACAAAGGAAGTAAAAGAGCTAGCTCGCAGTACCGTGTAGCACTAAGAATTGTTCAACTTGGGAGCTGTGGTAGATCCAACAGAAGTGGAGATCGAGCGCTTGGAATGGGCCCATGAGGCGGTGGAAGTAGGTCGGAGGCTGTTCAAAAGGTTTGCTACGAGAAACCCTCTGTTCTGCAACCGGTAAGAGGAGGAAGAAGCATCGAATGACAGAATAATGAGGCAACGTTCGGCGGAAAGCGGCATGCCTGCTTTCAAGAGGCAGAAAGGACGCAGTCCCAGAGCGGCGAGGCAGGACAATCGCATACACAAAACAAGTAGGTCCAAAGCTCTAAGGCAGATAGGTCCCAATAGCGAGGTAGCAACTACCTCGAAAGCTGAGAGTCAGAGGGAAGTTTCAACTACGGAAGTAGGAGATAGGATAAAGGGAGATAACGCTAATACTCCGGCTTTTCCCGAGAAGATTAGTGATGTGGCAAAGCAGTCACTGATTGTGGCGCTGGTTGATCGTAGCAGTCCTTTCGGACAGATGACTACTGAAAGGTGGCGGTCTGTAGAAAGGGAGCTTGTTAGCTTAATGCCTAAGATGATGACAACCAAGTAAGTCTATTTCAACCTTTGATTAGGGGGCGTGGTATAATGGTGCGAAGATGATAACGAGCGACAACATCGCGAGCTTTAGGTGGCTGGAGGAAGTGGTTCCAAACCTCCAAGGGCAAGGCATGAACGCGCGGTTTGAGGTGGTGGATAAAGCATAAATCCCCACGGTACCAAAATTTAAGGTATGGATACCATGCGTGATGAAATCGGAGGGTACACTGCGACTTCTGCAGAATCAGAATCCGAATATACCGACACAGGATTGGTAGGTATTTACTGTAAGCAGGCGGAGAATATATTGTACACGCAGCTTTTGAAAATGTCCTTTAGTACAGGCAAAATTTACATGCGACTCGGGAAAAGAAGTCCCGAGGATAAAAATCCTAACACGCTAGAGGTGGCCGAAGTCGAAAAGGACCTCAAAAGCCTAACAGAAAAAAGACAGATGGAGGTAGCCGACGTCACCCCGAAGGTGTTAGGAGAGGATCAACAGCCAAATGTTGCTACGAATTGCACAGAGGAACACCCGACACAACAGTTACGAGAGGCTGAATTGAGCCTCGAATATTCTAAACCAAAGGGGAAAGGGGAGGACGACGACATCAAGACGAAAGTACTGGAGGGGGACAAACAGCCCAATGGTGCTGCGAGTCATACAGATAAACCTCCAACACAGTAAAGTGGCATCGAGCGAACTCCTCCTAACCCTTGAGGAGGGTTCGTTTGACGTGGCGCTGATCCAGGAGCCGAGGATCTCATCGGGAGGAAAGGTTTCTGAACTTAGCGCACGCGGATTTGGCGTTTACCACGCCAAACGGAACGACGGGTGCGAGATGTAATAATGGTAAGGAAACAGCTGCAATCATATATGCTGCCTAACTACACTACTGAGGACTCGTAGTGGTGGCCGTTGAGCAAAAGAATAAGCAGGCATTTATCCTGGCATCCTGCTATATGGCCCATGCTGCGGAAGCTACACCGATGGAGTGCAAGAGGCTAGTACAGGACGAAGGGCGCAAAGGGCGGTTGGTCATAGGTGCGGATGCAAATGCGCACCACAGTGCGTGGGGACGAGCAGATACGAACGAGAGGGGCGAATATCTATTCTGTTACATCTTGCAAACCAATTTGCAGATAGCCAACAGGAGAAATATCCTTACATACATTGGTCCAACATCCAGCAATGTTCTGGATATTACATTGAGCTCGGAATGTGATATATCAAGGTATGATTGGATGGTTCTTGATAGACCATCCTTCTCCGACCATGCGTATATCAGCTTCAGCATCCCCTGCAGCATCCCCTAAAGAGGGTAAAGAAGGGAGGAACCTTTAGAAACCCTAAGTCAACGAGCTGAACTAAATTCCTGCAACAGGTAGAAACAAAACTGGGACAACCCAAAGAGGAGGAGTCTAATGAATTCCTAACAAGTTTCTAAGTTTAAATTGGCGGGGGCCCAGATGTTATATTCCCGACCATGCTACAAGTTTAAAGTAGAGCGGCCGTGGAGTGGCTTAAAATAATATGGGTGCATAAGACTGAATCATGTAGCGCACTTTTGGAGAACTGCTCGTGTAGCTTTCCTACCAAAGGCGGGGAAGATCGGTCACGTGTATCCCAAAGTCTGTGGACCCATTAGCTTAACATCATTTCTGCTCAAAACCTTTGAGAGGTTGATAGATGTGTACATAAAGTTCAACGTGGATGAAAAGCTGCTCTCCATAACACATCATACGTAACCCAAAGGCAAGTCGGTGGACACCGCATTGCATAGGGTTGTAATAAGCATAGAGAAAGCCCTTGAATATAAGGAATGTGCTCTAGGAGTCTTCTTAGACCTTGCTGGGGCTTTCAATAATATTTTTAAATGGGCGGTTATGGATGGTCTTAATTATATTAAAGTACATCCAGCCTTAACCAAATGGATCGGCTGCATGTTAAATTGCAGGAAGATTACATCACAATGGGGATTGTATGGGGCCACAAAATCAATGCACACGGCACGCCGCAGGGAGGGGTGCTATCATTTCCGCTGTGGACGCTGGTCATCAACCAACTGCTCAAGCGATTCGATGAGGCACCGGTAAAACTTACGGCTTACGCCGATGACGTTACAATTCTCATAAGTGGAAAGTGCCTTCCAACGATTAGCTCTTTGATGGATCGGGCGCTTCGAAATATTCATACCTGGGAATCTAATGTCGGGTTGAAAGTCAACACGGAGAAGACGGATATGGTGTTGTTTACAAAGAGGTACAAGATCGCAAATGGGACCAGGCTTAAGATAGGAGGGGTGACCCTACAGGAGAAACCTTCCACAAAATATCTAGGGATCATCCTAGATAGTAAGCTGTCATGGAAGCTCAATGTGGAGGAGAGGGTGAAGAAAGCCTCAACGGCACTATATGCTTTTAAAATAATGCTGGGGTGTAGGTCGGGCTAATCGCCGTCTCTTTCTCATTGGGTTTTTTACAGCGACTGTAAGCCCTATTCTATACTATGGACTTCTTGTTTGGTGGAAAGCCACACAAAAAATAACCTACCTCAAAAAATTAGAGGGGTATGCATACTATCAATGCTTAGCATAACGGCAGCCCTGAAAACAACCCCGACGGCTACACTGTATGCCATTCTGCACATCCCACCTGTAGACCTGGTAGCAAAGAACATAGAGTTAACAACTGCAACCAGGTTCGGTACCTCGGGGCAGCTGGAGCGCAGACCATACGGCTATAGTAGTATATCGTAATCAATCACAAGGCGAACAGACTCCCTGATTCCCTATCTGGTAGAAACCTTGGAAGGGAATAGCTTAAGCTGCAACCGTGTTAGCTTCTATATTGACAATCAAGCAGCAATTAAGGAAATAACCACGCATAGCACAGCATCAACGTGTTAGAGTGTAAGCAGTCTATGGAGGGAATCGGGAAAGGGAGAAGCATACATCTATATTGGGTCCCAGGGCATATGGGAATAGATGGGAATGAAAGAGCGGATAAACTAGCTGAAAAGGGAGCAACCCTTAAAGCTTGCTCCGTAGACGTCCCAATTAGAATGGGCGAGATTAAGCGAAAGCGAGAGGTGCACATGATCGACCAAACGGGAAAGGCGTGGGTTCAAGCGCGGTGCTGTAAAGTGTCGAAGCTTATGTGTATGTCTTACAACCTTAGACTAACAAAGTTGCTTCTTTCATTAAAAAGAGAGGACTGTAGACTCATGACGGGTATTCTGATTGGACACTGCCTTCTGGCGTCACATGCATTTAAATTAGGCTTGGTCAGTGATAGTAGATGTAGGAAGTGCGGGTTGGAGGAGGAAACGATCGAGCACGTCCTGTGCTAGTGCCCTGCACTTGCCAGGCTAAGACTCCAGCTATTAGCAGCGATTCAGCTGTCAGATCTAGAAGCAACAAGTGGCTTAAATCCTAGGAAGCTTCTAGTATTTGCCAAGAGGACGGAGTTATGTTATAACATAGGTCCTGCTTTTTGATAGGGTTTTTCAATTTGGTCGTTAAAGCAAACTTCTGTTAATACTACGGACTTATTCAGTCTATGTTAGGGCCTCATGGACCGGCCAGTTCAACCTAACCTAAGAGCATTCACTTACCCTATTTATATATATTACATAGCAACGCAAACTGTCACGAACACCCCCAGAGTTCAGGGGTCAGGCAGATATGCCTGTCGTAAGAGGCGACAAAATACCAGATTCAAGGGGTTGTGCAGCCAACCCTTTCAGGTTGCCAGCGCAATATATAGCTTCTCCAAACCCAATTGTCAACCTCACCTATCCGTGGCGAATCCTGTTTCATTAACAGCCGAGGCTCTGGCGACCCCAAACTCATCATGGATCTAGGGAGGGCGGGATGGCCAAGAAGGTCGCATGTGGTCATAACAAATCGTTCCCGATATGGTCGGGCTGGGTACCGGAACGTACCGGATCTGCATCTGGCAAAGGACCATCAACATAGATAAGGCCTCATTTTATCCAGAGGCAATTTAAAGCAGAGATATTGTATGCGCGAAAAATATTGTGAAGCAAACTTCACAAAACTCTAGCGGGACACACTCACCACAGCAGAATGTGTTAAACTACCATTGTCTTTATTTATTATTTAGCAATTATTTGTACATTTTTTGTTCGGCTAATCTGTTCATAATTTTAATTTTTGCACTCTATAACTCCAATGAGTGTATTTTATGTGCTTAAATTATGTTCAAATTTGTAGTGTGGTGAAAGTGTCCTACTAGAATTTTGTTACGCTCCGCTGCCTTACACTGAAGTTCGCTTATGCAACAACTTTATGTTTATGTTTTAGCTGTCAAAATATTCACTTGCTTCTGGATCGCGTCTGCTGGATTCAATTTGTTTTTTAACTGTCGTTTTTATAGACTTTATGTTTATGTTTTAGCTGTCAAAATATTTACTTGCTTCTGGATCGCGTCTGCTGGATTCAATTTGTTTTTTAACTGTCGTTTTTATAGATTTTGGGTAAAAAAGTAAAAATGTGTACATATCGTGAAAGAAATATTATGAATTTTAGACATTTTTTCATAGACCGCCGATAGCGGTTAACTTTATATTTTCAATGGCATTTTGGTTCATATTTCTTTAAATTTTACAGCAATAAAACAAAATTTTGGAATCTATTTATACCTTTCATGAAAATAAAATGGTGTATTAAATTTGTCACGAATCTCAAGTAAGTCCATAAAGAAGAAGAGATGGGCCCAACAATAAGTATACCGAAAGGACCAGGATGAGAGCTGAGTTAATTTGTCTGCCTGAGCTAGTATATTTAGGTGTTCACTTTTCGGAACCGAGTGAATGGGACCCCGTACAACCGATTTTTTCAAAAAGAGGGGTTTGTCATTTATTTTTTTAACAGATAGAGCATTAAAATTTCACAGGATAATTACATATGGCTTACATTGTTGTCTGAAAATATTATTCCATACAACCGATTGTTCAGATAACGCTTAACGTAATTCCTTCCTCATTTTAACATATGTCATAAGTTAGTGTCTGGAATAATCGTTAAGATCGGTCGTATATATAATATATAAACAAGCGCGGCTGAAGTCTTGCTACGCAGAAAGGAGTTCTGCTCATGAATTCGATCGGGTAGTCGGTTTTGGATCGGTCATGGGATATTATTTTGAAAGGCGGCCAAAGGGCGCCTATCCACAATGGTGTTTTCGCCAAACTACTGTGGATCGCGTATCCGGGTTTGGATCGGGTAAGTGTTGTTGTGCAGAGATGTCGAAAGAATAAAACAATGCCGAGGGTGTGTATATTGTATGACATCATGTATGATTTCCTAATTTACATCGGCATTTTCGTCAGAATTTTATGTCGGAATTTGGCCGTTTCGTGATAATGAATGGAAAGTATTTGTTCATATCGGGAATATGTATTGTTGCGATTAATAATTTTATTAGGTAATTTTGAACGCCTCTGCAGTTTCACCGTGTGATTCGCGGTTAGAATCTCGGTGAAACCTTTGATAACATTACGAAATTGCGTGATGATGATTACGTGGCGGTTTTCGAAATGGTACCATCGCAATATGCCAGTAAATGTTTATTTCTTTTCAGTTTCTCTTAGGAAACATAATAATTGAAATTCAATTATTTTAAGCCGGGGTTATGGTCAAAAATTCTTGCATATAAGTATAAACTGAACACACCATTAAACAAACAAACATACATATGTAAAACTGAGCCCGAGTTTAAAAAGCTTCTCATTCGCAACGAAGAGGACCTTTACAAAAACAAATCTACATGTCACACAAATTAATATAGAGACAGATTGTCTCAATTGGGTTGTTAGTGTAGAAATGAGAAAAACTGAAATAAGCATGGAAAAAAATACAAGCAGGATAGCTTAGTGGTTAAGGCAACTGCAGTTTCACCATATGATTCGCGGTTCGAATTTCGGTGAAACCCTTGACAACATTACGAAACTGCGTGGTGATGATTACGTGGCGGTTTTCGAAATGGTACTATCGCAATATGACAGTAAACGTTTCTTTCTTTCAGTTTCTCTTAGAAAACATAATAATTGAAAATGAATTATTATAAGCCGGTGTTAAGCTCAAAAATGCTCGCATATAAGTATAAACTGAACACACCATTAAACAAACAAGCATAAATATGTAAAACTGAGGCCGAGTTAACAAAGCTTCTCATTCGCCACGAAGAGGAATTTTATAAAAAGAAATCTATTGATACAGAAATTAATATAGAGACAGATTGTCTCAATTGTTTTATTAGTATAGAAATGAAAAAAAAAACTGAAATAAACATGGAAACAAACACAAGCAGGATAGCTTAGTGGTTAAGGCAACTGCAGTTTCACCGTGTGATTCGCGGTTCGAATCTCGGTGAAACCTTTGACAACATTACGAAATTGCGTGATGATGACTACGTGGCGGTTTTCGAAATGATACCATCGCAATATGGCAGTAAATTGTGACGGACTTTTCCTTTGATTTTGCCGGGGTAGGCCCCAGTCCGTCCAGGGTTCCTGAAAGTAGAAATTCCTACCGGTCCTTCTAAAAGCATAACCCTGTTTATTTCGTATAAAAAACATTATAAAAGTATTTATTTAATAAAAATTATATTTCTACTCCTAGCTGATTCCCTTGCTCTGCAAGAGGTGACTGAGGTAATAAAGCCCTCGGCCAACCTCTGCCGTCGAATGGAGTAATAAAGCCTCCAGACGAATATACTTTTAGTACAAATGAAGTCAAAAACCTTCAGGTGTACTCTTGGTCGGTAGTCATAAAACCTACCGACTCGTATGCCTGTCTCCTAATCTCTGAATTTTAATGCGAACTCGTCGCCCTTATATACTAATTTTAGCACGCAGGCAAACGGTTATTTTATAATAAGAACTTCTAACTAATAGTATTAACAATATAGAACAACTGTTATTCCGGTGAATATTTCCTTCCCATGAGTTTCCACGCACCATAATGCTCCTTATTGAATAAAATGCCTTTGTACTTGCTCATACCGTGTTTTCCAGCGTTTGCTTTAACTATTGTGTGTTTGTACATTTGTTTGTGGTCACCTGATTCTAATGTTGTGTTTTGCTTTGCGCAATGCTTCTGCCGTCTGTTGTATGGCGTGCGTTGGTGTGTTGTATGCTAGTGCGTAAATATGTATAGCGAAATTTCAATTAGTGGCAGCGCTTATTTTGACGACTTGCTGCTGATCTCCGTTCGCTTAAAGCGCCAAATACACGACAAGAACATTTCGGCGAACATTCTGCAATCTTGTTCGCAGCTTTGGCCATACACCATACGAACTTTTGGCCGAACATTAGTTCTTTTCAGACAGCGATGAATACGGACAACATTTGTGCTGCAGCAATATTGCTCGCTGTGGCAATTAAGCGTAAAAAAAAGAGAGAAGATTCAATAAATTCACTCAGAAATTTTTTATTGTCCATTTTACGTTTCCGCGCACGTCTGTTCCGTTCAGAAATTACTACGATTATGAGCTATTTCGCCATACACGCACGAACAGTTCGCGCAAATGTTTGCCAAAAATTAAAATATTTTGATTTTTGGCGAACATTTGCGACACAACAGAAAAGGTCGCAGAAATATGACATAACGGGAATGTTCGCGGAAATGTTCGTGTCGTGTATTTGGCGCTTAAGTTATTATGTATGTTGTATTTATAGCTGGGTGTATCGGATTTTGAGTGTGCAAAGGGTTGATTGACCGATGCATTTTTATGTTTTGTGCGTATCTATCTCCCTTCCAAATATTCAATGCACGTTAGGGTGATCCTATATTTAAAATTTATGTTTGCGAAAATGTAAATGTTTTTCTTGCGTGCAAAAGTGCGCAAGTCTAATTTGTTCTTTAATTTAATAATTATCAATTCAATGTACAAGATAATATATGCATTTAGGGTATAATTCATAAAGGTATACATATGTATATTTCTGGTGCTTCATATAAAATATAATTTCAAGTTATTTCAAAATGTATGTTCTTTAGAAAAATGTATGGATATGTGTATGTTGTGAGGATACAAAGTCCTCGGCTTTGGGGTCCTCACAAAATGTCTCTTTGATTTCAGTTTCTCTTATAAAACATAATAACTGAAATTCAATTATTATAATCCGGTGTTATGTTCATGCTCTTAAATTTTGAGTATTTTGTAAAATTTATTAAATAAGGAAAAATAAGTTACAATTAAAAAAAAAAACCATAAATGAAAAATTTTAACTCAAACAAAAATATTTTTAAGAAAATTAAAAATTTTAAAATAAAAATCCTTAAATAATAATTTTTATAATGTTAATTAAGTAAGGTAAATTAATAAAAGTCGTACGTAAAATGGAATGCATAGGATAAAGAATAAAATCAAAGAAATTGTATTAAAGCTTAAATTCAGTCCCTTGTCTCACAGAAATAGTAAAATAAATAAAGGAAATTTCAAAATGTCTTGGTGGACAAATATAGCAAACGGCATTAGGATAGCAATAGCCGGATATGAAGTAGGAAAAGGAAACTCTGAAACATCAGAGAATAGAATAGTCTGAAAGATATACCAAACATTCCAAAGGTTTGGCTAGCAGTTTTAATTTGCGTAACCGTGCCATTTGACCATTGCAATAGCTACGATACTCAAAAATTATAGGAAAGTTATAGGCAGCTGAAAAACATTCAAGAACATATCTAAAAAATTTTTCCAATTAAACAAGATCCAAATATTCATTTTAGCACCATATTACTTAAATCATTTTACCTTATTCTGAAGAAGAGCAACAAACAATTGAATAGTACCCCTCAAAATGTCTCAATCGATAGTAAAGACAGCTTCATTAGCGCTGCCTAAGTTCAATGGCAAATCAAGAATTTGCATAATTTCTTTGAAAGCTCCTGATATCTTTGAAGACAAAATAGCCAGGAAGCTTCGCAGTAGTAGTTCCTATGGAAGTTCGCGAAATAACAACTAAATTCTCAAATAGAAAACCAACCAATAATAATATTACCAACAAGAATGAAGAAATAAAAAGTCACGCTTCCCAAGGCAGTCGGATCTATGTACCGGAGCGACTCGGTATTTTTCCGGACCAAGGACTGTCATTTCAGTGTAACACCATTTAATTTGTTGCGTCCACAAATTGTCATCCTGCCAGCGGCTCTTTACAGCCGAACTGCGCCATACACTCTTGCTCCGGGAAGATGTCGAGCCCAATCCGGGTCCGTCTCCTGACCCCGGTCCTGAGAAATGGTTTTGCTTCGTCTGCCGGAAAATAATCTTTTTAGGACGGTCATACTCTTGTCAGAGTGTCTCGTGTAAGGGATGGTTGCATCGGATAGGTTGTTCTGGGCTAGATCCCAGGACCCGACGTCCTCCTAACTTTTATAAATCTTTTGTGGCTCCTTTCTGTTCACGCCCAAGGGCGTCCCGTAGTCTACGCCTTAGTCTCTCCCCCTTTTTGTCCGGCAGCAATCATGTAGGTCAGGGAAACAGACTCTTAGTCCCTACCACCTTTTGCACCGTTTGCCAGCACAGAATATTTATGTTTGCGACATCCGCCAAACTCAGCTCCTGCTTTGGACGGTGCCACTTTCATATATGTTCTGGTCTCCGCGACGACAACCCCCGACGGGCTTCATTGTGCCATGTTGCCAGGCCGCAAACCCAAATACACCGGGTCCCCAATGTTTAACCTAGGACGTCCAGTCCCAGGGACACAACAGCAGTTGCATCCTAGCCTTTCGCAACCACCCGTCACTTACTCCCAGAGTGACGACGTCTCCCCCGTTGATCTTCAGAATTCTGCAGTTCCACTGAAATGGATTAACTGAGAAGATCAGGCAGATAGCCGATTTCATGAAGCGAACATCCGTATTGCTGCGATTCAAGAGACCAAACTCACAGCAAGATCTGCTCTGCAGACCTGTTCTGGGTATAATGTCCATAGAAAAGTTCGCGAGAGCGGAAATGGAGACGGTCTCTCGTTTATAATACACCACTCAGTGCAATATCGTATATTTGATCCCGACATCGGCCGCAGGGACAGTGTCTTAGAACGTCAAGGCTTATATTCCCGGTCAGGCGATGCAAACCTAGAAATCATCAATATCTACATCCCTCCTGCCACCTGTTGCCGCAGTGGATACCGCCCTAATATCAGCGCCTTACTCACTGGAAATAATCGCATTATCTTAGGCGATTTCAATGCCCATCACGATCTATGGCATTCAAACTTACAGGCAGACAGCAGGGGTGAGATGTTGGCGGGTCAAATAGAAGAAACGACGTTCTGCAAAAAAAAACGGAGATGCCTCACACGTATGGTAGGAAGCTGTGGCAGTTTGCCAGATATATCAGTCGTGAGCGCAGAACTCGTAAACTGCGTCAACTGGCAACATTGGCATCTGACCAACTGCCTATACTTATTTCGCTCGAGCGTACCGCCGTCTTCATCGTCACCGAAAAACGCACTTTCATAAACTTTAAAAAAGAAAAGTGGGACGAATACAAATCCTTTACAGACAGCCGCTTTGCTGCCCTCCCTATCCCGACTGATGCTCGACAAGAGGAGCGTGCTTTCCGCAAAGACATTGAATCAGCCTCGGCTCACTTTATTCCCGCCGGAAGAATTTCCGAAATTCGACCTCACTTTCCGGCCGAGGCCGCAAATTTAGCGAGAGAACGTGACCTTATAAGACAGCTCGATCCTGGCGACCCCCAAATAAGGGATATAAATCAACGCATCACATTGCTTGTGGATGAACACAAGCGGGCGAAATGGGAGGGGACTTAAAGAATTGTAACCTCTCTGCGGTATAGGTAAGCTTTGGTCTACCGTAAAGTCCCTATCGAATCCGTCTAAGCACAATGACACAACTTCCATCGCCCTTAGCGATAAAGTGCTGTGGGATGCGAAAAAATGCGCGAACGCCTCTTGCCGACAATATACAATGCATTCTACGGTTGAAAAAGTTAGACGGAGGGCCAACAGACGCGCATATAAAAATATAAATTCAGCGCGTATCCAATTACCATAACCGCCAAAGAGGTTGAGGATGCCATCGGTCATGCAAACCATACAAAGCAGTGGGCCATGCCGATGCTTAAATGCCTAGGAAAAGAGGGTTCCAAATATTTAGCACATGTCTTTAACCTGTCCCTTTCCACCTTTGTCATTCCCGAAAGATGGAAAATATGGCCAAGGTTGTCCCGCTACTAAAGCCTGGGAAACCAGCTAAGATAGGAGATTCATATCGCCTATTACCAGGAGCCAAAACACTTGAAGCCATTTTGTTCCCCTATTTCACAGCAAATTTGCAACTATCCTGTCATCAGCTTGGCTTTAGAAAACTTCATACCACAACTACCGCGCTAAATGCCATTAGCACCCAAATAAATTGCGCTTTAAATCAAAACCCCCACCACAGAATAGTGCTCGTTGCGCTAGACCTATCAAAAGCTTTTGATACGGTCAACCACGGCACGCTACTGCAAGACCTGGAAGGGTCTACCCTTCTCCCTAGTCTTGAAAGGTGGACTGCAAATTATCTGGGTGGTCGGCAGGCATAGGTGCTATTTAGAAACGTAACATCAAAACAAGGAAGAGTTAAACAAGGGACCAGAAGGAGTTACTATCGTTTCCTACGCCGATTACTGCACAATAATGGCCACAGGGCCGGTCCCGCATATCGATGAGCTCTGCAACAGAATAGACGACTACCTCGCTGATCTCTCCAGTTTTTTCGCATCGCGAAACCTGGCATTATCACTGACCAAATCAGCCGCGACCTTATTTACAACATGGACGTTCCAAATGTCGACCATTTTGAACATCCACGTCGTTTGCACTACGCTACCGACTGTTCTACACCCCAAAATCCTGGGTGTGACGTTTGATCAGGATTTACACTTTGGACAGCATGCAGCCGCAATTTTACCGAAACTCCATAGCCGCAATAAAATCCTCAAATCTCTTGCTGGCAGTACTTGGGGAAAAGACAAAGAAACGCTCATTACCACTTACAAAGCAATTGGTCAGCCGATTGCATGCTACGCGTCCCCTATATGGTCGCCAAGCCTAAAAACTACTCACTGGAAAAAGCTACAGGCCTGCAAAAATACCGCTCTCAGAACCGCCACGGGTCGTCTTCTTATGTCCCCAGAACAACGTCTACATAATGAGATGAGAATACTCCCCATCAGGGAGAGAAACGAGATGCTAACCAAACATTTTATGTTGAATATCCAGAAACCTGATTGATGAGCCAACACCGCCAGGGGCTTAAGGAGTCATCTCCGTAAGCATTATGAGGAAATACGACGCCTGAGAACTTAGCCGTATGAAACCAAAAAACACTAGCAGGTCCTCAGTGAACTCCAAAACCAGGCGTCGGACCATTATGCTCACTCTAGCACAAGTTTGATCTGGAGAGTATCCAGTGTCCCCACATGACATAAAAAAAAATACAAGCAACCTTATTGTTGAGGAGGAAAATAATTAGGAAAATACTTGACCAGGCTGAAAAGATTCGGCAATCTAGGACTTGTCAAGAAATAAAAAGACAGTTGTCCCTTAGGAGACAAATTGGCCAGGAATAATATATAGTGCAGTAGGCAAATTTGAAAAGAAAATAGGTACCCAAGTTCTCAAAGATGTAATAGTTGCACTAACCCTAGAGATGTGACAACTCGCGATATAATTAAAATAATTCTTCATAAATATCATGACGAATCTGGATTGGTGGCTGCCACAGAAATCGCATGACACAGAAGACAAGATAAAAATATTGATAGAAAATATGAAAAACTTAAAAAGTATATTTCAAAATAAAAATTTGCATCCGCTGTACCTCCTTCTATCCATTAGTTTAACTACTACTCCTATAAATTTCCTTGGAAATAAATATAAGTATCAGTTTGACTTGTTTCGTCTAGGAAAACCTCGCTTTTTAGAGAGGTCATAAATTTGATAGTAGATATATGCGGGACCTTAGAAGAAAAATAATGGTAAAAAAATAATTCTACTTCTATAAATACTTTAATTTTCTATACAGTAGAAAAATCGGTACGAAAAATAACTACTCACTAATCCCTTATGGAGTAAAAAACATTAATAAAAATAACAATTTTACATTAATACCACATAGAAGAGGAAATAGCGATATGACAAGTAGAGATAAGGAAATAATAATCCATCAAAATAGCCTTAAACCAATATAAAACCTTTAGTAATAACCAAGATAATGTAAAGAAAAATAATAATCTCATTATAAGCATTCCACTTTACTCATAATTCTCATTAAGTATTCGCAACTCAAAAAAAAAAAACAAGTAAGGAAGGCTAAGTTCGGTTGTAACCGAACATTACATACTCAGTTGATACCTGTGGAGACAAAGTAAGGGAAAATCACCATGTTGTAAAAAGAACCTAGGGTAACCCTGGAATGTGTTTGTATGACATGTGTATCAAATGGAAGGTATTAAAGAGTATTTTAAGGGGAAGTGGGCTATAGTTCTATAGATGGACGCCATTTAGAGATATCGCCATGAAGGTGGACCAGGCCTGACTCTAGAATTTGTTTGTACGATATCGGTATTAAATGAAATGTGTTAATGATAATTTTAAAGGGGAGTGGGCCTTAGTTCTATAGGTGAACGCCTTTTCGAGATATCGCCATAAACGTGGACCAGGGGTGACTCTAGAATTTATTTTGTACGATATGGGTATCAAATGAAAGGTATTAATGAGTATTTTAAAAGGGAGTGGGCCTTAGTTCTATAGGTGGACGCCTTTTCGGAATATCGTTATAAAAGTGGACCAGGGTTGACTCTAGAATGCGTTTGTACAATATGGGTATCAAACGAAAGGTGTTAATGAGTATTTTAAAAGGGCGTGGGCCTTAGTTCTATAGGTGGACGCCTTTTTAAGATATCGCCATAAAGGTGGACCAGGGGTGACTCTAGAATTTGTTTGTACGATATGGGTATCAAATGAAAGGTGTTAATGAGTATTTTAAAAAGGAGTGGGCCTTAGTTCTATACGTGGGCGCCTTTTCGAGATATCGCCATAAACGAGGACCAGGGGTGACTCTAGAATGTGTTTGTACGATATGGGTATCAAATTAAAGGTATTAATGAGGGTTTTAAAAGGGAGTGGCCCTTAGTTGTATATGTGAAGGCGTTTTCGAGATATCGACCAAAATGTGGACTAGGGTGATCCAGAACATCATCTGTCGGGTACCGCTAATTTATTTATATATGTAATACCACGAACCGTATTCCTTCCAAGATTCCAAGGGGTTTTGATTTCGCCCTGCAAAACTTTTTCATTTTCTTCTACTTAATATGGTAAGTGTCACACCCATTTTACCAAGTTTTTTTCTAAAGTTTTATTTTGCGTCAATAGACCAATACAATTACCATGTTTCATCCCTTTTTTCGTATTTGGTATATAACTATGGCATTTTTCGTAATTTTCGATATCGAAAAAGTGGGCGTGGTCATAGTCGGATTTCGGCCATTTTTTACACCAATACAAAGTGAGTTCAGATAAGTACGTGAACTGAGTTTAGTAAAGATATATCGATTTTTGCTCAAGTTATCGTGTTAACGGCCGAGCGGAAGGACATGCGGTCGACTGTGTATAAAAACTGGGCGTGGCTTCAACCGATTTCGCCTTTTTTCACAGAAAACAGTTATCGTCCTAGAATCTAAGCCTCTACCAAATTTCACAAGGATTGGCAAATTTTTTTTCGACTTATGGCATTAAAAGTATCCTAGACAAATTAAATGAAAAAGGGCGGAGCCACGCCCATTTTGAAATTTCCGTTTTTGTTTTTGTATTTTGTTGCAACATATCATTACTGGAGTTGAATGTTGACATAATTTACTTATATACTGTAAAATATTAACTTTTATTTTAAAATTTGAATTTAAAAAATATTTTTTTTAAAATTGGGCGTGGTGTTCTCCGATTTTGCTAATTTTTATTGAGCATATATATAGTACTAGAAATAACGTTCCTGCCAAATTTCATCTTGATATCTTCAACGACTGCCAAATTACAGCTTGCAAAACTTCTAAATTACCTTCTTTTAAAAGTGAACGGTGGCACGCCCATTGTCCAAAATTTTACTAGTTTTCTATTCTGCGTCATGAGTTCAACTCACCAACCAAGTTTGATCGCTTAATCCGTATTTGGTAATGAATTATCGCACTTTTTCGATTTTTCGAAATTTTCGATATCGAAAAAGTAGGCGTGGTTTTTGTCCGATATCGTTCATTTTAAATAGCGATCTGAGATGAGTGCCCAGGAACCTACATACCAAATTTCATCAAGATACCTCAAAATTTACTCAAGTTATCGTGTTAACGGACAGACAGACGGACGGACAGACGGACATGGCTCAATCGAATTTTTTTTTCGATACTGATGATTTTGATATATGGAAGTCTATATCTATCTCGATTCCTTTATACCTATACAACCAACCGTTATCCAATCAAAGTTAATATACTCTGTGAGCTCTGCTCAACTGAGTATAAAAAAAAATTAACAAATGCCAACTCAATATGTGCATATGAAGAGAATGAAAAAAAAAAATGCAAAGTTCAAATGTAAAGAATACATAAAAAAAGTCAGCATAATGGGTACACATGTAAAACAAATGTAAGCAAAAAAAAACTAAAAACTACAGTAACAAATTCATTTCAGCATCAAGTTACCATTATGTCATAAATTACGACCACACAACTATTGAATGCCAAAGGCAATTGAAAATCTGTAAACTCAAGCAAGCTCTAAATTGGTCACATATGTAAAACGATACAGGACGGCACACTTAAAATTTAATTATGTCACTTGAATAGTCATGCATAATTTGCGCGCAAATTACGTATGGCCATTCTTCAAAGGCGGGTGGTGTAACGTGCCTTGGAATTAGTTCCACTTTCACTGCATTCAACTGTTAATTACTGTATTTACACACATGTAGTAATATTAGTAACACAAATATCCAATCGCTAAGGATGCACTTCTGCATTGAATGCACATATTTGTTTACATCGGTCAATTAGTCACGCTGACTGATACACTTTGTCCATTATACATACACGTTAATACTGTTTTCACACAGAAACTTAATGATCTCATTTCACCTGCTAATGAAATCGTAAATTTTTTGCTTTCACACAGAAGTAACTGCCCGATTAGTATGAAGGATGAGACAGACAATCATGGCGGAACGATACAAGGTGGGAGCATGGTGACATACCTACAAAAAAAAAAATTCCATGTACTTGTAAATTCGATGGACAAATGTCAAAATCGTACTGCGCCGGTAGTTGATGTATTAAATCAAATAAAAAAGGTTATAATCAGCTGTTCGATGCGGCCACCTTGTATCGTTCCGCCATGCAGACAATGACATTTGCTTTGAAAACTAAGAAACGGAAACGGAAGCGGAACGCTGCCAACAGAGTTGCATTGTGCTTTTGACTTCATTAGGCATTCGATTAGCTACTAATGAAATAATAATAGATTCGAATTTTGTAGGGAAGATTGAGCTCAATAAGCGTCTTAATGTAGAAAACTGCCTTTATTATTCAATAAGCCGTCTGTGTGAAAACAGTATAAGACGAGGGTTAATATGCTTATTAGTGAGAATAAGCTGACGACGCACTTTCCCACACGCGCGCATAGCCAGCGCAGGTAAACAATCTTCGCTGTAAGCAATGTCGAATTTCTTCAAGTTAACGATCTGCGCTGCAAGCAATATCGAATTGATTCAGGTAACGAAATTGCAATTTATGGGAAGCGCCTCGTCAGCAATTAATAATTGAGCCGTTTATTTTGAAAGTGGCATAAGTCATTTCATGTCGTTTAGGTTCAGTGGTAATTTGTTTGTATCTCTCCTCGCCTCCAGTTTTTTAGAGTCCAATATCTAAAAGATGCAATTCTTATTATTATTTTATAATTGTAGAACCTTCTATATATGCATTCGTTCAAAAATAACAATGCATTTAAGACCATGAATTGGAAATGACTTATGCCACTTTCAAAATAAACGGCTCAATTAAGTCAATGAAAATTTTAGGTTAAGTTTTAGCATTAGTTGTTTGAGATTGTCAATCTGTTTTTGGTTACGCTGGACTACTCATGGTAATTATATTATTAAGAAACTTGAAATCTGTTGTTTTATTTACTTACAGGGAAACAATGGGGTCGTGGGGCGGCCCCGACTTTAATCCTTTTTAGAGCCCCAGAGGTGGGGCTCTTAACTGTCGCCCGAGCAAGACCCACTAGGGTCTCTGGAAAAAAGGACCTCCTTAAAAAAGGGGTCCTGAAAAAGTGATAGTGTAAAAAACAATAAGGAATTGTGTAGTGTGGTGTGTAGTGAGGAATCTAAGTGAAACCTTTTTTGAAAAAGATTCCCCAAAGGATAATAATTGCCCAAGAGACGAAAGAATGAAATATTGCTAAAACCGCGGTTCACGACTTTCGGGGTGACCCTCCGGTTTATAAAATAAAAACTAGAAACTAAACAAAATTAAGAAATAATTTAAGGCTTGTACAGCCGATAACAAATATTTGTGAAACCGCGACTCTCCGGTTTATAATATTAGTTTAATTCTGCGATTCCCTTCGGTACCATCCAGGGTTTAAAAGCTCCTCTCCCCAAGAGAGGTTAAACCTCATGCAATAAATTTAATAATTTTACTACGTCCTATCCTGATATCCAAAGCGCTAATACAGGAAAATACGAAAATTAAGAGAAAAAAACGCGTAAAGTGAAAAAATTTAATAATTGTTCTATGTCCTATCCTGATAGCCTAAGCGCTTATACCGGAGTAATACGATAATTAAGATAAACTTAAAAAAAGGAAAATTGAAAACAGTGATTCTTCCTACGACCTGCTATTGCATATCAGAATGTTAAAGCACAATCGCATTGGCTGAGTGAGTCCGTATGCCTATACTCCTAGGACGGAACTCACCACATCGAATGCCAAATTGTGGTTAACGAACCCCGCGACCGTGCAATATAAACCGAAACATTTTGCGTGCACCCTGTTTTTCCCTTAAGGACACGACAGAGTTTTATCCCTTGCGTCAAGTTATCTCCAGCGTACACATGAGAACACACTGGGGACGACTTCATATTTTTGGAGGCTTCCAGGGTACACATAAGAACACACTGGAAGTGGCCACTACAATACTTCCAGTATAGCCATAAGAACATACTGCTGGTGTATACATACGAACACACTGGAGATTGCGTCAAGTCCGGGATTGCGTTGTGGAGCAACTGTGCCCAAGTAGGTTGCCTTCAATCTGATTGAAGGCGATTAAAAGGGTAAAAACACATACCCCCTGACCAAAACTTTACCTAAAATGACTAATGTATGGTGAAACGCCCATCGGGTACATGTCGCCGTTTACATAAGAACACGGTAAAATTTCCACCAGCCTAATCGGGGCTCCTTTTTTATTTTCAGGAAATCCTTAAATTGTACGGACCCGAATTCAAACTAAAAATTTTCCAAAAAAAAAAAACTTTTGCCACAGAAAAAAACAATCACAAAAATTCTAAAGCCAAAGCTTGATTCAATCATATCAAATAATACTAATAAAAATAAATTCTGATATCCTGCTGTGAAGTATCCTTCCGTTTTATAAACATTCCGTGACGGTCTACATACCCTATTAAATAACGCGAATTACAGAAAGGCCACTTTATGCAAGGTTAAATTAATTCTAAAGAAAATTTCCGTTTCGATCAAAATCCGTTTAATATTGTTGACATGGACGCCCTAACCACTAAAGTTAACGAACTCACTGGTGGTATTAATGCTCTGCTCGAGCAGATTAGGCGACTGGAGGTGCGGCTTGGTGGCATAGAAAACAACGGTGTAGCTCTCGACTTTAGGCTCATGATTTTGGAGTAGAACCTGGCCAAAGCAGACGAATGATTAGGTAGCCTAGAGCAAACTAGGATTAGGCCGCAGCCGCAGGCTGTACCCGCAGCAGTGCAAACACCGCTGTCGGAACAGGATTTAAAGGATATCGGCAGACTTCCTGATTGCGTGAAGGAGCTGCAAGTCGAAGGTAGTCCTTCCCAATATAGCACTTGGGTTCATTGCGTCGAGGGTATCCTTTCGAACTACGCTGTGGTGAAAGAAAAACCCTTATATCGTGCCATTCTGCAGCACATCGGGCAAAATATTCGTGGCATGGCCGATTCAGCACTAGTAGCATACAATGTCTTAGGGGGAGATTGTATGTTGTAAAAAGAACCTAGGGTAACCCTGGAATGTGTTTGTATGACATGTGTATCAAATGGAAGGTATTAAAGAGTATTTTAAGGGGAAGTGGGCTATAGTTCTATAGATGGACGCCATTTAGAGATATCGCCATGAAGGTGGACCAGGGGTGACTCTAGAATTTATTTTGTACGATATGGGTATCAAATGAAAGGTATTAATGAGTATTTTAAAAGGGAGTGGGCGTTAGTTTTATAGGTGGACGCCTTTTCGGAATATCGTTATAAAAGTGGACCAGGGTTGACTCTAGAATGCGTTTGTACAATATGGGTATCAAACGAAAGGTGTTAATGAGTATTTTAAAAGGGCGTGGGCCTTAGTTCTATAGGTGGACGCCTTTTTAAGATATCGCCATAAAGGTGGACCAGGGGTGACTCTAGAATTTGTTTGTACGATATGGGTATCAAATGAAAGGTGTTAATGAGTATTTTAAAAAGGAGTGGGCCTTAGTTCTATACGTGGGCGCCTTTTCGAGATATCGCCATAAACGAGGACCAGGGGTGACTCTAGAATGTGTTTGTACGATATGGGTATCAAATTAAAGGTATTAATGAGGGTTTTAAAAGGGAGTGGCCCTTAGTTGTATATGTGAAGGCGTTTTCGAGATATCGACCAAAATGTGGACTAGGGTGATCCAGAACATCATCTGTCGGGTACCGCTAATTTATTTATATATGTAATACCACGAACCGTATTCCTTCCAAGATTCCAAGGGGTTTTGATTTCGCCCTGCAAAACTTTTTCATTTTCTTCTACTTAATATGGTAAGTGTCACACCCATTTTACCAAGTTTTTTTCTAAAGTTTTATTTTGCGTCAATAGACCAATACAATTACCATGTTTCATCCCTTTTTTCGTATTTGGTATATAATTATGGCATTTTTCGTAACTTTCGATATCGAAAAAGTGGGCGTGGTCATAGTCGGATTTCGGCCATTTTTTACACCAATACAAAGTGAGTTCAGATAAGTACGTGAACTGAGTTTAGTAAAGATATATCGATTTTTGCTCAAGTTATCGTGTTAACGGCCGAGCGGAAGGACATGCGGTCGACTGTGTATAAAAACTGGGCGTGGCTTCAACCGATTTCGCCTTTTTTCACAGAAAACAGTTATCGTCCTAGAATCTAAGCCTCTACCAAATTTCACAAGGATTGGCAAATTTTTTTTCGACTTATGGCATTAAAAGTATCCTAGACAAATTAAATGAAAAAGGGCGGAGCCACGCCCATTTTGAAATTTCCGTTTTTGTTTTTGTATTTTGTTGCAACATATCATTACTGGAGTTGAATGTTGACATAATTTACTTATATACTGTAAAATATTAACTTTTATTTTAAAATTTGAATTTAAAAAATATTTTTTTTAAAATTGGGCGTGGTGTTCTCCGATTTTGCTAATTTTTATTGAGCATATATATAGTACTAGAAATAACGTTCCTGCCAAATTTCATCATGATATCTTCAACGACTGCCAAATTACAGCTTGCAAAACTTCTAAATTACCTTCTTTTAAAAGTGAACGGTGCCACGCCAATTGTCCAAAATTTTACTAGTTTTCTATTCTGCGTCATGAGTTCAACTCACCTACCAAGTTTGATCGCTTAATCCGTATTTGGTAATGAATTATCGCACTTTTTCGATTTTTCGAAATTTTCGATATCGAAAAAGTAGGCGTGGTTTTTGTCCGATATCGTTCATTTTAAATAGCGATCTGAGATGAGTGCCCAGGAACCTACATACCAAATTTCATCAAGATACCTCAAAATTTACTCAAGTTATCGTGTTAACGGACAGACAGACGGACGGACAGACGGACATGGCTCAATCGAATTTTTTTTCGATACTGATGATTTTGATATATGGAAGTCTATATCTATCTCGATTCCTTTATACCTATACAACCAACCGTTATCCAATCAAAGTTAATATACTCTGTGAGCTCTGCTCAACTGAGTATAAAAAAAAATTAACAAATGCCAACTCAATATGTGCATATGAAGAGAATGAAAAAAAAAAATGCAAAGTTCAAATGTAAAGAATACAAAAAAAAAGTCAGCATAATGGGTACACATGTAAAACAAATGTAAGCAAAAAAAACTAAAAACTACAGTAACAAATTCATTTCAGCATCAAGTTACCATTATGTCATAAATTACGACCACACAACTATTGAATGCCAAAGGCAATTGAAAATCTGTAAACTCAAGCAAGCTCTAAATTGGTCACATATGTAAAACGATACAGGACGGCACACTTAAAATTTAATTATGTCACTTGAATAGTCATGCATAATTTGCGCGCAAATTACGTATGGCCATTCTTCAAAGGCGGGTGGTGTAACGTGCCTTGGAATTAGTTCCACTTTCACTGCATTCAACTGTTAATTACTGTATTTACACACATGTAGTAATATTAGTAACACAAATATCCAATCGCTAAGGATGCACTTCTGCATTGAATGCACATATTTGTTTACATCGGTCAATTAGTCACGCTGACTGATACACTTTGTCCATTATACATACACGTTAATACTGTTTTCACACAGAAACTTAATGATCTCATTTCACCTGCTAATGAAATCGTAAATTTTTTGCTTTCACACAGAAGTAACTGCCCGATTAGTATGAAGGATGAGACAGACAATCATGGCGGAACGATACAAGGTGGGAGCATGGTGACATACCTACAACAAAAAAAATTCCATGTACTTGTAAATTCGATGGACAAATGTCAAAATCGTACTGCGCCGGTAGTTGATGTATTAAATCAAATAAAAAAGGTTATAATCAGCTGTTCGATGCGGCCACCTTGTATCGTTCCGCCATGCAGACAATGACATTTGCTTTGAAAACTAAGAAACGGAAACGGAAGCGGAACGCTGCCAACAGAGTTGCATTGTGCTTTTGACTTCATTAGGCATTCGATTAGCTACTAATGAAATAATAATAGATTCGAATTTTGTAGGGAAGATTGAGCTCAATAAGCGTCTTAATGTAGAAAACTGCCTTTATTATTCAATAAGCCGTCTGTGTGAAAACAGTATAAGACGAGGGTTAATATGCTTATTAGTGAGAATAAGCTGACGACGCACTTTCCCACACGCGCGCATAGCCAGCGCAGGTAAACAATCTTCGCTGTAAGCAATGTCGAATTTCTTCAAGTTAACGATCTGCGCTGCAAGCAATATCGAATTGATTCAGGTAACGAAATTGCAATTTATGGGAAGCGCCTCGTCAGCAATTAATAATTGAGCCGTTTATTTTGAAAGTGGCATAAGTCATTTCATGTCGTTTAGGTTCAGTGGTAATTTGTTTGTATCTCTCCTCGCCTCCAGTTTTTTAGAGTCCAATATCTAAAAGATGCAATTCTTATTATTATTTTATAATTGTAGAACCTTCTATATATGCATTCGTTCAAAAATAACAATGCATTTAAGACCATGAATTGGAAATGACTTATGCCACTTTCAAAATAAACAGCTCAATTAAGTCAATGAAAATTTTAGGTTAAGTTTTAGCATTAGTTGTTTGAGATTGTCAATCTGTTTTTGGTTACGCTGGACTACTCATGGTAATTATATTATTAAGAAACTTGAAATCTGTTGTTTTATTTACTTACAGGGAAACAATGGGGTCGTGGGGCGGCCCCGACTTTAATCCTTTTTAGAGCCCCAGAGGTGGGGCTCTTAACTGTCGCCCGAGCAAGACCCACTAGGGTCTCTGGAAAAAAGGACCTCCTTAAAAAAGGGGTCCTGAAAAAGTGATAGTGTAAAAAACAATAAGGAATTGTGTAGTGTGGTGTGTAGTGAGGAATCTAAGTGAAACCTTTTTTGAAAAAGATTCCCCAAAGGATAATAATTGCCCAAGAGGCGAAAGAATGAAATATTGCTAAAACCGCGGTTCACGACTTTCGGGGTGACCCTCCGGTTTATAAAATAAAAACTAGAAACTAAACAAAATTAAGAAATAATTTAAGGCTTGTACAGCCGATAACAAATATTTGTGAAACCGCGACTCTCCGGTTTATAATATTAGTTTAATTCTGCGATTCCCTTCGGTACCATCCAGGGTTTAAAAGCTCCTCTCCCCAAGAGAGGTTAAACCTCATGCAATAAATTTAATAATTTTACTACGTCCTATCCTGATATCCAAAGCGCTAATACAGGAAAATACGAAAATTAAGAGAAAAAAACGCGTAAAGTGAAAAAATTTAATAATTGTTCTATGTCCTATCCTGATAGCCTAAGCGCTTATACCGGAGTAATACGATAATTAAGATAAACTTAAAAAAAGGAAAATTGAAAACAGTGATTCTTCCTACGACCTGCTATTGCATATCAGAATGTTAAAGCACAATCGCATTGGCTGAGTGAGTCCGTATGCCTATACTCCTAGGACGGAACTCACCACATCGAATGCCAAATTGTGGTTAACGAACCCCGCGACCGTGCAATATAAACCGAAACATTTTGCGTGCACCCTGTTTTTCCCTTAAGGACACGACAGAGTTTTATCCCTTGCGTCAAGTTATCTCCAGCGTACACATGAGAACACACTGGGGACGACTTCATATTTTTGGAGGCTTCCAGGGTACACATAAGAACACACTGGAAGTGGCCACTACAATACTTCCAGTATAGCCATAAGAACATACTGCAGTTTTGTGTTTATCGGTACTTCTGGTGTATACATACGAACACACTGGAGATTGCGTCAAGTCCGGGATTGCGTTGTGGAGCAACTGTGCCCAAGTAGGTTGCCTTCAATCTGATTGAAGGCGATTAAAAGGGTAAAAACACATACCCCCTGACCAAAACTTTACCTAAAATGACTAATGTATGGTGAAACGCCCATCGGGTACATGTCGCCGTTTACATAAGAACACGGTAAAATTTCCACCAGCCTAATCGGGGCTCCTTTTTTATTTTCAGGAAATCCTTAAATTGTACGGACCCGAATTCAAACTAAAAATTTTCCAAAAAAAAAAACTTTTGCCACAGAAAAAAACAATCACAAAAATTCTAAAGCCAAAGCTTGATTCAATCATATCAAATAATACTAATAAAAATAAATTCTGATATCCTGCTGTGAAGTATCCTTCCGTTTTATAAACATTCCGTGACGGTCTACATACCCTATTAAATAACGCGAATTACAGAAAGGCCACTTTATGCAAGGTTAAATTAATTCTAAAGAAAGTTTCCGTTTCGATCAAAACCCGTTTAATATTGTTGACATGGACGCCCTAACCACTAAAGTTAACGAACTCACTGGTGGTATTAATGCTCTGCTCGAGCAGATTAGGCGACTGGAGGGGCGGCTTGGTGGCATAGAAAACAACGGTGTAGCTCTCGACTTTAGGCTCATGATTTTGGAGTAGAACCTGGCCAAAGCAGACGAATGATTAGGTAGCCTAGAGCAAACTAGGATTAGGCCGCAGCCGCAGGCTGTACCCGCAGCAGTGCAAACACCGCTGTCGGAACAGGATTTAAAGGATATCGGCAGACTTCCTGATTGCGTGAAGGAGCTGCAAGTCGAAGGTAGTCCTTCCCAATATAGCACTTGGGTTCATTGCGTCGAGGGTATCCTTTCGAACTACGCTGTGGTGAAAGAAAAACCCTTATTTCGTGCCATTCTGCAGCACATCGGGCAAAATATTCGTGGCATGGCCGATTCAGCACTAGTAGCATACAATGTCTTAGGGGGAGATTGGGAAGAAATAAAAAGGGTTCTTTCGCTACATTACGCAAATAAAAGGGACGTAAGGACCCTGGATCACCAGCTCAATCAGTTAGTCCAAAGAGGTGCAACGTTGGATGAATTTTACGCAATGGTCACAATAGTGCACAATAACTCGACAAATTTATTTGAACAGGCCCAATAGCAACCGTAACGTGTCCAAATGAAGCAGGTGAATTATTTGAACAGGCCCAATAGCAACCGTAACGTGTTCAAACGCGGGCCTGAGTCGTTCTTAGGAGCAGTTCCAAAGCAGCAGTGCGCTTATAACTTAGAGACACAGGATTTGGAAGTAGATGAAGAACAAGTGTCAACCGAAGCAAATTTTATGACGGCTGGACCGCCGGCGTTTTTTATTTCAGGAGGAAGCCCAACACTCAAGCATACCGTTCTTGACATGTCTGTCGGCAAATAACGTCCCTTTAAAACTCCTGGTGGATACAGGTGCCCAAAAAAACTTTATTAAGTCCACACTGGCCCTAGAAGCTGACCGGGTGAAGTCACCATTTCAAGTCCACACTGTTGCAGGCCCTATCCTTATAAAAAATCAAATTAAAGGAAAGTTCTATCAGAATGTAGGTAATGACGCCATGGTAATGTTTAACGTGCTACCTGGCTTAGACTCATTCGATGGAATAATAGGAGATGACACCCTTAAAGCCCTAGGCGCCATCATAGACAGGATAAATCACGTCCTAACCATAGATGCCAACATAAAAATCCCTTTAAAAAACAAAACCATTGGCCACCTACATTTCTTCTAAACAAAGGATATGCCCGGTGAAATTCTCCCGGACTTGAAAGCCATAGTAAAGAAGTACTCCCATTTGTTCGGTCCACTAAATGCTAAAACAAACATTAAAACTTCTGTTCGCGCGGAGATAAAGACTACCACTGATGAGCCCATATGCACAAAAAGTTATCCCTATCCTACAAACATGAGGGCAGAGGTAGAAATCCAAATTGCCGAATTGCTTGAAGAAGGTATCATACAACCATCTAAAAGTCCAAAGAAACCAAATCCCTCCGTTGAAAAATAGTATGGAATGGTCGTAGGTTTTAAACGTTTAAATGCGGTTACCGTGTCCGACGCATATCCTATTCCGGATATCAATGCAACCCTGGATAGTCTGGGCAACGCCAAATATTTCACAATCACGATCTCACCTCAGGTTTGCACCAAATCGCAAAGAAGGAGGCGGATATTCCCAAAACAGCGTTTTCTACCATGAATGGAAGTACGAATTTTTGCGGCTACCCTTCGGATTGAAGAATGCACATGCTATATTGCAACGTATGATCGATGACGTACTTAAGGAATACATTGGAAGGATATGCTACGTGTATATAGACGACATCATTGTATTTGGGAAAAATATAAATGAACATTTAAAGAATATGGAAACAATATTTGAAAGGCTCGCAGATTTGAGGGTGAATTTAGAAAAAACCAAATTTATGAGAACGGAAGTAGAATTCCTGAGATACATGATCACATCTAACGGAATAAAACCAGACTCGTCTAAGGTTCAGGCTATAGAGAACCTCTCGCCCCCGGCAACACTAAAATAATTGAAAAGCTTTCTGGGAATGAGGTCATATTATCGAAAGTTCTTTCGGGACTACGCGAAGGTTGCCAAACCTTTGACCAATCTAAATAGGGGTGAAAACGCACAGGCCAGGGCAAATCAGCCCAAGAAAATACGAATACGTATGAACAACGAAGCCCTTCAGACCTTCGATAACCTGAAACAATTGCTTGTCCCCTCAGATATTCTTGTAGAACTACGCGATAAACGAGATAGAAATGCTGGCAATAGTCTGGGCCCTAGATAACCTTAGGCCGTACCTATATGTGGCGAAAAAAATCAGAATCTCACATTTGCGTTGGAAAGTAGAAACTACAAACCTAAGTTGAAGAGGTGGAATGCTAGAATTGAAAAGTATAACCACGAATTGATTTACACTCCTGGTAAATCCAATGTTGTGGCAGATGCTCTCTCCAGAATTCCATGTCGGGCAAACCATTTAACAGCACCATCGGAAACCAGCGACGTATTAGCGGAAGCGAGGAAGGGACGGTTCACAGTGCGGATCAAGATTCGTCAGATCTTATACCACACGTGGAGGCTCCTTTAAACGTTTTCCGAAACCAGATTTTCTTTACAGAGGGGAGTGCAATGACTTGTTCGGAAAATCCGCATCCGAGTTTCACTCGTCACTACGTTAGGTTGGCCGTCATTGAAAAATCCGAGGCCTTAAAAGAACACCTGAATCCATCGCTGATAAATAGAATAAAGATTCCAGAAAACCGTGTACGTGTTCTACAAGAAGTGTATTTAGATCAATTCCTGTTGTACAAAATCTGGATAACTCAAAGGGTATTCGAAGATGTGGCGAACCAGGATAGAATTTGCGGAATAATATAGTCCGAACATAGGAGGGCTCATAGAAACCCTAAGGAAAATAAGGAGCAAATCTTGGAAAGATACTATTTTCCGAAAATGGCGAGTCGAATAAAATAGTTCGCTGCCATTTGCAGGGCGAATAAACACGACAGGCATCCCGCAGAGCCGCCTATGAAGGACACACTTATCCCCAAATATCCATGTGGGATAGCACATGTGGATATCTTCGAAATCCAGGGAGAATATTTTCAAAGTTTTCAAAACTGTTCCACATAAAAAATCGCTCAGCAGTTACTCTTCGGTCTAAATTGGCCCAGGCAATACATTATTTCACAACCCCCAAAATGATAATGATGGACATGAAAGGGGATTCATGACTCCCTTAGTTTGCAACTACATCAGGGGCTTGGGAATAAAATTGTACCAAACACCAATCCAAAGGAGTGAGGTAAACGGTCAGATTGAGAAATTTCATTCAACCCTGATAGAAATTTTCCGAGGCCTCAAAGGAAAAATTCGCAATACTAGACCAAAGGAGTTGGTCTGCATAGCAGGATACCGCTACAACAACAACAGTACATTCGGTCACGAAGAGAAAGCCAAGCGATATTTTTTTTTAACAGGACGGAAAGGATAAACTACCAAATGTTATCCTATTTCAAGACGAGGGTTCATAAAGAAATTAGGGAACAGATAAGGAAAAATCAGGAATTGAGAAATTCACGGGCAAGCAGGAAAAGGAAGGGACCTAGGAAATTCCAGACAGGAGATACAATCTATGTTAGGGACAAACATATAAAGAGAAAACAAAAGGCGATATATAAAAAGGAAGTCGTAGGGAAGGTTAAGCGGGTAACTAGTGACAAGCACCGGGAAAAAAATTCCAAAGCACAAGTAAGAAATCCTTGAACCGCCTCATATAAAATCAATAATAGAAAGTAATCAATGATTTTGGCAACATCATAAAATCATTTGGCAATAACCGAGCAATAAATAAAATGCATAGAACTGCAAACAAAAGAGGCAACAAGCCCACGAGAATCATTGGAGCAAACACAATGGGAATTACGCAAAGTCGCTTGGCAATAATCAATTAATTGAACTGCGCAAAAAAAAATCTTTCCACGCAGAAAAACTAACTATTAAAGAGGCCAACAGAAAAAATGTATTTACAGAAATGGCCCAAAAATTGCTTGTCACAAGTAAAAGGGCCCAAAATAAAAAAGGAAACAAAAACAAAAGACAATAATTTTTAAAGAAATGGCCCAATAATTTTTTTCCACAAGTAAAGAGACCCAACAAAAAAAATGAAAGAAATGGTCCAAAACTTTTCTTTTTAAAAGATATACCCTTATGGGGCATCTGGGGAAGACTACATGACTAACCGCAAATTACAATGTCCAGTGGTCTTTGCCAAAACAGACAAAACTCGGGGACGGTAAAATTGCATAACATGAAACGATTGAATGAATTTGTATGGTTAAGGAACAAAAAATAAGAAATAAAGAAGAAACAAAGGAAAATAAAAAAATTGTATACTTTCTGTACTTGTAATATGTGGAACCATGGGTTCGTGCCCTCAAAAAACCTTTTTCCCGGTTTCCCAAAGCGTTTTACATGTTATTAACTCAAATGAAGAATAATAGGAAAATTAACAGAGATGTGTAGCTCTAATTAAACCAGTTCTAATTGTATCCTTCCAATGAAAAATTCAAATTTTTTTTTCTCCTCTCCTTTCCTCTTCGGTGAAAAGTTCTAGACGCATCCTAGCCGGTTCTACCTTTAAATGCTTTTGCATTAAAAAAAATAATAATAATGGAAAATTTTGTTACTTAAATCGTAGGAAAAATTTTGTTAAAAACCAGGAAGAATATTTGTATTCTTGAAAAATTGAAAAATCCAAATTACCGTCCCCGAAACTAAAAAGTCTTTTTTAACTTATGGCAGATTGGTATTAATATCTGGCGTTTGTGGCCTGAACATTTACGGCTATGACTCCCCGTTGGTGACTATAGAGCATGGGTGTGGATGGATCCTGAACGGGCACTTCAATCTAATTCATATGATCGATCTTAGCTACTTTGGAACAGCACTGGAAGAACTGCGAGAGTAAGCGCTTCGTCATATACAGAGTGAGGCAGTGCGCGCTGTGCTTTACTTTCACCTAAACCAAACACGGCTTCGCCTTGATGAACTTCAGATAAATAGCTCAAGGAAGGCTCGGTCTATTGACTGGATCCGCCTGGTAATGTATTGCCGGCTCGCCAGACGCGGCATATTGGGACTTCATATTGGCGAATATGAATGAAGTCATAGCAAATAATAACCATCAGTACCTAGTCAATGAAAAGCTATTTAACGTTACTCGCACAGCTATAGAGAAGTCAAATGAAATAATGGCAAACATCAACTCGATATCGAAAAACACCATCGAGGAAAACCTTGATCTCCTGGATTTGAGTAATGTCTTAATCCTAAAAGAACAAGTAACATAAATCGTACAGGCATGCCAAATGGCAAAATCAGGTGTTAAAAATACAAACTTGCTCGATCGAACCGAAATCCAAACTATTATAAATGAAAAATAATCTCTCCCGTACCAAAACGTTATCCAGGCTATAGAATACGGTTCGGCATCTGTGTATTCTAACGGCACTATACTCCTTTATGTGCTCTCAATGTCAAAGGTTAAACCACAGAGCTAGCGACTCCTTACTCGAGCAGCTATCATATCGGGACAACATATCAATCTAAGCTTCAAGACAGTACTGATAAATGAAGAGGAAGCCTTTGGCCTAAATTCAGATTGCGTTTCAATTAGCAACTCCGCTATCTGCTCTCCCGAATCCAAATAAGACTGTCCGAAGACGAATGCCTGGCGAGATTGATAAGGGTGGTGATGCGAAATGCCACTTTGAACCAGGAAACAATGAGGTCGTCGAAATGCTTAGCGACACATCAATATTTTTAACCAACTATAATGGTCGTATACAAGGAATAAATTTCTCGAGACAACTTAACGGAACATACGTGATCTTCCTCAGCAACGTTACGGAGGTGGCGGGCAATAAAATATTCACCAGCCGATCAGCACGCACATCGCAAGCCCTGCCTCCAGCTCTAGTACTTAAATGTTACGAACATAGCTCTAAGACTAAATCTGGACTACATCCACGAGCCCAGCATGGAAGATATCCATCAGCTTAAGCACCTTGGAAATCACTTCCACTCCTCTTTCATGTTTGACGCTATTGCCTTAACAATTCTGGCAGCCGTTTGTTACATGCTCTGGAAGAAACTTACGACTACAATCAACTTTCCTGGGCTAAACCAAACCACAAATCAGGATCTACCATCGCCCAATGCCACAGATCCCCATCAGAAATCAGATCATCCGCGAGACGCAGATGTTTAAAGGGGGGGGGGGGTAATTAAGACGAGGGTTAATATGCTTACTAGTGAAAATAAGCTGACGACGCACTTTCCCAAACGCGTGCATGGCCAGCGCAGGTAAACAATCTGCGCTGTAAGCCATATCGAATTGCTTCAGGTAACGAAATTGCAATTCATGAGAAGCGCCTCGTCAGCAATTAATAATTAAGTCAATGAAAATTTTAGGTTTAGTTTTAGCATTAGTTGTTTGAGTTTGTCATTCTGTTTTTGGTTACGCTGGACTACTCATGATAATTATACTATTAAGAAACATGAAATCTGTTGTTTTATTTACTTACAGGGAAACAAAGGGGCCATGGGGTGGCCCCCACCTTTGTCCTTTTTAGAGCCCCAGGGGTGGGGCTCTTAACTTACATATGTACTCATATGCCTAAATAGGTCATTCTAATATGCTGACTTCGCATACAGGAAATATGTACAATTAGTTTGTAAGTATTAGTGAAGTAAGTATCTGTAGAATATTTTGTATAAAAGGAAAAGCAATTCCCAAATAAAGACACTCATGATTCTTCCCCCAGGATTCAAGGAGCTGTGCAGCGCAACCTTTCAGGTTGCCAGCGCAATATATAGCTTCTCCAAACCCAATTGTCAACCTCACCTATCCGCGGCGAATCCTGTTTCACTAACAGACGAGGCTCTGGCGATCCCAAGCTCCCCATGGAACTTGGGGGTAGGGAGGGAGGGAATGGGTTGAAGGTTTAATGTGGCCACATAAATCGTTCCCGAGATGGTCGGGCTAGCACCTTAATGGTGCTATGGTACCGGAGCGTACCGGATTTGTATCCGGCAAAGGACCATCACATCGATAACACTCCCCAAAGCCTTCGGGGAGCAACCTTATCGCTACAACAACAACAACAACATTCTTCCCCCAACCTAAAATTTTTCAATTCATTATACAATAACATAAGTCCTGGCATCTCATTGGGGTTTTCCGTCGTTTGGTTGTCGAAGAAATTTGGTAACACTATGGATTCAGTCAGATTCACTACACATTCAGTCTATGTGAGGTCTTTATTGACCGGGTAGTTCAACCTAACCTAAGTGGCGAGTACAACCAACCGTGACATGTGAAGTCGGCAAAGTTTGTAGGGGAAGTCATATTGGGAATGGACTTCATAGTTGTAGTAGTGCCATCAATATCGACATAGTAGTAATAATTATGTGATATACATAAGAGCAAGCATGTGACATTCAACTTCGGTAATGATAAGGGATTCAGCAGTAAACGAATGCTAGTGAGAAACCCGATAAGTATCACCAAGATCGGATTTAGGCAAATACTGATAGAAAGTATTGGGTAAACTTATCAAAGCCGAACATACCTTCAAAGAAAACAGTGGCTTTGAAAAAACTAAATGAGATAAAGAAAGATGATAAAGGGCAGATACGAAAAGTATAAAAATTCTGATGTTTTTTTGGGTGAGGATTTGGGGCAGTTATACAACCAGCCAGAAAGGGTTGACATCAAAATTTGCTCTTACATAGTTTTACAACGGATCAGCGATATAGTCTACCGCAAGCAAAAAACAAAAAAAAATAGGAAACCACGAAACTGAAGAAAGGTGGTTTATTTTAATTAATTTGTTTGAGCCAGACAATCCGACTAAGGCAGAGGGTAGTGTGGCGAATATTACCATTTTCGACATATCACTATGCCGCTAGTAAATAAATGCTTCACAATTACAAATTAAATGTAAGTAGATGTGCAACAACGAGCGTATATGACATTAGACAAACTGCAAACAAATGCATAACCACAACAGCGAATATGAGCTGCAGAAAGATAAGAGAATTTAATAAACAATCAATCGAACAGGGTGTTGCGAAAACCCTAGACTCTGGAGTGATGTTAATCAATTTGGTTTCAATATATTGTAAGTGATGTACGCGGGAATGTAAAGTTGTACCACCAGTGTAGTATTGTAGATAAAAACAATTTTGTATATGATACATTTGAGTTTATTTATTCTACATGTCAGCGATTCAAACGATATCAGAAAGCAAAGGCATAATCAATTTTTTCGCAACGCTATTATCAGCTGAAACAATCGATAATTGTATGAGTGGACCGGCTATCATCTTGCCTTTTGATATGTTTAAAACAGCTTCAGATCATTGTGTAAAAAAACTAGTGTGATATCTTGTTTGTCAAATTAGGTGACATGATGTTCATAATCCATTTTTTCGCGTCAGGTTATCGTATGTATTTGTTATTTTGATGTCTAAGCTTAATATATCACACATGTCTTATCCACGATGCCTTAAGATTAGTTAGAAAAAAGGATTATTTTGGTGAAATGCTGGCTATATCCCTTAATTATGGCTGCAATTGACGGATCTTAAACCATAGCACACTCTGTCTTTTTAAAACAGGCTCATTGCGGCGTTCGATTTTAACAACGAAGATAATTGAATTAAATGCAAGTCTTATAATGAAACTTATACAATTATCAAAAGTAAATTAAAAGAAAGATAATATATTACCTATTGTTTATGAATTTAATCTCTTGCAACTGTTCTTCTATTGAAGTTAGTATTATCCCAAAGCTTTTACTTCCGTTTGCGTGAGCACTGCAGGCTTTAGCTTCAAGTAAAAATACGATGTCGCTGCTCCGCGGAATATTATAGATGTTATATTCCACAAATGTACTTTCTCGTATGAATGAACCATTGGTAAGCACACAACTATAAATTGGTTACAAGTGAAATATTTTGTGTTAAGAAGTCTTCCATAGTGTAGTTTATGCGTTATTAAAAGATAGTGAAAATATAATAAGGTAAAACCATTCTCGCTCCGATGCGGCCATTATTATTTTTTTTGATATTAGATAAGTTGGTAATCAATTCCAGCAAATTCAAAAATTAAATATGTACAAGGGATGTTATCAGAACAGATATCAAAGAATATCAACTGAAATTGTAATGAAAAAATTTAAAATCAATAGATTTGTGTAACTGGATCTCTAGCACAAGATGTTGCGCACAGCACGACACAACTCAAGGCCACCGTAACCTCGAAAGGTGTTAGCATTCGTGCGAGTTGTAGTGCACAAAAAGCTAACATATTTCAACCCATATGGCATAGGCCACAAGATATAAAGGCTATCAATAGAGGTATAACGAGATTCCAGTCCCCGGTGTCTATGGCCAGGAGTTTGTAGTTATGTGTATATAAATGCACAGAAATGTGTATTAATATGCATTTGTTCTTAGCAGTTATAAATACATGTGTATAAATACATGTTATAAATACACTGTATATGCAATTGAGTGGCAGCACACATGACACTTACTTACTTAATTGGCGCTTAACCGTCTAAACGGTTATGGCCGTCCAACAAGGCGCGCCAGTCGCTCCTTCGCTCCGCCAACCGGCGCTAATTGGTCACACCAAAGGGATTGAAATCGTTTTCCCCTGCTCCTTCCAACGGAGTGGGGGCCGCCCTCTATCTCTGCTTCCATAGGCGGGTTCCGATAGAAACACTTTCTTGGCCGGAGCATCATCATTCATTCGCATAATATGGCTTAGCCAGCGCAGCCGCTGCGTTTTAATTCGCTGGACTATGTTGATGTCTGCGTATAGCTCGTACAGCTCGTCATTAAATCTTCTTCGGTACTCGCCATGCCGCTTCATCTGCTGTTGTCATGGTCCATGCTTCTGCCCCATATAGCAGGCGAAGCATAAGTGACTTGTAGGGTATGATTTTCGTTCGCCGAGAGAGGACTTTACTTTTCAATTGCCTACCTAGTCCAAAATAGCATTTATTGGCAAGATTGATTCTTCGCTGGATTTCAGTGCTGATGTTGTTGCTAGTGTTGATGCTGGTTCCCAAATAAACGAAGTATTTTACTATTTCGAAATTATAGCTGCCAACAGTAGCGTGGTTGCCAAGGCGCGTATGCGCTGACTCTTTGCTGGATGACATCAGGTACTTCGTTTTGTACTCATTCACCATCAAACCCATCTTTACCGCTTCTTTTTCCAGTTTGGAGTAAGCAGAACTAACAGCGCGGGTGTTTAGGCCGATGATATCAATGTCATCAGCATATGCCAGTAATTGCACGCTTTTGCACACATGATACAGCAGTGTTTTTTTCCTTTGTAAACAAAGACTGTCCAACTGAAGTTAGACCTAAAGTAACGTTGCAGATGCTTTGGAAATGCAAATTTATTGCAGTTGTCTATTGAATGGTAAACTGAATTTCGTGCTGTGATAGATCTTGTAAACAAACTCAGTCACAGCACACACTAAATAATTTCCAGAACGGATACGATGTCCATACACACAGAGAAAAACTATTGTAAAATTAACTTAAAATCGCGTATACCACAACTTGAAACTTACCATACATATACCACAACTTAAACTACCCAAATAAGAACTTTAATTCTAGAAACAATACAAATGACAAAGAAAGCATCATATATATTATTTCTAATTGCTGTTTTTATGTACGGGTCCCTTTTTCGCTCTTATTTGGAATCCAAATCTATAAATAAAGTTTTGGTTGTAAGATGGAGATTCAGGCAATTAGCGAGCCTTGGGCAATTTTGGTCTTAGTGCTTTCGTTTAGCTATATTTTATTAAAAATAAATGATTGTGAGCACACAAAGAAATCTATTTGCATTATGGCACTACAGTGTACGCTCACAAATTAGAACCACTTTGTTTTTAGGGTGATACTAATTTCTGAAAACTTCTAATTCCTGGGCGTTTTCTTATATGTATAAAACCTTAAAAATCACGTCAATTTGCATTAAAAAACTACAATGAAATGTTTTCTTATTCAAATTTATTCATAAAAACGCCACAACGTAAGGTAACAATCCAGTACAGTACATATCACATATTTTTTTATTAAATATACATAAGTATATGTATATATACGCTAAATCAAAACAAGATCCAAAAAAGCCGATAACCGCACACAGAGAAAAGTTATTGCAAATTTAACTTAAAATTGCGTATACCACAACTTAAAACTTAGGCATAATTAACCTACTAATTTTTTTCATCATCTTAGCGAAAATAATTTAGTAAAAGATTTTTAAACTTTCTTCTTGGCTAATTTTGACAAAGAATGGTTCAATTTACCCAAATTAGCTAAGGTAAATTCTTACATCGTTTCTTGGTAAATTTGTACCCTATAACTTAGGTAATTTTCAACCAAACTACTTCGGTAGCTTAACCTCTGTAACTAGTGCAATATTCAACCAAACCTCTGCTGCATATGATACAAGTATCCCAGTTGTTTTCTGTAATATAACGTAGGTGTTATCCACCAAAAACTTCGGTAATTTGCGAAGGGTTCCTCCTGAAATGTCGATAAAGCAGCGAGTATGAACAACTTAAACTTTTTCGCTATAATTTTTATACCATAATGCATAACACATTATTTTTATACTCAGTTGAGCAGAGCTCATAGAGTATATTAACTTTGATTGGATACCGGTTGGTTGTACAGGTATAATGGAATCGAGATAGATATAGACTTCCATATATCAAAATCATCAGTATCGAAAAAAAAATTTATTGGGCCATGTCCGTCCGTCGTTAACGCGATAACTTGAGTAAGTTTTGAGGTATCTTGATGAAGTTTGGTATGTAGGTTCCTGGGCACTCATTTCAGATAGCTATTTAAAATGAACAATATCGGACTATAACCACGCCCATTTCGAAAAACCCAAAAAGTGCGAAAATTCATTACCTAAGACGGATAAAGCGATGAAACTTGGTAGGTGAGTTGAACTTATGACGCAAAATAGAAAATTAGTACAATTTTGGACAATGGGCGTGGCACCGGCCACTTTTAAAAGATGGTAATATAAAAGTTTTACAAGCTGTAAATTGGCAGTCGTTGAAGATATCATGATGGGGTTTGGCAGGAACGTTACTCCTATTACTATATGTATGCCTAATAAAAATTAACAAAATCGGAGAAGGACCACGCCCACTAAAAAAAAAAAATTTTAGTCAAATTTTAACATAAAATTTAATATATTTACATTATATAAGTAAATTGTGTCAACATTCAACTCCAGTAATGATATGGTGCAACAAAATACAAAAATAAAAGAAAATTTCAAAATGGGCTTGGATCCGCCCTTTTTCAATTAATTTGTCTAGGATACTTTTAATGCCATAAGTCGAACAAAAATTTACCAATCCTTGTGAAATTTGGTAGGGGCTTAGATTCTAGAACAATAACTGTTTTCTGTGCAAAAGGGCGAAATCGGTTGAAGCCGTTCTGTCGTTCCGCTCGGCCGTTAACTTGATAATTTGAGCAAAAATCGAAATATCTTTACTAAGCTCAGTTCACATACTTATCTGAACTCACTTTGTATTGGTGTAGAAAATGGCCGAAATCCGAGTATGACTACGCCCACTTTTTCGATTTCGAAAATTACGAAAAATTAAAAAAATGCCATAATTCTATACCAAATACGAAAAAAGGGATGAAACATGGTAATTGGACTGGTTTGTTGACGCAAAATATAACTTTAGAAAAAAACTTTGTAAACTGGGTGACACCTACCATATTAAGTAGTAGAAAATGAAAAAGTTCTGCAGGGCGAAATCTAAAGCCCTTGGAATCATGGCAGGAATACTGTTCGTGGTATTACATATATAAATAAATTAGCGGTACCCGACAAATGATGTTCTGGTTCACCCTGGTCCACATTTTGGTCGATATCCCGAAAACGCCTTCACATATACAACTACCACCAATCCCTTTTAAAACCCTCATTAATACCTTTAATTTAATACCCATATTGTACAAACACATTATAGAGTCATCCCTGGTCACCTTTGTGGCGATATCTGGAAAAGGCGTCCACCTATAGAACTAAGGCCCACTCCCTTTTAAAATACTCAATATCACCTTTCGTTTGATACCCATATTGTACAAACGCGTTCTAGAGTCAATCCTGGTCCACCTTTATGGCGATATCTCGAAAAGGCATCCACCTATAGAACTAAGGCCCACTCCCTTTTAAAACACTCATTAACACCTTTCATTTGATACCCATATCGTACAAACAAATTCTAGAGTCACCCATGGTCCACCTTTATGGCGATAACTCGAAAAGGCGTCGACCCATAGAACTAAGGCCCACTCTCTTTTAAAATACTCATTAACACCTTTCGTTTGATACCCATATTGTAAAAACGCATTCTAGAGTCACCCCTGGTCCACCTTTATGGCGATATCACGAAAAGGTGTCCACCTATAGATTTAAGGCCCACTCCATTTTAAAACACTCATTAACACCTTTCATTTGATACCCATATCGTACAAACAAATTCTAGAGTCACCCCTGGTTCACCTTTATGGAATAAATATCTTTCCAAAAATTTCCATACACTTGTACATTCATTTTGATATTTTAGATTCAGCACAAATATTAATTTAAAGCAATATTGTGCAGCCTCTATATAAGAATTAAATGCGTACTTAATTCCATCTAATGTCATAAAAGTTTTTATGAGTCTAGTTAAAAGAGAAGAATAGCACTGATAATTGTAGTTCTGCAATGTTAAATATTTTATGCGCCCGCCAAAGTTGGCTCAATGTTATGCATTTCAATGCGCGCAGGTTAAACTCTGCAAATATGGACATGGTGAGAAATACCTTTGAATTATCTTCCATTCATGTAGTTTGTGTCTCTGAAACTTGGTTCAGCTCCGATATCAGCGACTCGCATTTTAACATTCAGAATTACATACTTTATCGAAACGATATAATCAATAGAAGGGGTGGCGCTGTAGCTATATATTGTAAACAATCTTTAAAAAGCAGATTTGTTTCTCGCTCCGTTGGTACGAATGTCGAATTTTTGTTTATCGAATTGACTAGCTCTATGTCTAAAGTACTTGTGTCCTGTGTATATAGTCCCAATAAATATTGTAATGTGAGTGAATTCTTTTATGTTCTCTCCGCTTATGCTGTTGACTATACTCATATAATCGTTTGTGGCGATTTCAACGTCAATCTACTGTGTAATGATCTGTGCACATCCCGTTTATTAGAGGATGTTTCTAATGTTGGTATGTCTCTTGTCAATGTAAATATACCGACGAGGTATGGGAATAATTGTTGTCCAAGACTTATTGATTATTTTATTGTGTCTGATGTCAATGTTGTTTTAAAATTTGACCAGTTCTCGTTTATATCTGACCATGACATGATTTTTTGTTGTTTTGATATACATGTTGACAAAAACAGTATAGTAAATCGTTCGTACAGTTTTTATGATTATAGAATGTTGAATGTTGAAAGATTAGTAGAGGATGTCTCACAAGTTAACTGGGCTAAATGCTGGGGGCTTTGCTCTGTTAATGGGAAGCTGAGGTTTCTTAATGGTTGTGTCTACCAGGATTTTATATCACATATCCCGATTCGCACTAATGACTGCAAAACCGCTCATGTCCATGGTTTAACAGGCTAGTCTTGAATGTGATCAAAAGGCGAAACAAGTTGTGTTCCGCTGGGAAAAAATCCAGGAAGGATGAAAAATGGAATGTTTTTAACACTGCTAAAAATGAAGCTACTTCAGTTTTTAGGCGAGAAAAGCGAAAGTACTTCCTTAAAAAGTTGGATCCTGTATTGCCCTGCAACGTTTTGTGGCGCTATCTGAGAGCTAGAGCCTGACAAACTTAACAATGCTTTTGTCAACCGTACTACCTTTTCATGTTCGCCCGCTCCTCGCTTGAGTTACTCGTGTCCTGATAATAATAATGTTGGTGAAATGTTTGAGTTTAGTACTGTGTCGGAATTAGATGTTGCAAAATGTGTGTTTCAAATACGGTCTAATGCGGTTGGTGTAGATGGAATTCCCCTAATATTTATTAAAATTATTCCTCCGATTATCCTACCTAAGCTTACCCATATCATAAACCACTGCTTCACGACATCTTGCTTTACTGATGTATGAAAGATTGCAAATATGACTCCTATAGCTAAAGCTAAATCTGCATGTAGTCCCAGTGATTTTCGTCCTATAAGTATCTTGCCTGCACTGTCTAAAGTAATTGAGTCTATTATGTCTAACCAAATCCATATAAATATTGATTGTTTTGGCTTGTTATCTCCGTTCCAGTCTGGTTTTAGGGCCAAGCACAGCTGTTCCATGGCTATGATGAAAATACTCGACGATGTCCGCATACCATGTGACAAGAACCATATGACGCTGCTGTGCTTGCTAGACTTTTCTAAGGCGTTTGATTCCGTCAATCATGAATTACTGTGTTCAAAGCTAGTAAGATACTTTGGGTTTAAAGAATCTTTGGAAGGTCGATACCAACGTGTAAAAGTTGCCTCTGAAGTCTCTGAGCTGTGACCTCTTTTAGTTGGTGTTCTACAAGGATATATACTGGGCCCACTTCTGTTTAGCATGTTTGTCAATGGCGTGTTTAGTACGTGCCAGTCCGCTCAAATTCATGCTTATGCTGATGACGTACAGCTTTACATGTCACGCCCTCTTGAGGAGACTAATGAATTATGTTCTAATTTCAGCAAAGAACTATCATTTACCGCACCTTGGGCTTTGCAAAATGGCCTCCGCTTGAACTGCTCTAAGTCCTATGTTCTCCCTATATGTAACAGACTCGTGGACCCTTAACCATTCCACCGCTATTTTTAGGAGATGGGAGTGTACAATTTGTGCCAAAGGTTACTAATCTAGGTTTTATCATTAATTCTAGCTTAACATACGATTTTCTGCCTCATATACTCCGGTTGCCATTTGAAGAAAACTCGCTATACAACTTATACTATCGATCATTTGTTATCCTGAACTTATCTGTAGCAAGATGGACTCCCAGTCTGCACATAAAATTGAAGTGGTGTTCAACAATGTCACGAGATATGTATACGGACTAACAAGATACGAGCATATCTCTGCATGGAAATCTAGCCTCTTGGGCTGTGAAATTTTGGAGTATTTAAAGGCAAGAAATTGTATCTTTCTTCGTCGTCTGATGGCGGAGAAAACGCTTAATTACCTATATGAGAACTTGGTATTTCCAAGGTCTGGCCGACTAAATTACTTGATGGTTCCCAATTTTTCTCTCCTACCCTCTGCAAGACTATTTTTTGTCAACGCTGTTCGAGTTTGGAATTCCATCCCAGGTTCTATTTAAAATGGTCGAAATAAAACCAACTTTAAGAAAACTTTATCAGCCCAATTCTAAACGAAAATTCCGTGCGAGTTTTTTCCTTCTCCCATTCCTCGTATTCTAAATAAAAATTCCTTGTGAGTTTTTTCACTTCTCCCTTTCCTCCTATTCTGAACAATGTTCGCAAAAGAGGAAACCGGTTATGGAAGAAAAGTAGGTATTATGAATATGAGGGAGAGGGAGATTTCTTTGCCATTTCATAGGAGTTTTTTCACTTGTTAAATTAGAGGGAATGCATCTAAATAGTTAAAGGAAATTCGTTCTTTTAAGAAAGAACACTTATTTGTACAAATTTGTGCTAAAATATGTATTTACATTCTACCACAATATTCTCACTGTTAATACAACAACAACATCAACCACAATATTCTTTATTTTAAGTCGAAAAGTATATCATAAGCAATGGAAGAGCTCTTTGTATATTTGATGCAGCCATCCAGAAATTGCGCAAGGATTTTTTAAGAAGGCTTAATTAGATTTTGGCATATGGCGAAAGGCGAACTCAACTCGACGTGGCCGCCAGAAAATTGCTTTGTAGAATGAAAGCAGGCAACTCCGGCGGATTTGTGTTATCCCGCCGTCTTCTTCTTATGCTCCTCTGTTGATGTTGCTGTGGCACCAATTCATTACTCATTTCAGTGAATACCACATGAAATGCAATAATGTGCATTGTTTATAACTTATTTCTTAATTTCAAACAAATTTGCAACAATAATTAAACTTTTAAATTTTTTAAACAAAATAAGAAATGCGCACCGAAATTTCAATTGACAAAACAGCTGACTTCGAAAATTCGAAATTTCTATTCCCCAATTATTTTTCTCCCCAGGAGAAAAGAATTGGAAGAATTTTTCCGCGGGAATAAAAAATCCGCGAGAACATTTAGAATTGGCCTGTATACTAATACTTTTACTGATTTATATATGTACAATGATGAGATTTGCTATCTATGTTTTCATTTATATAACATTTTTCATATAGTTAGATAAATTCTTTAATCATATATATATATATATATCTATAATTTTTGTTATTGTGTTGCAAATGTTAAATTTTTACATTTTATTTCAATGTTTTACCAGTACTATTAATATTTAGTTTTAACTAGAACTGTGAAAGCCTTTTGAGAATCGGAAATCGTAAACTTTGTGTGACGCCCATTTATGATTTTTCAACTTGGCAATAAAATCGAATGTAACAGCATCATAACGTAAATGTTGAAATTATCTAACAAATATAGGTACAAATTTAGTTATTCCAATATTTTGTTTTTTTGTAAAATTCTAAGCTTTTACTATACCTGTATTTATTGTGTCTGTCTTTTCAAATTCTCGTTTTTTCAGAAGCTTGCTCTGTGGGTCCTTATTCCTTTGGTCAAAGAGATCCGAAGGTATTTTACAAAAATCGTCCCATTTTGAAAAGTTTAGTTCATTTTCTAGGAAATTGAATTGATAGCCAATATCAACCTTAAAATAATGTTTTTAGTATATTATTTAACACGCAGTTCTAAGATTGATTTAAGTTTATAACAAAAAAACCTACCAAATTAAGAGCTTTGGAGTATTTGAACAGCGGCAACTCATCTAAAAGTTGGTGCAAATTCAAATCTAAATTGAGCAAACGATTTTTTCTATACCAAACCGTTTCCTTCCATTTTTTTAGTACAGTATCCCAATCCCTCATATGTTTTAGGTCAGCACACATTTCTTCGCAATCTTCATTGCCAATATTAGTCGTTCAAATGTTAGTTTCGCTATGCAGTTTCAGCCGCTTGGGATTTTGATTAAGTTTCGAAACGAATCGTTTAGGGCCTTGATGCCTGTCCCAAAGTTTACCTTTCGGTGCCAGTTTTTTGTTTGTTTGTGAAAAATATGTTTCCTGTAATTGAAAAATTTAAATTATTATAAAAGAAATACTTATTTTGGATTTCTCTAATGCACTGAAAGTTTCCCATTAGATAAATGATACTCGGATTCAATTAAGACGAAACGTGCTTACTCGGCATTCTGTAGGAAATAGTGATTTTATTTGATCCACTAGATCTCCGCATTTTTTTACTGTGAGTCTATTGCCATATTCTATAACGCTGTAAACGATTATGTTCTTGCTTGCGCTGGCAACATTTTCGTTTCGTTGTATAATTGCAAAACTGTTTTTCCTTGTTCAGAATTTGATAAAATGTTATGAACGCCGTAGGGCTGTAAATAAAGTTGAATATATTTTATGGAAAATCAGCTGTTCAAAAACTTTAAAAATTAGAGCTTGCTATTTCTTGAATTTTTTCGTGAAGAAATTTCCCGCTAGTTTCTCTACAACTCTCTGCCTCCTGCCGTCATCGTAAGTTGTAAACACCTTTTAAAAATAAACCCATTTATTTCTGAGTGGGCAAAATATTAAATAATCTTCTTACTTGCTAGTTTTGCCAGCATGAAACCTTATGTTCTAATATAATTTTTTGGTTAATCTTCTGCCCACCAAATATTTCATCAAAATGCCTTGATTTTACATATTTAAGCCCTTCTACTGTTGTTCCTTTTACTGCTAGAAAAAGGCAATAATAAGGTACTCTTCTCTAAAAAATGAAATCAATGCTTACACGTTAAAAATGTATAAAGATCTTCAAATAAATTCCATGATTTTAGAAGATCAGCCAAAGGGCCATCATGTGTATCTTCGAATCCAATCACTTCAGCATCAATTTGTATATTTTGCAGCATTTCGTTGCGTGGAATTAACTGAACAGTTTCTGGAAAATGCTCCTTTTGTAGTGGCGATTCAGGTTGCAGTATTAAATGTTCAGGGTGCTCTTCTTGTGAAGGAATGTATACAACGTTTTGAAGTAAACAGTATCTTCCCGGCTCTTGACATTCACTGTTGGTGGTGGTATTCAGATCGTTCATTGTGATTTTGTTCAGAATATTATGTGATTATTTGTATGTACTCGTAAATCTAATCTAGCTTATTTGTAAACGTCTAATTAAAGGTAAAAAAATTATAATTAAAACTGAAAAACTATCTCAAATTCTGGGCTTTTAAAAAATTACTCTGGTTTTATCATTAATTGACCATTCGGAAGTGTTTGACAATTAAATGGTGGAACGTCGAAAGTCTCAACTGCATAAATATGTAACAAACTTTAAATAGATTCAGTGTTATTACGTAACAAACTTGTATTAGGCCAAGGTTATCACCTAATACAAGTCCTAAAACAAAGTAAACTCTACAATTATTTCTTCTAACTGGCTCTAGGTCAATAAATTGAACAAGTTGTTGTTGTTTTTGTTCCAATATATTTCGATCTCCAACGGAGATCGTCATCAGGGACTACAATAATAAATATATAAACACTTTATTTTACACAATTTATCACAGGCAAATGTATATATATGTATGTATAAACATATTAGCATTACTGCAAACATACATACATGTGTTCAGATGTTAGGTGGGCAGCGTCTATTCGAGATGCTGTTGTTGAACTGATTTTCGCGAGTCAAGTAAGTGGCGGTAGATGTGTGCACACATTTCAGAGTCTTTCTTGTAGTTCAATCTTTTGTTCTCGTCCGTGTCTATTATGTGGAGCATCTCCAAAGTAAAGCGTTTGTTGTAATGTTGTTCTTGTTGTAGTATGCTCACAGCGTCAAAGTCTGGTTTATGTCCGCTCTCCGCACAGTGGGCCGCAAGTGCTGTTTTATGTGTATTGCTTGATTGTAAACATTTGATGCCAGATCGGTGCCCTGCTATTCTTGTTTTTAACTTATTTTTCGTTGTGCCAACATATTCTTTCGCACAAATGTTATCTCCGTCTCCTGCACATGGTATCTTGTATACAATATTGTTTTTCTCCATCGTTTCTAATTTACTTTTCATATTCTTGAAAAATATTTGGTTTTTGTACGCCAGTTTGTGTGCAATTCCGATTCTTTCTTTATCATAAATATTTGAACATTGTAATCTTTCAGAAAAGCCAGGTATATATATAATGGATTTATACGTGATCGGTTTTTCACCTTCGATTTTTGATTTGGTACCCTTATGATGCGTGTTTATCAGCCTACGTATTACCCCGGACGGGAAATCGTTCATCTTGAGAATGTGCTCGATACGTTTTTTATTCTCAGGGTGAAAAATTGAATCACTAGTATCTAAAACTCGCCGGATAAAATTTTTCGCTGTATTAAAAATCATACTTTTCGGATGTTTAGATAAATAATTTATAATACGTCCTGAACTTGTAGGCTTTTGGTACCAATCTACTTTAATTTTATTGCTTATTTTACATACCAAGGAATCTAAAAATGGTAATTTGCCATCTTTTTCCAACTCCATCTGCACTGTAATAAAAACACACAAAAATTAAAGTTTGAAAAACTGCGAGACGGGAGAAATGCACAAATATTAGGAACCAAAAAAAAACAAGCATTGGTTGGTAAACAAAACAAATACGGAATTCCCACCTGATGTGGAGGCGCTGCTAGCAAAAGGGCCAAAGTTTGGTTTACCAATAACAAAAGAAGAATTCCCGCTCTTTAAATGCAATGCGGATGGTGAGGAATTGGTACAGAGCGTAGAGAACAAAGAAGAACAGGAATCCGCGAGAACGAAAATATCATTGCTTATAAAAGAGTCGATGACAAAGCGAAGAGGTGAGAAAACAGATATGGCCATCAAAGATACAGTGGAGCGAACGCGAAGATTTCTGAACAAAAATAAAGAAATTGTAATTTTAAATGCAGACAAGGGAAACTTGACCGTCGCTCTGGAGAAAACAGATTATAGGTTAAGAATGGACAACATATTGAATGATATGTCAATATATCGAATTTTACGCCAAGATCCGACACTAAGATTACAGACCAAAAACAACCAATTAGCAGAAAAATTACATAAATTAGGTCTTATAACAAAAACAGAAAAATATAAAATGACCACGCACACAGCTATTCCACCCCGAATGTATGGTTTACCAAAAGTTCACAAGGAAAGTATGCCATTAAGACCCATTTTGTTCCATGATAAATGCTCCGTCCTATAATTTATGTAAGTACTTGACTAATATTTTAAAAAACTTGACGATGAAATCGGTGTTCAATGTTAAAAGTGCAATAGAATTTAAGGACAAAGTCAATGACAACTATATATGTGATGATGAGCGTTTTGTATCGTTTGATGTTATATCACTATTTCCAAGTATACCAACAGACTTTGCTATACAGACGATTTGGGCGAAATGGGAGGAGATTAAACAATATACGGATATGCCAAAAAATCTTTTTATGCAAATAGTGACGTTTTGTTTTTGTGAAAATAGATATTTTAAGTACGAGGAACGAATATATACGCAATTAAAGGGTCTTCCAATGGGATCTCCGGCATCACCGATTGTCGCCGACATTGTAATGGAAGAAATTTTAGGAAAAGTAGTAAAGAACACGAGACTACTTAGTAAATACGTAGACGATGTGTTTGCATTAGTAAAGGAGGATAAACTGGACGAGACCTTAGGTTTGCTAAATTCATACCACAAAGACATACAATTCAAGATGGAGTTGGAAAAAGATGGCAAATTACCATTTTTAGATTCCTTGGTATGTAAAATAAGCAATAAAATTAAAGTAGATTGGTACCAAAAGCCTACAAGTTCAGGACGTATTATAAATTATTTATCTAAACATCCGAAAAGTATGATTTTTAATACAGCGAAAAATTTTATCCGGCGAGTTTTAGATACTAATGATTCAATTTTTCACCCTGAGAATAAAAAACGTATCGAGCACATTCTCAAGATGAACGATTTCCCGTCCGGGGTAATACGTAGGTTGATAAACACGCATCATAAGGGTACCAAATCAAAAATCGAAGGTGAAAAACCGATTACATATAAATCTATTATATATATACCTGGCTTTTCCGAAAGATTACAATGTTCAAATATTTATGATAAAGAAAGAATCGGAATTGCACACAAACCGGCGTACACAAACCAAATATTTTTCAAGAATATGAAAAGTAAATTAGAAACGATGGAGAAAAACAATATTGTATACAAGATACCATGTGCAGGAGACGGAGATAACATTTGCGCGAAAGAATATGTTGGCACAACGAAAAATAAGTTAAAAACAAGAATAGCAGGGCACCGATCTGGCATCAAATGTTTACAATCAAGCAATACACATAAAACAGCACTTGCGGGCCACTGTGCGGAGAGCGGACATAAACCAGACTTTGACGCTGTGAGCATACTACAACAAGAACAGCATTACAACAAACGCTTTACTTTGGAGATGCTCCACATAATAGACACGGACGAGAACAAAAGATTGAACTACAAAAAAGACTCTGAAATGTGTGCACACATCTACCGTCACTTACTTGACTCGCGAAAATCAGTTCAACAACAGCATCTCGAACAGACGCTGCCCACCTAACATCTGAACTCTGTATGTATGTTTGCAGTAATGCTAATATGTTTATACATACATATATATACATTTGCCTGTGATAAATTGTGTAAAATAAAGTGTTTATTTATTTATTATTGTAGTCCCCGATGACGATCTCCGTTGGAGATCGAAATATATTGGAACAAAAACAACAACAACCTGTTTAATTTATTGACCTACAGCCAGTCAGAAGAAATAATTGTTAAATTTAAAGGTCGCCAAAAAACAAAATTTGTTACAAAGTAAACTCGTTTACTATTGCGGTCTATATTTAGCCCTAAACCATTAACTTCTAAGGAAGTAAGTATTTTAATCAAGGAACTTATTGTCAAGTCATTCACAAATTTTTTTTTTGATGTTCGGCTTTAATGAGGGCGACTACATATATATGATTTAGTTTTGACAAATTTTCTAAAGTTGGGAATGATACGTATAAAGCAGTGACTGCCTGGGATCTTGTATGAGATCCCAGTGGTTTATTAATGTCAAACATTAAGAAAATATGGAATACAAACTTCGCCTTTACAGTAAGATATTTTACTGACCGCCAATTTTCCCTGAACAAAATTTTTTAAGTTATGTGAATCGCCATTATATTGCTCCATTCTTTTCAAGAATTTTTGGCAGTAACACACCACTATAAACATGTTCTTCAAGAACGTTTTGACAACACTTGATCTTATTTATAACTGATCGATTTAAATCGAATTTAGATGGTTTTTCATACAAATTAATCTCTTCTAAATGCTTTAAAAGTTTATATTAAGAACAAATATACAAAATTATCAAGAACTTGTAAAATATCTTCAGAATATTCAACACATAAATCACGCATGACCTTTTTCAAACAATTTAACAATGGTTGTACAATAAAATCATAATATTATTCAACAAAATGGAACATTGCATCTTGCGAAATTATTATTGTGCAATGATAATGTGAATACACAAACCTTTTTTTAGCTCTTGCTTCAGTTCCTTTTCAGATATAAATTTATTCTCTTCTTTACAATTGTTTTCAAATTTCTTATTTTGAACTTCTGAGGAAGTACTATTACCAGGTATTGGATTGGTTTCTGTGTTCATTTTTGTAACTACTTCACTTACAGGGGAACTGTTTAAGTTAGTTCTTAAAAAATGATTATTTAAATGTCTTTTATAGGAGTAGATATTTACAAATGATTGTCTACAAAAACTATAGGGGCATATATATTGACCTTTTTTAGCGTAGTGAATCATTTTAAGAAGACTTATGAAATTGTTAACTTTTGAAAAATTTTCCTTACAAATAAAGCATAACATTTTAACTACGAATCTGCTTCTATGACTTAGATTTTATTATTCGACAGTCTGCAAAATGTCGCCTTAATGTTGAAATGTCAAATTTGGTACTACAATCGTATCCAGGACGCACTTTTTAAGAACAAATCAATAATTCCTAAAATTGATGGAATATATTCTGTATTGGTTTGAAACTATTTAGAATGTATCTAAACCATGGGTCGCAAAAAATTGTTAGTAATTGTACTGTCACATACGCAATGAGAGCACAAATATGCTGGGAATGCGAACCCCTGATTTAAACACGCATATGTATGTTAACTTACCTTCTTTAACGTCAAGGCTGGTGTATTCATTTAAATAGTTAACTTAGAAAATGATGTTATCAGCGTTGTCGACTTTTAATATTGAACTCAAAACACATCATGCCGAAGAATAACGAAACAACCGTCGCGAACCACACTTACTTTGGAATTTTACAAATACACCTATACCCCGATTTACACGGAAGATCGGTTCCAGACAAAACCATGTAAAGTGAAAGCTTCGTTTTCCTATACAAAAACCGTGTAAAACGAAAAAACTACCCAATTCAGTCATTTATTTAAATAAAACAAAACTAAAGCATCTTAAAAAACTTAAAACTAAGTATTCTTTGACCAAAAAACAACTAACTTCCGTAGTTTTCTTCGAAGTTTTTGGCATTTTAGAAACTTGAAAAATTAACACAAATCACATATGTACTCATGAAGGTTCACGAAAAGATAATTAAATCAATAACTTACCAGTTCAAACCAAAAAAACTCGCAATAATAGTAAAAAATTATGGCTTTTTGTTAAAATTTTCATCAAACGATTTTCCTTCCACATGAAATATATACTCTGCGTTTGGTTATGTACATACATATTCACAAAGGGGAATGCCTCAATATTGCAATCAGTGTTACCAAGGGGACTAAAAAAGGTTTTTAATGATTTGTGAATATTCGGTGTTTTTAATATTTTGCTGATTTATGAACCATGTAAAAGCGAAATCGTGTAAAACAAGTACCGTGTAAATCGGGGGATAGGTGTACTTTGTTACATTAAATAAGTTTCTTGGGTGTCATTGCAAGATACCTAAGATAACTTTATAAAAATAAACAAGAACTTTGATAGATTAAGTAAGTTTCTTAGGTGAATTGCAAGTTACCTAAGATAACTTTATAAAAATAAACAAGAACTTTGATAGATTAAATAAGTTGCTTGGGTGAATTCCAAGTTACCTAAGATAACTTTATAAAAATAAACAAGAACTTTGATAGATTAAATAAGTTTCTTAGGTGAATTGAAAGTTGCCTAAGATAACTTTATAAAAATAAAAATAAAACTTTGTTAAGTTAAACCAGTTTCTTCTAGATTTTTACAAGTTATCTAACCTAACATCGCCTACTTTGCTAAGCTAACAAATTACTTGGCTGCGAACAAAAATTACTCAAGCCAACACTGTTAAAATTATTAGAAACTTCGTTGAATTACACCATGTTAGGTGCTAACACGTGTTACACAAGATAATGTAGATATATTAACTAATCTTTGTTTACATTGATCAAGTGTGAGTTTCCCAAATACCTTGTTGATTTGCATATAGTTTTCAAAGTTCATATAAAAAACAAGTAAGGAAGGCTAAGTTCGGGTGTAACCGCACATTACATACTTAGTTGAGAGATATGGAGACAAAATAAGGGAACATCACCATGAAGGAAAATGAACCTAGGGTAACACTGGAATGTGTTTGTATGACATGTGTATCAAATGGAAGGTATTAAAGAGTATTTTAAGAGGGAGTGGGCCATAGTTCTATAGGTGGACGCCATTTAGGGATATCGCTATAAAGGTGGACCAGGGCTGACACTAGAATTTGTTTGTACGATATGGGTACCAAATGAAAGGTGTTAAAGAGTATTTTAAAAGGGCGTGGGCTTAGTTCTATAGGTGGACGCCTTTTCGAGATATCGCCGTAAAGGTGGACCAAGGATGGCTCTAGAATTTGTTTGTACGATATGTGTATCAAATGAAAATCTTCAATGACTTCCAAATTACAGCTTGCAAAACTTCTAAATTACTTTCTTTTAAAAGTGGGCGGTGCCACGCCCATTATCAAACATTTTACTAATTTTCTTTTCTGCGTCATAAGTTCAACTCACCTACCAAGTTTCATCGCTTTATCCGTCTTTGGTAATGAATTATCGCACTTTTTCGATTTTTCGAAATTTTCTATTTCGAAAAAGTGGGCGTGGTTATAGTCCGATATCGTTCATTTTAAATAGCGATCTAAGATGAGTCCCTCGAACCTACATACCAAATTTCATTAAGATACATCAAAATTTACTCAAGTTCTCGTGTTAACGGACGGACGGACGGACATGGCTCAATCACATTTTTTTTCGATACTGATGATTTTGATATATCGAAGTCTATATCTATTTCGATTCCTTTATACCTGTACAACCAACCGTTATCCAATCAAAGTTAATATACGCTGTGAGCTCTGCTCAACTGAGTATAAACAAATACCTAGGATAACTTAGTCAAAATATCCCCTTTTTTGTTAGCCAAAGTGCTTAGGTAATAAATTGCCTAAGCTTTGTTTTCGATTATCGGGCATAAATTGTGAAAGTACTTTGGTAGGATATACAAGTTTCTTGGGCCCTATACAAAATTGTTTATCTAGGTCAACTTTGTTTGATTTACAGTTGTTTTTTCTCTGTGTGTAGCCACAAATTAAACGAGCAACCAAACACCTGACAAACAAATATTAAAAAATGTTAATGCAGTCTTTCCAGTCATAAGTAGTATATTTAATGTCCAACATCTGCATCTTGTAAACGAATCTAAATCTTCAAATTTCACAATTATTTGTGAGTGAATGAAATGAACTTCTGTAATTTGTATATAACTTTTGACTTAAATAAAATAAACTTAGATCGATTATGAGTCTGTGGCAACGCGAACGTCTCCGCTAAATAGTTCGCGTTTGTTTTTAAAAACCCGATTCGCTTAGCGAAAACCATAACTGGCGCCCGACGACGTGGAGCATGCGCTTGTAGCGACCGAAACCGCACATTTTACATTTATTGCTAGATGGCAACATCATTAATAAGAAATCAGTTGACATTACTGTTTTGACACTTTCTCTTGTAATTGTCATTCGCAGTTTCAATTGGACAGAAAAACATCCACTCAGAATTTATCCTTTGTTCAATAAAGTAGTGTATAAGTTAAAAGTCTTTCTATTTATTCATATTGGTTCACGATACACTACATGCTAATAAAGGACCAAAAAGAAGGAAAGGTAAAATTATCTTAGGTGTACGGCTGTTTGTAAATTTAGGCAAAAAGCCAAACGGGAGAAACAAAAAAGTATCCCTGGTCAACTTTTTTTAAACGGGTGAGCAAGGAGCAAACGGGTGAAATAAAAAGTCGCCTGACGACCTATTTTTTAAAAATAAAACTCTCGAGTGAATGTCAAAAGACTGAAAAAGAGCAAATTCAAAAGTATCCCAGGACGTTTTTTTGAATAATTCTAAAATTAATAAAAATTAAAACAAGTAAGGAGGTCTAAGTTCGGGTGAAACCGAACATTACATGCCCAGCTGAACACTTGAAATCCTGTTGTTGTTTGTTTTGGTGCTTAATAGTGTTACAAGGCTGCGCAATAATACATATGTATGTATATATATGGTTCTATTCTGAACTAATTTTTCTTCGAGTTATGGCCCCCGAAACATAGAAAATTGGTTATTCATAAAAGGGGCGGTGTCACGCCCGTTTTTTAGAATTTGAAGTTTTTCCTATTTATTGTTATAAATCCACTTGGGAATGGAAATACCATTGATACAATGCTCTTTTTTGCAAAGATATAGCTTATTTTATTCTTCCACGACCCTTTTAAAAATCTTGTATATAGAAGTGGTCGTAGTCCTTAACCGAATTCGTTAATTTTTCTCCAAAGTATTCTTTATAGTAAGGGCCGAATTTTATTACTATAAGTCTAACGATTTTTGATTTATGATTAATAAAAGTTGTAAACTTGATTGTATCACAAGTGGGCGGTGCCGTGCCCATTTTAAAATTTTTTTTCAAACTTTTATCAAGAGTCTCAAATCAGTCCACACGTCAAATTTCAACATTCTAGGTGTATTATTTACTAAATAATCAGGTTTTTTGTATTTTCCAAAATGTTATATATATAAAAAGTGGTGGTGGTTATCATCCGATTTTGCTCATTTTCAATACCAATCTATTCTGGGTCCAGATAAGCTCGCGTACTAAATTTGGTGAAGATATCTCAATATATAATTAAGTTATCGTGTTAACGGACAGACGGATGGACGGACGGACATGGCTCAATGCAATTTTTTTCGATACTGATGATTTTGATATATCGAAGTCTATATCTATCTCGATTCCTTTATACCTGTACAACCAACCGTTTATCAATCAAAGTTATAATACCCTGTGTACAAGTACAGCTGGGTATAAAAAAAGGAAAAAAACTCTTTAATGCAAAAAATAAAACCCAAATAAGAAGAAACGAAAAAGTATCCTGGATGCTGTATGTTAAAAAAAAACAACATATATTAAACACAGACAAAATTAAATTAACACTACTATTAATTTCCTGAAAAATATATAACTGGTTACCTCGTACCTAAAACTAGGGATTAACAGTCACCACAATGGAAGACAGTATTCAGAGTAAGAAATTTATTATAATTTATGTAATTTATTGTTTCCTCGAAAAGATTTGTAAATGAAAATTTGTGAAAAATAAATGGGTATTACCATTAACAACCCTAAATATAAAAGGCTACATTATACTATGTTCAAACAGAAAAATAAATTGAGGCAATTTCGATTTAAATAGGGTGGTGTTCATACAACTCAATTTAGCTTACACAATAGTAATTTCACAGCTGGTGGTGTTTTGAATTTAAAATTTATTTGTGAAAAACAAGGAAAATTCTAAACGTGTGTTGTTATTTAAAGCAATAGAATCAAGTTTGGATTCACGGTTAGCTTTTAAAATTTCAAATTTACTCACCATTTACGTTGTTTGTCGTCATTTTTAACAAAATATGGATTTATTTTATTATAAGCTTTTATTTAGTTTCACTTTTGTTGTCTGTAATGGAATCTTGCAAGTTAAATTTGATACACTTCCCGGTGTCCGATTGAGCTGAAATTTTGCACACATGTATAACTCCGATGACAATGCAATATTACTTTGTTAGAATTCGATAAATTAATCGATAACACAGTTATCGGTAAAGATTTGTATTTACTTTGGCATAACAGCCTAAGTCCCATACAAACCCGGCGGTACCTATCCGTGGATTGTGATATTTGGACGTGGGGAATCACGCGTGTCACTCGTGGTGAATCTCAACGCTTGCGAAAAGCGGAGACACAACCCTCTGTTGTATTTCTGTGTATAACCAACATAGTTTTAAGGCTCTTTAACTCTGTAATCTTTTCTGTAATTTATTTTGCTTTTGGAAAAATTACCTATTTGAAAAAAGCTGGCTGAAAAATATTGGCATAACAGCTTAAGTTAAATCAAGAATGGAAAAACTTTGAAAATTTGAGCAGATGTGGCAATTTCGCGTGTCCGTTGAACGAAATATTGACAATCTATTGATCATCGCTAGGAAATTAGCGACATTCCATCAACTTAGCAGCACTTTAGCAATACTACTGTTATTATTTGGCCGCTCAAACACACCCATATTAATTGTGCATTAAATTTAAAATATACAACCCAAAAATGACTCCGGTTGTTATGTCCGCAGCATTTATTTGGTGCAAATACAACAAAATAATTTACACGGCCAAAGCCATAATAATTTGCACGGATCATCAATTCTTTCTCTGATTCAAAAGCTGAACTACCAGCGCTACCGCCATCAGCTCAGTGTCATCATTGCCAGTAGCGCCAATAACACCAAACTCGTGCCTGACAAACAAAAGTCGTTTCAATCAATAGCGCAAGTGAAATGTACTACGCACTCACTACTAAGTAGCGTCAAAAATTCGATTGGAGTCATTTCGTCAATGAGCTACCATTGAGCTGGCAACGCATTGGCGCTGGCGCCATGCAATTTACATCACTAAAATTGCACGAATGTCCAGGCTCATGACTTTGTTAATCCAGATGGTGAAAACGAAGACTCAAAGGAATGCAACCTTGCAAACAACAGCCGCCATTTTCAAAGTGTAAAAATTCTGTGATACAACGAACGCTAATACTGTTTTCACACAGAAACTTAATAATCTCATTTCACCTGCTAATGAAATCGTAAATTTTTTGCTTTCACACAGAAGTAACTGCTCGATTAGTATGAAGGATGAGACAGACAATCATGGCGGGACGATACAAGGTGGGAGCATGGTGACATACCTACAACAAAAAAAATTCCATGTACTTGTAAATTCGATGGACAAATGTCAAAATCGTACTGCGCCGGTAGTTGATGTATCAAATCAAATAAAAAAGGTTATAATCAGCTGTTCGATGCGGCCACCTTGTATCGTTCCGCTATGCAGACAATGACATTTGCTTTGACAAATGGCATTTTTAAGCACTGAACACACCAAAAACTAAGAAGCGGAACGCGGCCAACAGAGTTGCATTGTGCTTTTGACTTCATTAGGCATTCGATTAGCTACTAATGAAATAATTATAGATTTGAATTTTGTAGGGAAGATTGAGCTCAATAAGCGTCTTAATGTAGAAAACTGCCTTTATTATTCAATAAGCCGTCTGTGTGAAAATAGTATATTGCCGTTAGGCTGTTATCGGTAAGTGTTGCATACTTTTCTGCGCACTTGATTTTGTTTTACAGATTTTTGGCGATGGAATTTTAGCTAAGCGAAAGTAGGAATTTTATTTTAAAACAGATTTAACCCACAGATGAGAGATCTGGAATAAGTAGTTGTAAACTGGACGCGGCATAGGCAAAGTTAAGTTATTTAACACTGTTTGACAAAATTTTATATGCGCTCTCTGTTAAAAATGCTTCAACTAACTTAGTCACATTTTATTTCGATTATGAATATGCCCCAATATATTCGGATTATGATATAATAAAATTAAAGAAAAAAATAAAATTAAAGAAAAAAAACTTTTTTAAAAATAAGCTTTTATTATTGGTTAATAAAATTAACTAAAAAGTAAGTTGATGCATTAAAAGAAATGGATAGAATGAGAAACGTTACAAATAACTTAGTAAAGATTACGTAACTAATTTAAACAATATTTTACCCTACTAAAAATTTAAAAAAATTCATATTTAAATTAAATTTAAGAAAAAGGCTTTTCTAAGAATAAGCTTCTATTACTTGTTAATAAAACGAACTAAAAAGTAAAAAATAAAATTAAAGAAAGAAACTTTTTTAAAAATAAGCTTTTATTATTGGTTAATAAAATTAACTAAAAAGTAAACAATAAATTGACTCTAAAGAAATATAACACTTTATAAGTTCATTGTAAGCTTTAACGATAATTAGGCTTTTTCGTTTGCGACAAAAGAATTCTATATTGTACATAATTATATATTTTTAACATTAAAACTTTACACCTAAATTATTAAACCTTACAGTTTATATCACAGTCCTAATTGTTCTAATAAAAGCGTGTTACATTGCGATAGCAAGAAAAGGAGATCCTAAATGTTCTTAATTATACCATCAAAATTCAACACGTTTTTTATTAGAACAATTAGAACTGTGATATAAACTGTAAGGTTTAATAATTTAGGTGTAAAGTTTTAATGTTAAAAATATATAATTATGTACAATGTAGAATTCTTTTGTCGCAGACGAAAAAGCCTAATTATCGTTAAAGCTTACAATGAACTTATAAAGTGTTATATTTCTTTAGAGTCAATTTATTGTTTACTTTTTAGTTAATTTTATTAACCAATAATAAAAGCTTATTTTTAAAAAAGTTTTTTTCTTTAATTTTATTTTTTACTTTTTAGTTCGTTTTATTAACAAGTAATAGAAGCTTATTCTTAGAAAAGCCTTTTTCTTTAATTTAATTTAAATAGGAATTTTTTTAAATTTTTAGTAGAGTAAAATATTGTTTAAATTAGTTACGTAATCTTTACTTAGTTATTTGTAACGTTTCTCATTCTATCCATTTCTTTTAATGCATCAACTTACTTTTTAGTTAATTTTATTAACCAATAATAAAAGCGTATTTTTAAAAAAGTTTTTTTTTCTTTAATTTAATTTTTTATGTAACGTTTTGTTACTTGGACATTTTTAGTTTTTTTCGTAAAACTGACATTTAAGTCGACTCAATACACATATTTACAAGGTTGCGTTTGCAGTTTGAAACAATTTATTACGCAATTTACTATTACAATTTATCATACGATAAATTGCGTAATCCCAAGTGGTATAAATTGCCAATTTGGTGCGTGTTTGCACATAGTATTATTGTGAGTATTGTGGTGGAGGTCACACAATTTTTAAGAGCCCCAAATTAAAAAAGAATTTATTTTTTGTTTGGATAGGGATTGTTTTTTTTTTTTGTACATTAATGAAAGGATTATTTCAATAGACAATGTCGATCACTACTGTAAGTTTGTTTTCACTACGGAGGAATAAATGGAACTTTGGAAAGTTTTAAACAAAGAAAAAATACTATTTAATTTCATTTGAATACTTTAGTTTAAGAGGTGGATTATGAAGTAACCGAAAAAATCTTGTAAATATTGCAAAAAACAACGATTATAGGGAAACTTTAATTTGAATATTTTTTTAGGGTTATAAAGTAAAAATGACGGATGCACTAACAAAAGGTTTGATTTGATTGATCGCTGACAGCACCATTAGTCCCAGACAGGAAATTGCGCGATTGCGTTCTGAATCAGACATACAGACTCGTAGTACTCAAGAGTACAATTAGCCATGGCATTCAGAGTCAAGAATCTATGAAAATAAAATCTTTAACTGAATTACCAGGAAAAATCAACTCATATGTAAACAGGAGAGAAGCAGTCCATAATGCAATGAGTATATATGAAAGGGGAAGAAGAAAGTACTTTGCAGCTCTTACCATAATACGATTCGATTAAATTCGGATAAAGGTCCAATATATATTATAGAGCAAGAACTAAGTGCCATTCGCCAAGGATCAATGTCGGTTGTAGAATATTACAACCTGGTTAATAAAAAACTATCATTAATAATAAACACTATTGATGGTTTTTGAAAGCCTTGTAAGTATCTGTTATTGTAAAACTTTATATGAGCTAAAAGGCCTTATACTAATTTTACACAGACGGCTTATTGAATAATAAAGGCAATTTTCTACATTAAGACGCTTATTGAGCTCAATCTTCCCTACAAAATTCGAATTTATTATTATTTCATTAGTAGCTAATCGAATGCCTAATGAAGTCAAAAGCACAATGCAACTCTGTTGGCAGCGTTCCGCTTCCGTTTCCGCTTCTTAGTTTTCAAAGCAAATGTCATTGTCTGCATGGCGGAACGATACAAGGTGGCCGCATCGAACAGCTGATTATAACCTTTTTTATTTGATTTGATACATCAACTACCGGCGCAGTACGATTTTGACATTTGCCCATCGAATTTACAAGTACATGGAATTTTTTTGTTTGTAGGTATGTCACCATGCTCCCACCTTGTATCGTTCCGCCATGATTGTCTGTCTCATCCTTCATACTATTCGAGCAGTTACTTCTGTGTGAAAGCAAAAAATTTACGATTTCATTAGCAGGTGAAATGAGATCATTAAGTTTCTGTGTGAAAACAGTATTAGTTAAATAAAACAATATTTAAATTTTTATTTTAGTTTTTAAATCGTCGATATTTCGAATTCTATCTGAAATCATCTTCAGGACTTTCACATAAACAGAAAAAATAAAAATTAGAATAAAACTCTGTCTTGCATATACATATGTATATAAAAAACAAGAAGAAACTTGCACATATGAATAACTCTAAAACTTTTGTATGCAATTGAGATCAAAATAGGGGTAAATTCCTATCGAAATGATTTTTTGGTGTAAAAAGCCCATTTTTGTACGTATTCATGTTGAAAATAATGATATTACTATAAAAAAACGTGTAATATTTTGATTTACACCCGAAAAGTACGTAGTTTTACGCTTCCCAAGGTAGTAGGTTCTATGTACTGGAGTGACTCAGGATTTATCCCGACCAAGGACTGTCATTTCAGTGTAACACCATTTAATTTGTTGTGTCCCTCCCACAAATTGTCATGCTCCCAACAGCTCGTTGCAGCGGGACTGCGCCATACTCTCCTGCTCCGGGAAGGTATCGAACCCAATCCGGGGCCGGCTCCTGGCCCCGGCCCTGAGAAATGATTTTGCTGCGTTTATCGGAAAATAATCTTTTTAGGACAGTCATACTCTTGTCAGTATGTCACGGCCATGGGATGGTCGGACAGGTTGTTCTGGGCGGGATCCCAAAACCCCACGTCTCCGTAACTTTCATAATCCTTTTGTTGTTGTTGTTGTTGTAGCAGTGCTTCGCCCCATCCAATGGGTCTGACCAATCACAAATTGTCATCAATGTCCTCTAACGGGAATCCGAGGAAACTTGCTGTTTCAACAGGGGTGGACCATAATGAGAGAGGTGTTAGAGGCGTGGTACCACATTACATTTGAAAAGATGGTTGGTGTCATGTGGCGATATATTGCAAGCAGGGCATACATTTTGTATGCCGGGTTTTATTGTGGATAGCTAAGAGTTTAACCTGTTACAGTATCTAGATCGAATTTGGGCCAGAGTGACTCGCGTTTCCCTAGGGAGTGTGCGTTCCTTTTCCGCAAGTTTGGGGTATTGCTCTTTGAGTATTGGTTTCACCGGACAATTCCTGACATAGTGGCCGATTCCTGTTTATGGAGTTCACCAAGGACCTGCTTATGTTTTTTGGCTTAATACAGATGTGTTCTCAGGTGCCGTATTTCCTCATAGTGCTTACGGAGGTTACTCCTTAAGCCCCTGGGCGGTGTTGGCTCAACAATCAGATGTCTGTTGGGGTGCCCAGGTTTCTGGGTATTCTGCAGAAACTGTCCCTCACTCGGGTAGGAACCTTGTCGTTGGAGTGAGGTCTTAGCCGAACTCCGTAGCGCCCGACTATGAGGCGGAGCTGTTTAGGACTGACATCTACGCCATTTCGCCTCATTGGAGGGCGGCGGGATGTCGGTGACAAGAACTACCAACCCCCTAATCCAGGGTGTTATGGACCATTTGCAGCCAGGGGATAAATTCGGCTGTATTCGAACGGAGCCTTCCCGATACCGGACCACCTCGTTAAGTATTTATGGCCTTACCACAGTAAGGGGCGCTGCTGTGGCGGACGGTTCTTTCCCCGTATATCATACTGGACCGCTGAGCCCGCCTTGTCGGGCAGGTGGTCGTACGACCAAGATGAACGACTCATTACCTGATTGTAATAAGGATGATGTAAAGAGGAGGACTGAGTCGCAATCTAAGGACGACATATACGAATTAAGCTATGCGTCGGACTCGGCGAGCGAGAGTAGTGCTGATTCAATGAACTGCTGATTGAATGAAATGAAAACGGAGTAGAAGAGTGGAGAAGGGTACGGAGCAGAGGAAGTAAAAGAGCTCTCTCGTATTACCGTGCAGCACTAAGAATTGTACAATGCTTGGGAGCAGTGTTCAACCCAACAGAAGTGGAGATAGAGCGCTTGGAATGGGCCCATGAAGCGGTAGAAGTAGGTCGAAGGCAGTTCAAAGGGTTTGCTGCGAGAAACCCTCGGTTCTGCAACCGGTACGAGGAGGAAGAAGCGTCGAATGGCAGAATGAAGAGCCAACGTTCGGCGGAAGGCGACAAGCCTGCTTTCAAGAGGCAGAAAGGACCCAGTCCTAGAGCCGCGAGGCAGGGCAGTCGCATAGACAAGGCAAGTAGGCCCAAAGCTGTAAGTCGCTAAAGGGAGTTAACGATAAGACTCCGGCTTTCTCGGAGGTGCCAAAGGGAGATAACACTAAGATTCCTGATTTTCCCGAGAAGATGAGTGATGTGGCAAAGCAGTCACTGACTGTGGCGCTGGTTGATCGTAGCAGAGACAAATGACTACTGAAAGGTGGAGATCTGTGGAAAGGGAGCTTATTAGCGTAATGCTTGAGATGATGCGGGAACAACCAAGTAAGCCCCTTCCAACCTTTGATGCGGGGGGATGGTATATTGGTGTGAAGATGATAGCGTGCGACAACATCGTGAGCTTGCGGTGGCTGGAGGAAGTGGTTCCAAGCCTCCAAAGGCAAGGCAAGAACGCGCGGTTTGAGGTGGTGGATAAAGAGTAAATCCCCACGGTACCAAAAGTTAAGGTATGGATACCATGCGTGATGAAGTCGGAGGATACACTGCGACTTATGCAGAATCAGAATCCGAATATACCGACACAGGATGGGAAGGTACTTACTGCATCGCGGCCTACCGAGGATGGTCAGTTCTACATCTTCCAAGTAGACAAGCGGGCGGAGAATATTTTGTACACGCAGCTTGGCAAAATGTCCTTTGACACTGGCAAAATTTATATGCGACTCAGGAAAAGAAGTACGGCGGATAAAAACCCTAACACGCTAGAGGTGGGCGAAGTCGAAGAGGACCTCAAAAGCCTAAGGGGAAAAGACAGGTGGAGGTCCCCGACGTCACCACGAATGTGTTAGAAGAGGACCATCCGCCAAATAGTGCTGTGACTCACGCAGAGGAACACCCGACACAACAGTCACGAGAGGCTGAAGGGGGCCTCGAGTACTCTAAACCAAAAGGGCAAGAGGAGGACGACGACGTCAAGACGAAAGTACTGGAGGGGGACAAACAGCCCAATGGTGCTGCGAGTCATACAGATAAACCTCCAACACAGTAAAGTGGCGTCGAGCGAAGTCCTCCTAACCCTTGAGGAGGGTTCGGTTGACGTGGCGCTGATCCAGGAGCCGTGGCTCTCATCTGGAGGAAAGGTTTCTGGCGCGCGTTTGGCTTTGGCGTTTACTAAGCGCAAACGGAAGGACGGGTGCGACCTGTAGTAATGGTAAGGAAACAGTTGCATTCACATATGATGCCTAACTATACCACTGAGGACCTCGTAGTGGTGGCCGTTAAGCAAAATAATAAGCAGGCATTTATCCTGGCATCCTACTACATGGCCCATGCTACGGAGGTTCCACCGATGGAGTGCAAAATGCTAGTAAAGGAGGCAGGGCGGTTGGTCATAGGCGCTGAGTCTCTATTTTGTTACATCCTGCAAACCAACTTGCAGATAGCCAACAGGATAAATGTCCGTACATACATTGGTCCAACATCCAGCAATGTTCTGGATATTACATTGAGCTCCGAGCGTGATATATCAAGGTATGATTGGATGGTTCTTGATAGACCATCCTTCTCCGACCATGCCTATATCAGCTTCAGCACCCCCCTAAAGAGGGAAGAGAAGGGAGGAACCTTTAGAAACCCTAGGTCAACGAACTGGAGTAAACTCCAGAAACATGTAGAAACAAAACTGGGACAACCCAAAGAGGTTGCCAATGTAGAGGAACTGGAGGAGTCGAATGAATTCCTAACAAGGACGCTTATGACTGCGTATAACAAACCTTGCCCTCTAAGAAGGTTCAGAGGAAAAGCAAAGCCGCCATAGTGGAGCAATGAGTGCTAAGAAGACAGGTAAAAGAAATGTTTAAGCTCGCAAAGACTGCGGAAAGCGAAGCGTGTCGGGACGAGTACAGGGATCTACTGAGGATCTACAAGCGTGAAAATACCAGGGCGAAGAGAAACTCATGGAAAAGTTTCTGTACGGACATAGAGTGCTCCAGCGAAACAGCACGGTCGAAATAAGTTCTAGCAAAGGAAAACATAGTCGGGGGACTAATAAAGAAAGAAAACGGGGAATGGTCACGTAATAGTGAGGAATACCTTGAGGTGCTTCTCGACGCACGTTTCTCATCGGGAGACGGTTTAGAATAGCCAGCAGACATCACCCACACTTCGATCACGGAGCTAGTAGTGTCGGGCTTGGTGACCGGCCATGCTACAAGTTTCAAGTATGGAGGTCGTGGAATGGCTTAAAATAATATTCGATGGGTGCATAAGGCTGAATCATGTACCGCACTCTTGGAGAACTGCTCGGGTAGCTTTCCTGCCAAAGGCGGGGAAGGTCGCTCACGGGTATCCCAAAGACTATAGACCCATTAGCTTAACATCATTTCTGCTCAAAACTTTTGAGAGGCTGATAGATGTGTACATAAAGTCCAACGTGGATGAAAAGCTGCTCTCCACAACACAGCATGCGTACACCACAGGCAAGTCGGTAGACACCGCATTGCATAGGGTGGTAATAAGCATAGGGAAAATTCTGGAATATAAGGAGTATGCTCTAAGAGTCTTCTTGGACATTGCCGGGGCTTTCAATAATGTTGCAAAATGGGCGATTATGGATAGTCTAAATTACATTAAAGCATCAGATGGATCAGCTGCATGTTAAATTGCAGAAAGATTACATCAAAGTGGGGATTGTACGAGGCCACGAAATCAGTGGACAGGGGCATGCCGCTGGGAGGGGTGCTGTCACCTCTGCTGTGGACGCTGGTTATCAACCAACTGCTCAGGCGAATCGATAAGGGGCCCGTAAAACTTGCCGCCTACGCAGATGACGTTGCAATTGTCATAAGTGGATAGTGCCTTCCAACGACTAGTTCTTTGATGGATCGGGCGCTTCGGGATATTCATACCTGGGCATCTAATGTCGGGTTGAAAGTCAATGCGGAAAAGACGGATATGGTCTTGTTTACAAAGAGGTGCAAGGTCCCAAATTAAACCAATCCTAAGTTAGGAGGGGTGACCTTACAGGAGAAACCTTGCAAAAAATATCTAGAAGTCATCCTAGACAGTAAACTGTCAAGGAAGCTCAACGTGGAGGAGAGGGTCAAGAAGGCCTCAAAGGAACTCTATGCATGTAAACGAATGCTGGGGTGTACATGGGGCTTATCGCCCTCTCTTTCTCATTGGGTTTTTACAGCGATTGTAAGCCCTATTCTATACTATGGAGTTCTTGTTTGGTGGAAACCACACAAAAAACAACATACCTCACAAAATTAGAGGGGGTATGCAGACTATCGATGCTTAGCATTACGGGAGCCCTGAAAACAACCCCGACGACTGCACTGTACGCCAATCTGCACGTTCCACCTGTAGATCTGGTAGCAGCGAACAAAGCATTAACAACCGCAACTAAGCTCGGTGCCTCGGGGCAGCTTGAGCGCCGACCATATGGTCATAGTAGTATAGCGTCATCAATCACAAGGCGCACAGACTACCTGATTCCCTATCTGCGATACATGTGTACACAGATGGTTCCAAAGTAGTGGAAGGAGTAGGGTCTGCGGTATACTGTGCTGATCCGGAAATAAGCAGATCTTACAGGCTGCTGGATTACTGTAGCGTTTTCCAAGCGGAAATATTAGCCATAACCAAAAAAGCAGTAGAAACCCTGGAAGAGAATAGCTTGAGCTGCAACCGTGTTAACTTTTATATCGACAGTCAAGCAGCAATTAAGGCAATAATATCGCATAGCACAGCATCTAAATGTGTGTTAGAGTGTAATCAATCTCTGGAGAGAATCGGGACAGGGAGAAGCATACATCTATATTGGGTCCCAGGGCATATGGCAATAGATGGGAATGAAAAAGCGGATGAACTAGCTAAAAAGGGCGCATCCCTTGAAGCTTGCTCCGTAGACGTCCCAATTAGATTGGGCGAGATTGAGCGAAGGCGAGAGGTGCACATGATCGACCAAGCGGGAAAGGCGTGGGTTCAAGCGCTTGGCTGTAAAGTGTCGAGGATTATGTGTAGGTCTTACAGCCTTAGACTAACAAAGTTGCTTCTATCACTAAAAAGAGAGGACTGTAGACTCATGACGGGTATTCTGACTGGACACTGCCTTCTGGCGTCACATATCTTTAAATTAGGCTTGGTAAGTGATAGCAGATGTAGGAAGTGGGGGTTGGAGGAGGAAACGATCGAGCACGTCCTGTGCTAGTGCCCTGCACTTGCCAGGCTAAGACTCCAGCTATTAGCAGTGATTCAGCTGTCAGATCTAGAAGCAACAAGTGGCTTAAATCCTAGGAAGATTCTAGTATTTGCCAAGAGGACGGAGTTATTTTATAACATAGGTCCTGGTTTTTAATAGGGGTTTTCAGTTTGCTCGTTAAGACAAACTTATGGTAACACTACGGGCTCAATCATTCTATGTGAGGTCCTCTTGGACCGGCCAGTTCAACCTAACCTAACCCAACCAACGGAAACTGTTTGGTTAGCATTTCATTTCTTTCCCTTATTGGGAGTATACTCACCTCATTATGTAAATGGTGTTCTGGGGACATAAGGAGACAACCCGTGGCAGTTCTGAGGGCAGTATTTTGGCAGGCCTGTAGCTTCTTCCAGTGGGTAATCTTTAGGCTTGGCGACCATATCGGGGACGCGTAGCATGCAATCGGCTGACCATTGATTTGTAAGTGGTAATGAGGGTTTCTTTATTTTTTCCCCAAGTACTGCCAGCATGAGATTTGAGGATTTTACTAAGGCTCTGGATTTTCGGTACAATTGCGGCTGCATGCTCACCAAAATGTAGATCCTGATCGAACGTCACACCCACGATTTTGGGGTGTAAGACAGTCGGTAGCGTAGTCCCATTGACGTGGACGTAGAAAATGGTCGAAATTTGGGACGTCCATGTTGTAAATAAGGTCTTCGATGATTTAGTCGGTGATGATGCCAGGTTTCGCGTAGTGAAGAAATTGGAGAGACCAGGGATGTAGCCGTTTATTTTGTTACATAGCTCATCGATCTGTGGGCCTGGGCCTGTGGCCATTATTGTGCAATCATGGGCGTAGGAAACGATAGTAACTCCTTCTGGAGGCAAAGGTAGCTTTGATAAGAAGTGAAACAAAAGTGGGATTGGACCCCACGCTGTGGCACCCCTTGTTTAACCCTCTTTGGTTTAGATGTTTCGTTTAGACATTGTACCGATGTCTGCCGTCCACCCAGATAATTTGCGGTCCACCTTTTAAGACTTGGGGGAAGGGTAGACCCTTCCAGGTCTTGCAGTAACGGGCCATGGTTGACCGTATCAAAAGCTTTTGATAGGTCTAGTGCAACGAGTACTGTTATATGGTGGGGTTTTTGATTTAAACCGCAATTTATCTGGGTGCTCAGTTTATCTCGGTGCTAGGGAATTTAGCGCGGTGGCAGTGCTGTGTAGTTTTCTAAAGCCATGCTGATGAAAGGCTACTGGCAAATTTGCCTTGAAATGGGACAAGAAAATGGCTTAAAGCGTCTTAGCTACTGGCGATAGGAGAGATATCGGGCGATATGACTCTCCTATGTTATCTGGTTTCCCAGGCTTTAGTAGCGGGACTACCTTGGCCATTTTCCATTTTTCGGGAATGACAAAGGTGGAAAGAGACAGGTTGAAGACATGTGCTAAATATTTAAAACCTTCATTTCCTAGGCTTTTAAGCATCGGAATGGCTATGCCGTCAGGTCCCACCGATTTAGATGGTTTAGCTTGACCGATGGCATCCTCAACCTCTTTAGCGGTGATGGTAATTGGGGACTCGCTGAATTTATGTTTGTGCGCGTGTCTGTTGGCGCTCCGTCTAGCTGGTCAACCGTAGAATGCATTATATATTGTCGGCAAAAGGCGCTCGCGCATTTTTTAGCATCCGACAGCACTTTATCGCAAAGACGATGAAAATCGTGTATTTGTGCTTGGACGGATTCGATAGGGACTTTACGGTGGACCAAAGCTTACCCACACCGGCAGAGAGGTTACAGCTTCTTAGATGCTCCTCCCATTTCGCCCGCTTGTGTTCATCCAAAACAATGTGATGTGTTGGTTTATGTTCCTTTTTTTGGGTGTAGCCGGGATATTGATCTGTTTTATAAGGTCACGTTCTCTAGCTAAATTTGCGACCTCCGCCGGAAAGTGAGGCCGAATTTCGGGAATTCTTCCGGCGGGAATAAAGCGAGCCGCGGCGGATTCAATGACCTTGCGGAAAGCACGTTCGAGCATCAGTCGGGATAGGGAGGGCAGCAAAGCGGATGTCTGTAAAGGATTTATATTCTTCCCACTTTCCTTTTTTAAAGTTTATGAAAGTGCGTTTTTCAGAGACGATGAAGGCGGCGGTATGCTCGAGATGAGTATTGGCAGGTGGCCGGATGCCAATGTTACCATCGGCTGCCAGTTCACTCAGTTTATGAGTCCTGCGCTCACGATTGATATATCTGGCGAACTGGGCAAGCTTGCTATCATACGAGTGGGGGCGTCTCTGTTTATTGTGCAGAACGTCGTTTCTTCTATTTGATCCGGCAACATCTCACCTCTGCAAGTTTGAATGCCATAGGTCGTGATGGGCATTGAAATCGCCTAAGATAATGCGATTGTCTCCAGTGAGTAACGCACTAATAATAGAGCGGTATCCACTGGAGCAGCAGGTGGTAGGAGGGATGCAGATGTTGATGATTTCTAGGTTTACATCGCCTGACCGGACAGATAACCCATGACGTTCCAGGACATTGTCCCCCCGGCCGATGTCGGGATCAAATATACGATATTGCACTGAGTGGTGTATGATAAACGCCAGACCGCCTCGCGATCTTTTCTATGGACATTGTATCCAGAACAGGTCTGCAGAGCAGATCTTGCTGTGAGTTTAGTCTCTTGAATCGCAACAATGCGGATGTTGTGCCACATCCTGAAATCGACTATCTCCGTGATCTTACCAGTTAATCCATTACAGTTTAACTGCAGAAGTCTGAAGTGCAACGGGGGAGACGTCGTCACTCTAGGAGTAAGTGACGTGTGACTACGCCTGTGTTGTGAGAGGCTAGGACGCAATTGCTGTTGTGGTCCTGGGACTGGTCGTCCCTGGGTAAGCATTGGGGTGCCCGGTGTATTTGGGTTTGCAGCCTAGCAACACGGCGCAATGAAGTCCCTCGGGGGTTTCCGTCGCGAAGACCAGAACATCTAGGAAAGTGTCACCGACCGCGCAGGGAGCTGCATTGGGCGGATGTCGGCAAACATATAGATTATGTGCTTGCAGACAGTGCAAAAGGTGGTAGGGACTGAGAGTCTGTTCCCCTGACCCTACACGATTGCTGCCGGAAAAGAAGGGGGAAGAAGACGGGGCAGGGGCTGATATACGACATTGATAATCCTACGTCTCAGCGCCCCACCTGCCTTCCAGCAACTCTGCTGCTCAGCAAGCCGCAACAAGTACCCGCTTCTGCTCGCGCCCTACGGCGCCATCAGCCCGTACGGCCGCTCCAACTCATAACTACAATCTCCGTGGTAGAGTCGGTAGCAATGCCAAGCATCAGCCCCTGCCCTCGTCTTCTTCCCCCTCTTTTCCGGCAGCAATAGTGTAGTTCAGGGAAACAGACACTTAGTCCCTACCACCTTTTGTACCGTTTGCCAGCACATAATATATATGTTTTGCGACATCCGACAAAGAAAAAAATAACCATGATGGTAGATTTAAAAAGGAAGTAGCAGTGAAAGGAACGTTGACATACCACTGCAATATTCCAGTGGCAGAAGGAACAGTAAAGCAAAGCACATTTCTTTGGATGATCATTCAGTTGAAATTGAATGATATAATTATTATGAAATATAGATTTAAATAAAATTAAAATTTATTGTTAAGGTGGTTTTATTGGTTTCTTGTGATTAGTTAGTAAATCTAGGCAGAGGTATCTGCAATGTAAAGGTATTTCCCAGGTTTGCACCGTTAAACTGTATCCTCGCAAACGAAGCATAAAGCGTTGTAATCTCGCAGGTATTTATATAAAGGCTTGTTGAAAAGTTTAACCAAAGTTTGTGGTCAGTTTCCACTACTACGTTCGCTCCATAAATATACTGATGAAATTTCGTACATGGCAAATAACTCTTTTTCAATTTGGGCATAATTCATTTGACATTCGGTTAATGAAGCAGATGCGTATGCAATTGAGTTTTTTTCATGCAGTATGGTCGCTCCAACGGCAAACTTTGATGCATCTACCGAAAGTGTCAACGTTTTTGTTGTGTCGAAGTATGTTAACACAGGCGATTGTGTTAATAACTTTTTCAATTTGTCAAAATTCTTCGTCATGGATTGGATCCCATTGCCATTGCACTACGTTTGACTTTAGAAGGCTTCTTAAGTTTTTATTAAGTGATAATAAGTTTTGAATAAAGGATCCTAGATAATTTACCTTACCTAAAAACCTTTGCAAATCTGCGACTGAATTTGGTCTAGGCATATCTCAATAGCCTTAATTTTTTCCGGAACTGGTCTAACTCCATCTTTGTTGAAAACATGTCCTATGAATTTAATTTCGCTTTTAAATAAATTTGACTTACTTTTGTAAAATTTTAAACCGACCGATTTAGCTCTTTGAAGCACTTGAGCCAAATGGCCCTGTGCTCTTCTATTGAAGACGAATATATTAAAAAATCATCTATATATATTATTAAGCCTTTTATGTCTGAAAAAAGTTTAACCATTGTTGCATGAAACATTTCAGGGGCCGCGTTGATGCCAAATAGCAAACGCAAGAAACGGTCATGCCCAAAAGGCGTATAAAACGTACAGAGCTTGGAAGAATAGTCGTCAAGTGGAATCATCCAGAATCCACAATTAACGTCTAATGTACTGAAGATTTTAGATCCACTTAATTTCGATTTGCAATCGTCAAGGTTTGGGAATGGATAATGAGGTCTTAGGATTGCCTTGTTCAGATTTCTTGGATCCAAACAAAGACGCAATTTTCCATTGGGCTTGACTAAAACAATTGAGTTTACCCACTCAGTTGGATCTGAGACTGGAGTAATAACTTGCATGCTAACTAGTCTATTCAATTCTTTCTTTAATTCATAATTTAAGGCAAAATGTATTCTACCGTGTTGGCTCTACCACAGGAACAGCACCGGGCCTCAACTTTAAGCCACATCTTTCTTTTAACTGACCTAAACCATCAAAAAGATCATTGTATTTACGCTTAAGTCATTAAAATGAACATATGTATTCATTATGCCTGATAGAGGTAACTTTTCTCCACTAAATGTTTATATCATTATTTGGCTTCTGTATGGAATTGTTAAATGTTTGAAATACTACTTTGGTATTGCACATTTTTACCTCTATATTTCAATCACGTGATGATACTGCTGGATCCTTATACGAATTGTATCCCGGGCACTCTCTCGATCTGGAAGCGTTGGTGGTTTTGTTGTCACTACGATTTTTGGTGTTCGAATGAGCCTCCAAAATTCCCACAAACAAATCTTTTTCTGCTGTGCATATATTTTTTTCACATATTTTTGTGTTGTATTCTGCTTAAGAAAGCACATTTTTGAGAAATGACTTTTTCTGTTGCATGTATGACAAGTTACTCCAATGTCAGGGCATTTCTTCCTATGTATTTGCCCACATTAATTGCATGACGACGACTTTGTTTTTGTAGGATTTTCTCGTGTTGGTTGTGATGGTTTGATGGTACCAGTGGTATTTGTTCTGTTCTTGTTTGTAAAGTTTTTGTAACTTTTCATTGGTTTCCGGCCTGCTTGTTTAATGCTGCAATTGTTGCATCTTCAGCAGTTGATTTTTGTAGTTGGTGAGCGTTTTCTTTAGCCGCTTCAATATTTTTTGCCATATCAAGTGCTTTTTGATGAGTTATATTGCCTTCGCTAAGTAACATTTCTTTGATGTGTCCACATTGCACTGATAAACCGCAAAAAAAAAAAATGTCTCGAACCAATTCATCTGCCAAATTATTAAATTCACATGATAAACTTAGATTTTTTAGACTTGTGAAATGCGCATTGATCGATTCTCCAGCCAGTTGACGACGAGTGAAAAATGTATGGCGCTCCATAGAAATATTTTTTTGGTTGTAATTTGTTAACTAACTTATCGTTTTTAATTGAATCAATGTCTACGTTGAAAGAATTTACAGTGTGCATAGTTTCTGCTCCAATATGATGCAATAGTACTGCTACCTTTCTGTGCATTGCTCCTTCTCCAAATTAGATGCACGGAGAAAAATTTTAAATTGGGTATACCAATTTTTCCACTCTAACGACAAATTAGATGTTTTTGTATTGATTGGTGGAATCGACGTGACCACCGACAAAACTTGTTGATTCGACATAATTTGAGTAGTGGTACTTGGCTTTACTTCATCAGTTCCAGTCATTTTTTTTTTTTTTGTAAATTCAACACACGGTATTAAAAAGTACTTATTTTTACATTTGACTGACTAGATGACCTGACACCATGTTCGTTTCAAAGCCTTCCTTATTACTGTACTTCAATATAAAATTAACAATAGCATTAGCCGTCATGCAGTGAGTTTTACAGCTTCGGCTCACGCTCAATTCTCACGGGAGTGCTCTGGATCATTGAGAGACTTGAGAAGCAGATGTCGTGAAATTTTCGCGCGCGTGAAATGTGATAGGCAGATGTCGCCGCTGTTTTTCATTTAACTCATACGACTAAAGGCTAAGCAGCGCCATCTATTTTTGAAAAAGTAGGTTTATTAAAGGCAGCGTTACCAAACTAAAGACACGTAATTAACCGATTATCTGGCTCACAAATTGAAGCAGACTTCTATCTGAATTTAACTGGCTCAAATTGTTGTTGTTGCATTTACATGCAAAATTATTTATCTGGCTCAGGATCTTTGCCATCGGATGATGGCTATTAAGTATTTAGTACAGCTTAACATAGGTATATAAAATATATAGTTAATGAGTTGATAACATAAGAGAGAGGGTTCATTGTATAAGAGTAGAACTGGTTATGTGCACAGTGGTATAGTATACGTAAATAGGTAGATGTATATAAATATTTATATATGTAAATTAATATGACAGCTACCTGACGCACATTTTCAAACCTGGGAAACCGCCTAACGAAGGTGAGTCATAACGACCGGTACCACTCCGTTCTACAGTAGCGAAGACATCAGACACTTTCCTGCTCCGTCAGTTTACTGCGAATCTTCACCTAACGTCTCATCACCAAGGTTTCCGCAAAATACATAGCACAACCAGCGCTGTCAAAAGCTTTTGACACAGTCGAACACGGTACTCTACTCCAAGATATAGAAGGTTCACCCTTTCCCCTTTGCATAAAAAGATAGACTGCAAATTATATGAACCTAGCCGACAAAATCCACGGCCACTCTGTTTTGCGACATGGAATATTGGACGTTCACGTCGATGGTGTTGCGGTACAGATTGTCAGTCATTCAAATATCTTAGAAGTAACCTGCGGTCACACTCTTTCCTTCAAGGCGTATGCCATCGAAGTTGTATCTAAAATACAAAGCCGCAACAAAATCCTCAAGTCGCTTGCCAGTAGCACTTGGGGAAAAGATTAAGAAACGTTGTTAGCCACGTACAAAGCAATTGCCCGGCCGCTCAATAGCAAATCTAAACTACGATGATACAATGTTACCATACCCTTCCTCATATATGGCGAGGAGAAATGAATTGACAGTCATTGAAGACAGTGCTTGTGTTTTACGTACATTTTCTTATCGTCCAAGGAGTTATTTTGGCCTCATAAAATTACCGCTTGAATCGCAAAAATATTTTTTACACTAAGAATTTGTCAATTACTTTTGCAGTTCCTTTGAGGAATGGGAAATTATTAATTACGTTTGGTATTCCTTGTAATGTAATTGGACAATTTTCAATTAAAGTTGCAATTCCTTTCGAAAGTACTGGGACAGAAATTCCATTTGAGCAAAGTATTTCTTTTTTTTGCAATTACAAACAAAACATTTTTGGTACTTGAGCCTCAAAAAACGAAATTACTTTTGGTATTTTTGTTTTTGAGGAATTGAAATGTAATCAATACCTTTGCTGTGGAGAAAAGGAATTGATTACTTTCCTCAAGTACATGTAATGGGGAATTGACGGTAATTGATTACCTAAAGTAATCATTACTACCCAGCTCTGCACAATACCCGATATAAAAAGCATTTCTACACCCGTAAACCTTAAAGAACTGAAAAATTTTCTAGGTTTGGCGTCATACTCACTATAGACGATTTATACAAGATTTCGAAAAAATTGCCAAACCACTTACGAATCTGACTAGGGGTGAAAATGCGCAAATTAGGGCGAGCCAATAAAAAAACAAAGTCTCTCTAAAGATTAAAGACTGAAATCATTTAATGACCTGAAAACGTTATTTATGTCTTCTGAGATTTTGGCATTTCCAGATTTCAATAAACCCTTTATCCTAACAACAGACGCTCCTAATACCGCGATTGGGGTAGTCCTTTTCCAAGGGCAAATCGGTAAAGATGAGCGCATAATTTACATATCTACACTGTAAAACTTTTGTATGAAATTAAGATTAAAATGGGGGTAAATTCCTGTTGAAATAATTTTTTGGTGTAAAAATGGAAATTTTTTGTATGTATTCATGTTGAAAATAAAAAAATGGATAATATTACTATAAACAAGTAAGGAAGGCTAAGTTCGGGTGTAACCGAACATTACATACTCAGTTGAGAGCTGTGGAGACAAAGTAAGGGAAAATCACCATGTTGCAAAAAGAACCTAGGGTAACCCTGGAATGTGTTTGTATGACATGTGTATCAAATGGAAGTTATTAAAGAGTATTTTAAAAGGAAGTGAGCCATAGTTCTATAGATGGACGCCATTTAGGGATATCGCCATAAAGGTGGACCAGGCCTGACTCTAGAATTTGTTTGTACGATATGAGTATCAAATGAAATGTGTTAATGATAATTTTAAAAGGGAGTGGGCTTTAGTTGTATGGGTGGACGCCTTTTCGGGATATCGCCATAAACGTGGACCAGGGGTGACTCTAGAATGCGTTTGCGCAATATGGGTATCAAATGAAAGGTGTTAATGAGTATTTTAAAAGGGCGTGGGCCTTAGTTCTATAGGTGGACGCCTTTTCCAGATATCGCCATAAAGGTGGACCAGGGGTGACTCTAGAATTTGTTTGTACGATATGGGTATCAAATGAAAGGTGTTAATGAGTGTTTTAAAAGAGAGTGGGCCTTAGTTCTATAGGTGGATGACTTTTCGAGATATCGCCATAAAGGTGGATCAGGGGTGACTATAGAATTTGTTTGTACGATATGGGTATCAAATGAAAGGTGTTAATGAGTATTTTAAAAGGGCGTGGGCCTTAGTTCTATAGGTGGACGCCTTTTCGAGATATCGCCATAAAGGTGGATCAGGGGTGACTCTAGAATTTGTTTGTACGATATGGGTATCAAATGAAAGGTGTTAATCAGTATTTTAAAAGGGCGTTAGCCTTAGTTGTATAGGTGGACGCCTTTTCAAGTTATCGCCATAAAGGTGGACCAGGGGTGACTCTAGAATTTGTTTGTACGATATGGGTATCAAATGAAAGATGTTAATGAGTGTTTTAAAAGGGAGTGGGCCTTAGTTCTATAGATGGATGCCTTTTCAAGATATCGCCATAAAGGTGGGCCAGGGGTGACTCTAGAATTTTTTTGTACGATATGGGTATCAAATGAAAGGTGTTAATGAGTATTTTAAAAAGGAGTGGGCCTTAGTTCTATATATGGACGCCTTTTCCAGATATCGCCATAAACGTGGACCAGGGGTGGCTCTAGAATGTGTTTGTACGATATGGGTATCAAATTAAAGGTATTAATGAGGGTTTTAAAAGGGAGTGGCCCTTAGTTGTATATGTGAAGGCGTTTTCGAGATATCGACCAAAATGTGGACCAGGGTGATCCAGAACATCATCTGTCGGGTACCGCTAATTTATTTATATATGTAATACCACGAACCGTATTCCTTCCAATGTTCCAAAGGCTTTTGATTTCGCTCTGCAAAACTTTTTCATTTTCTTCTACTTAATATGGTAGGTGTCACACCCATTTTACCAAGTTTTTTTCTAAAGTTATATTTTGCGTCAATAGAACAATACAATTACCATTTTTCATCTCTTTTTTCGTATTTGGTATATAATTATGACATTTTTTTCATTTTTCGTTGTTGTTGTTGTTGTTTTTGTAGCAATGCTCGCCCCACCTAATAGCCGCGACCGATCACAAATTGTCATCAATATCCTCTAACGGGAGTCCAAGGAAACTTGCCGTTTCAACAGGGTTGGACCATAAGGAAAGGGGTGTTAGAGGCGTTGGTTACACATTACAATTAAAGAGATGGTTGGTGTCATGTGGGGACACATTGCAAGCGGGGCATACATTTTGTATGTCGGGGTTGATTCTGGATAGGTAAGAGTTTAACCTGTTACAGTATCCAGGGGTGGCTTTCCGTAATTCGATGGTCGACACTCGTCGGTACGATACTTCAATTCGATATCGAACCCTCGACGAGGCCGTTTTGGTTTCCGTATTTCGATAAAGGCACTCTCGTTCTCATATTTTGGGAAGTGTTTGGAAAGTGATTTGTGGCTGTCAAAAAGTGTGTGCCATAAAAAAAATAAAAAGCAAAAAATGTTTAATTGGCGTTATGTTTTGATTTTGGACGATTTTAGTGCGGAAAACTCGTCAATTAATAGGAGAAGGATAAGAAATGCATCTAATCCTATGGAGTTGCCACAAAAACAGTAAGATTATACACATTTAAAGAGTAAGTTTTAAATCTGTACATTTGCATTTCACAGCTTCCAAACAAAATACCGGCTAACCAAAGAGATTTTTATGGAAGTATTAAGAGAAATCAACCTAAGGGAAGGTGTACGAAGCACGTATATTCCTCCGATTTTGAGGCTAGCAGCAACACTGGAGATATTAGCAGGTGGCGGTTACCAATGGCAAACTGGTGGAGCACACACAGCACCAATGGGGCATAGTACATTGTCGAAGGTTTTTCGCAGTACTTTGATATCTATGGATGAACATCTTTGTAGAAAGTGGATACTTTTTGAAAAAGACTTTCAGCCATGCAAGGAGTGGTTTAACCAAAAATATAATTTTCCTGGAGGTGATGCAGCTCAATAAATTAATTAATAATGAAAGTTTAGTTTTTTTTAAATTCATTCCAGTCGTTGGTGCCGTTGATGGTACTCATTTGCAATTGCTGAGACCTGTGGAAAATGAACATATATATTTCAATAGAAAAGGAAAGCATAGCATTAATGCAATGATTGTAAGTATATATGTACGTACATACCTATGTACATATGTTCTTTAGAACTGTTTATTGAGTAAACGCATTGGACATGCTTTATTACAGATATGTGATCATAAACTAATGATCAAAGCTATATGCCCACAATATGGAGGTGCTGCACACGACTCATTTGTGTGGAAGGCCTCAAAAGAGCGACTGGTAATGGAGCGACAATACAACAGTGGGAACAGAAACTCGTGGCTATTGGGTGATTCGGGATACCCTCTTGAACCATGGCTAATGACTCCGTACCGGTTACGAGAAGATGAGCCAGACGAAAGGAAAAGCTTTTTTAATGATACTCACAGCAAAGCTAGGAGCATTGTTGAAAGAACTATTGGCGTTTACAAAGGTTAGTTTATTAATTAAATCTATTTTAAATATATTAACTTTAATTGCATCGTCCCGTTTAGGCCGCTGGAGGATATTATCAGACGACAGAAAACCAAGATATAGCCCAACAATTGTTGCGAAAATTGCAAACGTGTGTACCGCTCTTCATAATGTCTGCATTAGCCGAAATATTCCTTTTCGTACCAACAATGAAGTTATAACTTCTAGGCAAGAAGGAGTGATAGAACCTACCCCGCCAGACACAGGCAACCGAGAAGCAGATAGAATAAGAAATAGAATAAAAGACCATCTTTTCCATTCAGCTATGTAAGAATTTCATTTTAATTGGTAGCAAATAAAGTAAAATTGTTTGTAAATTGGTAATAAATAAAATATAATTGCACTTCATTCTCGTAAAAGTTCACTCATAGGACGAATTAATTAAATAAAATAATATATAAACATTGTACTTATTTAACACATACATATAGGTAGCTTTATTTGTTATTCATTTTTCGTTTCAGCAAAGAGAGTTCAACTTTTACTTTTTCCAAATCCGCCTTCATTACTTGCACTTTAATTTTCTTATACTGAACTTCAATTGCAATTTGTTTTTCCATTAACTGCAGCTTCTTTTGTCCAATTTCGTTGCTTTCTTTTAAGAGCCTTAACATTTCAGTTTGAAATTTTTCCTGATTATGTATTTCTTTTTCAATAATTTTCATTTTGGGATCTGTAAGTTTTCTTGCTCTGGGAGTTTGTGGTGGCTCGTTGTCGCTTACTGATCCTGAAGTTATATTATCTCTTGGCGACTCACTTGGCACTTTATTCTCGTCGTTGCTAGAGGAACTATAAGCGCTCGAAATTGCTGTGAAGCAGTCGTTTATGAATGCTTCTTCCGACTGCTTAGAAGAACAAGGATGGTATGTATTGCTTCCATGTGACGTAGCGGCTGGAACTCCCAACAAATGTTCATTTATTTTTGCTACGGCAATTATTCGTTCTTCCGTGTCGTTTAAAGAAATGGCGTCATATCGACCACCGCCAGTTCTTTTTAAACTGTTCATGCGTTGTGTTAGTTTGCGTTTCGTGTTATATTTGTAGTCAGTCCATACCTAGAAGAAATAAAAGAATGTTGTTACCACAAACAATACATCTTCCAAGAGAATTTGTATAATTTCTAATGCCACAACGCACTTTCTGCCATGCCTGCGTCACCTTTACAGGAGGACCGTTACTATTTAGCAGGTCCGTTAATTTGCTCCATAGCTGTTTTTTCTTCGCGCGGCCGTTATTTGTATTGTAAGCTATTTTTAGCTAACGCATTATGCTTTTCCATAAATTCAACTAGTAATTTCAGTTGAGCAGCGTTTGTTTGTTGGCTCCTATGTAAATAAATATCAAATATGTTAAATCACAAAAATATTAAAATTTTTAACTTACATTTTGATACGGTTAATAACTGCGAAAAAGAAAAACGATAGCAAAATTGGTGTCGAACTGTTTACATCGAACGTTCGATACAACGCGACGATATTTTTTGTTAGAGAGCGCAAAAACGATACTTCGACACTCGTTTCTGCTCGATATCGAAATACGGAAAGCCACCCCAGAACGAAGTTGAGCAAGAGTGACACGCGTTTCCCTGGGGAGTATGCGTTCCTCTTCCGCGAGTTCTGGATATTTTTCTCAAGTACTGGATTCACCGGGCAATTCCCGACATAAAGGTCCGACGCCTGTGTATGGAGTTCACCAGGGACCTGCTTGTGTTTTTTCGCTTCATACGGCCGGGTTCTCAGGTGCCGTATTTCCCCAAAATGCTTACGGAGATAACTCCCGAGGACCCTAGGCGGTGCTGCTTCGTCAATCAGATGTCTGTTGGGATGCCCAGGTTTCTGGGTATTCTGCAGAAACTGTTCCTCACTCAGGTAGGAACCTTGTCGTTGGAGTGAGGTCTTAGCCGAACTCCGTAGCGCCCGACTATGAGGCGGAGCTATTTAGGACTGACATCTACGCCATTTCGCCTCATTGGAGGACAAGAACTACCAACCCCCTAATCCAGGGTGTTATGGACAATTTGCAGCCAGGGGATAAATTCGGCTGTATTCGAACGGAGCCTTCCCGATACCGGACCACCTCGTTAAGTATTTATGGCCTTACCACAGTAAGGGGCGCTGCTGTGGCGGACGGTTCTTTCCCCGTATATCATACTGGACCGCTGAGCCCGCCTTGTCGGGCAGGTGGTCGTACGACCAAGATGAACGACTCATTACCTGATTGTAATAAGGATGATGTAAAGAGGAGGACTGAGTCGCAATCTAAGGACGACATATACGAATTAAGCTATGCGTCGGACTCGGGGAGCGAGAGTAGTGCTGATTCAATGAACTGCTGATTGAATGAAATGAAAACGGAGTAGAAGAGTGGAGAAGGGTACGGAGCAGAGGAAGTAAAAGAGCTCTCTCGCATTACCGTGCAGCACTAAGAATTGTACAATGCTTGGGAGCAGTGGTCAACCCAACAGAAGTGGAGATCGAGTGCTTGGAATGGACCCATGAAGCGATAGAAGTAGGTCGAAGGCAGTTCAAAGGTTTTGCTGCGAGAAACCCTCGGTTCTGCAACCGGTACGAGGAGGAAGAAGCGTCGAATGGCAGAATGAAGAGCCAACGTTCGGCGGAAGGCGACAAGCCTGCTTTCAAGAGGCAGAAAGGACCCAGTCCTAGAGCCGCGAGGCAGGGCAGTCGCATAGACAAGGCACGTAGGCCCAAAGCTGTAAGACAGATGGGCTCCAATAGCGAGGTAGCAACTACCTCGAAAGCTGCGAGTCAGAGGGAAGTTCCAACTACGGAGGTAGGAGATAAGCCAAAGAGAGATAACGCTAAGACTCCTTATTTCTCGGAGGCGCTAAAGGGAGTTAACGATAAGACTCCGGCTTTCTCGGAGGTGCCAAAGGGAGATAACACTAAGATTCCTGCTTTTCCCGAGAAGATGAGTGATGTGGCAAAGCAGTCACTGACTGTGGCGCTGGTTGATCGTAGCAGGGACAAATGACTACTGAAAGGTGGAGATCTGTGGAAAGGGAGCTTATTAGCTTAATGCTTGAGCTGATGCGGGAACAACCAAGTAAGCCCCTTCCAACCTTTGATTCGGGGGGATGGTATATTGGTGTGAAGATGATAGCGTGCGACAACATCGCGAGCTTGCGGTGGCTGGAGGAAGTGGTTCCAAGCCTCCAAAGGCAAGGCACGAACGCGCGGTTTGAGGTGGTGGATAAAGAGTAAATCCCCACTGTACCAAAAGTTAAAGTATGGATACCATGCGTGATGAAGTCGGAGGAAACACTGCGACTTCTGCAGAATCAGAATCCGAATATACCGATACAGGATTGGAAGGTACTTACTGCATCGCGGCCTACCGAGGATGGTCAGTTCAACATCTTCCAAATAAACGAGCGGGCGGAGAATATTTTGTACACGCAGCTTGTCAAAATGTCCTTTGGCACTGGCAACATTTATATGCGACTCAGGAAAGAAGTCTCGCGGATAAAAACCCTAACACGCTAGAGGTGGGCGAAGTCGACGATTACCTCAAAAGCCTAAGGGGAAAAGACAGGTGGAGGTCCCCGACGTCACCACGAATGTGTTAGAAGAGGACCAACCGCCAAATAGTGCTGTGACTCACACAGAGGAACACCCGACACAATAGTCACGAGAGGCTGAAGGGGGCCTCGAGTACTCTAAACCAAAAGCGCAAGAGGAGGACGACGACGTCAAGACGAAAGTACTGGAGGGGGGCAAACAGCCCAGTGGTGCTGCGAGTCATACAGATAAACCTCCAACACAGTAAAGTGGCGTCGAGCGAAGTCCTCCTAACCCTTGAGGAGGGTTCGGTTGACGTGGCGCTGATCCAGGAGCCGTGGCTCTCATCTGGAGGAAAGGTTTCTGACGCGCGTTTGGCTTTGGCGTTTACTAAGCGCAAACGGAAGGACGGGTGCGAGCTGTAGTAATGGTAAGGAAACAGTTGCATTCACATATGCTGCCTAACTACACCACTGACGACCTCGTAGCGGTGGCCGTTGAGCAAAATAATAAGCAGGCATTTATCCTGGCATCCTACTACATGGCCCATGCTACGGAGGTTCCACCGATTGAGTGCAAAATGCTAGTAAAGGAGGCAGGGCGGTTGGTCATAGGCGCAGATGCAAATTCGCACCACAATGCGTGGGGAGGAGCAGATACGAAGGAGAGAGGCGAGTCTCTATTTTGTTACATCCTGCAAACCAACTTGCATATAGCCAACAGGATAAATGTCCATACATACATTGGTCCAACATCCAGCAATGTTCTGGATATTACATTGAGCTCCGAGCGTGATATAGCAAGGTATGATTGGATGGTTCTTGATAGACCATCCTTCTCCGACCATGCCTATATCAGCTTCAGCACCCCCCTAAAGAGGGTAGAGAAGGGAGGAACCTTTAGAAACCCTAGGTCAACTAACTGGAGTAAACTCCAGAAACATGTAGAAACAAAACTGGGACAACTCAAAGAGGTTGCCAATGTAGAGGAACTGGATGAGTCGAATGAATTCCTAACAAGGACGCTTATGACTGTGTATAACAAACCTTGCCCTCTAAGAAGATTCAGAGGAAAAGCAAAGCCGCCATAGTGGAGCAATGAGTAGAGTCTGCTAAGAAGACAGGTAAAAGAAATGTTTAAGCTCGCAAAGACTGCGGAAAGCGAAGCGTGTCGGGACGAGTACAGGGATCTACTGAGGATCTACAAGCGTGAAATTACCAGGGCAAGAGAAACTCATGGAAAAGTTTCTGTACGGACATAGAGTGCTCCAGCGAAACTGCACGGTCGAAAAAAGTCCTAGCAAAGGAAAACATAGTCGAGGGACTAATAAAGAAAGAGAACGGGGAATGGTCACGTAATAGTGAGGAATCCCTTGAGGTGGTTCTCGACACACGTTTCCCATCGGGAGACGGTTTAGAATAGCCAGCAGACATCACTCACACTTCGATCACGGAGCTAGTAGTGTCGGGCTTGGTGACCGGCCATGCTACAAGTTTCAAGTATGGAGGTCGTGGAATGGCTTAAAATAATATTCGATGGGTGCATAAGGCTGAATCATGTACCGCACTCTTGGAGAACTGCTCGTGTAGCTTTCCTGCCAAAGGCGGGGAAGATCGCTCACGGGTATCCCAAAGACTATAGACCCATTACCTTAACATCATCTCTGCTCAAAACTTTTGAGAGGCTGATAGATGTGTACATAAAGTCCAACGTGGATGAAAAGCTGCTCTCCACAACACAGCATGCGTACACCACAGGCAAGTCGGTAGACACCGCATTGCATAGGGTGGTAATTAGCATAGGGAAAATTCTGGAATATAAGGAGTATGCTCTAAGAGTCTTCTTGGACATTGCCGGCGCTTTCAATAATGTTGCAAAATGGGCGATTATGGATAGTCTAAATTACATTAAAGCATCAGATGGATCAGCTGCATGTTAAATTGCAGAAAGATTACATCAAAGTGGGGATTGTACGAGGCCACGAAATCAGTGGACAGGGGCACGCCGCTGGGAGGGGTGCTATCACCTCTGCTGTGGACGCTGGTTATCAACCAACTGCTCAGGCGATTCGATGAGGGACCCGTAAAACTTGCGGCCTACGCAGATGACGTTGCAATTGTCATAAGTGGATAGTGCCTTCCAACGATTAGTTCTTTGATGGATCGGGCGCTTCGGGATATTCATACCTGGGCATCTAATGTCGGGTTGAAAGTCAATGCGGAAAGGACGGATATGGTCTTGTTTACAAAGAGGTTCAAGGTCCCAAATTGGACCAGGCCTAAGTTAGGAGGGGTGACCTTACAGGAGAAACCTTGCAAAAAATATCTAGAAGTCATCCTAGACAGTAAGCTGTCATGGAAGCTGAACGTGGAGGAGAGGGTCAAGAAGGCCTCAAAGAACTCTATGCATGTAAACGAATGCTGGGGTGTACATGGGGCTTATCGCCCTCTCTTTCTCATTGGGTTTTTACAGCGATTGTAAGCCCTATTCTATACTATGGAGTTCTTGTTTGGTGGAAAGCCACACAAAAAACAACATACCTCACAAAATTAGAGGGGGTATGCAGACTATCGATGCTTAGCATTACGGGAGCCCTGAAAACAACCCCGACGACTGCACTGTACGCCATTCTGCACGTTCCACCTGTAGATCTGGTAGCAGCGAAGAAAGCATTAACAACCGCAACTAAGCTCGGTGCCTCGGGGCAGCTTGAGCGCCGACCATATGGCCATAGTAGTATAGCGTCATCAATCACAAGACGCACAGACTACCTGATTCCCTATCTGCGCTTCTAGGGTCGCCTTTTCGATATATCGGCATAAAGGTGGACCAGGGGTGACTCTAGAATGCGTTTTTACAATATGGGTATCAAACGAAAGATGTTAATGAGTATTTTAAGAGGGAGTGGACCTTAGTTCTATAGGTGGTCGCCTTTTCGAAATATCGCCATAAAGGTTGACCAGGGGTGACTCTAGAATATGTTTGTACGATATGGGTATCAAATGAAAGGTGTTAATGAGTATTTTGAAAGGACGTGGGGCTTAGTTCTATAGGTGGACGCCTTTTCGAGATATCGCCATAAAGGTGGACCAGGGGTGACTCTAGAATGTGTTTGTACGATATGGGTATCAAATTAAAGGTATTAATAAGGCTTTTAAAAGGGAGTGGTGGTAGTTGTATATGTAAAGGCGTTTTCCAGATATCGACCAAAATGTGGACCAGGGTAACCCAGAACATCATCTGTTGGATACCGCTAATTTATTTATATATATAATACCACGAACAGTATTCCTGCCAAGATTTCAAGGGTTTTTTATTTCGCCCTGCAGAACTTTTTCATTTCATTCTACTTAATATGGTAGGTGTCACACCCATTTTACAAAGTTTTTTTTCTAAAGTTATATTTTGCGTCAATAAACTAATCCAAATACCATGTTTCATCCCTTTTTTCGTATTTGGTATAGAATTATGGCATTTTTTCGTTCTTCGTAATTTTCGATATCGAAAAAGTGGGCGTGGTCATAGTCGGATTTCGGCCATTTTTTACACGAATACAAAGTGAGTTCAGATAATTATGGGAACTGAGTTTAGTAAAGATATATCGATTTTTGCTCAAGTTATCGTGTTAACGGCCGAGGGGAAGGACAGACGGTCGACTGTGTATAAAAACTGGGTGTGGCTTCAACCGATTTCGCCCTTTTTCACAGAAAACAGTTATAGTCCTAGAATCTAAGCCTCTACCAAATTTCACAAGGATTGGTAAATTTTTGTTCGACTTATGGCATTAAAAGTATCCTAGACAAATGAAAAATTCCCTTTTTTGTTTTTGTATTTTGTTGCAACATATCATTACTGGAGTTGAATGTTGACATAAATTACTTATATACTGTAAAGATATTAACTTTTATTTAAAATTTGAATTAAAAAAAAATTTGTTTAAAAGTGGGCGTGGTCGTTCTCCGGTTTTACTAATTTTTATTAAGCAGACATATAGTAATAAGAGTAAGGTTCCTGCCAAATTTCATCATGATATCTTCAACGACTGCCAAATTACAGCTTGCAAAACTTCTAAATTACCTTCTTTTAAAAGTGGGCGGTACCACGCCCGTTGTTCAAAATTTTACTAGTTTTCTATTCTGCGTCATAAATTCAACTCACCTACCAAGTTTCATCGCTTAATCCGTATTTGGTAATGAATTAGCGCACTTTTTCGATTTTTCGAAATTTTCGATATCGAAAAAGTGGGCGTGGTTATTGTCCGATATCGTTCATTTTAAATAACGATCTGAGATGAGTGCCCAGGAACTTACATACCAAATTTCATCAAGATACCTCAAAATTTACTCAAGTTATCGTGTTAATGGACAGACGGACGGACATGGCTCAATCGAATTTTTTTTCGATACTGATGATTTTGATGTATGGAAGTCTATATCTACCTCGATTCCTTTATACCTGTACAACCAACCGTTATCCAATCAAAGTTAATATACTCTGTGAGCTCTGCTCAACTGAGTATAAAAACGTGTAATATTTTTATTTGCACCCGAAAAGTACGTAGTTTTACGTAAGAAGTGTGCAAAAGTATACATGCTTTTTAATTTCACACAACAATGTGTGAATTTCGGTCACTTTTTATTGTATTTTGCTTCAGGTAACTGTAAATTTTCATTTTCTGTGAAATCGTCACATTTGGCGCGTCGTGGTGGAAAAAAGTGAGTAAGCTTCAAAGTATACTTATAAATAGGTGAATAAGCTATAAAATATATGTAAATAGAAATAAGTGATAAGCTATAAAATATTTGTAAATATAAATAAGTGAATAAGCTTTACAAATATATTGGAAATGTTTGTGCGTAATGTGTGTGCAAAGCAGTTCTGCAAATTAAGGAGTTATCGTTTGCACTTATATGCATGCGCATTGGGAACTGAGTTCTAATTTGTTTGAATATTTGTATCCAAAATTCAATAAAAAGTTTTGAAGCAACAATGTCTATGCAGTCCATTTTTTATAACATCATTCTGCTAAAGACGCCGTGGTTGAAGGTGTCACCACTGTGTACCACAAATTCAATTGTTCGATAACTTCTTGCGACTTTTTCGCTACAAGCATACATGAAGTATATTCACATATTTTAAAACATTTAGGCGCATAGTCATAGTCAAAATAAAATAGGTTTTAAATTAAGTTGCAGCTTTTTTGGCAGATATTTCATATAAAATTATATCAAAAATCTGCAACTATGCGCCTTAGTGTTTAAAATCAAGCTCTTAGTGTTTAAAATTTCGCTTTTAGGGTGAAAATAAAGGTAACTGGTGCGTACAATTTTAGGCGTATAATGTCTAAAGTATTACACGTGTTTTGCGTAAAATTCAACAAGAGATTTGTAAAAATAAAGATTTGTAATATTACACATTTATAGAGGTTAAAGTGTTGCCTACCAAATTGGTAGTAAATTTACGATTTTCGCTTTAGAGTGTAGATCACTCAATAAAACCGAAAAAAATTACTTGACTATTGAGAAAGAAATGCTAGCTATAGTATGGTCTCTTGACAAACTAAGAACCTACCTATACGAAGCAAAAGATATTAAGACAAATCTTTATCAAGAGTCTCAATATCAGTCCACGCGTCATATTTCAACACTCTAGGTGTATTATTTACTAAATAATCAGGTTTTTGTATTTTCCAAAATGTTATATATATAAAAAGTGGTCGTGGTTATCATCCGATTTTGCTCAATACCAATATATTCTGGGCCCAGATAAGCTCGTGTACCAAATTTGGTGAATATATCTCAATATTTACTTAAGTTATCGTGTTAACGGACAGACGGGCGGACGGACAGGCGGAAATGGCTCAATCAATTTTTTTTCGATACTGATGATTTTGATATATGGAAGTCTATATCTATATCGATTCCTTTATACCTGTACAACCAACAGTTATCTAATCAAAGTTATAATACCCTGTGTACAAGTACATCTGGGTATAAAAAGTATAAAAGGGGCAGGGTTATTAACGAAATTGTCCAACTTTTATTAGAAATAGCTTATTACCTGCATCTACGCACTTTTACAAAATATTGTAACGAATTTACTTGCAAATCCTCTTATTTGCAACCTTCTGCTAAGTTCGAATCACTTAAACTGTTGAATAAATAACTTTAATATTTAATAATGCAAAATGGCCTTTATTAAAATACTTCACAATTAATAACTCTACTATTGCCGACAGATTGCGTGCTTAATCAAAACTGAATTCCAGCGCCTCTACAATTGACACCTTTTATACTCTCGGATTTCAACGTTCGCATCTTCTAGGTGCTTCCAGAATCTACTAGTCCAGCAGCTCTCAAACTTCTCAGCTGTAACTACAATTGCATGATTTTATAGTTTTTCTCATTGCATACTTTCAGGAGTATCTCAGATATATGCATGTGTTTGTGCATTGACTCTCCGCTGCTCATATACGTACATGATACATAGGTGTAGACGCAATTATTGTTTCGTTTGTGTAGATACATAATGATTGATCTGTGGATGTGAATTCACGTCACTGCTTAGCATCGGCTTAGAGACGATAGCATCGCTCAGTGCTGCTAACATTCGTTACACTGCCTCCACCTAAGTCTGATCGTCCCGATCAGACAAATCTCCCGATCTAAACGTCGCTTGCATCTCGAAATGTACCACTCTTCTACTCCGTGGTTTCTCAATGCTTTGTATGCGGTAGATGGTATCACTGATCTTCTTCACAACCTTGTACGGGCCTTCCCAACTGCACCGAAATTTGGCTGGAACACCTTCCCGCCGGTGAGGCTTGTTTAACAGTACCAAATCTCCCGCCAAGAAACTTTCCGAATTAAAGTTCTTATCATGCCAGTGTTTCATCTTACTACTCATTACCCTGGGCCGTTCCTTCACACTCTGTTGTTTGGCCAATGAACTACTTCGTAGAGCTTGCGCTAGACGGATTTGCTTTGCATAATCAGTATCGTTCCGACGCTTCACAACAGTAGTGTGCCTTGGCTTGAAACCACCCCTGCATTCTTTCTGCGAAATCCTTTCCTTCGTTTTAGTACGTCCGTTAGGGCTTTTCAATGCCAGGGTTTCTCTCACAGGTACCTTCGGTTTTGATTTGTTTGGCCCATTTGTTCCATCAACTTTTACCTTTGAATTTCGTGGCCTTCGTCGAGTCTTCTCCACCAGTACCCGATTACTGCTGAACCCTTTTTCCAAACTAAAGTTAAGTGGTATGTCCTGGTTCTTATAGCGCATAATTTTTCTCCGCATATCGATCCTGATGTCATGGTCAACCAAGAAGTCCACTCCCAATATGACTTCATCAACGATCTCCGCCACAACGAATTTGTGTAAAACCATGACCTTCCCAATTAGGACTTCACATATCACTTCTCCATGGACTTGGTTATACTCGCCTGTGACCGTACGCAACCTTGCTCCAGGTAATTACTTTACTCTCCTGTAGACCAAATCAGATCGAATCAAGGAATGAGATGCGCCCATATCTACAGTCAGTACAATTTCTTTGCCATCCACATTCCCTCTGACGGTAAGACTGCTCGATTTTCTACCAATTTGCAACACAGATATCACAGGAAATTCAATAGCTGGAGCTAGCTCTCGATCTCTACATCTTACTCGCTCTTTCTCATCCCTTTCAGCTTTGTTATTAAGACCACCCATGCTGTTGAAACCATTAGGATCAAGATCGCAATGACGTGCAATGTGACCAGGCTTCCCGCATTTGATGCATTTGATAACTTTTTCACTCCGCTTTTGCGATCCTTTCAGCGCCTCCAATATTGCATCTACCCAGTCTGGCCTTTCCACCTCCACACGGCGTGCTTTGAACGCTGGCTTACACAGAAGCGATGCTGTTTCCTGAATCAGAGCATGTGATACCGTTTCTGTAAACGTAGGTTTTGGGTTTGCATATGTATCTCGATTTTTTTCGACGTCCCGTATGCCATTTATAAAGCTCTGAATCTTTACCCTTTCAGTGTATTCCACGGGTGCGTCCGCATTCGCTAAATGTGCCAGCCTTTCAACATCTGACGCAAACTCTTGCAATGTCTCACCATGCTTCTGGAAGCGGTTCAGTAACTCCATTTGTCATATCTGTCTCCTATGCTCAGTTCCGTATCGTCTCTCTAGAACACCTATCAATGGTACATAACAGTTCCGTTCGCCATCTAGAGTGGTTTGTAAAATCTCAGCTGCAGGCCCTTTCAATGCCATGAACAGTGCAGCAACTTCATCTTCAGCATTCCAGTTGTTCACTGCTGCGGTCTTCTCAAAATGAATCTTAAACACCTGGAAAGGAACAGAGCCGTCAAAAGATGGAGTTTTTACCTTCGTATTGCTTGCTGAAACTGCAGGGCGATGTAGTTGTAGCTGCTCCATACGACCCTTCAAATCATCGACTTCTTCCTGAAATTGAGCGATTTTTGCATCTTGCGCTTCCAGCTTTGATGTTACTCTTGCTTCCTGTGCTTTTAACTGCGAAGATATGCCAGTTTCTTATGCTTTCAACTGCTCAGCCATATATGTTTTCTGTTCTTCTAACTGTGTTTCCATCTTGGTTGTTATCTGTGTCGACATTTCTAAAATGCGCGTTTCTTGTGCTTCGATCTATGATGTTATTCGTGTCTCTTGGGATTCCATCTTGGATGTTATATGGTTCTCCTGCGATTCCATATATGTCCTCTGTTCTGCCAGTTGAGATGACACTGTCGATGTTTTAGCAGATATTGCAGCTAAAATCATATTCAAGTCTGTGCTCGTAACTGTCTGCGATGTTTCATTTTTCTCTTCAATTTTTGTTGTCTGCTCGCCATCAAGAGGAAAGACATACTCTTCCACGTTAATTCCTTCGGCTTCCATGCCTCTCGTAGTCGTGCCTGAAGTTCGAGTTTAATGCCGGTTGTATTCAATCCACGGTCCTCCAACTCCTCCTTCAGTTGCTGTATCTTCAATTCACTGAACTTTGCCATGTCCAAGTTGTATTTCCTATCTTCGGAATTTATTCAACAATTCCTCTTCTGACACCAATTGTAACGAATTTTCTTGCAAATCCTCTTATTTGCAACCTTCTGCTAAGTTCGAATCACTTAAACTGTTGAATAAATAACTCCAATATTTAATAATGCAAAATGGCCTTTATTAAAGTACTTCACAATAAACAACTCTACTATTGCCGACAGATTGAGTGCTTAATCAAAACTGAATTCCAGCGCCTCTACAATTGCCGCCTTTTATACTCTCGGATTTCAACGTTCGCATCTTCTAGGCGCTTCCAGAATCTATTAGTCCAGCAGCTCTCAAACATCTCAGCTGTAACTACAATTGCATGATTTTATAGTTTCTCTCATTGCATACTTTCAGGAGTATCTCAGATATATGAATGTATTTGTGCATTGACTCTCCGCTGCTCGTATACGTACATGGTAAATATGTGTAGACGCAATTATTGTTTCGTTTATGTAGGTACATAATGATTGATCTATTCGTTACAATATTGTATATAAAAGAAGGCGATTTAACCGATTTAGTCCATTTTTACTGAAAACATTTCCTGTTAAAAGCATACATGTGCATCAAATTTTTCGTCGAGTTATGGCTCCAGAAACGTTGAGAAATGCATTGTAAGAAAGGGGCAGTGCCACGCCCATTTTTCAAGATTTGAATTTTTTCCTATTTCTTGTTATAATGGGACAAAATATGATTGGTACAAAACTTTTTTCCGCTGAGATTTAACTTATTATTTTTGCCTACGACCCTTTTCAAAGTCATTTATATAAAAGTGGGCGTGGTCCTTAACCAATATTATTCATTTTTACTGGAAATATTTCCTGCTATAAGGAAATGATATGTTCCAATTTTGTTACGATATGTAAATTTTTCTTCTAGTTATGGCTCCGAAAATTGCTTAGACAAAAAAGGGGCGGTGCCACACCCATTTTCACAAATTTTTGTGTTTTCCAATTTAATGTTTTAATTCAATTTAGAAAGTAAAATTCTATTGATACAAAGCTCTTTTTCGCTAAGATATAGTTTATTTTTTTCGTCTACGATCCTTTTAAAAATCTTTTATATAAAACGGGGAGTGGTCTTTAGCCGATCTCGTCCATTTTTTCTAGAAATATTTCCTGCTTTAGTGAAAATTTGTGTACCCAACTTTATTACGGCCCGTTAATTTTTCTTCGAGTTATGGCTGCCGAAACATAGAAAATTGCTTGGTCATAAAAGTGGCGGTGCCACGCCTATTTTTTTAAATTTGTAGTTTTCCTATTTATTGTTATAAATGCACTTGAGAAATGAAATACCATTGATATAAAGCTCTTTTTGCGAAGATATAGCCTGTTTTATTCGTCCACGACCCTTTTAAAAATTCTTTTATATAAAAGTGGGTGTGGTCCTTAACCGATTTCGTTGGTTTTTATTCAAAGCGTTCCTTGTAGTAAAGGCAACCTCTCTGCCGAATTTTATTACGAAAGGTTTGACGATTTTTGATTTATGATTAACAATGTTTGTAAAATTGATTTTATCACAAGTGGGCGGTGCCACGCCCATTTTAAAAAAAATTTCAAATTTTTATCAAGAGTCTCAATATCAGTCCACACGTAATATCTCAACATTCTAGGCGTATTATCTACTAAATAATCAGGTTTTGTGTGTTTTCCCAAATGTTATATATATAAAAAGTGGGCGTGGTTATAATCCGATTTCGCTCATTTTCAATACCAACCTATTATGGGTCCAGATAAGCTCGTGTACCAAATTTTGTGAAGATATCGAAATATTTACAAAAGTTATCGTGTTAACGGACAGAATGACAGACGGGCGGACGCACACGGCTCAATCAATTTTTTTTTCCATACTGATGATTTGGATATATCGAAGTCTATATCTCTCTCGATTCCTTTATACCTGTACAACCAACCGTCATTCAATCGAAGTTATAATACCCTGAGTACAAGTACAACTGGGTATAAAAAAAGGAAAAAAAACTCTTTAATGCAAAAACTAAAACCCAAATAAGAAGAAACGAAAAAGTATCCTGGATGCTGTATTTAAAAAAAAACAACATATACTAAACACAGACAAAATTAAATTAACACTACTATTAATTTCCTGAAAAATATATAACTGGTTACCTCGTACCTAAAACTAGGGATCAACAGTCACCACAAAGGAAGACAGAATTCAGAGTAAGAAATCAATTATAATTTATGTAATTTATTGTTTTCTCGAAAAGATTTGTAAATGAAAGGTTGTGAAAAATAAAAGGGTATTACTATTAACAACCCTAAATATCAAAGGCTACATTATATTATGTTTAAACAGAAAAATAAATTGAGGCGATTTCGATTTAAATTGAGTGGTGTTCATACAACTCAATTTAGCTTACACAGTAGTAATTTGACAGCTGGTGGTGTTTTGAATTTAAAATTTATTTGTGAAAAAACATGAACAATTCTAAACGTGTGTTGTTATTTAAAGCCATAGGATTAAGTTTGGAATCTATGAATTTTATAAAACCTTAACCTGAATTCCCAGGAAAAATCAACTCATATGTAAGCAGGGGAGAAGCAGTCCATAATGCATTGAGTATATGAAAGAGGAAGAAGAAAGTACTTTGCAGCTCTTACCATAATACGATTCGGTTTTCGAGGGTAAGAAATGATTTTTTGGTGTAAAAACGCCCATTTTTGTACGTATTCATGATGAAAATAAAATAAAATAATTTAAAAACATGTTTAAGTTAAACGGTTTTATTGAAAACAATACTTACATTAAGTTTTAATAATACTAAAGATAGAAAATAATTAGGTAGGTCCTAGGTACTAGTACCACCACACTTCTCATCAATCTACGGCGTTGATCAGAAAATTAAATAAAAGCGTTGGGCGCGTGAAATTTCTAAAAGCGTGAGGCGTAGCTTAACCTAATTAAGGCTCAGTTGATCGTACTTATGCATATATGCAAATATTATTTGTAAGATATGAGCGGTTGACTATCAATAGAAATTTGACGCGACCCACGCTTTTATTTATTTTTCTGATCAAGCCGTAGATTGATGAGGAGTGTGATGGTACTAGTACCTAGGACCTACCTAATTATTTTCTATCTTTTAGTATTATTACTACTTAAAGTAAGTATTGTTTTCAATAAAACCGTTTAACTTAAACATTTTGTTTTAATTATTTTATTATACTGAAATTTGTAATGTAGCGTTGCAATAACATCACCCCCCTGTATTTCCTTATTCACTTAAACCTCCCTGTACTTATTTCTCCTCTATAGCATAGCCAACAACCCCTATGGTAAATAACCACACGCTACCAACGACTGATAGCAAACCAATGGTGTGTTCCGTCAACACAAGAAAATCACAATAATGGTGTATTGGTTTCTCAACCAGTTTGCGTTACCACCCATATAAACAGCGAATTTCCATTTTTGCAATTCAGTCCTCGCAGGTGAGCCAGCGGGAGTGGTTGTCTTTTTAAAGACAAAATAACAACTCCGGCTAGCTAGCTGAGTGGAAGGGGCGCTGTCATGGCGCGGGTCACCCTCCATTAGCGTTGGACGACGCGAATGGTGTCTTCGGACTACTTCTCCCTCCGCCGCCCACCTTGGTGCTTGAGCGGCCCGCTGCCTCGATGACCAAATACTCCCTTCCCCTCTCAGCTCGGGCTGCGTGGCAGGGGCGCCGTCATGGCGCGGGTCACACTCCACCAGGGTTGGACGACGCGAGTGGTGTCTTCGGACTACTTTTCCCTCCTTCGCCCACCCTGGCGTTGAGCGGCCCGCTGCCTCAATGACCCAAAGCACCCCTCCCCCTCATCTCTGGTTTGATAGGCTGGCTGGAGCGGTGGGACCACTCCCAATAGTTAGCTAGGGAGAAGAGGGTGCAGCCGTCGCGCGAGTCACCCCTTGCTGCACCAGGCCGACGAGAGTGGTGTCTTCGTGTAAGGTGTACTTCCCCTCCACGCGCGGATCCATTCACGGTGTCTCGGCTGGTACAGCTTCGCCCCTTACGCACCTTCTATTAGCGTGCAAGTAGGGAAGCGTAGGTGTCCAGCGGTGAAACCAGCACTAACCTGAGCCCTCACAGTTTCTCCTGCAGGTGACTGACCCCGCCGACTATCGAGCCTGCCGAAGACGATCGATCAGCCCGGTCCTGCCGAAGCCGACCGACCAATACAAGCCCGCCGGTACACTCATCCTACCCCGCCCGGAACACGCAGCCGCTGTCCAGGTAAACCCCGTCGCCAGCCTACTTCCCCTCTCACCCCGGCCCTGGTACGCGCTCCGTAGCCCACCGCCGCTGCATCCGTCACGTCGCTGCTACGACGACCGTTGGCCGCTTGTCATCCTACCGCCGTTAAGCCGCAGCACCCGTCACCACTGCTACGACGACTGTTGGCCGTCCGCCATCCTACCGTCGTTAAGCCTCTGCTTCTCTCCCCCATCTGCTTCCGTACCGCCGTACCAATCCGGCCGTTACCCGACCGTTCAACCGTCCTACCTAACCCCCTCTGCTCCAACGACCGTTAGCCGCCGCTCCGCCCCTCTCACCATCTTGCGACGGAAAGCTGCTCCCCGTTTAACATCTCCAGCCGTGTGTGCGCGTGTTCGTAACACATAAATATTGTGTATTTATTCAGTAGGGGTTTGTGGGACCTTTACTCAACTCTGTATTGACTGAGCGTTGCCGCAGCCTTAGATAAAACCCACCTCATAAATGGCGCCCGAGCAGGGACCCCTTCGCAGATGACCGTAGAAAAACAAATAGAACACCCACCAACACTGCCGGGCGGGTTCGACTAACACACTATCAGAAAAAAAAAACACACTGGCCCTCGAAGTTACGATGCTGAATACCGACTCACTCAATTGGATCTACTCACTGAAAAGGGAGAGGCTGATAGAGGAGTGAAAGAACCATAAGATTCACGTGGAGGAGGAAACCGTGGCCGATCTGCGCCGTGCACTGAGCGCGTACGTACAAGCAAAACGCACGAGGAAATCTAGCGAAGACCTACTGAAGGAGTTGGAGAAGGAAGTAGAAGAGGACGAAGGAAAACCAGTTAAAATACCAACACCGACACTAAACATCTCCCCCACACCACCGACCAAGTCAATTTCCCCCATCCCAATTCATAGTCCCCAACCACATGCGTATGAGAGAGAACGCAGACCACCGAAACGAGACCAAATGAGCACCGGCGAGCTAGTGAATACCGTCCGCCACTGAGATCTGCATTTTTCAGGAGAGGAGTCGCTGCACGAATTTCTGGAGAGAATAGAGGAGCTCGCCGAATGTTACCGCATCCCCGTCGACCGCCTCCTCCTAACTATGCCGGAACTGCTGCGTGGCAAAGCACTCCAATGGTACTGCATCCGTAAGCATCAAATCAACCACTGGAGCGATTTTCGAAGGGAGGTGAAACATTTTTTCTGCCTAAGCGTCATCTTCAACATTTAGAAGAGGCCATCCGAAAACGCAGTCAAAAAGCCGAGAAAAAGCCAATGACTGCGTCCTCGCATTGGAAACGCTGATCCGCCAGCATCCGAAGATGTGCAAGGAAAACCACCTCGAGCAAATATACGATGGCCTACGCGTTGAATACCGCCTCTTCGTCAAGCGCAGCGAGTTTAAGACGATCGATGAGCTCCTGGAAATAACGGAAGAATATGAGCTGCTAAAAATCGAGGAAGCGAAACAGCGCAAAGTGGCGATCCACAGCCTGTATCATATTCAAACGGAGTACGATAGCAAGGAGTGCTGCTGGCGCTGCAAAGAACGCGGACACCGCCGCTTCCAATGCAGGTGCCGCTGGAGAATGTTCTGTTCCAGGTGTGGACAAGACAACATCCTCTGAACAATGGTCAAAATCCGGAGCACCACCAAAAGCGATTGAGTAAAACCGTTAGCCCAATTACCTCAGCCGAACATTCGACCATCAGTAAACATAGCCGACCGCTGAAGCAACGCTTCTACCCCCGTTACCCGGCTATACAAAAATATAACTTCAATAAAGAATACCGAAAAAGAGCGCCGAACGCGATATGGAATGCGCTCTCCCACCGCCCGTTACAAAACACCGAACCAGACATATTTTACACAATAAAAAGCCACAGAGAAGAGCCCGATGAGATTATTGGCAACCATGCAATATCCGCGGCCATGAGAAATAGTAGCCACCGACTTCGTGCTACCACTACCACGTTCCAAGCAAATAATCACTTACCTCCTCGCCATGATCTAAAAATTCTACAAGTGGGTGGAGTTAATCCCGGCGCGCCAAACAAAGACGGCAAGCGTGCTCAAAGCGACACAAGAAAAGGTCATATATCGACTTGGCTGTCCGAAAACCTGCCTTACCAACAATGGGAAGCAGTTCGATGGAAAAGCGTTAGCACCGTTCCTGAGCGACCACCGCGCATGGGATTAGGAGATTCCACAAATAGCACTTGCAGTAAATATGATCGGCAAAAAGTGTAACAAGGCATCTTCAGAATACATAAATTTTGGCGAAATAAAGTGACGTCAGCGCGAGTGCACACGGAGGGAGCAGTACCAGTGGCCAGCCAACCGAGCGGAGGTTCAAAGGGTATCAATTTTTTTTTTGGGCGCATTTTTACCGAATACCAGATGGTCATGAAGAAATCACATCCCGAGGAAGATGGAAACGAAAAAAAGAATATTATGTATTATAATGAATTGTATGAAATATACTCTGTTAGTTTTAAGAACAATGAAATGTAATTATTATTACGTTATACAATTAAATTTAAAATGTGAAATATAAATATAAACTCTGTTAGAGATAAATGGAATGACTCTGTATATTTTTGAGAGAAAAAAAAAAAATTAATAAAGTGCTTCGCTGTATTTCCTTATTCACTTAAACCTGAATCCCCCTGTACTTATTTCTCTATAGCATAGCCAACAAACACTATGGTAAATAACCACACGCTACCAACGACTGATAGCAAACCAATGGTGTGTTCCGTCAACACAAGAAAATCACAATAATGGTGTATTGGTTTCTCAACCAGTCTGCGGCACCACCCAATAAACAGCGAATTTTCATTTTTGCAATTCAGTCCTCGCAGGTGAGCCAGCGGGAGTGGTTGTAAGACAAAATAACCACTCCGGCTAGCTAGCCGAGTGGAAAGGGCACTGTCATGACGCGGGTCACCCTCCATTAGGGTTGGACGACGCGAGTGGTGTCTTCGGACTACTTTTCCCTCCGTCGCCCACCTTGGTGCTTGAGCGGCCCTCTGCATCGATGACCAAATAACCCCTTCCCCCCTCAGCTCGGGCTGCGTGGCAGGGGCGTCGTCATGGCGCGGTTCACTCTCCACCAGGGCTGGACGGCGCTAGTGGTGTCTTCGGACTACTTTTCCCTCCGTCGCCCACCCTGGTTGAGCGGCCCGCTGCCTCAATGACCCAAACCATCCCTCCCTCTCAGTTCTGGTTTGATAGGCTGGCTGGAGCGGTGGGACCACTCCCACTAGTTAGCTAGGGAGAAGGGGGTGCGGCCGTGGCGCGAGTCACCCCTTGCTGCACCAGGACGACGAGAGTGGTGTCTTCGGGCTACTTTTCCCTCCGTAGCCCTGGTCTGGTAAGGAATAACCCACTGCCCGAACGACCGCACTACCCCTCTCCATAGCTCTGGTTTCAGCTGTGAGCCAATGCGTGCACACAGGGGCTACCGCTGTGCCATTAAAGTGCACTTCCCCTCCGCGCGCGGATCGATCCACGGTGTCTCGGCTGGTACAGCCCCTTAAGCACCTTCTATAGCATTTTCAGGTCAAATGAACCTTTTTCCATTTTAAATGAAACTTTTTTCATTTTAAATGAAGCTTTTTTCATTTTAAATGAAACTTTTTTCATTTCAAATGAAACTCTTTGCAAGTCAAATGAAAAAGTCATGAAAAAACCCTTAAAAATCAAAGTAAAAAAAAGTAAAAAAAAAATTAAATTTCGCAGCCTCGAAAATTATTTGTTTGGGTATGCGTAGTGAAACTTTTTTCCTGACCCCAAAATCCTATCGAAAAATCGATGGCGCGATATCGGTTAATAAATTGATCCATTCTAATATATATATTCTAAGTATTACATTTAAATACAATATAAAAGGAAAAATAATGGAATAAAAACAAATATATATGTTTTCAAAGGCCCAAACGAGTGAAGTGCAATGTAACTACGCCATAGAGTAGAAAAGATCACTTTTTACCGTTATGTTTTTCAGCATAGTTAAAAAAGATCTCTCCACAGTCCACATGCTCTACTATATAGTTGGTAAAAGTAATGTTTCCCTCAATACCTTGCTATCGTTCTATGTTGTTTGGTAAGACGTTGGTCAAAGAGAAAAGCATAATACAGAGGATTCAACCGATGTGTTAGTTGGTGTCAGACAGTGAATAGGAAATACGCTCACATCATGCTCTTTGGTTCCTTCTATTTGTTCTCTACGTTGCTTTATTCCTACGTTATAAATGAAGTATATATAGAAGAAGAATGTGCTTTATATATAAGAGGAGTAGATACAAGCAAAAAATATAGGTGCTTATTTTAAGTGGGTGGTTAAACTGTAGTATATAAGTTGCCTAGCGTATAACCCTGCTACTTTATCTATTAAAATTTGAAACGATCAAAAGTCAAGGCTAAAATAAGACGACCTTAACTGCAGCTTAAATTCACAAAGAAAATTTAAGCAAAAATTTTGCCTTCAATGTGGCTAATTAGAAATAGTTGTCTTAAAGAAAAATTTGACAAATACTTAGCGTTATAAAGTACGATATAAATATATTGACAATTACCTTAGTAGTATGGTTTCATTTGACTTGAAAAAAGTTTCATTTGAAATGAAACAAGTTTAATTTAAAATGAAAAAAGTTTCATCTAAAATGAAAAAAGTGAAAATGCTATATTAGCGTCCAACTAGGGAAGCGGGGGTGTTCAGCGGTGAAACCAGCACTCATCTGAGTCCTCGCAGTTTCTCCTGCAGGTGACTGACACCGCCGACTATCGAGCCTGCCGAAGACGATCGATCTGCTCGATCCTGCCGAAGCCGACCGACCAATACAAGCTCACTACCCATCCTAGCCCGCCCGGAACACGCAGCAGCTGTCCAGGTAAACCCCGTCGCCAGCCTACTTCCCCTCTCACCACGGCCCTGGTAGGCGCTCCGTAGCCCACCGCCGCTGCACCCGTCACGTCGCTGCTACGACGACCGTTGGCCGCTTGCTATCATACGGCCGTTAAGCCGCTGCATTCGTCACGTCGCTGCTACGACGACCGTTGGCCGCTTGCCATCCTACCGCCGTTAAGCCGCTGCATCCGTCGCGCCGCTGCTACGACGACCGTTGGCCGTCTGCCATCCTACCGCCGTTAAGCCGCTGCATCCGTCACGCCGCTGCTACGACGACCGTTGGCCGTGTGCCGTCCTACCGCCGTTAAGCCGCTGCATCCGTCACGCCGCTGCTACGACGACCGTTGGCCGCTTGCTATCCTACCTCCGTTAAGCCGCTGCATCCGTCCCGCCGCTGCTACGACGACCGTTGGCCGTCCGCCATCCTACCGCCGTTAAGCCGCTGCATCCGTTACGCCGCTGCTACGACGACCGTTGGCCATCCGCCATCCTACCGCCGTTAAGCCGCTGCTTCTATCCCGCAGCTGCTTCCGTTCCGCCGTACCAATCCGCCCGTTACCCGACCGCTCAACCGTCTTACCTAACCTCCTCTGCTCCAACGACCGTTAGCCGCCGCTCCGCCCCCTCACCATCTTGCGACGGAAAGCTGCTACCCGTCTAACATCTCCAGCCGTGTGTGCGTGTGTTCGTAACACATAAATATTGTGTATTTATTCAGTAGGGGTTTGTGGGACCTTTACTCAACTCTGGATTGACTGAGCATTACCCCAGCCTTAGACAAAACCCACCTCATAAATTTCGCGAACAAAATTTGAACTTATGTGCTCCAATATGAGCCTAATCGGACCGCAAATACAATTTTTTTTAATATTTCGATCCATGCGCCACCTATCGGAGTTTTTTCATATTATTGCATAGTCATCGGGTTCTGAACTATATTCCAAATTTGAAGCTTGTAGCTTATCGGGAAGTTACTTGAATTTTAATTACAAAATTCGTTCACAACGGCCGTGCAGCCGGCCTGTCAAGTCAAGCTAAATAAAACCGTTTAAAAATGGATGATATTACTATAAAAAAACGTGTAATATTTTGATTTACACCCGAAAAGTACGTAGTTTTACGCTACCCAAGGCAGTCGGTTCTATGTACCGGAGCAACTTTGGATTTTTCCCTACCAAGGACTGTCATTTCAGTGTAACGCCATTTAATTTCTTGTGTCCCTCCCACACATTTTCATCCTCTCAGCAGCTCCTTGCAGCGGGACTGCGCCATCTCTCCTGCTCCGGGAAGGTATCGAACCCAATCCGGGACCGTCTCCTGACCCCGGTCCTGAGAAATGGTTTTGCTGCCTTTACCGGAAAGGATCGTTTTAGGATGGTCATACTCTTGTCAGTATGTCACGTGCAAGGGACGGTTGTATCGGACAGGTTATTCTGGGCTAGATCCCAAAACCCGACGTCTACGTAACTTTTATAATCCTTTTATGGCTCCTTGCTCTTCACGCCCAAGTACGTCCCGTAGTCTATGCCTTAGCGCCCCCACTACCTTCCACCAGCTCTGCTGCTCAGCAAGCCACAACAAGTACCCGCTTCGGCTCGCGCCCTACGGCGCCACTAGCTCATACGGCCGCTCCCACTCATAACTGCAATCTCCGTAGTGGATACGTTAGTAATGCCGAGCATCAGCCCCCGCCCTCGTCTTCTTCCCCTCTTTTCCGGCAGCAATAGTGTAGTTCAGGGAAACAAACTATAACAACCTACCAGGAGGGAGGTGATGATGAATAAGTAGGTAAGCCGGTTCCTAGGTGGTAAAAATAGGAAATGATATAAACCTACTGAAAGTTGAAGGGTCGCGGCAGTCGGAATCCTCTGGTGCCTTAGTTCCTTCGGTGTGGGATGGGATTTTGCCATACCTCAACTGCATTACCATAAATTTTATTTAATAGGATTTCAAATGGAATACTAAGAAAATAACAAAATTTTGAAAGAAAAAGAAGAACACCCTCACATACGTCATATTGATTGATCAGCGATGTCTATGATGTTAATTGACATTCGCTTAGTCTAACCTACCCAACCAAAATCTTCGCAAAAAAAAAGATTCAAGAAGATGCCCATAGAAAGGAACTTTCCCTACCTCCTCATGCCACCGGTTGCCGCCAGGAAAACTCTAAAGAATTTAAGACATTTGGTATTCTTTACAAACTCATTTAATATTTGTATTCATTCTTGGAAAAAATGTGAAGTACATGAACAAAACCTACAATTGTATTGCTCTTTTGCTTAAAAATATTTACAACAATCTATAATCACTTACATACAAAGATACGTAATTAGAAATTATGCTATATAAGATATCTATTCGATATTGTGTTTACAATTCCAAAAGCGATCATCTTTAAACTATTTACATACATATTTTTCGAATTGTAAACTTTCTGCTGTTATCAAAATTGTTTTAATAAACAAACAAAAATATCAGATATAAAAATTATTACTTCGTTGCAAAACTACTATGTACAAAGGAAAAAAAACTAATGTGATTTTTTTAGGGGGTAGTTTTGTCTTGTTTAAAACGAAAAGTTCATATGTTATATGTATTTATCCAAAGCTTTACTCAAAAATTATCTTCTACCAGGCATTCATACGCATGAAGCCCAAATTTAAAAAGTAAAAATCCTCAAAACCGGGTTTTCTGTTGTTATCATAAGCAGATATCTACTTTTTCTATTCATTGATAATTTCGCTTTGTTTTGATTTTTTTTTTTTTTTTTTGATCGTAAGCAGTCAAATCAACAAGCGCATGTATATACATAGTAACAGTTCCCGAAAGAATTATGTATCAGCCTTTGTGCATATAATTAGCAAATGCACCGGAAAACTACCTGCATGAAAACTATAAAATTTTAACTCTTTACCGTGCACGTGCATAGAACACTCCTCTGGTCCAGTTATCTTGCTGTATGATGTTTGGCGATATGAAGTAAAAAAGGCTAACTTTAGCGTCAAGCGCCCTTTTATACCCTCGGAAGGCAAGACATTTGGCTTCTGTTTTCGACATTTTACATGCCCATTTTTAGTTTAGTAGCTTTAAAATTTTGAGCTATTTGTAAGCCCGCGGTACTAACTGACAGGGTGACAATCACACGTTTCTTGAATATTATTGCATGCGACAAAGTTTGATGTGCAAAGGAAGGTAACAAACGCAAAAATATACATTTGCTTTGATGGACCATTACAAAACCTAATAATACGAATCTGTTAGTATGGAGTATTAGAAGGAATTTAGCTTCGAATATCTTTGGCATGGTAAGTTCCTATCCCTTTTCCCTGTAGGTCTTCTAGCTGATAATAGCAATTTCCTAGTTTTTTTCGAATTCTACACTTGATGAACTGCGAACCTAACTTTGCATTGTATTTGTCTGCAAATTTACTGAGCGCAAAGTTGTGACGGTAAACTTATTGACCTTCTTTAAAAGAGACTTGTTTTGAATGTAAATTGTATTGTTTGACATTCCGATTATATGCCTTGCGTATATTATCTTGGATATCTTTACGCAATAACGCCAAATTATCTGCTCTGGAGATAGGAGATATTGGTTCTTCAAGCAAGGATAACTCTAAAGAGTTATAGCAGTTAGAGCAGTTTATAGTCGGATCCATGTGTTATCATATCCAACCCAAATAACGCTCTATAAGGGGAACATTCTAAGGATTGATGAAGGGCAGATCTCAAGGAACAGGATATGATTGAAAGATGCAAGTCCCATTCTGTTTGGTCCTTTTTGAAATATGAGCGAATAGCTGCTAGCAACGAGCGATTTCCGCGCTCAGCCACATTGTTCTGAGGCGAATATAAGGCGGTGAACATTTGATTAATGCCTAATTCCACAAGGAATGCCTTAAATTCTCTTGCTTTAAATTGAGTTCCATTATCGCTGACAATGGTTTCCGTGAAAGATATTTTCGAGAAGGAATTTTTGTATCGCTACAGATTTAAATTTCTTTAGCGGTTGACGTAATGTGAAGTTGGGAGATTTAGACTCCATGCAAATTTCACACTGCCGAATGTACTCGCATACATCTTTCGCAAGACCAGGCCAGTAGAGATAGTGACGTAGTTTTTCTATCGTTTTTGCATGAGAAGACGTAATACTGTCATGGGCTTGTTTCAGAGTATCTGTTTTTAGCCTATCCGGAACCCATACCTTCCAATCGGATTTTTCGTCTTTGTCATCGACTCTCGCGTGCTCAGTTCGAATGTATATTATTTTGTCTCCAACCTTATTATCCGGAAATTTATCCTGGTTTTCCCTAAATTTGTTTTTGAGGGTTACGTAAGCGTCGTCCTTGAACGCATCTGAGTCCATGTCAATGATCGGCCTCATATCTAACTCTCCTATTTCATTTTCACATAATCTTGACAACTCATCGGGGACGATCTGGTAATTTCCCTTCAGATGAGATATAGAAGAAGAAGGCTAGAATGGTGCGTTACGACTTCGAACTCTTGGAGCTCCAAGTAGCAGCGAAATTTCTCAATAGCCAATATGACGGCTAAGCATTCACGTTCGGTAACGCTATAATTTCGTTGAGCCCGGTTCAACTTTTTAGACATAAAAGCTATCGGCTGTTCTACATTTTCATCAGCAACTGAACTAAAATTGCGCCAATACCAAAGTAACTGGCATCACAATGCAAATAAAGTTTCTTTTCAAAATCAGGATTGGTTAAGACCGGAGCCGTCGTCAAGATTGTCTTTAATTGGTCCATCACCTGTTGAGCTTCCGAGGTCCATAAGAACTTCTTAGTGGATAACGTTTGTAATGGTCCATCAAAGAAAATGTATTCTTTTGCGTTTGTTACCTTCCTTTGCACATCAAACTTTCTCGCATGCGATAAAATTCACGAAACGTGTGATTGTCACCCTGTCATTTCATATCGCGGGCTTACAAATAGCTCAAAATTTTAGAGCTACTAAACCTTGCAAAAAATGGGCATGTAAAACGTCAAAAATGGAAGCCAAATGTCTTGCTTCCGAGTTTATAAAAGGGCGCTCGACGCAACAGTTAGCCTCTTTTAGTTATTTGCACCAAGTACCATACTAAAAGGATAGACCGACTTGGAATTTTGCCATCCACGTGCTGATTAACAGAAAAGGTATGTTGCTTAAATACCATAGGCTCGAATCCTGCAGTTTTCAACCCATTTGCTATAACCAACAGGGAATCTACTCATCTGCGTGCTACCAATCTAGTGCAAGTGGAAAACCACCACACCTAACACCAAGACTTCAGTGCAATTTGCGCAAAACCCAAAAAAAAAAAAATTGGCCGTCTCTCGCCACTTCCATCGCGGCTTGGTGAGGGTGTGGAAGAGTTATTCAAGTAGTCTACTATAAGTGCCATCATTTGTTGAACGGTGTGTCCATAATTCCGCCGATTATAACCGGAAGAATAGAGCCAAGCTTCCGCATTCGAACTTTACAGGCAGCAAGGAACACGAGGTACCTTATTGTAGGCATAAAGGCGTAAAGCCGGACCACACATACCCGGCATGCAGAATTGATGGTTGATTGTTTTTTTCTTTCATTTCAACCTAACTATGGAATGTGGTGTTCCCACAGCTAAATCACGAAAAAACCTGTTGTGTAAAGGAAAACCAGCAATATAGCGGCAACAAAAACCTCGTATTGAAAAAAAAGTGTGACAAAAAATAAATTTTGGTTATTTAAAGAAAAGATTAGAACACGAAACATCAGAAAAACAAAATACTGAGAAAACTGCAGAAAAAAAATTAGAATAATAATAAGTTTAACTAAAAAAAAAAAAAAAATTATGCTTTATGGAAATGTTGGGTTTTAGTTTGTGTCGCACAACAAAAAACAAAGAACATATATATAGTCCATCTACAGAGATAAAGTTAATGGGAGATCTTTAAACACACAAGAAAAAAAAAAAACTTTGTAGGTTGACTATAGCCCAAAAGATATAGTTTCATAAGCGAAAAATTATTTCATGAAATAATAACAACTTGTGGTAACGAAAAAGTATAAACATCCGCACAAACCACACAAAAAACCATATATTCAACCAAAACTTTACATCCTAATAATAGCAATAGCGTCAGGCTTGCTGCATCATCTTGGAAGGCCTTTCAGCGATGGATTGCATAATATATCTAAGCAACTACGAACAACTGTAAGTACATTCTTCGTTATATGAAATAACAATTTTTTTGGTGGGTTTTGATATCATAGCAAGGTCAGAGCATGATTACGTGAAAGATTCGAATCTCTCACGTAATCGCCAATGGAAAATTGAACCCAGTGAAAAGAAAAATTAAAAGATATGAAAAATGTTAATAAATATATTCGAGTGGATTTTATTGAATTCAAGAATAATGAGGTAACAATTAAATTGTGTTTCGAATTAAGACATTCAAATAGTGGTTTAAATGATTTAAATTATAGGCATTTAACAATAAAATTGTGTTTCGAATAAATGTTCTCTTACCTTGACGCTGGATGGCCGGAATTGCTCCCGTTGACGGTCGTGAAAAAAAAAAAAGCCAAGCAATTGCAAAAACGCGCTGAACCCTCAGTACGAGAGCCTTCGTTAAGTTTCCCCTTAACAAGGCTCCGGTGCTAAAAGCTCCTAGCGGCAAACACAAATTCGTGTTTGTGTTAGTGCATATATATTAAAGCGAAACTATTGGTCTCCAGGCAGAAACCGGTATGCGGATTGATTTACGAGGGTGGGCCGAAATATTTAGGTCTCGGACCTAAACATGCCGGCCCCCTTGCCGCGCGCAATGATAAGGAAATAGACTATAGATTAAAGTATTAAGAAAAATCGAGATCAATGGACCCAGGGAGTCAACCTAGCCCTCCTTCGCCCAGGCAAGGTGGCGAGCGGATGAGCAGTTGCGGACTGCGGACACTGCACCTCGCTATACTATGCGTGTTGTTGATGTTTTCTACGGAGAAAAGAGAAGAAAAAAGGTTAGAAGAAATGTACGTGGTTTAAATTCGATGGCACTTAGTTACGTTTAGATGTGTGGATGTATGTGCATGGGAACCTATTGTTGGCATACCCCGGATACGACCACGCCGAAGACCGTCGGCTGGGCTAAAATTCCGCCTATGGTGGTAGTCGCTGTATCACTCACCATCAGTTCGGCATAGATGTCAGCGCCGAGTGTAAGCCGAATAGGTGATGGGTGATAGAATCGGGGGTCTGCCAGACGCATAAACTGGAAGGGCACCGCAATTTGGGGATATATGCTGTATGGCGGGCTCACCCTTTGATGCCGTGCAAAGACGACGGCCTGTGTATGAATGCGCTTGGCTGCGCCGTACTTCCCTCGCAGTATTATAGTGCACCGTTTGGGTCCCTGCTGCTCGAGATGTAGATCTCGGACCAGCTCACTGTCGGCGATGGTGGTGGGCGCGCAAGGGTCGATAATTGCTCTTACTAGGTGGAGCTGCCCGTGCGATTCTATACGCACAATGGCCGTGGGGGATATTGGCACGAACGGCCGCATGGTTGGCAGTGGAGCCGCATTTGGTTGTAGTCGGCCCGTTCGGAAACCGGCGGTTGTGGCGCTCTCTATAGCTCGGTTACCGATTTTATGGCGCACGTCCTTAACGTATGGCGCTGCCCTTTTTTGTTGTCGGGTCTTCGCGCATCTCCTGGTAATTTCATCTCTTTGGCTATTCACTCGACCTCGATTCGGGACGCTGAGGCTTTGCTTGTCTTGACGCCAGTCGTTTACCTGTGGGCTCTCCATCTTCCTTTCTCTTTGCTTCTCGTGGCGCAGTAAAGGCCGAAACATGCTCTGCACTGGGTTGCGACTATTCGAAGCTGATGCTGCTTTCGGTCGTTCCTCCTGTAGTTCTTCCTCTTCCTCCACCTGCTGCGCCCACGATTTTGTTTGCTCTGTTAAATGAATCGACAGCGTGTCGTCCAAATTATCTTCCTCACCCTGGTGGTCGCCCTCCCTTAACTCATCTAAGTGGAGCGTCGTGTGGTGTTTCTCTTGGCACCTTTTGCACCTGTACTTGCTGGTGCAATTTCCTACGCGATGGAAGGGAGACAGACAGTTCGGACAATACTTATGAAGCAGGACCGCTCGTAACTTCTCCTCGGGAGTCATAGCGCGGAACTCCGGACAAACCCTAATGGAGTGCTGCCTCTTACACAATTGGCAGTCAACGTGGTACGTAAGTTTATGGGCTTTCGAAACGTGGCTCATGATCTGTAAAGAGGGTGAACCTGGGGTCATGACCGTTACTCTACCATACACTCTTAGTGTTGTTTTGCATGGGATGCGGGAAAACCCCCAAAAAAAATGAAATAATGACTCATATACATAGTAGGAATAAATAGTTCTCAAAATTTGAGTAGGTCATGGCTTGCTAGAAAAGGTATGTAAATAAAATCAGAGGGTGCTAAACGCATTGATTTCGCTTTTTTTTTAATTTCTAGGCTTTGAGACGCGTGAATACGCGGTGCTAGTGCCCATGGAACACACCCATTGAAGTGATTACCATTCTATGTGCTGGCAATGCCTTCGTCTGACATTTGACAATAATGCATTTCCTGAATGAAAATTCTTTCATTCATTTCCCGCACATGGCGTACGACGTATTTTGGAAAATTTGAAACATTTATTTGCGATCAACGAGACAAAACCAAGTGGTTTTTGTTCTGTTAATAAAGTGAAGATGTTGATTTTTAGTAACTTTTGCTTCTTCACATAGACCGCTAAACAAACTGGTCCTGTCTCAAAATATGCGCCACCGATTGCCCACTCTGCCTAGACAAAGCTTCGAATTGGACGTGGCCGAGGAATTTGATAGAGAGCTACCCAATCATTTAAGACAAACCACGCAAGTAGATAACATACATACCCCACTGGGGAATCTGCGAATAAATATTTAAAGGACGAGCGGAGGCGAATGGAAAGGGAGCATGATCCAAATGCAAACACATCACAACAACATATTCCTTCGGTTGCAACTAACATTTGCCAATTAATACAAATGATGAAGAGTCGTCATTGAAAATTGGTTGGGCAAAAATCAGATCATGTACCCACACTCAATCTTGCGGCTTACGTCAACAAATCGACAACGCTGCAACAATTTGTAAGACTTGGTGGTAATTTACATAGCGTTGAGAGTAAAGGCTTGGCCCAATTTGTATTAGGCGTAGAATTTGAAAAGGATGTGAAACCATATTTTTACTTTTTGAAAGGTCAAGGCGGATCACCAGATGTATTCGGCGAATTCATTACAAAGATCCTTTCATTTTCAAGATTGACATGGATGAATTGCATACCCATGTAAACCTTTGAATCGAAAAACTTTACAGCTGAACAGCGTCAGTGCACATTTTCAAAAGAATTTAAATTGAGTGGCGATGTAATACGTTTTCCCACAACAAAACAGCCACATCTTATTACATACAATTTGGAACATATACCCAAATCACATTTTGCGTACGAAAAACAAATGGGAACCTAGTTTCAATACGAAAACCACGGAATCTAACGTTCAATTCAGTGCTTGTTGCTTTGCAGTCAGTACCTACTAGTGGCTTTGTACCAAAACCGACTTCAAAAAATGGTATCTAATTGATCCTCAACAGAGTTGAGTCGTTTCGCAGTTTTATATATCTAAACGTTTTTGCGATGTTATAACTACAAATATATAATTGATAGAGTTGTAAAAAAGTGTACAAAGTGCAGTGCCGACTTTTGTGAACAAGCATTGCAGGCAGCCAGGTCAGAGAATGGAGCCTGTGTAGCGTGTATGGGATTTGCTCATAACACATTTAATGGAGTACGTGGTGCACCCAATGATCGCATATTGGATATCAAAAAATACCAATTTTGTTTGTCATTGGGCATCATTCGGCCCAAATCAAGCAAGGAGGTAATTGAATCATTGCGTGAAAAAATGCAATCTGAAACGTCGCTGGTAGTAGTGAGCAGTGCTGATGACGTTTTACGTGTGCCTAAAGGCCGCATAAGATTTGAAAATGTACGCAGTCAATGGTAGACAAGATGGTTGTGGAGGAAGTTTATGAATTTGTCAAAAGGATCCTTGCTAATCCACCTGGGCCACGTATTCCTACAACTATTGCTAGCATGGTACCCATTAAATAAGGCAAGTAGTGCGGTTTGCGCTAGCAACAACATTGGTAGTGGTATTAAGAACATTCTGTTCAACGCAAAAGGTGACGCTGTGAATTCCGACCACGGACAAACTCCGCTAAAAAGCAAGTGCATTCCACCAATGGGACGTCCCCGTACAGGGACACTAACTATAACCCCAACAGCATCAACCAAAGCGGCAAGTGCGACACAGGCCAGAATGTTCAACAACAACAAAAGCCAAATTTTCACCCAACACTTCTATCACTAATGATGATCTCAATATGGCCAGTCAATCACTATTAGGGGACTCCACTGACCAAGATAGTTTGATGCTCAACTCGAGTGCAGAATCCTCACCGAGCCTACCAAAGATTGTTGCAAATTAGGAAATTGTTGCATCATCAACAACGACACCAATAAAACCTCCATAAGGAGGTGCCAAAATAAAATATGATACCGTGACATCGATTTGTGCAATTAAAGCTTGGAGAATGGAGAATGGGACCTGGATAGAGGGCATCGTTCAAACTTTTGCCATTTGTCGTGGGGCAAGATGCGTTGAATACAACTCTTACTTTGGTTGTGGTACTGTCCCCCTTAATTACGGCATGGTGCGGAAGGAAGTAGCACTCTGTCGATTCTGGCGCTATGTTTCTTACTTGTTTCATATGCCCCAATGTTTCATACTCGGATACGACTCTGTTATATTCTGTTTGTAAGGCTGGGTTTTTTCCAAGACGTGTTTCGTTTCGATAAAATTGAGCACATGCGCTTTTTAATGATGGCCCTAAACATAAATCTTTTCTAAATGGTAGAGAAACTACGTATTTCCCGTCGCTGTTTCTTACTGTGGTGGATTTGAAGAGTTCTTCACAGTATTTATCATCCTCGTGCTCACTCCTCTTTTTTGGGATTTCCTCTAGTTCCCAGAACGCAGACAATTTTTTGGACAGTGTAACCTCATTGAAATATGATACTATATTCTGGGTGTTGTTTATCGAGTCTGATCGACCTGTCAGGATCCACCCGAATACGGTTTCCTGCGCTATCAAATTATTTAACACATCCCTTTTCAATCCGCCTAACATAACTTGAGGATATATGTCTCCTCCCAATACCAAGTCGACTGGTTCGTTCACGAAGAATCTTTTGTCGGCAAGAACAAGATCAGGGAACGCTTGTCTTGTCATTGGATCTACATGGCAGCTGGGGAGATTTCCTGTTAGTTGGGGTAAGACTAACACGATTGTGTTTATTGTAACTAGAGGGTTTATTAATGAACCCAATTGTATGGGACACGCTTCCTTTACCTGTGCCGAAATCGTGTTGTTAATGCCCGATACTTGGGCACTCACTCTTTTGGAAGGCAACTTAATTCGCCGTTTGAGTCGCTCGGTTATGAATGAGCACTCTGACCCCGAATCTATTAACGCTCTTGCTGAGAAGCTAACACCATTATGTTGTATATTGACTCTCGCTGTGCCTAGTAGTATTCCCTTGCTTGAATTTGCGAAACATGAATTTACGTTATTAACCCTAGTGTTTTCTGTTTCAGTTTCGCGCCTAGCTTGGGCCTGTCTGGATGTAGATGGACCGTTGTCAGATGAATCCCGTGGCTCGTTTGCTTGGGGTTGAATTGGAAGGTGGAGTAGTGAGTGGTGTCTTGACTGACACGTCCTACAACGATATGTGCTGAAACATTTAGAAACCGTATGTCCAGCGGATAGGCAATTCAAGCACCCTCGTATGCTCTTCACATGTTCAATGCGACTGCTTGGGGTCAGGCGTAAGAATTTTTCACACTTTGCGATTCTGTGTGCCGCACTTTTGCACATCTTGCATGTTGGTTTGGCTACACTAGTCTGAAAGGTCAGCTTTTTCGATGGTGCTTCAGCGCTTGATCGAGAGGATGGATTTTTAGGGGGCTTTCCTTTCAGCCCTGTGACGGTTTCCAATGTTTGGAATCTATTCGTCAGGAATTTGTCCATATCAACCCATTTCGAGATTTCAGTTTTGTTTTCTATTGTTTGTTCCCACAAAGCCAATGTAGTTTCAGGCAGTTTAGTGGAGCATAAATATGTTAAGATTGCATCCCAGTTGGATATGTCAATTTGATGACACTGAAGCGCTGAGATGCAATTGTTTATATCTCGTTGCAGTTTTTTGATCGAGCTACCGCATTCGCTGTCAATTGCATTTAAATTAAACAAAATTTTCAATTGTGCATTTACCAAGATACGCTTGTTTTCATAGCGATCGCATAGATTCTTCCAAGCTGTTTGGAACCCATCATTAGTTAGTGGACATCGTCGCACTATTTCTTTCGCTTCCCCTTGTGTCCTTTGGTTGAGGTGATACAACTTTTCGACTGGGGTAAGGCGTTTATTAAGTATGTAAATGGCGCTGAACATGTCCCTGAAGGACGGCCATGAAATATAATCCCCTTTAAAGACATCTGTGTCACAAGGAGGCAGGCGTACGCTGTATTCGCGACCCACGGAATCTGTTTCTTTCTCTAACTTTTCTATTTTTTCAGCTAGCTCATTTATTGTTGCTTGGCATTTTAAGAAACTGAAATAAGTGGCTTTATGTTTCTTTTTAACTGCTGCTATGTCCTTTGTTTCGAGGCCTGATGAACTGAGAAGATCGTCGTATGCCCGTTTTGTTTTTTCCCACAAGGCTTTTAGTTCCTCCGTTTGAAGTTTTAAGGAGTGTTTACTGTGCTCAGTTGTGGGTATGGCATTATAATCTACCTCAAATTCTGCCACTGCATCTGCCTGGCGGATATAGCTCTCCATTTTCTTATTAAATGGAAAACGAACTTGTTAAACACAAAGTATTTAATGAAATTTGCCTTTGCAGAGAGTCGTGTATGAGGTGACTGATCAATATCCTAGGGATTGAGAGTTGCTACACTCGCTGTGTCGCGGAAGTGTTATTACAATCGTGCCACCCTACGTAACTAAATGGGTGTGTGCACGAACCCAAGTGATATTTGTGTAATGTGTTAAAAGTGATTAAAGTGCAACACCCTCCTATGGACTGTGGCACAACTACTACTTAGTTTGAAAGAACCGACCAGTTAATTATGACGGAAAATGTACAGAGTGTTTTTCCACTTGTGCGTAAAGTTTAATAAAAACCGTGTGAAAAGTAAAAAAGAACTGGCCAACCAGTGGATAATGTGTGAAGAAAGTGTGGTTGACAAAATGCCGAAAATGAGTCCTTCAAGGGTTTTGGCAACTGTAGTGTCGTTGCACGTTACGTTTCACTTCGTGTATCTGTGGTTGTTGTACGTCAGCGCTAGTACTTTTTAAGGTGTTCCTTGAGTTGCAAGTACACTCGCCGCTACGTACGGATTTGTGGACTGTGCCGGAATTACGACGTATATTCCGGCAATATGAATAGCGAGTTTGTATTAAAAATATTCCGAACTTTCCCGCCCAAAACAACAATAAGTGTAAAGTGTATATATGTGTATATATGTGGATAGCTAGAAGAACTTTCAACTATTACGCTGTTAAGTGACTTTTGTTTGCTTCGCTGTGTGACCGTGTGATGTCAAATAAAGTTTCAGTTTTGAATTAATGCCAATAAGATGGCTTTCCACTAACTAAAATTTATTTCCTCAAATGTGTTGCAGCTGCGGTGAAATGATATTCGATTTTTGGGGCTATGTTAACCCGTACCAATACTGTGACTGGAGGATCTTCTCACTTGTGAGGATTTTAAGAAAATTGTTTTGAGTAGATGTGTGTGTGTGTGCACGTAATGCACAATATGTGATCACCGCTGTCAAGGGAAGTGTACAAAAGTCACTGTACGCGTTAAATAATAACTTGCCACTTTATTATATCTAATTTTATAATCAAAAAAGGAATCACACACGTGCCCGAATTTAAGAAACCACGTACCTTATAAGTTCGTTGTAAATTTTTTTTTTTTTTTGGAAAAAAGTCCGGTTTGCTTTGTTGTGATTTCTCGCAATTGCCGTGTGGTTGTGTTCTACGGTGCTAATAGCCTTGGGGTTACGTTTTCACTTTCTTCTCACCAACATGACTCCAGATGTTTCTACCAATGTATTTTTTTTTCTTCGGTCGCTTTGAGTGCTTTCCAAATTGGGCTATTGTTGAATTGCTGTTGTTTGTTGTGGACTGTAATTCGATTTTTTGTTAAATTCTCGGTTCGGAAGGACCAAATGATTACGTGAAAGATTCGAATCTCTCACGTAATCGCCAATGGAAAATTGAACCCAGTGAAAAGAAAAATTAAAAGATATGAAAAATGTTAATAAATATATTCGAGTGGATTTTATTGAATTCAAGAATAATGAGGTAACAATTAAATTGTGTTTCGAATTAAGACATTCAAATAGTGGTTTAAATGATTTAAATTATAGGCATTTAACAATAAAATTGTGTTTCGAATAAATGTTCTCTTACCTTGACGCTGGATGGCCAGAATTGCTCCCGTTGACGGTCGTGAAAAAAAAAAAAGCCAAGCAATTGCAAAAACGCGCTGAACCCTCAGTACGAGAGCCTTCGTTAAGTTTCCCCTTAACAAGGCTCCGGTGCTAAAAGCTCCTAGCGGCAAACACAAATTCGTGTTTGTGTTAGTGCATATATATTAAAGCGAAACTATTGGTCTCCAGGCAGAAACCGGTATGCGGATTGATTTACGAGGGTGGGCCGAAATATTTAGGTCTCGGACCTAAACAGAGCAACTTACGCATTCACATATGTACATATGGTAGCCCAGTGCATCAGCTGGTACATAAGTAAATGAGCCGGTACATATAATTATTTGCACAAATGCATGTACATATTTAATGAACTATTACTATGTGCGAGCGTTTGTTGGTTTGACTGCTTTAAAAAATACCAAAAACAAAAAAAAAAAAAAAACAAAAACAATAAACGAAAACATGATTCAATTACTAAAGGTTTGTTCTCCAACTGACAGCAGAGCTTTGACACTCCCAAATTCTAAAATCACTCCGGGTTGCATTTCTGTAGGAAGGAAAAAGGGGAATAACTTTTCCCCATGATGGTAAGAATGGTAGTAGACTAGTAAGAAAGGTAGTATATTAATAGTTATCAATTTTGCATTTTAAAGTATGTTTACACGCACAGACGAAATAAATAAGTACATATGTATAATCGTATTACTGTTTCTGAATAATTGGCCTCTCTTCGCTGCACTGCACTAATTTTTGCACAAATAAAAAGATGATTGTTTAGTTTTTGCAAGACGTTATAGTTTCAGCTTTTAAAATTTTCTTTAGTTATTAATGATTTTACACAATTCACTTTTTACAAACATTTAATACTAAATGAAATTAGTTTCAATATACATACATATATTCAAACTAAATATATGTATGTACACGATTGGTATGCAAAGATAACCAAAAGAAGCGCGCCCGCGATTGCCGGCTATTGGTTTTTGACTAGTTCATTGCAGTGCATTACTCAACTCAAAAAAAGTTATGAATTTAAAAAAAAACACCGTTTTTGTTTTCAAAGTGCTGAAACTGAAAAACTACAAAAAAAAAAACTTTAAACATTTTTTTGTATTTTTTCCGAAAAGTACATTTAAAAACAAATTTTTTTAAAAAAAAGATCGCAAACGGTCAATTTTTGAAAAAGTTATAGCATTTTGAAAAAAACACCGTTTTTTTTTTTTTTAAATTCATAACTTATTTTGAGTTGGACATCGCTTAGCCCACTCCGGGATTAGTGGGGATGATTGCAGAATTGAAGTTTTTTATGAGAAAAAAAAAAAAAAAAAATGGCGAAATTCGAAAAATCTCGAAAAACTGAAAAATTACAAAAAAAAAAAAAAACGTAAAAAATTTTTTTGTATTTTTTCCGAAAAGTACATTGAAAAACAAATTAACAAAAAAAGATCCCAAACGGTAAATTTTGAAAAAGGTATAGCATTTTGAAAACAAAAACGGTGTTTTTTTAAAATTCATAACTTTTTTTGAGTTGGTTGAAAAAATTTGAAAAACTTCTGAAAAACGTCTTTCGTAAGCTAGAAAAAGAAGAAAAACTTTCAGCCAATTCTAAAGGGGTCGGGTTCAAAATTGGTCGAAATGGGATGGAATACCCCATATGTACTTTGTATTAATTTCTTACAAATACATAATTCTTGTATGCTCACATTGTCCGTTAAGTGCACCGGTAAGCAAGACAAGATTTTCACAGGTGCTATGAATGCGAATTGGAGAAAATTCGCTTCAACCATTCGACAGTATATGACCAAACCTTCAAATATTCATGAACAATTTCAATGGAAAAAGTGATTTTATTATAAATATTTTCATTAACATTTTAATTTAAATTTTACTTTAATATAGTAAATTAGTTGTAAGTGAATTTTAAAATATTTGCTACAACTTGGTTATTTTAACTGAAATATATATTGTGTGTTAAATAATTATCCATTTATTTCATTCTATGTTATAATATAATTATAGGTGACTTAATTGTAAAATCACAACACGGCCTGGTTGTAAAAGGCGATGGGGGCGTAATATAAAACATGAAAATAAATAAAAATGTTTACCAATTGCAATAATAATATATTAGGCGTAGCTTTACTACCTTATCAATATGCCTAGGGTGTGGAAACTGTACAAGTTGCGCTCGAAAATGTTAGTTGTTCGTCGGTTTGTTGAAAATTGTCCAATCCGGTATCACGATTGCCGTTAAGGATTCAGGTTCGGCCCTAACCTCAAGAAGTTCATTTCGAAAATTGGTCCGATATGGTCGAGTATCACGGGATGCGCATCACTGCCAGTTATAAAATTAATAAATTATAATGACTTACATATGTTTAGTATATGTAACTAGAGTTATTAATATTATTACACAAAATTGGTTTTCATTCAAAATCTTGTAATGATAAAGAACCAAAGGTGTGTACGACTCTTATTTTGTCCACGAGTGTATGTGTGTGCTTTCAACTAATTTAAACAGGCTAAAACTGAAAGTGAACCACTTATGCATACCTTAATATGTGTGCTTAAAATGTGCAGAACCGGTCACTCACCGTCACAATGGTTTTGGATGGGTGTCCTTTATTTTTGATTAATCTGAAAAATGGTCACGAATAAATTTTGAATTTATGTTTTACAATTAATTGTCTTACCTCAAACTAAGCAATCGAATTCACAACAATTAAACCGCAGCAGCGGGTATTTCGTAATGCTTAACACCTGCAAAATCAAGAATAGTTCCTGTATATTGCTTCATTATAAATTTTTGTCTAAACTTACCAATTTTCATGTGATCAAAACAATTTCTTTTTTTTTTTTTTCAAAAATAAATAAAAATTACATCGTCAAATAGATATAAGTGTTGCTGAAATATATTTTTATTCTAAGATTTTGCCATTAACTCATTTTTTTAAACAAACTTGCCAAGAAGCAACACAGTCAGGGGATGTCAGTTCAACTTGGGAGCAAGATGGCCGCAATTGTCAAAAATTTTGGATGTCGAGCAAACCTCTTGTGATTGAATCATGAAACGAAAAGAATCAAAACGTCGCGTCGTGCTCCTCTTGATTTTTCCCTACAAATTGGCCGGACGGGACCTACATGTTTTATGCCGACTCCGAACGGCATCTGCAAGGCAGATGAGTTTTCACTGAGAGCTTTTCATGGCAGAAATACAATCGGAGCGCTTGCCAGACACTGCCGAGGGGCGACCCCGCTTAGAAAAATTTTCTTCTAATTGAAAAATCTTATTTCTAAAATTTTGATGTTGCTTTGCCCGGGAGTTGAACCCAGGGCATACGGTGTGATAGGCGGAGCACGCTACCATCACACCACGGTGGCCGCCATAGAGAGTTTACCAAACACAATATAGTGTAATATCGCACACAAAATTACCCCCCAAAAAATATTTGGTTAGGGAATTAAATATATACAAATGAGATATTCAACGACATACTAATTTATATAACTAGTACTTCTTGTAAATATAAAATGTTATATTGATCCAAAATGAACAAGTATCTACACATGTATATTTGATGATAGTCAATTTGTATTTGAATCGTTACGAACAAGTAACCTTACGTATAGGGTATACAAGAGTATTAGTATGTAAAGCTATCTTGAAGAAACCAAATTGAATTTTTTTTTGGTAAGTTGTTTCCGAAAATTGAATAAACATAATTTAATGTGAGTTTGCAAAGAATACACCATGTGTTAAATTTATTAGAGTTTTCCTGGCGGCATACGGTGGCATAGGGAGGTAGGGAAAGTTGCTTTCTATGGGCATCTCCTTGCATCTTTTTTATTGCCAAGATGTTGGTTGGGTAGGGTAGCGAAAACGGATGTCAATTAACATCTTAGACATCGCTGATCAATCAAGATGACGTATATTAGGGTGTTCTCTTTTCTTTGAAAATTTGTTTCTTTCTAAATTTTGCAATTATATTAGTATGCCCTGTTACTTTTGCTTAGGAATCCTATTTATTAAAATTTATGGTAATGCAGTTGAGGTATGGCCAAAACCCACCCCACGCCGAAAGAGCTAAGGCACCAGAGGATTCCGCCTGCCGCGACCCTTCAACTGTCCGTAGGTTTATATGCCTTCCTATCTTTACCACCTAGGAACCGGCTTACGTACTCATTCATCCTCACCCCCTCTTGGTAGGATGTTACACGTTTCAGTGATAGGATACGTGAGATCAGCGTAGTTGTGAATGAACCGACGGTACTATCCACAAACTCCTAGAAAGCCTCGAACTTGCTTCAAGTTTTTAGATGTGGGCCAGTTTACAATATATGACACTTTATCGGGATCAGTATGAATACCCCACTACCAACGACATAACCTAGGTAGTTGATCTTGTGACACAGACTTGGCTTTTAGCTATGTTAAGAGTCAAATTTGCTTTGCGAAATTGTTCTGCCAAACGAACCAGTACTGCAATGTGTGACGAAAAGTCTTCCGATACAATGCACAAGTCGTCGAGGTAACCAAAAACGCTATGTCGAAGATCTGGTGGAACTATTTTATCCATGAGACGACACAATGTAGACGGCTCATTGCATAAGCCGAACGGCATGACCTTAAACTGGTAAAGCGGTCGCCCCGGGACTGTAAACGCAGTCTACGGTTTTGACTCAGGACTGGGCTCAATTTGCCAATATGCATCTTTAAGATCACGTTTGGTAATTATATTAGCTTGCGGTAATCTTGAAAATATTCCGTCAATGCTAGGTAGGCCGTTAAGCTTACGAGCGTCTAATTAGAGTCGAAACTCCAAGCACTTACGGATGGTTCAATTACATCCAGCTCGAGCATTCGGTCTATCTTATGATAAAGCAACTTTTCTACCGCTGGACTAACGGGATAGAAACGCTGTTTTACCGGCTTTGAATTTCCTACATCGATATGATGTTGAATTAAGGAGGTACGGCCTAATCCTTTAGATGTGTTTGGAAACATGTTTTTAACTACTTCTAGCTGCTGAATTTCGGGCTGACTCAAATTTTTGTTTTTGAATCTATATGCAAGTTTAGGGAACTTATTATGTAAGTGCAAGGGCAAAGGTTCTCCAAAAATCATGGCCTAAAATAAGTTTCTGTTTTATTGACGATATAACGTAAATTCTCATCGGCATCTTGACAGACTTATAGGTCATAATTACATTAAGTAAACTTATAATTTGCTGTTTTTCACCATCGGCAGTTTTCGCTTCCGATTTTATATGCCTGAATTCGGGGATATTTGAAAAATATACTTTCGCAAGGTTTGAACCGATGCAGCTTATTTTGCTCCAGTGTCTAAAAGACCAAGTTTTTTATATGTAAAAACGAAACTTCTGCATAACTTCGCATATCATGCTGATTACTGAAAATAGTCGAAACTAATAATTTTTGATCTTTCTTAACGTTTTTAAAAAACTTCTGTAAACGCAACGTACGTTTGCTTGCATTAGGGGAGATGTTCTTAAACAGACGATTCTTAACTTCTAAATAGTTTTTAAGCCTCTCTTCATACGATCGTCGATGAAGAGGAACTGGATCTACGAAAGATTTGTTGAAATTATTTTCTTCCGCCAGAATTGGCTTATTCAAGCTCTCGGGCCCATCCGGCTGATATTGGATGTACCCGTTTGTCGGTTTTCCGACGCCTTTCGAAGACATTGTGGCTTGTAGACATTAGGAGTGCCACAACCGTAGGCTTTTGCCTACGGGACCTAATCATCTCCTTACTCATAAAAGCAGAGCGATAATCTCTATATTGTTGTCGAAGAGAAGTGCAAATATCTGACCAAACTATACGATTCACCTGCTTATGGTACCTCCAGTACAAATCTATGGCTTTCCCAGTAAACAATATATGCATGTGCTTGCACATGGTAGTGAAGTCACTATCTAGGGTTTCGTCTGTTTGAGATTTCACCCGATATATTAACTCTTCTACTCATAAACGTTCAGGGGATCCATCAAAGTGTAAATTCCACTTTTACATTATGTCAGCTGTTTTCCTATTAAGCGTTGAAGATGCTATCGAAGCAGGAGTATCCCGAGTGGTAGCTGGTAAACAGGGATATTTGTTGGACTGGAACTGGGCTGCCCGTTTTGAGACATGCTCACACTCAAGCTTATCATCACTCTAGCCACAGTTTGCTCTATCATTTCTTGTATACTTGTGTAGTCGAACATGTTAACAGGACGAGAATTACGATTACGAGTGTTTCTACCCCTTCCTCTGTTACTTTGGTTTCTAGCAGGAACTTCCGTGTGGTTGGTGTTCTGGCTAGCATCCAGGGCGGAAGAAACTCCGGCACCGGCACTTGCGTTCGTACCACGCATCTCTTGTGTTTCAATAGAATTTGGGGCTTGGGTTTGTTTTAAGGTCTTAGCAAGATTTCGAGTTACGGCTCGTTCAACTTCACCAGTATTGGTAGTCTTTTGTTTAGCTCCAGGTGAGCAATTCCCAACAACTACTTTAAGGTCTGTTTGGTTAATTATCTGGTTACAAAGAAAGCAATGACTATTTTCTGCTAACCAACTTTCAAGACAAGTTTCGTGAAAGACGTGCTTGCAAACTAGCAAATAGCAGGGATGGGTGTTATTTATTTCTTGTTTACATAAGCGCATTGGTTATCGGTAACTGCACTGATGGGGAACTGTGCTGTAAGGGCATTATCAAAAAATGTGTTTTCCTGGTTTTTGGCATAGGCTGATGGCATAAAAGAGGTAGAGTAAAATAATCAATAAGACGAATACTAGGATAACAGGAGTTTTTTTCTTTTCTATTGAATCCACTTAACAAAACTAAAACGTTGCCAGGCCTTGCATCACAGACTTTGGGTTCAAATTATTCGGCACGTGTACGCCACTGCAGCATACGAACATGTTCCAGACAACAACTTGACCATTAATATGCAGATAACACTCCACAGCAATTCGTTCTAAACCTTGGTTTAATCAGTTGTTGGTTAGGCTAGAAAAAGTGTGTCGCAGGGACATTCAGTACTGGTATCCGCGCTGAGCCGAATACGCAATATTCTAGAAATGTGTACCACAGTTTTTAAAAGTCTATACCAAAAGGACTAATGATTTCTCCAAATTAAAAAAATAATTTTTCAAATTTGGAAAAATTTAAAAATAACAATAATTGTCATTAGAAAAAATTATTGTTCTGGCCTTGAGCTCGAATGGAACCTTGAATCATTTGTCAATAGGCCGATAAAAACAAAAACAATTTTTAATAAACCAAGAGCACTTGGGAATGTCAAAACGAAGTACTTGACAGTAAACAAATCCAGCATCATCAGTGATTTGCAACAGATGGCGCAATACTGAATAAATATAGTTGGTAAGAAGGAATAGAAGTAGCAATTTGCCAGTCAAACAAACCACCGCTGTATAGCCAAATGGTTAGTGCAGCGTGCCTAAAGCGTACTGATGATGAAGGCTTAGCACCCTTCGAAATGGATCTATCTGCGCAGCTATGGCAGGTTGTCTGAAACATTTTCTACTTACTATTCCAAAAACAAAATACAATTTTTCAAATTTAGAAAAATTCAAAAATAACAATAATTATCATTAGAAAAAATTATTGTTCTGGCCTTGAGCTCGAATCGAACCTTGAATCAAATATCAATAGGCCGATAAAAACAAAAACAATTGTTAATAAACCATGAGCACTTGGGAATATCAAAACAAAGTAATTGACAATAAACAAATCCAGCATTATAAGTGATTTGCAACAGATGGCGCAACACTGAATAAATATAGTTGGTAAGAAGGAATAGAGGTAGCAATTTGCCAGTCAAACAAACCACCGCTGTATAGCCAAATGGTTAGCGCAGCGTGCCTAAAGCGTACTGATGATGAAGGCTTAGCACCCTTAGAAATGCATCTATCTGCGCAGCTATGGCAGGTTGTCTGAAACATTTTCTACTTACTATTCCAAAACAAAATACAATTTTTCAAATTTAGAAAAATTAGAAAATAATAATAATTATCATTAGAAAAAATTATTGTTCTGGCCTTGAGCTCGAATCGAACCTTGTATCGTTATTGCTTTTATTTTGCATTTTGATTTTCACTTTCCGGCATGTTGAATACCTATTATTATGATAACAATGATAGCTACAGTGCTTTGAAGTTCATTTATCTGGCTACAAGCAGCAACAATTTCACTTCGCAATGCCATAATCTCACTCACCCCTCAGTCACCCTACGCTAAATTGTTGTTTTCCTTTGCTGAGGTTCGAATTCTCAGCCGAAAACTCACCATCATTCTACATCATCCTGCCTTGGGCCTCATTAGCCGACAACTCACCAACTTTCTACATCACCCTTCCCTTGGCCTCATTAGTTGTTTTCCTCAATATCGTCATAAGCTCATCAATACTTGTAACTCTAAGGCAAAATTCATTGAAATGAGAGCCAAAAAATTTCACTTTTAATGCTGAGGTGGATTCTCTTACTACTGTGAAAATGGAAAAACGTACAGTGATTGAAAACTCGTTTGCGCATGAAATATACGCTGCACACTGGATGTGAAATTGCATGAGAGTCGCCTTGAAACCAAAAAGTCATTCTGCAACTGAGCGTGTAAGTTTTGAATGTCACAAACGTGTTGTTATGATTACTGACTTTTAGTGGTAAGGCGGAGGTAGCATGTGGCATGGTTGCAAGCCCCTGCTAGCTCGTCGGATGGGGTGGGGTTTTGCACACCTGCCTTACCCGCAGTTATCTCAACAAAAAAAGTGGTTCATGCCTAGAGGTGAATACAGAAATAGAGGGAAAGTAGGAAATGGAAGAAAAAAGGAAAGAAGGCCCGTCCAGAGTCAGGGGGAGTCTACCCACCCTCTTCGCGTATCTTACGCAAAGCCATGGGCGCCGTGCTGACTCCTCTAATTTTACGGCGCCCCCAAAACCTGACTCAAGTTCGTCTGTCTAAGGGTCCTTCACGTCATTGACCCTCCCACTTCCCCTCTTCTTACCTGGAACAACACCCACACCAAAGAGTTGAAAAGTTAGCCTTCCATTACTGAAATAAATTTAGCTTCAACCTTTCAAATTTGTCAACGTTATAAACATTATTTTATTCAATTTTACAGCCGCTAACAAACTAAATAGATGATAACCTAACCACTAGTCTTAAATCTAGGTGTGAGAAGAAAATTATCGCAAAAAAGGCTAATAAAGTATTTTAACAATTCTATTTAGCAATCCAATATATCTATTTAATCAAGAGCTTGACATCTTCAAATAACTTGTCAACCATAATTCAAAAAGAATAATCCAGTTGGAAGCAAAAAACAAAAAAATAGTCGAATTCAAACAAAATTATGTGAACGATGTTGAAGGCTGTGTATAACTCGTCACCCCCCTAATGTATTCCGTATTAGGAAGATACTTTGCTTGTACAAAAAAATCATTTTTCATATCTTTCCTTCTAATAAACCGCAGAAAGATCTATCGGTATGTATATATATAAAATAAAGTAGCCAAAGCAGCTAAAATTAATGCAAATTCCTGACCTAGGCTAAGGCATTATGTACATAGGCATATATATAGGTCAATGCTTGCATACGTATGTATGTAACGAGGAGCATATGATAGATTTTTTTTTTTTTTTCTTTGTTTTCTGCGTTTTCTCACTCACCTGATCTCAGCACATCAGCATTGTAGGCGCCTTCAAGCCGTGGGGGACCTGTGAGGGAGGAAAAGTTTACATGCATACGTCTCTTCCTATTCGTACAAATACCATACGTTCATTGCCTAAGTAAGGTTCAATGGAATTTTGCAACTGACTCCACGCTCACTCACTCGCGGTAGCGGGCGTCGAGTGGGTCACAAAATTATGCGGCCGAAAAAAAAAAAACACAAAAGGAAAAGAAAAAAATCACACAAAAAGTATGTTAGTGCAATAAAAATTTGCTTACGAAAAAAAAAGTTGCTGGCATACAAAAGTGTGTGGAGACACAATTGTTAGACCACCGCAACGAAAAAAACCAAAGAAATTTGTGTGTAAAGGAAAAAAAAATGACAAAGAAAAATTATCAAAAAAAAAATTTTAAAGCCCGAAGGCTAACTTAGAGGCCAACAAAATGTGCTTACGTGTAACCAAAAAAACCAAAAAAAAAACGAGAAGTGTGCAAGCTACATATTCCTAGCAAAAACACAAGCGAAATCCTTATAGAAATAACGGAAATAGTGATGTTTTAAAAAAATTTTTGAAGTTAACCAATAGTTATAATAAAAATAAAAAATGGTTATATGCGGCAAACAATAAAAAAATGTGTTCCCTCGGTCCTCCTTGGAATTTGGTGGTGGTGACGTTGCTGGTGCTGCTGATGGCGATGCTGTCACTGCTGCTGACGTTGCCTGGCTTCCTCTGTCGAACGTTGGCGTTGGCGTGGGCGCTGCTCTCGCTCAGTTAAGGTCGCTTGCAGGCCACGATCACTTCTTAGCCTGGAAGTTTCTCTCTGTTTCTCTCGTTCTCTCTCTTTCCCTGCTCTCTATGACATTCCACGGCAATGCAATCCAGTGCGCTACATATGTCGTTGGAACAAATGTGTTTCCAAATTTCCAATCACCTTTAAATACTGTTTGTAAATGCGGGTAAGTATATGCCTTAGCCCCTTCCTAGGTCCTGCCCCAAAATCTATAAAAGAAACACAAAAAAACGAAAAATTGTCTACAGGCTGAATATCATGTCTCGTTGTTTCCTTTATTGCTTCCTGCCCCCCTGTATGTATGCCCAGCCATACCCTATCTTTCCAATCGCAATTGGACATAATGCAGTAAGTATGGACATACATACATACATATATGCATGCAATAAAGCAACCCAAAGAAAAAGTTCTTTCTTTCTGTTTTCACCTACTAATCTCATTTCAACTTCAAATATTTTTCAAAATCAATTATCTTTTGTCCCTTTAACTAATTTCAAGTTAATTTTATAGCGTTTTCTTTTCTGTAAAAAAATGTTGCCCTCATGTTGCCCTCTTAAAGTCTACCTTTTGATCTAGCCACCTGCCGCTATGCAAAAATGGCTCTTCTTCGTAGTCAATGGACCCCTTTTCTTATTCGGTGGAAAATATTTTTTGAAAAGAAAAACAAGCTCACAGGGGAGCTGGGAAAAACCAACAGGGTGACACCATTTCCAGAAAAGAAAACTCCATTAATTTAATTCGGATTTTTACTTTAAGTTACATTAACTTCTGCTACTCAAAAATTCAAACTCAAAACAAATTCAGATTAACAAAAATTGTTTTCTTTTTAATTTTTTTTTTCTTGGGTTTATTTAATTTTTTTTTTCTTTCATTTTACCCCAATTTTATTTCAACTAACTTCTAATTTCCAAAAATTTAATTTTTTTTTTCCTACCTACTTATTTTTCTATTCATAAAATTTTTTTTTCTAAATTTTAGACTGCATTTTAAAGAGATTTTTTTTTTCTTCCACTTATGTTTAATGCAAAAAAATCTTTAGATTAGGTTTAAGTTGAAGAAGAATTGGCTAAATTTTAATTTATGTCAACTGAGGGAATAAGTTATATAATTTTACCGTGGCAAAAAATAATATCGCTAAAGTTCAACTATCTGCAAAAAAATTCTTTTGCGTCATTTGAGTTCAAGGTCTATTTTAATGATTTTTGCATTTATTGCCAAAGGGAAACTTCGCTCAACTTACGAGTACAAGAAGGGTACATAAAATCGAAAGATGATGGGCTTTTAAATTTTTTCAAACTTTAATTTTAAAATGAATGTTTTTCTCAAATGAAAATGAAACAGTTATCGAATTTAAATTTTTAGGAAAAAACACAAAAGGATTTTTTTTTTCTTTTAAGGAATTTAGTTAAATAAACAGTACATTAGTACTTACCGGTGGCAGGATGTCCAACGGACTTTGCTTCTCGTTGTTATACTTTACAATTGTGCAGATTGTACGGAATTGAAACCGTTTTGCGAAAATTACGGGATTTTTTTTTTTTTTTGTTTTATTAAAAAATGAAGTTTTTTTTTCTTTTTTTTCCACTTGACCGGCACTATACTTTGCTTTAACTTTTCCGCGGCACGCCCACGCACTTTAAATCCAACTTTTGCAATGATTTTCTGAGCTTCAGCTCGATCGTGCGCATACCCCGATTCGTGTATAAACGGAATTTCCTACCACTTTCACTCAATTCACACCCACGCATGTGCAGTTGCATTTCGTTTTTTTGCGCATGCACACATTCATACCTGTACATGTAGGCCTCCTTCCACTAATGTTGCGCAACGCGCGCAGATACCTGGTTGAGATACATTTTGTCGATAAGGGTGTAACGCAAGAACAAGTACGGTTGCCGGTGACATATGTATCTATGTATCTTGAGGCTAGCGTAACAGGCTCGCATCCGCCGATGGGGCTTGCTCCATGGAGCGTGTGCGTAAAATAAATTCATACGCGGCCGATTATGTATCTCTTCCTTCTTCTACCCCAATGTGTGGCCTCGACCCACGACTTAATGCCGGGCAAAAAAAAAATCTTCCAAGTCAGTTGTAGCTGTGTATGTGCAACACGTACTTGCTACCCGTACATACAACATCAATATCTAAGTATCTGCTAACTGACTATATCACAAATTCACTCATAATGCTAGGTTTAAAATAAAAAAATATCACAGTTTTAGTAGTCTGTCAATATTGTTAGTAAAATATATCACAGTTAGGATTAAGGTCGTAGAAGAAAAAAATATCACAGATTGCTGATTATTGCTAATTGGCTAAAAAAAAATAAAAAAAATAAACAATTGAATAAATAAATAAAAAGGGGTTTAATAATTACTAAATGGTCAAGTAGGTGTATAAAAAAGATCACTGGGTGTAAAAAATGCTAAAAATCCTACGTCCATGGAAAGGTAGTCAGATATGGGAATCGTCAGGTGTGCAGATAAATAATTATGTCGCCGGAGGTAGAAGATTAGTCAGGTATTTGACAATCACATTGTTAACATTTAACATTCAACGTGCAACATCTAACATGAAACATATAACATTTACTTCGTGAATATATCCTTAGCGTGGTATACCCCGATTCTTTTCCCGTTGGCATCCCCTAGCTCGTACATTGAATTTCCTATTGTTTTAAGCACTATACATTTGACTTGCTTGGGTGCCAGTTTGGCATTATAGTTGTCAATCTGGGAGCTCTGTTTAAAATTCCGGCGGTATACCACTTGTCCAATTTTAAACCTAACGTCCCTACTTCTGGTATCATACACTTTCTTACTACGCTCGAATGCTAACTTCAGCTCCTTTTTAATTCTGTCCCTCAGTAACTGCAATCTATCACCATTTGTCTCCACCTCGCAATCAACATCCGTCAGCGACCCCAACTTCGGTATAGCTCGTATGATGCTGCATGCAGTATCATAGGCATACCGAAAGTGGCATGATAGGGCGTCATGTTGATTGCGGAGTGGACAGCACTTCGAAGTGCAAACGCCGCATCACTAATATGTCGGTCCCAAGATTTTTGGTTTTCGTTAATGAATGATCTTACGATCTGGAGAACCGACCGATTGACCCTCTCTGCGGCGTTTCCTTGCGGTGAATAAAAGGCTGTCCCTAGGAGGGTGGCGAAAGTTCCCGAAACGAATTGTCTTCCATTGTCCGAATGGATGTATTCGGGTACCCCGAATATATGGAAGACTTCTCGTTCCAGAACTTTCACCACCTCCGCTGAAGTTGCCTTGCGCATAGGTTTCAAGAATACAAACTTTGTAAAATGATCTAAACATACAAACACGAAGACATTACCATCAGACGTACGAGGATAAGGACCCATAAAATCTACAAACAAGCGTTGAAAAGGCCGTTCGGTTACATGTTGCTTACCCATAAGGGGCTTGTGAAAAGCAGTTTGTGTCTTACTTTCTGAGCAGACTTCACATCCTTTAATAAAAGTACAAACTTCTGTTACCATTCCTGGCCAGTAATATCGTTCGCGTAAACGGGACAAAGTTTTGTGGATTCCACCGTGACCAGCTGAAGGTGAGCTGTGAGCAGACTCTACCAGCCCCGATCGCAGCTCCGACGGAACCCAAAGCTTCCAGGCTTGGTCCGCTTGAAGTACATCCCCCCGGTCGAACTGCGTCCGTTTATATACGTATCCGTCAGATACACATAAGTCTGTCAATTCATCCTTGTTGTCCGTCACTGTTTTTTGTAGCTCACGGTATTCGTCTGAGTCAAAATATGGCGAGTCTAGACATAAGTCCATGACTCTGTCACTTGGTCTTATTTCTTCCATGTCCATTCTGGATAGAGTGTCCGGTACAACGTTTTGTGAGCCTCTTCTATGTTCGATGTCAAAATCGAAACTTTGGAGTTTTAAACTCCATCTAGCAAGTCGTCCAGCAAGGTCTTTTTGGTTCATAAGCCATTTTAAGCTCGCGTGGTCCGTTATTATCGTGAAGGGCAAGCCCTCCACATAAGGTCGAAAACGTTTTACGCTTAGAACCGCTGCGTAGCATTCCTGTTCTGTCACACTATAGTTTTTCTGTGCTTGGTTCAGTTTTGCAGACATGTATGCAATTGGTCTTTCGTTATTGTCTTCGTCGAGTTGGAAAAGAACCCCGCCCACTCCGTCTGTCGATGCATCGCATTGGATGTAGAAACGCCGATATTAGGCTTCGTTTGAGTTGTTCAAATGCCCGTCTAGCGTCATCAGTCATAGTGAATTTCTTTATCTTTTCCTTGGTGAGGCAGTCGTGCAGCGGAGCTGCAATAGTCGCGTAATCTTGTATGAAGCGTCGGTACCAGCCTGACATGCCTAGGAACCGTCGTAACTGTTTCGGGGTTTTCGGCTCGGGAAAGTCCCTCACAGCTGCTACCTTGTTTGCATCGGTTCTAATGCAGCCGTCACCTACAACATAACCAAGGTATCGAACTTCTTTATAACAAAATTTGCTTTTCTCTACGTTTATCGTTAGGTTTGCTTCGCGAAGACACCGAGCACCTTTTCTAACAAACATATATGAGACGAAAAATCTTCAGAACAAATTAACAAGTCATCAAGGTACACAAATACACATTCACGTAACGAAGCGGGTATAACCTTGTCCATTAATCGACACATTCTTTGTGCCGCGTTGCACAGTCCGAAGGGCATAACTGTAAATTGGTAGAGGGGTCTCCCCGGCACTATGAACGCTGTCTCCTCCCTTGATCTTTTTTCTAACGGAATCTGCCAGAAGGCGTCCTTCAGGTCTATGGCTGATATATACCTAGTATTTTGTAGCCGGCTAAGTATTCCGTCGATATGAGGGAGTGGATAGGCGTCCTTGACGGTTCGCTCATTTACCTTACGCGCATCCAGGCAAAGTCGATTCTTAGTTCCCTTAATAACAAGTGAAACTGGTGAGTTCCAATTGCTGTTGGATTCTTCGATTAACCCCATACTAAGCATTCGATCTAATTCCGCGTACACTTACTTTTGAATCGCTGGAGAGATGGGGTAGTGGCGTTGTTTAACAGGTAAATTCTCATCGCGTACCTCTATCACATGTTCTTCTAATCCGGTACGGCCTAATCCTAAGACAGCGAACGACGGGAATTGTGCCTTTACCCTCTCTAAAGCTACTGTCTGGTCTGGGGATAACACATGTTGTACTGCGTCGAAGGACAAGTGTCCCTCGGCTGGAGCGAGCTCTGCTACTGCCGTGTGGGTTGGATGAGCTGTGGGGACTCTACTAACTACGTTCAGGTTGAAAACCTTCCAAAAATCAATCCCTAAATATACTTCCTGTTGGAGCCCTGGTACTATTAAAAACTCTAAGTCCCTGCACATCTCATCCCATATCACTGGTAATACTACCACGCCTGTCACTGGCGTTTCTTCTCCGTTTGCCGTCTTAATAAATTGATGTGTTATTGGCAGAATCCTTGCTTCGTGCCCTTCTAAAAACTTCTCACTATTTTTCCCCAGACAACATGCTCCTGCTCCCGAATCTAACAAAGCTAATGTGTCTTTACCCCCTATCTTGGTTGCGCAAAAAATCTATTGTCACCCTTTAAAGTGACTATTGTCGAAATTATTTTGCTCCGGATTCTTCTAAACATCTTTCTCTTTTCTCTCATCTTTTGTATCTTTTTAAAATTTCTGCTTCTTTTTCTTTCTACTATCTCCTCATTAAATATTCTCCTCCGGGCTTGCTCATATTCTAGTTTCCTTATATGTAAACTCTTCAATTCTCTCTTCTTTCTTACATCTAAACTGGTTTCGATTCTTCCATTATTATTTTCTCTTTTTAAAATTTTCATTGTTTGTTGTCCGGGCGCTCCTTCTCCTGGCTGAGTACCCCGGTCATCTCTGCCAGATTCCCGTTTCCCTTAGGAGGTTTGAACACACAAAAAGAGCTGTCTCCCCCACACGAAAAGCAGACCATGTTATGGAAGCTAGATTTGCATCGCGTCTCCTTGCTAGCTTCCAAAGGGTTCTTAACAAAATGGTCAACCGGCATTCCACAAGAGAAGCACAACATTAAGTGGAAAGGTGAGGGACAGAAAGAGTTTATAGTTGGTCTGGTACCGGTTGTAGACGTTGTGGTAGGTGCGCCACGCGGTGCCAGGTTTTGTGTCCTGTCATCAGGCAGCTGACCACTGTTCGACCTATTTTTAAATGGGTTCCCTATCGCTTCAAGTGGCCTGGAACTACCCATATCTTCTGGGAACTGTGCGTCGGGGTAGACCAGTTCGCTTACCGCCCCTTTAGACCTACTTTTGTTTTCCTTTATAACCTTTTCGGCACGCCGGCACTCAGCCTTTAGCTCGGCTAGTGTGTCCATTTTCGATGAGAATGTAATGTTAGCCAGGTATGGCTTTAGGTTCCCCTTAATTATTCCTACTAGCTCCTTTTCAGGAATTCTCTTCCGAAGCCTGAACGTCAAATTATGTACTTCCCCATAAAATTCATCAAATCCCTCATGCACCAACTGTTTTCGTTCCATGATTTGCCGAATCACCTCGTAGTCGGACTCTGCGGTCTTGAAATGGGCTAGCAGTTCTGCCTTCAGGTCCATGTATCCGAAGTTTGGATCTTCTGCATGATCTTCTAACACCTGCCAGTACCATTTCAAAGCCGCGCCCGACACGAGGCAATGAAAGTCTGTAAACAGTTGGTGATGAGTGATTTGATGCTGTACCCTCATCTTCTCAATTCGAAACAAAAAACGTTCTACCGAGATACCTTTGTCTGTGCCGTCGAACTTTATATGCCACTTCTCCAGGTCCATTTTCTTCCAACGCAGTGGCTCCTGTGTGGCTTGACTTCCTCCGTCCGTTGGTCTTGCTCCGTTGTTGGTGTTGTTGCCTGCTCCTTCTGAATTTGTTTAGCCTATGTTGTTCGGCGTCGATGCCTGAGTGGAGCGGTGGTCCAATGCCTGTGCTGCGGAGGTTTCGATCTCGGCTACTCGGCCGCTGAGGTTGGCTACATAGGTCTTGATATTCCCGAGTTCGTTTGTCCACTGCGCCATTAGGTCGCCTTGCTGTGCCATCATGGCCATCAAACGACTTAATTGTTCGGTGTTGGTATCGGTGTTCACCATCCTATTTCCTGATGCTGCCGCAACCTCAGCTGCCGGAACCCCTGGCATCTGGTTCCCTACTGGACCAACGCCCCTCTCAGCACCGCCATGTTCATCGTCTGCCATACCTAAAATTTCGTCGAGCTTTTTCGAAAAGTTCAGGCTCTCTTCGGACCTATTTGCCACTACCTGGCTCACAAGGGACACACTAGCTTCGCGTCCGCTCCCTTGTGAGCTTGTTTTTCTTTTCAAAAAATATTTTCCACCGAATAAGAAAAGGGGTCCATTGACTACGAAGAAGTCCGTTGGACATCCTGCCACCGGTAAGTACTAATGTACTGTTTATTTAACTAAATTCCTTAAAATAAAAAAAAAATCTGCACTATCGTACATGCATTAATAGGAATATGCACTAAATTTCTCATATAATTTAATGTCTTGCTTTCGGGTATATTTTTCCTTCAATCATACTGAAGAGCAACTCACCCTACCTCTGTCCAAACACTTCCTTTTACACCACTTAGGAAACAGCTGATTAATCGACTGTCAAAAAAAAAAAAGGAGGAAAGAAAACCTCAGCTAAGTTTCCGGGAAATCCTCTTTCTTTTGGAACGAGCTTCGAACGTGGTAAGACCAGCAGAGATTTTTTTTTCTTTCCGTGAAAATTCGCCAACCAATTTTTTTAAACGTGCGAATATTTCAGTATATATAGGTGGTTATTTCCGTAAATTTAAGAGTAATTAAAAGTAATGCCACAAAGTAGTGTACAGGAAAACACAAAAACTTTATATACCTATTTCTTGTTCGCGCTTATAATCTCTGCTGGCTTACAAATAAAATTACCATTACATCAATCAAGTCCACATCGAAACGAGACGCATGCATCCTGACCCGCGGAATATTCAGCGCATCGGATATGGTGGTTATTTTCTCCCATCCAGGCGGCAATCAGTTTGGTGAAGTTTTTTTTTATTGCACAATTTTTATATTTGTCTATTTCATAAAAAGTTTTGTTAAACTAAGAGGAAAATATAACTTCACATTTACCCTTTTATTGAGACCACCAAAAGAAGTTAAAACCCAATACATGCAGCATTGCATTATTTTAACACAGAAAACCATTTTGCTTCCATTAATAAATTCTTTTTCATTAGTATGCACAAAAATAATAATTCGTGCATTTCAATTTTTAAGAGAAAAATATCTTAAATAGGTATAATACTTAATTCAAGTATATATGTACACACTTATATGTGAAAACCAACATATAAGAAATAACATTCAAATATTTTCCCTAAATAAAATGAAAAAGGAATAATTCAATTCGAATTCGTATCGAAGTACCCTTTGGTCACATATTGATAATGTATCTTTTTAAAGAAAACCTAAGTAGGTTGATTATCAAAAAAATGAAAACAAATTCTAATTAGAATAATATTATTGTATTTCATAATAAGAGTACATGTTAACTAGCCTCCCTCAACATGCGGTCTCTCATTTTGTTTTCTCTTAAGTTAATTTCAAGTTTTATTTTTTTTTGATCGACTGCATTTCCAATATGCATGTCTCCATATATGTAGTTATTTACATACATACATATATACCTAAATTGCGGGAGCTTGCGATATCAAAGCTTTTACCTTTTCCATTTAACAAACTAGTTTTTTTTTTGTTGCTTTGGTTTCTCGCATAAGTTTACTTTTCATTTCTTTTCGCGCTCACTTAAATAAGTGCATACAGTGCCGGACACCAGTATAGCCTGCGAAAATCAATGTTTATAAAGCGATAAACTTGGTTTTTTTTTTACTTTCGAAATCATATAAAAACTAAAGATAAGGTGGAAGATATTGGAAATATAAATGTTAATAGGAAAATAGGCGTTATTAACAAATTCTTTACAGCATAACTACACGGCGAGGAGGCCTCAACGCTACGTGGGATTATGGTATGAAACTGTAAGTGAAGATGTTTTATTTTGCTTTATTTGTATTATCATAATTTAAATATTTTTTTTTGGGTCTGTCATCCATATGCACATATATGCTTAGATTTTCTTTTTTGGCCACCTGATCCTTTCGTTGGGATGACCAGCGTTTGCATAAGCCTATATATGTACATTTGAATGTGCTGGACACCTTCTATCTTGTTGGAAGATATTTTCTTTGCCTCTTTAAATTCGATTGAGACGTGGTTCTCTCACTCCCTTTCCTTACCTTTGTTTTCTTCTTGTGCCTGTCATTATAATGTATATATGAATGTATGAACTTGCATATGGAACAATTTATGTACATACATTAGAATATATGCCATTGACCCTTTTTACAAATCAGCTGTTGAGGTAGGTCAGGAATTTAATATTTAAATACCTACCAGAAAATATTGTTAGCACTTAAATACATGAGACTTGAATTTGAATTGTTATACATGAGTATTATTATCAATCATTACACTTATACTAAGATCATGCTTTGAATTATATAAATATACCTTTCGTAATGTTCCCCTAAATTAAATTTGTTTGGTCTGATCGAAGGTAGTGAGGGTGGTTTCTTGGGGCCTTTTTACCATCTTAAGGCCATGGTAGGGTGGGTGAAGAGCAGCCAAAATACATGCGTGCGCTGCCAGGTGATCAGGGTTGGATTCCGGAACAGTAAGTACCTTCATCTTTGGGTAAGTTGTTAGGTGTTTGGTGTAGTGTGCAAGTGTAAAGATTTCTTGTTAGGACTATGGATTAGGGAGAGAGAATCTTGGTCCTGCAGTTGCTTAATTACCCCGCCCCAGGCTGAAGCTCCGGGACCAAGCCAGTGCACACGCAGCAGCTGTAGGACATCTCTCACAAGACCTTCTGAACGACTCTCAATCGTTTCATACGACCCCTTTCCGTAGGGCCCATAACAAATCCTTTTGTGTTTTTTCCTAAAAATTTAAATTCGATAACTGTTTCATTTTCATTTGAGAAAAACATTCATTTTAAAATTAAAGTTTGAAAAAATTTAAAAGCCCATCATCTTTCGATTTTATGTACCCTTCTTGTACTCGTAAGTTGAGCGAAGTTTCCCTTTGGCAATAAATGCAAAAATCATTAAAATAGACCTTGATCTCAAATGACGCAAAAGAATTTTTTTTTTTCTTTTAAGGAATTTAGTTAAATAAACAGTACATTAGTACTTATCGGTGGCAGGATGTCCAACGGACTTTGCTTCTCGTTGTTATACTTTACAATTGTGCAGATTGTACGGAATTGAAACCGTTTTGCGAAAATTACGGGATTTTTTTTTTTTTTTGTTTTATTAAAAAATGAAGTTTTTTTTCTTTTTTTCCACTTGACCGGCACTATACTTTGCTTTAACTTTTCCGCGGCACGCCCACGCACTTTAAATCCAACTTTTGCAATGATTTTCTGAGCTTCAGCTCGATCGCGCGCATACCCCGATTCGTGTATAAACGGAATTTCCTACCACTTTCACTCAATTCACACCCACGCATGTGCAGTTGCATTTCGTTTTTTTACGCATGCACACATTCATACCTGTACATGTAGGCCTCTTTCCACTAATGTTGCGCAACGCGCGCAGATACCTGGTTGAGATACATTTTGTCGATAAGTGTGTAACGCAAGAACAAGTACGGTTGCTGGTGACATATGTATCTATGTATCTTGAGGCTAGCGTAACAGTGTACACTTTCTGTCAAGAAAACTCACGAAGTTTTTATCAGTGACTTTTTTGTTCACAATTTTGCCTTGCAGAATCGAAATTTTAATGTTTGCACAATTTGCGGTGTACACTTTAAGACTCACAGTTAGAGAATCCAGCCTCTAGTTTACGCGATCCGATTTTTAACGACTTTTCAACGTTCTATCAAATGTTTGAGAGCGGATTCACTAAAAAAACTCTTCAGTCGCTTCAAAGCGAGGTTATCGGCAAGGCGCTCTATTGTTTTCTTATAACGCTGTCAAACAGTAGGCCCGGGATCAAAGCGTTTGTGTAAATTGCGCTTTCATTGCGATGATTGGCCAGACAGATGGGCTTAATTCTTGGTCGAACGTATATCTAGCTACGCAAAGTTTTTCGAATGTTAAGGGAACCAAAAAGTTGAGAAATTGTCAAAGGAGGATTTACAGCAATTTGATGGCTTTGAGGGAAGAATATGGCATGTAGTCTCATGTTATATTATCTGTTTTTTTTTTTTACATCTATATACATATACACTTAAACTATATATGGACTGCTAAGCGTTAAACTTTATCTACACTTCTGAACTTGCTGCGCAGAAAATTAGTACTCCTAAATTTCAATACGCATTATATACAGATGCAACTGAGATATGTGTCTATGTTTCACCTCTACACTACCTCTATGTGTTACCTCTACAAATGTTGTGTGTCCATTATTCACCGCAAACGATTCAACTATAGGTTATACACTATGGCCAACAGAGGGGAATGTATCCGCTTTTCGGTACAACATGTTCTGTAGCTAGTTATTTAACTACTGCCGCTAGATGCCTCTCCTAAACATTATCTAAGTGAGAATATGCGTTTTTTACCCGCAAACGTAGACTTATATACATGTAAAAAAACACGGCTATTATGGGCTCGCCAAAGTGTCAGATAGAAGCAACGCGACCAACGCGTTTATGTAAATTACCCTTAATTTATGGCGCTGTGAAAGTCTCCTGCAAATAAAACGATGCTCTTAGTGTGGCTATGAACCAAAAGAGAAGGTAAAAATATACATTGTAGCAACACTATACATTATAAGTATTGTAGTGTGTATTCACCATTATATTTTTAGTATTATTATTCATAGGGTCACCCTGTGTAAGCATTCCAAGTAAACAGATATTTTTGCAAGCACTTCATGCAAGCTTAAATCGTAACATAAAGAAACGCTATACATTCCAATAGAATTGACAAGAGTATAAAAGCTCGATCTTCACAGTAAATGTTTTACTTTGTGATGAACTGTGCACTCGGGAGGTATGTTATATATATATATATATATATATATATATGTTGTGTGTACATGTTAATTTCTACTAGTATCGGCTGTGGTCGAAATTCGACCAACGTGTATTTTTTTCAACTCAGTATATGCATCAAGTGTTGGAAATATAGCAAAATGGTCTAACTTACTTAACTTTTCTTTAAAATTTGGTTTTGATCTAAGACTTTGTACTTTTTGATTGTATTTTCCTATATTTTCTACAAACTTTTCACACGAAATTATAACGTTTTGGTATGGAGCTCCTTAAACCAAAATATAAAAATTATGTAAAATCAAATGAAATTGACATAGAATTATGGTGAAATTACTTGAAATTGAATTGAAAAATAGGTCTTTCCACACCCGAAAGGTCCCCGTTGGCGCGCTACCGAAGTTAGTTTTGGGAGCTCGGTTCCCCAGTAGGCCTATATCACGCATATACATATATTGCCCATTTACTTCAATGGTGTCATAATTCAAAAAACATGAACTTTTAGTTAAAAACGAAGAAAGTTGCTAAAGGAATTTAGCCTACTATTTCACGCCACCCGTTTAATTTTGTATGAATACATATCTAATATGTAAGTGTTTCACAAAACAAAAATTTCGAGTAGAATAGAGGATACCTTCATAAAAAATAAAATAAAAATATAAAAAAATTTTGTAATGAGAAAGAAGGCAGAGTTTACTAAAAAAATGTTTAATTAAAGAAAAAAAATAAAGTACTTAAATTGCGAAAAAATTAAGTGAAGTGAACAAACAGCTCCATATAAAAACGCAATAAGTGCACTTAGACTTTTTTCCGGGTTTTAATGTGATCATTGTGGAAATATGAAGATTCTAATGTTCGGATATTTAATGTTGGGTTTCCCATTTAGATCTATGTACGTAATTAATTTGTATTAAATTTGTAAACACTCTATTTCATAATATATATGACCATATCTACCATAAAATATCGTCTGTGAACAATATAATACATATAACAAAGCAGAATAAATAAAAGAAAAACAAACAAAAATACTGAAATTATTCACGCAAACATATTTACTAAAAAAAAATTGATTTCATAACTTTAAGCCACATAAACAAATTAAGGCTATGGGATCTAAGCATCGGATTAATAGATATATAATCCAACAAAGTTAGCCTAATAATAAATATAGTGGGTAATATACCGCCTACGCAATACGGCCACTATGATGCCGGTTGCCGCTTTGACCTAAAATCAAAAACCTTTTTGGGACGTTTTTTTGTTTCGTAATTAGCATAAAAGGCAGTTGCCATCATCCGGTGGCAAAATCCTGAGCCAGATAAATAATTTTGCATGTAAATGCAACAACAACGATTTCAGCCAGATAAATCCAGATAGAAGTCTGGTTCAATTTGAGAGCCAGATAATTTGTTAATTACTTCTTTTTAGATTGGCAACGCTGTCCTTTTCAAAAATAGATGTCGCTGCTTAACCTTCCGCCGTATGAGTTAAATGAAAAACGGCGGCGACATCTGCCTCTCACATTTCACGTGTGCGAAAATTTCACGACATCTGCTTCTCAAGTCTCTCAATGATCCAGAGCATTCCCGTGAGAATAGAGCGTGAGCCGGAGCTGTAAAACTCACTGGAAGACGGAAAATATAAAAAATGTAATGTTATATTTTTGTAACTTTTTTTTTGTTCAGTATAAGACGTACTTTATCTAAAATGAGGATTAAATCTGCAAACGCAAAAACATTTTCGCGCAAATTTGCCATTAATTGTTATAAATAAATTAGTTAGTTTCAACAAAAGTTAACTCATTATATGTGATTTCATGTTTTTTTGAAAACAACTAAAATAAAAAACAAAGAATATGTTAAATAAAGACTTATGTATTTACGTGTAAGTGAAATTTGCCACAAAAAATGGTCCGGTCAAAAATTAAGTCTATTTAAGATTTTTTGGTACGCTACAAATTATTTTGGAACAATTTTTTAGGATTTTGGTAGAGGCTATATAGGTAAGTGGGAACAATGGGAAACCATATTTGTATGTAGGTGAAACGTTTGTGCTTTCGGATTAAGCGGGGATACATAAAATTTGAAATTCACCTTAGAACACTTAGATAATTGTTCCCAAAGACGGCGCGCTTGTGCATAAAGGTTTAGGTCTTTGAAATTCGCATTAGAACACTTAGATAATTGTTCCCAAAGATGGCGCGCTTGTGCACGAAAATGAATTACGATATTTCTATAAATTATTCGAATTTACAAAAAAATTTTCTATTAATTATAAACAAATAGACTAATATTTGTTAACAAAAATAGGCATATGCACTGCGGCTGATCAATGCGAATCGATTCATATAACTTTTATATGATTTTACGTATGCTAAGTATTCGAAACAGCCTGTCAATTGATTGTATGGAAATTTTGTTAGCGTATTAATATTGTCACGGATATTAGCATCACTAAGCTAAACCATCACTAATTCGATGCTAAGGCCATGCCAAGCAGTATTTACGTCAATAATCAAATCATGTATACACATATATAAGGCAGCCGAAAGAGATGTCACACACAGATGCATTTACTTATACGCCTATGTGTGTGCGAGAGACTGTAAACTACAAACTCACATACATCTCAGAGACGCTGAAAAGTAGAAAATTGTAAACAAGTAGAAACTATATGAGAACTATAAACGGAATTGTTGAATAAATTCCGAAGACTTCGAATACAACTTGGACATGGCAAAGTTCAGTGAATTGAAGATTCAGTAACTAAAGAAGGAATTGGAGAGCCGTGGATTGAATATAAGCGGCGTTAAACTCGAACTTCAGGCACGGCTACGAGAGGCAATGGAATTAGAGGGAATTAACGTGGAAGAGTATGTCTTTCATCTTGATGGCGAGGAGACAACAAAAATTTAAGAGAAAAATGAAACATCGCAGACAGTTACCAGCACAGACTTGAACATGATATTGGCTGCAATAACTGCTCAAACATCGACAGTGGCATCTCAGCTGGAATCGCAGGAGATACGTTTAACATCCAAGATGGAAGAACAGAAGACATATATGACATCCAAGATGGAAACTCAACTGGAAGAACAGAAAACACATATGGCATCACAATTGGAAACCCAGGAGAACCGTATATCATCCAAGATGGAAACACAATTGGAAGAACAGAAAACACACATGGCGTCACAAATTGCAGAACAATTAAAAGAACAAGAGGCACGCATAACATTACAGCTCGAAGCACAAGAGGAGCGTATCTCAACAACACTGGAGGCACAGGAAACAAAATTCTCATTGCAGCTGGAGGCTGTTAGTGAACGACAAGATAAAGTGGAGGCCGAGATGGATGCTTTGAAAGATCGGATTCAGGAGTTACAATTGAACCGTCCAATCACTTCCACGTCTACTCTGAAGGTAAAATCCCCAACGTTTGATGGTTCTGTTCCATTCCAGGTATTTAAGCTCCAATTTGAGAAGACGTCGGCAGTGAACCACTGGAATGCTGAAGATAAAGTTGCTGCACTGTTCATGGCGTTGAAGGGGCCTGCAGCTGAGTTTTTGCAAACCATTCCAGAGGGCGAACGGAACTGTTATGAAGCATTGATGGGCGCTCTATAGAGACGATACGGAACTGAGCATAGGAGACAGATATACCAAATGGAGTTGCTGAACCGCCTCCAGAGGCCTGGTGAAATATTGCAGGAGTTTGCTTCAGATATTGAAAGACTGGCTCATCTTGCAAATGTGGACGCACCCGTGGAATACACTGAAAGGGTAAAAATCCAGAGTTTCATAAATGGCATACGAGATGTGGAAACGAAGCGGGCTACATATGCGAATCCAAAACTAACATTTGCTGAAACAGTATCCCATGCACTGACTCACGAAGCGGCGTCACTTTTGAGCAAGCCCGCATATAAAGCTCATCGTGTGGAAGTAGAAAGGCCAGACTGGGTGAAAACTATATTAGAGACACTGAAAGAATGGCAACAGTGGAGCGAAAGGGTTTTCAAATGCTTCAAGTGCGCAAAGTCAGGTCACATTGCACGTCATTCCGATGTTTTTCCTAGTGGTTTCGGTAGCGTGGGTGGTCTTAAACGCAAAGCTGGGGGAGATGAGCAAGAGCGAGCCAGATGTAAAGATCGGAAACTTGCTCCACATATTGAATGTCCCGTGATATCTGTATCACAAATCGGAAGGAAATCGAGCAGTGTCACCGTCACAGGAAATGTGGATGGCAATGAGCGCGTACTAACTGTAGATACGGGCGCATCTCATTCCCTAATCCGATCAGATTTGGTCAACAGGAGAGTAAAGCGGTTACCTGGAGCAAGGTTGCGTACGGTCACTGGCGAGTATAACCAAGTCCAGGGAGAAGTAATATGTGAAGTCTTAATTGGAAAGGTCATGGTTCTACACAAGTTCGTTGTGGCAGAGATCGTTGATGAAGTCATATTGGGAGTGAACTTAGTTGACCATGACGTCAGGATCGACATGCAAAGAAGGAATATGCGCTATAAGAACCAGGATATACCACTCAATTTCAGTTTGGAGAAAGGGTTCAGCAGTAAGCGAGTGCTGGTGGAGGCGATTCGACAAAGACCATCAAAGTCAAAGGCAATAGACCGGGCAAAGACATGTGGAACGCATGGGCCAAACAAAATAAAACCGAAGGTACCTGCGAGAAAAACACTTGCATGGACAAACCCTAATGGACGCAAGGAAACGAAGGAAAGAATTTCCCAGGAAGAATGGAAGGGTAGTTTCAAGCAAGAGCGCACTATTGTTGTGGAACGTCAAAACGATTTTGATTATGCAAAGCCAATCCTTCAAGCGCAAGCTCTTCGAAATAGCTCAGTGACAATGCAACAGAGTGCGAGGCAACGAACCAGGTTGATGAGTAAGATGAGATACAGGTACGACAAAAACAATAATTGGGAAGGCTTCTTGGAGGGAGATTTTGTACTGTTGTACAACCTTCACCGGCAGAAAGGTGTTCCTTCGAAATTTTGGTGCAGTTGGGAAGGCCCGTACAAAGTTGTAAAAAGGATCAGTGATACCATCTACCGCATACAAACCACTGGGAAACCACGGATTAGAAGAGTGGTACATTTGGAGATGCTAGCGGCAGTTAGATCGGGAGATTTGTCTGATCGGGACGATCAGACTTAGATGGAGGGCAGTGTCACGGATATTAGCATCACTAAGCTATACCATCACTATGGCGATGATAAGGCCATGCCAAGCAGTATTTACGTCAATAATCAAATCATGTATACACATATATAAGGCAGCCGAAAGAGATGTCGCACACAGATGCATTTACTTATACGCCTATGTGTGTGCGAGAGACTGTAAACTACAAACTCACATACATCTGAGAGACGCTGAAAAGTAGAAAATTGTAAACAAGTAGAAACTATATGAGAACTATAAACACTCGAAATAGTTGGTAAGTTCTGGAAATAGAAGAGCCTAGATGTATGCAGCGTAAACCATAAAAGCGGCACAAGCGAGTAAAAAGTAATTCAGTTTGATTTGAATTGTCAAGCAGTTTCGATTAAGCGCTATCTAGCGAGCTATAGCAGTATTATTTTGAATAGTATAGTTTCATTGGAGCTATCAATCAGTTTGGTTATTAAGCAAGCTATTCGTTGCAAAGTATAAGTGTTATTGTGAAGTACTTTAATAAAGGCCATTTTTCATTATTCAATATTGGAGTTATTTATTCAACAGTTTAGTGATACGAACTTAGCAAAAGGGCAAATAAGAGGATTTGCAGCAAATTCGTTACAATATATAGATAGTGGGTAATATGCAATACGGCCGCTATGATGCCGGTTGCCGCTTTGACCTAAAATCAAAAACGTTTTTGGAACGTTTTTTTGTTTCGTAATTAGCATAAAAGGCAATATAAAAATTTAATTTTATAGTTTTGTAAATTTTTTTTTTTCAGTATAAGACATACTTTATCTAAAATAAGGATTAAATCTGCAAATGCAAAAACATGTTCGGGCAAACTTGCCATTAATTGTTATAAATAAATTAGTTAGTTTTAACAAAAGTGAACTCATTATTTGTGATTTCATGTTTTTTTGAAAACAACTAAAATAAAAAACAAAGAATATGTTAAATAAAGACTTATGTATTTACGTGTAAGTGAAATTTGCCGCAAAAAATGGGCCGGTCAAAAATTAATTCTATTTAAGATTTTTTGGTACGCTACAAATTATTTTGGAACAATTTTTTAGGATTTTTGGAGAGGCTATTATAGGTAAGTGGCAGCAACGGGAAACCATATTTGTATGTAGGTGAAACGTTTGTGCTTTCGAATTTAGCGGGGATACATAAAATTTGAAATTCACATTAGAACACTTAGATAATTGTTCCCAAAGACGCGCTTGTGCATAAAGGTTTAGGTCTTTGAAATTCGCATTAGAACACTTAGATTATTGTTCCCAAAATGGCGCGCTTGTGCACAAAAAGAATTACGATATTTGTATGAATTGTTCGAATTTACAAAAAATTTTTCAATTAATTATAAACAAATAGAGTAATATTTGTTAACAAAAATAGGCCTATGCACTGCGGCTGATCAATGCGAATCGATTCATATAACGTTTATATGATTATACGTATGCCAAGTATGCGAAACAGCTTGTCAATTGATTGTATGGAAATTTTGTTAGCGTATTAATATATAGATAGTGGGTAATATACTGCCTATGCAATACGGCCACTATGATGCCGGTTCCCGCTTTGACCTAAAATCAAAAACGTTTTTGGGACGTTTTTTTGTTTCGTAATTAGCATAAAAGGCAATATAAAAAATTTAATGTTTTATTTTTGTAAATTTTTTTTTTGTTCAGTATAAGACGTACTTTATCTAAAATGAGCATTAAATCTGCAAAAGCAAAAACATTTTCGGGCAAATTTACCATTAATTGTTATAAATAAATTAGTTAGTTTCAACAAAAGTTAACTCATTATTTGTGATTTCATGTTTTTTGAAAACAACTAAAATAAAAAACAAAGAATCTGTTAAATAAAGACTTATGTATTTACGTGTAAGTGAAATTTAGCACAAAAAATGGGCCGGTCAAAAATCAATTCTATTTAAGATTTTTTGGTACGCTACAAATTATTTTGGAACAATTTTTTAGGATTTTGGTAGAGGCTATTATAGGTAAGTGTCATCAATGGGAAACCATATTTGTATGTAGGTGAAACATTTGTGCTTTCGAATTTAGCAGGGATACATAAAATTTGAAATTCACATTAGAACACTTAGATAATTGTTCCCAAAAACGGCGCGCTTGTGCATAAAGGTTTAGGTCTTTGAAATTCGCATAGAACATTTAGATAATTGTTCCCAAACACGGTGCGCTTGTGAACGAAAATGAATTACGATATTTGTATGAATTGTTCGAATTTACAAAAAACTTTTTCTATTAATTATAAACAAATAGAGTAATGTTCGTTAACAAAAATAGGCCTATGCACTCCGGCTGATCAATACGTATCGATTCGTATAACTTTTATATGATTATACGTATGCTAAGTATGCGAAACAGCCTGTCAATTGATTGTATGGAAATTTTGTTAGCGTATTAATATATTGATATTCATTTGATATGTTGTAGGCGCATTGCTACCATTACAAGGCGAACGGCGCAAAGCCGGTCACTTGGAAAATAGCAATAGAATACAATGTATATTTTATTGTTGTTGTACGGGATAAAGCGAACAGTGTAAAACTGGTCACTTGAACGGTACTTGAATTCTTTTGTATATTTGTAAATTAGTTACAGCGGTGAACCCAAATTTAATGTAAATATGACATTTTTGTATATTTTGTCCATTTAGGTTAATTACCAACGTAAAACCCTGACATTTTGAAATAAACATTCAAACGCAATTTTCCCTTCTTCTTCTTCCTCCATCGTGAGAGAAATCATTTGGTATAATTCTGATTGTGTTCATACTACACAATCGAAGAACCCAAACAACCTTTATTATAAATTGGCGCCCAACCGCGTGGCCATTATTTTGCGTGGCAAACTCCGTTCTATTACTGCCTTTCAATCGTGGCCAACCTCTCGAGTGGCTTCTTCACTCCTACTCGCCGAAGCGAACGAATTGCGAGATTTTCAAAAAACTCCAATATGGCGAACTTCAGTACAGAACAAACTGAACGAATTATACAAGCCGTCAGTAATTTTAATTCTCGCCCTGGTTCTTTCTCTAATTGAACCGCCCGTTTTAGCGGCGGACGTAGTTCCACAAAAGTAGAGGAATTTATTGCTGCCATCTCCACATTTAAGTTGGTGGAAAAAATAAACGTTGCGGATGCGATTAGCGGTATGCCCATGGTTCTTGAAGGTAATGCAGCAGAATGGTGGCGTGGGGTGAAATCGAAAGCCGAAGCTTTTGATGATGTTATACGAATGCTACGTGAAGCATTCGCTCCTCCTAGGTTATCGTGGCGTATATACGTTGAAATTTTTGATAGCAAGCAGCAGAAACATGAGACGGATGTCTTTATTAGGAAAAAACGCGCACTTTTCTCCCAATTAAATAATGTGCCAACCGAAGCTGACCAAATAGATATTTTGTTTGGGTACTGCACGTAAAAATACGTGATAGGGTAAACCGTTCGAAAATAGACAGTTCTGATGAGTTGCTAAAAGAAGCCCGTGAAGCCGAGGTATTCTGGCAAGAACTTAGGCAAAATACATCAAACGATAGCTACGCCACTCATCACGTTGTAATTATTGCCGCAAGAAAGGTCATAGCATGGATGTATGTACATATGAAAAGGAAAAACGAGGAAGCGAATGAAACGCATGCTGCTAACGTGGCACAATCTGTAGCTTAAAGCCCAAGTTTGCTTGCTGTGGATGCAATGCTTCTGGTGTAACGCGTGCCAATTGCATGAATTGCAAACAAAAACCCAAAGCAACGCCTAGCACAGTCAATTTCAACTCCTTGTCCACGTCGATTGGTACTGAAATCCCGATCGCAAACGTCCAACTTTTTGGTGTACTTGGACAGGCATATTTTGATTCTGGCTCTCGAACAAGCGTAGCGAGCAGCAATCTGAAACGTATAATGGATTTCAAGGGATGTGCATATGAATCCGTTAAGTGGGGCATTACACTTGCGACGGTAGTACATCTTTTCAGAAATGCTAATCTACAGTATGCAAAATTGTTATAGGTGGAAGAAACCTGAACATTAAATTTATTATCTTGCCCAATGTCAAAGGTAATCGAATTCTCATTGGTGCTGACTTTATGAAACAGGCTGGAATCGTATTGAACAAAATCTCGGAACGAGATGGAAGGTTTCATTACGAGTTCTTGCACGAAAAGAAGCTGCAACCTGCTAACCGACGACCTGAGAGTGCTTAATTTATAGGGTAAGAACACTTCTCTTCATGGCCAAATAGTGTTGGAGGCAACAACCCTGAAAAACCAATACCTTGCCATATACATTATATACCGGGCTGTGTGCTCTTATATATGTATATACATATATTAAGAAAAAAATTAAAAGAAATGTCACGAACATTAAATGATACGAAAGTTGAAATATACTACGGATAGAAACTTTTGTCTTTATGCGACAAAAGCGAGCGTTTAAATATAAAACTAAAATTTTTTGTCGATCTTTGAAGGAAAGGAAAGAAAAGAAAGCAAAGGAAGGAAGAAGAAATAGCAACCAATTCCGATTTCTAATTCAGAAGATAAACTGGATGCAAAATCAAAATCGGAAAAGAAACGGAAACCGAAATCGAAGCCGTAACTGAAAGGGGAATCAAAATGGAAGCCGAAAAATAAACTGAACCCGAAAAGAAACAGGTACGAAACTCGGAAATCGAATTAAACTTGAACTAGCACCGAATCGTGAACGAAAACCAGAACCATAACCAGATTGCGAACCTTGCCCCAACCAAAACCGCATTTGTCAGTCCGACACAATGGCATTGTAGCCGAACTTAAAATCTGGAACATATTATGCTGCAACTGGAACTGAAATCAGATCCGTAAATGGTGTAGCATCAAGTGACCTTATATCAAATATAAACTGAGGCAAAAGGTGTGATTTCGCATCGTACATTCCAATGTGTTTACACAAGGCGCATTCCCATTCTGCTGCATTTCAATTAAAAATTATCTTTTTATCCTAATTTCATGAAAATTTTAAGAAAACTTGAAAAAGCCAACATTTTGGACGAAACAGGAGCTTGCTGGAAAATTCTGCTACCTTTAATCAAAATGTGCTGTCTAAGCCACCAGCCTTAATAATTTGTGCCCGTGCATTTATTATTATTATCGCAAGGAAACAACTGAGAAGGGGACACTCGACGAAAGTTAGTAGTAGGCGAGTTTCATGACTTTTTTTGTATTTCTACAATTTCACTTTTTCGAACGACCGTAAGCTAGCTCCAGCAACCAATCCAGGTAATTCTATTTTGTCCTAATATTCAGCCCTATTCTTGAATCCATTGTATGTTCGATTTTCGTAGATTCTACGAAAATACGTTCACTGAATCCATCGGAAGTTCGGAATTCGTAGAAAACCTTCACTGAACACACTCGAAATGTTAAATAGTAGAGTTTCTTACACATTTCAGCTTGCAACAGAGTGCGAGGCAACGAACCAGGTTGATGAGTAAGATGGGATACAGGTACGACAACAACAATAATTGGGAAGGCTTCTTGGAGGGAGATTTTGTACTGTTGTACAACCCTCACCGGCGGAAAGGTGTTCCTTCGAAATTTTGGTGCAGTTGTGAAGGCCCGTACAAAGTTGTAAAAAGGATCAGTGATACCATCTACCGCATACAAACCACTGGGAAACCACGGATTAGAAGAGTGGTACATTTGGAGATGCTAGCGGCAGTTAGATCGGGAGATTTGTCTGATCGGGACGATCAGACATAGGTGGAGGGCAGTGTCACGGATATTAGCATCACTAAGCTATACCATCACTATGGCGATGATAAGGCCATGCCAAACAGTATTTACGTCAATAATCAAATCATGTATACACATATATAAGGCAGCCGAAAGAGATGTCACACACAGATGCATTTACTTATACGCCTATGTGTGTGCGAGAGACTGTAAACTACAAACTCACATACATCTGAGAGACGCTGAAAAGTAGAAAATTGTAAACAAGTAGAAACTATATGAGAACTATAAACACTCGAAATAGTTGGTAAGTTCTGGAAATAGAAGAGCCTAGATGTATGCAGCGTAAACCATAAAAGCGGCACAAGCGAGTAAAAAGTAATTCAGTTTGATTTGAATTGTCAAGCAGTTTCGATTAAGCGCTATCTAGCGAGCTATAGCAGTATTATTTTGAATAGTAGAGTTTCATTGGAGCTATCAATCAGTTTGGTTATTAAGCAAGCTATTCGTTGCAAAGTATAAGTGTTATTGTGAAGTACTTTAATAAAGGCCATTTTTCATTATTCAATATTGGAGTTATTTATTCAACAGTTTAGTGATACGAACTTAGCAAAAGGGCAAATAAGAGGATTTGCAGCAAATTCGTTACAATATATAGATAGTGGGTAATATGCAATACGGCCGCTATGATGCCGGTTGCCGCTTTGACCTAAAATCAAAAACGTTTTTGGAACGTTTTTTTGTTTCGTAATTAGCATAAAAGGCAATATAAAAATTTAATTTTATAGTTTTGTAAATTTTTTTTGCAGTATAAGACGCACTTTATCTAAAATAAGGATTAAATCTGCAAATGCAAAAACATGTTCGGGCAAACTTGCCATTAATTGTTATAAATAAATTAGTTAGTTTCAACAAAAGTCAACTCATTATTTGTGATTTCATGTTTTTTTGAAAACAACTAAAATAAAAAACAAAGAATATGTTAAATAAAGACTTATGTATTTACGTGTAAGTGAAATTTGCCGCAAAAAATGGGCCGGTCAAAAATTAATTCTATTTAAGATTTTTTGGTACGCTACAAATTATTTTGGAACAATTTTTTAGGATTTTTGGAGAGGCTATTATAGGTAAGTGGCAGCAACGGGAAACCATATTTGTATGTAGGTGAAACGTTTGTGCTTTCGAATTTAGCGGGGATACATAAAATTTGAAATTCACATTAGAACACTTAGATAATTGTTCCCAAAGACACGCTTGTGCATAAAGGTTTAGGTCTTTGAAATTCGCATTAGAACACTTAGATTATTGTTCCCAAAATGGCGCGCTTGTGCACAAAAAGAATTACGATATTTGTATGAATTGTTCGAATTTACAAAAAATTTTTCAATTAATTATAAACAAATAGAGTAATATTTGTTAACAAAAATAGGCCTATGCACTGCGGCTGATCAATGCGAATCGATTCATATAACGTTTATATGATTATACGTATGCCAAGTATGCGAAACAGCTTGTCAATTGATTGTATGGAAATTTTGTTAGCGTATTAATATATAGATAGTGGGTAATATACTGCCTATGCAATACGGCCACTATGATGCCGGTTCCCGCTTTGACCTAAAATCAAAAACGTTTTTGGGACGTTTTTTTGTTTCGTAATTAGCATAAAAGGCAATATAAAAAATTTAATGTTTTATTTTTGTAAATTTTTTTTTTGTTCAGTATAAGACGTACTTTATCTAAAATGAGCATTAAATCTGCAAAAGCAAAAACATTTTCGGGCAAATTTACCATTAATTGTTATAAATAAATTAGTTAGTTTCAACAAAAGTTAACTCATTATTTGTGATTTCATGTTTTTTGAAAACAACTAAAATAAAAAACATAGAATCTGTTAAATAAAGACATATGTATTTACGTGTAAGTGAAATTTAGCACAAAAAATGGGCCGGTCAAAAATCAATTCTATTTAAGATTTTTTGGTACGCTACAAATTATTTTGGAACAATTTTTTACGATTTTGGTAGAGGCTATTATAGGTAAGTGTCATCAATGGGAAACCATATTTGTATGTAGGTGAAACATTTGTGCTTTCGAATTTAGCGGGGATACATAAAATTTGAAATTCACATTAGAACACTTAGATAATTGTTCCCAAAAACGGCGCGCTTGTGCATAAAGGTTTAGGTCTTTGAAATTCGCATAGAACATTTAGATAATTGTTCCCAAACACGGTGCGCTTGTGAACGAAAATGAATTACGATATTTGTATGAATTGTTCGAATTTACAAAAAACTTTTTCTATTAATTATAAACAAATAGAGTAATGTTCGTTAACAAAAATAGGCCTATGCACTCCGGATGATCAATACGTATCGATTCGTATAACTTTTATATGATTATACGTATGCTAAGTATGCGAAACAGCCTGTCAATTGATTGTTTGGAAATTTTGTTAGCGTATTAATATATTGATATTCATTTGATATGTTGTAGGCGCATTGCTACCATTACAAGGCGAACGGCGCAAAGCCGGTCACTTGGAAAATAGCAATAGAATACAATGTATATTTTATTGTTGTTGTACGGGATAAAGCGAACAGTGTAAAACTGGTCACTTGAACGGTACTTGAATTCTTTTGTATATTTGTAAATTAGTTACAGCGGTGAACCCAAATTTAATGTAAATATGACATTTTTGTATATTTTGTCCATTTAGGTTAATTACCAACGTAAAACCCTGACATTTTGAAATAAACATTCAAACGCAATTTTCCCTTCTTCTTCTTCCTCCATCGTGAGAGAAATCATTTGGTATAATTCTGATTATGTTCATACTACACAATCGAAGAACCCAAACAACCTTTATTATAAATTGGTGCCCAACCGCGTGGCCATTATTTTGCGTGGCAAACTCCGTTCAATCGTGGCCAACCTCTCGAGTGGCTTCTTCACTCCTACTCGCCTAAGCGAACGAATTGCGAAATTTTCAAAAAACTCCAATATGGCGAACTTCAGTCCAGAACAAACTGAACAAATTATACAAGCCGTCAGTAATTTTAATTCTCGTCCTGGTTCTTTCTCTAATTGTACCGCCCGTTTTAGCGGCGGACGTAGTTCCACAAAAGTAGAGGAATTTATTGCTGCCATCTCCACATTTAAGTTGGTGGAAAAAATAAAACGATGCGGATGCAATTAGCGGTATGCCCATGGTTCTTGAAGGTGATGCAGCAGAATGGTGGCGTGGGGTGAAATCGAAAGCCGAAGTTTTTGATGATGTTATACGAATGCTACGTGAAGCATTCGCTCCTCCTAGGTTATCGTGGCGTATATACGTTGAAATTTTTGATAGCAAGCAGCAGAAACATGAGACGGATGTCTTTATTAGGAAAAAACGCGCACTTTTCTCCCAATTAAATAATGTGCCAACCGAAGCTGACCAAATAGATATTTTGTTTGGGTACTGCACGTAAAAACACGTAAAAATACGTGATAGGGTAAACCGTTCGAAAATAGACAGTTCTGATGAGTTGCTAAAAGAAGCCCGTGAAGCCGAGTTATTCTGGCAAGAACTTAGGCAAAATACATCAAACGATAGCTACGCCACTCATCACGTTGTAATTATTGCCGCAAGAAAGGTCATAGCATGGATGTATGTACATATGAAAAGGAAAAACGAGGAAGCGAAAGAAACGCATGCTGCTAACGTGGCACAATCTGTAGCTTTAAAGCCCAAGTTTGCTTGCTATGGATGCAATGCTCCTGGTGTAACGCGTGCCAATTGCACGAATTGCAAACAAAAACCCAAAGCAACGCCTAGCGCAGTCAATTTCAACTCCTTGTCCACGTCGATTGGTACTGAAATCCCGATCGCAAACGTCCAACTTTTTGGTTACTTGGACAGGCATATTTTGATTCTGGCGCTCGAACAAGCGTAGCGAGCAGCAATCTGAAACGTATAATGGATTTCAAGGGATGTGCATATGAATCCGTTAAGTGGGGCATTACACTTGCCGACGGTAGTACATCTTTTCAGAAATGCTAATCTACAGTATGCAAAATTGTTATAGGTGGAAGAAACCTGAACATTAAATTTATTATCTTGCCCAATGTCAAAGGTAATCGAATTCTCATTGGTGTTGACTTAATGAGACAGGCTGGAATCGTATTGAACAAAATCTCGGAACGAGATGGAAGGTTTCATTACGACTTCTTGCACGAAAAGAAGCTGCAACCTGCTAACCGACGACCTGAGAGTGCTTAAGTTATAGTGTTGGAGGCAACAACCCTGATAAACCAATACCTTGCCATATACATTATATACCGGGCTGTGTGCTCTTATATATGTATATACATATATTAAGAAAAAAATTAAAAGAAATGTCACGAACATTAAATGATATGAAAGTTGAAATATACTACGGATAGAAACTTTTGTCTTTATGCGACAAAAGCGAGCGTTTAAATATAAAACTAAAATTTTTTGTCGATCTTTGAAGGAAAGGAAAGAAAAGAAAGCAAAGGAAGGAAGAAGAAACAGCAACCAATTCCGATTTCTAATTCAGAAGATAAACTGGATGCAAAATCAAAATCGGAAAAGAAACGTAAACCGAAATCGAAGCCGTAACTGAAACGGGAATCAAAATGGAAGCCGAAAAATAAACTGAACCCGAAAAGAAACAGGTACGAAACTCGGAAATCGAATTAAACTTGAACTAGCACCAAATCGTGAACGAAAACCAGAACCATAACCAGATTGCGAACCTTGCCCCAACCAAAACCGTATTTGTCAGTCCGACACAATTGCATTGTAGCCGAACTTAAAATCTGGAACATATTATACTGCAACTGGAACTGAAATCAGATCCGTAAATGGTGTAGCATCAAGTGACCTTATATCAAATTTAAACTGAGGCAAAAGGTGTGATTTCGCATCGTACATTCCAATGTGTTTACACAAGGCGCATTCCCATTCTGCTGCATTTCAATTAAAAATTATCTTTTTATCCTAATTTCATGAAAATTTTAAGAAAATTTGAAAAGGCCAAAATTTTGGACGAAACAGGAGCTTGCTGGAAAATTCTGCTACCTTTAATCAAAATGTGCTGTCTAAGCCACCAGCCTTAATAATTTGGGCCCGTGCATTTATTATTATTATCGCAGAGAAACAACTGAGAAGGGGACACTCGACGAAAGTTAGTAGTAGGCGAGTTTCATGACTTTTTTTGTATTTCTACAATTTCACTTTTACGAACGACCGTAAGCTAGCTCCAGCAACCAATCCAGGTAATTCTATTTTGTCCTAATATTCAGCCCTATTCTTGAATCCATCGTATGTTCGATTTTCGTAGATTCTACGAATATACGTTCACTGAATCCATCGGAAGTTCGGAATTCGTAGAAAACCTTCACTGAACACATTCGAACTGTTAAATCGTAGAGTTTCTTACACATTTCAGCTTGCGGGAAAAGTAAAATCATTAAAAATTCAGAATAAAAGTGAATATTACGCAATTAAAATGTAAGTTTATTATTAAAAGTAATATGTATACTAATTATATTGCAATCTGTTGTTATAATAGGTCTAAAATTGTCACAACCCGTCAACAATATTCCAGCTTGGCAGCAGCAACCTGAAATGGTCTTCACAAAGTGCCCAAAGGAGGAGGTTAACAAATTTTGGGAAAACTTTGCAAAGGAGCTAAATAGTCTTAGGCCATCAACAAATGAAGTAATTACATGAAAAAAGTAATACTTTTTAATACGTATGCATGTATGTATCAGACCCGTAAAAAAAGTACCAGTACAAGTACAAGTATTATTACTTCGAAAAATTAGTACATGTATAAGTATTGTAAACACTTTCTTAGTACTTTGACAAGTATTGAATGGTTTTGAACCGCATCAACTAATATTTTTTAACAATCAGCTCAACTACTGGTCGAAACGGTATTTTCCACAAATATAAGATCTTTCATGAAATGGCTGAAGAAGAGTTTTACAGGCATCATAATGATACATCAAAATATTTTAATATGCTTCAGAGTTATCCTCCTACGAAGGACCTATCCCTCAAAATGAGTACTCCCTTAGCTTCCTCCGCCCTAGTAGAGCATTTATTTTCCTTAGTTTATAGTCCTAGAAGGCAATCAATGACGAACCTCTCGTTTGAAAAGCTAGCCTTAATGAAGGCAAACACAAAACTACTTTAATATTTACTAAGGCTTAGTTAGGCTCTTTTGACCAATAGCGTTTGGTGCAAATAAAGACAACTTATTTCACCATTCCAACCCAACGTTTCGCCAGCCTCTCTAGCCTTTTCAAGGATGATCTGTGTATTTGAATAACAAAAGCAATACATTAATATAAAAACAACATATTAATATAAGTTAAAAATAAAAAAAAATAAAATGTTTAAGTTCAAAGGTTTTATTGAAAGGTCCTAGGAACTAGTAATCACACTCCTCATCAATCTAGGGCGTTGATCAGACAATTAAATAAAATCGATTTTAAATAAAAGCGATATCGAAAATTTCGAGAAATGAAAAATTCATAATTCTAACCAAATAAGAAAAAAGAGATGAAACATGATGATTGAATTGGTTTTTGACGCAAAATATAACTTTCAGAAAACTTTGTAAAATGGGTGCGACATCTATCATATTAGAAGAAAATGAAAAAGTTCTGCAGGGTGAAATCAAAAGCCCTTGGATTCATGGCAATAATACTGTTCGTCGTATTACATATATAAATAAATTAGCGGTACCCGAAAGATGATGTTCTGGGTCACCCTGGTCCCCATTTTGGTCGATATCTCGAAAACTCTTTCCATATACAACTAAGAGCCACTCCCTTTTAAACTCCTCATTAATACTTTTAATTTGAAACCTATATCGTACAAACACATTATAGAGCAATTTCTGTTCCACCTTTATGGCGATATCTCGAAAACTAAGGCCCACTCCCTTTTAAAATACTCATTAACACCTTTCATTTGAAACCCATATCGTACAAACACATTATAGAGTCACCCCTGGTCCACCTTTACGGCGATATCTCGAAAAGCCGTCCACCTTTTAAAATATTCATTAACACTTTCATTTGATACCCATATCGTACAAACTTATTCAGAGCACCGATCTGAAACGTATAATGGATTTCAAGGGATGTGCATATGAATCCGTTAAGTGTGGCATTACACTTGCGGACGGTAGTACATCTTTTCAGAAATGCTAATCTACAGTATGCAAAATTGTTATAGGTGGAAGAAACCTGAACATTAAATTTATTATCTTGCCCAATGTCAAAGGTATTCGAACTCTCATTGCTGCTGACTTTATGGAACAGGCTGGAATCGTATTGGACATGGGCAAGCGTTACTGGTACTTTGAAAGTGACCCATCTACCCATTTCGATTTCGCAGATTCTGAATCAATTGAACTAAACCTATTAGAAACAGTCAAGGTTAGCACGACAGCGTGTAAACGTAAAGCTGAAATTCCCTGCAAGATTGACACATCGAAAGTTTATATGTCTGACTTTGAATGCTACGGGCCAGAGTTGCCGAATGTTTACTCTCCACGAGCCATTCAAGACACATTTAGAGAAGCTATCCCGCCGGAGATGGTTACGCCTGAACAACCTAAACGTGGTGACCTGTTTACTGGTGTCTACAAGTCGACTGATTTATTTTCCATTGATTTTGAGTTCGTTAAAGAAATGGATGGAACTGAACTGAAGCTATCAGAGAAGACGCAACTGGAAAAGCTTTTGCGTACGCATTCAAATGTATTTGGAACATTGTGTGAGCCAACGCCATATGCACAGCATTTCATAGACACTGGAGATGGTGCACCAATATCTTCGCCACGGCATCGTTTGTCTTTTCTAAAATTACGCGAACTAAAATGCGAAATAACGAAGATGCTTGAAAACGACATCGTCGAGGAAGCGGATTCGCCATGGTCTTCGCCGGTTATAATGGTACCCAAAAAAGATGGAGGTACACGCGTATGTGTCGATTACCGGAAAATTAATTCGATAACTACTCCAGACCGTAACCCCTTACCACGATGACTTACTCCACTTCGCAAAAACTACAAAATTTATGACAACATTGGATCTTCAATACGAATATTTTCAAATAGCTGTTGCTGAAAAGGACAGAGATAAGACATGTCTTATAACGCCATTTGGTACATATAGATTTAAGCGTATGCCTTTTGGTCTTCGAAATGCTCCCGCAACTTTTCAACGATTCATCGATCGCTTCAAAACCACCGTTCCAAATGTGCAAATACTTGCGTACCTGGATGACATAATTATTAGTTCATCCACGTTCTCGGATCATTTGAAAGATTTGAATACAATACTTGAGAAGCTTGAAAAGTTCAAGCTACGCGTAAATCTTAATAAATGTAGATTCTGTTGCTCAGAAGTAAAATATCTGGGTCATGTACTCACAACAGAAGGTATCAAAGTCGATCCAGATAAAACGTCTGCTATTGTGCTACGAAAGGAGCCACGTAACTTAAAGGAACTGATATCATTCATACAAATGTGTTTCTGGTATCGCCGTTTTATTGATCGTTTTGCAGAAGTCATTAAACTGCTCACAGAGCTAATGAAAAAGAACCATGTATGGCAATGGCGTACACCGCAAATTGAAGCGTTTAATCAGCTAAAACAGTTGCTGGTAAACCCTCCTATTTTAAAGCAAGCTGAAGATAATATTCCCTTTGTAATAAAAACCGATGCGAGTGCTTACGCATGAGGTGCAGTATTACTTCAAGGAGAGAAAGAAAACGAACACCCCATCGAGTACGCCAGTCGATTGTTAACATCAGCTGAACGGAACTATTCCACAACGGAGCGCGAAGCTCTCGCTATCGTATGGGCCTGTTAAAAATTTCGAGGATATATTGAAGGTGCTGAGATTCGCTTAAAGACGGACCACCAGCCTCTGAAATTGTTATTGAGCATGAAATTACATACTGGTCGCCTTGCAAGATGGGCGTTACAGATTCAATCGTATAATTTTCAAATAGAGTATACCCCAGGCAAAAGCAACTCTTTAGCTGATATGCTCTCGAGACCGACGTGTGATACAGATGATCACCAATCATTAAATTGCATATGTGCTTTCTATACAGATTTACCTCATAAGACATCTAGCGAACTACGAAATGAGCAGTTAAAAGATGATTACCTAATGAAAGTCATACATTCCTTAGAGAAGGGCGACGAAGATATTGCCTTATGGAGCAATCGCGGTTACCTCCTCAACGACGGAGTTTTATATCGTTATGCAAATGACGATTCCGAAGAGGCACTACTGGTAATACCGGTGCATGAACGCGCAAATATCTTGGAAGAATATCATGACGAAAGTACTGCTGGTCATTATGGAACCGAGAAGACAATTGTCAGAACTGCTAAACGTTACTTCTGGCCAGGGATGCGTGCCGAAACTAAGCATGTGAGAACCTGTGTTGAATGCCAACGTTATAAAGCAACAAACATGAAACCTATGGGTTTACTCCAAACCACGAGTAGCAAACAAAGATTTGAAGTTGTTGCTATCGATCTTTTCGGCCCGTTGCCAAAAACAGATGATGGATATCAGTGGATATTCGTGGTAGAAGACGTCGCCACTAGGTATGTTGATTATTCCCAATGAAAGAAGCCACATCAGAAGCTTGTGCAGTAATGCTAATTAATGAAATTTTTCTTCGATACGGTGTACCAAGACGACTTAAGAGCGACAATGGTGTACAATTTGTCTCGTCAATCATGCAAAACATAGCATACGTGATGGGAGTACAACAGCTCTTCACGCCTGTTTATCATCCTGAAGCAAACCCAGTTGAAAGAAAAAATAGGGACCTCAAAGCCCAGTTAAGTATATTTGTACAAAACGAACACAAATCTTGGAAAAGCAACTTATCCGCTATCCGTTTCGCATTGGACACCAGTAAGTGCCAGTCAACTGGTTACTCCGCAGCATACCAGCAACAAAAATTATTTTGATAAGAGAGATAGGTGACAAGAAGATATTTATGTGGGATCTGTAGCAGCACTTTTGTCTGTGTTAACCGAATGCCTGTCAGAATGCATGTCAGATCAAAGCCCCAAAGCCCCGTCCCATAAGGAGTTTTTCATATAGATGCGTTTAACGCAATCTTATGAATGGTGAGTAAATTGCACGTTTTTGGAGAACTTTCAATTTATTGTAAGCAAATTATAAGAAGAATAAGTTGACATTTTCTTTGGCTAAGGGTGCTTTCAAATTTTCCAGTGAAATTGTTTTTCCTACATGTTGGTACTTTTCTAACTGCACTTTAACACATGATGTTAGCAAGCATATTTCGTGTATAGTGAGAATGTTCATAACGGTGCTTCGCGAAATTTTGTATGCGAATAGGCATGGCGAAATAAACTTCAGTTTTAGTTTCTTAGTCAAAATAAAATGAGTTTTAAATTTAGTTGCAGCTTTTTTGACAGATATCTCATAGAAAATTGTGCCGAAAAGCTGCAACTAAATTTAAAACCTTTTTTAATTTGACTATAGCTATGCGCCTAAGATTGCGTTGAACGCATGTTAATGAAAAATTTCATTTTGGCTCGGCCTTAAATCAACACACTTGTACTTATCCACAGCTTGTTTAAACGTTGTCGAATTAATGGCGCGCCAAATCGATGGTCACTAAAATATCAATATGTGCTTATTTGTATTGCGTTAAATAATTTATAAATTGTAGATTTTTTTATTCTTACAATACACATTGATGCGGCACACGCATTGGTATTTTGGAGGATTTACAAATTTCTATGTAGGCTAGTGCAGCAGTACAGGATCTTTTCAAAGATAATACGTGTGATAAATGTTTTCGTTCTGATTTATAACCCGATTTCACACACAGGTTCAAAAAAGGCGATGGGTCCACAAAGCTCATACATTGGGTTAAAGTTGAAAATAATATACGGCAAGTTTCAGTCAGTTTTTCTGAAATAACTGTAGTGGGCTTTTCCTCTTCCCCTTTTGTGCATATGCTTGTACTCCAAGTTTCTACAAAGTTATCGTTCGACATTGCGATGGTATTAGAAGGTGTCATAAAGTCATCAAACGGCTCGTTATTCATCGTACCAAGTAGCCCGGCGGTTTTGCCGAAATATCTACCACTAACCTCAAACCAGCATAAGCCGAATCCCATATTGCATTCAATTTTGTATCCATCTTCAGAATTTATCGAAAGTATGTCTGCTTGCCTTTGAACCAACACTTTATTTAACTTTATCGGAAGTAATGGATTTGAATCTCCGTTCAATGTAAAAGTCTAATAAGAAAAACAAAATTATATTTTAAAATTTAAATTAAATTAAAGGATATTCGCAAAGATATTATATGCATACAGGGGAAAAAAGCCTGATACCGAAACAAGTAAGGGAAGGGAGCTTAAGATGCTGGCTGATGAGAATAAGACCCGAACATTTTACAAAAACTCGGAACGAGATGGAAGGTTTCATTACGAGTTCTTGCACGAAAAGAAGCTGCAACCTGCTAACCGACGACCTGAGAGTGCTTAAGTTATAGGGTAGGGAACACTTCTCTTCATTGCCAAATAGTGTTGGAGGCAACAACCCTGATATACCAATACCTTGCCATATACATTATATACCGGGCTGTGTGCTTTTATACATGTATATACATATATTAAGAAAAAAATTAAAAGAAATGTCACGAACATTAAATGATATGAAAGTTGAAATATACTACGGATAGAAACGTTTGTCTTTATGCGACAAAAGCGAGCGTTTAAATATAAAACTAAAATTTTTTGTCGAGCTTTGAAGGAAAGGAAAGAAAAGAAAGCAAAGGAAGGAAGAAGAAATATCAACCAATTCCGATTTCTAATTCAGAAGATAAACTGGATACAAAATCAAAATCGGAAAAGAAACGGAAACCGAAATCGAAGCCGTAACTGAAACGGGAATCAAAATGGAAGCCGAAAAATAAACTGAACCCGAAAAGAAACAGATACGAAACTCGGAAATCAAATTAAACTTGAACTAGCACCGAATCGTAAACGAAAACCAGAACCATAACCAGATTGCGAACCTTTCCCCAACCAAAACCGCATTTGTCAGTCCGACACAATTGCATTGTAGCCGAACTTAAAATCTGAACATATTATACTGCAACTGGAACTGAAATCAGATCCGTAAATGGTGTAGCATTCAAATTTAAACTGAGGCAAAATGTGTGATTTCGCATCGTACATTCCAATGTGTTTACACAAGGCGCATTCCCACTCTGCTGCATTTCAATTAAAAATTATCTTTTTATCCTAATTTCATGAAAATTTTAAGAAAATTTAAAAAAGCCAAAATTTTGGACGAAACAGGAGCTTGCTGGAAAATTCTGCGACCTTTAATCAAAATGTGCTGTCAAAGCCACCAGCCTTAATAATTTGGGCCCACGCATTTATTATTATTATCGCAGAGAAATAACTGAGAAGGGGACACTCGACGAAAGTTAGTAGTCGGCGAGTTTCATGACTTTTTTGTATTTCTACAATTTCACTTTTACGAACGACCGTAAGCTAGCTCCGGCAACCAATCCAGGTAATTCTATTTTGTCCTAATATTCAGCCCTATTCTTGAATCCATCGTATGTTCGATTTTCGTAGATTCTACGAAAATACGTTCACTGAATCCATCGGAAGTTCGGAATTCGTAGAAAACCTTCACTGAACACACACGAACTGTTAAATCGTAGAGTTTCTTACACATTTCAGCTTGCGGGAAAAGTAAAATCATTAAAAATTCAGAATAAAAGTGAATATTACGCAATTAAAATGTAAGTTTATTATTAAAAGTAATATGTATACTAATTATATTGCAATCTGTTGTTATAATAGGTCCAAAATTGTCACAACTCGCCAACAATATTCCAGCTTGGCAGCAGCAACCTGAAATGGTCTTCACAAAGTGCCCAAAGGAGGAGGTTAACAAATTTTGGGAAAACTTTGCAAAGGCGCTAAATAGTCTTGGGCCATCAACAAATGAAGTAATTACATGAAAACAGTAATGCTTTTTAATACGTATGCATGTATGTATCAGACCCATAAAAAAGTACCAGTACAAGTACAAGTATTATTACTTCGAAAAATTAGTACATGTATAAGTATTGTAAATACTTTCTTAGTCCGTTGACAAGTATTGAACGGTTTTGAACCGCATCAACTAATATTTTTTAACAATCAGCTCAACTACTGGTCGAAACGGTATTTTCCACAAATATAAGATCTTTCATGAAATGGCTGAAGAAGAGTTTTACAGGTATCATAATGATACATCAACATATTTTAATATGCTTCAGATTTATCCTCCTACGAAGGACCTATCCCTCAAAATGAGTACGCCCTTACTTCCTCCGCCCTAGTAGAGCATTTATTTTCCTTAGTTTATAGTCCTAGAAGGCAATCAATGACGAACCTCTCGTTTGAAAAGCTAGCCTTAATGAAGGCAAACACAAAACTACTTTAATATTTACTAAGGCTTAGTTAGGCTCTTTTGACCAATAGCGTTTGGTGCAAATAAAAACAACTTATTTCACCATTCCAACCCAACGTTTCGCCAGCCTCTCTAGCCTTTTCAAGGATGATCTGTGTATTTGAATAACAAAAACAATACATTAATATAAAAACAACATATTAATATAAGTTAAAAATAAAAAAAAATAAAATGTTTAAGTTCAAAGGTTTTATTGAAAGGTCCTAGGAACTAGTAATCACACTCCTCATCAATCTAGGGCGTTGATCAGACAATTAAATAAAATCGATTTTAAATAAAAGCGATATCGAAAATTTCGAAAAATGAAAAATCCATAATTCTAACCAAATAAGAAAAAAGGGATGAAAAATGATGATTGAATTGGTTTTTGACGCAAAATATAACTTTCAGAAAACTTTGTAAAATGGGTGCGATATCTATCATATTAGAAGAAAATGAAAAAGTTCTGCAGGGTGAAATCAAAAGCCCTTGGATTCATGGCAAGAATACTGTTCGTGGTATTACAAATATAAATAAATTAGCGGTACCCGACAGATGATGTTCTGGGTCACCCTGGTCCCCATTTTGGTCGATATCTCGAAAACTCCTTCACATATACAACTAAGAGCCACTCCCTTTTAAACTCCCCATTAATACTTTTAATTTGAAACCTATATCGTACAAACACATTAAGTCATTTCTGTTCCACCTTTATGGCGATATCTCGAAAACTAAGGCCCACTCCCTTTTAAAATACTCATTAACACCTTTCATTTGAAACCCATATCGTACAAACACATTATAGAGTCACCCCTTGTCCACCTTTACGACGATATCTCGAAAAGCCGTCCACCTATAGAACTAAGGCCTGCTCCCTTTTAAAATAGTCATTAACACTTTCATTTGATACCCATATCGTACAAACTCATTCTAGAGTCACCCCTGGTCCTCATTTTGGTCTATACCTCGAAAACGCCTTCACATTTACAACTAAGGGCACCTGCCTTTTAAAATCGTCATTTGATACCCATATTGTACAAACACATTATGGAGTCACGCCCGGTCCACCATTATGGCGATATCTCGAATAGGCGTCCACCTATAGAACTAAGGCCCACTCCCTTTTAAAATACCATTAACACCTTTCATTTGATACCTATATCATACAAACACATTTTAGGGTCACCCCTGGTCCACCTTTATGGAAATATCTCGAAAAGGCGTTCACCTATAGAACTAAGGCCCACTCCCTTTTAAAATGCTCATTAGCACCTTTTATTTGATACCCATATCGTACAAACACACTCTAGAGTCACCCCTGGTCCACCTTTATGGCAATATCTCGAAAAGGCATCCACCTATAGAGTTCAGGCCCACTCCCTTTTAAAATACTCTTTAATACCTTTCATTTAATACCCATGTTACCCAAAGTTCATTATCCTACATGGTGATTTTCCCTTATTTAACAAAGGATGAAGGAAAATCGGTCCAGAAAACGTCACCCTTGGTCTACAATTTGGTCGATATTTCCCAAACGTATGTGATATGGAATTAAAACCACTTATAAACCATCTACGAAACCCTAGAAACCAACGTAGCTAAGCTCTCAGCTAAGTATGTAATGTTCGGTTACACCCCAACTTAGCCTTCCTTACTTGTTATACCTTTCATGAAAATTAAATGGTTTATTAATTTCGTCACGAATCCCAAAATTGTAAGTCTTTAAAGGGAAATAGATACGTCCACCAGTAAGTATACCGAAATAATTAGGATGAAGAGCTGAGTTGATTTAGCCATGTCCGTCTGTCTGTTTGTATACAAACTAATCCCTAAATTTTTGAGATATATTGATTGGTGTGCGGGTGTATTTAGGTGTCCGATTAGACATTTGTCGGAACCGGCCGGATCGGACCACTATAGCATATATCCTCCATACAACCGATTTTTCAGAAAAAGAGGATTTTTGTCATATCTTCCTCATTTTTTCAGATTGAGGCTTCAAACTTCACCATATGCTTTCCAATATTGCACATATTATTGTCTGAAAACATGGATGATAATTGTAATGCTTTTGAGTGTAGAAGCTTTGAAAAAGATAAATAAAAATCATATATGCCAACCCAGCAGCTATTTTATGACTTAGCACAATTTCCGCACTCACAACAAATTTTTTTTCCTGACTTAGCACTTTTTACTCAATATGTTTTCCCATCTCTCCTCACCTTTAATGATTAAAATAAAAAACTAAAACTATATATTTCACAAAAAATACTATCTATTTGTCAAACTACTTCTAATGGTTCTGATCTGGACTCTTTTGCCGGATGGTGCGCAGACAATAATTTATATTTAAATTCAAACAAATGTTGTGTTGTGTCTTATTCCAAAAAGACAACTGCCACATACTTTATCTACAAACTGAATACTAAATATCTTACTCGTTGTCAAGAGAGTAAAGACTTGAGTGTAATGTTTAACTCCAAACTCTCTTTTTCTAGTACCATTGACTTCGTTGTTTCAAAATTTATTGCAATGGTTGGGTTCAGTAGACGTAACACCAGTGACTTTAAGGACCCTATGACGTTGAAGGCACTTTATATATCCTTGGTCAGAAGTCGTCTTGCATATTGCTCAATAATATCGAATCCTTTCTATGAATCTAACTCCTATAAAATTGAGGAAGTTCCAAAAATGGTTACAAAAATTGCTTTACGTATGTTTCACTGGCCAGGCGTCCTCCCACCATATACCGGCAGGTGCAAATTGATTGGTATTCAGGCTTTGCATTACAGCAGAACTTTTATTTCACTCATGCTTGCCTATAATGTAATAAACTTTAGCACGAATTGTTATGATTTATCTAATTTGTTCATTCCATATATTTCACTGCGTAATCTTCGGCATATTGGATTATTTATCGAAATAACTCATAAAACGAATTATGCTATGAATGAACCTATAACTAGGACTATACATCTAGCAAATCGATTCAGTAGTGTTATTAATTTTAATAACAGCTTATATAAATTTAAGCTTGAATTTTTTTCTATTTTTAAATAGTCTGTAACAAAGCATGTATTTATCGACATGTAACAATTGAAGTAGATTATGGTCAGCGCAAAGCATTTATCACACACCAAAGGTATGTATCAATTGGGTGAATCCAATTTAAAGGGGTTGTGTAGGCAACCCTCTCAAGGAGTTCCCAGCGCAATATATAGCTTCTCCAACCCAATTGTCAACCTCACCTACACCGAATTCTGTTTCATAGACAGCCGAGGCTCTGGCGCCCCAAATTCCTCATGGAACTAAGGGGTGGGGAGGACGGGATGGTCTAGAAGGCTTAATGTGGTCATATAAATCCTTCCCGCGATGGTCGAACTAGTACCTTGATAGTGCTTTGTTACCGGAACGTACCGGATCTATAAGCGGCAAAGGACCATCAACATCGGCCCAAAGCCTTCGGGGAGTGTCTTTATCGTTAATACAACAACAACAACAAAACATGTACTTTTAGACTGAATGAATTAAATACATAAACAAAATGCGCGCCCAAAGAAATGACTAGTAATTCAGATTGATATTATTGACTGATTGACTTAGCACATTTTTTTGAACAGTTGACGACTTAGCACATTTGCACATCATTGCAAACAGCACGTAAAAATTAAAAATTTAAATATTTTTTTTCTTGTGATCGATGTATTTTGAATTCAGTTTTAAAACTGCATTAAAATACAATTTTTCAAAAAACATTTTCACAATAAGCTAACGATATTATAAAATGTTTCTTTAATAGGCTTCTTGAGCATTTTTGAAATTGATCCTGGCTTCCTCTCTAAGTGTACTACGATCGTCTTGAAATGCAACCACTCCTTCTTCTAGCAGTTTCACTATATCGGTAGACATTTCACTTCTCATTTTGACGCCAAACATAATCTCATATGGAGTAAATTTTGTCGAGGAGTGCACGTGCGCATTTATTGCCTTTTGTACCACCAAATTATAATTATACCATTTAGATGGATCGTTAGCTGACAGTTTCGACAAAATGGAAATGATTACTCTGTTAACACGCTCTCTTGTAATATGCTCAATTTTATTCTCATTGCAAAAATCTTTAAAAAGATTTGATACAAATGCTGCACCCTTATCGCTAATGATGCGTTGTGATTTCCAAATGTTCGTAGGTGCTTTACCACCTCTTGAACGCCTGTTGGGTTGGTCGTAAACAGCCAAACAAATTTGGAAAAACCGTCAACCACAGCAAATATATACTTATTGTTCTTCGACGTAGCATCTAAAATACCCTAATGGTCAATGTGCAGAGTGGAAAGTGGCAAGTCTCCTTTGTCGATAGAATGCAAGAACTCCTCTTGTTTTCCCATCTTCCTGTTATGCACAATACATTCGACGCAATTAGCAATATGCTGCGCTACCTTTTTTCGAGATGAGGTATGAAAAAATCTTGTTGAATAGCGTGAATAGTTTTTTGTGTGCCGACGTGACCAAAATTGTGAATTTTTCTAATAATATATTTTTCCATACTTCGCGTGACCACTAACAACTCTTGGCCATTGGTTTGTTTAAATAAAATTCCGTTTTTTAGAACGAAGTCAGCGTAAGGCTTAATTTCGAGAACCGCAGTAATTGCTTTTAAATATTGACTTATCTTGTTTGGTTGATTTACCGACAGGGTGGATAAATGATGTATATTGGAACGATTTTCCGTCATCCCTTGTCAAATTTGGTTTTGAGACAAACCGGTTTCGGCGTTGTGCCATCATCAGTCCCGATTTTCGTTCTGATCTGTTGTTGTCGTTTGTCCTGTATTTATAGTTCGTAGGTATATGAGCAGGTATTGTCAAATTGATGCTTGTGTATATTTAGTTATGTGTATGTGCTTGTGTTCATTCAGAACCGAGGGTGGTTTACTAATCGATTTGTGTGGCTGACTGGGGTAGGTAGAAATCTGTGGTTTTAGTCGTTTGACCTTCTTTGTCGGTTTTTTGTTTTGATGTGTTAATTGTTTTGTGTTTATTTTTTTGTTGTGTATTTGTCTGTTGTACCTGTGTGATTAAGTTGTTTCCTGTAAACAAGTTTTAAAGGCTCGAATATTGTGTCAGAAATTTGTCTGTTCGTTTATTAATCTACCGTCGAATGTTTTCTGTTTTTAGATTTCCATGTTTTCGAGTACGTTGAGACGTCGGACCCTTTCCTGTATGTGAAGAACCCTAACTGTTTTATTGATGTTTGCTGGGGAACATTCATTCCAATTTTTTTTTCTGCACCAGAGACGCCATTATGAAATTCCTATGTAAAATCACCCCTGATTTCGAAAATCAAGGGTATTTTTATTTCTATGGTAACGTTGAGATATTTACGAATACCGGTTTTCCCAAAAAAAAAAAAAAAAAAAATTGGGTCCACTTAATCATATATATCTCAAGAACGAATTGAGCAATTCCAAAACGATTTGAAGCTTTGAAAAGGTAATAAAATTTTCTATAAACTGTGCTTACAACACTTTTTGCTTGACCTGCAGATTCAAAGATAACGAACGATCATTACGGATTTTTTTCATTTTTTTTTTTGTAAACATATAAAAAAAATTGTACTTTGCGAGGAAGGATCTCGAAAGCTCTCTAAGCTCTGTTTTATTACAAAAAAAAATAGGCTTTCCCTCAACAAAATCGATGGACTATTACAAAAGTTATAAGCATTTAAGTAAATATATCCATTTAATACTTAATTACACTACTGGTATATATGTGATAGTATTCGTATATCAGTTATTTTGTTTTAGCAGATTTTTTAGTTTTCTCTCTAAGCTCTGTTTTATTACAAAAAAAAAAAAAAAAGCTAACAATACAACTAATACAAAAGTTATAAGCATTCAAGTAAATATATCCATTTAATACTTAAGTACCCTACTGGTACATATGTGTTAGTATTCGTATATCAGTTAGTTAGCGAATATTAACACATATGTGCCAGTAGGGTACTTAAGTATTAAATGTATATATTTACTTGAATGCTTATATCTTTTGTATTAGTACATCGATTTTGTTGAATGAAAGCTTATTTTTTGTGATAAAACAGAGCTTAGAGAGAAAAAAAAACAAATCTGCAAAAAAATATGAAGTTTTCGAGATCCTTCCTCGCAAAGTACAAATTTTTTTATATTTTTACAAAAAAAAACAAAAAAAAATGAAAAAAATCCGTAATGATTGTTCGTTATCTTTGAATCTGCAGAGCCTAGCAAAATTTATAGCAAATTTTATTACCTTTTTAAAGCTTCAAACCGTTTTGGAATTGTTCAAGTTGTTCTTGAGATATATATGATTAAGTGGACCCAATTTTTTTTTTTTTTGGAAAAACCCGTTATTCGTAATTATCTCAAAAACGTTACCATAGAATTTTCGAAATCAGGTGGTGATTTTACATAGGAATTACATAATGGCGTCTCTGGTGCATTTTGGCTGTAAACCAGTGTAATTAAAGAGATATTAAGAAAGAGCAAACAGCCCAAGTCAAATTTAAGGCAATTTGCATAGGGAATAACAGCACATCTCAGTTTTCTAATATGAGCTTATTCTCGCTTCACTTCTGTTCATGTGTCCAGTTGGAATTCAGCAAGCGAAGCGGCTGGTTTTTAATTTTTTGTGTGCAGGAAAATAGCATATCTAATTTGTGTTCTTGTTTCATAAGTTTGTTGTTCGAAAACGTACATAAGTATACTTGTAATATTTTATTCAATACATTTTCCTTCCAATTCGTATCATTACTTAACTTATGCCTTTGTTTTATGCTATATTTCTTTTATTTATAAACATAATAAGAGATATGTTATTTTTCCAAGACGACTTATTTGTGTCAAATAAAGTAACTTGACTTACTTTTTTATTCCAACTGCTAGCTTCAAGAAATCGTTGAATAGTGTTTTTATTGCAACACATATTTACATAACTTAAAGTTAATATACAACGGAAGAAAGAGGTGGGTTAAAGTTTATCCAACATCCATATTGCATTAAATTGGTTTTCTTTCATTATGATACATATTTGTCTCATTAAAGGTCCAGAATTTCTAGAGCTACACTCTAAAGCGAAAATCGTATTATTACTACCAAAATGGTAGGCAACACTTTAACCACTCTAAATGTGTAATATTACACATCTTAATTTTTACAAATTTCTTGTTGAATTTTACGCCAGAAATGTGTAATACTTTAGACGCTATATGCCTAAAATGGTACGCACCAGTTGCTTATATTTACACCCTAAAACGCGATTTTAAACACATTTTTTGTAGCGAAAAAGTCGCAAGAAGCCATCGAACAATTGAATTTGTGGTACACAGTGGTGACACCTTCAACCACGGCGTCTTTAGCAGAATGCTTTTTTGAAAAATGGACTGCATAGACATTGTAGCCTGAAAGCTTTTTATTGCATTTTGGAAATAAACATTCAAACAAATTGGAACTCAGTTCCCTATGCGCACATAAATGGAAATGATAACTCCTTAATTTGCAGAATTTCTTTGCACATACTTTACACACAAACGTTTCAAATATATTTGTAAATCTTATTCACTTATATATATTTTAAAGCTTATTACTTATTTATATTTACATATATTTTATAAGTTATTCACCTATTTATAATTATATTTTAAAGCTTATTAACGTTTTTCCACCACGAGACGCCAAACACGATCATTTCGCAGAAAAAAAACTTACAGTTACCTGAAGCAAAATACGATAATAAGTGACCGAAATTTACACATTGTTGTGTAAAATTACAAAGCATGTATACTTTTGCACACTCCTTGCGTAAAAGTACGTACTTTTCGGGTTTAAATGAAAATATTACACGTTTTTTTATAGTAATATCATCCATTTTTGTTATTTTCAATATGAATACGTACAAAAAATTTTCAATTTTTTCAACAGGAATTTACCCTAGGACCTATCCCTCAAAATGAGTACGCCCTTACTTCCTCCGCCCTAGTAGAGCATTTATTTTCCTTAGTTTATAGTCCTAGAAGGCAATCAATGACGAACCTCTCGTTTGAAAAGCTAGCCTTAATGAAGGCAAACACAAAACTACTTTAATATTTACTAAGGCTTAGTTAAGCTCTTTTGACCAATAGCGTTTGGTGCAAATAAAGACAACTTATTTCACTATTCCAACCCGACGTTTCGCCAGCCTCTCTAGCCTTTTCAAGGCTGATCGGTGTATTTGAATAACAAAAGCAATACATTAATATAAAAACAACATATTAATATAAGTTAAAAATTAAAAAAAATTAAATGTTTAAGTTCAAAGGTTTTATTGAAAGGTCCTAGGAACTAGTAATCACACTCCTCATCAATCTAGGGAGTTGATCAGACAATTAAATAAAATCGATTTTAAATAAAAGCGATATCGAAAATTTCGAAAAATGAAAAATCCATAATTCTAACCAAATAAGAAAAAAGGGATGAAAAATGATGATTGAATTGGTTTTTGACGCAAAATATAACTTTCAGAAAACTTTGTAAAATGGGTGCGATATCTATCATATTAGAAGAAAATGAAAAAGTTCTGCAGGGTGAAATCAAAAGCCCTTGGATTCATGGCAAGAATACTGTTCGTGGTATTACATATATAAATAAATTAGCGGTACCCGACAGATGATGTTCTGGGTCACCCTGGTCCCCATTTGGGTCGATATCTCGAAAACTCCTTCACATATACAACTAAGAGCCACTCCCTTTTAAACTGCCCATTAATACTTTTAATTTGAAACCTATATCGTACAAACACATTAAGTCATTTCTGTTCCACCTTTATGGCGATATCTCGAAAACTAAGGCCCACTCCCTTTTAAAATACTCATTAACACCTTTCATTTGAAACCCATATCGTACAAACACATTATAGAGTCACCTCTTGTCCACCTTTACGACGATATCTCGAAAAGCCGTCCACCTATAGAACTAAGGCCTGCTCCCTTTTAAAATAGTCATTAACACTTTCATTTGATACCCATATCGTACAAACTCATTCTAGAGTCACCCCTGGTCCTCATTTTGGTCTATACCTCGAAAACGCCTTCACATTTACAACTAAGGGTACCTGCCTTTTAAAATCGTCATTTGATACCCATATTGTACAAACACATTATGGAGTCACGCCCGGTCCACCATTATGGCGATATCTCGAATAGGCGTCCACCTATAGAACTAAGGCCCACTCCCTTTTAAAATACCATTAACACCTTTCATTTGATACCTATATCATACAAACACATTTTAGGGTCACCCCTGGTCCACCTTTATGGAAATATCTCGAAAAGGCGTTCACCTATAGAACTAAGGCCCACTCCCTTTTAAAATGCTCATTAGCACCTTTTATTTGATACCCATATCGTACAAACACATTCTAGAGTCACCCCTGGTCCACCTTTATGGCAATATCTCGAAAAGGCATCCACCTATAGAGGTCAGGCCCACTCCCTTTTAAAAAACTCTTTAATACCTTTCATTTAATACCCATGTTACCCAAAGTCCATTATCCTACATGGTGATTTTCCCTTATTTAACAAAGGATGAAGGAAAATCGGTCCAGAAAACGTCACCCTTGGTCTACAATTTGGTCGATATTTCCCAAACGTATGTAATATGGAATTAAAACCACTTATAAACCATCTACGAAACCCTAGAAACCAACGTAGCTAAGCTCTCAGCTGAGTATGTAATGTTCGGTTACACCCGAACTTAGCCTTCCTTACTTGTTATACCTTTCATGAAAATTAAATGGTTTATTAATTTCGTCACGAATCCCAAAATTGTAAGTCTTTAAAGGAAAATAGATACGTCCACCAGTAAGTATACCGAAATAATTAGGATGAAGAGCTGAGTTGATTTAGCCATGTCCGTCTGTCTGTTTGTATACAAACTAATCCCTAAATTTTTGAGATATATTGATAAAATTTGGTGTGCGGGTGTATTTAGGTGTCCGATTAGACATTTGTCGGAACCAGCCGGATCGGACCACTATAGCATATATCCTCCATACAACCGATTTTTCAGAAAAAGAGGATTTTTTTCACATCTTCCTCATTTTTTCAGATTGAGGCTTCAAACTTCACCATATGCTTTCGAATATTGCAAATATTATTGTCTGAAAACATGGATGATAATTGTAATGCTTTTGATTGTAGAAGCTTTGAAAAAGATAAATAAAAATCATATATGCCAACCCGGCAGCTATTTTATGACTTAGCACAATTTCCGCACTCACAACAAATTTTTTTTCCTGACTTAGCACTTTTTACTCAATATGTTTTCCCATCTCTCCTCACCTTTAATGATTAAAATAAAAAACTAAAACTATATATTTCACAAAAAATACTATCTATTTGTCAAACTACTTCTAATGGTTCTGATCTGGAATCTTTTGCCGGATGGTGCGCAGACAATAATTTATATTTAAATTCAAACAAATGTTGTGTTGTGTCTTATTCCAAAAAGACAACTGCCACATACTTTATCTACAAACTGAATACTAAATATCTTACTCGTTGTCAAGAGAGTAAAGACTTGAGTGTAATGTTTAACTCCAAACTCTCTTTTTCTAGTACCATTGACTTCGTTGTTTCAAAATTTATTGCAATGGTTGGGTTCAGTAGACGTAACACCAGTGTCTTTAGGGACCCTATGACGTTCAAGGCACTTTATATATCCTTGGTCAGAAGTCGTCTTGCATATTGCTCAATAATATCGAATCCTTTCTATGAATCTAACTCCTATAAAATTGAGGAAGTTCAAAAAATTGTTACAAAAATTGCTTTACGTATGTTTCACTGGCCAGGCGTCCTCCCACCATATACCAGCAGGTGCAAATTGATTGGTATTCAGGCTTTGCATGACAGAAGATCTTTTATTTCACTCATGCTTGCCTATAATGTAATAAACTTTAGCACGAATCGTTATGATTTATCTAATTTGTTCATTCCATATATTTCACTGCGTAATCTTCGGCATATTGGATTATTTATCGAAATAACTCATAAAACGAATTATGCTATGAATGAACCTATAACTAAGACTATACATCTAGCAAATCGATTCAGTAGTGTTATTAATTTTAATAACAGCTTATATAAATTTAAGCTTGAATTTTTTCTATTTTTAAATAGTCTGTAACAAAGCATGTATTTATCGACATGTAACAATTGAAGTAGATTATGGTCAGCGCAAAGCATTTATCACACACCAAAGGTATGTATCAATTGGGTGAATCCAATTTAAAGGGGTTGTGTAGGCAACCCTCTCAAGGAGTTCCCAGCGCAATATATAGCTTCTCCAACCCAATTGTCAACCTCACCTACCCGTGGCGAATTCTGTTTCATAGACAGCCGAGGCTCTGGCGCCACAAGTCCCTCATGGAACTAAGGGGTGGGGAGGACGGGATGGTCTAGAAGGCTTAATGTGGTCGATGGTCGAACTAGTACCTTGATAGTGCTTTGTTACCGGAACGTACCGGATCTATAAGCGGCAAAGGACCATCAACATCGGCCCAAAGCCTTCGGGGAGTGTCTTTATCGTTAATACAACAACAACAACAAAACATGTACTTTTAGACTGAATGAATTAAATACATAAACAAAATGCGCGCCCAAAGAAATGACTAGTAATTCAGATTGATATTATTGACTGATTGACTTAGCACATTTTTTTGAACAGTTGACGACTTAGCACATTTGCACATCATTGCAAACAGCACGTAAAAATTAAAAATTTAAATATTTTTTTTTTTGTGATCGATGTATTTTGAATTCAGTTTTAAAACTGCATTAAAATACAATTTTTCAAAAACCATTTTCATATTAAGCTAATGATATTATAAAATGTGGTTTAGTGAATAAATTGCGATGGCACGACTTAACACCTTTACGACTGATTTATCACTGTCGCCACTGGCTCTCCTGTCATTCCATAAACTATTGCCCGCTAAGAGTTGCCACCCGTCGCATTCGGTCATCCTGTTCGTCATCTGTTCCAGATGACATCTCGTCGTCGACTGCGTAATGTGCCCAAAGCTTCATATTATCGGCGCTGGTGGAAGTACGACGTGACCCAATGAAGACAGCTGCTTTTTCAACAACATACCGCCCATTGCCTTTATCTTCGACTACGCTATAAGGTCCGATGAACTTTTTTGCTAGTTTGCATTTGGGAAACTGGGCTAATTTTTTTGCTAACAGATCTGATATTTGATATCCGTGACTACTTTTACGTTTTTTGTCGACGATATTATAAAATGTGGTTTAGTGAATAAATTGCGATGGCACGAGTTAACACCTTTACGACTGATTTATCACTGTCGCCACTGGCTCTCCTCTCATTCCATAAACTATTGCCCGCTAAGAGTTGCCACCCGTCGCATTCGGTCATCCTGTTCGTCATCTGTTCCAGATGACATCTCGTCGTCGACTGCGTGTCGACATTTCTTTAATAGGCTTCTTGAGCATTTTTGAAATTGATCCTGGCTTCCTCTCTAAGTGTACTACGATCGTCTTGAAATGCAACCACTCCTTCTTCTTCTAGCAGTTTCTCTATATCGGTACACATTTCACTTCTCATTTTGACGCCAAACATAATCTCATATGGAGTAAATTTTGTCGGGGAGTGCACGTGCGCATTTATTGCCTTTTGTACCACCAAATTATAATTATACCATTTAGATGGATCGTTAGCTGACAGTTTCGACAAAATGGAAATGATTACTCTGTTAACACGCTCTCTTGTAATATGCTCAATTTTATTCTCATTGCAAAAATCTTTAAAAAGATTTGATACAAATGCTGCACCCTTATCGCTAATGATGCGTTGTGATTTCCAAATGTTCGTAGGTGCTTTACCACCTCTTGAACGCCTGTTGGTTTGGTCGTAAACAGCCAAACAAATTTGGAAAAACCGTCAACCACAGCATCTAAAATACCCTAATGGTCAATGTGCAGAGTGGAAAGTGGCAAGTCTCCTTTGTCGATAGAATGCAAGAACTCCTCTTGTTTTCCCATCTTCCTGTTATGCACAATACATTCGACGCAATTAGCAATATGCTGCGCTACCTTTTTTCGAGATGAGGTATGAAAAAATCTTGTTGAATAGCGTGAATAGTTTTTTGTGTGCCAACGTGACCAAAATTGTGAATTTTTCTAATAATATATTTTTCCATACTTCGCGGGACCACTAACAACTCTTGGCCATTGGTTTGTTTAAATAAAATTCCGTTTTTTAGAACGAAGTCAGCGTAAGGCTTACTTTCGAGAACCGCTGTAATTGATTTTAAATATTGACTTATCTTGTTTGGTTGATTTTCCGACAGGGTGGATAAATGATGTATATTGGAACGATTTTCCGTCATCCCTTGTCAAATTTGGTTTTGAGACAATCCGGTTTCGGCGTTGTGCCATCATCAGTGTCGATTTTCGTTCTGATCTGTTGTTGTCGTTTGTCCTGTATTTATAGTTCGTAGGTATATGAGTATATGGCGGCCACCGTGGTGTGATGGTAGCGTGCTCCGCCTATCACACCGTATGCCCTGGGTTCAACTCCCGGGCAAAGCAACATCAAAATTTTAGAAATAAGATTTTTCAATTAGAAGAAAATTTTTCTAAGCGGGGTCGCCCCTCGGCAGTGTCTGGCAAGCGCTCCGATTGTATTTCTGCCATGAAAAGCTCTCAGTGAAAACTCATCTGCCTTGCAGATGCCGTTCGGAGTCGGCATAAAACATGTAGGTCCCGTCCGGCCAATTTGTAGGGAAAAATCAAGAGGAGCACGACGCAAATTGGAAGAGAAGCTCGGCCTTAGATCTCTTCGGAGGTTATCGCGCCTTACATTTATTTTTTATTTATTTTATTTTTAGGTATATGAGCAGGTATTGTCAAATTGATGCTTGTGTATATTTAGTTATGTGTATGTGCTTGTGTTATTCAGAACCGAGGGTGGTTTACTAATCGATTTGTGTGGCTGACTGGGGTAGGTAGAAATCTGTGATTTTAGTCGTTTGACCTTCTTTGTCGGTTTTTTGTTTTGGTGTTTCAATTGTTTTGTGTTTATTTTTGTTGTTGTTTATTTGTCTGTTGTACCTGTGTGATTAAGTTGTTTCCTGTAAACAAGTTTTAAAGGCTCGAATATTGTGTCAGAAATTGTGTTTGTCTGTTATTATTGTGTTATTCTATTATTCTACTGTCGAATGATTTCTGTTTGTAGATTTCCATGTTTTCGAGTACGTTGAGACGTCGGCCTTTTCCTGTATGTGAAGAACCCTAACTGTTTTATTGATGTTTGCTGGGGAACATTCATTCCAATTTTTTTTTCTGCACCAGAGACGCCATTATGAAATTCCTATGTAAAATCACCCCTGATTTCGAAAATCAAGGGTATTTTTAATTCTATGGTAACGTTGAGATATTTACGAATACCGGGTTTTCCAAAAAAAAAAAAAAAAAATTGGGTCCACTTAATCATATATATCTCAAGAACGAGTTGAGCAATTCCAAAACGATTTGAAGCTTTGAAAAGGTAATACAATTTTCTATAAACTGCGCTTACAACACTTTTTGCTTGACCTGCAGATTCAAAGATAACGAACGATCATTACGGATTTTTTCATTTTTTTTTTTGTAAAAATATAAAAAAAATTGTACTTTGCGAGGAAGGATCTCGAAAGTTGTCTAAGCTCTGTTTTATTACAAAAAAAATAGGCTTTCCCTCAACAAAATCGATGGACTATTACAAAAGTTATAAGCATTTAAGTAAATATATCCATTTAATACTTAATTACACTACTGGTATATATGTGATAGTATTCGTATATCAGTTATTTTGTTTTAGCAGATTTTTTAGTTTTCTCTCTAAGCTCTGTTTTATTACAAAAAAAAAAAAAAAGCTAACAATACAACTAATACAAAAGTTATAAGCATTCAAGTAAATATATCCATTTAATACTTAAGTACCCTACTGGTACATATGTGTTAGTATTCGTATATCAGTTAGTTAGCGAATATTAACACATATGTGCCAGTAGGGTACTTAAGTATTAAATGTATATATTTACTTGAATGCTTATATCTTTTGTATTAGTACATCGATTTTGTTGAATGTAAGCTTATTTTTTGTGATAAAACAGAGCTTAGAGAGAAAAAAACAAATCTGCAAAAAAATATGAAGTTTTCGAGATCCTTCCTCGCAAAGTACAATTTTTTTTATATTTTTACAAAAAACAAAAATGAAAAAAATCCGTAATGATTGTTCGTTATCTTTGAATCTGCAGGGCCTAGCAAAATTTATAGCAAATTTTATTACCTTTTAAAAGCTTCAAACCGTTTTGGAATTGTTCAAGTTGTTCTTGAGATATATATGATTAAGTGGACCCAATTTTTTTTTTTTTTTGGAAAAACCCGTTATTCGTAATTATCTCAAAAACGTTACCATAGAATTTTCGAAATCAGGTGGTAATTTTACATAGGAATTACATAATGGCGTCTCTGGTGCATTTTGGCTGTAAACCAGTGTAATTAAAGAGATATTAAGAAAGAGCAAACAGCCCAAGTCAAATTTAAGGCAATTTGCATAGGGAATAACAGCACATCTCAGTTTTCTAATATGAGCTTATTCTCGCTTCACTTCTGTTCATGTGTCCAGTTGGAATTCAGCAAGCGAAGCGGCTGGTTTTTAATTTTTTGTGTGCAGGAAAATAGCATATCTAATTTGTGTTCTTGTTTCATAAGTTTGTTGTTCGAAAACGTACATAAGTATACTTGTAATATTTTATTCAATACATTTTCCTTCCAATTCGTATCATTACTTAACTTATGCCTTTGTTTTATGCTATATTTCTTTTATTTATAAACATAATAAGAGATATGTTATTTTTCCAAGACGACTTATTTGTGTCAAATAAAGTAACTTGACTTACTTTTTTATTCCAACTGCTAGCTTCAAGAAATCGTTGAATAGTGTTTTTATTGCAACACATATTTACATAACTTAAAGTTAATATACAACGGAAGAAAGAGGTGGGTTAAAGTTTATCCAACATCCTAAACATCCTAAACACTCTAAATGTGTAATATTACACATCTTAATTTTTACAAATTTCTTGTTGAATTTTACGCCAGAAATGTGTAATACTTTAGACGCTATATGCCTAAAATGGTACGCACCAGTTGCTTATATTTACACCCTAAAACGCGATTTTAAACACATTTTTTGTAGCGAAAAAGTCGCAAGAAGCCATCGAACAATTGAATTTGTGGTACACAGTGGTGACACCTTCAACCACGGCGTCTTTAGCAGAATGCTTTTTTGAAAAATGGACTGCATAGACATTGTAGCCTGAAAGCCTTTTATTGCATTTTGGAAATAAACATTCAAACAAATTGGAACTCAGTTCCCTATGCTCACATAAATGGAAATGATAACTCCTTAATTTGCAGAATTTCTTTGCACATACTTTACACACAAACGTTTCAAATATATTTGTAAATCTTGTTCACTTATATATATTTATTATATATATTTTAAAGCTTATTTATATTTACATATATTTTATAAGTTATTCACCTATTTATAATTATATTTTAAAGCTTATTAACGTTTTTCCACCACGAGACGCCAAACACGATCATTTCGCAGAAAAAAAAACTTACAGTTACCTGAAGCAAAATACGATAATAAGTGACCGAAATTTACACATTGTTGTGTGAAATTACAAAGCATGTATACTTTTGCACACTCCTTGCGTAAAAGTACGTACTTTTCGGGTTTAAATGAAAATATTACACGTTTTTTTATAGTAATATCATCCATTTTTGTTATTTTCAATATGAATACGTACAAAAAATGGGCATTTTTACAACAAACAATTTTTTCAACAGGAATTTACCCCCATTTTAATCTGAATTCCATACAAAACTTTTAGAGTGTATATCAATGGTCCTTCAAAAATTTTAATTTTCAGACGATCACTCCAGCCATAGGCGGTACATTTTTTTCAATAAGTGTTTTTGGCGAAACCAACAGTTTTTTGAGGACGGTGATAGAAAAAAAAAACTAAATTATCCAAAATCTCCATTGAGCGATAAAAGAGATAAATCAATTGCAAAACACAAACTGAACGAACCACAACTCGAAACTATTTATGAAAGGCGCGATAACCTTCGAAGAGATTTAAGACCGAGCTTCTTTTCCAATTTGAGTCGTGCTCCTTTTAATTTTTCCTACAAATTGGCGGGTTGGGACCTACTTGTTTTATGCCGACTCCGAACGGCAACTGCAAGACAGATGAGTTTTCACTGAGAGCTTTTCATGGCAGAAATACACTCGGAGTGATTGCCAAACACTACAGAGGGGCGACCCCGCTTAGAAAAATTTTCTTCTAATTGAAAAAACTTGCTTTTAAATTTTTTGATGTTGCTTTTTCCGGGGCGTGAACCCAGGATCTTTGGTGTCGTAGGCGGAGCACGCTACCATCACACCACGGCGGTCCCCGTGAAACTATCAGGGAGCATATTAATAATTTTCCTGCCTACGAAAGCCACTATTGTCGGGGTGATTCAAGTGCAAAATATTTAAACTCCGATTTGTTAATAACAAAACTGTACAGTCTGCAAAGATGTTTAAACTCGTGTTAGCTTTTCAAAATATTCAGAAATATTCCATACAATAAACTTAAAATTCAAACAACCGAAACTTGATGCTTGTTTTAAATGCGATTACATTAAATCTCAAATGGATCACATCAATAAAAATACGTCAGAATATAAAATACTGACTGAAAAACAGGAAATGCATCACAAAGATGCAGATAGAGGATATAAATCTAAGAGTTTTGACAAAGATCTGATATATAAAATGAATTTCGTTCATATAAGCATGTATTTAAATAACTAATATACCAGGGATAAAAGCACTTTTAGTATTAATATTAGAGTTTTAAAATACATACATTTATATAGTTAACGCATGTTTTTGTTATCAAATTGAATACGTACATTTCTGTGCCATACAGAACATTTTCTATTGGTTTAAAGTTTAAAGTAGAAAAACGTACTAATGCACGTTTCGTATACAATCGTGGGAAAACGAAACCCTTTTCAGACTTGTTGGCAGTGTTGCCGCGAGACTAGAAAGAAATGTATCAGTTTACAAATAAAAAAGGTAACAATCGCATAAACAATGACTAATTTTACCAGTTTTATTATAAACATAACTGCTTTCATTTATAAATTTCAAATTATGGAGGAATTTTCAAATTTCTTCGGCTCACATACATATATCGTTAAATCCACACTGCAAAAATTGTTTGAGCATGTGTTGCATGTGTGGCATGTGTGTTTAATTTACGGCGACCATTTTTCTAATTTTAAAACTTGATTTGTTTATGATTTGAATCATAAAAGAACTTTTAAAATTACAACTGAAAATTCAGTTCGAGTTGTCAATCACAAAAGCGACATTACATATTTCTGGCCTTTAGTGCGAGCGAAGCCGCTGGTAAAGGCTAGTTTATCCTAAAACGCTTAAGAATTTGAACATAATAAGAGTGGTGGCAGCTGAATTTTCCACATATTTATAAGGCCAAATACTCTCTCTTTATCAAACTTATGTGTGTTTGTATATTATTCTCTTCCTGTGCTCTTCGCCCCACATACCTGCCCTTGATCGTCCCTCACCAAACACTTAAATGTGCAAAGCGTGCCCGTATGAGCAAAAGGCTCATACGAGCCGTTTTGCCCATCGCTGGTTTAAACAATGAAACAGCAAAACCATATCTTTTTAAACATCATAACAAAGACAAACAGCGAGAGCAAATTTTTTCTTGAAGTCTTCTGTGGGCAAATAAAACAATAATCTAAGCCTCTACAAATCTTAGAAAATTTAGTTGGTTGGGAAATAGCGGGCCATCTCTTGCATGCAGTGTATACCTACCTAACTACTTGCGAAAGTAATTAGTGCATATGTACAACATATGTCTATTATTAAAAAAACAATCTGTTTTTATGAAGGGATAATATGTGCATTGATTTAAGCCTTTTAAATTTTTTAATTTTAGTAGGTAGACCGAATTAGAATTCGAATGGAAACATTTGGTATATTTAAATCCTATCTACTCGCGCAAGTAAATTAAGCATATCACCAAGGGTAATTATGAATGTAGATCTTAGGTTGAACTGGCCGGTCCATGAGGACCTCACATAGACAGATTGAGTCCGTAGTGTTAATATAGATCTTAGGTAGAGGAGCAATTTAAAGTTAAAGATTGTATATTTTCAAAAATGTGTTTTTTGTTTAACGCACTGCCCAAAAAACTATTCTTTGTACCTTTTCACAATGCACATCTTAAACAATGCTCGTAATCTCAACAAATCGCAACTATGCAATAAATTTCTATAAATAAAAAAGTACTTCCGAATATATCACCAGTATAACTTTTACTTTCACGCGAATCTGACATTCAAAGTTTAAAGTTCCTGATAGTATTTACCATGGACAAACAAGAAATTATTAGCAAAATTTTGAGCGGAAGTTACTCCGTTGTGCCTAAGGGGAAAAGCAAAAGCCAAATGGAAAGTATTTGCGCTGGTCAAAAAGAAAGGCGACACATTAATAGATGGGATTGCGTTTTTCCGAAACTGCCAAAAGATATTATCATACAACGGAAAGCAAACATCGAACCTTCTGCCCCATCGGTGTTACATTAAGAGAAACGTAGAGGAGGAACTACAAATTATAAGCACCGGTGACAAAACTGGAGTAATGGAAGTATGTTCCGAGTGGGTGGTTGAAGATACGAAGCCACTTTAGTCAGTGGATGGGAAAGGACATCTTAAAATGATACTTCGTTAATCTTGGAGGAAAGTATGGAAGAAATACCAACATAAAAGATATGACTCCTAGTTTCACTACATTATCTCTGCACGTCGGCCAAATGGCTCAAGAGAGGAGGAGAGAATTATCAGTTGAGTTAGAGCCTTTTATAGAAGAGGGGGTGTCAATTACATGCGACATTGGGGACGACAATTTTGCAAGACATTTTTTATTATGTGCTACTCTTCATTTACAAAAAAGTGTCAAGCCATCAGAGTTAGTCTTAGGTACAAAATCTCTTGAGTTCGAAAGATTTAGAGGAATTTAAAGTAAGGGACCTTCAAAATTTCACATTTGTAACAGATAGGGATTCCAATATATTTAAAGCTCTAAAAGGCTCCAATATAATTAACTGTGCTAATCATTTGATGAACAATGTTCAACGCTCTGCATTTGAAGAAACTGAGGAACTAGGCCCAATTTTTGACTCTTGTAAAAACTGGTCCGTTATTTCAAAAAATTAAACTTGCAGCACATGCTAGATACTTCATTAAAATATTTTTGCACTACGCGTTGGTGTTCCCATCTTAATTTATTCAAATCAATTTTAGCTAATTGAGTTAAGATAGGCGAAATATTGTCCAATCACAATGAAATGTATGGAATAAGTTCGATAGATTACGCGAGCTTAAATGCATTGTCAGAACTTTTTTAAAAGTTTGATAGAATCAATCGAAAGCTACAGGGAACAAATTATATGTCAATAAACTATGTATACCTTTCGATTTCCACCATAAGTCAGATTTGTTCTCCTAATCCCGAAGACTTATTAGTCGTACAAACATTGAAGGCTAAGATTTTGCATCAAAGTGGATTCCAAAGAAATATGGTTAACTCAACAATTGATTTAGCAGGCGAGAATACCTCAATAAGTTCCACAAATCAAGCTCTAGATTTCAGTTTATTTTTCTTAAGTGTGATTAGTACAGAGAACCGTACAGATATAGAGCGTGTAGGAGATGAATTGCAAAGGTACTGCTCGTGTAAAGAAAATCCTGATAAAAATTTTGAGGCACTGAAATGGTGAGATCACCATTCATCAAAATATCCCAGCCTATCAAAATTTGCAAGATTGATTTTGTGCATTCCTGCAAGCAGTGCCCCATCTGAAAGCCTCAAAAGTATGCAATATTTTGTCGTTGTATGACACAGTTTGGTTTCACCACTTTAACATCGTCATACACCTCGAATGACATTGCTGCCTTCTAAAAAGCAGCGAGTAATTTTGTCACGTACACGTTGCTTTGGTTCCCGATGGTGTGCCTGGCTAGCTCAGTACATTTGGCGGGCCGTGGTTCTCAACCCGCCATCATGGAACCGGACGCACACATATATTTATTTCCTTACGTTCAACCTCTTCGGATTCACTTACCCGCCGCACCACAGGAATCCCACCCAACCTTGGACCGCTCGCATCATGCAACCTACTCTGCGGTCACCCTAATGCCATGCTCCATACTCCTACTTACCTCCTCATCATTCCATCCTTACATCCCGCCCCAAAAGAAATTAGCAAGCCTTATTACTTCTCTTTTCACTTCAATAACGCATTTTAATGAACATAATCTTAGAATGTATACACTAGCGAAATAAAATCTTATAAAAAAAAACAATTCTTTTAGATTAAGTTAAATTTCTTCAAACAAATTAATTTACATATACATATATGCCAAATCGAGTTAAAATGTATGTGTCCTTTCCTCGCAAAAAAATTTATATTTTTTTACACAAACATACAAAAATAAAAAAAACGTATTAAAAAAGTAATTATGAACGTATAAACAGGCCTATAAATATAATAAACCTAAAAAAATCACAATGTGCACATAAATTCCATATAAAAAAAATTTGACAAATATTCTTTTAGACTATATTTCTGGGTCTTTCTGTCTCCAAAGTCACCAAACTCTTATCGTCTCAATTGGAGTTATATATTAAAAAAAATTTTTAAACCACACCCTAATGCCTGCCTAAAAGAGCTCTTTTATGTGGGGATTTGGGGGCTTATTGGTGCAGGGTTTATACAATTTCTGCAAAAAAAAGGTAAAACAGAAAAAAACTAGCCTAATTAATTGTTTTGGTATATTTTTGTGACTGATAGACGCCTTACAATTTTATAAAATTTTGATCTAATATGAACATTACGTTTAAGACTAAAACGGATAAGATTTATAGTGACTCGGATATACGTCCATGCACATCAATGCGAAATTCAATTTTATACAATTTAAAATTTGGGATAAATAAAACCATTTTTTATACTACCCTGACTTGTTTGTTAATTCTATTTACCATAAAAAAGATTTTGTTCATATTACATTATGGTGGACTTTTTGGTGACTGCTATAACGAGGTAGGTCACTCCAACGGCAGGGCAAATAGCAAGGTGAATAAAAAAAAATCCAATTCTGATGCAGGTTTCCACAATGCGATAAAAGAATTTTGGTGATGAAATTGCAATATCAAAAATATGGTGAGACGCAATAACAATGAACTTGATGAAAATGTTGTATGGTTTTGATAAATTGGAGATTGAATGTGTAGAAAATGATATTGAATTTGTAGCAAATGATATCGAATTTGTAGAAAATGATATTGAATTTGTAGAAAATGATATTCCCCGGCGCATGAAAAAGGCTTCATTGACCACCTTCGGTTCCCACTACGAGAACAAAATCTCAATTAGCGCCAATTACATTTTTTAATTAAGGCTTCCAACGCCGGTTTGGCGTTCACGCGCCTTATGTCACACATATGTTAATAATATAAAATAAAAAAATGAATGTATCCAAAGAAAAATTTTTTAAATGAGAAAAAAATCAAAAAGGTAATGATTTAGAGTTAATGCAAGAAAACCATAATCGAGTGGGAATCTCCCTCAGGAAAATCCGTGCCGGCGGATTTATCGAGGAGGTTGGTGACCGAAGTCAAATTTGAGGTCGCGTGAACCCCAAACGGCGCGAAAGTGCCTATGATAAAAAAAAATCTTTGTGATTTAATGACGCACAAGGTAAAAAACTATTCCACATCTTTATGCAGCAAGGAGATCCTGTCCTGGTGGTTGGATATAGCGTCGCCCTTTTCCTTTAAAATTTTCGACCGAAACCACGCTACTAATTGAAAGCAATTAGCCTTATCTCAAAAAAATTATTGCTTGCGGCACTACACTGATCCTTTCTGGATCTTCGTGCACAGGGAATTTAGAAAACTTATTAAGAAAAGAAAATAAATATATTATTTTTTATTTTTATTTATATGACCTCGAGCCAGCAAGTAAAAAGGTAACATTTAATAGGTCGCCAAACAATCATAATAAATATATTTTATTTTCTTTTGGAAAGCTGCGCGCACTTCAATTTGATTTGCTGCTATATTTTACTTATAATTTTGTTCTCCTCCAGTTGCCCCTTTTATACTATCCAAATCGCTGAAAAGAACCGTTTCCATTTGCCGTTTCCCACGGTCTTTCTTTCGCCTACCGCAATCATGACCACCCTATATCTATCCCTGTCCTTATTCTCACCATATCATGCACGCCCATCTGGCAATCTTACAAATACAGCTTTTTTTGTCATTGTGAACCTATGTGAATTCACAATGGTGTTTTTGGGAAATTTCCATTTGACATTTCTCGTGTTTACGTTTTGGAAAGTAAAAATTTTATCTCTATCCGGAGATATTTGCAGTTGAAGTTGTTGATTTTCATGTGATTGTTGTTATGTTGGGTACCCAACAAAAAAAAAAAAACTGTGAACATGTGTTTTGCGTGGATATAGTCTTGGTCTCCAAACCGGTGTTGGACCCACCCAGGGTCATTTTTTTATAAGCGCGACCGAACGCCGCCAACGCAGAAAGATGTTCTGCGCAAACATACTGTGGATACCACCCCCGCTTTAGGAGGGACCCGCGGGTAATTTTTCGGTTTTTTTTTTGTTAATATCTTTTGAACGAGTCAAAATTTTTATTTTAGTGTTTTTGTTTTAATAGCATAATACGCATATCCAAGCGGGCCAAGGGGTGAATGAAGCCCAAAGCGGGGACGACCAACGACCTGACAATTTTTGGTGTTGGACGAATCATTTGAGGTGATTCCAACTTTCAAGTGTTTAGCAGGGGATTTATGCTTACTTTTTTTTTAAAAAAGTATTAAAAAAAGAGATAAGGCAAAACATAAACATAAATAATTTTTGCTGTTATATCGGCCTACTGATTTGTAAAATCGCGAGTTCGAATCGAGCTCAAGGCCTAACAATAATTATTTTATCATTATTATTGTTATGATACATTTTTTCTTAATTGAAAAAATTATTAAATTAGAATAGAAGAGAGAAAAAATTTAGACAACAGCCAAAGCATAGATCCATTTCGGGAACTGAACTCTTGTGAATTACAATTGGCAAGAACCAGAATAGAAGTAGAATTAATGAAGACAAACAAAAAACCGCTGTGATGGCTGAATGGTTATAGCAGCGGCGCTTAAATATTGCCGATGAAGGAATTTAGCAGTTCCCGAAATGGATCTATACAACGAGCTTCGGCAGTTGTCTAAATTTTTTCTTTCTTCTATTCTAATTTAATAATTTTTCAATTAAGCAAAAATTTATCATAACAATAATAATGATAAAATAATTATTGTTAGGCTTGAGCTCGATTCGAACCCGCGATCTTACAAATCAGTAGGGCGATATAACAACAAAAATTGTTAATACATCTCAGAGCACGGGGAAAAAGTGTCAATAAAATATGCTACTATGGCAGCATTGCCATCAAACAAGTCCAATTTTCACATTCATTCTGCAACAGATGTCGCAGTGTTGTGAATTACAATTGGCAAGAACCAGAATAGAAGTAGAATTAATGAAGACAAACAAAAAACCGCTGTGATGGCTGAATGGTTATAGCAGCGGCGCTTAAACGGTGCCGATGAAGGAATTTAGTAGTTCCCGGAATGGATCTATACAATGAGCTTTGGCAGTTGTCTAAATTTTTTCTTTCTTCTATTCTAATTTAATAATTTTTTCAATTAAGAAAAAATTTATCATAACAATAATAATGATAAAATAATTATTGTTAGGCCTTGAGCTCGATTCGAACCCGCTATCTTACAAATCAGTAGGCCGATATAACAACAAAAATTGTTAATACATCCCAGAGCACCGGGAAAAAGTGTCAATAAAATATGATACTATGGCAGCATTGCCATCAAACAAGTCCAATTTTCACATTCATTCTGCAACAGATGTCTCAGTGTTGTGAATTACAATTGGCAAGAACCAGAATAGAAGTAGCATTAATGAAGACAAACAAAAAACCGATGTGATGGCTGAATGTTTATAGCAGCGGCGTTTAAACGTTGCCGATGAAGGAATTTAGCAGTTCCCGAAATGGATCTATACAACGAGCTTTGGCAGTTGTCTAAACTTTTTCTTTTTTCTATTCTAATTTAATATTTTTTTCAATTAAGAAAAAATTTATCATAACAATAATAATGATAAAATAATTATTATTAGGCCTTGAGCTCGATTCGAACCCGCGATCTTACAAGTCAGTAGGCCGATATAACAACAATAATTGTTAATACATCCCAGAGTGAGGTGAAAAAGTGTCAATAAAATATGATACTATGGCAGCATTGCCATCAAACAAGTCCAATTTTCACATTCATTCTGCAACAGATGTCGCAGTGTTGTGAACTACAATTGGTAAGAACCAGAATAGAAGTATAATAAATATAAATAATGAAAAAAAATTAAATAAAAAATTTTATTTTAATTTAATTTTGCCCTTGTAAAACAGCTAGTAAAACCTTCCTTATTTCCTAGCCGTAACTTTAACATCAAACTTGCTTAGATACCAATCATCCATAATGCATAATACGTATCGGCCTATACTAATAGGAAAGTCGTAACATAAAAGATTTGTTAAAAAGGACGTATCTTCATTTCATTCTGTTAATAAGACCGTATCTCAACGAAGTCGTTAATAAAGTCGAGATATGAAATAAATTTAGTTCAATTTGAAAGTTGGTTAAATGCTAAAATGCTAAACTATACTATAGAAGGCACAAAATCAGTATTCTGGCTTACCAATTTATGTCTTTTGCAAATTGTGAATAGGAAATAAAGTTAAATTCGAAGCCTTTTGGATAAAAAAAAAAATAATTTTTTCAGTTGCGACCCCTTTAAAACCTGAGATACGACTTTATTAACGATTTTGCTCAGATACGGCCTTATTAACAAAACTTTTAAGTTGTGACCCTTCTATTGAAATAGGTCAATAAGTATACTTGTATATTTCAATGCATAAATATAGAGTTAAAAATCATACTAGCAGTCTATATAACGTTTAAAAGTGGTTCCACAATTTTTTGACACTAATTGTGTAACTTCGTGAAAAAGGCATCAAGTAATCATCAAAGGCATAGGTGCATATAAAACCAATCACAAATACTAGTAAAGTATTCGCTGCATTCAAGCAAATTCACCACAGGCAGTACATGCTTCGACATCAACAGTCACCAACACCACGCTACGTGAATCATGCCTTGAATCCCACTCGCATTTTTGGTGCACAGTGCTGAGTCACCAATCGTTTTTTTGGGAGTGGCTCATTTTGGCTTTTGATTGTAATCATGCAGATCACTGATAGGCACCAAAGGTTTGGAAATTCAATAAACAGTTCGAGACTGTGTGAGCAGTTTGAGACCACTGTAATTTCAGACTTCACAAACGCAAGCTAACAGCTGTGTTACAGAAATGAAAATAAGTCAAATAAAAGAAGTGTGCACAAGCAAATTGGAGCATAATAAAAGTAGAGCCAATCAACTGCAACAGCAAATATACAAAATGATTCGGTAGCTATAAAATGTAACAAAATGTATTTGAATTATATTTAATAGAATTAATTATATACAAAACCAAATTCTTTTGCCAAATGCAGTACAGAAAGTTTTCACACTTCTTTTTAATACAATGGTGAATTTTTATGCGTAAATAGAAATTAAATTTAGCATAAACAATACACAGCGAATAAATCAAAACAACTCCATAGGTTTTTAAAAGAATATTGTGGGACAACATAAAAAGTGGGGTTCAACTATACTTCTACAAATTTGTGTTTTATATTTTTTTACTAAGATTTTTACCAGATTTTTGATAAACCTAATTTTTTTTTAATTTTTGTTGTTATATCGACCTACTGATTTGTAAGATCGCGCGTTCGAATCGAGCTCAAGGCCTAACAATAATTATTTTATCGTTATTATTGTTATAATACCGGGCTTAAACGTTGCCGATGAAGGAATTTAGTAGTTCCCGATATGGATACTTACAACGAGCTTTGGCAGTTGTTTACATTTTTCTTTATTCTAATCTAATTTAAATTTTTTTTCATTTAAGAAAAAATGTATCATAACAATAATAACGATAAAATAATTATTGTATTATTGATCTTACAAATCAGCAGGCCTATGTAACGACAAAAATTGTTAATACATCCCAGAGAACGGGGAAAAAGTGTCAATAAATACGACACTATGGCATCATTGCCATGAAACAAGTCCAATTTTCACAACGTTTCTGCAACAGATTTTGCAGCGCTGTATAAATCAATTGGCAAGAAACAGGATAGAAGTACAGTATTTCCCGCTTATATGCACCATGGTTATAAGCATTTCATTATAAACACTAGAAAAATTGTAAAAAAATGTCACCTGTTTCAATGAACACAAAAAATCACGATATAAGTGGGGTTTATATACATTTCCCGCTTAGAAGCACTGATTGTTTTGTAATTTTCCCGCTTATAAACACTGAATAAAAAAATTATATTAGCCGCGTTCTATTCTAAGCGAGCACGAAAAGAACGCCAAACTCTAATCGGTTATAATCAAAGGAATAGGAATGATATGCTTATGTACAATTTAGTTTATCCACAACCTCCTATGGTCAAGTCAAAGACCATTGAGCTCACTGGGTTCGACAAGTTGCCTGTGGTCAAAATGCAAATGTTGCTGTAATGAGTTATTCTGGTTATAACATTGAAGATGCGCTCATTATAACCAAAGCATCCATTGATCGTGGCTGTAGACGTTGTTTGAAAATCAATTATCTTGGTGTTAACTCCAGTAATCCTGTACGTAATTCTGAGTGGATTTGGATGGCACGGAAAACGTTTCCGCTTTTTACAACGCCAAGTTTTCTTTTGTACTGCGGATGCATCCCATTAGATAGGCAAATACCTGCAAAGGAATACTATGAGCAAAACGTTCTATAATTTACTACTGATATCTGCCACTATCCATACGGATTTCATTACGAGGTTGGCCTGTGGGAACACGAATTTGGTAATTCATTTACAGTGCGTTTTAAGCCTGATTGGCGGTTACCCTTAGCCGACAGCAAGTTTGTTTCGAATGTGGTGGAAAGTTGATGGATGCATAATCCAGCAAGAAAGAAATCAAAGCTAAAGAACGCTTAAGAAACTTGCATAAAGGTAAGTGTGTTTTCAATTATTTATACAGATAATTAGAACACTTTGTCCAGTTGACGCAAAGTATATAAATCATTAATTTATTGCGATCCATTGCAGATAACACACCAACAAAACAGAGCTATTGCTCTGACCAAATGTCACGAGAATCGGGATATGGGAAAGATAAAGATCAAAAAAAGAACGCCTAATTGGGAATGCATGCCAGAAGTTCGTGAAAATTCGATTGTTTTGAACTATTTCTTTCTGTTAACCCCTTTTTTTTTCCTTTATTGAAATTTTTGGGTGGTTAATAGTTAGTTCAAGATTTTAGGTATTTAGATGAATTTTGGTAAATTCTGTTGGCCTCGCGCGTTGGTTCTGTGATCCTCGCTCGGGGTGAGCGAGTGAATGTGGGTTGTTTTGTTGGAAATTTAAAAATATAAATAGATTCTGTGGCAGATCGGTTCGCCCTTCTGCGGAAGGCTTTTTTGCTATCCTCGTTCTGGGATAACGAGTGAGTTGTGGGTTGCTTTTTTAAAAATTGGAAATAAAATATGCCGTGGGCCTCTATGTTCTTGATATGGGTTGGCCTCGTTTCGGGTGAACGAGAGCTGGGTTTTTGGTGGATTCTCGATAGGAAATTGGAGTTCGGAAAGGGGGGAGAGGAACGGAGGGATTGTTATGAGGAGCTCTTGGCCTTCTCGCAATCCATCTCCTCCATTGGAACAAGGATCAGTTTGACCAAAGGTCGTCTGACTTCACCCTTCTCGGTTATGAGGTCGACTACGCGAACTCGGTTATCTTCGCCAGGGTGTACGTTGACGACTCGACCTAACCTCCATTCGTTGGGAGATATGTTGTCCTCTTTGAGGGCAGCGAGATCTCCCATTTGTATGTTTTGTTTGGGATGCTTCCTCTTCACTCGTTTTTGAAGTTCGGATAGATATTCCACCTTCCATCGCTTGCAGAAAGTATGATGGAGGGCTTTGAGCTTCTGCCACCGATTGATCATCGAGGCAGAGCTCTCACTAGAATCTGGTTCTGGCGGAACTAGTAGGTGGCTGCCGGTTAGGAAATGTCCTGGGGTTAGTGGTTCCAGATCCGTTGGGTCATTCGACCCTGGACTGAGTGGGTGCGAGTTGAGGTACGCCTCAACCCTGCACAAAAGTGTTTGGAACTCCTCCATGGTGTAGTTATGGGGAGACGCGATCTTTTTGAAGTGGTTTTTGAAGCTCTTCACTCCCGCCTTCCACAAGCCGCCCATATGTGGAGCAGCGGCGGGAATAAAATGCCATTTTAATGCTTGATGGCTATACTTGAAGACTGTTATGTCTCGGCTTTCTGCCAGAAAGGCTTTAAATTCGGATCGTAAAGATCTTGACGCTCCGACAAAGTTTTGTACCATTGTCGGAGTAAATGTTTTTCGGACATCCTCTTCTCGCAATAAAACGCGAAAAGGCTGCGAGTAAGCATGGGGTACTAAGGTCACTAGTGGCTTCTAAGTGGATGGCCTTAGTGGAGAAACAGAGAAAAAGGCATACGTAGCCTTTGGACAGTCGACATCCCCTACCTTTTGATGTCGAAAGGCCCCGCAAAGTCTACCCCGATATTGGTGAACGCGCGGGTAAAAGTAGTCCTTCGCAGGGAAGTGTACCCATAAGTTGGGACTGCGCCTACTCTCGGTGAATAATGCAGATTTTGCAATTGTGGATGATGGCTCTGATCATGATCTTGACATTCTGTATCCAGTATTGGGTTCGGATGAGCCGGAGCATGAGCTGGTTCTCGCCATGAAGCGAATCGTGATGAAACATCATGACTGTAAGGCGAGACAGCCTACAATTGTAAGGCAGGACGACCGGATGACCGTCGTTATATGACAAGTATTTTGAAGCCCCTAGAGTCGTTGCCTTAATTTCATCGGCTGAGATTATGACCGACTTTTCGTGGAACGAGGCTTTTGTTCTTGGGTGAGTTCTTTTATAAAATCTCTTAACATAGGATAGAACCTTCAAAGCCCTGGGTAAATTTGAGAATCGGTCGAGAATATCTATTTGATCTATCCTTGTGGTAGCATATGTTTGTGCCCTCTTCTCCTCAACGGAAGTTTTGTATTCGGTGTCTTGTGCTGGCCAGTGGGAATTGTCTTCTTGCAGCCAAGAAGGTCCCTGCCACCACAACAAATTGTTGACCAATCGGACGGAGTTCTGAGGTTAGGTTCTGAGTCCACGTGAAGTCAGTCCTTGTTACCGACCATGTCGATGATCTTGGTGATCCGACATGCGACGAAGGTGGACCAGGAATATGGCGCCTTCCTTATCCATGCGAGCACTATGGTTGAATCCGTCCATAGACGCAGTTTTACGGGTCCCATTCTGATGTTCCTAAAAATGGATTCGGTTATTTCTGCGAGCAGAACTTCTCCGCAGAGTTCTAGACGTGGAAGTGATATAGTCTTCACTGGGGCTACTCGGGTTTTGGCTAGCAATAGATTTGTGAAAATTTTATCTTCCCTTTTTACGCGCATGTAGATTGCTGCTGCATATGCCTTTTCCGATGCATCGCAAAAGCCATGTATTTCGATGTCGTCCTCTGGCGTGAAATTGACCCATCGCGGTATCTCAATGTTGTCTATCTCGTGGTACTGCCCTGTGAAATTTTTCCAACCTTCCAATGTACTAGTCGATACTGGTTGTCCCAAGCTGTGCCCTCTAACCTTATACTCCGCATGAGTATTTTCGCCACCATGACCATTGGTGCAAGCCATCCTAAAGGGTCGAAAAGTTTGGCAATTGCCGATAATATTGTTCGTTTTGTAATGTTTTCAGGGTTTTCCAATGCGCCTGATTTAAAATGAAAGATATCGGAATGGGCATTCCATCGAATGCCTAATGTCTTGACTGAGCTGGTATCTCCGAATGCCAGGCAATTTTCACTGAGCAAATCTGCTGTAGGTATATCCTTAAGAATTTCCCCTGAATTTGACGTCCATTTGCGTAGTGGGAAGCCCGCCGAGTGTAGGACCTGACGAATTTCATCTCTCGATTTAATGGTTGATGTGATTGTGTGTCCACCCGATAACACGTCGTCTACATACATGCATTCCCTCAGTATGCTAGCCGCTGTAGGGTGTGTATTGGCTACATCTTCCGCCAGTTGTATAAGCGTTCTTATCGCCAGATATGGAGCGCAGTTCACTCCAAAGGTGACAGTCTTTAACTCGTAAAGGCTGATAGGGTCGTTCGGGGAGGTGCGATAGACAATCCGTTGAAATTTGGTGTAATTTTCGTTAACCTAAATTTGTTGATAAATCTTTTCGATGTCGCTGTTAAACACGATGCGATACCGTCGCCAACGTAGAATCAAAATGGGCAGGTCTTCTTGGAGTACTGGACCTGGGTGGAGTATGTCCTTTAGACTAATTCCATTTGCCGTCGGACTTGGCGCGTTGAAGACGACGCGCACCTAAGTAGTGGTACTTTCCGCCTTTACAACGGCGTGGTTTGGCAGGAAATAATTTTCCGAATCATCGGAGGGAATATTGTTTTTTATTTTTCTCATATGTCCGGACGTTTCGTATTCTGACAACACCCGAACATACTCTTTTCCTAACTCTGGGTTTTTTAGTAATCGCCCTTCATTTCTGAAGAATTTTGAACATGCTCGCTTTAGGGACGGTCCTAAATTAATATTCTCAGGGTAATCCCGCCTGAATGGCAGAGAAACTGTATATCTCCCATTTTGATCACGTTTTGCTGTTTCTTTAAATAACTGTTCACAATACCCTTCTTCGTCATTAAGCATTTTATTTTTGGGCACATTTTCTATCTCTATCTTAATTGGTTGTCCAATGCAACCTCGTTGCAAAATGATACGATGCTCTTCGTTGGACTCGGTGGTTCAATTCCACCGGTTAGTATCCAACCGAACACTGTCTCTTGGGCCAGAAGCGTATTAAGTACATTCTTTTTCTGACCGGTCATTATAATTTGGGGATATATGCCTCCACCAAGTATGAGGTCTACATCTTCGTTGACGTAGAACCTCTTGCCTGCCAGAACCAAGTCTGGGAATGCCTGCATAGTCATGGTGTTGATATGGCAGGATGGCAGATTCCCAGTAAATTTGGCTAGAATCAGAACTGGAGTAGTCAAGCTGAAGCATGGATACACTGGTGAACGTAATTCGATGGTGGATGCCTCTCTAACTTGAGCAGATACTGCATTGGTGATGCCTGACACTTGGGCATGCATTTTCCTCGCCGGCAAATTGATTCTGCGTTTCAGTCTTTCTGTAATGAAAGAACATTCAGACCCTGAATCAATTAATGTCCACGCGGAGAAGTCGGTACCATTATGGTAAATGTGTACGCGAGCAATTCCTAATAGCACACCTGTGCTGGAATTCGTATGGCAGCATGTCACATTCTTGTTCCCGTTTGAACCTGGCTTTTCTGATTCCTGTCTCGCTAATGCCTGTCTAGAAGTAGAGGGCCTATTATCGTAGGAATTTTGGGACGGGCTGGAAGTGGTGCTTTTCTGTAATGTACCCGCATGCAGGAGCGTATGGTGACGAGAGTGGCACGTATTGCAGTTGTAAGAGCTTGTGCTTCTGGTCACTGTGCGTCCTGGGGATAGACAATTTAGGCAACCATTTATTGATTTTATGAATTTAATCCATCCGTGAACAGGTTCGTAATCTGTGTTCTGCGGATTTGCACATTTTACACATTGACTTTGACGTCGGTCCGGATACCTTTGTTTGAAAGGCACCAAGTCTTTTCGTAGGAGTTTCTGTCGATTGTCGCGACGCGTTTGGTGTTTGCCATTTCGAAGTGGCATGCCCTGTAAAACCAGACACGGTTTCAAGTGTCTGAAACCGATTAGACAGGAATTTGTCCATATCCTCCCACTAGGATATGTCCATTTTATGATCTATACTTTGCTCCCATAGAGCCAACGTGCTCTCTGGTAACTTGGTTGAGCAGAGATAAGTCAGGATTGCATTCCAATTGGAAGTGTCAATTTTGTGGCATATGAGGAACGAAATACAATTATTTATATCATTTTGCAGCTTCTTGATTTAACTGCCGCACTCACTTTCTACCTTTTTTAAGTTAAATAAAATTTGTATTTGTGTGTTTACTAAGATACGTTTGTTCTCTTATCTCTCACACAAGTTTTTCCAGGCCATCTCGAAACCTTCATTTGTGAGAGGGCATTTTTTCGCGATGTCTTTTGCTTCTCTCCCGTTTTGTTATTGCTGTTGAGGCAAAATTCTATAAGACAAACCCTTTGTTGTTGTACTGCTGTGACAAAAAGTCTACAAAATAAGCCCTTTTCGTTGTCGCTACTCTGACAAAGTCTGCAACAAACACAATAAATAATAAAACTTCGAAGGCCCAATGTTCGGCCTGGGTGCGTCGGAAACCGGCAATGGGCTGCCGCACACGGGTCGATCTCGGGATTGGTGTGGTTCACTCGAAATGAAAATAAGCAAAACACAAGAGGGGTTTTCCTCGTTATAATATGTGATTTATTTCAAGTGAAAAGAAAATTTACAGTGGATAAAGTTACCTTTACGTAGAAAAATTACTATGGTGATCCTGGGCGTTGTGAACTGATAAAAGAGGCCGGTTGTCTCGTTGATGACAACCGCTAAGCCGCGACAAAGTCCTCTGGTGTTAGGAAGGGGAAAAGCCACACACACAACCACCCCCACCTATACGTGCATGGGTGCTGACAACTGGCACACACACACGTGCATATGTATGGATCGCATGCATGTGCATGCATGCACACAAATGCGTCGTGAGTGTGGGTGGCTGGAAATATTATTAAAACGTTAGGGAAGGGCGCCGTCAATCAAGTAAAAGTTAGGCATTGGGCTAAACACCTTATTTGCTGATAATAATAATAAACGTTTAAACAGAACACCTGCGAACAGAAAAATTACAGTTGAAATTTTTATCAAATTTCGTCAATTAAATACTTCTTTTTTATTTCCGACATTTCAAGAAAAAACTTCCTTGAATTTTGTAACTGAAGCTATGAAACGCAATCTCGAAAGCGGTTTTAAAAAAATCTAAAATTTCACAAATATAGAATTTTTTATTGGGGTTCTTAGAATTTTTTAAGTATGCAGCTTTGTAGCTCAATCAATTTAACAATAGCCAAAAAAAAAGCTAAACATTTTTTTTTTTAACAAAAAAAAAGCTAAAAGTTTAAGGCAACTTTTCAACAGTAGGGGTGAGATGTTGGCGGATCAAATAGAAGAAACGACGTTCTGCACAATAAACGGAGACGCCTCCACACGTATGGTAGGAAACTGTCACAGTTCGCCGGATATATCAATCGTGAGCGCAGGACTCGTAAACTGCGTCAACTGGCAGCCGATGGTAACATTGGCATCCGACCACCTACTTATACTTATTTCGCTCTAGCGTATCGCCGAATTCATCGTTACAGAAAAACGCACTTTCATAAATTTAAAAAAAGGAAAGTGGGACGAATACAAATCCTTTACAGACAACCGCTTTGCTGCCCTCCCTATCACGACTGATGCTCGCCAAGGGGAGCGTGCTTTCCGCAAAGTCATTGAATCCGCCTCGGCTCGTTTCATTCCCGCCGGTAGAATTCCCGAAATTCGGCGGCAGAATTTCCGGAGGAGACCGCAAATTTAGCGAGAGGACGTGACCTTATAAGACAGACCGATCCCGGCGACCCCCAAATAAAAAATAAATAAATGTAAGGCGCGATAACCTCCAAAGAGATCTAAGGCCGAGCTTCTCTTCCAATTTGCGTCGTGCTCCTCTTGATTTTCCCTACAAATTGGCCGGACGGGACCTACATGCTTTATGCCGACTCCGAACGGCATCTGAAAGGCAGATGAGTTTTCACTGAGAGCTTTTCATGGCAGAAATACACCCGGAGCGCTTGCCAAATACTGCCGAGGGGCGACTCCGCTTAGAAAAAATTTCTTCTAATTGAAAATTCTTATTTCTAAAATTTTGATGTTGTTTTTCCCGGGGTTTGAACCCAGGGCATACGGTGTGGTAGGCGGAGCACGCTACCATCACACCACGGGGGCGACCCCCAAATAAGGGATATAAACCAACGCATCAGTTTGCTTGTGGATGAACATAAGCGGGCGAAACAGGAGGAGCACCTAAGCGGTTGTAACCTCTCTGCCGGTGTATGTAAGTTTTGGTCCACCGTAAAGTCCCTATCGAATCCGTCTAAGGACAAAGACAAAATTTCCATCGCCTTTGGCGATAAAGTGCTGTCGGAAAAATGCGCGAGCGCTTTCTGCCGACAATATATAATGCATTCTACGGTCGACAAAGATAGACGGAGGGCCAACAGACACGCTCATAAACATAAATTCAGCGCATCTCTAATTACCATCACCGCCAAAGAGGTTGAGGATGCCATCGGTCATGCTAAACCATCCAAAGCAGTGGGCTCAGACGGCATAGCCATGCTGATGCTTAAAAGCTTAGGGAAAGAGGGTTTCAAATATTTAGCGCATGTCTTCAACCTGTCTCTTTCCACCTTTGTCATTCCCGAAAAATGGAAAATGGCCAAGGAGGTCCCGCTACTAAAGCCTGGGAAACCAGCTAACATAGGAGAGTCATAGCGCCCGATATCCCTCCTATCGCCAGTAGCCAAGACGCTTGAAGCCATTTTGCTCCACTACTTCAAAGCAAATTTGCAACTAGCCTGTCATCAGCATAGCTTTAGAAAACTTCATAGCATCACCACCGCTCTAAATGCCATTGGCACCCAGATAAATTGCGGTTTAAATCAAAACCCCCCACCATAGAACAGTACTCGTTGCGCTAGAACTATCAAACGCTTTTGATATGGTCAACCACGGGACGTTACTGTAAGACCTGGAAGGGTCTACGCTTTCCCCATGTCTTAAACGGTGGACCGCAAATTATCTGGATGGTCGGCAGGCATCGGTGCAATTTAGAAACGAAACATCAAAGCCACGAAGGATTAAACAAGAGGTGCTTTTGTTTAACTTCTACATATCAAAGCTACCTTCGCCAACAGAAGGAGTTACTATCGTTTCATACGCCGATGGCTGTGTAACAGAATAAACGGCTACCTCCCTGATCTCTCCAGTTTTTTCGCCCCTCGAAACCTGGAATTATCACCGACTAAATCATCCACGACCTTATTTACAACATGGACGTCCCAAATGTCGACCATTTTTAACATCCACGTCGATGGCGCTACCCTACCGACTGTCATACACCCCAAAATTTTGGGTGTGACGTTTGATCAGGATCTACATTTTGATGAGCATGCAGCCGCAATTGTACCGAAAATTCAGAGCCGCAATAAAATTCTCAAATCCCTTGAAGGCAGTACTTGGGGAAAAGCAAAGGAACGCTCATTACCACATATAAAGCAATTGGCCAGCCGATTGCATGCTACGCGTCCCCTATATGGTCGCGAAGCCAAGAAAATACTCACTGGAAGAAGCAAAATACTGCTCTCAGAACCGCCACGGGCTGTCTCCTTATTTCCCCAGAAGACCATCTACATAATGAGGCGAGAATACTCCCCATCAGGGAGAGAAATGAGATGCTAACCAAACAGTTCCTGTGGAATACCCAGAAACCTGGGCATCCCAACAGACATCTGATTGATGAGCCAACACCGCCTAGGGGCTTAAGGAGTCATCTCCGTAAGCTAACTTACTTACTTAATTGGCGCTTAACCGTCTAAACGGTTACGGCCGTCCAACAAGGCGCGCCAGTCGCTCCTTCGCTCCGCCAACCGGCGCCAATTGGTCAAACCAAGGGAGTTTAAATCGTTTTCCACCTGTTCCTTCCAACGGAGTGGGGCCGCCCTCTACCTCTGCTTCCATAGGCGGGTTCCGATAGAAACACTTTCTTGGCCGGAGCATCATCATTCATTCGCATAACATGGCCTAGCCAGCGCAGCCGCTGCGTTTTAATTCGCTGGACTATGTTGATGTCTGCGTATAGCTCGTACAGCTCATCATTAAATCTTCCTCGGTACTCGCCATCGCCAACGCGTAGATGTCCATAAATCTTTCGAAGAACTTTTATCTCGAACACTCCCAAAGGCGCTTCATCTGCTGTTGTCATGGTCCATGCTTCTGCCCCATATAGCAGGACGGGTACGATAATTGACTTGTAGAGTATGATTTTCGTTCGCCGAGAGAGGACTTTACTTTTCAATTTTGCCTACCTAGTCCAAAGTAGCATTTATTGGCAAGATTGATTCTTCGCTGGATTTCAGTGCTGATGTTGTTGCTAGTGTTGATGCTGGTTCCCAAATAAACGAAGTCTTTTACTATTTCGAAATTATGGCTGCCAACAGTAGCGTGGTTGCCAATGCGCGTATGCGCTGACTCTTTGGTCGATGACAGCAGGTACTTCGTTTTGTCCTCATTCACCATCAAACCCATCTTTACCGGTTCTTTTTCCAATTTGGAGTAAGCAGAACTAACAGCGCGGGTGTTTAGGCCGATGATAGCAGTTTCATCAGCATATGCCAGTAATTGCACGCTTTTATGGTATATTGTTCCAGTGCGGTTAAGTTCTGCAGCTAGTATAATTTTCTCCAGCATCAAATTAAAGAAATCGCACGATAGGAGGTCACCCTGTCTGAAACCTCGTTTAGTTTCGAACGGCTCAGAGAGGTCCTTCCCAATTCTGACTGAGCTGATGGTGTTGCTCAACGTCATTTTGCACAGTTTTGCGGGGAAACCAAATTCAGACATAGCGGCATATAGTCAGCTCCTTTTCGTGCTGTCGAAGGCGGCTTTAAAGTCGACGAAGAGGTAATGTGTGTCAATTCTCTTTTCACGGGTTTTCTCAAAGATTTGGCGCATTGTGAAAATCTGGTCGATGGTAGATTTACCAAGTCTGAAGCCGCACTGATAAGGTCCAATCAGCCGGTTCACGGTGGGCTTCAATCTTTCGCACAATACACTTGAAAGGACCTTATATGCGATATTAAGAAGGCTTATTCCACGATAGTTGGTGCATTTTGCAGTATCCCCCTTCTTGTGGACTGGGCATGCACTCGTCCGCCCATATTTTGCTAAGAAGCTGCTGCATGCGCCTTACCAACTCCTCGCCGCCGTACTTGAATAGCTCCGCGGGCAATCCATCAGCGCCCACGGCCTTGTTGTTTTTCAATCTGGTTATTGCTATTCTAACTTCGTCATAATCGGGTGTGGGGACATAAATTCCATCATCATCGATTGCGGGATCGGGTTCTTCATATCTGCGCGGTGAATTGCTGCCTCCATTTAGGAGAGCAGAGAAGTATTCCCTCCATTATCTGAGCACTCTCTGGACATCAGTTACAAGGTCGCCGTTTTCATTCCTACAGGAGTTTGCCCCGGTCTTAAAACCTTCCGTCTGTCGCCGTATTTTTTGGTAGAATTTTCGGGCGTTATTTCTGGTGGCTAGCAGCTCAAGCTCATCGCACTCACGCCTTTCTGCTTCTGCTTGTTTCTTCCTGAAAAGGCGTCTGGCTTCCCTTTTCAACTCACGATAGCGTTCACACACTCCTTTTGTCGCGGTCGCTTTTAACGTAGCCTTGTAGGCAGCGTCTTTTCTTTCGGTTGCAACGCGGCACTCTACATCGTACCATTTGTTTTTTCGTGGCCGCCGGTAACCAATTTTTTCCTCGGCGGCAGTACGAAGTGCTTTGGAGATATGCTCCCACTGCTCCTGTATTCCTTCAGGATGAGTTGTGCTCTCAGAGAGCAGGTGTGAGGATCGAGTCGCGAAATCATTGGCAGTCTGTTGTGATTGAAGCTTTTCGACATCGAGATTTCCTGTGTTCCTTGGTTTTAGCCGCGTTGAGGCGGGTGCGTATTTTGGCTGCAACGAGATAATGGTCCGTGTCGATGTTAGGTCCGAGTCGATGTTAGGTCCTCGGATCGTGCGCACATCTAAAACACTGGAGGCATGCCGCCCGTCTATCACAACGTGATTGATCTGATTGCGAGCATTTCGATCAGGAGACAGCCATGTAGCTTGATGTATCTTTTTATGCATGAATCTCGTTCTGGATATGACCATGTTTCGAGCACCGGCAAAGTGAATCAGCCTCATTCCGTTAGGAGAAGTTTCATTGTGTAGGCTGAACTTTCCGGCTGTAGCGCCAAAATACCTTATTTTCCCACCCTGGCGTTAAAGTCGCTAAGCACGACTTTCATATCATGACGGGGGCAGCGCTCGTATGTGCGTTCTAATTGTTCATAAAAAGTGTCTTTCACCTCATCGTCTTTCTCCTCTGTCGGCGCATGGGCGCAGACCACTAATCCGAACCGAAACAGCGCTTATTCGTATGGCCACTCCAATAGATGTCACAATTTTTGATCTTCTTTCTTCCTTGCTTCGTCCAACGTATTTTTTGGATGGCGGTGATGTCAGATTTTGCTTTGTCGAGGACATCAACCAGCCGGGCATCTGCACCAATCCCATTCAGGGTGCGAACGTTCCAGGTGCATGCCCTCAATTGTCCTTCAAACGTTTGCCAGGGTCCTCATCAATAGAGAGTGTATTTATCCGAGGCTTGTTGTTATATTTCATTGGAGTATGGTTTTACGTGGCGGGTCCCAAGCCCAGCGCACAACCCGCTCAGCGGGGGTATACATATTACTTGCACGTTTATATAGCGAGCCGCTTGCTCCAAAACAGACGCCCGCTTGCAGATGCACCTAGAGGTGTACAGACGCTGCCGATGAGATCTCCCTCGGCTAGCCCTTAAACCGATTATTTCAGAGTGGCCTAGTAGCCAGGTTGTCGCCTTCTCACATTAGCTCACCGCTAAACGGATGTTTAGCGGCTACCCAGAGGATACTTGGCCGCAAGCGACCGGCAGTAGTGAGTTGCTTGAACCGCGGCTGCATGCCCATCAAAATGTAGATCCTGATCAAACGTCACACCCAAGATTTTGGGGTGTAGGACAGTGGTCGACATTTGGGACGTCCATTTTATAAATAAGGTCGCGGAGGATTTAGTCGGTGATAGTGCAATGTTTCGCGAGGCAAAAAACCGGAGATATCAGGGAGGTAGCCGATTATTTAGTTGCAAAGCTCGTCGATATGTGGGCCTGGGCCTGTGGCCATTATTTTGCAGTCATCGGCGTAGGAAACGATAATAACTCCTTCTGGTGGCGAAGGTAGCTTAGATATGTAGAAATTAAACAAAAGTGGGGATAGGACACCACCCTGTAGCCCCCTTGTTTAATTCTTCTTGCTTTTGATGTTTCATTTCTAAATTACACCGATGCCTGCCAACCACCCAGATAATTTGCGGTCCACCTTTTAAGACATGGGGGAAGGGTAGACCTTTCCAGGTCTTGCAGTAACGTGCCATGGTTGACCGTATCAAGAGCTTTTGATAGGTCTAGCGTAACGAGTACTGTTCTATGGTGGGGGTTTTGATTTAAACCGCAAATTTATCTGGGTGGTGATGGCATTTAGCGCGGTGGTGGTGCTATGGAGTTTTCTGAAGCCATGCTGATGACAGGCTAGCTGCAAATTTGCTCTGAAGTAGGGGAGCGAAATGGCTTCAAGCGTCTTGCCTACTGGCGATAGGAGAGATATCGGGCGATATTACTCTCCTATGTTAGCTGGTTTCCCAGGCTTTAGTAGCGGGACCACCATGGCCATTTTCCATTTTACGGGTATGACAAAGGTGGAAAGAGACAGGTTGAAGACATGTGCTAAATATTTGAAACCCTCTTTCCCTAGGCTTTTAATAATCGGCATAACTATGACGTCTGGGCCCACTGCATTGGATGGTTTGGAATGACCAATGGCATCCTCAACCTCTTTGGCGGTGATGGTAATTGGTGACGCGCTGAATTTGTGTTTATGTGCGTGTCTGTTCGCCCTCCGTCTATCTTTGTCGACCGTAGAATGCATAATATATTGTCGGCAGAAAGCGCTCGCGCATTTTTTCGCATCCGACAGCACTTTATCGCCAAAAGCGATGTAAACTTTGTCATTGGGCCTAGACGGATTCGATAGGGACTTTACGGTGGACCAAAATTTACCTACACCGGCAGAGAGGTTACAACCGCTGAGGAGCTCCTCCCCTTTCGCCCTGTTGTGTTTATCCACAATCAATGTGATGCGTTGGTTTATATCCCTTATTTGGGGGTCGACGTGATCGAGCTTTCTTATAAGGTCACGCTCTCTCGCTAAATTTGCGGCCTCCGCCGGGAAGTGGGGGCCGAATTTCGGGAATTCTACCGGCGGGAATGAAACGAGCCGAGGCGGATTCAATGACCTTGCGGAAAGCACGCTCCCCTTGGCGGGCATCAGTCGGGATAGGGAGGGCAGCAAAGGATTTGTATTCGTCCCACTTTACTTTTTTTAAAGTTTATGAAAGTGCGTTTTTCTGTGGCGATGAATTCGGCGGTACACTCGAGCGAAATAAGTATAGGCAGGTGGTCGGATGCCAATGTTACCATCGGCTGCCATTTGACGCAGTTTAGAGTTCTGCGATCACAACTGAAATATCCGGAGAACTGTGACAGCTTCCTAGCATACGTGTGGGGGCGTCTCCGTTTATTGTGCAGAACGTCGTTTCTTCTATTTGATCCGCCAACATCCCACCCTTACTGCCCGCCCGCAAGTTTGAATGCCATAGATCGTGGTGGGCATTGAAATCGCCTAAGATAATGCGACTGTTGCCAGTGAGTAAGGCGCTGATGTTAGGGCGGTATCCACTGGGGCAACAGGTGGCAGGAGGGATGTAGATGTTGACGATTTCTAGGTTTGCATCGCCTGATCGGACAGATAAGCCTTGACGTTCTAAAACACTGTCCCTGCGGCCGATATCGAAATCAAATATTGATATTGCACAGAGTGGTGTATGATAAATGCCAGGCCGCCTCCATTTCCGCTCTCGCGATCTTTTCTGTGGACATTATACCCAGAACAGGTCTGCAGAGCAGATCTTGCTGTGAGTTTAGTCTCTTGAATCGCAGCAATGCAGATGTTGTGCCGCTTCATGAAATCGACTATCTCCGTGATCTTGCCAGTTAATCCATTGCAGTTTAGCTGCAGAATTCTGAAGTGCATAGGGGGAGACGTCGTCACTCTGGGAGTAAGTGACGGGTGACTTCGCTTGGGTTGTGGAAGGTTAGGACCCAACTGCTGTTGTGGCCCTGGGACTGGACTTCCTTGGGTAAGCATTGGGTTACCCGGTGTATTTGGGTATGCGGCCTGGCATCATAGCGCAATGAAACCCGTCGGTGGGTTGCCGTCGCGGAGACCATAACATCTAGGAAAGTGGCACCGTCCATGGCAGGAGCTGCATTGGGCGAATGTCGCAAAAAATATATATTCTGTGATGGCAAACGGTGCAAAGGGAGATAGGGACTAAGAGTCTGTTTCCCTGACCTACACAATTGCTGTCGGAAAGGGGGGAGGGGGGGAGAAGATGGTGGCATTGCTGATGCTCGGCATTGCTCCCGACTCTACTACGGAGATTTCAGGTATGAGTGGGAGCAGACGTATGTGTTGGTGGCGCTGTGGTCGCGAGCAGCAGTGGGTACTTGTTGTGGCTTGCTGGGCAGCGGGGCTGCTGGAAGGTAGTGGGGGGGGGGGGGGGGGGGGGCGCTAAGGCGCAGACTACGGGACGTTCTAGGGCGTGAACAGCAAGGAGCCACAAAAGATACGACAATGACCTGTTAGTCATCTGTCGGAGTTGTTAGATTTATATAAATTTGGCTTCTAGCTTAAATTTATTCAAAATTTCAAAATGAAAACACAAAGTCAAAATTAATCGCTTATGTTTTATATTCAAATTAAAAATTTTCAAATTCTGTCATTATTAGTTTTCTGTATTTCAGAGCACCAGTAATATAATTAATCAGTTATTTCCAATCAGGATCGCTTTCCCCATTAAGCACACTGATTATATCCTCATCTCCTAACTATTCTCTTTCAAAACAAATTCGTCTAAAAGGTCTTAATATAGGACATTGGCCTAAGAAATGGTGTATGTTTTCCGTTTCATAGTGGTTGCAGAGTGTGCAGCCTCTATTGTACCTCCCCTCTTAATAAATTATGTCGCATCTCGCCTTGCAAACCCACATTGTGTTTGCACGAGTAAAGCTTTCTTTAAAATACTGCGCCCCTAAATTATGGTCCAGGTCAGGCATGCTTAACGAACGAAACGATATCATTTCGTTACGATAATCAACGCTAAGTGACTTCGTTCCGTTTATTAGCGTTGATTATCGTAACGAAATGATATCGTTTTCGTTCGTTAAGCATGCCTGGTCCAGGTATTTATAAATTCGATTTTCACTACTCAGTGATTTTCGCCACATTCTCACTCTGTTTTCAGCTTTTAAGTGCGATACTAATAAAAAATTATTATTTTTTCCGCCCTTACTAGGGTATTCACCTTGTCGTTGGTGTGAGGGGCTTAGCTGAACTCCATAGCGCCCAGCTATGAGGCGGAGCTGTTTAGGACTGACATCTACGCCGTTTCGCCTCCTAGGAATGCGGCGGGATGTCGGTGACCAAGAACTGCCAACCCCCTAATCCAGGGTGTTATGCGGAACGTGCATATTGGAAGATTTGCAGCCAGGGGATACATTCGGCTGTATTCGAACGGAGCCTTCTCTATACCGGGCCACCTCGGGAAGTATTTGTGGCCTTACCACAGTAAGGGGCGCTGCTGTGGCGGACGTTTCTTTCCCCGTATATAATACTGGATCGCTGAGCACGCCTTGTCGGGCAGGTGGTCGGACCAATATGAACGACTCATTACCTGATTGTAATAAGGACGATGTAAAGACGATGACTGAGTCGCAATCCAAGGACGAAAAATACGGATTAAGCGATGCGTCGGGCTCGGGGAGCGAGAGTAGAGCTCATTCAATGAACTCCTTGTTGGAGAAGCACACAAATGGAAACGGAGAAGAAGAGTTGGAAGGGTACGGAGCAGAGGAATTAAAAGAGTTCTCTTGCAGTACCGTGCAGCACTAAGAATTATACAATGCTTGGGACAGTGGTCGATCCAACATAAGCGGAGATCGAGCACTTTGTTACGCCAGCCTTAAGGGCAAAAACATCACCAGCAACCAAACCATATGCGTTCTACACAAAAGTATCTTAATCCCGGTATCTAGGCGTGCTGCGCAGCATTAGTGGAAGGATGCTGCTACGCGCATGCGTGGGCGTGTTCAAGTGATGAAACGAAAGCACATGCGTGGGTGTGTGAGTGTGGAAAAACGAAAGCAAAGTACGTATGTGTGTGTGGTGTTTGAGTTAAATGAATGGAATTCCGTTTAGATACGGGTATGTGAAGATTTAACCGAAACTCAGAAATTCATTATAAAAGTTTGTCTCAATAGTGCGTGGTCATGCTGCGGAAAAGTCGCGTGTGAAAGTAGTCAAGTCAAAAAAAAAAAAAATTTAATATATATATTTTTTTATGTGAAAAAAAAAAAATACCGATACGGTCGTACGGTTGTAGCGGCTTTTTAACACTTTATTAAAGAAACCGCAAACCCAGGGAAGAAGAAAAAAACCCTCCAACATCCTGCCACCGAATTCTCTGGCGGGACGAAGGAAACGGGCCAGAATACTTACCCGCATACATCACGGTGGAACGGCGGAATATTGCGACCGCCGATCAGTAGAGTTCGGAGAAGGGAGAGAGAGAGCGCAAGAGAGAGGATCGGCCAAAGTGACCGAAAGTGGCCGGTAGACAGCAGCAGCGACGACAGCTACGCCGCCAGCGCCCACGCAACGTCACGAAGCGACAACAGCAGCAGCAACACAGCGACATCACCATCGCCGACGGCATCAGCATTGAACGCGTTTGAAAGGGAATTTGAATACACATTTTTATTGGAATTTTCCTTTTTTTTGTATGGACTTTTGCACTATTTTGCCTCACCATTTTTTTTTTTTGAATTATTATTATTAATATTAATTTTGGTATTTTCTTGTATTTTTTTTTATAATTTTTTGTCAATAGTTTTTTTTTATTATCACATATTCATCTATTTCGTTCACTGCAGCATTTCTTTTTACATTTAGTTCGTAGTAATTTTTCTTAAGTTTTCCTAATTAGGGTTATATTCAAAAATACATAGCACTAGCATTTAATTGCCGATTTGGAGCTTCTCTCCTCGATTTTTTTTTGTAATTCTTTCTTTCTCGTTTTAAACTTTCTATTTTTATGGTTTTTTTCTATATTTCTTTGTCACTTATAGTTTTCGCGTTTTCCTCTTGGTTTTTTTATTTTTTTATTTTGTTAAAATTGCGTGTTTACCCACTCGCCGCCCGGTATCGCGAGTGAGTGATCGCGGCGACATTTAAAAACTTCATTGAACCTTTGTTCAGGCAGTAAATGGTATTTTTCTATGAGTAGGCAAAGACATATGTATATAAATTTCCCTTCCTCACAGGTCCCGCAGCTTGAAGACGCCTACAATGCTGATGTGCTGAGATCAGGTGAGTTAGAAAATTGACAATACTATTTGTGTTCCATTTCTTTACATATATGTCAATGACCGATATACCTAATGCCTTAGCCTAGGTCAGGGATTTACTTTTAATTTTGCTTAGCGTTTGAGTTTCTGCCACATATATATGAATCTGTTTTTTTTTTTTGTAATTTTAAAGATGTTAAAAGACATAGATAGATACGGCAACCATTAGGGTGTGCCTGTTCACGTACACCAGATTATTTTTCTCGTTAACTTCTTTTTGATCAAATATATTTTTCTTGTCTTTTTGGTATCAAATACTAAGTTAAGATAACATACGGGTATTTGCTTGTATATCGGTCGTTAAAGCGATAGCTAACGTTGGATTTTTGATTAGCGTATTATTGTTTCGAATAATTTTCAAATTTTTTATTTTTATTTTGTTTGTTTTTTTTTTTGGATAATTCATATATAGTGAATTCTTATATTAAGGAATTGTTAGAGTTTGAGCATAGATGTCCTTTTTTTTGTGAAAATATCTGAGGAATCACTTTTAGTAGGAGATAGGTTTGACGTTAAAATTTATAAATAAAGATATGCTTATAACGATTTGGAATTTTACGAGTTGAGCTTTTTGTTGATCACTGCAATGGAAGGCTGATTGTAAGATCTTTGGATGTGGGCGTTGCTCTGGGCTTAAGAGGGGACGTAGGGGTGATGGCCTCATAGGACTTGTAGACATACAGACTTGAGTTAGGTTTGGGGGCGCCGTAAAATTATAGGAGTCAGCACGGCGCCCATGGCTCCGCGTAAGATACGCAAAGAGGGTGGGTAGACTCCACCTGACTTGACATGCCTCCACCTTTTCCTCCTTTTTTTTTTTATTTCCCCCCCCCCCCCCCCACCCCCCCCCCCCCCCCCCCCCCCCCCCCCCCCCCCCCCCCTTTCTCTCTCTGCTCCTCTTATGTCTAATGTATCTCTTTCAGCTTTTTCTTTTCTTTTGAGCACTTGGCATGAACTCTACTTTTTTTGTTAGTGTAGTTGTTGGTAAGGCTGGTGCGCAAAACCCCACCCCGTTCGACGAGCTAGCAGGGGCTTGCCACCATGCCACACGCCACCTCTGTCTTACCACTGAAAGTCAGCTACATAACAATGGCGCCCAACGGCATAGCCCCAATAAGCTTTTCAATTTACCATAATTTCTTCTAACATACCGCTTTCCTTTTCCCCACTTTTACTACTGTTTCGTCTTTAGCTGTCCATGTTCTTCTACCTTGTTATCTCGGTAATACCGACCCTAATTTCCTCCTACCGACTTGGACAGGGACCGTCATGATAGCATCGTCGATTAGGTTCGCCTGGTCGACAAGTGTTATCATGACATGAGAATGGAGATTAGCTAGGTGACCATATCAGGGTTCCTTTCTCGGATTTGGTACGATTTGATTAGGTGGTACCTGATATGGCACTTAGCTAGAAGACGGACTTTAGTAGAGGATCGTGGCGAAATGCCCAGGCTACGTCATCGGAAATGCTGGATTTCCGATGACTGAGGTTTGAGACGTCACCACGATAGAGAGGAGTAGGGAAGTTTGGCATCCACACTTTGGGATCAGTCCACGAGCGTGTCGGGCCACACTTCCACGGACTGCATGAAGACTGACCAGACGCTAGAGATAGACAGACGTACGAATCACTCCCACAATGACCTCGTCAAGAGCAACACCCATTACACACCAAAGCAAATAAATATATTTTTTTTCAAGAAATTTGAAATTCAATTTTTTGATTTCCTTTTTGGAGAGATGGAAAATAGCAGTTAAAAATTCGTTTTTGAAGCCATAAAAAAACATATTTCCTTCATATTACTATTCACCATATAATTCATGTATCTACATAAACGAAACAATAACTGCGTCTACATATATGTACCATGTACGTGTACGAGCCGCAGAGAGTCAATGCACAAATACATGCATATATCTGAGATACTCCTATAAGTATGCAATGAGAAAAACTATAAAATTGTGCAATTGTAGTTACAGCTGAGAAGTTTGAGAGCTACTGGACTAGTAGATTCTGGAAGCGTCTAGAAGATGCGAACGAGGAACCAAAGATTATAAAAGGCGACAGATGTAGAGGCGCTGTAATTCAGTTTAATTTGAGTTGTTAAGCAGTTTCGATTAAGACGATATCTAGCGAGCAATGTGGTTATTAAGCAAGCTATTCTTTGCACAGTTTGAGTGTTATTGTGAAGTACTTTAATAAAGGCCATTTTGCATTATTACAAATTGGAGTTATTTATTCAACAGTTTAGTGATTCGAACTTAGCAGAGGATTGCAAATAAGAGGATTTGCAGAAAATTCGTTACAATTCTTGTCAGAAGAGGAATTGTTGAATAAATTCCGGAGGACAACAAGGACATGGGAAAGTTCAGTGAATTGAAGATCCAGCAACTGAAGAAGGAGTTGCAGAGCTGTGGATTGAATACAAGCGGCGTTAAAATCGAACTTCAGGCACGGCTGCGAGAGGCAATGGAAGCAGAAGGAATTGATGTGGACGAGTATGTCTTTTATCCTGATGGGGGCGAGACAACAACAAAAAGTGAAGAGAAAAACGAAAAATCGCAGACAGTTACGAGCACAGACTTGAACATGATATTGGCTGCAATAGCTGCTTAAACATCGACAGTAACATCAATGTCGTCGCAATTATCATCCCAACTAGAATCACAGGAGGTACGCATTTCAGAAATGGCGTCGCAAGTAACATCGCAATTGGAAGAACAGAAAACGTATATGTCATCACAGATGGAATCCCAAGAGACACGAATAACATCGAAGATGGAAGAACAGAAGACGTATATGATATCCCAACTGGAATCGCAGGAAACTCGTATAACATCACAATTGGAAGAGCAGAACACATATATGGCATCCCAGCTGGAATCACATGAGACACGTATTTCAGAAATGTCGACACAGATTACATCAAAGATGGAAACACAACTGAAAGAACAAGAGGCGCGTATATCATCAAAACTCGAAGCGCGTATGGACGAGAAAATAACGCAGTTTGAAGAAAAATTCGAGGCAGAGGTGGATGCGTTGAGAGGTCGTATACAGGAATTGCAACTTAATCGGCCGGCTGCTTCAGCGAGTAATACGAAGGTAAAAACTCCATCTTTTGACGGTTCTGTTCCTTTCCAGGTCTTCAAGCTACATTTTGAGAAGACCGCAGCAGTAAACAACTGGAATGCGGAAGATAAAGTTGCTGCACTGTTCGTGGCATTGAAGGGGCCAGCAGTGGAAATCCTACAGACGATTCCCGAAGGAAAGCGGAACAATTATGAAGCATTGATGGCTGCTGTAGAACGACGTTGTGGAAGCGAGCATATAAAACAGATATTCCAAATTGAGTTGCAAAACCGCTACCAAAAAGCAAATGAGACATTGCAGGAGTTTGCTTCAGATATTGAAAGATTGGCTCATCTTGCAAATGCGGACGCACCCGTGGAATACACTGAAAGGGTAAAAATCCAGAGTTTCATAAATGGCATACGGGATGTGGAAACGAAGCGAGCTACATACGCAAACCCAAAGCTGACATTTGCTGAAACGGTATCGCATGCTCTGATTCAGGAAACAGCATTGCTTCTGTGTAAGACAGTTTTCAAACCACGCCGTGTGGAAGTAGAAAGGCCAGAGTGGGTAGACACAATTTTGGAAGCACTGAAGGGATCTCAACAGAAGAATGCCGGAGTTATTAAATGTTTCAAGTGCAGCAACCCAGGTCACATTGCACGTCATTGCGATCTTGGTCCTAATAGTTCCAACCATGTGGGTGGCCGTAAACGCAAAGCTGGCGAAAATGAGCAAGAGCGTGTCGGATGTAAAGAACGAAAGCTTGCCCCGGCTATTGAATGTCCTGTGATATCTGTGTCGCAGATTGGAAGGAAATCAAGCAGTCTTACCATCAGAGGGAATGTGGATGGTAAAGAGCGTGTACTGACTGTAGATACGGGGGCATCTCATTCCTTGATTCGATCTGATTTGGTCCACAGGAGAGTAGTCATTACCTGGAGCAAGGTTGCGTACGGTCACAGGCAAGTATAATCAAGTCCAAGGCGAAGTGGTATGTGAGGTATTAATTGGAAAAATCATGGTTCTACACAAATTCGTTGTGGCGGAGATCGTTGATGAAGTCATATTGGGAGTGGATTTCTTGGTTGACCATGACATCAGAATCGATATGCGGAGAAAAATTATGCGCTATAAGAACCAGGACATACCACTTAACTTTAGTTTGGAAAAAGAGTTCAGCAGTAATCGGGTACTGGTGGAAAAGACTCGACAAAGATCACGAAAGTCAAAGGCAAAGGTTGATAGATCGAATGGGCCAAATAAATCAAAATCAAACGTACCTGCGAGAGAAAAACTGGCATTGACAAAACCTAAAAGACGCAGGAAAACGAAGCAACGAATTTCCGAGAAAGAATGCGAGGGTAGTTTCAAGCCAGAGCGCACTACTGTGGGGAAACGTGGGAACGATACTGATTATGCAAAGCAAATCCGTCCAGCACAAGCTCTACGAAGTAGTTCATCGGCCACACAACAGAGTGTGAAGGAACGAACCAGGGTATTGAGTGGTACGATGAAACACAGGTACCATGAGAACAATAATTCGAAAAGTTTCTTGGCGGGAGATTTGGTACTGTTATACAACCCTCACCGGCGGAAAGGTGTTCCATCCAAATTTCGGTGCAGTTGGGAAGGCCCGTACAAGGTTGTGAAGAAGATCAGTGATACCATCTACCGCATACAAAGCATTGAGAAACCACGGAGTAGAAGAGTGGTGCATTTGGCGATGCTAGCAGGGTTTAGATCGAGAGATTTGTCTGATCGGGACGATCAGACTTAGGTGGAGAACAGTGTTACGAATATTAGCAAAACTAAGGAGTGCTGCCAGCTCTAAGCCGATGCTAAGCAGTGACGAGAATGCACATCAATAATTCAATCATCATGTATCTACATAAACGAAACAGTAACTGCGTCTACATATATGTACCATGTACGTGTACGAGCAGCAGAGATTCAATGCACAAATACATGCATATATCTGAGATACTCCTATAAGTATGCAATGAGAAAAACTATAAAATTGTGCAATTGTGGTTACGGCTGAGAAGTTTGAGAGCTACTGGACTAGTAGATTCTGGAAGCGTCTAGAAGATGCGAACGAGGAAGCCAAAGAGTATAAAAGGCGACAGATGTAGAGGCGCTGTAATTCAGTTTGATTTGAGTTGTCAAGCAGTTTCGATTAAGACGATATCTAGCGAGCAATAGCAGTATTACTTTGAATAGTAGAGTTTCATTGAGCTATCAATCAGTGTGGTTATTAAGCAAGCTATTCGTTGCACAGTTTGACTGTTATTGTGAAGTACTTTAATAAAGGCCATTTTGCATTATTACAAATTGGAGTTATTTATTCAACAGTTTAGCGATTCGTACTTAGCAGAGGATCGCAAATAAGAGGATTTGCAGAAAATTTGTTACAATATATATAAAATCTGAAATCTACAAATATTTTGAGTTTAGTGGAAAATTTTGTTTAGGCTGCGGTCAAGGGACTTTAGTAGTCAACGACTTTCAGCAGTGCCTTGGTTGGAATTTTCCCTTGCTTTTTTTGGAATTTTTTTTAGGAATTTAAAATTAATTTCTCGCAGTAACTGACGTTTATAATTTTTTGTGAAAGTTAGGTTTCAAATTCAGTTCAAGTTTTTTACTGTTATTTCGGAATTTATCGTAATTTCGAAAATTGTTAGGTTCTCGTATTACTTTGATTTTCGAATTAATTTAGAGAACGTTACGTTTAATTTAAACTTAAGGCTATAAATTTGTTGTTGAAATCCAAAGTTAAATTTCGTGAATTGTTGTAGTTTTTTTTGAATTCAAACATAGTTTTAATTTTGCTGTCTTCAAGTATTTACTAAATTTTGAAGATTTGATTTTCATTTTTTGTTCTACATAGCTAATTTTTTTCTATTTGGAATTTAAATTTAATCAAAAATCATTTTTGTTTCGTCGAAGCTGCGGCCTTAGAAACCTAATCCCTTGAATTCTAACCCTGAATTGTTGTTTAAGTTCTAGTTTTAGCCTTTCTTTTTTTCGTCCTTTGAATTTTTTTGTCCCAAAATTGCTAGGTTACCTTTACCCTTGAATTTTAATTTAAGTCTTAGTTGGTACTTCTAAGCATTAATCTAACTTTAAAAATTATTTTGGTTACTTTTAATCCTTTTCCAATTATTCGGTTGAAGGTTCCTACTTTGAATTTTAAGTCAAGTTATCGCAATCTTGTTGTTTTTTTTATATATTGGTGGAGCTTTTTCTTTAACTTAGAGTTAAGTTTCTATTTTTATACTTTTTTGGTTTGTTTGAAGTTTAAGTTAATTCCAAAAATTTATTATCCTTCTCTTTACATCTATGTTATAAATTTTATTTTTGAATTTTTATTTTATTTTGAACGTTTTTTTTTCACATCCTTCCCAAGTTTTGGATCCATTTGCCTGTGAATTTTAATATAATTTTTAATATATATTCCTGAATCTTTAATTTAATCTTTTTTATTATTATTTTTTTTTTATTTGAATCAAAGTTTTGTATTTCATTTAGAATTTTACATTATCTTGATTATTTTTTTATCCTTTTTTGATAATTGGGTGGAATCTGTTTACTTTGAATTAAAATTTTGTCTTAATTTTTAACCCTTTTTGTTTTTGCCTTTTGTTGAATTTTAATTTAAATTCAAAAATCTTTTTTTAATCATCTTATCATTTCAAATTTTATTTTTTTTATTATTTGGTTGGATTTTTTTTCATTTAATCTAAATCCAAGTTTTAATCTTTATTTGAATTCTAATTTAATTTCGAAAGTTTCGCTTGCTTTTGTTTGCGGTTCCAATTATTGGGTTAATTTTTTTTTATTTGAATTAATTGAGTTCAGAATTCCCCGGTTTTGTTTGACTGACGTTGCGTGTGTGACATAGAGCGAGTTTGTTGCGTGAGTCTGCCTTCATGATTGACGAGGAAAACTGGGAGGAAAGAGTACTAGGTGGTTTGGAACTGTTTGTTAGAGACAGGCCGTTTACACGTGCTTTTACGCGTGCCCTTGAAAATCAGGTGGTTGGCTCACTCTTCAACCAAATAGATACAGGGATCGAACACATGGTAGATTTCCTTCCCACGGACTATTTCAACTGGTGTACAACCAGGATCTTTAGCTCGCTAGAAGAGGAGGCCGTGCGCGAAGTTAGTGTGTCCAGAGTTAGCCGGGTAATAGCGGATCAAGCCGAAGTCAGTCTGAGTTTCTCTCACAAGCTCGACGAAATCCTCGCCGAGATGTCCGCCAACGAACAGCGTGGATCACAAGGGGGCGTTGATCCTTTGGAGCAGCAGGCGCCGGGAGCCACGGCAGCTGAGGTTGCGACGGAAGCAGGGGGCACAAAGACCACTGGGACGGACACCGAGCAACTGACACATCTTATGGCAATGATAGCACAGCAAGGGGAGTTAATGGCCCAGTGGTATAATGAGCTAGGAACTATAAAAACTTGTGTAGTCAACCTCAGCGGCCGTGTCACCGACACGGAAACCTCTGCAGCTCAAGGATTGGATCATCGCTCCAATCAAGCGTCCACTCCGAACAATAGGGGGCCAGGTAGAGATGGAGCAGCGATGCAGGCCAACGGAGGAGAGCCACGAAACGACGGAGAACCCCAAAGCGCACAACAGCCACTACGTTGGAAGAAAATGGACTTAGAGAAGTGGCATATAAAGTTTGACGGGACGGACAAGGGGATTTCGGTCGAGAGCTTTCTGTTTAGGATAGAGAAAATGAGGGAACAACATCAAATCTCTCATCATCAACTGTTTACCGATTTCCATTGCCTCGTGTCAGGAGCGGCTTTGAAATGGTACTGGCAGGTGTTGGAGGATCATGCCGAAGATCCGACCTTCGGGTATCTTGATCTGAAGGCAGAACTGCTAGCCCATTTCAAAACCGCAGAGACCGACTACGAGGTGATTCGGCAAATCATGGAGCGTAAACAGTTGGCGAATGAGGGATTTGATGAATTTTATGGGGACGTGCACAATTTGACGTTTAGGCTGAGGAAACGAATATCCGAGAAGAAACTGGTCGGGATAATTAAGGGGAACCTCAAACCATACCTGGCTAACCTGACTTTCTCGTCAAAAATGGACACACTAGCGGAGCTGAAAGCTGAATGTAGGCGAGCTGAAAAGGTCATTAAAGAAAATAAGAGTAGGTCCAAAGGGGGTGTAAGTGAGCTGGTCTACCCCGACGTTACGTTCCCAGAGGAAGGGGGTAGTTCCAAGCCACTGGAAGCAATAGGGGCACAGTTTAAAAATAGGTCCAACAGTGGCCAACAAGACACAAAATGTGGCATCACGTAATGCACCTGACACAGCGCCTGCAGCCGGCTCCAAGCCAACCATCAACTCTTTCTGCCCCTCAACCTTCCACTTGATGTTGTGCTTCTCGTGTGGAATGCCGGTTGACCATTTTGCAAAGAATCCAGCGGAAGTTAGTAAGGACACGCGATGCAAGTCCAGCTTTCATAATATGGTCTGCTTTTCGTGTGGGGGGACTGCTCTTTCCGCATTTATAAGCCGCCTAAGGGAAACGGCAACCTGGCGGAGATGACCGGGGCACTCAGTCAGGACAAGGATCGCCCGGACAACAACCAATAAAAATTTTAAAAAGGGAAGGGAGTATAAAAGCTGAGAGTAGTTTAGATCAGAGAAAGCAACGGGATTTGAAGAGCCTACACATCAGGAAAATGGAGTATGATGAAGCACGTAGGAGGATATTTTGCGAAGAAATAATAAAGAAAAGGAAAACAAAAAACTTTAACAAAATACAGAAAATGAGGGAGAAGCGGAAAATGTTTTGGAGAATTCAGCATAAAATAATATCGACGATCGTTACAGTCAAAGGTGACAATAGATTTTTTGCGCAAGTCAAGATAGGGGGTAAAGAGGCACTAGCCTTACTTGATTCAGGGGCAGGAGCTTGTTGTCTGGGTAAGGATAGCACACAATTTTTAGAGGGTAATGAGGAAAGGATTCTTCCCATCACTAACCAATCGATTAAAACAGCTAACGGAGGAGATACTCCAGTGGAAGGAGTTATCACGTTATCAGTGATGTGGAATAAGATGTGTAGGGACCTAGAGTTCTTGATAGTGCCATGACTGCAACAAGAGGTTTACCTCGGAATCGATTTTTGGAGGGTGTTTGAGTTAAATTTAGTAGGCAGAGGCCCTGTAGCTCGACCAACCCACACGACCGTAGCAGAACTCGTACCCGCCGAGGGGGATTTGTCTTTTGATGCAGTACAACATGTGTTGACCCCCGACCAAACAGTAGCTCTAGAGAGGGTAAAAGCACAATTCCCGTCGTTCGCTGTCTTAGGATTAGGTCGAACCGGATTGGAAGAACATGTAATAGAAGTACGCGATGAGAACCTTCCTGTCAAACAACGCCATTACCCCATCTCACCAGCGATACAAAAACTAGTTTACGCAGAACTAGACCGAATGCTTAGCATGGGTGTAATAGAAGAATCAAATAGTAGCTGGAATTCTCTAGTATCCCTCGTGATAAAAGGGGCCAAAAATCGTCTTTGTCTTGATGCGCGTAAGGTTAATGAGCGTACAATCAAGGACGCCTATCCACTCCCTCATATCGATGGAATTCTTAGCCGGCTGCAAAATCCGAGGTATATATCAGCCATAGACCTGAAGGACGCCTTCTGGCAGATTCCGTTGGAAAAAAGGTCCAGGGAGAAGACAGCGTTCACTGTGCCAGGGAGACCCCTCTATCAGTTTACAGTAATGCCCTTTGGACTGTGCAACGCGGCACAAATAATGTGTCGATTAATGGACAAGGTTATACCCGCTGTGTTACGTGAATGTGTGTTTGTGTAGCTTGATGACTTGTTAGTTTGTTCTGAAGATTTTTCGTCCCATATATGTTTGTTAGAAAAGGTCGCTCGGTGTCTGCGCGAAGCAAACTTAACGATAAATGTCGAAAAAAGTAAATTCTGCTATAAAGAGGTCCGATACCTCGGATATGTTGTAGGGGATGGCTGTATCCGTACGGATGCCAACAAGGTAGTAGCTGTGAGGGACTTTCCTGAACCAAAAACCCCGAAGCAGTTGCGACGGTTCTTGGGCATGTCAGGATGGTACCAACGCTTCATACAAGATTGCGCGACTATTGCAGCTCTGCTGCACGACTGCCTCACTAAGGAAAAGATTAAGAAATTTACAATGACTGACGACGCCAAAATTTCATTTGACAAACTCAAACAAAGTTTGATATCGGCGCCAGTGCTTACTCATCCGGACTTTAACAGACGGTTTTATATTCAATGTAACGCATCGACAATCGCCTACATGTCAGCAAAACTAAACAAGGCTCAGAGAAATTATAGCGTCACCGAGCTGGAGTGTTACGCAGCAGTTCTAAGAGTAAAAAGATTTCGACCTTACGTGGAGGGCTTGCCTTTCACCATAATAACAGACCATGCAAGCTTAAAATAGCTTATGAATCAAAAGGATCTTGCGGGACGACTCGCTAGATGGAGTTTAAAACTCCAAAGCTTCGACTTTGATATAGAGCATCGAAAAGGCTCGCAGAACGTTGTACCGGATACCCTTTCCCGAATGGATATGGAAGGAATAATACCCTGTGATAGAGTGATGGACGTATGTCTAGACTCGCCATATTTTGACTCCGACGAATACTGCGAATTGCGAAAAACAGTGGCAGATAACAAGGACAAGGTTGCCAGACTTATGCGTATCTGACGGATACGTATATAAACGGACTTAGTTTGACCGGGGAGACGCTCTTCAAGCGGACCATGCCTGGAAGCTTTGGGTTCCGTCGGGACTAAGGCAGGGGTTGGTAGAGTCAGCTCACAGCTCTCCTTCAGCAGGACATGGGGGCATACATAAAACTTTGTCGCGGTTACGGGAAAGATATTACTGGCCAGGAATGGTCGCTGAAGTATGTAGTTATGTAAAGGAATGTGAAGTTTGCGCGGAAAGTAAAACGCAAAATGCTTTTCACAGACCGCTAATGGGAAAGCAACATGTAACCGAACGGCCTTTTCAACGTTTGTTTGTAGATTTTATGGGTCCTTATCCTCGTACGGCTGATGGTAATGTCTTCGTGTTTGTATGTTTAGATCATTTTACAAAGTTTGTGTTTTTGAAACCCATGCGGAAAGCTACTTCAGCCGAGGTGGTGAAATTTCTGGAACGAGAAGTCTTCCATATATTCGGGGTACCCGAATACATCCATTCGGACAATGGAAGACAATTCGTTTCAGGAACTTTCGCCACCCTCCTAGAAAAATACGGTACTACACATATCAAGACAGCGTTTTATTCAATCGTGAGTGAATCGGTCAGTACTACAGATCATAAGATCATTTATCGATGAAAACCAAAAGAACTGGGACCTACACATTAGCGATGCGGCGTTTGCCCTGCGAAGTGCCGTCCACTCCGCAATCAACATTTTACCCTATCAGGCCACTTTCGGTATGCCAATGACACTGCATGCAGCATCATATGAGCTATGCCGGAAGTTGGGCTCCCTGAATGATGTTGACTGCGAAGTGGAGACAAGCGGCGATAGGTTGCAATTGATTAGGAAAAAAATTAAGAAAGAGCTGAATTTAGCACACGAGCGTAGTAGAAAGGTATATGATACAAGAGGTAGAGATGTTAGGTTTCAAATTGGACAAGTGGTACACCGCCGAAATTTTAAGCAGAGTTCTCAGATTGATCATTATAATGCCAAGCTTGCCCCCAAGCAAGTCAAATTTATTGTACTAAGGGCAATTGGAAATTCGATATATGAGCTGGGTGATTCAAGTGGGAAAAAGATCGGGGTATACCATGCTAAAGACATTTTTGCGAAGTAGAGTAGTAGATATAGGTTAAATGTTATATGTTAAGTGTCATTGTGTGTGAATAACTTTTGACTAACATTTGTTTATTTATACCTATTTATTAGCACGCCTGACGATGTAATTATTTATTGACGTACCTGACAAAAATGTTCTTTATTAATTTAGTATTTATTTTTTTTAAACCCAGTGATTTTATTTTATATGGATACACCTACCTGACCATTTAGTGATTATTATACCCGCTTTGAATTATTGTTGTAATTATTTATTCCCTATTATCTAGTTTTAGTTCTTGGATTATTTACGTATTTATACATAGCCCACTGTGATATTTTTATTTCTTTCTCTGACCTTAACCCTATCTGTGATATTTACCCTAACAAATCTTGACCCTTAGTTTTTTTTAACACTGTGATATTTTATTAATCAGATGCTTAGGACCACAAGTAGATCTGTGATAGAGTAGTAGGTAGACACTTACATTACTTACATTATTTAAACGTTTTTACTTGCCCGGCATGGAGGCGTGGGTCGAGGCCACACATTGAGCTGTTAGAGAAGACAAAACGGAAAGGTGGCGTATGAAACTTTTTTATGCACACGCTCCATGAGCAGACCCCATCGGCGGATGCGAGCATGTTACGCCAGCCTTAAGGGCAAAAACATCACCAGCAACCAAACCATATGCAATCTACACAAAAGTATCTTAATCCCGGTATCTAGGCGTGTTGCGCAGCATTAGTGGAAGGATGCTGCTACGCGCGCGTGGGTGTGTGAGTGTGGAAAAACGAAAGCAAAGTACGTATGTGTGTGTGGTGTTTGAGTGAAATGTAGGGAATTCCGTTTAGATACGGGTATGTGAAGATTTAACCGAAACTCAGAAATTCATTAGAAAAGTTGTCTCAATAGTGCGTGGTCGTGCTGCGGAAAAGTCGCGTGTGAAAGTAGTCAAGTCAAGTAAAAAAAAAATTAAATATATATATTTTTTATGTGAAAAAAAAAAAATACCGATACGGTCGTACCGTTGTAGCGGCTTTTTAAACACTTTATTAAAGAAACCGCAAACCCAGGGAAGAAGAAAAAAACTCTCCAACATCCTGCCACCGAATTCTCTGGCGGGACGAAGGAAACGGGCCAGAATACTTACCCGCATACATCACGGTGGAACGGCGGAATATTGGGACCGCCGATCAGTAGAGTTCGGAGAAGGGAGAGAGAGAGCGCAAGAGAGAGGATCGGCCAAAGTGACCGAAAGTGGCCGGTAGACAGCAGCAGCGACGACAGCGACGCCGCCAGCACCCACGCAACGTCACGAAGCGACAACAGCAGCAGCAACACAGCGACATCACCATTGCCGACGCCATCAATATTGAACGCGTTTGAAAGGGCATTTAAATACACATTTTTATTGGAATTTTCCTTTTTTTGTATGGACTTTTGCATTATTTTGCCTCACCATTTTTTTTTTTTTTTTTTTTTTTTTGAATTATTATTATTAATATTAATTTTGGAATTTTCTTGTAATTTTTTTTTATTAATTTTTGTCAATAGTTTTTTTTTAATATCACATATTCATCTATTTCGTTCACTGCAGCATTTCTTTTTACATTTAGTTCGTAGTAATTTTTCTTAAGTTTTCGTAATTAGGGTTATATTCAAAAATACAATAGCACTAGCATTTAATTGCCGATTTGGAGCTTCTCTCCTCGATTTTTTTTGTAATTCTTTCTTTCTCGTTTTAAACTTTCTATTTTTTTGGTTTTTTTCTATATTTCTTTGTCACTTATAGTTTTCGCGTTTTCCTCTTAGTTTTTTTCTTTTTTTATTTTGTTAAAATTGCGTGTTTACCCACTCGCCGCCCGCTATCGCGAGTGAGTGATCAGGCAGTAAATGGTTCTTTTCTATGAGTATGCAAAGACATATGTATGTAAATTTCCCTTCCTCACAAGTCCCCGCAGATTGAAGGCGCCTACAATGCTGATGTGCTGAGATCAGGTGAGTGAGAAAATTGACAATACTATTTGTGTTCCATTTCTTTACATATATGTCAATGACCGATATACCTAATGCCTTAGCCTAGGTCAGGGATTTACTTTTAATTTTTGCTTAGCGTTTGAGTTTCTGCCACATATATATGAATTTGTTTTTTTTTGTAATTTTAAAGATGTTAAAAGACATAGATAGATACGGCAACCATTAGGGTGTGCCTGTTCACGTACACCAGATTATTTTTCTCGTTAACTTCTTTTTGATCAAATATATTTTTCTTGTCTTTTTGTTATCAAATACTAAGTTAAGATAACATACGGGTATTTGCTTGTATATCGGTTGTTAAAGCGATACCTAACGTTGGATTTTTGATTAGCGTATTGGTGTTTCGACTAATTTTCAAATTTTTAATTTTTACTTTGGTTTTTTTTTTTTTGGATAATTCATATTTTTGGAATTCTTATATTAAGGAATTGTTAGAGTTTAAGCTTTTATAGATGTTCTTTTTTTGTGAAAATATCTGAGGAATCACTCTTAGTAGGAGATAGGTTTAACGTTAAAATTTATAAATAAAGATATGCTTATAACGATTTGGAATTTTACGAGTTGAGCTTTTTGTTGATCACTGCAATGGAGGGCTGATTGTAGGATCTTTGGTGTGGGCATTGCTCTGGGCTTAAGAGGGGACGTAGGGGTGATGGCCTAATAGACTTGTAGACAGACAGACTTGAGTCAGGTTTGGGGGCGCCGTAAAATTATAGGAGTCAGCACGGCGCCCATGGCTTCGCGTAAGATACGCGAAGAGGGTGGGTAGACTCCACCTGACTTGACAGGCCTCCACCTTCTCCTCCTTTTTTTTTTTGATTTCCCCCTTTCTATCTCTGCTCCCCTTATGTCTAATGTATCTCTTTCAGCTTTCCCATTTTCTTTTGAGCACTTGGCATGAACTCTACTTTTTTTGTTAGTGTAGTGGTTGGTAAGGCTGGTGCACAAAACCCCACCCCGTCCGACGAGCTAGCAGGGGCTTGCCACCATGCCACACGCCACCTCTGTCTTACCACTGAAAGTCAGCTACATAACAACTTGGAATGGGCCCATGAGGCGGTAGAAGTAGGTCAAAGGCAGTTCAAAAGGTTTGCTGCGAAAAAACCCTCGGTTCTGCAACCGGTACGAGGAGAAGGAAGCGTCGAATGGCATAATGAGGAGGCAACGTTCGGCGGAAGGCGACAAGCCTGCTTTCAAGAGGCAGAAAGTAGTCCTAGTCCAGTCCTAGAACCTCGAGGCAGGGCAGTTGCACAGACAAGACTAGTAGGGCCAAAGCTGTAAGACAGATGTGCCCCAATAGCGAGGTAGCAAGTACCTCGAAAGCTGCGAGTCAGAGGGAAGTTCCAATTACGGAAGTAGGAGATAAGCCAAAGGGAGATAACGCTAAGACTCCGGCTTTCTCGGAGATGCTAAAGGGAGTTAAGGCTAAGACTCCGGCTTTCTCGGAGGTGCCAAAGGGAGATAACATTAAGGCTCGGGCTTTTCCCGAGAAGATGAGTGATGTGGCAAAGCAGTCACTGACTGTGGCGCTGGATGATCGTAGTAATTCTTTCGGACAAATGAATACTGAAAGGTGGAGATCTGTGGAAAGGGAACTTATTAGTTTAATGCTTAAGACGATGCGGGAACAACCAAGTAAGCCCCTTCCAACCTTTGATTCGGGGGGATGGTATAATGGTGTGAAGTTGATAGCGTGCGTCAATATCCCGAGCTTGCGGTGGCTGGAGGAAGTGGTTCCAAAGCTCCAAAGGAAAGGCGCGAACGCGCGGTTTAAGGTGGTGGATAAAGCGCAAATCCCCACGGTACCAAAAGTTATGGTATGGATACCATGCGTGATGAAGTCGGAGGATACACTGCGACTTCTACAGAATCAGAATCCGAACATACCGACATAGGATTGGAAGGTACTTACTGTATCTCGGCCTACCGAAAATGGTCAGTTCTACATCTTCCAAATAAACAAACAGGCGGAGGATATTTTGTACACGCAGCTTGGCAAATGTCCTTTGGCACTGGCAAAATTTACATGCTACTCAGGAAAAGAAGTCCCGAGGATAAAAACCCTAACACGCTAGAGGTGGAGGTCCGCGACGTCACCACGAAGGTGTTAGAATAGGACCAACCGCCAAATAGGGCTGTGACTCGCACAGAGGAACACCCGGCAGTTACGAGAGGCTGAAGGGTGCCTCGAATACTCTAAACCAAAAGGGCAAGGGGAGGATGACGATGTCACGATGAAGGTGCTGGAGGGGGACAAACAGCCCAATGGTGCTGCGAGTCTTATAGATAAACCTCCAACACTGTAAAGTGGCGTCGAGCTAACTCCTCCTAACCCTTGAGGAGGGTTCGTTTGACGTCCCGCTGATCCAGGAGCCGTGGCTCTCATCGGGAGGAAAGGTTTCTGTACTTAGCGCGCGGGTTTGGCGTTTGCTACGCGCAAACGGAAGGACCCGTGCGAGCTGTAATGGTAAGGAAACAGCTGCATTCATATATGCTGCCTAATTACACCACTGAGGACCTCGTAGCGGTGGCCGTTGAGCAAAAGAATAAGCAGGCATTTATCCTGGCCTCCTGCTACATGGCCCTTGCTGCGGAGGTTCCACATATGGATTGCAAAAGGCTAGTACAGGAGGAAGGGCGCAAAGGGCGGTTGGTCATAGGCGCAGATGCAAATGGGCATCACAATGCGTGAGGAGGAGCAGATACGAACGAGAGAGGAGAGAATCCCTATTTTGTTACATCGTGAAAACCAATTTACAGATAGCCAACAGGGGAAATGTCCCTACATATATTGGTCCAACATCCAGCAATGTTCTGGATATTATATTGAACTCCGAGCGTGATATATCAAGGTATGATTGGTTGGTTCTTGATAGACCATCCTTCTCCGACCATGCGTATATCAGCTTCAGCATCCCCCTAAAGAGGGTAGAGAAGGGAGGAACCTTTAGAAACCCTAGGTCAACGAACTGGCCTAAATTCTGGGACAAACCAAAGAGGTAGCCAATGTGGAGGAACTGGAGGAGTCGAATGAATTCCTAACAAGGACGCCTACTACTGCGTATAACAAAGCTTGCCCTGTAAGAAGATTCGGAGAAAAAGCAAAGCCGCCATGGTGGAGCAATGAGCTGGGTCTTCTAAGAAGACAGGTAAAAGAAATGTTTAAGCTCGCAAAGACCGCGGAAAGCGAAGCGTGTCGGGACGAGTACAGGGATCTTCTGAGGATCTACAAGGATGAAATTACCAGGGAGAAGAGAAACTTATGGAAAAGTTTCTGTATGGACATAGAGTGCTCCAGCGAAACAGCACGGTTGAAAAAAGTCCTAGCAAGGGGAAACATAGTCCAGGGACTAATAAAAAAGAGAACGGGGAATGGTCACGTAATAGTGAGGAATTCCTTGAGGTGCTTCTCGACACACATTTCCTATCGAGGGACGGTTTAGAAGAGCCAGCAGACATCACTCACACTTCGATCACGGAGCTAGTTGTGCCGGGCTTGGTGACCGATACCAAGATAGAATGGGCAGTGAAGACGTTTTCTAAGTTTAAATCGCCGGGCTTAAAATAATATTCTATGGAAGCATAAGGCTGAATCATGTACCGCACTCCTGGAGAACTGCTCGTGTAGCTTTCCTACCAAAGGCGGGGAAGATCGGTCACGTGTATCCCAAAGACTATAGACCCGTTAGCTTAACATCATTTCTGCTCAAAATCTTTGAGAGACTGATAGATATGTACATAAAGTCCAACGTGGATGAAAAGCTGCTCTCCACAACACAGCATGCATACACCAAAGGCAAGTCGGTAGACACCGAATTGCATAGGGTGGTAATAAGCATAGAGAAATCCCTGGAATATAAGGAGTATGCTCTAGGAGTCTTCTTGGACATTTCCGGGGCTTTCAATAATGTTTCAAAATGGGCGATTATGGATGGTCTTAATTACATTAAAGTACATCCTGCCTTAATCAGATGGATCGGCTGCATGTTAAATTGCAGAAAAATTACATCACAATGGGGATTGTACGAGACCGTGAAATCAGTGAACAGGAGCACGCCGCAGGGAGGGGTGCTATCACCTCTGCTGTGGACGCTGGTCATCAACCAACTGCTCAGGCGATTCGAAGAGGGGCCCGTAAAACTTACGGCTTACGCAGATCACGTTGCAATTGTCATAAGTGGAACGTGCCTTCCAACGATTAGTTCTTTGATGGATCGGGCGCTTCGGGATATTCATACCTAGGCATCTAATGTCGGGTTGAAAGTAAATGCGGAGAAGACGGATATGGTCTTATTTACAAAGAGGTACAAGGTTCCAAATTGGATCAGGCCTAAGTTAGGAGGGTGACCTTACAGGAGAAATCTTGCACAAAATGTCTAGGAATCATCCTAGACAGTAAGCTGTCATGGAAGCTCAACGTGGAGGAGAGGGTCAAGAAGGCCTCAACGGCACACTATGCATGTAAAATAATGCTGGGGTGTTCGTGGGGCTTATCGCCCTCTCTTTCTCATTGGGTTTTTACAGTTATTGTAAGCCCTATTCTATACTATGGAGTTCTTGTTTGGTGGAAAGCCACACAAAAAACAACATACCTCAAAAAATTAGAGGGGGTATGCAGACTATCGATGCTTAGCATTACGGGAGCCCTGAAAACAACCCCGACGGCTGCACTCTGTGCCATTCTGCACATTCCACCTTGTAGACCTGGTAGCAAAGAACATAGCATTAACAACCGCAACCAGGCTCGGTGCCTCGGGGCACTTTGAGCGCCGACCATATTGCCATAGTAGTATAGCCTCATCAATCACAAGACGAACAGACTACCTGATTCCCTATCTGCGATTCGAGGGAGATCTTAAGGCCACAATAGAGGTGGACGGTTGGCGCAAAGGTTCGCAAATTGCGGACGATGCGATACATGCGTACGCAGATGGTTCCAAAGTAGTGGAAGGAGTAGGGTCTGCGGTATACTGTGCTGATCCGAAAATAAGCAGGTCCTATAGGCTGCCGGATTACTGTAGCGTTTTCCAAGCGGAAATATTAGCCGTAACCAAAGCAGTAGAAACCCTGGAAGAGAATAGCTTAAGCGGCAACCGTGTTAACTATTATATTGACAGTCAAACAGCAATTAAGGCAATAATCTCGCATAGCACAGCATCTAAATGCGTGTTAGAGTGTAAGCAGTCTCTGGAGAGAATCGGGACAGGGAGAAGCATACATCTATATTGGGTCCCAGGGCAAATGGGAATAGATGGGAATGAAAAAGCGGACGAACTAGCTAAAAAGGGCGCATCCCTTGAAGCTTGCTCCGTAGACGTCCCAATTAGACTGGGCGAGATTAAGCGAAGGCGAGAGGTGCACATGATCGACCAAGCGGGAAAGGCGTTGGTTCAAGGGCGGGCGGCAAAGTGTTTATGTGTAGGTCTTACAACCTTAGACTAACAAAGTTGCTTCTATCATTAAAAAGAGAGGACTGTAGACTCATGATGGGTATTCTGACTGGGTACTGCCTTCTGGCGTCACATGCCTTTAAATTAGGCTTGGTCAGTTATAGCAGATGTAGGAAGTGCGGGTTGGAGGAGGAAACGATCGAGCACGTTATGTGCTCGTGCCCTGCACTTTCCAGACTAAGACTCCAGCTATTAGGAGTGATACAGTGCTCAGATCTAGAAGCAGCAAATGGCTTAAGTCCTAGGAAGCTTCTAGTATTTGCCAAGAGGACGGAGTTATTTTATAACATAGGTCCTGGTTTTTGATAGGGTTTTTCAGTTTGGTCGTTAAAACAAATTTCTGGTAACACTACGGACTCAATCAGTTTATGTGAGGTCCTCATGGACCGGTCAGCTCAACCTAACCTAACCTATTATTTTTCCATGCTTCCCTTGTCGTCTCTTCATTCCAAACTAGGTTCGCCTCATTTCCCAAAGCGTTTAATCTCTGTGTCCAAAATACATTTTTGTGTAAAACTTTTTTTTGACAATATTCTTGGAAATCTATTTTCACTATATTCAAACAATGTCTTGTAAGCGTACCTCAAATGCAGATTTAGTGTGTACAAATGTCCATTTGCCATATCTGATTCCAGCATTATTGCGTAAGTTTGAATGCAGTTGGGGAGCCTATAAATTCTTTTGAAGAAGTAACATTGCAATTTGCCTACCTCGCTAAACATTTCAGAACCCCATATTTGCGCTGCATACCCTTGTATAGCTCTACAGATCGCATTGTACATTTGCCATTTTGCCTTCATTGAAATTTGGTCGTTATTTAAATACGCACCCCAAGTTGCATTTATGCTTGCCTTCGCAGAAGCATTCCTGTTTTCCAGATGCTATGTAAATACCATTTTTGGTGTGAGCGTTACTCCTAAATATATATATTCAGATACTATTTTCAGTTCTTCCCCTTTGTATATCCACCTTTCCCTGTTAGACAGCCTACCTCCTTTCCTAAACATCATAACTGCTGATTTGGCTAAATTTACCTCTAAATTCCAACTGTCGCAATATGTTTCAAGGTTACCAATCATCGGACAAAATTACTATATCATATAGCAGCAACCTTATGTTCAGTTCTTCTATTTGCAAACCACCCCTAAATACTCATGCAAGTCATTTAGATGTAATGCAAATAGAAGAGGGGAGAGTAAACAGCTATGTTTGATACCAGAAATTGTGTTAAAGCTATCGGACACTTCGCTTCCGTTCCAGACTACCAAATTGTGGTCTCATCTTCTTAGTTTGTAAATAAGTAATTTTCTAGAGATTTTATCGAACACCGCCTTAAGATCTATGAGCACAGCGTATACTTTCTTTTTTTCATTAAATTTCAACATTACGATGGGGGCTAAATTGTAAAGGTTTCCGGATGTGGAATAGTTTTTACGAAATCCTGCTTGATACTAAGACATGATATTATTGTCTTCAACCCAACACGACAGCCTTTCATTGAGCACACCCATCATTATTTTTATACTCAGTTGAGCAGAGCTCACAGAGTATATTAACTTCGATTGGATAACGGTTGGTTGTACAGCAATAAAGGAATCGAGATAGATATAGACTTCCATATATCAAAATCATCAGTATCGAAAAAAAAATCGATTGAGCCATGTCCTTCCGTCCGTCCATCAGTCCGTCTGTCCGTTAACACGATAACTTGGGTAAATTTTGAGGTATCTTGATGAAATTTGGTATGTAGGTTCCTGGGCACTCATCTCAGATCGCTATTTAAAATGAATAATATCGGACTATAACCACGCCCACTTTTTCGATATCGAAAATTTCGAAAAATCGAAAAAGTGCGTTAATTCATTACCAAATACGGATTAAGCGATGAAACTTGGTAGGTGAGTTGAACTTGTGACGCAGAATAGAAAGATAGTAAAATTTTGGACAGTTGGCGTGGTACCGCCCACTTTTAAAAGAAGGTAATTTAGAAGTTTTGGAAGCTGTAATTTGGCAGTAGTGGAAGATATCATGATGAAATTTCGCAGGAACGTTACTCTTATTACTATATGTCTGCTTATTAAAATTAGCAAAATCGGAGAACGACCACGCCCACTTTATAAACAATTTTTTTTTAATTCAAATTTTAAAAGAAAAGTTAATATCTTTACAGTATGTAAGTAAATTATATCAACATTCAACTCCAGTAATGATATGTTGCAACAAAATACAAAAACAAAAAAGGAAATTTCAAAATGGGCGTGGCTACGCCCTTTTTCATTTAATTTGTCTAGGATACTTTTAATGCCATAAGTCGAACAAAAATTTACCAATCCTTGTGAAATTTGGTAGAGGCTTAGATTCTAGGACGATACCTGTTTTCTGTGAAAAAGGGCGAAATCGGTTGAAGCCACGCCCAGTCTTTATACACAGTATGTCCTTCCGCTCGGCCGTTAACACGATAACTTGAGGACAAATCGATATATCTTTACTAAACTCAGTTCACGTACTTATCTGAACTCACTTTGCATTGATGTAAAAAATGGCCGAAATCCGACTATGACCACGCCCACTTTTTCGATATCGAAAATTACGAAAAATGAAAAAAATGCCATAATTATATACCAAATACGAAAAAAGGGATGAAACATGGCAATTGTATTGGTCTATTGACGCAAAATATAACTTTAGAAAAAAACTTGGTAAAATGGGTGTGACACCTACCATATTAAGTAGAAGAAAATGAAAAAGTTTTGCAGGGCGAAATCAAAAGCCCTTGGAGTCTTGGAAGGAATACGGTTCGTGGTATTACATATATAAATAAATTAGCGGTACTCGACAGATGATATTCTGGATCACCCTGGTCCACATTTTGGTCGATATCTCGAAAACGCCTTCACATATACAACTAAGGGCCACTCCCTTTTAAAACCCTCATTAATACCTTTAATTTGATACCCATATCGTACAAACATATTCTAGAGTCACCCCTGGTCCACCTTTATGGCGATATCTCGAAAAGGCGTCCACATATAGAACTAAGGCCCACTCCTTTTTAAAATACTCATTAACACCTTTCATTTGGTACCCATATCGTACAAAAAAATTCTAGAGTCACCCCTGGCCCACCTTTATGGCGATATCTCGAAAAGGCATCCACCTATAGAACTAAGGCCCACTCCCTTTTAAAATACTCATTAACACCTTTCATTTTATACCCATATCGTACAAACAAATTCTAGAGTCACCCCTGGGCCACCTTTACGGCGATATCTTGAAAAGCCGTCCACCTATAGAACTAAGGCCCACGCCCTTTTAAAATACTCATTAACACCTTTCATTTGATACCCATATCGTACAAACGAATTCTAGAGTCACCCCTGGTCCACCTTTATGGCGATATCTCGAAAAGGCGTCCACCTATAGAACTAAGGCCCACGCCCTTTTAAAATACTCATTAACACCTTTCATTTGATACCCATATTTTACAAACGCATTCTAGAGTCACCCCTGGTCCACGTTTATGGCGATATCCCGAAAAGGCGTCCACCCATACAACTAAAGCCCACTCTCTTTTAAAACACTTATTAACACCTTTCGTTTGATACCCATATTGTACAAACGCATTCTAGAGTCAACCCACTTTTATAACGATATTCCGAAAAGGCGTCCACCTATAGAACTAAGGCCCATTCCCTTTTAAAATACTCATTAACACCTTTCATTTGATACCCATATAGTACAAACAAATTCTAGAGTCACCCCTGGTCCACCTTTATGGCGATATCTCGAAAAGGCGTCCACATATAGAACTAAGGCCCACGCCCTCTTAAAATACTCATTAACACCTTTCATTTGATACTCATATCGTACAAACAAATTCTAGAGTCACCCCTGGTCCATCTTTATGGCGATATCTCGAAAAGGCCTCCATCTATAGAACTTAGGCCCACGCCCTTTTAAAATACTCATTAATACCTTTCATTTGATACCCATAAAGTACAAAATAAATTCTAGAGTCACCCCTGGTCCACCTTTATGGCGATATCTCGAAAAGGCGTCCACCTATAGAACTTAGGCCCACTCCCTTTTAAAATTATCATTAACACATTTCATTTGATACCCATATCGTACAAACAAATGCTAGAGTCAGGCCTGGTCCAGCTTTATGGCTGTTCGGCCTGGGTGCGTCTGAAACCGGCAGTGGGTAGGCGCACACGGGTCGATCTCGGAAGGGATGGTTCACTCAAAATAGACAGAGAAGAAAAAGAGAACGCAAAGAGGATTTCCTCGTTATAATAGAGTATTTAATTAAATTGAAAGGAAATATACAATGCAAAGGTGACCAGTGATATTTTACCTGTATAACAAAGTACGGCGTTGATCCTTGGACGATGCGTATCGTTAGGCGGTTGATCGAAAAAGCCACACACACAACCACCCTTACGTATACGTGCATAGGTGCTGACAACCTGCACACACACACACATGCATGTGTGTGAACCGCATGCATGTGCATGCATGCACCGAACTATGGCGTGAGTGTGGGTGGCTGGAAATATTATTAAAACGTTAGGGAGGGGCGCCGTCAATCAAGTGAAAGTTAGGCATTGGGCCTAAACATGCCGCCCCCTTGCGGTACGCAACCTCACAGTCCTCCAAGGATCACCGACCGTAAAGAAGAGGAAAAAATAAAAACTTATAACTAACTTAATATAACGACGGCCAGTCCGCCGGCTTGGCAGCACGCACGATGAGTTGCATAACGTGCAGGCATGAGTGTTGATGCCTCGGTCATTCGCCACTCTTCCCGTCCTGGTTAGAGGTTGACGAGCCATGGTTGCCTAAAGCTAGGAAAAGCTAAAGAAAAGCAGTAAGAAGATATATGTATGTGTTGATATTTCTTGCCGTTTAAAAAAAAGACTCCATTTATTTAAAAACGTACTATTTAAATGTATGAACTTAAACAATAGGCTAATATGTTGAAGATTCCAGGCTGGTTACGTATGAAACAAAAGATTTTTTTTTTCACTCCATAAATAAAAATATAAATAAATAAACGTGTAATATATTCTAATTTACGAATTAGGCTTCTGGCCGTAATGAATATAATAATAATAATAATAATAATAATAAAAAGTAACCCCTAAGGTGTCGTAGCACCCACCCGATTACAGGGTTTTAATGTTAAATTGGGTTTAACCGAATGAGGTTAGGAAGATGCAAGAACCTTTTCATTTAGCTCCTGCCGGAGAGTCAGATCGGCTGGGTTCCCGAGAGCACCCACCCGAATATTGTGCTCTGCGCGAGCAGGGGTCCGAACGAGGGCGGCAAAACTCCTGGCGTTATCACCTCGGCATATACGTCGGCGCCAAGAACCAGCCGGATCGGTGTGGAGGCATAAAACTGCAGGTCTGCCAGGCGGATATGCTCGTAGGGAGCCGCCGTGCTGGAGTCGATACTGTGCGATGGACTGATGCGCTGAAAATCGCTGATGTACACCGCGTGGGTAGTCACCGTCTTGCTGTTGCCGTATTTCCCGCGGAATCGGATAAAACAGCCGAGCTCTCCGGCGGCGTGGGTGGTCGGCAGTGCTAAGTCCTGCGCCAGGCTGCGGTCGATCGTTGTGCGGGGGAAACATGCATCAATAAGTGCACGCACAAAATCGCCCCCCGGCTTCCACCTTCACGACCGAAGTTGGCGTAAGACTAGCCATTGGTCGCAAAGTGGGACCCGAGGTAGTGTTGCTGATGGGATTACCGTTACGGCCAGTCTACGCTCATGGTTGCTGTCGTTGTAAGTGGAATTACTCGTGCGATGTCGCTGGCGTGGCCGAATGGCCAGTCGACGTTCGTGGCTGATTGGATGACTTTGCGTGTGTCGTTTATTGAGTGAGCGGGAAGGCCGTGGTCCCGCGCCACTCTGGCTCCGTCTTTCATGGGCCAACAGGGGTCGGAACGGCCGTGGGTCCGATCCCCCGATGTACGGTTGTGGCGACTTTGTGGTTGCTTCCGCCTGGTGATTTTCTGGTGCGTCGCGATAAAAGGCTGACTCTGAAGCGTGAATGGATAGCACTTCTTCCGTCTCTTCTCCTGCGTGGTGGGACCTACTCTCTCTGGGTGCCCGTATCATTTCGCGCTCTTCCTCTTCCTCCTCTTCCACTTGCTGTGCCCAACTTTTATAGGGCTCTGGTTGTCGTGGAAGATCTTCCATCGGTAAATGTAGTGTGGTGTGGTGTGGCCGACCACATCGTCGACACCTGCCGTCGCTGGAACAATTCTTAGCGCGATGTATCATCGACAAACAGTTTTGGCAATAGTTAAGGCGTATGATCTCGCGCAACCGCTGCAGAGGGGTCTTCGCCCGGTAGACAGTACACGAGCGAATGGGGTGTTGAGCGTCACATAGAGGGCACGGCTTCGGGTAGCGACCGGCCTGGCGCTCGGTTCTTTGGTGCAACGATGCGTAGCGAGTCATTCTATGCAGAGTGGGAAAGAAAACAAAAAGAAACTCATTTACTTATAATGCCTGTGTCACGCGTTCGGTGGCGAGTAGACCCTAATTTGATTATCGAGATTAGGAAATTTTATTAGCTCGAGTGTAGGGGGAAAATCATCTGTTGCTGCAAAAAATATATTTGGCGCACATTATGTTCATGGCCTCTTTCCCTGCACGTCATGTGTCTGGGTCTTTAGTGCCTTATTTTGTTTAGTTTGTGTCACCCGGTAGCGTTTTAGTTAGCCACGGGCACACTAGTGCTGCAGAAAAATTAGCATTTACGATTTTCGGTTCGCACATTCTGGTACCGAACCGGGTAGAAAGTGTATAGCGTGGGTTCTTTTGAGTCGGTGTTATTTGTGTTGTTGGTGCTAAGAACCAACAATTTTCCTGCCCGCCACAAAAAAAAAATGTTTGGAACGCGAAATTTTATACTATATAAAGGAAAAAATAAAAAATCTTCGTTTTGGAAGAGGGGGGAGATTTATCAAATGTATAATTTTTTTTTATTTGTTTGTATTGCCCTCCGCTTATTTGTTCAGCCTTCCCCCAAGTAGGCTTGTAGTCCTGTTAAATTGATGGCCTTTATCAAATGGCACGGTTCCCGAAGGGTATTTTGCTCCGGTACCGATTTTTCCGGAAACGGGTTTTTGGGTACCCGCTTGCATCTTTTTATGCATCCCTAATATGATGTGCATTTAAAACTCAGCATATATATGTACATACGTTGGTACAAGTATATGGGCAGTCAGTGCACGGACTTTACCGCATTGGTAGATTGACCAACCTTTTTGACCAATTTTTCATTTTCTACTACTTTTACGACTTCTGCCACCAAAGCTTAGATTCTACCAATATTTCGGTATTTTCGCACTGAAAACGTATACTTCGACATTTTAAAGTATTGAATTGCCGAGCCCACCCAACTAGCGTTAGGAGGTGATACTGACCAAATCAGTCAATTTTGAAAAATTGGACAACTTAACAGGAAATAAATTTTTTGATGAGACAAATAGCGTTTTTTTTTTTTTTTTTAATAATTTGAAGGAAAAAAAAAAAGTTTTACGTAAACGATAACATGCCGAAATCGGTTATTTTGTGGAAGTACTTTTGGTACTTTGGAATATTGTTGTTGTGATTAGACGTTTTGGTGCATGTTGGTCAGTATTTCACACTCACGGTGAGTCACAAAAAGTGAATATCGTATAGGCATAAGCTATGTAGGTATATACAAATGTACATGTAATTTTGTCTTGTTTACGTGTTTTAAAGGTGTCATTTCCTTGAAATGCGCGTTATTTGTTTTACAATACATTATTAATTGTTTGGTACAAATATGAACTGTAGCTGTTGTTTTCTTGGTAAAAACTACCAACTACTACTATTTTCATTTTTTCGTCTACTACCCTTCCCTTTTTAGAATTCCGCTCACTGGTACCAGCATACCAACGGTAAAGACAAAAAAAACGCACATTCATACATACTCGTGTATAGAATGTAAAATTCATATGAATTGAAACAACGGGAAACGTATCGAGTGATTTTCCGTTCTTTCATTTCATTTCTTACTACGGCGTGGCGTACAACCAGTTCGTATCATCGTATGGAACAAATGTTCCTTTGAGATTTGAGATTTAGGTAACCTTTGGCCTCGTGCCTTTGGCCGAGTGCGTATGTTCGGTGGCAGACCGTGGGTCTGAGGTAGGTTTCTGGTGTCCTCGCTCGGGGTGAGCGAGTGAGTTGGGTGTGATTTGGTGTCCTCGCTCGGGGTGAGCGGGTGAGTTGGGTGTGATTTGGTGTCCTCGCTCGGGGTGAGCGGGTGAATTGTGGGTTTGATTTTTTTGAAATTTAAAATAAAATAGGCCGAAGGCCTTTATGTTCTTTGGCAGATAGCGGATCTGCGGTAGGTTATTGGTTGGCCTCGTTTCGGGTGAACAAGAGCTGGGTTTTTGGTGGATTATTGATAGGGAGGTGGAGTTCGGAAAGGAGGGAGAGAAACGGAGGGATTGTTATGAGGAGCTCTTGGCCTTCTCGCAATCCATCTCCTCCGTTGGAAGAAGGATCAGTTTGACCAAAGATCGTCTGACTTGACCCTTCTCTGTTATGAGGTCAACTACGCGAACTCGGTTATCTTCGCCGGGGTGTACATTGACGACTCGACCTAACCTCCATTCGTTGGGAGATAAGTTGTCCTCTTTGAGGACAGCGAGATCTCCCACTTTTATATTTTCTTTGGGATGCTTCCACTTCACTCGGTTTTGAAGTTCGGATAGATATTCCACCTTCCATCGTTTGCAGAAAGTGTGATGGAGGGCTTTGAGTTTCTGCCATCGATTGATCATCGAGGCAGAGCTCTCACTGGAATCTGGTTCTGGTGGAGCCAGCAGGTGGCTGCCGGTTAGGAAATGTCCTGGGGTTAGTGGTTCCTGATCCGTTGGGTCATTTGGACTAAGAGGCACGCCTCAATTCGGCACAAAAGTGTTTGGAACTCCTCCATAGTATACTTATGGGGAGACGCGACCTTTTTGAAGTGGCTTTTGAAGCTCTTCACTCCCGCTTCCCACAGGCCGCCCATATGTGGAGCGGCGGCGGGAATAAAATGCCAATTTAATCCTTGTTGGCTGCACTTGGAGACTGTCTTATCTCGGCTTTCTGCCAGGAAGGCTTTAACTTCGGATCGTAAAGATCTCGACGCTCCGACAAAGTTTGTACCATTGTCGGAGTAGATGTTTTTCGGACATCCTCTTCTCGCGATAAAACGCGAAAAGGCTGCGAGAAAGCATGGAGTACTAAGGTCACTAGTGGCTTCTAAGTGGATGGCCTTAGTGGAGAAACAGACAAAAAGGCATACGTAGCCTTTTGACAGTCGACATCCCCTACCGCGGTAGCTTTTGATGTCGAAAGGCCCCGCAAAATCTACCCCGGTATTGGTGAACGCGGGGGTAAAGGTAGTACGTTCGCAGGGAAGGGTACCCATAAGTTGGGACTGCGCCTGCTTCCTGTGAATAATGCAGGTTTTGCAATTGTGGATGATGGCTCTGATCATTGTCTTGACATTCGGAATCCAATACTGGGTTCGAATAAGGCGGAGCATGAGCTGGTTCTCGCCATGAAGGGAATCATGATGAATCATCATGACTGCAAGGCGAGACAGTCTGCAATTGTAAGGCAAGATGATCGGATGCCGCTCGTTATATGACATGTATTTTGAAGCCCCTAGACGCCCCCCTGTTCTGATAATATCATCTTTGTCGATATATGGGTTGAGTGACAGTATTTCACTCTTTCGATCGATAGGTTCCCTATTTTTCAATTTTAAATATTCTGTCCCGTAAAATTGTTTCTGGCAGACTCGTATTAATGCTTGAGTCGTTGCCTTAATCTCATCGGCTGAGATTATACACGACCTTTCGTGGAACATTGCTTTAGTTTTTGGGTGAGTTCGTTTATAAAATCTCCTAACATAGGATAGAACCTTTAAAGCCCTGGGTAAATTTGAAAAACGGTCGAGAATATCTACCTGATCTACCCTTGTCGTGGCATATGTTTGTGCCCTCTTCTCCTCAACGGACGTTTTGTATTTAATTAAATTGAAAGGAAATATACAATGCAAAGGTGACCAGTGATATTTTACCTGTATAACAAAGTACGGCGTTGATCCTTGGACGATGCGTATTGTTAGGCGGTTGATCGAGAAAGAGGCCGGTTGTGCCGTTGATGACAACCGCTAAGCCGCGAAAAAAGTCCTCTGGTATTAAAGAGGGGAAAAAGCCACACACACAACCACCCTTACGTATACGTGCATAGGTGCTGACAACCTGCACACACACACACATGCATGTGTGTGAACCGCATGCATGTGCATGCATGCACCGAACTATGGCGTGAGTGTGGGTGGCCGGAAATATTATTAAAACGTTAGGGAGGGGCGCCGTCAATCAAGTGAAAGTTAGGCATTGGGCCTAAACATGCCGCCCCCTTGCGGTACGCAACCTCACAGTCCTCCAAGGATCACCGACCGTAAAGAAGAGGAAAAAATAAAAAATTATAACTAACTTAATATAACGACGGCCAGTCCGCCGGCTTGGCAGCACGCACGATGAGTTGCATAACGTGCAGGCATGAGTGTTGATGCCTCGGTCATTCGCCACTCTTCCCGTCCTGGTTAGAGGTTGACGAGCCATGGTTGCCTAAAGCTAGGAAAAGCTAAAGAAAAGCAGTAAGAAGATATATGTATGTGTTGATATTTCTTGCCGTTTAAAAAAAAGGCTCCATTTATTTAAAAACGTACTATTTAAATGTATGAACTTAAACAATAGGCTAATATGTTGAAGATTCCAGGCTGGTTACGTATGAAACAAAAGATTATTTTTTTTCACTCCATAAATAAAAATATAAATAAATAAACGTGTAATATATTCTAATTTACGAATTAGGCTTCTGGCCGTAATGAATATAATAATAATAATAATAATAATAATAATAATAATAATAATAATAATAATAATAAAAAGTAACCCCTAAGGTGTCGTAGCACCCTCCCGATTACAGGGTTTTAATGTTGAATTGGGTTTAACCGAATGAGGTTAGGAAGATGCAAGAACCTTTTCATTTAGCTCCTGCCGGAGAGTCAGATCGGCTGGGTTCCCGAGAGCACCCACCCGAATATTGTGCTCTGCGCGAGCAGGGTTCCGAACGAGGGCGGCAAAACTCCTGGCGTTATCACCTCGGCATATACGTCGGCGCCAAGAACCAGCCGGATCGGTGTGGAGGCATAAAACTGCGGGTCTGCCAGGCGGATATGCTCGTAGGGAGCCGCCGTGCTGGAGTCGATACTGTGCGATGGACTGATGCGCTAAAAATCGCTGATGCACACCGCGTGGGTAGTCACCGTCTTGCTGTTGCCGTATTTCCCGCGGAATCGGATAAAACAGCCGAGCTCTCCGGCGGCGTGGGTGGTCGGCAGTGCTAAGTCCTGCGCCAGGCTGCGGTCGATCGTTGTGCGGGGGAAACATGCATCAATAAGTGCACGCACAAAATGTAATCGCCCCCCGGCTTCCACCTTCACGACCGCAGTTGGCGTAAGACTAGCCATTGGTCGCAAAGTGGGACCCGAGGTAGTGTTGCTGATGGGATTACCGTTACGGCCAGTCTACTCTCATGGTTGCTGTCGTTGTAAGTGGAATTACTCGTGCGATGTCGCTGGCGTGGCCGAATGGCCAGTCGACGTTCGTGGCTGATTGGATGACTTTGCGTGTGTCGTTTATTGAGTGAGCGGGAAGGCCGTGGTTCCGCGCCACTCTAGCTCCGTCTTTCATGGGCCAACAGGGGTCGGAACTGCCGTGGGTCCGATCCCCCGATGTACGGTTGTGGCGACTTTGTGGTTGCTTCCGCCTGGTGATTTTCTGGTGCGTCGCGATAAAAGGCTGACTCTAAGCGTGAATGGATAGCACTTCATCCGTCTCTTGTCCTGCGTGGTGGGACTTACTCTCTCTGGATGCCCGTATCATTTCGCGCTCTTCCTCTTCCTCCTCTTTCACTTGCTGTGCCCAACTTTTATAGGGCTCTGGTTGTCGTGGAATATCTTCCATCGGTAAATGTAGTGTGGTGTGGTGTGGCCGACCACATCGTCGACACCTGCCGTCGCTGGAACAATTTTTAGCGCGATGTATCATCGACAAACAGTTTTGGCAATAGTTAAGGCGTATGATCTCGCGCAACCGCTGCAGAGGGGTCTTCGCCCGGTAGACAGTACACGAGCGAATGGGGTGTTGAGCGTCACATAGAGGGCACGGCTTGGGGTAGCGACCGGCCTGGCGCTCGGTTCTTTGGCGCAACGATGCGTAGCGAGTCATTCTATGCAGAGTGGGAGAGAAATCAAAAAGAAACTCATTTACTTATAATGCCTGTGTCACGCGTTCGGTGGCGAGTAGACCCTAATTTGATTATCGAGATTAGGAAATTTTATTAGCTCGAGTGTAGGGGGAAAATCATCTGTTGCTGCAAAAAATATATTTGGCGCACATTATGTTCATGGCCTCTTTCCCTGCACGTCATGTGTCTGGGTCTTTAGTGCCTTATTTTGTTTAGTTTGTGTCACCCGGTAGCGTTTTAGTTAGCCACGGCCACACTAGTGCTGCAGAAAAATTAGCATTTACGATTTTCGGTTCGCACATTCTGGTACCGAACCGGGTAGAAAGTGTATAGCGGGGAATCTTTTGAGTCGCTGTTATTTGTGTTGTTGGTGCTAAGAACCAACAATTTTCCTGCCGCCACAAAAAAAATGTTTGGAACGCGAAATTTTATACTATATAAAGGAAAAAATAAAAAATCTTCGTTTTGGAAGAGGGGGGAGATTTATCAAATGTATAATTTTTTTTATTTGTTTGTATTGCCCTCCGCTTATTTGTTCAGCCTTCCCCCAAGTAGGCTTGAAGTCCTGTTAAATTGATGGCCTTTATCAAATGGCACGGTTCCCGAAGGGTAATTTGCTCCGGTACCGATTTTTCCGGAAACGGGTTTTTGGGTACCCGCTTGCATCTTTTTATGCATCCCTAATATAATGTGCATTTAAAACTCAGCATATATATGTACATACGTTGGTACAAGTATATGGGCAGTCAGTGCACGGACTTTACCGCATTGGTAGATTGACCAACCTTTTTGACCAATTTTTCATTTTCTACTACTTTTACGACTTCTGCCACCAAAGCTTAGATTCTACCAATATTTCGGTATTTTCGCCCTGAAAACGTATACTTCGACATTTTAAAGTATTGAATTGCCGAGCCCACCCAACTAGCGTTAGGAGGAGATACTGACCAAATCAGTCAATTTTGAAAAATTGGACAACTTAACAGGAAATAAATTTTTTGATGAGACAAATAGCGTTTTTTTTTTTTTTTGAATAATTTGAAGGAAAACAAAAAGTTTTACGTAAACGATAACATGCCGAAATCGGTTATTTTGTGGAAGTACTTTTGGTACTTTGGAACATTGTTGTTGTGATTAGACGTTTTGGTGCATGTTTGTCAGTATTTCACACTCACGGTGAGTCACAAAAGGCGTATAGGCATAAGCTATGTAGGTATATACAAATGTACATGTAATTTTGTCTTGTTTACGTGTTTTAAAGGGTTCATTTCCTTGAAATGCGCGTTATTTGTTTTACAATACATTATTAATTGTTTGGTACAAATATGAACTGTAGCTGTTGTTTTCTTGGTAAAAACTACCAACTACTACTATTTTCATTTTTTCGTCTACTACCCTTCCCTTTTTAGAATTCCGCTCACTGGTACCAGCATACCAACGGTAAAGACAAAAAAAAAAAAACGCACATTCATACATACTCGTGTATAGAATGTAAAATTCATATGAATTGAAACAACGGGAAACGTATCGAGTGATTTTCCGTTCTTTCATTTCATTTCTTACTACGGCGTGGCGTACAACCATTTTAATGGCATCGTAAATAAACCATATTTTCAAAAGATTTCCCACATATATCACAAGAGTAACCTTCGTCGCACTCGTTATAATGGGCCATATTAATAAGGGGATCATCATCCAATGTACTGCCGCTGATATCGTTGCCGGATTGTGTCGGGGCTTATTAGCCAGAGAAGGTAATAAAAGCTCATCGTTATGGCGACGCATATGCTCATCATAAACTTCTTTAGTATGAAAGCTTGCTGTACATAAATCACACCAATATTTTACGTCCTCATTTGCTGGTAAAAGCGGTTTTATGTTGATTTAATGGATCAACGTCTAAAAGGGTACGATCGCATATATCGCATGGATAACTATCACCTTCGGGCCGATGAGTATGAAGATGTACATCAAGTTCACGAGGCGAATGGACAATAACTGGGCAAAAGTCACATTTGAATGGCGCTATATTTGCATCCATAAACAGCATTTGTTCATAAAAGGTGTAACTAGGCCTGAATTCTTTATTGTTTTGTTCACAAAATAGACGTTCTTGCTTTTGCTTAGGATAATCGAAACGTAACTGTGATATTCGGTTGGATATCTGTATAGTTGTGACATCAACCATATTTCCATTTGCTGTAACGCTTCACCACGTTTTTCTTTACTACTAGTTAATTTAGAGACTCACCTCGGTAATCGCCGATTTGAGGTGGAATGATTGGCTATCCGCTGACTCGATCACGCTTACGCCTTTTCCTCGTGGAGGCTTCTTACCAAACTGTGGATGACCTTTCTTCACACCAGATTCAAATGAGATTAGACAAATACGTGTACGTGTAGACCAATGTTGGTCAGATAATTTTCGGCAGTTCCGGCGTAGTAGTGCACACTAGGAGGAAGTTCTCAAACACGAGAATGTGGTGCCCAAATTGATAACACCTTTCTTGGATTAGGTTATGGTTTATTCTTTATTTCCCTGAGGGGTGATTTTAACAACTGCGGTTGAACAAAATACTGTGGTTGTACGATATGAAATACCCGTACTGATGCGCGATTATCGCAAAGTTTATATGGCAAGATTCACGTTTTTGATAATATACAATTGACGCGAGCATAAAATGGATATAACAATACAATACCGTATGTAAATTGGATGTTCCTCGCACAGTGTTGCTTGGTAGAAAAGGTGATGATTTTCCAGGAAAACGATGGTTCGCACGATAGCACAAATCGCAATCTTTCAACAGCACTTTGATTTCCAAAAAAAACTCTGCAACCGGGATATTCGTATTTAGATAATTTGCGCGAAACAAAACTTTATTTAGGAGAACTTGTCTTTTTCAGGCAAAGATGACAACAATTATATGAAAAATTTACAAGACCAAAAGGTGGTTGTTTTCTGACAGATGTCGATCATGCCAGATCGCCATCCTGCATTTGCGGCGAATTAAATTTGGTGGATTTTCGCGGTGGAGGCTGCCACACGTCCATTAGTGTTCCCAATAGGGAATTTAAAGGGTAAATACAATTCATGGATTATGCGGGTAATTCACTATAATACAATTCCATAATAAAATACAGTACAAGATACGGAATAGATATAAATTCATGGATATACGTATGTACAAAAGAGAGATGGGACGGTTGGCAGCCTACGCCGCGTAAACATCCTGGCCCGCCTAGGCGTACTAAGCGCCTAACGTGTGCTGCAGCTCGGTCAGAGCCCGAACTGCTTCTTGAATTAATATTTTTCCAACTTTATGTTTGTAAGTTGACGTGCGCAATCCGGTGGCGGTGCATCGTATAGTGCGATTTTCGACATTTGATGGCCGTTGAGGTTGACATGCGTTCGAAGAACGCTGGGTGGCTGGTGGCTGGCGATGTCGACGATGAGCTGCGGAAATGCGACGGTGCAGCTCCGGGCGGCGTGATGTCGGACGAGCCTCCTGCTGTGGTGGAACGGCATATGACGGGTGGCGACCTCCGGTTTCCCGGTGTAATAGGGTATGATGGGGATGCCCGCAGACCCGGCAGCGTTCGGTGGAGGTGCACTCGTCGGTGCGATGGGACAGTGCCAAGCAGTTGGTGCAATATTGATGTGCCCTAGCGATTAGTGCGCGTTGTTGCGGTTGCATGGCCAAGAAGGCAGGGCACCTCAAGAGGGCGTGATGCCGCATACACAATCGGCATTTCCGGTAGTCGGCCATCGCGGTATTGGTGTGTCGTGGCGGGGCTGTGGGCACTACGACTCGCGATTCAAGCGAGCGGCGTGGTGCGGGAACCGGAGGGCGCTGACGATCCATCTGTGAAAGAGAATATGAATGCGTATTAGTGGTATGTCTGAGAGGAAACGCCAGGTTAGGGACTGCCTGTGAGAGATACGGGATGATTAAGTTATGCTCTGAGATGGTATCGATAGGTAATCTTAGTGGACTGTAGTTGGTTGGGGAGATGGGAGGGAACCGTGGGGTTCTGAGTCGAATTCCGCTGGTGGCAGGAAACACAATTTTGTGATAGGCCTGGTGAGCACACCATTTTGCGTGCGTACGTCGACGACTCGGATATGGCCGTCTCTTCCTATATGGGTGTCTTCCACGCGTCCTAGGCGCCATTCGGTAGGGGGTAGGTTGTCTTCCTTAATGACGACTAGATCGCCGATTTTAGGGGGAGGTTGAGCGGTTTGCCATCGATAACGCTTGTGTAACTCCATGAGATAGTCATTCTTCCAGCGTTTGCTGAATTGATGATGTAAAACTTTCAACCGGTCCCAACGGTTGATCATAGAGAGGTGTTCATAGTTCGGCTCGGGGATGGCGAGAAGGGGTGCGCCTCGGATAAAGTGGCCAGGTGTGAGGGCGGTGAGATCCGCTGGGTCCTGGGAAAGCGGGGAGATAGGGCGAGAATTGAGAACGGCCTCGATGCGAATTAATAGAGTCGAGAATTCTTCAAAGGTGAAGCTGTGCGTTCCGGCGACCCTTTTAAGATGGGTTTTAAAGCTTTTGACGGCAGATTCCCATAATCCGCCCATGTGGGGTGCGCCTGGGGGTATAAATTTCCAGTCGATGCCTTGTGGCGCATACTTTTTGACAATATCTGTCGAGACTTCGTTGAGGAAGGTGACGAACTCTACTTCGGTAGCTCGCTTAGCACCAATGAATGTTGTGCCGTTGTCGCTCATCATTTGCTTCGGGTACCCTCGACGCCCTACAAACCGGGCGAAGGCAGCGAGAAAAGCCTTGCTAGTGAGATCCGAACACAATTCCAGGTGGATCGCCTTGGTAGTGAAGCAAACGAAAACGGCCACATAACCTTTTACGAGGGTTGGAGATCGGAGCATCGAAGCTTTGATGTGAAATGGGCCGGCGAAGTCTACGCCAGTAGTAGTGAAGGGGGGCGCGAAAGTGCATCGTTGGGGGGGTAAAGCTGCCATTATTTGGGATTGCGTTTGTCGCTTATGAATGGTGCAGACTTTACATTGGAATATACATTTTTTCAGCTGAGGTTTGAGTCGGGGGGTATAGAATTCCTGCCTCATAGCTTGTTGCAGGAGGCGGAGGTCCGCATGGAGGAAGCTCTCGTGTACAAACCTTATATAAAGGGTAGTAAATCTAGCCTTTTCGGGGAGAATGATGGGATGACACTCATTGTAGGTCATGTCGGCATTTACTAATCTTCCGTTGGCCCGGAGGATCCCGTTTGTATCCAGGAAGGGGTCAAGGGCCAGTAGGGGACTTCGCTTTCCGATTGGTTTTGAATTTTCGAGAGAGGCTCTTTCGGAAGCGAAGAATCTCGACTGAGTCAAGCTCAGCAGACGGGTTTTCGCGCGCATGACGTCGGCGTAAGAGAGGGCGGATTCGCTAGGGGTACGATTGCCTCCTACAGCATTTCTAAGCCGAGTTACAAATTTCAACATGTACGCTGTTATGCGTAGGGCGCGGGGATAGGAGGAGAACCGTTCCAAGAAGTCTTCGGACTCTTCCGCTGCATGCAGTGATTCGACTCGGCGAAGTTCGGGGGGTACAATATTCCTGGCCGTTGGTGTTGGCCAGTCCTCGGGGGGTCGGGAAAGCCACTCTGGGCCGTTCCACCATAGCGATGAGCTAGCTAGCTCGAGTGGGGTGCATCCTCTGGTGCCCATATCTGCGGGATTATCCTTGCTGCGTACATGTCGCCAAGTGGCATTGCCGATGAGGTCGATGATCTGCGCAGTTCGATTGGAGACATAGGTTTTCCAGGAATGGGGTGGTTTCTCAAGCCAGGCTAAAACGATTTCAGAGTCAGACCACAGGGTTAACTTTCGCTGATTGAGGCCGAGATGGGATTGGACAACTGCGACTAACTTGGCTAATAAGACCGCGCCGCATAACTCTAGTCGTGGCAAACTTACGGTTTTTAGGGGGGCCACTTTCCCTTTAGAGACTAAAAGGTGAGAGAATACTTGAGTTCCTACGGTGGTTCTTACGTAGAGTGTCGCGCAATAAGCCTTTTCCGAAGCGTCGCAGAAGCCATGGAGCTCAACTGGTTTATCGGGGTGGTAATTTGAATATCCGAGATCGTTGGGAGATTGTCGGCGAACTGCGCCCACTTGATGAGACGGAGGGGTTTCACAGGCTCATCCCAGTCAGTCCCGTCTAGCCATAGCTCTTGCATCAAGACTTTTGCTTGGATCATAATTGGCGTTAGCCACCCTGCGGGATCGAAAAGTTTCGCAAGTTTGCCGCTTCGTGGCTGCAGTGGATGCCGGATTTGAGTCGACGGTATACGAGAATGTATCCGTTAGGGCGTTCCACTGGATGCCCAGGGTCTTGGCTGTGCTAGTCTTTTCGAACTCGAGAAAGTTTGTTTCCAGCAGATCAGTTTTCGATATTTTTTGGAGGATGTTGGGATGGTTTGCCGTGATCTTTTTTAGGGGAAAGCCGGCTGAATTGAGAGCATCTATAGTCTCTGTTAGGGATTGCTCGGCTGATTGAAGATCATGACTGCCAGATAAAATATCGTCAACATACGTCTCGGATTTTAGTATTGGGGCTGCGCGTGGATGGGAATCGGCTATGTCTTTCGCCAGCTCGTGTAGAGTGCGAATAGCCAGGAAGGGCGCGCAGTTAACCCCGAAGGTGACCGTTTTTAACTTGTAGTCCTTTATTGGACTATGTTCGGGGGTTCGGAATATTATCCGTTGATAGTCTCGGTCCTCGGGGTGCAAGAGAATTTGGCGGTACATTTTCTCGACGTCGCCATTAAACACATATTTATATGTTCGCCATTTCAGCAACATAAGTCGGAGATCGGGTTGGAGGGTTGGTCCGGTACATAAAACATCGTTGAGGGAGTGACCGGAACCCGACTTTTTGGAGGCGTTGAACATAACTCTGACTTTTGTTGTCTTTTTGTCTGGCCTTACGACTGCATGGTGAGGGAGATAGAATGAGCAGTATTTACCCAGGGATTCTATTTCGTTGGGACTGCATTCTTCCATGTGGCCTAGGGACATATATTCTTCGAGTACCTGGTCGTACTGCTGCTTGAGATCGCCCTTTTTTGAGAGGGAACGTTCCATGCCGTGGAACTGTCGTAGGGCTGCAGTACGGGACTGACCTAGGTCGATATCGTTCGGAAATGTTGGTTTAAAGGGGAGCCGAACCATATATCGACCGTCATCCATGCGAGTGGTTGTGCTTTGATAAAAGTCTTCGCACATTTTATCTTCTGGGGTTTCCACTCGCACTCTGGGTATTTCTTCGATTTCCCAGAATTGCCTTAGCTGTTCATTCAGCTGGGCATTCGTCACTTCCCACGCTTGAGAGGAGTGTGATCCGACCTTTTCGGGGGTTTGGCCACTTATTATCCAGCCAAATATCGTGTTTTGTGCTAGCAGTGTGGGCGAGATCTTTTCTATGCCATTTAGCATGATTTGAGGGATAAGATCACTGCCTAATACCAGATCAATTTGGGAGGGGTTATGAGTGTTCTGGTCTGCTAGCTTGAGATGGGACCATTTACGCATTTGGTCATTATTTAGCCGGAGTGTTGGGAGTTGCCTAGTGAGTCGAGGTAGCACGATTGCCTGGGCCTTTATTTTTACCTTGTGGTCCTTCGAGCCGGATCACTGGCTCGTATGGAAGTTTCATTAGACGACTAAGCCGTCTAAGGGGGGAGTATGTTTAAGCGACTTAAACTATGAACATTTTTCGGTCGTTTATTTCAGTAGCCATTGAGTGTGCTTGTAATTCTCAACTGGTTAGTGAAATATTCTAAAGACATAGTTTGAGGTTTTTAATTAAAATCGAGGTTCTTCGGATGGTGTGCTAATACATCAGAGCCCAGTGCTCGCCTCCATATCGCACTTTGAAGGGGTTCTTCAAATAGAAGATGAGGTGGCTCATTAGAGCGAAACCTCAGAGTGCCCAACGCTCGCCCCAAATTAAATAAATAAAGGTTTTTCTTGTAGAAAATGGGGTGCCAATACCTCAGAGCCGTCCCGTGCTCGCCTCCATATCACATTTTAAAGGGTTCTTCAAATAGAGGATGAGGTGGCTCAGTAGAGCGAAGCCTCAGAGCCCCCAGTGCTCGCCCCCAAATTAAATAAATAAAAGGTGTACTGATGCTATGCATCGTCCCATGACTTAAATACACCAATAACACTAAACCTACCCAACTCAATAAATGGAACACATTAAATCAAAAACCCCATAAACTCAATACAGTCCATTAATAATAATAATTTATAAATTTAAAAAAAAGTGAATGCTTGGTGGGAGTTGAACGCGCAACCCCGGGCGTTTGGTCGGGTACGTCAGCCACTGTGCCACGACTCATACGCTCACAAGCACATAAAATTACTCATTTATAACTCTTATTAAACTGCTCGCCCTCAATTGCCCAAAGCTTAGACATAATTATTTTAAAAGGGGCTGGTTTCGTCAATGGCGACGAAGGACCATTAGTTAATTTAGAGACTCACCTCGGTAATCGCCGATTTGAGGTGGAATGATTGGCTATCCGCTGACTCGATCACGCTTACCCCTTTTCCTCGTGGAGGCTTCTTACCAAACTGTGGATGACCTTTCTTCACACCAGATTCAAATGAGATTAGACAAATACGTGTACGTGTAGACCAAGAATTCCAACTGCAAATGCTTGGTAGTTACAGGTGCTTGGACTATGTAGTGAACAGCTGATGTTGGTCAGATAATTTTCGGCAGTTCCGGCGTAGTAGTGCACACTAGGAGGAAGTTCTCAAACACGAGAATGTGGTGCCCAAATTGATAACACCTTTCTTGGATTAGGTTATGGTTTATTCTTTATTTCCCTGAGGGGTGATTTTAACAACTGCGGTTGAACAAAATACTTTGGTTGTACGATATGAAATACCCGTACTGATGCGCGATTATCGCAAAGTTTATATGGCAAGATTCACGTTTTTGATAATATACAATTGACGCGAGCATAAAATGGATATAACAATACAATACCGTATGTAAATTGGATGTTCCTCGCACAGTGTTGCTTGGTAGAAAAGGTGATGATTTTCCAGGAAAACGATGGTTCGCACGATAGCACAAATCGCAATCTTTCAACAGCACTTTGATTTCCAAAAAAAACTCTGCAACCGGGATATTCGTATTTAGATAATTTGCGCGAAACAAAACTTTATTTAGGAGAACTTGTCTTTTTCAGGCAAAGATGACAACAATTATATGAAAAATTTACAAGACCAAAAGGTGGTTGTTTTCTGACAGATGTCGATCATGCCAGATCGCCATCCTGCATTTGCGGCGAATTAAATTTGGTGGATTTTCGCGGTGGAGGCTGCCACACGTCCATTAGTGTTCCCAATAGGGAATTTAAAGGGTAAATACAATTCATGGATTATGCGGGTAATTCACTATAATACAATTCCATAATAAAATACAGTACAAGATACGGAATAGATATAAATTCATGGATATACGTATGTACAAAAGAGAGATGGGACGGTTGGCAGCCTACGCCGCGTAAACAACTACGATATTCTACATTACATTTGTTATAAAAGCATGGATACTGCTGGACCATTGATAACAGTCTTGTGGTGGAGACATTATTCCAAAGGGATTATTAAGGCCTAGAAAATTCTTTGGCGCCGGTATGATTACATCCAAGGATGTACCACGGCTACTTGAAGAGTTTTCATCAGATTAAGAGTCGCAATTTCGGCTACTGTCATATTGCTTCGAAGCCGCTTCAGCAGCTACTTTTTCTTATATGTATTTGATAGAGTGAATGCTTTACGTTTACGACTTGTGCGCCCTGTGGATATAGATGGTGCTTTGTTTATGTAAACAGGTTCAGTTATATTCGATTCAACAGTGGTAATAGCTACAGTAGGAGGTTGATGATCAGACCCACTTTTATCATCTTCTATGTTTGTTGGACATTGCGACGCCACTGACGACGGAACATTCGGCGAAATATCTTGTAGTTTTACATTTTCTTTCTTAGACATCTGAATAACTTTATTCACGATATTTGCATAATTTGCGTTCTCATCATCTGAATCCAATATTTTTTCAGACACAATCGCTCAGAGTTGATCTGTTTTTTAGCTGATTTCGGTCTCATACTATTACTAGTATTCAGTATTTCGTCATCAGTATGGAATTCGCAAACATCCAAAGAAGTTTTAAGTTTAGGTGATAAGGGTGGGCTCTTCACAATATCTCCATAGCTTGTGTAACTGTTGTTGCAAGATGATAATAGTTTACCGATTATCGGACTGTATGTGTTTGGTATTGGAGTTTTCATAGGCTTATTACATCAGCTGCGGTGATATACACGACAACAGTCATCACATGTTCCAACAACGTCCTCTAATTGAGTGCGCTTACAAGCTACACACATGTGTGAATTTCCATTGCCACTACTACTTCCCAATCGTCTCATTTGATCAACACCACACCATAAATCTGAATTATCATCAAAACGTAACAAATACTGGAATTTATTTATGCTATTTCTTTCGGTACCAGCGCTACTACCGATTACTGTACCAAGGTACTGACGGTCATCGTCTTTGCGAATAAAAACATCTTCACCCAAAGAAAAAATAAACTTAGCCGCTGCCGTGCTTTCGGTTATAGCTTTATTTGTTGAACATTCTTGGGTTTCCTGTGCTGGGGATGTTTGCGATGGTGGTGGTGAACTATTTTTTGGAGTAGTAGGTGGTGCGTGCGGAGTCGCTGTTGTCGAATCTGATTCATCGACTACCAAAGTGGCGCCGTTAGTGATTTAAGAGTCGGCTTGAATTCCACTACTCACAGCTGGATCTAGTACTACTTTATAATGAATGGCGGGTATTATTGGTGAAGGTTGCTGTGGCGCATGAGTAGCTGATGAAAACGTATGAGCAGCAGAGGGAATTGCAGGGTTTGCAGTTATTGCATTTGAATCTAAAGCTGTTGGTGGTAAGCTATTATGCGTTGCTAAGGAATCACTATAATGATTATTTATACAGATATATATGCGATCTAATACGAGAGTAGAGTTTGATGTGGTTGTCGGAGCTGGTGAGGAAACCATTGTTGATGTAGTAGTTGTTGCATCAGTAACAGCTGTATCCTCATTAACAGTATTAGACAATATTTTCGCTGCACTACCCACATGGTCATTTGCCAATGACATGAAAAATTGATGTTGTGGTTGGACATCATCATGCGTTATCTGCATTGGTCCTGTTGCTCCTGATGAAGCAGGAAAATGTTGTGTGAAATGAGTCGGTAATAATGTTGATAACTGATGTGTATAAGAAGGGGTTTGATGTGGTGCATGGTAAAATTGAGGAAGTTGTATAATGTCATCTTGAGTTGTAGGATCAACCCCTTTTGTAAGATTATATATATGTTGCTGTGGATTTTGATGAACTGGCGTTGTTGACATGGAAGGAGGGACATTCGCTCCAACGGTGCTGTAATATATCGGTGCAGATGATTGTAAACCAGCAATGGCTGTACGGTAAAAAGTTTTTTTTTTCAAAGCGCTAGTCAATTGGACTTGATTTGGATCGTAAAACGCTGAAACTCCAGGTGCGGAGATTGGGGAAAGATTCGTATCAACATGTGTGCCACTGTTTCCACACGTTCTGATCGTCTGAAGTTGAACTTGCGCAGGTTTGCTGATGCGCAGACAACTTATAGTTGGGGTCATGGTAGTATTATGTGATGGATTTCCTTAGTGTCTAGGGTGTGCATGATTTTGAACAGACGTATTTTCTGCATGGACATACACCCCGTAAGGAGAGTTGTTATTCATTTTTATCTGCTCAAGGATATTGTTCCGCAACTTTATCATTTAGTGAATATTCACTTAAAATTTCATTAGAACTTAAAGAGCTAAGCCCGATTGACGACCCAACTATAACTAAGTTGTTTTATATTAATAATTATTCGATTAAACTCAAATATTTGCACCCGAAATTGTAGTTAAATCCGTCAGCCATTTTTCACTACACCGTTTCCACCATTCTGCGAGAGGCAACGTCTTTCTTCATTGTATTATAAAAAGATAATACTGAATACCGACTTCTGTGCATATTAGAAAGGGTTGTATTTGATTTGAAACAATGTTCGTATCATCGTATGGAACAAATGTTCCTTTGAGATTTGAGATTTAGGTAACCTTTGGCCTCGTGCCTTTGGCCGAGTGCGTATGTTCGGTGGCAGACCGTGGGTCTGCGGTAGGTTTCTGGTGTCCTCGCTCGGGGTGAGCGAGTGAGTTGGGTGTGATTTGGTGTCCTCGCTCGGGGTGAGCGGGTGAGTTGGGTGTGATTTGGTGTCCTCGCTCGGGGTGAGCGGGTGAATTGTGGGTTTGATTTTTTTGAAATTTAAAATAAAATAGGCCGAAGGCCTTTATGTTCTTTGGCAGATAGCGGATCTGCGGTAGGTTATTGGTTGGCCTCGTTTCGGGTGAACAAGAGCTGGGTTTTTGGTGGATTATTGATAGGGAGGTGGAGTTCGGAAAGGAGGGAGAGAAACGGAGGGATTGTTATGAGGAGCTCTTGGCCTTCTCGCAATCCATCTCCTCCGTTGGAAGAAGGATCAGTTTGACCAAAGGTCGTCTGACTTGACCCTTCTCTGTTATGAGGTCAACTACGCGAACTCGGTTATCTTCGCCGGGGTGTACATTGACGACTCGACCTAACCTCCATTCGTTGGGAGATAAGTTGTCCTCTTTGAGGACAGCGAGATCTCCCACTTCTATATTTTCTTTGGGATGCTTCCACTTCACTCGTTTTTGAAGTTCGGATAGATATTCCACCTTCCATCGTTTGCAGAAAGTGTGATGGAGGGCTTTGAGTTTCTGCCATCGATTGATCATCGAGGCAGAGCTCTCACTGGAATCTGGTTCTGGTGGGGTTAGTGGTTCCCGATCCGTTGGGTCATTTGGACTAAGAGGCACGCCTCAATCCAGCACAAAAGTGTTTGGAACTCCTCCATAGTATACTTATGGGGAGACGCGACCTTTTTGAAGTGGCTTTTGAAGCTCTTCACTCCCGCTTCCCACAGGCCGCCCATATGTGGAGCGGCGGCGGGAAAAAATGCCAATTTAATCCTTGTTGGCTGCACTTGGAGACTGTCTTATCTCGGCTTTCTGCCAGGAAGGCTTTAACTTCGGATCGTAAAGATCTCGACGCTCCGACAAAGTTTGTACCATTGTCGGAGTAGATGTTTTTCGGACATCCTCTTCTCGCGATAAAACGCGAAAAGGCTGCGAGAAAGCATGGAGTACTAAGGTCACTAGTGGCTTCTAAGTGGATGGCCTTAGTGGAGAAACAGACAAAAAGGCAAACGTAGCCTTTTGACAGTCGACATCCCCTACCGCGGTAGCTTTTGATGTCGAAAGGCCCCGCAAAATCTACCCCGGTATTGTTGAACGCGGGGGTAAAGGTAGTACGTTCGCAGGGAAGGGTACCCATAAGTTGGGACTGCGCCTGTTTCCTGTGAATAATGCAGGTTTTGCAATTGTGGATGATGGCTCTGATCATTGTCTTGACATTCGGAATCCAATACTGGGTTCGAATAAGGCGGAGCATGAGCTGGTTCTCGCCATGAAGGGAATCATGATGAATCATCATGACTGCAAGGCGAGACAGTCTGCAATTGTAAGGCAAGATGATCGGATGCCGCTCGTTGTATGACATGTATTTTGAAGCCCCTAGATGCCCCCCTGTTCTAATAATATCATCTTTGTCGATATATGGGTTGAGTGACAGTATTTCACTCTTTCGATCGATAGGTTCCCTATTTTTCAATTTTAAATATTCTGTCCCGTAAAATTGTTTCTGGCAGACTCGTGTTAATGCTTGAGTCGTTGCCTTAATCTCATCGGCTGAGATTATACACGACCTTTCGTGGAACATTGCTTTAGTTTTTGGGTGAGTTCGTTTATAAAATCTCCTAACATAGGATAGAACCTTTAAAGCCCTGGGTAAATTTGAAAAACGGTCGAGAATATCTACCTGATCTACCCTTGTCGTGGCATATGTTTGTGCCCTCTTCTCCTCAACGGACGTTTTGTATTCGGTCTCTTGTGCTGGCCAGTGGGAATTGTCTTCTTGTAGCCAAGAAGGCCCCTGCCTTCACAACGAATTGTTGACCAATTCTGATGCAAGTAGTCCTCTGCTTCCTAGATCCGCTGGATTAGATTCCGAGTCCACGTGAAGCCAGTCCTTGCGACCGACCATATCGATGATCTTAGTGATTCGGTGTGCGACGAAGGTTGACCAGGAACAGGGCGGCTTTCTTATCCATGCGAGTACGATGGTTGAATCCGTCCAGAGGTGAACTTTTGCTGGCCCCAAATGAATGTTTCGGAATATTGATTCCATGATTTCTGCGAGCAGCACGGCGCCGCAAAGTTCTAAACGTGGTAGTGAGATGGTTTTCACTGGGGCTACTCGGGTTTTGGCTAGCAAGAGATCTGTGAAAATTTTATCGTCCCTTTTTACGCGCATGTAGATTGCTGCTGCATACGCCTTTTCCGATGCATCGCAAAAACCATGTATTTCGATGTCGTCCTCGGGCGTAAAATTTACCCATCGCGGTATCCTAATGTTATCTATTTCGTTATAGTGTTGGGTGAAATTTTCCCACCGTTCTGAGGTAGTTGGGGAGAGAGGTTCGTCCCACCCGGTGCCCTCTAACCAGATATGCTGCATTAGTATTTTTGCCACTATGACCATTGGCGCAAGCCAGCCTCAAGGGTCGAAAAGTTTGGCTATAGCGGATAGGATTGCGCGTTTGATGGTGTTCTCGCCATTCCTTAAAGCTCCTGCTGTAAAGTAAAACATGTCTGAGTCCGCGTTCCATCGTATTCCGATTGCTTTCACCGAGCTAGCCTCTTCAAACGCTAGGAAGTCCTCGCTGAGCAAATCCGTTTTGGGGATGTCCTGAAGGATTTCCTCACAATTTGATGTCCACTTGCGCAATGGAAAGCCAGCTGAGTGTAATGCTTCGCGAATCTCGTTTCTTGCTCTGATGGTTGACGCTATTGTATGCCCTCCAGATAAAACGTCGTCGACATACATACTTTTGCGTAATATACCCGATGCTATTGGGTGGGTATTTTCTACATCATCAGCCAATTGTAGAAGTGACCGTATCGCGAGGTAGGGGGCGCAGTTTACACCAAAGGTGACAGTCTTTATTTCGTAAAGACTGATGGGTTCGTTGGGGGATGTTCGATGGACAATTATTTGAAACTTGGCGTAATTATCGGTCACCCAAATCTGCCTATACATCTTTTCTATGTCGCTATTAAAGACAAAGTGGTACAGTCTCCAACGTAGAATTAAAATGGGCAAGTCTGCTTGGAGTACTGGACCTGGGTGGAGTATGTCGTTTAGACTAGTGCCATTTGCCGTAGGACTTGACGCATTGAAGACGACGCGCACCTTGGTAGTGGTACTTTCCGCCTTTACAACGGCGTGGTGGGGCAGGAAATAACTATCGGAATCGTCGGATGGAATATTGTTTTTGATTTTTCTCATATGTCCAAGCGTTTCGTACTCGGATAACACCCGAACATACTCTTTCCCTAACTCTTGGTTTTTCAGTAATCGTCCCTCATTTCTGAAGAATTGTGAACATGCGCGCTTTAGGGACGGTCCTAATGCAATCTTCTCAGGGTAATCCTGCCTGAATGGTAGCGAAACTGTATATCTTCCACTTTCATCACGTTTTGTTGTGTCCTTAAATAATTGTTCACAATACCTTTCTTCTTCATTAAGCATTTTGTTTTTGGGAAGATTTTCTACCTCCCAGAAAGCTTTTAATTGGTTGTCCAACGCAACCTCGTTGTAGAATGACATGATGCTCGTCGTTGGACTCGGCGCTTCGATGCGACCGGTTAGTATCCAACCGAACACTGTCTCTTGGGCCAAAAATGTATTTAGTACATTCTTTTTCAGACCGCTCAGTATAATTTGGGGATATATGTCTCCTCCAATTATGAGGTCTACGTCTTCGTTGATGTAGAACCTTTTGTCTGCCAAAACCAAGTCTGGGAATGCCTGCATAGTCATGGCGTTGATATGGCAGGATGGAAGATTCCCAGTGAGTTTGGCTAGGACTAGAACGGGTGTAGTCAGGCTGAAGCAGGCATCCACTGGTGAACGTAATTCAATTTTGGATGCCTCTTTCACCTGAGCTTTTGTGATGCCTGAAACTTGGGCATGCATTTTTATCGCTGGCAAATTGATTCTGCGTTTCAGTCTTTCAGTTATAAAGGAACATTCAGACCCTGAATCAATTAATGCCCGTGCGGAGAAGTCGGTACCATTATGGCGAATGTGTACGCGAGCAGCTCCTAATAGCACGCCTGTGCTGGAATTGGCATGACAGGATTTTACATTCTGGTTCGCAGATTGTCGCACCTGTGCCGAAGTTGTTGGGATATTATCCGCATCTTTGAAAGGATTGCGTACAGCCGTGTGCTGAGATGTATCCGCATGCAGGAGCATGTGGTGACGAGAGTGGCATTTGGAACAGTTGTAGGAACTGGTGCACTTCGTCACGGTGTGTCCTGGGGATAAGCAATTCAATCAGCCACTTGTGGATTTTATAAATTTAATCCTTTCTATTGGGGTTAACTCGCAGAAGCGTGAACAGTTGCGTAATCTGTGTTCAGGGGATTTACACATTTTACAAATTGATTTTATTGTTTGCTTGGATACTTTCGTTTGAAAAGCACCAAGTCTTTTCGTAGGGGTTTCTGACGATTGTCGCGACGCGTTTGGTTTTTGCACTTTCGAAGTGGTATGCCCTGTAAAACCAGACACTGTTTCAAGTGTCTGAAACCGACTAGACAGGAACTTATCCATATCCTCCCACTTGGATATGTCCATTTTATGATCTATACTTTGCTCCCATAGAGCCAACGTGCTCTCTGGTAGCTTGGCTGAGCAGAGATAAGTCAGGATTGCATCCCAATTAAAAAAAAAAAAAAAATAAATGTAAGGCGCGATAACCTCCGAAGAGATCTAAGGCCGAGCTTCTCTTCCAATTTGCGTCGTGCTCCTCTTGATTTGTCCCTACAAATTGGCCGGACGGGACCTACATGTTTTATGCCGACTCCGAACGGCATCTGCAAGGCAGATGAGTTTTCACTGAGAGCTTTTCATGGCAGAAATACACCCGGAGCGCTTGCCAGACACTGCCGAGGGACGACCCCGCTTAGAAAAATTTTCTTCTAATTGAAAAATCTTATTTCTAAAATTTCGATGTTGCTTTGGCCGGGAGTTGAACCCAGGGCATACGGTGTGATAGGCGGAGCACGCTACCATCACACCACGGTGGCCGCGATTGCATCCCAATTGGAAGTGTCAATTTTGTGGCATTTGAGGGACGAAATACAATTACTTATATCATTTTGCAGCTTTTTTATTGAACTGCCACACTCACTTTCTACCTTTTTTAAGATAAATAAAATTTGTAGTTGTGTGTGAACTAAGATACGTTTGTTTTCGTATCTTTCACACAAGTTTTTCCAGGCCATCTCGAAACCTTCATTTGTGAGAGGGCATTTTTTTACGATATCTTTTGCTTCGCCTTGCGTTTTGTTCTTGAGATGGAATAACTTTTCCCCCCTTTCAAACTAGAATTGTTTATATATATTGCCGTGAACAGGTCGCGAAAAGTTGGCCAAGACAGATAATCCCCTTTAAAAACTTCCGTGTCGCAAGCCGGGAGGCGAATTTTATGCCCATGAGGTTCTTGCTCAGGGTTGATGTTCTTTTCATCCTTCTTGTATTTTTCTGCCTCAGCAGATATAGACGCTGAATATCGCATGTAGATTGCGTATGCTGCCTTTTGCTTCTTTCTGATCGCCATAACGTCATCCGCTGACACCTCATTAGATCCCAATAGCGAATCAAACGCAGACTTTACCTTCTTCCAAAAGAGCCGCAACTCTTCCTGCTGTATTGCAACGGTGTGTTTGCTATGGTCACTCTCCGGAATAAGGCTGTAATCTTTATCAAACTCTGCGATTGATTCTGATAAACGGATGTAGGTTTCCATTGTTTTATTTACGTTTATTAACGAGAAAATTGCCGATTATAAAAATGGAACGCTTTAGAGTAAAAATACCTGCCCAGCCGTAAATAAACACTATTGATATTCGAAGTTTATTATTTATTTTGTTTATTGCAGACTTTGTCAGAGCAGCGACAACGAAAAAGGGTTTACTTTATGGACTTTTTGTCACAGCAGCGACAACAGCAAAAAGGTTTAATTTACAGACTTTTTGTGTCAGCGGCAACAACAAAAAAAGGGGGAACACTCGCCACCTCCACAGATGATGGGTGTATTTTTGAAAAAGTGAAAAAAGGCGTGAGATATTGCAAAACAAGTGAAAAAAAAAGTGTAAAAAGTGTTTAAAAAGTGAAGTGAGCACCGGATTAATTAATTAAATTGAACTTAATTTCGTGTTTGTGATGTGCAAAAAAAAAAACAACAAGAACAAGTATGGTGCGGAAAGTGAGGTTAGGTTACCCTCTTCCTTGTGTTGTGTCTGGAAAACCTTACCACTGGTGGGGGGATAGACCAGATAATCACAAGGACTGAAATAAAGGCTAACAAACCGAGTGATTTAACCTTTGAAAATAGAAAAATAAATTGGTGCTCACTAAATAACTTCACTGTTTTCACTTTTTTTCTTGATTTTAACTTTTCGCGCGCTACACGGATTTCTTCTTTATTTTGCAAAAAAAACAACACTCAAAAAAATGTCAAGAAATATAACACTTACTTCTTAGTTTGTCGTAAGAAAAGTTTATTGTGCTGTGCTGTGGTTGGCGAATATGCTGTGGCTCTGGTCACCTATGTACAATATAAAAACTCCAACTTTTTCCTTGTCAATTTTTGGCTGCTGTGATCTGCTTTGGCAAATAACTTTTTAGTAGGCAAAATCCTTCGGCAAATTGTCTAGTGTGCAAAATTGTGCTGCGTTGTGGACTGTATTTTTAGGCTTTTAGTTCTTTTTCGGTGCGTAAGGACCAATGTTCGGCCTGGGTCCGTCTGAAACCGGCAGTGGGTAGGCGCACACGGGTCGATCTCGGAAGGGATGGTTCACTCAAAATAGACAGAGAAAAAAAAGAGAACGCAAAGAGGATTTCCTCGTTATAATAGAGTATTTAATTAAATTGAAAGGAAATATACAATGCAAAGGTGACCAGTGATATTTTACCTGTTTAACAAAGTACGGCATTGATCCTTGGACGATGCGTATCGTTAGGCGGTTGATCGAGAAAGAGGCCGGTTGTGCCGTTGATGACAACCGCTAAGCCGCGAAAAAAGTCCTCTGGTATTAAAGAGGGGAAAAAGCCACACACACAACCACCCTTACGTATACGTGCATAGGTGCTGACAACGTGCACACACACACACACATGCATGTGTGTAAACCGCATGCATGTGCATGCATGCACCGAACTATGGCGTGAGTGTGGGTGGCTGGAAATATTATTAAAACGTTAGGGAGGGGCGCCGTCAATCAAGTGAAAGTTAGGCATTGGGCCTAAACAAGGGCGATATCCCTACAATGGCTTCCATCTATAGAATTATGGCCCACTTCCTCTTAAAATACCCTTTAATACCTTCCATTTGATACACATGTCATACAAACACATTCCAGGGTTACCCTAGGTTCTTTTTACAACATGGTGATTTTCCCATACTTTGTCTCCACAGCTCTCAACTAGGTATGTAATGTTCGGTTACACCCGAACTTAGCCTTCCTTACTTGTTGCATTTGTATTCATAAACGCCACTCCCCTATAATTGGCCGCAGCCGAGCTGTCTCCCTTCTTGTATATTGGAAATATTATACTCGTTGCAGAGTTTAAATCTACCCTTCCTGAGTCATACATCTTATTGTATACTTTCGTAAGTTGCTCTAAAAATTCAGTATTTGCATTTTTATAAAATTCATATGGGATTCTATCTAACCCTGGCGCCTTCCCGTCTTTTGCTTTTTTTATGACTTGCAACTCCCGCACCGTTATAGGTGCATACTGCATATTTTTCACCGTTTGCGTGTGATTAAGAAGACCTTCAAATTGCGTCTTGAATTCGTTTGGCACGATCCGTACCTCATTTATTGACGGCGCATTTCTTAGCTCTTTAACCAGCTTCCACCATTCTTTGCCACTTTTAATCGTGTTTATGCGTGTCTCCACATTTCTATAATATTCAGCTTTACTTTTCCTACATACCTCTTTATATTTCTTTTTCGCTTCTCAATATTTTACTCTATCAATGCTGTTTTCTGTTCTTCTATATTTTCTCAATAAACGTCTAACCTTTTTCTTCGCGAAAAAACATCGGGAGTTATACCATTTTGATTTTTTGATAGGTAATCCCTTACATTTTTTTTCTCTGGGATCAGATTTGTATATTAAGTCCGTTAGGTCCAGGTGTGTTTTATCTTGCAGCTTCGCCCTTATATTTTCTTTAAGTTTTTCGCAATATTGTACCCTATTTGTATCTTTCCATTTGAGGATCGGAAGCAGTTTTTTTCATTGTTCGGTTGTGCCTCGCATTGTAATCTTAACTCTAATACCAGAGACATATGATCGGACCATTGTTTTTCCTCTACCGTAAGGCTTTCTTTCTTGGGAAACTGTGCATATGTCATTTACTGAAGAACCGTTCCTGCTTATATATGTAACGTTGCCTTCTGTGTCTCCTACCGTTCTCCTATTCAGCACTATTTGTCCGTAATCCCGCCACATTTCCATAAACTTTTTTCCTCTGCTGTTAACGATCCCGTCTTTTGATTTTCTAAACTCAATACCTGATTTAAATTCAATTAAAAATATGTCCTCAACGTTTTGTTGCATATTTCCTATTCTGACATTTAGATCGCCTATTAAAATTGTATTTTCAATGTTCTTCTCCAACATATGTTAGCAAGTTGTTGGAAATTATTTTCCCAATCGTTACAATTTAGGTATAATGGAACTACTTTGAGATCTTTGGATTTTGTTTTTAAGTTTATTATGTGGATATTATTTATATTTTCAAAACTGAACTCAAAGCCAGCGCTCCTCTTTTTTAATTCCGTGAATTTCTCCACCACTAGCGTGGCCAAATGGACTTATTCTAGTAGCTTTTTAAAATGTAAATCGAAACCCGAGAAATATTTTCTATAATTTTCTAAGTGTTTTTCTTCTATATGTGTTTCGAGTAAACAAAATATATCATGGCCTTTGACGAATTCGAACAAGTCTTGAAAGATCATTTTATTACTTAAACCGTTTATATTGTAAGATAAAAATCGACAATTTTTAAATTTGTCAAATTGCTTGTGATTTCCCTTACATTTTCCCCGCAGACATCGCGTCCCTATTTTTCTTCTAACGTTTTCAACAATTTTTCATAATTAACCTTTATTTTTGATGCTAAGTTTTTATACAATTCTTTTGAACTGTTCATTTTTATCTTTTAACAGTTCATTTTTATCGCTCCACTTTAGCCAGTCCTTCCCGATTTTTGGTTTTTCATTCTTAATGCTGACCTTGTGTGGTTTGCTTACTCTGAGAATTTTTATACTCAGTTGAGCAGAGCTCACAGAGTATATTAAGTTTGATTGGATAACGGTTGGTTGTACATATATAAAGGAATCGAGATAGATATAGACTTCCATATATCAAAATAATCAGGATCGAAAAAAAATTTGATTGAGCCATGTCCGTCCGTCCGTCCGTCCGTCCGTCCGTCCGTCCGTCCGTCCGTCCGTCCGTCCGTCCGTTAACACGATAACTTGAGTAAATTTTGAGGTATCTTGATGAAATTTGGTATGTAGGTTCCTGAGCACTCATCTCAGATCGCTATTTAAAATGAACGATATCGGACTATAACCACGCCCACTTTTTCGATATCGAAAATTTCGAAAAACCGAAAAAGTGCGATAACTCATTACAAAAGACAGATAAAGCGACGAAACTTGGTAGATGGGTTGACGTTATGACGCAGAATAGAAAATTAGTAAGATTTTGGACAATGGGCGTGGCACCGCCCACTTTTACAAGAAGGTAATTTAAAAGTTTTGCAAGCTGTAATTTGGCAGTCGTTGAAGATATCATGATGAAATTTGGCAGGAACGTTACCACTATTACTCTATATGTGCTAAGTAAAAATTAGCAAAATTGGATGAAGAACACGCCCACTTTTTAAAAAAAAAATTTTTTAAATTCAAATTTTAACAAAAAATTTAATATCTTTACTGTATATAAGTAAATTAAGTCAAAATTCAACTCCAGTAATGATATGATGCAACAAAATACAAAAATAAAAGAAAATTTCAAAATGGGCGTGGCTCCGCCCATTTTCATTTAGTTTGTCTAGAATACTTTTATTGCCATAAGTCGAACAAAAATTTACCAATCCTTCTCAAATTTGGTAGGAGCATAGATTCTATGACGGTAACTGTTCTCTGTGAAAATGGGCGAAATCGGTGGAAGCCACGCCCAGTTTTTATACACAGTCCACCGTCTGTCCTTCCGCTCGGCCATTAACACAATAACTTGAGCAAAATCCGATATATCTTCACTAAACTTAGCCCACGTACTTACCTGAGCTCGCTTTTTCTTGGTATAAAAAATGGGCGAAATCTGACCATAACCACGCCCACTTTATCGATATCGAAAATTACGAAAAATGAAAAAAATGCCATAATTCTATACCAAATACGAAAAAAGTGATGAAACATGGTAACTGGATTGGTTTATTGACGCAAAATATAACTTTGTAAAAAACTTTGTAAAATGGGTGTGACACCTACCATATTAAGTAGAAGAAAATGAAAAAGTTCTACAAGGCGAAATCAACAGCCCTTGGAATCTTGGCAGGAATACTGTTAGTGGTATTGCATGTATAAATAAATTAGCAGTACCCGACAGATGATTTTCTGGATCACCTGGTCCACATTTTGGTCGATATCGCGAGAACGCCTTCACATATACATCTAAGGGCCACTCGCTTTTAAAACCCTCATTAATACCTTTAATTTGATATCCATATCGTACAAAAACATACCAGAGTCACCCCTGTCCCACCCTAATGGCGATATCTCGAAAAGGCGTCCACCTATAGACCTAGTGTCCACTCCCTCTTAAAATGCTCAGTAACACCTTTCGTTTGATACCCATATCGTACAAACATTCTAGAGTCACCCCTGGCCCACCCTAATGGCGATATCTCGAAAAGGCGTCCACCTATAGACCTAATGCCCACTCCCTCTTAAAATGCTCAGTAACAGCTTTCGTTTGATACCCATATCGTACAAACATTCTAGAGTCACCCCTGGCCCACCCTAATGGCGATATCTCGAAAAGGCGTCCACCTATAGACCTAGTGTCCACTCCCTCTTAAAATGCTCAGTAACACCTTTCGTTTGATACCCATATCGTACAAACACATTCTAGAGTCACCCTGGCCCACCCTAATGGCGATATCTCGAAAAGGCGTCCACCTATAGACCTAATGCCCACTCCCTCTTAAAATGCTCAGTAACACCTTTCGTTTGATACCCATATCGTACAAACATTCTAGAGTCACCCCTGGCCCACCCTAATGGCGATATCTCGAAAGGGCGTCCACCTATAGACATAATGCCCACTCCCTCTTAAAATGCTCAGTAACACCTTTCGTTTGATGCACATATCGTACAAACACATTCTAGAGTCACCCCTGGCCCACCCTAATGACGATATCTCGAAAAGGCGTCCACCTATAGACCTCATGCCCACTCCCTCTTAAAATGCTCAGTAACACCTTTCGTTTGATACCCATATCGTACAAACATTCTAGAGTCACCCCTGGCCCACCCTAATGGCGATATCTCGAAAGGGCGTCCACCTATAGACATAATGCCCACTCCCTCTTAAAATGCTCAGTAACACCTTTCGTTTGATACCCATACCGTACAAACATTCTAGAGTCACCCTTGGTCCAGCTTTATGGCGATATCTCGAAAAGGCGTCCACCTATAGAACTAAGGATTACTCCCTTTTAAAATACTCTTTACCACCTTTCATTTGATACCCATATCGTACAAACACATTCTAGAGTCACCCTGGCCCACCCTAATGGCGATATCTCGAAAAGGCGTCCACCTATAGACCTAATGCCCACTCCCTCTTAAAATGCTCAGTAACACCTTTCGTTTGATACCCATATCGTACAAACATTCTAGAGTCACCCTTGGTCCACCTTTATGGCGATATCTCGAAAAGGCGTCCACCTATAGAACTAAGGATTACTCCCTTTTAAAATACTCCTTACCACCTTTCATTTGATACCCATATCGTACAAACACATTCTAGAGTCACCCCTGGCCCACCCTAATGGCGATATCTCGAAAAGGCGTCCACCTATAGACCTAATGCCCACTCCCTCTTAAAATGCTCAGTAACACCTTTCGTTTGATACCCATATCGTACAAACATTCTAGAGTCACCCCTGGCCCACCCTAATGGCGATATCTCGAAAGGGCGTCCACCTATAGACATAATGCCCACTCCCTCTTAAAATGCTCAGTAACACCTTTCGTTTGATGCACATATCGTACAAACACATTCTAGAGTCACCCCTGGCCCACCCTAATGACGATATCTCGAAAAGGCGTCCACCTATAGACCTCATGCCCACTCCCTCTTAAAATGCTCAGTAACACCTTTCGTTTGATACCCATACCGTACAAACATTCTAGAGTCACCCCTGGCCCACCCTAATGGCGATATCTCGAAAAGGCGTCCACCTATAGACCTAATGCCTACTCCCTCTTAAAATGCTCAGTAACACCTTTCATTTGATTCCCATATCGTACAAACATATTCTAGAGACACCCCTGGTCCACCTTTATGGCGATATCTCGAAACGGCGTTCACCTATGGAACTAAGGATCACTCCTTTTCAAAATACTCATTAACAGCTTTCATTTGATACCCATATCGTACAAACACATTATAGAATCACCCCTGGTCCACCTTAATGGGGACATCTCGAAAAGGCGTCCACCGATAGACCTAAGGCCCACTCCCTCTTAAAATGCTCAGTAACACCTTTCATTTGATACCCATATCGTACAAACAAATTCTAGAGTCAGCCCTGGTCTACCTTTATGGCGATATCCCTAAATGGCGTTCATCCATAGAACTATGGCCTACTCTCTCTTAAAATACTCTTTAATACCTTTCATTTGATACACATGTTATACAACCACATTCCAGGGTTACCCCAGATTGATTTTCCTTATTTTGTCTCCATAGCTCTCAACTGAGTATGTTATGTTCGGTTACACCCGAACTTAGCCTTCCTTACTTGTTTGTTTTAAAATTAACATAAGTTTTTTATGAAGAAGTTTACCTGCATCCAGATCTCGCTCTAAAATGATTCTTGAGCCTTTGAGATTTTTACTTTTACTAGTCAGCTTTTCTATAGAGTTCGCTGTGTCCATCTCGACTACGACACCATCTTTCCGTCATACTCGCTTAATTTTCTTACCGCCGCTATTGGTAGTGAATTCGGAATATTTGGGACTTCGTTGCATAGTTGGGTTACACGATCGAATGGCAGTTGGTGGCCTTCGCAAACTAGTCCGCGTATCACGATATTTTTCTTCTTGCTTTGGCTTTCCAAATGCGATATTCGTCTGCTGTTAGCTTCTTTCGATGATTTGAGTTTTTGTATTTCTTCCCTAAGCTTAACGTTTTCTTCTTTCAGATCCTGAATTTGTTTCGCATTTTCCACAAGCTCATTTTTTAAATCTTTTAAATCCTCTTTCGTTGCCAGATTTTTCAGTTTGGTAACTAAAAGGTCACCAAACATTACCTTCATGTCTTGCATATTCATTGTGTTGGTAGTTTGCTCTTCACCAGCGCTGCTTCGCATACGCTTGGTTGTAGCTTTTATAGGTGTTTGTGTGAGCTGGTGACTCTCCGTAGTTGTAAGTGTGTTGGTTAAATTTTTATTTTCCATGAAAGGCAGTTTTCTTGCTGGCTCAATTAATATGCTATACCAGCGGAGATTATGTTTTGCCGCAGAGCTTTCAGCTAAACTGAAATATAGTTTTAGGCCCTGTCGTTCATGTGCATGTATAACAACAAGCGTAGCAGCTTTCGTGAGGTTTATGTACGAGCTAAACGGTTTGCCTAAAACACTCTGTAGTTCGCAAGTTATCTTTACGACCAAGCTTCTGAAAGCAACAAAACTTTTCAACGATTGAATTTCACAGTTCGTCACATTCTTTTGTTTCTGATTACTCCTTCCGTTAATTGCCACTGTTTCATTACAAGTTTTTTGGGCAGTTTTAATTGTTTTTTTGACCGCACTTCACTTGTCCCTTGTGTAAACCACTATTAAATTTCACTTTGCCACAAAATTGTCTGTCTTTAACTTGCTATAGCCTATAAATTTGACTTTTTCACGGAGCTAACTTTCGCTTAACACTTTTATGTTTAAGGGTTGTGAACAACAACAATAGCGTCCACAACCATTTTAGAAACGAAATCTTTTTGTTGATGAATAAGTTTGGAGGACATTGCTGGAGCAGTGCATTTTTCCAATAAAGCACGTTGTTGTTCTTTTGATTGGCGCTTCGACATGTCCACCAAGTCATATTTTGGTCATGCATAATTGTAATGCTTTACGTATAGCTTTAATTATGATACGTTCATGCACGCCTTCCTCAGCATGTGGCTTAACTTGTTTTAAGCAGCACTAAGGGATACTATCATCTCTAAGCCGATGCTAAGCAGTGACTTGTATGCACATCAATAATTCAATCAATATGTCTACACATATGTACGTACAAGCACGGGAGAGAAAACGCACAAACACATGCATATATCTGAGATGCTCTCAAAAGTAGGCAATGGTTTTTGCAAGTATCGCTCACACATACACGCGCATATGAGAAGCTATACAGGTGCATCTGTAGTTATAATTTTATAGAATATAAGTAACTAGTAAATTTTAGAAATGGAAGTGCGACAATCAGTTTGATTTAAGACGCTATCTGGCGAGCAATAGTAGTGTTAGTGTACTTTAATAAAGGCCATTTTACATTAGAAAAGTGGAGTTATTTATTCAACACTTTAGTGATTCGAACGTTAGCAGAAGGTTGCAAATAAGAGGAATTGCACAAAATTCGTTACAGTATATGTGGCCCAACCGGAGACAGGAAGAGGACTTAAACTGAAAAATCTACTTATGGCCTCAAACAATTACAAAGTACAAAGTACGTGAGAGTGAACCATGCTTATACAGCAAGGCATCCAAATTTAGTACAAATATTATCGCAGTTTACGTCGACGATTTGCTGATAGCTTGTTCGAACCTTGTTGAGGCAAACGAAACTAAAGAAACTTTTGCAAATGTTTTTCAGATAATCGATAAAGGTCCAGTGCATAATTTTTTGGGACTTGAGATCGAGCGGGAAAACGAAACTGGTACGATATATTTGGGGCAGAAGCAGCATATAAACAACATTTTGAAGGAGTTTGGTATGAGTGAATGCCGGCCGGTTGCTACACCATTAGAGGACAGTTACCAAGTAAACTGATGCAGTGATAAGTGTGAAAGCGTTGACACTAACGAGTATCAGTCTATCATCGGTTCTCTAATGTACATAGCAATTTCGTCACGACCAGATATTCTTCACTCTGTTTGCAAGTTGTCACAGAGAAATGCAAATCCTCATAAAGAACACATGACAGCGGCTAAACACATACTACGGTACCTACATGCGACGTCCAATGTTAAGCTGAAATACGTTAAAACTAGTAAACCAATCAAAGGTTATGTGGACGCAGATTGGCCTGGGGACCCCTCAGAAAGAAAATCGTTTACGGGCTACGTTTTCTTCTTAGCCGGTGCAGCGTTTTCGTGGGAATGCAAAAAGCAAACATCTGTGGCACTAAGCAGCACAAAGGCCGAGTACATGGCCCTTTCAGCAGCGGCAAAAGAAGCTTTATATTTACAAAAACTTTTTAATGAAATAAATTTACAGTTAAAACTTGATATTATTGATATTTATGGAGATAATCCAAGCGCAATGAATCTGGTTAAAAATCCTATTTCCATAATAGAAGCAAACATATAGATGTTAGATACCATCACATAAGAGAATGTTATAAGAATAAAATAAAAAATAAAAGATATGGTAGCGGATGTATTTACCAAAAACCTTTGTAAAGTAAATTATACAAAATGTACAAAATTACTTGGACTTGAAATGAAATAACTTAAAGAACTTATAAATTATATACATATATTAATGAAGAAGAGTGTTGTAAAAACATTAATATAAGTACGTTGAAAATCACCTCTTTTTTTAGGGATATCGCCATAAAGGTGGACCAGGCTTGACTCTAGAATTTGTTTGTACGATATGGGTATCAAATGAAATGTGTTAATGATAATTTTAAAAGGGAGTGAGCCTAAGTTCTATAGGTGGACGCTTTTTCGAGATATCGCCATAAACGTGGACCAGGGGTGACTCTAGAATTTATCTTATACGATATGGGTTTCAAATGAAAATTATTAATGAGTATTTTAAAAGGGCGTGGGCCTAAGTTCTATAGATAGAGGCCTTTTCGAGATATCGCCATAAAGATGGACCAGGGGTGATTCTAGAATTTGATTGTACGATATGAGTATCAAATGAAAGGTGTTAATGAGTATTTGAAGAGGGCGTGGGCCTTAGTTCTATATGTGGACGCCTTTTCGAGATATCGCCATAAAGGTGGACCAGGGGTGACTCTAGAATTTGTTTTTACTATATGGGTATCAAATGAAAGGTGTTAATGAGTATTTTAAAATGGAGTGGGCCTCAGTTCTATAGGTGGACGCCTTTTCGGAATATCGTTATAAAAGTGGACCAGGGTTGACTCTAGAATGCGTTTGTACAATATGGGTATCAAACGAAAGGTGTTAATAAGTGTTTTAAAAGGGAGTGGGCTTTAGTTGTATGGGTGGATGCCTTTTTGGGATATCGCCATAAACGTGGACCAGGGGTGAATCTAGAATGCGTTTGTACAATATGGATATCAAATGAAAAGTGCTAATGAGTATTTTAAAAGGGCGTGGGCCTTAGTTCTATAGGTGGACGCCTTTTCGAGATATCGCCATAAAGGTGGACCAGGGGTGCCTCTAGAATTTGTTTGTACGATATGGGTATCAAATGAAAGGCGTTAATGAGTATTTTAAAAGGGCGTGGGCCTCAGTTCTATAGGTGGACGCCTTTTCAAGATATCGCTATAAAGGTGGACCAGGGGTGACTCTAGAATTTGTTTGTACGATATGGGTCTCAAATGAAAGGTGTTAATGAGTATTTTAAAATGGAGTGGGCCTTAGTTCTATAGGTGGATGCCTTTTCGAGATATCGCCATAAAGGTGGGCCAGGGGTGACTCTAGAATTGTTTGGTACGATATGGGTATCAAATGAAAGGTGTTAATGAGGGTTTTAAAAGGGAGTGGCCCTTAGTTGTATATGTGAAGGCGTTTTCGAGATATCGACCAAAATGTGGACCAGGGTGATCCAGAACATCATCTGTCGGGTACCGCTAATTTATTTATATATGTAATACCACGAACCGTATTCCTTCCAAGATTCGAAGGGCTTTTGATTTCGCCCTGCAAAACTTTTTCATTTTCTTCTACTTAATATGGTAGGTATCACACCCATTTTACCAAGTTTTTTTCTAAAGTTATATTTTGCGTCAATAGAACAATACAATTACCATGTTTCATCCCTTTTTTCGTATTTGGTATAAAATTATGGCATTTTTTTCATTTTTCGTAATTTTCGATATCGAAAAAGTGGGCGTGGTCATAGTCGGATTTCGGTCATTTTTTACATCAATACAAAGTGAGTTCAGATAAGTACGTGAACTGAGTTTAGTAAAGATATATCGATTTTCGCTCAAGTTATCGTGTTAACGGCCGAGCGGAAGGATAAAAACTGGGTGTGGCTTCAACCGATTTCGCCCTTTTTCACAGATGACAGTTATCGTCCTAGAGTCTAAGCCTCTACCAAACTTCACAAGGACTGGTAAATTTTTGTTTGACTTATGGTATTAAAATTATCCTAGAAAAATGAAATGAAAAAGGGCGGAGCCACGCCCATTTTGAAATTTCCTTTTTTGTTTTTGTATTTTGTTGCAACATATCATTACTGGAGTTGAATGTTGACATAATTTACTTTTTTTTATTAAGCAGATATATAGTAATAAGAGTAACGTTCTTGCCAAATTTCATCATGATATCTTCAACGACTGCCAACTTACAGCTTGCAAAACTTCTAAATTACCTTCTTTTAAAAGTGGGCGGTGCCACGCCCATTGTCCATTGTTTACTAGTTTACTAGCTTTCTATTCTGCGTCATAAGTTAAACTCACCTACCAAGCTTCATCGCTTAATCCGTATTTGGTAATGAATTATCGTACTTTTTCGATTTTTCGAAATTTTCGATATCGAAAAAGTGGGCGTGGTTATTGTCCGATATCGTTCATTTTAAATAGCGAGCTGAGATGAGTGCCCAGGAACCTACATACCAAATTATATCAAGATACATCACCATTTACTCAAGTCATCGTGTTAATGGACAGGCGGACGGACGGACGGACATGGCTCAATCGAATTTTTTTTCGGTACTGATGATTTTGATACATGGAAGTCTATATCTATCTCGATTCCTTTATGCCTGTACAATAGGCCGGGTCGATTTGTGGGAGGCAAAAAAATCGCCCATTGTTCTGTGAAAATATTATTCTAGGAATCAAAATAAGAAACTTTGCCGAAGGAACCATACCTCTAAAACGAATTCTGATGTCCCCCCTTTGGGTCGTAGGGGCAAATTTTTAAAAATCTCACTTTGAAATGCCTATGTTTTTTCTTTTTGGAGTTTATTTTTCTCTTAAGAATTTTATTTAGTCAGAACATATGTAAATGAAAAAATGAATTTAACTTAGTAGTAGAAAAGAAATTAAAAAAATTATTAGAAATTAGTGTTTTTACAACTTCCTTTTAAAACCAAGGCATCACTGTGATGCATTTGCATGTCGTAAACATAGTTGTGTGGGTTTTTTATTCAACCGTTTTAAAAAATGAAGGTATCACAGTGACACAATTGCAGATCGTACAATTACTTGTGTTGTTCGACCCAAAGGGGGGGGGGGGGGGGGGGGGACGTCAGAATTCGTTTTAGAGGTATGGTTCCTTCGGCAAAGTTTCTAATTTTGATCCCTAGAATACGATTTTCACAGAGCGATGAGCGATTTTTAAATCGACCCGCCCTACTGTACAACCAACCGTTATCCAATCAAAGTTAATATACTCTGTGAGCTCTGCTCAACTGTGTATAATAATCATCAGCAATATTTGAAATATATTAGTTGTATAAGCATACCTTATAACCAGGACGCCCGGGTATTGGGGGTTGACCCGGCATGGGTGGCTGTCTGGGCACTGGCGCCTGTCCAGGTTGTGTTGGTGGCATCATTTGACCCATGTAACCACCTGGTGCACCTGGTTCTTGTAGAGGATAACCTGGCTGCTGAGGTTGTTTAGGATAACCAGGTGGACCAGGTTGTGGTGGATAGCCCGGATTTTGTGGCATTGGCATATAGCCGGGCTGGGAGGCTGTTGCTGCTGTTGTCGTGGCATTGCATAACCCGGTTGCTGTTTTGGTATATACCTTGTGGTGGTGTTATTGTGCCACCTGGTCCAGTAGGTGCGGGCGGCATAGCTGGAGGAATACGTTGCTCATGGCCACCAAATGGCTGGTGCATAGGGTGTTGAGGTGGACCGGATTATGACTGCATTAAACCAAACTGTCGTGGCATTGGACCCAGTTGGGGTGGAATTTGCTGTTCACCGGTTTGCTGGTATGGAGATGTAACACCGGCTGCAATTGATAGTGGTGGTGTAGCTGACCAGTTTGAGGAGGACCAGTCTAGAAAATTACAAAATTTATTTGACAGAATATTATCTAAAAATATATGTTTGCGTATACTGCTTGTTTTGATGGTTGCATTTGAGGCAAGCCAGGTATAATTGTGCTATTTATAGTAATCTGATTGGGACCACCAGGTACAGTCTGCCTTGGCAAAACCGTTGCTGGGGGCGCTGGCGAATACATGGAAGTTGGCGCATTGGCTCGAGGCGGCGGCTTAGCTGTTTGACTATTGGCATATTGACCAGCTATAAAGTTATTGTTATCATTCGGTTGTTGTTATTGTTAGTGCCGTTGTTGCGCTTGCATGCCAGTTTGTGGTCCATTGGATAATGGTATATATAGCATCTTACTGAGTAGCATTATTTGGAGGAGCACCTGGGAGGATAACCCATGTATATGGTGTATTGGGTTGCGGAGCAGTCGGAGACGGTTGCTTCAATGGATAGGCCGCTCATAGAATTTGTTAACTGTTGGATGAAGAAAAGAGGAAAAATAAATGATTTACATCGTTTGATTTATTGTTGAAGTTTAATGAGGAAGCACTTGTTGCTTCAAATAGATTTGCGAAAAATATGTTCAATTATCACACATATTCAGATTTGTATTAACGTTTTATATTTACCTGAAAAATTATATATATTCCAAATATTTAATGCTCCAAAATTAGCACAGGTCTACAGCTATATTCGCGGAAAAAGTTTTAGGCAACCACAACAGAACAATAATTTGTAATTGTATCACAATCGCACAATGTAAATTAAATTATATTCCTTAACAAAAATTTTCCACCGCAGATATGGAACGTTAAACGCAACCAAACCACATCTAAAACAAAAACAGCCAACCATGTTACGTTCATAACTAATGAGCCACGATGGGTAAGGGTGCCAAAGCGGCGTGTAGACAATAAGTAACCTGTAAAAAGTAAAAACAAATGATTTATTATATAAACAGCACAAAGTAAAAATTCAATAATTTAATTTATACTCACCTACGTGCACACTCCACATTCAGCTGCAACAACTAAAACATCGACGGGATATAATTTAACACCTGTATGATGAAATTCAAATATCTTTCAAATAGGTTGCTGTTCAAAAAAATGTATGTCCATCAAAGAAAAGCTTGGCTTGCGGTATATTTTAATGTACAATTAAATGTTTGCACAATTTCTGTTTTCTTTTGTTTTGTTTTGCGCTTTTTGAGTGAAGTTGGCTGCGATAGCTCTATATGTCAAAAAATTTCTTTGGTGTCTTTTAGACTTCATTCACAATAGAGCAATTTTTTCTATTTTCAACACTATCTCTCAACTCGCTTATTGATTAGCCGACTTCACGAGGAGTGGATAAAATAAGCGAGTTAGTGTTATTGCTTTGAATGTAATTCGATGAATAAGCGAGTGTTATTTTCGTGCTCGCTTAGAATAGAACGGGCCTATTTTAAATCTTCACAAGCACGGATTTATTTGGCTTCTATCTAAATTTACAAGCACTGTTTTAACCATATTACTATTCATTTATCGATTTTATGCATTCTTGCCTGCTACGGAGAATCTACTGACGAACATATAATCGCAGAAGCCTTCCCAGGAGAAAGTTCAATAATAGAAGAATCGTCCGATTATGAACCTCCTAATAGTGTTGCAGATAGTATTCCAAGCCATTCCAAGCCATAAGGAAGTCATTGATTCAATTGATACTATCCGTAGGGCATTTATGCCTTCAAATAAATTTATGCTCGAAATTGATAAAATTGAGCAATACTATTTCGAACTCGCTAAATTGAATATTAAGTGGAAAATTAAAGACTTTTTTAAAAATAATTAACGAATTCCTACATGCATCATATGCAGTACTTATATGTAAGTATATACAGTGTCTCACAGCTTATTTCGTGCAGCTACAGAACAAAACTGTTGAGCTATATAGAAAGGAAACTAGTGAAGGTGTAAAAAAATTCAAATGCGTAATTTTAATAAAAATATGCTTTTATAAGAACAAATATTTAATTTGCATGTGTTTACACGTTTGTGCTAATTATTTAATAAAAACTAAGGTCACAGCTTATTTCGTGCACTGCGCCCTGCCTTAGAAAAAATTACTTATTTATTTAGTTTAGTACTTCGTATGACCACCTTTTTGTTAAATAACATCTTCAAGATGATTTTCGATAGATGCAATTAGTTTTTGAGCGGCTTTGGGTGGTACCTTATGGCTTTCTTCGACAAGACTAGTTTTTAAATCGCTAATCTTACTAATCTGCCTTTTCCGTGTTGTCGATTTCAAAATTGACCAAAAAACTTTAATGAAATTTAAGGCGAGAGATTGTGGCAGTGGATTAATGAGGTGCGGACAGTTCCATATTACCCATGCCATATTACAAATCCCGGATTTGTGTTAAGGGTATTTGTCTAGGTTATTGCGAAATCTATCACGTAAACCGAAATTAGGGACAATTTGCAACAAATTGTCTTCTCGTAAGGTTAAATACAAATTTTTGTCCATTGTGGCATTAGGGAAATTTATTTTTCCAACTCCAGAATCAGCCAAGTAAGCCCAAACCCATCACACTTCCACCGCCATCCCATACAGTTGCCTCCAAATTTTTATTTTTGAGCTCTGAAATTGCTTAGCACCGCACGTATCACATGTGAACCAAAATTTTATATATTTATCAACTCCGTATACACCTCAGACTCGAATCACGGTGACTTGAGGTAAGCCGCGATGGCTCTATCGTCAGTATTTTGTCCATTTTTAAACGGTTTTATTTAGTTTGAGTTGACAGGCTGGCTGGTTGGCTGGCTGGCACGAATTTTGTAATTGAAATTTAAGTAACTTCCCGACAAGCTACAAGCTTGAAACTTGGAATATAGTTTAGAACCCGATGACAATGCAATAATAAGAAAAAAATGTGGTGCAAGGATCGAGAAAAAATCGTATTTGTGGTCCGATTTGGTCCATATTTGGAACACATAATACATACATGAATAGAAAGCGATCTATGATGTCCGATTTGGCTTATATTTGGAACAAATATTACATACAGTCCGGTAGAAGTGAAATCAAAATATTTTGGAGTTGGAGGAGGAACAAGCATACGTGGCGCAGAGTCGAGTAAAGTCTTTGAAAGGAATATGTATTGAGGGCTCAGATTGCAACAAATTGTCAGGAAAGAGTCCTTGTAATAATGAGTCACTAAATGAACTAAACAGAATGAGAAATAATATGAAATTAAATAAAGACTAAAAATTTTGAAAATAAAATAATTTAAAAAAATGTTTAAGTTAAACGGTTTTATTGAAAACAATACTTACATGAAGTAATAATAATACTAAAAGCTAGAAAATAATTAGGTAGGTCCTAGGTACTAGTCACCACACTCCTCATCAATCTAGGGCGTTGATCAGACAATTAAATAAAAGCGTTGGACGCGTGAAATTTCTATTGATAATTATATATAAGACCAACTGAACCTTAATCAGGTTATGCTACGCCTCACATTTTTAGAAATTTCACGCACCCAACCCTGTTATTTAATTGTCTGATCAACGCCCTAGATTGATGAGGAGTGATGTAACTAGTACCAAGGACCTACCTAATTACTTTCTAGCTTTTATTTATTTATTTATTTATTAAGTCTATGAACACATGTTCTTACAGACTGCCAATGAAAAAGTATACAGCATATTATTAACAAAATTATTACAGACTACTAACAATTTTCATACAATTAAAAAACAGACTACAATTAAGAAATACAAAAAGTTAACAAGTCAATAAAAAACTAGATCTTACAGACTAATATAAAAGTATTGATAACTAAAAAAACACACTTTAATAAATTAATAAAAACATTCTTCGACAAAGAGAAATCAAACTCAAAAAATATGAGATCTTATTAAATTCACTCATTGTGCGGGTAATTGGGCCATTTCTCGCATAATTAGTTCTACTATTAAAGCCATAAAAAGGTAACAGCTTCTAAGTTCTGATGTATATTGGAAGTTCTCTTCTTGGAACATTAAAATAAATTTTCTCAAGAAAAGCAGCACAATCTGTATCCACATGGATGATGCAATATAAAAAAGAATAGACCTTCTCGCTTCTAAAGTCCTAAGATTTAAAAGAAGTAAACGTGCATTATATGAGGGAAGAGGGTTAGTAAATCTAAGCGATCGCAGACAGTATTTAAGAAAAACATTTTGAACTCGCTCAATCCTGTTAATTGCAAACTGTTGGAACGGTCGCCAAATGATAGTGGCATACTCGAGATGAGATCGTACAAATGAATTGTAGGACAATTTAAGTGTATATGGGTCAGAGAACTCTGAACTATTGCACTGAATAAAACCAAGCATTGCATACGATTTGGCTATGATAAAGTTTACATGGCTGTTGAAAGAAAATTTGGTATCATAAACCACACCAAAGTCCTTGATTTTATCAACAGTCTGCAGTGGATTGTTATCAATGGTATATGAACTATTAAACTTAAAGCGCAATTTATAGTAAGTTACGTGAAAGCATTTACTAATATTTAAAGAAAGGTGCGATCTAACGCACCAGGAATAGAGATTATTAATTTCACACTGAAGTTCGAACATATCACGCGAAGACTTTATAATGGAGAAAACTTTAAGATCATTAGTGTACAAGAGAAACCTAGCATACGAAAAGCAAGCGCTGATGTCGTTGATGAACAGGACAAAGAGCAAGGGTCCAAGAATACTGACTTGCGGAACGCTGGAAGTCGCAAGGTATGAATCGGATGATACACCATCAATACAGACAATACACCATATGTTAATTAAATAAGATTTTAGCCACTGCAGAAAAATTTTGTGAAAACCAAGACAGGAATGTTTATGAGTAAGGATCCCATGTGATGTTTTAGTATTTCTATTAATTCATGTAAGTATTGTTTTCAATAAGTGAGCTTGATCTTCAAATTCTCTAATCCAGACTTCTACTTGAATAGAGTTTGTGACATCGAAATTTCGTATACTTTCCTCGACGTCTCTAAAATTTATTGCGAAGCGCGCTGTTGTCATTCTGTCGATTTCGTCTGCTAACGCTCTGCCGCTCCTACCGCCTTCGTTGCTGTCGTATGTGCAGCCGCCGCTGGCGCTGCGATGCTCTGCTTTGCTTTGCGGTCGAGTTTGTGTTATGGTTGTGTTACTAGTACTTCTTACGTCTACGTACTCATCGTCATCCAGTGCGTTGACTTCGCCGTCGTCGTCTTCAGGTCCGTTACACGCCGACAAACTGCCTGCTTGCACATTTTTTAACAATTGCACAGCTAACTGCTCACCTTGATGGTTAATACCGAGTATGTTGCAAATTGATATCAGATCGGCCTGAGTCAAATTGCTTTCGACATATTGCATTTCTTCAGCACATGCTTCACTTTGCTCATCAAAATCAAAACCGGCAAAATCGCGTATTCGACGTGGATTGCCTCTGTCGCCTTCACTGCCGAACACGAATTTATGTAGCGCGACGATGCTCGGCTTTTTGCACGCGCGCAAATTTTCGCTTATTTTGTCTTTTAAACATGCCATTTCACTTTTTTCACTAGGACGAGCCCCCAAAATGTGGTTTTTGTTTTATTAAAAGTTTAATATTTAATAGATATAATGAGAAAAAGATGTAATAAATTTAAGGTAATGACAAAATTAACAAATTTAGATTGTCTGGAAATCGGATTAATTCGTCTAGCAACCGAACTTGTCGCGTTGTCTTCTTCAACTCCATTCTTTCTTCCAATTTTGCGTTCGTATCAAAAAGTGGATGTTGTTGATGAGTATTGCCGCCTCTCGCTTATTATCATAGTATAAAATTAGTCTTGCCAGGTTTCGTTATTGTTGGTTTACATTATTGGATGAGTCTTACTTCATAGTACGGAAATGGGTGAGTCTTGCCAATCCACATCCCACATGTATGTGTGTCACCCTGCCGCCACGGTGTTTTTTCATTTCATTTTTCATTTAGCAGCACATTCGTATGTACATATTATTCGCTCGTTCACAATAGTGCCCTTTTGACCTTGGTCGACTGCGTCTTAAGCGATTTCATCTCAAACCGCTTATCCAACTGATCTAGCTTCATTTGTGTTGCTGTTTTAAATATATGTAATAATAACGTAAAAAAGCAAGAAAAATTAAAAATTAGTAAAAATCCGTTGTGTGATAAAAAACTTCTGTATAGATTAGTATTATATACTTCATTACAGTCAATACAAAAAAAGATGAAGATTGATTCCTGTTATAACAAATAAGGAACGCTTTGATGAAAATATAAGTCGAAATACTGAAGTTTTATTAAAACAAGTAAGGAAGTTTAAGTTCGGGTTAAACCGGACATTACATACCCAGTTGTATACTTTAAATGCTGTTGTAGTTTTCGTTTAAAAGAAGCAAAAAGGATACAGAGGCTAACAGCAATGACCCTGAGCGGGAAATAATGCAGTTTTCCTTCTTATATGGGGATTTCCCTACTGTTTATTTTTAAATAAAGATATAACAGAACAATAAAAATACGATTGGTACAAACTATTTTTCTCTAAGATTTAACTTACTATTTTTGCCTACGACCCTTTTTAATGTCATTTGTATATTAAATAATTTAAAAAAAATTTTAATTTACGGTTTTATTGAAAACAATACTTACATGAAGTAATAATAATACTGAAAGCTAGAAAATAATTAGGTAGGTCCTAGGTACTAGTCATCACACTGCTCATCTATCTAGGGCGTTGATCAGACAATTAAATAAAAGCGTTGGACGCGTGAAATTTCTAAAAATGTGATTAGGGTTCAGTTGGTCTTATATATGACTATCAATAGAAATTTACGCGTCGACTAAATAGATAGTTTCAACGCACCTTTTTGTTCCGGTTTCCGAAAAATTCAATTCGACTGACATGTGGTGCACTCAGTATTCGGTTTCCATGGTTTTTAGGCTCAATTCCAAAATACTTATAGTATGTAACTTTCAAAGGATTTGAAAACACACGTCTCATCCTTTTAACGATAAATTGACCGCAGATGAAACAGAATATATCTGGATCATTTGTACACCAAACTCTCGCCGCTTTTTGACGGGTTATAAACTGCAATTATAAACTGAACAGTATCCGGCGAGCCTTGCAGATATTATGAAGGAACAAGGCGCATGTACTAATATTTATACTTAGATCAAGTAAAAATTCAAGCCTACCTAGACAAAAAGGTTACCTAGTTCTACAAAGAAAACACTACCTGCCATAAAAATATGCTCTTGCTTGAAATGTACCTGGGTTTAAGAAAGCGACACTAACAGTTTTTTGTATCTAATAACCCTTCGAAAATCTACCTGCTAAATAACTGATATACGAATACTAACGCATATCGATAGCTTAATGTAAAAATGTGCTAAGTCACTTTTTTTGAAAAATTTTATTTTAATGCAGTTTTAAAACTGAAATCAAAATACATCGATCAAAAGAAAAAAATATTTTAACTTTTCATTTTTACGTGCTGTTTGCAATGATGTGTAAATGTGCTAAGTCGTCAGCTGTTCAAAAACTGTGCTAAGTCAACCAGTCAATAATATCAGTCTAATTACTAGTCATTTCTTTGTGCGCGCATTTTATTTACTTATTTAATTCATTCAGTCTAAAAGTACAGGCTTTGTTGTTGTTGTATTAACGATAAAGACACTCTCCGAAGGCTTTGGGCCGATGTTGATGGTCCTTTGCCAGATATAGATCCGGTACGTTCCGGTAACAAAGCACTATTAAGGTACTAGTCCTTCAACGTCATAGGGTGCTTAGAGTCACTGGTGTTACGTCTACTGAACCCAACCATTGCAACAAATTTTGAAACAACGAAGTCAATGGTACTAGAAAAAGAGAGTTTGTAGTTAAAAACTACACCCAAGTCTTTACTCTCTTGACAACGATTAAGATATTTAGTATTTAGTTTGTAGATAAAGTATGTGGCAGTTTTTGGAATAACACACAACACAGAATTTGTTTGAATTTAAATATAACTATTGTCTGCGCACCTTCCGGTAAAAGATTCCAGATAAGAACCGTTAGAAATAGTTTGATAATAAATAGTATTTTTGTGAAATATATAGTTTTAGTGTTTTATTTTAATAATTAAAGGTGAGGAGAGATGGGAAAACATATTGAGTAAAAAGTGCTAATTCAGGAAAAAAAATTTGTTGTGAGTGCGGAAATTGTGCTAAGTCATAAAATAGCTGCTGGGTTGCCATGCATGATTTTTATTTATCTTTTTCAAAGTTTCTACACTCAAAAGCATTGCAATTAAGGTATCCTCATTCGCAGTTTTGATAAAAGAAAGTTATTTCAAAAATTATACATTTTTTTCGTCTCCTGTAAAATTCGTAAAAGTTGACTTAGCACATTTTCACATTAAGCTAACGATATGTAGCAGTAGGGTAATTAAGCATTAAATGGACATATTTACTTGAATGCTTATAACTTTTGTATTAGTCCATCGATTTTGTTGAATGGAAGCTTATTTTTTTTTTTTTGTAATAGAATAGAGCTTAGAGAGAAAAAAATCTGCAAAAAAATAAAAATTTTTCGAGATCCTTTCTCGCAAAATACAAATATTTTAGATTTTTAAAAAAAAAATTTTAAAAATCCGTAATGATTGTCTTGTTATCTTTCAATCTGCAGGGCCTAGCAAAAAGTGTTGTACGCTCAGTTTATAGCAAATTCTATTACCTTTTAAAGGCTTCAAACCGTTTTGGAATTGCTCACTTCGTTCTTGAGATATATATGATTTAGTGGACCCAATTTTTCCTTTTTTTTTGAAAAAAAAAAACCGTAATTCGTAAATATCTCAAAAACGTTACCATAGAATTAAAAATTACCTTGATTTTCGGAATCAGGGGTGATTTTACATACCTTGTTGTTGTTGTACCTTGTTGTTAAGAAAAATTTTCGCTGCCTCTTATTCCTTCAGTATTTAGCACTGCGCTTGTTTGAGGTATGTATGGAGGCATACTCATAATGCCAGTCAAATAGCATGTCAACAGTTTGCCCACTTTCCTTCTTTAATCTTTTTTTTATTCATCTTCACTTAATAATACTAATAATTAAAAATGAAGAGCTGATTTCGAAAATATCAATATTTTCGCTCAACTTTTCACTCTTTTTATTTCTTTTATAAAACACTAAGGATTAGTGATCGTGTCGTACAAATAATCAATAACTGTAACAACATCGAATTTTTAGTGTTTTCCAACCCGTTTTCTAATCGAATTCTAAACTAGTCTCTAACCTAATTTTCGATTAGAGGTGCATTTGAGAACTTCATTACAATTCTAATGTAAAACAACAATAGTTCTGAAACGTTAGAAACTGTGTTTGCTGGGAAGACGACACATTCTTTGTGCAGCATTGCACAACCCGAAAGGCAGTACAGATAACTGGTATAGGTGTCGGCCAGGGACCGTAAAGGCTGCCTTTTCACTAGACTTCGGGCGGAATCTGCCAGAAAGCGTTCTTATAGTCGATGGCGAAGATAAATTTGGAGTTGTGGTGGTTGTAGGTGGCTGAGAATTCTGTTTACATGAGCTTAGCAGAGCTCACATATATAATATATATATTAATTTTGTTCGCATAAAAGTACCCCGTAACAGCATAAACTAATCGAGATAGATATAGAATTCTATATATCAAAATGATCTGGGCGAAAAAAAGAAATTCATTTAGTCATGTCCGTCCATCCGTCTGTCTGTAAACACAATAAATTGAGTAAATTTTGAGGTATTGTAACGTAGCAAATGCTACGCCACACGGATGTATCCACATTACTGCATATCACTGGCCTACTGTGCAAACACAATGCATGGTGATAGCCATCCATTCATACCGACATACATATATACACAAATTGCATACATACAGGCCCAACAACCATCGCGCAAGCACAAGGCGGGCCAGCGATGGTACACACTAATGTTGGCAGATCCCGTGATTTTTGAGGAAAAATGTTATTTGTGACTTTGACTGTGATATAGGAAGAGGAAGAGCTACCCTTCAAGATGGTGGTGGCTAGTTCACGCACATATTCAAAGCATTTTTTTGCTCTCCACTAACACATGTAACATTTTATAGTGTCATCGAAATGACAGTGTCATATTTAATGACAGCTGGAAAAAATTAATCATTGTCGACTAAAAAATCCAAAAGAATTGGTTGTGGATTTAATTGATCGTTTCGGCCTTTTGGAACTGTATCATTGTGGTCTGCAATCAAGAGCAAACAAAAGGCGGCACGTCCGACGAGAGCCAGTATAACAAATTGACATTTGCATTGATTTGAGCAATGCTACGAGCAGCTGTTGACACCTGCAACCATTGCTAAGTACTTTATGCAAATTTAGAATGTTATGCTGGATTTATTATATAGTTTCTCTGATGATGAATTGAAGCGTGAAGCCAAACCGGAGGGGTGGAACGATTATATTAATGGTATTGTAAAGTCGGCACGTGTGTTAGCAAGTCGTTTGCCTGGACAAGAGGATTTGATACGTGATCGGGAAATGTTTCGTCTCAAAATGATATTGCGCTTATTACAAGTATCTAGCTTCAATGGTAAAATGAATGCACTAAATGAAATTAATAAATTGCTAAGCTCATATTCACATCGTACACAACAACAACATTGTTTGTCCGATGATAAGATGGATTGGTTGACGGCAGAGCGTATGGCTGTAAGTACACGTAAACAATTTAATATAGAAATATTGGCTTTTTCATTGTGATTTTATTTGGTACTAGAATTATATCAAAGATTCTAATGTTTTGGGCATTATACTCGAAAGACTCATTGCATCAGCTACAATATGTTGAAAAGCTGGAGAAGATAATACAATTTCTTATAAAAGAACATGCCTTAACCCTTGAGGATTTGGATACAGTATGGCGTGCACAGGCTGGCAAACATGAAGCAATTGTTAAGAATGTGCATGACCTTTTGGCGGAATTAGTTTGGGATTTTACACCCGAACAATTAGATCATCTATTTGAACCATTCCAGGTAGATACAAACTTTCAACATATATGAATACAAAATTAATATTAATTGATATTTAAGAATAATCGTAAAATTTTCACTATGTTTTCTTTCTAAAGGCTAGTATGACCACCGCTAATAAGCGTCAGCGTGAACGGCTTCTCGCACTAATAAGGCGCCTTGCCGAGGACGATAAGAATGGTATGAGATTATTGAAATTGTTTTTCACCTATTAATAAATGGGTTGTCAGTTATTAATTTTAAAATCTGGGTTGATGTTGTTGTTGTTGTAGAGTACTCGTTAGATCGCATTCACAATCCGTATGCATATAATGTGATAAAAAGAGTGAGATAATAAATATAAAATAAATATTTCATCCTGAAAATGAAATCTGAACTCTATAATCCGAATTTTCACATGTACACTCGGTGTATTTGTGGCTGTCAAAAAACTTAAGTGAATATGTGTGTTTTTGGTCACACGATTTTTGCAGGGTAATTAGTCGCAGCACGAATCACAGATTCATTGACTCATGTCATTGAGATTATATGTAAACGTGATTGTAAACGAAGTGCGGATGCTGTCACAGTCAGTCAGTCACGGCGATTCCTCAGAAGCAGTCACAGCGTTCAGCTGTGATCATTCTGTACCTGTGACAAAATCACATGTACACGGATATTTGCCAACTCTAGTACACACGCAATTGTTGAGAATTTGCATTCGTTGTCGCGCTGTGCGACCCTCACTACCCTGACCGAATGCCCGAGCCAATATACTAGAGTTGTGCTTTTTCGTCCATTTCAGAGATTCGGTTCTTTCGTTCATTTTCTGATGAACAAACAAGTTGTTCTTTTTATACTCAGAGTGCTTTGAACACAGAGTATATTAACATTGATTGGTTGTACAAGTATAAAGAAATCGAGATAGATATAGACTTCCATATATCAAAGACACCAGTATCGAAAAAAAAATTTATTGAGCCATGTCCGTCCTTCCGCCTGTCCGTTAACACGATAACTTAAGTAAATATTGAGATATCTTCACTTATCTGGACCCAAAATAGATTGGTATTGAAAATGAGCGAAATCGGATGTTAACCACGCCCAATTTTTATATATATAACATTTGGGGAAAAGAAAAAAACCTGATTATTTAGTAAAAAATACGCCTAGAATGTTGCAATTTGATGTTTGGACTGATATTGAGACTATTGATAAAAATTTGAAAAAAATTGTTTAAATGGGCGTGGCACCCCCACTTGTGATAAAATCAATTTTACAAATATTATTAATCATAAATCAAAAATTCGGCAGAGAGGTTGACTTTACTATAAGGAATGCTTTGAAAAAAAATTAACGAAATCGGTTAAGGACCACGCCCACTTTTATATACAAGATTTTTAAAAGGGTCTTGTACGAATAAAATAAGCTATATCTTTGCAAAAAAACAGCTTTATATCAACGGTACTTCATTTTCCAAATGTATTTATAACAATAAATAGGAAAAACTTAAAAAATGGGCGTGGCACCTCCCCTTTTATGACTAAGCTATTTTCTATGTTTCGGGAGCCATAACTCAAAGAAAAATTAACGGATCGTAATAAAATTTGGTACACAAATTTTTCCTATAGCAGAAAATATTTCTAGAAAAAATTGGCGAGATCGGTTAAAGACCACGCCCACTTTTATATAAAAGATTTGTAAAAGGGTCGTAGACGAAAATAATAAGCTATATCTTAGCGAAAAAAAAGCTTTGTATCAATAGAATTTTACTTTCTAAATTGAATTATAACATTAAATTAGAAAACACTAAGAAAAATTAACGTATCGTAATGAAATTGTACCCACATATTTCGGTTAAAGACCACTGCAACTTAGATATAAAACAAGTTTAAAAGGGTCGTAGACTAGAATACGAGAACGAAAATCGTCACTGACGATGGCACAACGCCGAAACCCTTGTCTCATTGATAAGGGATGACGGAAAATCGTTCCAATATACATCATTTATCCACCCTGTCGGAAAATCAACCAAACAAGATAAGTCAGTTTAATAAATATAATAATTAGTTTCTTACAAAAGATGTTTTTCATAAATAGTCCGGTCAAATTAGATAAAAAAAGAGTGAACCTACATAAATTAGCTAACAGCTGAAAATCAGTCAAATCAAAATTAAATATGTAAGTGGCATCATCGACATTCGTGCTCACTGTGAATTTCTACGTATGTACGAAACGACCCAACTCTACAATATACTGTAGTTAGCTGAAATTAGCCAGTATACTCTCCCTAATCGCCACTTCGCCTTAGGTATATCCACCATCACCTTCCCGATGTTTGGACATCCCATCCTGGAGTCTAGCATTCACCGCCGTGATAACTATTTAGTGAGAACCAGCATCATTTAATACTCTCTCTTTGGGCGTGATCACCACTACCGCAGTCATGACCCTTTGGCGAGAGCCACCGTCATTCACCGCCGTCATCACCATTTGCTAAGAGCCACCGTAACCTAGTACTCTATCTCTCTCTGCGGAGAACCGCCGTCTTTGGATCGTAATATTCTCAACGAAACTACCTAGAAAACATCACTCTCCTCCCTCTACTGAATTCAAGGCTGTGGATATTCTAGCCTGAGAGCCGCGTGTGTGTGTTCGGCCGCCGTGGTGTGATGGCAGCGTGCTCTGCCTACCACACCGAAAATCCTGAGTTCACGCCCCGGGCAAAAGCAACATCAACATTTTAGAAACAAGATTTTTCAATTAGAAGAAAATGTTTCTAAGCGGGGTCGCCCCTCGGCGGTGTTTGGCAAGCACTCCGAGTGTATGCCTGCAATGAAAAGCTCTCAGTGAAAACTCATCTGCCTTGCATATGCCGTTCGGAGTCGGCATAAAATAAGTAGGTCCCGTCCCGCCAATTTGTAGGAAAAATTAAAAGGAGCACGACGCAAATTGGAAGAGAAGCTCGGCCTAAAATCTCTTCGGAGGTTATCGGGCCTTACATTTTTTATTTTAATTTATATATATTTATTTAAGTGGGGGAAGTGGGACCTCCACCCGACTCTGGATTGACTGTAAATATTGAGATATCTTCACATATCTGGACCCAGAATAGATTGGTATTGAAAATGAGCGAAATCGGATGTTAACCACGCCCAATTTTTATATATATAACATTTGGGGAAAACACAAAAAACCTGATTATTTTGTAAATAATACGCCTAGAATGTTGCAATTTGACGTTTGGACTGATATTGAGACTCTTGATAAAAATTTGAAAATTTTTTTTAAATGGGCGTGGCACCCCCACTTGTGATAAAATCAATTTTACAAATATTATTAATCATAAATCAAAAATTCGGCAGAGAGGTTGACTTTACTATAAGGAATGGTTTGAAAAAAAAATTAACGAAATCGGTTAAGGACCACGCCCACTTTTAAATTCAAGATTTTTAAAAGGGTCTTGTGCGAATAAAATAAGCTATATCTTTACAAAAAACAGCTTTATATCAACGGTACTTCATTTTCCAAGTGTATTTATAACAATAAATAGGAAAAACTTAAAAAAATGGGCGTGGCACCGCCCCTTTTTTGACTAAGCCATTTTCTATGTTTCGGGAGCCATAACTCGAAGAAAAATTAACGGATCGTAATAAAATTTGGTACACAAATTTTGCCTATAGCAGAAAATATTTCTAGAAAAAATTGGTGAGATCGGTTAAAGACCACGCCCACTTTTATATACAAGATTTTTAAAAGGGTCGTAGACGAAAATAATAAGCTATATCTTAGCGAAAAAAAGCTTTGTATCAATAGAATTTTACTTTCTAAGTTGAATTATAACATTAAATTAGAAAACACTAAAATTTTCGAAAATGGGTGTGGGACCGCCCCTTTTATGGCTAAGCAATTTTCTATGTTTCGGGAGCCATAACTCGAAGAAAAATTAACGTTATCGTAATGAAATTTTGTACACATATTTCGGTTAAAGACCACGGGAACTTAGATATAAAACAAGTTTAAAAGGGTCGTAGACTAGAATAATAAGCTATAACTTAACAAAAAATAGTTTTGAATCAATGATATTTCTCCTATCAAGTTTAATTGTAAGATGAAATGGGAAGACAGTTTTTTTTAACGGGCGGTGCCATGTGTTATGTAGAAAAGTAATTTATCTCAAATGAAATGTACAATTGAAGCTCACGCTGAATATATAATGTTCGGTTACACCCAAACTTAGACACCTTTACTTGTTGTTCATCAGTTCCTTTTTTTAAAGCAAATTTGTTCACTGCTGCTCACACCCACGAAAAAAAGTCAACAAGTATAGATGGCGGTGTGTAATACACATACTGTGTAGGTATATTTAAATGTGTTATGAATAAACCAGTTAATATATATATGTATAATTAACTTCAAAAAAGGTTACAAATTTCGGGGGATCCAGGAAGTTGAAAGAGTGTAGACACAAATTGTAAATATGAACTTTTCAAGTTTAAAAAATATAATAATTAGTTTCTTACAAAAGATGTTTTTCATAAATAGTCCCGTCAAATTAGATAAAAAAAGAGTGAACCTACATAAATTAGCTAACAGCTGAAAATCAGTCAAATCAAAATTAAATATGTAAGTGGCATCATCGACATTCGTGCTCACTGTGAATTTCTACGTATGTACGAAACGACCCAACTCTACAATATACTGTAGTTAGCTGAAATTAGCCAGTATACTCTCCCTAATCGCCACTTCGCCTTAGGTACATCCACCATCACCTTCCCGATGTTTGGACATCCCGTCCTGGAGTCTAGCATTCACCGCCGTGATAACTATTTAGTGAGAACCAGCATCATTTAATACTCTCTCTTTGGGCGAGATCACCACTACCGCAGTCATGACCCTTTGGCGAGAGCCACCGTCATTCACCGCCGTCTTCACCATTTGCTAAGAGCCACCGTAACCTAGTACTCTATCTCTCTCTGCGGAGAACCGCCGTCTTTGGATCGTAATATTCTCAACGAAACTACCTAGAAAACATCACTCTCCTCCCTCTACTGAATTCAAGGCTGTGGATATTCTAGCCTGAGAGCCGCGTGTGTGTGTTCGGCCGCCGTGGTGTGATGGCAGCGTGCTCTGCCTACCACACCGAAAATCCTGAGTTCACGCCCCGGGCAAAAGCAACATCAACATTTTAGAAACAAGATTTTTCAATTAGAAGAAAATGTTTCTAAGCGGGGTCGCCCCTCGGCGGTGTTTTGCAAGCACTCCGAGTGTATGCCTGCAATGAAAAGCTCTCAGTGAAAACTCATCTGCCTTGCATATGCCGTTCGGAGTCGGCATAAAATAAGTAGGTCCCGTCCCGCCAATTTGTAGGAAAAATTAAAAGGAGCACGACGCAAATTGGAAGAGAAGCTCGGCCTAAAATCTCTTCGGAGGTTATCGGGCCTTACATTTTTTATTTTAATTTATATATATTTATTTAAGTGGGGGAAGTGGGACCTCCACCCGACTCTGAATTGACTGAGCATACTTCAGCCTTTGACCAAACCGACTTCATAGTATCTTAGGTTTTAGGTACTCCTCTCAGATCGCTATTTAAAATGAACGAAATCGGACTATCACCACGCCCACTTTTTTGATATCCAAAATTTCGAAAAAGTGCGATAATTTATTACCAAAGACAACTAAACCGATGAAACTTGGTAGGTGGGTTCACCTTATGACGCAGAAAAGAAAACTAGTAAAATTTATGACAATGGGCGTGGCACCGCCCACTTTTAAAAGAAGGTAATTTAAAATTTTTGCAAGCTGTAAATTGGCAGTCGTTGAAGATATCATGATTTTTGAATTTGGCAGGAACATTACTCCTTTTACTATCTGTGCGCTAAATAAAAATTAGCAAAGTCAGATGACGAACACGGTTTAAAAAAATGTAAACATTAAATTTTAACAAAAAATTGAATATGTTTACAGTATATAAGTAAATTATGTCAACGTTCAACTCCAGTAATGATATGGTGAAATAAAATACAAAAATAAAAGAAAATTTCAAAATGTATGTGTCTCCGCCCTTTTTCATTTAATTTGTCTAGAATACTTTTAATGCCATAAGTCGAACAAAAATTTACCAATCGTAAGTAAATATAATAATAATAAATATAATCTATAACGATAACTGTTTTCTGTGAAAATGGGCGAAATCGGTTGAAGCCACGCGCAGTTTTTATACACAGTCGACCGTCTGTCCTTCCGCTCGACCGTAAACACGATTACTTGAGCAAAGATCTTACTTCACGTGCTTATCTGAACTTACTGTATCTTGGTATTAAAAATGGGCGAACTTCGACTATGACCACGCCAACTTTTTCGATATCGAAAATTTCGAAAAATTAAAAAAATGCCATGTTTCTAACGTACATATACAACTAAGTGCCACTCCCTTTTAGAACCCTCATTAATACTTATAATTTGATACCCATATCGTACAAACACATTCAAGAGTCACCCCTGATCCACTTTTATGGCGATATCTCGAAAAGGCGCCCACATATAAAACTAAGGCCCACTCCCTTTTATAATATTCATTACCACCTTTCATTTGATACCATATCGTATAAACACATTCTAGAGTCTCCCCTGGTCCACCTTTATGGCGATTTCTCGAAATGGCGTCCACCTATAGAACTATGGCCCACTCCCTTTTCAAATACTCTTTAATACCTTCCATTTGATACCCATGTCATACAAACACATTCCAGGGTCGCCCTAGGTTTATTTTCCAACATTGTGGTTTTCCCTTATTTTGTCTCCAAAGTTCTCAGCTGAGTATGTAATGTTCGGTTGCACCCGAACTTAGCCCTCCTTACTCGTTACATATTAGCTTTAAGCTTATCTTCCTTTGTAATTACATTTATTTCTTTCTCTTTTTTTATTCGCCAGCAAACGAGTTAGACATTAATCGCTCTTAAATGTAAAGTATTAAAGTACTTTTTGGAGCTTTCTGGCCGGCTTTCCTTTAAAATATAACAAATGTTTACTTCCTCAGGGATTTCTATTTATTACACAAAAACGAGAAACATATAAATTCTTGGAAATTACTTTATCATAAGACGATACAAATAGTTTTTAACTTATTGGACTTACATATTTTTGCTACTTAATGCACAAATTTTGTATTAAACTTAAATATAATATCAGTACATAAGTACATAACAACCACACAATATAAAAGCACTGTGACATCATTCCCTCTCAAAAGCTAAACATTTAATGTGATGGAGCTTGCATACGCGGAAGTTATGCTATCTACACGTCCCGATAATTTACAACTTCCGATATATTTTGTTGTATGCACAGCCCTTCTAACGTCAACCGTCTTCTTATTCTGTGTTCCACGTCGAAAATCTTTACATTATCGAAATCAGCTTGCAATCCGTCAGGTGCCGCGCTAAAGCTGTGGAGTTTTTGTTGTTTTTTGCGTCTAACCTGTGTTCATTTATTCTCGTGTTGACCAATTTTTTGTTTGTCCTATGTATTCCTTCCCGCAAAATTCCTCCTCCACATGGTATTTCGTAGATTACGTTGTGTAGTTGCTCCTTTTTGATTTTGTCTTTGGTTTTCGTGTATATGTTTTGGATTGTGTGATTTGGTGTGTGTGCATAGCTTATGTTGTTGGCTTTAATCATTTTACGTAATGTGTTGCTGTCAGTTAGTTTTGGTATGTATGTGACGCCTGTGATTATTTTTCTATTGATTTCTTCATTTAGTGTTGTATTGTTACTCGTTTTTTGTTTAGTTTTGTTTCTCGCCGTGCGTATTAGACGTGTATTATTTTATTTGGGTATCCATTTTTTTCAAGTATGATCTGAATCGTTTTCCTGTTCTGCTCCAGGAACTCCTGGTCACTCAAGGGGTAAACTTTGTTAATAAAGTTGATTATTGTATTTCTTTTTTGATTCCATGGGTGGTTTGATTGGTAACTGAACATTCTAGTTGAAGCCACGGCTTTTTTGTTACTTTGTTTCCGATGTTTTCACCACAGCTTTAGCGTAGCACCTGACGGATTGCAAGCAGACATCTGATTTCGATAATGTACAGATTTTGGACGTGGAGAACACATTAAGAGAAGGTTGACGTTAGAAGGGCTGCGCATACAACAAAATATATCGAAAGTTGTAAATTATCGGGACGATGTAGATAGCCTAAATTGCGCGTATGCAAGCGCCATCATATTAAATGTATAGATTTTGAGAGGGAATGATGTCACAGTGCTTTTATATTGTGTGTTTGTTATGTACTTAAGTACTGATATTATATTTAAATTTAATACAAAATTTTTGCATTAAGTAGCAAAAAGATGTAAGTCCAATATGTTCAAAGCTGTTTGAATCGTCTTATGATTAAGTTAATTTCCAAGAATTTATATGTTTTTCTTTTTTGTGTAACAAATAGAAATTCTTGAAGAAGACGCAAAACAGCGTCGAAATGCGTAGGATGAAGAAGTAAACATTTGTTTTATTTTAAAGGAAAGTCGGTCAGAAAGCTCCAAAAAGTATTATTATACAATTATAAAACTTGGCCCAATATACATAACTATTAAATTGATCAGAGAGCTTGAACCGAAACAGCAAACTCGAAAAATATTAAACAAGTTAAAAAATACAAAGAAATCAAGATGAAACACTTTTACCAAAGCATTAGATACAAATACGACGTCGACACCTGTTTTAATATCAAACAATAGGGAAAACACCACAAAAATCTTGCTAAGCAACAACAAAGGCCAAAATATCTTCTGAAATGTAAGGACTTTGCAATTGTACCACCAAATTTAAAGGGCAAGACCACAAAAATACTACACGGGTTTACACTGAAAAAAAAAAAAAAAACAAAATTAGATAAATGCGAAAAATTGAAAACCACTTTTTGAACAAAATTCTATGACTGGAATTCAAAGAGACAAACATGAAAATTTATATAGAAAATAGAGAAATTAAGAAGGTTCAAAAACATTTGCACGATAGTTTAGAGGTAAAGGAATACAATCTGTAGTAGAGACACAAAAACAATTCATGCTATGCATAAAAAGAGCTATAGAAAAGAAAAATAAAAAAATAAATGTAAGGCGCGATAACCTCCGAAGAGATCTAAGGCCGAGCTTTTCTTCCAAATTGCGTCGTGCTCCTCTTGATTTTCCCTACAAATTGGCCGGACGGGACCTATATGTTTTATGCCGACTCCGAACGGCATCTGCAAGGCAGATGAGTTTTCACTGAGAGCTTTTCATGGCATAAATACACCCGGAGCGCTTGCCAAACACTGCAGAGGGGCGACCCCGCTTAGAAAAATTGTCTTCTAATTGAAAAATCTTATTTCTAAAATTTTGATGTTGCTTTGCCTGGGGTGTGAACCCAGGGCGTACAGTGTGGTAGGCGGAGCACGCTACCATCACACTACGGTGGCCGCCACGCTATAGAAAAGAATCATGATAAAAAACAGCAAAATTCGATCAAGGAAAACTTTGAGAAATTCGACCTAAAGCACAATTCCGACTGGTTTAGGAATAACACCAGAATAGAATAGACATCCCTCCTGAATGTCAATGGTTACTATCCATGGGTAATAAGGTCGCCCTTCCCATATCTTAAGAAACGTTCTCACCCCTGCACATTATAGCGGACGTCGAATAAAGTATACAAACCATAGCCAATGAGAGAGAAAATGATATGGTGAAATGTAGATTCGCAATAAGGGAAACACGTTTAAAAATATATTAAGATATAGCCAAAAAGATAAATTTATTTTACAAGTGTACGAAGAAACACAACGGGTCATATACCAATACAAAGATGATATTGTGATTACGAATGCAAACAAAGGGAACAGAACGGTAATGATGTATAAAGCAGAGTACAAGAAGAAAATGGAAGACCTCTTGAACGACAAAGGCACATACAAAACCATAAGAAATGATCCCACCCAATATTTGTTGAGCAAAAACAATAGAATTGTCAATGACATGTACAAGACCCACAATATTGATGCAAAACTGAAGCAGTATTTAACATGCTCGGCTGCCACAGCCCCACGACTTTATGGCTTACCGAAAGTGCACAAGGAGAACCCACCACTTCGCCCAATTTCATACTCGATTAATGTTCCCTGCTCGAAACTATCCAAATCCATGGGAAAAATGTAAAAAAACATTATTTCCGAAAAATACAATATTAAAAATTCAGTTCAATTAAAAGAAAAAATAAAAGCTGTAACCCATGACGAGGATGAAATACTTATATCCCTAGACGCCGTACCACTATTTACGAATATCCCCATCCATCTAGGGATCAGGACAATTATGAAACAATGGTCGAATCTAAAAAATAATACTAAAATTACTAAAACCCAATTCATCAATACAAAACAGTTCTGCATGAGAGAAAACAATTACTTTGTATACGACAATAACCATTACCAGCAAATTTATGGGATGCCGATGGGCAATCCTCTATCACCAACAATAACTGATATAGTCCTCGACAAAATTATTGAAAAGACATAAATATAAAATACATAAGAAATATTTAGAGGATATTTTCGCTATTGTTAGGGCAAAAGACGTAGCGAAATTCTAAACACTTTCAACGAGCAACAAAACAAATTAAAATTTACACTAGAAAAAGAAAAACATCACAAATTAGCATTTCTGGACTTGGAAATCCACAACATCGGAAACAAAGTAAAAACGAATTGGTACAAAAAATCCGCGGCATCAACTAGAATGATCAATTACCATTAAAACCACCCATGGAATCAAAAAAGAAATACAATAATCAACTTAATTAACAAAGTTTACTCCTCGAGTGACCAGGAGTTCATGGAGCAAAACAAGAAAACGATTCAGATCATACTTGAAAAAAATGGATACCCAAATAAAATAATACACGGTCTAATATGCACGGCGAGATACAAAACTAAACAAAAAACGAGTAACAATACAACACTAAATGAAGAAATCAATAGAAAAATAATCACAGGCGTCACATACATACCAAAACTAACTGACAGCAACACATTACGTAAAATGATTAAAGCCAACAACATAAGCTATGCACACACACCAAATCACACAATCCAAAACATATACACGAAAACAAAGACAAAATCAAAAAGAGCAACTACACAACGTAATCTACGAAATACCATGTGGAGGAGGTAAAGAGGGGGAATTTTGCGGGAAGGTATACATAGGACAAACAAAAAGATCGGTCAACACGAGAATAAATGCACAGGTTAGACGCAAAAAACAACAAAAACACCACAGCTTTAGCGCAGCACCTGACGGATTGCAAGCACACAGCTGATTTCGACAATGTAAAGATTTTGGGCGTGGAGAGCAGAATAAGAAGAAGGTTGACGTTAGAAAGGCTGCGCATACAACAAAACATATAGAAAGTTGTAAATTATCGGGACGATGTAGATAGCATAAATTGCGCGTATGCAAGCGCCATCACATTAAATGTTTAGCTCTTTAGAGGGAATGATGTCACAGTGCTTTTATATTGTGTGGTTGTTATGTATTTACGAGCTGATATTATATTTAAATTTAATACGAAATTTGTGCATTAAGTAGCAAAAAGATGTAAGTCCAATATGTTAAAAACTGTTTGTATCGTCTTAAGATTAAGTTAATTTCCACCAATTTATATGTTTTTCGTTTTTGTGTAATAAATAGAAATCCCTGAGGAAGACGCAAAAAAGCGTCGAAACGCGTAGGACGAAGAAGTAAACATTTGTTTTATTTTAAAGGAAAGCGGGCCAGAAAGCTCCAAAAAGTACTATTATACAATTATAAAACTTGGCCCAATATACATAACTATTAAACTGATCGTAGAGTTTAAACCGAAACAGCAAACTCGAAAAACATTAAATTAAAAAATACAAAGAAATCAAGATGAAACACTTTTACCAACACATTAGATACAAATACGACGTCGGCACCTGTTTTAATATCAAACAATACGGAAAACACCACAAAAATCTTGCTAAGCAACAACAAAGGCTAAAATATCTTCTGAAATGTAAGGGCTTTGGAATTGTACCACCACAATTAAAGGGCAAGACCACAAAAATAATACACGGGTTTACACTGGAAAAAACAAAAAATGAAATGCCAAAAATCATCTACACGGACTTTTCGAAAGCTTTTGATAAAGTTAGCCACTCGCTTTTATTATCCAAACTAGCCAGTTTGGGATTTCACTAAATTTTTTTATCGTAGATAAGGTCGTATCTTTCATCTAGGAGCTGTGTAGTAAAAGTTGACAATACTTCTTTACGTTCTTTTATTGCCTCCTCTGGTGTTACCAACGGTAGTATTTTGGGTCTGGTGCTCTTTATTATCTTTATAAATGACATATCAAGCTGCTTTCGACACTTACAATTTCTGTTATATGCTGATGACCTGAAAATATTTTCGGCTGTCACCAGTCACCTAGACTCTGTTAAGTTACAAGAGGATCTTAATAACGTTGTTAATTGGTGTAATAGTAACCGATTAAATTTGAACATGAAAAAGTGTTTTCATATTTCATTCTCAAAGTCTCGTTCTCCCAGTCCCACCTCATATTGTATCGGGGACTCTCAACTTTGTGTTGTCTTTGACTCCAACTTCTTATTTCTTGGTCATATAAATTACATAATTGCTAAATCCTACTCAATGCTTGCATTTATTCGCCGGTTTGGCTCAGATTTTAAGGACCCTTATACACTGAAATTATTGTATACGAGTTTGGTACGTTCAAAGTTAGAATATGCTGTCTTTATCTGGAGACCTTATTATGAATGTCATATCAATAGGATTGAACGAATTCAAAAATCTTTTATTCGATTCGCTCTTCGTTCGATTGGGTTCATGGATCCGTTACCTTCGTACACTGCTAGATGCCAGCTAATTAACTTAAAATTGCTATACTCCAGAAGAAGTATTCTGTCACTTTCTTTTGTTTATGATATAGTTCGTGGAACTATTGATTCCTCTGCCTTGGTAGAATAAATTTCATTTCATATCCCAGCCCGAAGCTTGAGGAGTAATGACATCTTTTTTATTGATCGAGTTAGAACAATGTATGCTTTTAATTCTCCTATTCTAAGAGCATTAAGAGGATTTAATTTGTACTCAAGTGTACATGATGTTGATTTCTCTCTACCAAAAACTAAATTTAAATTGTTATGAAATAGGATCGTTAATTAATTTGTAATTTAATGTTTTTATTCTACTTAGTCTGTATGAAAATGTATATTTTCTAGATGTCTTAAATAAATAAATAAAAAAAACTATAAAAAAAAAAATATATGTCTGGAAATCAAAGGACAAACATGAAAATTTATATAGAAAATCGAGCAATTAAGAAGGTTTAACAAACAGTTGCACGATACTTTAGAGGTAAAGGAATACAATTCTGTAGTAGAAACACAAAAACAATCCATGTTACGCATAAAAAGCGCTATAGAAAAGAATGATGATAAAAAAATGCAAAATTTGATCAAGGAAAACTTTTAGAAATTCGACCTAAATCACAATACCGACTGGTTTACGAATAACACTAGAATAGACATCCCTCCTTAATGTCAATGGTTACTATCCATGGGTAATAGATTCGCCCTTCCCATATCTAGAAAAACGTTCTCACCCCTGCACATTATAGCGGACGTCGAACAAAGTATACAAACCATATCCGATGAGAGAGAAAAAGATATGGTCAGATGTAAATTCGCAACGAGGGTAAACACGTTTAAAAATAAACTAAGAAATAGCCAAAAAGATAAATTTATTTTAAAAGTGTACGAAAAAAACAAAACGGGTCATATACCAACACAAAGATGATATTGTGGTTACGAATGCAGACAAAGGGAACATAACAGTAATGATGTATTGTAATGATTGGTTTAGAAAAAGAAATTGTTGTTGATACGCTGATCGTTAGCGTTACAAAGCAATTCTCTTTTATTTAAAATTGTATTTCCTTTTATACAAATTTGTCTAGTCTACACATACATAATTACACTAACACTAATAAATTGCATTCTTTATATTTACATACTGAGTCAGGATATTAGTTCGATCTATTTTTACCAATTGTAACTGTGAATATTTTGGCAGGCGTATTGACGAGTTGTCATTGACACTTAGTCACGCTATTAGCGGGCTCGTCAATATGCCAGTGTATTGTAACCAGATACGGGTCTTGCCGTTGGCATTAGTGAGTGATGTTGAACTCCTGCTGTGTGGGGTAAATGAAATGTATTTGTGTCAACATTGTAATGTGCGTACTATATGGGTGGTCTGCATAGACAGTATTATGGTATTAGAATATGATGAATAATAGTGCAAACATATTGACATGAATTGGTATCATGCATAATACCTCACCATCCACCTTAAGAAGAAAAAGGAGTATACAACTTATTCAGAGTCTTATGGCCCACTTGTGTTTTGCTTGAATTAGAAAAGGATTTTAATTGTTTTTGGGTTATACTATAAATTATTGCATAGCAGTTACTTGATATGGGAAACAAAGAGTATATTTACATTATTTTCTGTTTGCATTTGTTTCTAATATGCTGACTTTCGTATTTACATAATTTTTTTTTGTATTTATTTTTTGTATGGTTGTATGTTTATGATTATAAGAAACTATTTGCATCAAGTGTTATTGACATTTGTTTTTACATATCAGAATTTTAAGTGTGTTTTGCACAGCCGACCTTTAAGAGCATCGACTCACTTAAAATCGGCTTGTGTTTACAAATTAACGTTTGTGAGTTGATGGTAACTGGACACCAATATGAACTGTTTGTTTTTTGTTTTCTCATTTTTATTTTTGTATTTGTTGTGTGCTGACTTTTCAATGACGAGTAAAGTGGAATGCTATTGTTGAAACTGTTTCTTTTTTTTTTTTTTTTTTGATTATTTGAGTTACTACCAGGTGTTTAATGTTGTTTTTAGCCTATTCTTATGGACTATTATTTCCTTATTTTGTTTATTGGTTAAAGTAGAAATATTTCCTATTACTATTTTCTTGTCTATTGGGGTTTGAAGTAAAAATATTTTCTACTACTATTTTCTATTCTATAATGGGCTTAGAATAAAAGATTTTTCTCTATTAGTATATCCTATTCTACCGGTGGCTAAAGTAAAACTATTTTTCCTATTCTGTAAAATTATGACCTCTTGAATTGTGAGGTTTTCTTAAATTAACCCGGGCTAGTAAGTTTATAATTATTTCCTTAATGTGATATTTCTACTAACTAGAGATGAATGATTCTTATATTAACTATCTTTACTAAACAACGCTTTTCATTGTTTATTGAGTTCTATTAAACTAAGAACATAAAAAGTGAGGAATTTTTAATTAATTATACGCAGAGTTTAGGGGTGTAATTGATGGAAGGGCAAAGTAATTATGTACTAGTAGTAGTCCAATTAATGGCAAAAGAATGGTACAGTGGGTGCAAAAATTTTTCATATCTTTATATATCTTTTTGGATTTTTCGTATTTTCCAGCAATATATTTTTAATCTTTTACATCATGCAATTTCTGCGGCGGCCACCAAGACAGAATCGTTATGATATTAATGAAGAATTAATTTTAATTTTTTCCGGGATTGTCACATGCCCAACCACTTGGGTTAGTGGAATTATTTTATCTTTGAGAACTTGGGTACCTACTATTATCATTTTAAATTTGCCTACTGCATGTAAATATTCAATTCTTAATCACCAATTTGTCCCACAGGACAACTGTGTTTTTATTCTTTACAAGTCCTAGATTGCAGGCACTGCCTGATAAGTAATTGTCCTAAGATAATTTTATCATTAACAATCAGGTTGCTTGTTTTTCTTACGCTACCATTTTTCTATGAAAATGAGCGCGACATGTCTCATTGTTGCAAATTTATATAGCGCTTTGTATATTTTTATATGTTCTCCTTGTGAGTTTTTCTTCATTTCTTGTTGTTCTTATTGGCTGGTTTTTTAGTATTTTAGTGTTTTTTTTTTGCTTAGTTCTTGCCTATTTCCACTGTCCTAGAATTTCCTACTTCTTCATGACCATCTTTGTCAGGAGCATTCAGAGGAATTATGCAAATTTTGATTTGCTATTAAATTTTGGCGGGGCTAATCAAGCTGACTTTACTGTCAATTGAGACATTTTGAAGGTTGCTTTTGGGGTTTAATATGTGATGAGGTTTATTTTTAATTGTCTACTGCTCTTCCTAAAATTGGATAAAAGAATTTAGATACGGTCTTTTACGGGTTTTAACTGCCTATATTTGTGCTTTATATAATTTTTGAGCATCATAGCTATTGTGATGATCAATAGCATGAATGTGCAAATTGCGACTGCTAACCAAACATCTGGAATATTTGGCAAATTTTTCGTATCAACCTCGGCAGGTGGTTCGTATTTAGTTATTCTGTTTTTTTTTTCTGAATTTCCTGAATATTCCTTTCCTAATTCATATCCGGCTAATGCTATCATTATACCGTGTGCTATCTTTGTCCACCAAGCCATGTTGAAATTTTCCTATAATTATTTTTCTGCTTCTGTGGGAAATGAACTAAATTAAATTTTTAATAAAATTTTTGATTTTATTCTTTATCCTATGCATTCCATTTTACTGGTTTATTTAGTTAACGTTATGTAAGTCTAAGAAAAATTGTGTCCTTAACGGAAAATTTTGTTTTTAAAAATACATTTTTGGGCATTTTAATAAAATTTATTTATTTTTTTTTTTGATTTACAAAACATTTTAATTTTTATGCTATTTTCATCGATAGCGTTAATATCCTCTTTTTTTTTAAACAATTCTTTTAGACTTTAACATTTAAAATAAGACATTTGAATTTTCTTTATATTTCCTTACTTTTTGTTCAATATTTTTTCTTTAAATTTTTTACATTTAGTCTTTTCATTTTGCTTAAATTATTTTCTGAATTCTCCTAGTCCTAATTTTTAAAAAAATTCTAAGCAAAAACAAAGTTTTTGCTCATAGTTTAGCGTCCCTGGGGCCGCTCAATTAATCCTAAAAATATACGTACTTATTCTAAAACATTTTTATTTAATTGTTGCTTCTCCAGCTTGTTATTCACGTTCAATGCTGGGATCCTGTGTTATATATTTCACTTCACCTGTTATTCACGCCTAATGTTGGGATCCTGGTCTGTACATTCCACTTCACCTGCTATTCACGCCTAATGCTTTTATCCTGGGGTGTATATTACACTTCCCCTGCTATTCACGCCTAATTATTTTATCCTGAGGTGTATATTCCACTTCACCTGCGCGCTCCTTCCTCTGTTAATTTAAGCGGTATAATTTTTTGTGTTTCCTTTTGCTGGCCTTGTCTGCAAGTATAACCCTTCGCTCGATTTTTGAGCGTGGAAATCTTCTTCTTAATAAGGAAATTTGTTTATATGAGTTATTTAACCGGGGATTGCGCGTATTGCTTTTAAATGTATTAAAACATTTATTTCAAGCAATTTTTAATTTTATAATTTGTTTAATCCCACTCCCGGGAGAAAAGGCTTTGAAGAGATTTACAAGGTATAATCGAAACCCTGTCCGTCCTGATGTCACGTTGTTTAAATTTTTCCCAAATTATTAAATAAATTATATAACTAAAAATTGCTTGAAAGAAATGTTTTAATACATTTAAAAACAATGCGGGCAATCCCCGGTTAACTAACTTATATAAGCAGACATTTGGTTAATTCGGTGTAGTTCTATAAATAGAACAAACACAGCGACAATACCAAGTTTCTCTGAAAACCACCTTACAAACATGCATAACTTCAACACGTAACGACATACGAAGTATGTAATGTGTAGAAGATAATATATGTGCAAGAAGGCAATTGGGAAAAACTTTACAACATCTAAGGCATGACGTAGCCGAATGCGTTTGTAACCATTTCAACTATCGTAGGAGTGCCGGTTGGTCTCCCACTCCCGGGAGAAAAGGCTTTGAAGAGATTTACAAGGTATAATCGAAACAGCTGTCGCCCTGTCCGTCCTGATGTCACGTTGTTTAAATTTTTCCCAAATTACTAAATAAATTAGGAAATTTGTTCCTTTTGCCTTACTGGCAGAATTTAATGAATTTATTTTTTGTTTAAATTTTGCAGGGTCTCCTCCAACTAGATTTTTAGCAGTTTTGCCAATTTTAAATCTAGTCTGGCAGGATCGCCATGTAATGATTGAAATGCGAATCCTGCTTGGTTTATTATCCAGGATCTTCCTCCGACAAGGTCTTTATCAAATTTTGCTATTTCTTGACCAAGCTGGCAGGATCGCCATGTAATGATTGGTTTAGGAAAAGAAGGTGTTGATACGCTGATGGTTAGCGTTACAAAGCAATTCTCTTTTATCTAAAATTGTCTTCCCTTTTATACAAATTTGTCTAGTCTACACATACATAATTACACTAACACTAATAAATTGCATTCTTAATATTTACATACTAAGTCAGCATATTAGTTCGATCTATTTTTACCAATAGTAACTGTGAATATTTTGGCAGGCGTATTGACGAGTTGTCATTGACACTTAGTCACGCTATTAGCAGGCTCGTCAATATGCCAGTGTATTGTAACTAGATACGGGTCCTGCCGTTGGCATTAGTGAGTGATTTTGAACTCCCGCTGTGTGGGGTAAATGAAATGTATTTGGGTCAATATAGTAATGTGCATACTATATTGGTGGTCTGCATATACAGTATTAGGGTATTAGAATATGATGAATAATAGTGCAAACATATTGACATAAATTGGTATCATGCATAATACCACAGTATACAAGAAGAAAATAGAAGACCCTTTGAACGACAAAGGCACATACAAAACCATAAGAAATGATCCCACCCAATATTTGTTGAGAAAAAAGAATAGAATTGTCAATGACATGTACAAGACCCATGATTCAATCACAAGAGATTTGCTCGACAGCCAAAATTTTTGACAATGCGGCCATCTTGCTCCCAAGTTGAACTGACATCCCCTGACTGTGTTGCTTCTTGGCAAGTTTGTTTAAAAAAAGGAGTTTAAGGCAAAATCTTAGAATAAAAATATATTTCAGCAACACTTATGTCTATTTGACGTTGTAATTTTTATTTATTTTTGAAAAAAAAAAACTTTTTTCATCACATGAAAATTGGTAAGTTTAGACAAAAATTTAATAATGAAGCAATATACAGGAACTATTCTTGATTTTGCAGGTGTTAAGCATTAGGAAATACCCGCTACTGCAGTTTAATTGTGTGAATTCGATTGCTTAGTTTGAGGTAAGACAATTAATTGTAAAACATAAATTTAAAATTTATTCGTGACCATTTTTCAGATTAATCAAAAATAAAGGACACCCAGTTTTAGCCTGTTTAAATTAGTTGAAAACACACACATATACATACACTCATGGACAAAATAAGAGTTGTACACACCTTTAAATAAATAAAAAAAACACATATTTGGTTCTTTATTATTACAAGATTTTGAATGATAATAAAAAAAATTCGTTGGTCAATACAATAGGTGTAGGAAACTTTTTTTTAGAATTCAAAGTACACTTTTCAATTTACTTCCTTACTGAGCTGTTTGTAGGTCACCTGTATCTCCTTCATGTATTGTATACCTTTCCCTATTCCATTGGGCACGGCTTTAATAAATTTTTTTGGCAGATTCCCAATGGAGTGCTATCCCATCCTAATCCTTCGTCTTCTGCCAAAATTAGTCATTGTTTTGAAATTAAAAGGATGATAATCTTCTCCTAAGGCCTTTTTACAAGCTCTCAATCGGGTTGAGGTCAGGGGATTGACTTGGTGCATACATGTGACAATTCCATTTCTGAACCACTGAGATACCAACCGAAAAGTATGTTTTTTACCGTTATCTTGGTGATAACTCAATGTGAGTGGCATGTTTTTCCACTCATATGTCAGTTTAACATTTCGCATAATATCCCTGTACTCCTCAGTAGACATTGCGGCCTTTATCCAAAATAAAGGACCCACACCTTACTAAGAGAAACATATCTCGACCATTATGTTTCCTCCTACATGCGTAATTGTCCTGTTGGTGTATCAAGAAGAAAAAAATTTGCCCTTCGGGCCATGTACTGTATTTTTGGAGTCGTTTCCACACAAATTAGTCTTCCACTGAATAAAATATTTCGCCATTTTTTTCTTCAATGGGACCGCACCAATGCTGATGTACAGTGGCAAAAGCTTGTCTCTTCTGTATGTGATGAAAAATGAAGACTTGGTCGAAAATAGATTTACTAATGCCAATCAGTTCACTGACTATGGGCTTCAGTCTTTCGCACATAAACCTAAATAAATGTAGAATGTCGTTTTAGGAAATAATTGAGTTTAAGTAACTACTTAAGCATTTGAAACAAATAAACCGCATTTAATACCTATATTTACTCTTTAATATCATTATCATCTTTCGGATATAAGTCTTAGCTTTCTGAACTTTGTTATTGCTTTAGTAAATTTGAAATGCCGAAAGCAAGCTTCACTTTGTGTAGAAGAACCTGGACCCAAGAGGGGTTTAAGATGTTACATGTCCCCAAGAATGAGTTAAAGAGAATGTACTGGTCCGAATCGTGCGGAGAGCTCCTAAGCGAGTCTTCGACAATTTGTATCCTACATTTTAGTTCGGTTGATTATTTATCAGAACCAAATGCCAAATGAATAAAATTAGCAAACTACGCCTTAGCTATGCGTGTGGAATTACTGGAAGACTCCTCAGAGTATCGACATAGGAACCCAAACAGAGTAAATATTCAGTAAATAAAAAAAAATGTCTACTAACTTATCCTTTAAGAGTCAGCATATATAGTGAATCTAAATCCCCTGATGATGAAATTATCAAAAGCTTAAAAGCGCGCGTTGAAGGGTTGGAGAAACTTGAGAAAGGAATTTCTTCAATTTTCACGAAAGGCCAAGTAAAGAAATTATCTAATTCGGCAAGAAGTACTGTTTGGGACTGGGAAGATATATCTGCCGCCATTGCGCTTCGTGCTGCAGGCCCCAGGGCATATAGTCATTTATATAAAAGTGGATTCCCATTGCCAAGTGAATCAACCATTCGAAAATGGTTGCTGAAAGTGCCCTTCCAAGAAGGAATTTTGGGTTTCTCCTTGCAAGTTCTGAAACACGCAAAAGAACTGCCTCTTGCAGACCGGTTATGTATTCTTAGTTTCGATGAGATGAAAGTTCAAACCGTTTATGAATACGATGCTGCGCAAGGCACACTACGGAAACCCTCCAACAACGTACAGCTAGGAATAGTGCGCGGATTAAAGTCATTCTGGAAGCAACCAGTTTTTTGTGCATATGACTGCAAAATAACTAAACAAATTTTGGAAAACTTATTAATAAAAATTCAAGCAGTGGGATATACAGTGGTCGGAATTGTTTCCGACATGGGCTCAAAGAATATTTCTCTTTGGAAAGAGCTAAACGTTACGATTGGCATATGATCTGTCTCTTTAAATATTTCTTGTTTTTGTAGTTCATATATTTAACATATTTTTTCAGAGCAACCATGGTTCCAAAATCCGGCCATTAGCGGAAAGGTTTTCGTGTTTGCCGATACTCCGCACTTACTAAAACTTATCCGTAACCATTATCTGACCACCGGCTACGACGTTTTTGGCAAATTTCTTACCCCTGTCACTATAGCACAGTTGCTCGCTCTTCCCTCAGGATCAGATGCATCGATTTCGTACAAAATAACTCAAGAACACCTCACAGCCCACCACACTGGCCGTCAAAAAGTCAAGTTGGCTGCTCAACTGTTTTCGCATAGTGCCGCAAGTGCCATTCGACGGTGCTATCAACTCGGGTATGATTTATACAATCCTGCGGAAACCGCCGAATTAATTTCGACGGTTAATGATTGGTTCGACGTGTTTAACACTAAGTTTAGCACGCTCCAATCACATCCAGCAAAGCAACCTTTCGGAATGAAAATATTTGAGCAGTTGCACATTTTGGCAAAAATGGACGAATATATAGTAAACATGAGAGCACATGGTCGACGGTCGGTGCTACCATTTCAAAAAGGGGTTCTTATGAGCAATAATGCACTAAGGGGGTTGTACGACTACGTGAGGGAGAGGTATGGTCTGCAATATATTTTAACATACAAACTAAATCAAGACATTCTTGAGAATTTGGGTTTATTTAGTTTGATTCGAACCTCTAAAATTCTATGTGCTTAAAGGAAAAAAGATAGATTCTGCAATAGGTGTTAAAAATTGATGAGGATGATGAGTTTAGTTGATTTAACAATATCCTTCTGCCTGTCTCATTGAACGCAAAGAAGTCATAAATTTTTGAGATATCTTCATATTCATAGGCGGATGTATTTGGGTGCCCGATTTTTCATCTGTCGGAACCAATCGTGTGGGACCATTGTGGGATATATCTCCCATAAAACCGATTTTCGCATTACAGGATTTTCGCAATTTCTTCCTTATTTTATTAGCTTCTAACATTTCCCACGATGCTTACAAATAAGGATTACATTGTTGTCTGAAAAAGTTATAGAAATCAGTCGTATATATATAATTTATATCCCATACAAAGTGATTGTTCAGACTTTATGAATTTTTTAAATTTCATCAGATTATTGCTAGGCTCCATTCATAAAAGGTAAGAGGTCTTCGGCACAGCCGAAGACAGCCCCGTCCCTGCTTTATTTAAGCACAATATGTACCTAACGCAGTACTGAATACCTAGCTGGTCGTGGAAATGTAGAGTCCGACGAAACTGAGTGGATTCGCCTCAGTGACACATCTGTGGAAAGCCTTAAAAATATTCTTACTGAAGAAGAGGTGGTTTCGAAGGAACTCGAACTTTCGGATGAGCTGGCTTTTCCAGAAGAGATGCTACAGGAAATCGCAATAAGCGAATTTCATGAAGACGCATTGGAATATATTGCAGGCTTCCTTATAAGGAAACTTGGATTATCAAACCAAGTTACGAAAACGGCAACTTTTACGTATGTAGACGAAGTGTTAATGGGTGCAATATCTAAGCCGTCCAGTGAATTTATGAACACTATTAAAAGTTGTGAGACGATATTCACCTCTTTTAATGGTGATAAAATAAATACATGCGCAAATTATATGCAAAAACTCATTGATTGTTCAAAACACGTAGATGCAGGAATCGAAATAAAAAAATTATTATTTCAAAACACGAATGTAACAACGCATAAAGAAGTTAAATAAATCAGTAAAAAGTAAAGGCAGCCGCTATTGAAAGTGAGCATAAATGCAATCTTGTACAATTATTTAACAGGTATTTAATATCAAATATATTTTAGTGTTCTCTTCTGCCGTGAAAATTAAATAAGTAAACACATAGTTTCAGTATCATTTCGCAACTATCCGCAGACCAATTCGCGATTATTTTGTGACCATTTCGGGACGATCTCTAGATCAGCTGGAAAAATTTCTGAAGCGAAGTAATTTATAGCATTAACAGTTGTGGCTCTCTGCATGGGCTTTAGCCAAACATATTTTGAAAGATAGTCCAATACTATAAAAAGAAATTGATTTCGCCGCTTATATCTCGGATAAGGCCCTAGAAAATCGCAATATAATCGCTGAAATGGCCTTTCGGATGCAAAGGTACTCCCTATAGGTGGTCTCGACTGTTGATTAGTGGGTTTTACAGCTTTGCAGGTGTCACAACGCTGGATGTAGTCCCTGACGTCCTTAGCCTGCTGTGGCCAGAAGTATTTTTGCCTAACGCGTTCCAGAGTTTTCTGCCACCCACCATGGTAACTCTTGTTGGCGTCATGTACCAATCTCGCGGCTTCCTCCGTCAACCCCTTCGGCAACTATAAACGCCACAGCGAGTCTTGTTCACCTTCCGCCCCTTACGAAATTTAACTCTCTTGAAAATTACACCATCCACCACTCGTAAGTCCGGAAGCGACTCCTAGTTTTCGGTGACGGTCCTAATTAAATCTAGATATTCGTTGCTGCTAAATTCGGGAGAGACTAAATCTATTTCCCCTTTCTTAAGAACGAAAAAGCACAACTCTACTCACGAAGCTGCAACACTTGGCATGTGTCTGCATTACGGGAGCTATGCGAACATGCCCAACGGCGGCAATAGAGGTGATGCTTAAGTTAACGTCTCTACATATAATAATTGAACAGTCAGCCAGGAGTACTTTAGTAAACATAGATAAAGAGGGATGCGGAAGAGGCAAAGTGATACAGTCACGGAACATGGAGAAGTTGAAGGAGCAGATTCCACTCATCCAACTTCCCAGTGATCACACGAGGAAGCTAATTAAGTTTGAGAACTGCTTCAAGATAGAGCTGGGGAACAAGTGTATATAGGACACCTCCAGAATTGAAGCCCTTCACCGGGAACACACTATAATATGGGCACCGGAGGGCATAGGAGCGGGGATCTTCGGCCACCGAACCGAATGTCCTACCAATCGGAAATTATCCGAGGATCTTCCAAGCCGAAGTTTTCGCCAAAAGCCTGTGTGCAGAAATAAATTTGCAGCGGTGATATACATACCAGAGAATCGCTATACTCAGCGACAGTCAGGTTGCGCTCAAGGCACTATCTTCAGTTGAGATTAAATCATCAACAGTCATTGAGTGAGTAGAGAGGTTAAGCAGTCTAGGGGCCAATAACACCATCTGCCTGGGTACCTGGACACAGAGGAGTGGATGGTAAAGGGCTTGCCAGGTTGGCCGCAGCGGAAAAGGCAATAGGACCCGAGCCCATCATACCGATAGTGCATACACAATAAGGGAATAGTTCAAGCAAAAAGAAGTGTGTCTCAGAGAACAACACTGGCGCGAAAGTTCAGGATAGGAGGATACAGCTCAAAGCCATATAAAGCCATGATTAATCACCCAAAAAGCAGCCTTAGAATTTTAACAGGCATATTCACAGGTCCCTGCAGGCTAAATAGCAACATGGATAAACTAGGTATATCGTCTAGTAGCCTCTGTCGATTCTGTGATCCCGAAGGTGAGACTGCAGAACACATCCTGATGAAATGCGATGCAGTCGCGAGAGGAAGATGAGAATTCAAAGAAACCAAAGGCGAATATTTTTCTTATTCAAAAGTTTACAATATTTACTACTTTCCTTAATAAAATTTTTTTTTTCAAAGAAAATATCATTTTTTTACTCACCACAGTGCTCGTTATTAAGTTTTCACAACGAGTATTGCAAAGAACACGAGTCACCTAACATGAAAAATGATGTGATAAAACGAAAAAATAAATTTCACAGCGACCGTGAATTTTTTTTTCACTTCATCGAACGTGAATTGACCCCCATGGCATCGATTATTGTGGGCCATTTTACTACAAATCGAAAGTTTGCACAAGGGCAGCGCTTAAATGCTACATATGCATTTTCATTTGTTTCGGCACGAAGGCTTGTCACTTAGAGCTCGTTCAAGATCTTACCACGTCATCATTTCTGGCAGCCCACAAAAGCTTAATTTCCACAAGAGGCAAACCGCACACCATTTGGCCAGATAATGCAACGAACTTGGTGGGTGCCAAAAACGAGCTGCAAGAATTGAGACAACTGTTTTCGAGCAACTAACATAAGACAGAAATAATCAATCAATGCATCTCGGAAGGCATCGCATGGAAATTTATTCCACCACGATTTCCGCATTTCGGCGGATTATGGGAGGCTGCGGTTAATTCAGCGAAATTCCACTTTCTACGTAGTACGTACCGTTGGTTTATCATTTTTAACATTTGAAGAGATCCGAACCCTTGTGTGTAAAATCGGAGCAATAATTAATTTTCGGCCACTTTGCCCAATTTTAGAAAAAACAGAAGATTTGAAATGGCGACTATGGCGTGTGGAAAATTTTATTCGCGGCGCTGGTGGTGTGTTTCGTGTTATAATAATCAAAACTGACAATGGACTATTACATCGCTGTCCCCTTTTAGGAGAGCAGAGAAGTGTTCAGTCATTAATCTAAGTACTCGCTGGACATTGGTTACAAGGTAGCCCTTTTCGTTCTTACAAGAATTGGCCCGGCCCTTCCGTCTGTCGCCCAATTTTTTCGTAAAATTTCCGGGCGTTATTCCTGGTGGCTAGCAGCTCAAGCTCTTCGCACTCACGCATTTCTGCCTCTGCAACATATAAGAACTGACTCATACTCGTATTAAACTTACTTAAATATCTTGTTTGGTTGATTTTCCGACGGGGTGGATAAATGATGTATATTGGAACGATTTTCCGTCATCCCTTGTCAAATTTGGTTTTGAGACAAACCGGTTTCGGCGTTGTGCCATCGTCAGTGTCGATTTTCGTTCTGATCTCTTGTTGTCGTTTGTCCTGTATTTATTGTTCGTAGGTATATGAGCAGGTATTGTCAAATTGATGCTTGTGTATATTTAGTTATGTGTATGTGCTGTGTGTTCATTCAGAACAGGAGCACGCAAGACACATGTGCAGGGAAATCATAAAAAAGGAGGTGAAAGCACAGGAAGGAAAAACAATATTGTCACAACGAAAGCGGGCAAAGGAAACACCACTGTGCTAATCGAAAAAGAGCAATATATATCCAAAATCGAGGATCTCATAGAGGAAATGAAATGTCGTAGAATGAGAGAGGATCCCACAGATGAATACCAAAAACAAATCAAAGTTGCTATAAAGAATGCAACCAATATAGTAGATTCTAACATGGCACATAGATTGGTCCAAATGAACCCTTCGGCTCCTCCACTGGTTGCGCTACCAAAAATCCACAAGCCGGACACGCCAATGAGGCCCATCATTAATTTTAAATCGGCACCATGTTACAAACTGTCCAAATATTTAAAAACGATATTTATAGATCTCCAGAGTATCTAAGGAACGAATATGCAATAGCTAACACAGCAGATCTAATAGAGAGACTCGAGACCGTAGAGCTAACAAGAAACAGCAAATTGGTATCCTTTGACATAAAAGATTTATACCCATCTATACCACTATCGGAGACTTTGGACATAGTTAGCTCAACAATAGTTCATAACACAAAAAACAAAGTGAAAAGTATGCAAATCACAAATACGCTAAGAACCACTTTACGTCAAAACTATTTTCAATTCAACAATAAAATATATAGACAAACAAACGGTCTTGAAATTGGAAGCCCCACATCAGCAATTCTTATGGAAGTGTTCATGCAAAATCTGGAAGAAAAGTACATACAGGAGCTGAAGTCCAAATTAGCCGTGTCATTTTATGCTAGATACGTGGATGACATAATATGCGTTTTAACTACTAATAACGAAGAGCTTGTACTGGAGTACCTCAACAAGCAGCACGGAAATATAAAATTTACAATGGAAACCGAAAAAGACGGAGGAATCAACTATCTAGACCTCACGATAAATATTGATAAAGAAGCCGAAAGATTTAACTATGACATATATAGAAAGTCAACGGCCACCGCTACAATAATACACAATACCTCAAATCACCCTCAACAGCATAAAAATGCAGCATTAAGGCACTTGGTACATAGACTTGAAAGAACACCGCTTACACAAGAGGCATATAAGAGAGGACTTGAGGTCATATATAATATCGCTGCAAACAACGGATATAAAAAAGCACTAGTAGATAAGCTCAGAAGGACAAATGGAGAACTAAAAAGAAATAATGAAAAGGAAAATAATAGCTAGACGACTATGACATATACTGGAAAAGCAACATATAAATTGGCAAACTTCTTTAAAAAATACAACATTAACACAGCATTCAAAACATCGAACAATCTAGGGCGAAAACTAAGAACTAACATTAACTCAGAGGATCCGTTTAGCAGCCACGGCGTATACAAGCTTATACTATGTTCAAACAGAAAAATAAATTGAGGCTATTTCGATTTAAATTGAGTGGTGTTCATACAACTCTATTTAGCTTACACAATAGTAATTTGGTAGCTGATTGGCTCATCTCTACAGTAACAACATATCTTTGTTGAGACTGTCAAAATGTGCGTGTTGGTATTAGGTGAATAGAATGGAATGAAAACATAAAACTTTGAAATTTTTGTGTGTTGTAAGAAAATGTGTTCAGTGTTTTGTTTTCATTTTGATTTTGCCATCTTCTTTTGACAGTCCCTACTCCAGTGAAATGAAAGACATAAAATCAATGGCAATTTATTATTACAATTTATTATATGACAAATTGCGTAATAAATTGCCCAAAGAGTATAAATTGCCAATTTGGTGTGTGTTTGAACCTAGTATTACCTGCGGATGCCAGCATAGTTACATAGGACAAACAGGACGGCAAATAAGAACGAGGTTCAGAGAACATATTAGAGATTACAACAAAAAAATACGGAATCCAAACATTATACCCGAGTCTAACTTCGCGGATCACATGGTCGAGAATGAATGTTCCACAGCAAACATCAATAAACAGTTAGGGTTCTTCACATACAGGAAAAGGGCCGACGTCTCAACGTACTCGAAAACGTGGAAATCTACAAACAGAAAACATTCGACGGTAGAATAATAAACGAACAGATAAACACAATTTCTGACACAATATTCGAGCCTTTAAAACTTGTTTACAGGAAACAACTTAATCACACAGGTACAACAGACAAACACACAACAACAAATAAACACAAAACAATTAACACACCAAAGCAAAAAACTGACAAAGAAGGTCAAACGACTAAAATCACAGATTTCTACCTACCCCAGTCAGCCACACAAATCGATTAGTAAACCACCCTCGGTTCTGAATGAACACACAGCACATACACAAAACTAAATATACACAAGCATCAATTTGACAATACATGCTCATATACCTACGAACTATAAATACAGGACAAACGACAACAAGAGATCAGAACAAAAATCGACACTGACGATGGCACAACGCCGAAACCGGTTTGTCTCAAAACCAAATTTGACAAGGGATGACGGAAAATCGCTCCTATATACATTACTTAAATATATAAATGAGTCTTTGAATCTCGTTTATTATATACTGTAGGAAGCTGGTTAGGCTTCACTAATTAATGTTTTAATGTATGTTGTTGCGTTTGTGTGACCAGCCAACAAGAGCCAAACATTTTCTACAGGCGGCCAAATCACACAAAGCGCAGGAGGCAAAATAAGAAGGCGGGTTAATTTAAAAAATAGTCTGCTCTGCTTGAGCGATAGTAGCCGAATGAATTTTATTCTTCTTGCTTTGCTTAGCTTGAGGTACATTTTAAAAGTATCATTGAGAATAAAGAGAATCAAATAACAATAACGTTTAACTCTAAACTAAAACAGTGGTGGCTAAGCATATTAAGCCGTACATAAATAACAATAAATAATAGTGAAATCACACTAATGGTAGATATATTAGTCAGCTCGTTACATCCCCCCTCTAATGCAGAAATCGTCCCAATGATGCAAGCTGATTGATCGTTTTCGCTTACGTAAATTCCTTGTTTCGCTTGGTTGTGTTCTGTGTTGTTGTTGCGTTTCTTATTGCTTTTGTTGTTGTTGTGGTGCTTCGTTTCTTGCGTATTTTGTAGCTTTAGGCCTACCTCTTTTTCGTTGTGGATACTGTGGCTCAACTTGTTGATCTTCAAATGGTGTTAGAGCTGAAGCGTGGTGTGTGGCTATGGGAGTATTCGGATCGTCAACTGATGCAATCCCATAGCATGCTGATCCTTTTTGAGCTATAATAATGTATGGACCATCTCTCTGCGTGGCGAACTTGGACGTTGTGGTTTCACTTGCTTTGCTTAGTAAATGCGTTGCAACAAGCACTTTATCGCCTACAGTAATTTTGAAACGAGGTCTTCTTTTACCATCCACATACGCCTTGTTCTTATCTTGTTGTTTTTCCTGTATTTCAGTAGATGTTTCTAGAGTATCTGCTAACTTTAGCAAGTGTGGGGATATATGTGGTACAAAGTTTTCGGCTTCCACTATGGCCGTCAAATCATGATGAGCGACAAGCGGATTTCGGAGTTCACGCCCAAAAGTTAAATATGCGGCGTCTGACCTGTACTTTCGCATCTTGCAGCATTTATTGCAAACCTTATTGTTGCAAGACATGTGTCCCGTGACGTATGGTCTTTTCCCACGTAAATGAGAGTTGTGTTTTCAGATCACTATTCTTTCGCTCCACAGGATTGGGCTCTGGGTGATAGACTGGAGTAAACGTTTGTTGAATACCCGAACAATATGCAAGCTTTTGCATGACACATGAAACAAATTGGCTACCGTTATCTGCATGGAGCCGTCTGGGAACCCCATATCGCAAAACAACTTCGTTTAAAAGTATTTTTGCACATGATTCTGCAGATGCATTTGTCAAGGCGAAAAGTTCAACCCAACGACTGCAAATATCTTCGACCACGAATATCCATGGATAATTCGGTGTGATTCGATTAATTGTATGTTCGATACCGTAGTGACCTGCTGTTGGATCGTCATGCATTTTATTTAATATGTCTTGTCTCATCTTTTTTGGTACAACGATTGAGAGCCTTCCTCTGCACAAAAGCGATGTAAAACTCCATTCACCATAATATAACCTCTGTTTACGTATCTCGATACATTTTCATCATCGTTTTCAAATGAATGAATAATGGTTTTTATATCTTCATCTTCAAGTTGCAGCTTCCTAAACTCTTCGGCTCCTTTTCTTGGAAAATCAGCCTCAAATGCACAAAATTCACAATTTTTCATGGAAGGACGAACAAGGAGGGCGAGACAACATGTCTGCTACAATGTTTTGTTTTCCAGGCGTGTACGCAAAGTGCAAATTATACGTTTCTAATTGTAAAGCCCATCTGGCAAGTCGACCTGTGGGTGTTTTGAGACTAAACAACCATTTTAAGGGCTGATGATCAGTGAGCACTGTTATTTCCGCTCCCTTTATGTAAACCCGAAATTTTTGGATAGCCCAAACAACTGCAAGTGCTTCTCTTTCCGTTGTTGAGTAATTAATTTCTGCCGGAAGTAGTAGACGACTTGCGTATTCAACAGGATGTTCTGTTTCCAGCTCCCAGCGCATAGTTACTTGCATCTGTTTTGAGGATGAAAGGTTTTTTTTGTCTTTCATACTAGTGGCATCGCCAAAAATTCCAATGACATTGACAATTCTTCAATATCACATGGCTCACGTGGCTCATCTCATCAGCTGACTTGGGTTCCTGTCATTGTGCTGCATAGAGATTGTCAAAAGGAGATGGCAAACGCAAAATGTAACCAATGCCTTGGCAATTATGCACGGTCGTGGTGGTGAAATTTTACCAAGTTTAGCGCACTACGTTAACACAACACACACAAGCTGCAAAGTTTTACGCTTTCTCCGCGTTCCATTCGCCCAACATCAGCACAAAGGCTCTGACAGTTTGAACGTGGCATGCGTAATGCTGTAGAGATGAGCTCACCATAACATCGAACCAATCGATAATGGCCGCCACAGTTAGATAACTGCGTTTTTCCATCCCTATAATTGAATGGAAAATTTTCTGAAAAAATTCCACGACAGCGTGGCTGGGCATTTCACAAATAGAGAGGAAAACGACCAGACGGAATTCCTTCCCGAGGCGACTTCGAACAACTTTTCTAATTAACTAGTTGACAATTTTTAACCGAAAAATATAAAATAGTGCATTTATTGTGGAATAACCAGAAAATCTATAAATACAAGTGTTTAAAGAATAATTAAAATTGATTGGAAGAAAGAAATTGTTTTCTGGTGTTGCGTGAGCGCGTGTAAAATGAATTGTATGCTGGCAGAGCACCTTTGACGAGGAGTCTTGGCCACCATGCAAAAAGAAAGGAAAATATTTTGATCCTGCGCCATCACTACGACTAACGCGCAAGCACCTACAAGAAAATAATTTGGAAAAAACTTGTATTTCTTGGCCTCCGTCAATTCTCACTGAAAACCTTTAGATATACGGATCCATATTGTTCGTCGTGTCCGGGTTTATTTTTACAAAAATTTCCTACACTGCATGGTGCCGTTTTCTTATCATCGCCAACGTCGTCGTCGTGTACATCGCCTAATATCGCCTTTCCTTCATTTCAATTATTACGAATAATACAATACGCTTCGCTTATTTGCATCCACTTTTTATTGAAGTGCACATTGTGAAATTGAAGGAAATTAATTTTTCTCCTCTTTATAAAAAAATACTCTGCTGAAGGTTTATCAGCTGAACGGAGTGTGTGTGAGACTTTGGTGGCAGGCGCAGCTTGACAACACACATATCTACATAGATATTGCTGGAGAAGTAGAGAAAAGTCGAACAGAAACCCGTGGACGGTGTTGCAAGCGCCAACACTGAGCAGTACAGCCATCAGCAGCGGCAACACCGCGCGCCAAGACCGCGCTAATACCGTCAACAGCGCAATAATTCCGCGCGCCACCACCATCACAATTCACATAAAATTAACGTCACCCAAATAACATAGAAGGTGTCACTATTTTGGCCATGGCGCTTCCAGCATTACCAGGTCAATCACATCACAGCTATAACAACCAGGTCAACCACATCACTAGCCATAGCAACCGGCACCAACACATAACCGGCAACAACACATAACCGGCAAAAACTATTACCGGCAACAACATCTACCAGGAACTACGCGACAGAGGTTCACGGTACGGCCTCTTCTCGGCTAAGTAGGTATCAGCCTACTGGATGAGTCGCTGCCAAGTAGTAGAACAAATACATGTATTATACACTTTAATATAATTTTTTTTTCAATTAACCTAAACCGGAGAGAGGGGGGAGTCCTTAGAAGTAAATTAATTGAACCATGAAATTTTTAAACATTGTATTAAAATATTCTTGGTGCAAGAACCAATTTAGTTAAAATTGTCTACATTTGTGCGTGCATACCCACCAAAAAAAAAAAAAATCATTTTATCGATTAGTACTGCTAACCGGTAACCCTTAGGATGGCCTCGTTTAATGTCGGTTAATTAAACGTCATGTAAGCCTCATTTTGTATCTTTTGTATACCGAGGCAAAAATTGTTAAGGAAGAATAATGCACTCGTAAACGAAATGTACAGATAAAAAAGTATTGACGCAAAGCTAAAGGACCAACTGACATGCCATGCAGCTACAGTACCAAGACTATACGGACTCCCTAAAATACACAAGGAAAATACCACTCTAAGACCCATTGCATCATCAATGAATGTCCCATGTTACAAATTGGCCAACTTTATAGGAACACTATTAAAAAGCAACGTCTCGATGGTTACAATATCAAAAATATTCATGGTATAAAAAAGAAGGTAGTTCCACTCAAATTTTTTTGACGTATTTGAGGATTTTTGGAGTTTCATGATGTTTCTTGTTTTGCTAGAAGTGTTGCCATGCCGTTACTGTTTAAGGCGAAATTGTGTTTTTTCGGGATGTAAATTTCTTTCAGGATGAAAACGCAATGATTATCTGAGACAATAGTAATATGCTTTAGCACGATTTATGTCCATACATATCGATTAAGAATACAGTAAAACATTCAAATTCATTGAAAATGGAATGGAAATTAATGGATAATGACTCATACATTGGTTAATGACTCATATCTTTATGCCAGCTTGACCCCTAGACAGAAAAATTACATGAAAGTCCTCTTGTTCTAGCTTGGTCCTATTATCAGGTGTTTAATTTGTTACGTTTTTGGGACGTCACATCCATATCAAATGCTGTACTGTGGTACATGGCTCAACATATATTCAGAAGTCCTTTCCTTTAATTCTACTACGTACCTATATAAATATTTTTTAAACTACTCCTTAAAATCTTTTGCATATTTTTTGCCACCACTGTCCGAAATACAAATAAACACACCTGATTCATATCCCTATGGCTTAGTACACGACCAGATGTTTTTCGATAAAAGAAGAGAAGGCAGAACGACATATATCGAAGCTTTCCATATGATTGCTCCAGCCTGAGCTAATATCCCCCAAAAGTACTTCTTTCTTTTCGACATCAGCAGCCGACAAGTGAACATTTAATCAGTGAAAAGAAAATAGAATAGTTTTATTTAAAAGTGTTCAAAATATATACCATACAGTCTCTTTATAATAAAATATAAAGTCTTCTTTTTTTTACAATCACCATCTGTTCCAGCCGTAGGTGCATACGGATGTCTATAATTTTGGTAAGAAAATACCTTCTTTTTTCGTGTTTTTTTACGCTTATAAGCATATACATGTGTGCACGTTCATGTGCAGAGTGAAATAAAGTGTTTTAATTAAAAAAGCTTTTTATACCTTTCGTGAACATGAAATGGTATATTAACTTTGGTCCGATGTTTGTAACGTTGAGAAATATAGAAGATAGACTCACCATTAAGTATAGTGAATTTATCAGGGCGACGAACTGAGTTGATATAGCCATGTCCGTCTGTGCGTCCGTCTGTCTGTTTGAACGCAAACTAGTTCCTCAAATTTTGAGATATCTCAATGAAATTTGGCACAAGGATGTTTTTTTGTATTATATTAGACATTTGTTGGATCCGGTAGGATCGGTTCACTATAACATATATCTCCCATAAAACCGATCGTTCAGATAAGACGATTTTGGTCATTCCTGCCACAATTTAGAAAGTATAAACGTGAAACTCGGTGATATATATTCCAATACACCATAGAAGATTTTCTGAAAAAATCGCTTTGATCGGAGCTATATATAGTATATATCCCATACAACCGATCGTTCAGATATAAAGATTTTTGGCAATTCTCCCTTAATTTCAAATATATAAACGTTAAACTTGGTGATATTTATTCTAATATATCATAGAAGATTTCATGAAAAAATCATTTGGATCCGAGCTATATATAATATATATCCCATACAACCGACCGTTCAGATTGAAAGATTTTTAGCCATTTCTCCCTTAATTTCCAATATAAAAACGCTAAACTTGGTGATATATATTCTAATGTATCATAGAAGATTTCCAGAAAAAATCACTTTGATCGGAGCTATATGTATATAGTATATATCTATCCCATACAACCGATCGTTCAGATAGAAATAAATAAGGGGTTTTTGCCATTTTTTATTTTATATTTATCTTAAAAATCGTTTAGGTGTGTACATGTGTTCACTATATATTTCTTATCTTATACATCCGATTATTTGGAGATTATGAACGGGATAAGATAATTGTTCAGCCCCATTCATGAAAGGTATGAAGTCTTCGGCACAGCCGAAGACATTCCCGTCCTTACTTGTTTTTTATTAAATTTTCTAGAAAAGTCGGCTTGCACTCAAATACACAAAAAAAAAACAGAAGAAAATAAGAGAAATATTCGATTTCGGAGAAACCCGGGAAAACAAAATTTTCATAAATTTCTACCATGTGGCTGGGAGCGCCCTGCAGCTTTCCACGCCACAAGCCATTTAATCTAACACCCCCACACATATTCGGAAACAGTAGGCAAACGATCATGCGAGTCAACCACGTGAATATTCCCAGAAATCTCGATTTGGTTAAATAATAGTTTTAAAAAGTTGAATGCTTTAAAATTCCTAATTACCATTTAACATTAAATCAGCATTGGTGGTTGGTAGAGGGTGATATATATATATATATATATGAAGTCATAAAGCGATGACTCAATCAAAAAGAAAGAAAACTTAGAAAAAAAAAATATATATATACATAATAACGTGGATTAGTGATTAATTAAAATATAATAATTCGGAATCCACTAATTCAAATTTTCTTTCGGATGGCAAACAAAAAATACTGTTGTTGTTGTTGTTGTTGTAGCGATAAGGTTGCTCCCCGAAGGCTTTGGGGAGTGTTATCGATGTGATGGTCCTTTGCCGGATGCAGATCCGGTACGCTCCGGTACCACAGCACCATTAAGGTGCTAGCCCGACCATCTCGGGAACGATTTATGTGGCCACATTAAACCTTCAGGCCATCCCCTCCCTCCCCACCCCCAAGATCCATGAGGAGCTTGGGGTCGCCAGAGCCTCGTCTGTTAGTGAAACAGGATTCGCCGCGGATAGGTGAGGTTGGATTTGGAGAAGCTATATATTGCGCTGGCAACCTGAAGGGTTGCGCTACACACCCCTTGAATCTGGTATTTTAGTCGCCTCTTACGACAGGCATACCTACCGCGAGTATATTCTGACCCCCTTACCCGCTGGGGTGAACAATAAATACTAGTTTGAAATAATAACATAGGTGTATCAATGCTACACTATATTTGAAATATCAATTAAATCTTAGCTTAACCTTATATAGTTTAAGTACCTAAAGTAAATAAAAAAGAAAAAAGGAAAATTTCTTAGATAATTAGAATCATATTTGCATATATACTTATATTAATGTTATACTGTTTTCACACAGACAGCTTATTGAATAATAAAGGCAGTTTTCTACATTAAGACGCTTATTGAGCTCAATCTTCCCTACAAAATTCGAATCTATAATTATTTCATTAGTAGCTAATCGAATGCCTAATGAAGTCAAAAGCACAATGCAACTCTGTTGGCAGCCTTCCGTTTCTTAGTTTTTGGTGTGTTCAGTGCTTAAAAATGTCATTTGTCAAAGTAAATGTCATTGTCTGCATGGCGGAACGATAAATTTGATACATCAACTACCGGCGCAGTACGATTTTGACATTTGTCCATCGAATTTACAAGTACATGGAATTTTTTTTGTTTGTAGGTATGTCACCATGCTGCCACCTTGTATCGTTCCGCCATGATTGTCTGTCATATAGCATTGTCATTTTATTCGCTTGACATTTCATCCTTCATACTAATCGTTACTTCTGTGTGAAAGCAAAAAATTTACGATTTCATTAGAAGGTGAAATGAGATCATTAAGTTTCTGTGTGAAAACAGTATTATAGTAATAATAATTTGGTAAATCCACATGGCTCCTTGTGCCTAATCTAACTCAACTTCATTGCGAATCCTCAACCTTTGGAATTTGAGCTACACCGCTCCCTTTTTCTATCATTAAACATGCCCAAATATTAACTTGAAATATACATATATATATACATATATATATCAAATATACATATATATATACATATATATATGTAAACCTAAATAAGAATAAATACAGCACGTTGCTGAATAATAATATTTTTTTTTTTGATTTTGCATTGGATAGCACCTAAAACCTTTATTTATTTGTGCGAAAGCATATTTTTCATCATAGTTCTAGAGTGATGCAGATAATATCATCGACCGAGGAGGCCTTCGACGCGTCGAGATATATATAAATATGCAGATTTAATAAGTTTAATTAAATTTTTTTTCTGTATGTTTGTTTTTTAATGGTGTGTTCAGTTTATATTTATATTTAAGAATTCATGAGCTTAACACCGGCTTATAATAATTGAATTTCAATTATTATGTTTTCTAAGAGAAACTGAAAAGAAAGAAACATTTACTGGCATATTGCGATGGATTCATTTCGAAAACCGCCAACGTAATCATCATCAGGCAATTTTGTAATGTTATCAAAGGTTTCACCGGGATTCGAACCGTGAATCACATGGTGAAACTGCAGTAGCCTTTAACCACTAGGCCATCCTGCTGGTATTTGTTTTCATGCTTAATTCAGTTTTTCTCATTTCTACACTAACAACACAATTGAGACATTTTGTCTCTATATTGATTGAAAAAACAAACATACATAAATGTTTACAACTGAGCCCGAGTTTACAAAGCTTCTCATTCGTAACGAAGAAGAACTTTACAAAAACAAATCTACATGACACACAAATCAATATAGAGACAAAATGCCTCAATTGTGTTGTTAGTGTAGAAATGAGAAAAACTGAATTAAGCATGAAAACAAATACCAGCAGGATGGCCTGGTGGTTAAAGGCTACTGCAGTTTCACCATGTGATTCACGGTTCGAATCCCGGTGAAACCTTTGATAACATTACAAAATTGCCTGATGATGATTACGCTGGCGGTTTTCGAAATGGGTCCATCGCAATATGCCAGTAAATGTTTCTTTATTTTCAGTTTCTCTTAGAAAACATAATAATTGAAATTCAGTTATTACAAGCCGGTGTTAAGCTCATGAATTCTTAAATTTTTTTTTTTCATTTTGATAGATTTTTATATTTTTGTAAGCACATGCTGATAAAAATATATATGTACGCACATACCTACTCGCGTTGAGATCACTGCTGGCGCATACAATATTACATACGTACATATGTAAGTCGGTTTGGTTAATTTTGTTTTTATTGCTGTTGAGTTTTCTACTATACCTTTTCTTTATAAGCTTTTATTTAGTTTCACTTTTGTTGTATGTAATGGAATCTTGCAAGTTAAATTTGATACACTTCCCGGTGCCCGATTGAGCTGAAATTTTGCACACATGTATAGCTCCGATGACAATGCAATATTACTTTGCGAGAATTCGATAAATTAATCGATAACCCAGTTATCGGTAAAGATTTGTGTTTACTTTGGCATAACAGCCTAAGTCCCATACAAACCCGCCGGTACCTAACCGTGGATTTTGAGACTTAGACGTGGTGAATCACGCGTGTCACACGTGGTGAATCTCACGCTTGCGAAAAGCGGAGACACAATCCTCTGTTGTATTTCTGTGTATAACCAACATCGCTGAATTTTTAAGGCTGTTTAACTCTGTAATCTTTTCTGTAATTTATTTTGCTTTTGGAAAAAAGCTGGCTGCAAAAAAAATTGGCATAACAGCTTAAGTTAAATCAAGAATGGAAAATCTTGGAAAATTTGGGCAGATGTGGCAATTTCGCGCGTTCATTGAACGAAATATTGACAATCTATTGATCATCGCTAGGAAATTAGCGACATTCCATCAACTTAGCAGCACTTTAGCAATACTACTGTTATTAATTGCCCGATCAAACACACCCATATTAATTGTGCATTAAATCTAAAATATACAATTCAAAAATTACACCGGTTGTTATGTCCGCAGCATTTATTTGGTGCAAATACACCACAATAATTTACACGGCCAAAGCAATACAACGAACGCTAACGCGGTTAGGCTGTTATCGGTAAGTGTTGCATACTTTTCTGCGCACTTGATTTTGTTTTACAAATTTTTGGCGATGGAATTTTAGCTAAGCGAAAGTTGGAATATTAGCCGTTTTTTTATACACGCGTATACGTTTACGTTTGCGCGTGAAAAAAAAAACGCCTGTCCTCGCTTAGATAATGCTTAGGAGACCCATCTAGCGGCAGTGGTTAAACAAGTAGCTATAGCTGCAGGATGTACCGAAAAGCGGAGACACGACCATCTGTTGTATGCCTGTGTATACCATATAGTTAAATCAGTTGCGATGAATTCTGGACACACATAGAGTACATAGAATTAGTGTAGAGGGTGAAACAAAAACACATATTTCAGTTACATCTGAGTATAATGCGTATTGAAATTTAGTAGCACATATTTTATGCGCAGCAACTTCAGATGTGTATTTAAAGTTTGACGCTTAGCAGTCCATATAAAGTGTAAGCGTATAGACGTTTAGGTGTAAAAAAAAAACACGGCTATTATTTTAAAACAGATTTAACAACAGAGCAGAGATCTGCAATGAGTAGTTGTAAACTGAATGCGACATAGGCAAAGTCACAATAAAATATGATTTTAAGTTAGTTAACACTGTTTGACACAATTTTATATGTGCTCTCTGTCAAAAATGCTTCAACCAACTTAGTCACATTTTATTTCGATTATGAATATGCCCCAATATATTCGGATCATGATATAAAAAATCGTGTACTCATACTCAGTCAGCGATTCGTATCAGTAATTTGGTTGAGAGTCTTTTTTCCTCCTGCCACCACGTTAGCGTTGAACGCGAAAGATCTGACAACCGAAGATGCTGATATCCCAAGTGAAGCTACTTTTGACAAACACATACGATATGTTTTCTCGAAAATCTGTATATTCATATGAATGTATGTATTTAACGTTTTGTTGTTGCAAGAACACGTGAACATGTGTATGCACATATATACAAATTCATTTGAATGAGTTTAACAAAGCATAGGGCGCATTCCAAAAGGAACACTGCTGGCGAAGTTGATTAGTGATAACTTCTTGGAACGCAGAGTTGCAACTTTACGGCAAATTAGTGAGCATACAAATTTTCCGCTCCATTCACTCAACGTTTTTATCGATGGTTTGTTGACAGTTGGCTCAACGTATCGTTTCAAAAGCACAATTTCTTTCACTCAGCTGATAACTGATTAGCTGAGCTAGCAGTTGCGCTTTTAAATTCACCCTTCGAAGTAAACTTTTGCTTCGTATTTCAATTAAAATTTCATACGAAAACAAAACAAACACGAGAATAGTTCGTGAGAGACCGTTGTAGCTTGTATCCATATGCATCATAGCTTATACTTACACATTAATTTTTGTATGTAAACGAATATATCAGGCTAGCTGCGCTTGGTTGTTTTATACGTACTCATACTCAAATTGCTGCGGATATATTAGAGTATCAAAAAAGTTACCTGATACCGATCTCTGCCACAGAGAAAATTTGTTGGTTATGAATGTGGATTTTTTCTGATTTATTATTAGTATTTATGACCCAATGCCAAGGTGAGCACGTGCCGAGGGCTGAATAATATGAGGGTGTATGCAAATTTCATATCGCTAACGTTGCTCCTCAGGGTACCAGGGCGAACCCTGTTGTACTGTAGCCCTTATCCCTTTACAACGGACCTCTGGGGGATGAACCGTTTTTGTCCTATACTCGTGGGAACAAAATAAACAATAAAATTAAAGAAAAACATTTTTTTAAATTAATCTTTTATTATTAGTTAATAAAATTAACTAAATAGTAAAAAATAAAATTAAAGAAAAAAAAACTTTTTTAAAAATAAGCTTTTATTATTGGTTAATAAAATTAACTAAAACGTAAACAATATCGCGAGTTAATATCGAGCTCAAGGCCTAACAATAATTATTTTATCATTATTATTGTTATAATATATTTTTTCTTAATTGAAAAAATTTTAAATTAGAATAGAAGAAAGAAAAAATTTTTGACAACTGCCAAAGCTCGTTGTATAGATCCATTTCGGGAACTGCTAAATTCCTTCATCGGCAACGTTTAGGCGCAGCTGCTATAACCATTCAGCCATCACAGCGGTTTTTTGTTTGTCTTCATTATTACTACTTCAATTCTGGTTCTTGCCAATTGATATTCACAGCACTGCGACATCTGTTACAGAATAGTTGTGAAATTGGACTTTGTTTATGGCGATGATGCCATAGTATCATATTTTATTGACACTTTTTCCCCGTGCTCTGGGATGTATTAACAATTTTTGTTGTTATATCGGCCTACTGATTTGTAATATCGCGAGTTAATATCGAGCTCAAGGCCTAACAATAATTATTTTATCATTATTATTGTTATAATATATTTTTTCTTAATTGAAAAAATTTTAAATTAGAATAGAAGAAAGAAAAAATTTTTGACAACTGCCAAAGCTCGTTGTATAGATCCATTTCGGGAACTGCTAAATTCCTTCATCGGCAACGTTTAGGCGCCGCTGCTATAACCATTCAGCCATCACAGCGGTTTTTTGTTTGTCTTCATTATTCCTACTTCAATTCTGGTTCTTGCCAATTGATATTCACAGCACTGCGACATCTGTTACAGAATAGTTGTGAAATTGGACTTTGTTTATGGCGATGATGCCATAGTGTCATATTTTATTGACACTTTTTCCCCGTGCTCTGGGATGTATTAACAATTTTTGTTGTTATATCGGCCTACTGATTTATAATATCGCGAGTTAATATCGAGCTCAAGGCCTAACAATAATTATTTTATCATTATTATTGTTATAATATATTTTTTCTTAATTGAAAAAATTTTAAATTAGAATAGAAGAAAGAAAAAATTTTTTGACAACTGCCAAAGCTCGTTGTATAGATCCATTTCGGGAACTGCTAAATTCCTTCATCGGCAACGTTTAGGCGCCGCTGCTATAACCATTCAGCCATCACAGCGGTTTTTTGTTCGTCTTCATTATTCCTACTTCAATTCTGGTTCTTGCCAATTGATATTCACAGCACTGCGACATCTGTTACAGAATAGTTGTGAAATTGGACTTTGTTTATGGCGATGATGCCATAGTGTCATATTTTATTGACACTTTTTCCCCGTGCTCTGGGATGTATTAACAATTTTTGTTGTTATATCGGCCTACTGACTTGTAATATCGCGAGTTAATATCGAGCTCAAGGCCTAACAATAATTATTTTATCATTATTATTGTGATAATATATTTTTTCTTAATTGAAAAAATTTTAAATTAGAATAGAAGAAAGAAAAAATTTTTGACAACTGCCAAAGCTCGTTGTATAGATCCATTTCGGGAACTGTTAAATTCCTTCATCGGCAACGTTTAGGCGCCGCTGCTATAACCATTCAGCCATCACAGCGGTTTTTTGTTTGTCTTCATTATTCCTACTTCAGTTCTGGTTCTTGCCAATTGATATTCACAGCACTGCGACATCTGTTACAGAATAGTTGTGAAATTGGACTTTGTTTATGGCGATGATGCCATAGTGTCATATTTTATTGACACTTTTTCCCCGTGCTCTGGGATGTATTAACAATGTTTGTTGTTATATCGGCCTACTGATTTGTAATATCGCTAGTTAATATCGAGCTCAAGGCCTAACAATAATTATTTTATCATTATTATTGTTATAATATATTTTTTCTTAATTGAAAAAAATTTTAAATTAGAATAGAAGAAAGAAAAAATTTTTGACAACTGCCAAAGCTCGTTGTATAGATCCATTTCGGGAACTGCTAAATTCCTTCATCGGCAACGTTTAGGCGCCGCTGCTATAACCACTCAGCCATCATTTTTTCTTTCTTCTATTCTAATTTAAATTTTTTCAATTAAGAAAAAATATATTATAACAATAATAATGATAAAATAATTATTGTTAGGCCTTGAGCTCGATATTAACTCGCGATATTACAAATCAGTAGGCCGATATAAAAACAAAAATTGGTAAAAAGTAAACAATAAATTGACTCTAAAGAAATATAGCACTTTATAAGTTCATTGTAACCTTTAACGATAATTAGGTTTTTTCGTCTGCGACAAACAAAACCTATATTGTACATAATTATATATTTTTAACATTAAAACTTTACACCTAAATTATTTAATCTTACAGTTTATATCACAGTCTTAATTGTTCTAAACTGTAAACGGTAATATATAATTATGTACAATATAGAATTTTTTTGTCGCAGACGAAAAACCCTAATTATCGTTAAAGGTTACAATGAACATATAAAGTGTTATATTTCTTTAGAGTCAATTTATTTTTTACTTTTTTGTTAATTTTATTAACCCATAATAAAAGCTTATTTTTAAAAAAGTTTTTTTCTTTAATTTTTAAATTCTTCAATGGGCATGTGCTACGTATTTACATATATAAATAAGTAATTTTCTTTTGATTTAAATGCGTATACCTACCTGTACATACATTTATATATACATATATTTTTCTTAAAAATATAGGTCAAGGTTCCCTTGCACTATTTAAAGTTAGGATAGGTTAAGATTTTGCTATGTAGAAACAGTAGGGTGATTCGTTTTGTTATTAACTGCTTAAGATATTTTTGTAGTTTGCATATATATAAATTTATATAGGGAAATTAAGTTTTTATTCAGTTTTCTTTTATCAAAATGGATTGAAATGTTATAAATAAATATTGTAATCAATATGGAATCTTAATTTTCGTTACTAATTTGGTCTGATATCTGAGGGCAGGTAGGTACTACAAAAAGGGGATTTCTAACAGCGAAAAAGCCATGGAAGGGCGGGTTAAGAGCAGCTGATAACATCGACTATAATGCTGCTTGGGTAAGTGGCTGTAATAGTAGCAGTAAGTTGGCTTATAAAGGGGTATAGATTTGGAGAGGTTATTTTCTAGTGTGCAAGTAAATATACTTTTTATCTGCTCAGGTCATATTTTCGCATTTTGGTTCATTGGCCGTTAAAAATATCCCACGAAACTGAAGCTCCGGGCATGAGCCAGTGTACACGCCTCGACCAGTGAACATAAAAGCTAACTGTGGAATGCGTGAAAGGTACACATATATATGGTCATAGGGAGCAGGTAACAAAATGGCACCCAAAGCGTGGGGCATTCACAATACCAAAGGTTAACTTGAATGTAACCGAAAACAGTGTGACACCGCTTTATTATTCCCCCTTGGAATAGGTTTCAGTCCTTCCGATTTCATTTTATTACTTTAATTTTTGTTTTGCATTCTATTTACACTAAACAAACTTCCTTGGAATTCGGAGAAAATAAAAATAGCTTTTGCTATTGCTGCGAACCAGGTTGTTTCAGATACATACATACATACATTTTAGAAAGGTTTCTTGCGAAAGTGTTCGCTGGAATTGCGATTCCTACAGGCTAAATGCCTAAAGAAACGACCGCTGATTATTAGTAGCTTGAAAGTCTTCTAAATTTACAAAAAATACTGTAATTATACTTACTTACTTAATTTGCGCTTAACCGTCTAAACGGTTATGGCTTTCCAACAAGGCGCGCCAGTCGCTCCTTCGCTCCGCCAACCGGCGCCAATTGGTCACACCAAGGGAGTTTAAATCGTTTTCCACCTGGTCCTTCCAACGGAGTGGGGGCCGCCCTCTACCTCTGCTTCCATAGGCGGGTTCCGATAGAAACACCCTCTTGGCCGGAGCATCATCTTTCATTCGCATAACATGGCCTAGCCAGCGCAGCCGCTGCGTTTTAATTCGCTGGACTATGTTGCTGTCTGCGTATAGCTCGTACAGCTCATCATTAAATGTTCTTCGGTACCCGCCATCGCCAACGCGTAGAGGTCCATAAATCTTTCGAAGAACTTTTCCCTCGAACACTCCCAAAGCCGCTTCATCTGCTGTTGTCATGGTCCATGCTTCAGCCCAATATAGCAGGACGGGTACGATAAGTGACTTGTAGAGTATGATTTTCGTTCGCCGAGAGGGGACTTTACTTTTCAATTGCCTACTTAGTCCAAAGTAGCATTTATTGGCAAGATTGATTCTTCGCTGGGTTTCAGTGCTGATGTTGTTGCTAGTGTTGATGATGGTTCCCAAATAAACGAAGTCTTTTACTATTTCGAAATTATGGCTGCCAACAGTAGCGTGGTTGCCAAGGCGCATATGCGCTGACTCTTTGCTCGATGACAGCAGGTACTTCGTTTTGTCCTCATTCACCATCAAACCCATCTTTACCGCTTCTTTTTCCAGTTTGGAGTAAGCAGGACTAACAGCGCGGGTGTTTAGGCCGATGATATCAATGTCATCAGCATATGCCAGTAATTGCACGCTTTTATAGTATATTGTTCCAGTGCGGTTAAGTTCTGCAGCTAGTATAATTTTCTCCAGCATCAAATTAAAGAAATCGCACGATAGGGGGTCACCCTGTCTGAAACCTCGTTTAGTTTCGAACGGCTTGGAGAGGTCCTTCCGAATTCTGACTGAGCTGATGGTGTTGCTCAACGTCATTTGCACAGCCGTATAAGTTTTGCGGGGAAAACAAATTCAGACATAGCGACATATAGGTAGCTCCTTTTCGTGCTGTCGAAGGCGGCTTTAAAGTCGACGAAGAGGTGATGTGTGTCGATTCTCTTTTCACGGGTTTTTTCCAAGATTTGGCGCATTGTGAAAATCTGGTCGATGGTAGATTTACCAGGTCTGAAGCCGCACTGATAAGATCCAATCAGCCGGTTCACGGTGGGCTTCAATCTTTCGCACAATACACTTGAAAGGACCTTATATGCGATATTAAGAAGGCTGATTGCACGATAGTTGGTGCATTTTGCAGTATACCTCTTCTTGTGGCAAAGAACACTTAGATTCCAACCGTCGGGCATGCTTCCGTCCGCCCGTATTTTGCTAAGAAGCTGCTGCATGCGCCTTACCAACTCCTCGCCGCCGAACTTGAATAGCTCCGCAGGCAATCCATCAGCGCCCACGGCCTTGTTGTTTTTCAATCTGGTTATTGCTATTCTAACTTCGTCATAATCGGGCGGGGGGACATATATTCCATCATCATCGATTGCGGGATCGGGTTCTTCATCTCTGCGCGGTGAATTTCTGCCTCCATTTAGGAGAGCAGAGAAGTATTCCCTCCATAATCTAAGCACTATCTGGACATCAGTTACAAGGTCGCCGTTTTCATTCCTACAGGAGTTTGCCCCGGTCTTAAAACCTTCCGACTGTCGCCGTATTTTTTGGTAGAATTTCGGGCGTTATTCCTGGTGGCTAGCCGCTCAAGCTCCTCGCACTCACGCCTTTCTACTTCTGCTTTTTTCTTCCTGAAAAGGCGTCTCGCTTCCCTTTTCAACTCACGATAGCGTTCACACACTCCTCTTGTCGCGCTCGCTTTTAACGTAGCCCTTTAGGCAGCGTCTTTTCTTTCGGTTGCAACGCGGCATTCTTCATCGTACCAGTTGTTTATTCGTGGCCGCCGGCAACCAATTTTTTCCTCGGCGGCAGTACGAAGTGCTTTGGAGATATGCTCCCACTGCTCCTGTATTCCTTCAGGGTGAGTTGTGCTCTCAGAGAGCAGGTGTGAGAGTCGAGTTGCGAAATCATTGGCAGTCTGTTGTGATTGAAGCTTTTCGACGTCTAGCTTTCCTTGTGTTTTTTGTTCCTTGGTTTTAGCCGCGTTGAGGCGGGTGCGTATTTTGGCTGCAACGAGATAATGGTCCGAGTCGATGTTAGGTCCTCGGATCGTGCGCACATCTAAAACACTGGAGGCATGCCGTCCGTCTATCACAACGTGATCGATCTGATTGCGAGTATTTCGATCAGGAGACAGCCATGTAGCTTGATGTATCTTTTTATGCATGAACCTCGTGCTGGATATGAGCATGTTTCAAGCACCGGCAAAGTCAATCAGCCTCAGTCCGTTAGGAGAAGTTTAATTGTGTAGGCTGAACTTTCCGACTGTAGGGCCTAAAACACCTTTTTTGCCCACCCTGGCGTTAAAGTCACCACGCACGACTTTTATATCATGACGGGGGCAGCGCTTGTATGTGCGTTCTAATTGTTCATAAAAAGTGTCTTTCACCTCATCGTCTTTCTCCTCTGTCGGCGCATGGGCGCAGATGAATGATATATTCAAAAATTTTGCTTTTATTCGGATAGCGGCGAGACGCTCGTCCACAGGCGTGAACGCCAGCACTTGGCGACAAAGTCTCTCTCCCACCACGAATCCGACGCAGAAACTGCGCTTATTCGTATGGCCACTCCAATATATGTCACAATTTTTGATCTTCTTTCTTCCTTGCTTCGTCCACCGCATTTCTTGGATGGCAGTGATGTCAGATTTTGCTTTGACGATGACATCAACCAGCCGGGCGTCTGCACTAATCCCATTCAGGGAACGGACGTTCCAGGTGCATGCCCTCAATTCATTGTCCTTTTGCCATGGTCGTCATCAATAGAGAGTGTATTTATCCGAGGCTTGTTGTTATATTTCATTGGAGTATGGTTTTACGTGGCGGGTCCCAAGCCCAGCGCACAACCCGCTCAGCGGGGGTGAAAATATTACTTGGCACGTTTATATAGCGAGCCGCTTGCTCCAAGACAGACGCCCGCTTGCAACCGCACCTAGAGGTGTACAGACGCTGCCGATGAGATCTCCCCCGGCTAGCCCTTAAACCGATTATGTCAGAGTGGCCTAGGTAGGTTGTCGCCTTCTCACATTAGCTCACCGCTAAACGGAAGTTTAGCGGCTACCCAGAGGATACTTGGCCGCAAGCGACCGGCAGTAGTGAGCTGCTTGAACCGCATGGCAGTCAGAAGCTTTCCCCACTTTCGTGGACTTCTACACACGGCCCCACCCTCTTGTAATTATAACTTTGGTGAAAATTATTGTAGTTGGTATTCAGTTGTAGTTAGGCTTAATACTGACTAGCTAACCAATACAAAACATTTTCGTTGGATATAATTTACTAATTTTTCTCAACTTTCACTTCGAGATAGTATGCTGCAGATATTTATTGGCAAAATGTGTTTTTTTTTCTTTATCCAGAGATACAACCTCTAAGCCAAACAAACGCTAATTGTTTATAACCACTTAAGCCAAAATAATATTACCTTACCTACCGAATATTCAGACCAAATATTTTAATGCATTTTCTTTATAATTTTGAAGATTTGATTTGAACATTTTTGTTCAAATTTTTTTTAGATATCGTATTTGTCTATGGTTTTTAATTCGATTTTATTTTTTTCTTGAGATAGATAATTTTTTTAAAAATTTTTTTGTTTGAATGCAACGAAACGAATTTTGTTTGCAAGCGACTTAATTGTTATAAATAATTTTTTTTGTAAGCCTCTGCCTATGAGACTTTAAATTACTATTTTTTGAGCACACATACTGTGGACTTTTTTGTTCTCTTGAGAAACCCTGTGTGGATTTCTAATTTTCCTTAGTCGAGTTTTCATTTAGTATACATATCTTTTTGTAATGCCCCTGCGGCACAGTAATCAAAATCTGGCCTCGCAGGCCAGCAACTGCACAATTTGCCGAGCACTTCTCTTAGAAAGCGAGGATATTTTAACGACAGCTTGTTCTCATCACTTTCACCGAGCTTGTTTGTTAACCTGGCTAAAGAGTTACACTTCTTGGCCGTGCCGAGCCAGTGTAGGTATAACTCTATATCACGTCCCGTATTTCCACCAGGAAACCCTCCCACTAGTCGAGAAAGCCAACTTAACACAAGCATGCAGCAACCAACATTGAATCCTCCCATCAATAGAGAAAAGGTTGTCAATGTAAGCACTCAGCAACATGTAGTTGAAACTGCTGCAAGTCCACCGAATACAAATACACCCGGTCCAAGCAACAACAATACGGAAGAGGATAGTAGGGTCCGAAACATTGTGTCGGCTGTAATATCTGCAAGACAATCAATACTTTTTGATAAGCTAGAAAATGATGTTTCAGACATAATTGACCAAAGGCCCGAAAATATCGTAACAAACTTATTAGGTAGGCTCAACCTAAATGCATAGCCAGCTCCACCTATTGTTTATGCTAGCCCAAGTGCTAATTTAAATGCACAGTCGAGAGTTCCTCCAAATATCTCCACTCCATTTTGGCCTAGAGACATACCTAACTTAGGTAACGATTCAAATCCGAGTTTTGCTAGACAGGTTGATCAACTGAGGCTCAGTGATTACTCTAACATTCCCAATTCCAGTAGCGCAATTAATTTCGAATTGGGATATTAAATCCGATGGCTCATCGCGAATCACAGTTGATAGTTTCATTTATCGTATTGAAAGTCAGGTTATTGTTACACTTGGTGGTAATTTTAACTTATTATGCGAGTACGTTCAGAGTCTGTTGTTGAAAGAAGCCAAGGACTGGTACTGGAGATTCCGCCGATCAGTTGACCGTGTTACTTGGCCTTCTCTTTGCCAAGCTCTACGGACTAATTTCCAGCAGCATAAAAGTGATTTTGAGATTAAAGAAGCTATTCGGAGCAGAAAACAGGACCAAAGTGAGAGTTTCGACGACTACCGAAATGCTGTTTTAAGGATTGCTGAATCATTGCAGACAACATTACCAGAAGCCGAGTTAATTGAAATACTGCAGCACAATTTGCAACCGCGTGTACGCCAACAACTGTTGTATGTACCCATTACCTCTTTAGCAGAATTGCGCAGGCTTTTCCTTAAAGGCGAAAGCCTCATAAATGAGATTGCGAAGTCTACTACAGTTTCTGCGACATCACCGCAACGGCCGCATCCCCGGCGATATGTAAACAGAATTAAACAACTTCGTAGGCATTCAACATCTATTTGCACCGCTGACGGTAAAGAACAAGTAGTATTTGGTACCGTAGATCTATTAGTGAAATTCGAGAATAAAACTGAAATGATTTGATTTTTCGTGATACCTAGCATGTCAAAAAAAGTAATTTTAGGCATTTACTTCTGGGTAAAATTTCAAATAGCACCCAATGTAGTTTCCGAGATCGCAGTTTCTCCTGATAAGCAAAATGAAAATAACCTTTCCTTAACCTTTGAGCAACAACGACACTTTGAACTAGTCAAGAACCGATTCCCAAGCTTTTGAAAATGAAGGCTTAGGGAAAACTTCACTAATGAACGTTATTGAGCTCCAGCCAAATATCCGTCCGGTCAAACAGAGGTATTTTCCCATATACCCTGCCGTAGAAAAACTTGTACATCCAGAAATCGACGAAATTATTAAATTAGGCGTAATTGAAGAATCCCCTAATAGTCCGTGATCTAGTCCGATTGTCCTAGTGAAAAAGTCGAATAAAGTCCGTCTGTGTTTAGATTCGCGAAAAGTAAATAGCGTTACCATTAAGGGCGCTTATCCCCTACCTCATATTGATGGTGTCTTAAGCAGAACACCAAAGGCTGAATATATTAGTTCACTTGATTTGCATCGTGCCGTTTGGCAAATTCCCTTAGCTGAAAGCTCCAGAGATTTCACATGTTTTACGGTCCCGAATCGTCCGCTTATAGGTACTGTGTAATGCCATTTGGTTTATGCAACGCCCCTCAAGCACTGCCGCTTGATGGATCGCGTCATCCCTCTTCAATTAAAAAACAATTTTTTGTCTACTTGGACAATCTTTTGATTATGTCCGAAAATTTTAACATCCATATGTCCGTTTTGTCAGAAGTTGCTCACTGTTTAAGAAAAGCAGGTTTAACCATCAACATATAAAAAAGTAAATTTTGCATTAAGGAAGTCAGATATCTGGGATATGTCGTTGGAAACGGTACACTGAAAACATATCCCGACAAAATTGCGGCCGTCGCCAATTATCCTGCACCTACAAACGTAAAGCAGTTGAGGCGTTTTCTTAGAATGGCTGGATGGTACGGCCGGTTTGTAGAAAATTTGGCTGCTGTTACTACTCCACTTAAGAACCTGCTAAACAAAAATAAAAACTTTGCATGGAAAGAAGTAGCTCAAAGTGCATTTGATAAGTTGAAAAAGATGTTATGTACTGCACCCATTCTAAACAGTCCAGATTATAACAAGCCATTCATTATAAAATGTGACACCTGTAAACTAAGTGTTGGCGTGGCTTTGTCGCAAAAGAATGACGATGGAGTTTAAGTTCCAATTGCCTACTTTTCACAGAAGATCAATAAAGCGAAAAGCAACTATAGTGTTAACGAATTAGAGTGCTTGGCAGCAATTCTTAGCTTAAAGAAGTTTAGAGCGTATGTGGAGGGACAATATTTTACCATCGTCACGGACCATGCTAGCTTACAATGGCTAATGCGTCAAACAGACTTATCTAGTCAACTAGCTCGCTGGTCACTAAAACTACAAGGATATCGGTTCAATATCGAGCATAGAAAAGGGTCCCAAAATACAGTGCCTGATAGCCTTTCGCGACAAAATTATGATGAATTTAGTGAGTTGGAAATCTGTCCGATAATTGATACAAAGTCCGGCGAATTCGAGTCCGAAGAATATAAAAAGCTAGTAGATTACGTCCGAGCCAATAACGAACGTTTGCCCGATTTAAAAGTTGTCGAAAATTGTCCTTCAACTGGAAATTATGGATTCCAAAAGCCTTGGTATGCCAAGTCATGGAAAAGGCACATAGTCCACCCAATAAATGTCACGGTGGCATAGCGAAGATGTTGGAACGGTTGAGACTTAACTTTTACTGGCCAAATATGACGGTTGCTGTTACAAACTATGTTGGTCAATGTGACATCTGCAAGCCGAGCAAATCTCCTAATTCAACGCTTCGACCACCTATGCCAATACTCAGTCCAACGGCCGTTTCAAAAACTTTATGGTGATTTTCCTGGCCCATACCCTCGATCAAAGCAATATCGGAGTTTTTATCGTCTTGGACCACTTAACGAAATTTCCAATACTAAAAGCAGTAAGAAATTTTAACACATCAACTATTTGCAGCTTTATGAAAGAAAACATTTTCAGTGTATTTGGCACTCCTGAAGCAATTTTAAGTGACCATGGCAAGCAGTTCAAATCTTCACAATTCAACTCTATGCTCACGGAGAGGGGTATACGTCACACGTATACTGCTTTATACAGTCCACAAGCTAATTCCAGTGAACGCGTCAATAGGTCCATAATAACAGGCATACGAGCCTATTTAAAAGATGATCAGGCACTCTGGGACAAACATCATTCTGATATTGCTGATAAAAGTGCCTACCACCAATCGATTGGATACTCACCATATTATGCACTATTCGGCCAGCAAATGCTTTCGCATGCCGAGGACTACAAACTTTTGAGGACACTGGAAGCGATGGATGATAACGACATAAACAGAAATGATAAGTTGAAACTCATAAGCACCACGGTTTGGAAAATATTAGGGGGACTCATGAAAGCATATAAAGTTATAAGGTATAAAATTATATCCATTTTATTGTACTGTGGTACATGGCTCATAATATATTCAGATGTCCTTTCCCTCAATTCTACTACGTACCTATATGAATATTTTTTTAAACTACTCCTTAAAATCTTTTGCATATTTTTTGCCACCACTGTCCGAAATACAAATAAACACACCTGATTCATATCCCCATGGTTTAGTACACGACCAGATTGCAGAACGATAATGATATCGAAGCTTTCCATATGATTGCTCCAGCCTGAGCTAATATCCCCCAAAAGTACTTCTTTCTTTTCTACATCAGCAGCCGACAAGTGAACATTTAATCAGTGAAAAGAAAATATAATAGTTTTATTTAAAAGTGTTCAAAATATAAAGCATACAGTCTCTTTATAATAAAATATAAAGTCTTCTTTTTTTTACAATCACCATCCGTTCCAGCCGTAGGTACATACGGATGTCTATTGCAGCTTATAATTTTGGTAAGAAAATATCTTCTTTTTTCGTGTGTTTTTACGCTTATATGCATATACATATGTGCACGTTCATGTGCACAGTGAAATAAAGTGTATTAATAAAGGCTTTTTTTATTAAATTTTCTAGAAAAGTCGGTTTACACTCAAATACAAAAAAAAAAAAAAAAACAGAAGAAAATAAGAGAAATATTCGATTTCGCAGAAACCCAGGAAAACAGGGAAGCGCCCTGCAACCTTCCACGCCACAAGCCATTTAATCTAACACCCCCATACATATTCGGAAACAGTAGGCAAACGGAAATTTTCTAGAAAAGTCGGTTTGCACGCAAATACACAAAAAAAAGAGAAGAAAATAAGAGAAATATTCGATTTCGGAGAAACCCAGGAAAACAAAATTTTCATAAATTTCTAATACGTGGCTGGGAGGCGCCCTGCAGCTTTCCACGCCACAAGCCATTTAATCTAACACCCCCACACATATTCGGAAACAGTAGGCAAACGATCATGCGAGTCAACCACATGAATAATCCCAGAAATCTCGATTTGGTTAAATAATAGTTTTAAATAGTTTAAAGCTTTAAAATTCCTAATTACCATTTAACATTAAATCAGCATTGCCGATGCAAGCTTTCGCATAAACGTAGGTATAGAGGGTGAAATATATTTGGAGGTTTTGATGAGTTTACCTCGCAAAACTCGGTAAAATGACAAAGTTCTAACGATTAAAGTTTTTACTAACTTTATTTAATTAAACAAACTTTAAGTTTAAAGAAATGAATTATCTTATATTAATGTTCAGATTTTTGTATCAGCAAGCACGTCCGATCCGATTGGTTGTTCGCAAGAAAAAAGGAAGATGAAAATTGCTAGGGATGTCAGATCGGAATTTTTTATTTTCAACTGGTACATCTCTGAAGGGTTGTATTGAACTCGTTGGTAATCGAAGTGCTGCCACAATACTCCCCGCTTAGACGAAACTACCGGTATCGTAAAGGAAAATTTACTTGCCTGCCACAACGCGTAGATTTCGTCGATGTAGGAGGCGGTGTCTCCATTCGATCATGTTCAGGAGGAACGTGGTTTGTCGTTGAGGTGGGGTCCGGTGTATCCGAAGGCTCTTCTGGCTGTGCACTATCCCTTGCCGTAGGAATGGGCTCGGGTGTATTCGTCGATGTTTCGGTCTCATGAGTATGGCTTGAATTTTCATAGTCGTCGCTGGCTAAGAATGCGGGCTTTAGGCGATCAATGCTTATGTTGTTGTGTCGTCCTCGTATGAGGAGTTTGTAAAATTTTGGCGATCTCTTAATGACTCGGAAAGGTCCGTCGTACGGATGCGTTAGCGATGGGCGGATCGAGTCGTTCCGAACGAAAACGTGAGACGCAGAATGTAATGCGGGTGACACAAACACTTTGGGCGATGAATGGTGTGTTGTTGTTGTCGGGCGGATTTTTTGCATTGATGACCGAAATTGCGATACCATATCCTGAGTTACTTGTTTCGTATTAGCAGTTTGGAAAAATTCGCCTGGTAGTCGTAACGATGAACCATAAACAAGCATAGCTGGGCTTGCGTGTATGTCGGGCTTGTAAGCTGCACGAAGGCCAAGTAGAATCGATGGCAAGTGATGCACCCACTTGTTCGGTCGAGGCAAAGTATGGCAACTTTAAAACTTCGATGCCACCTTTCAATAATGCCGTTGGACTGCGGGTGGTACGGTGTTGTGCGAAGGTGAACGGTACCAATCGTACTCATCAACTCGGTGAAAACAGCAGAATCGAACTGCCGACCACGATCTGAAGTGATTCTTGCTGGAACGCCAAATCGCGAAATCCAATGCGAAATGAGTGCTTTGGAGACCGACTCAGCGGACATGTCTGGAATCGGTGCTGCTTCTGGCCAGCGAGTGAAGCGGTCAATCATTGTTAGGCAATAGCGTTGTCCTTCACATAGAGGGAACGGACCAACAATGTCAATGTTTACATGCGCAAAACGCTCTTGTGGCGGTACGTAGCTCGCTGGTGCAGATGTTGTGTGTCGATGGATTTTCGATCTTTGGCATGATTCGCAGTTTCGTACGAATATTGTTGTATCTTTCCTTATGCCTGCCCAAACAAACCTTTCAGTCATGAGATTGATGGTTGAGCGAATGCCTGGGTGCGATAAGCCGTGAATCTTCGCCAACAATGGCGTACGAAATTCGTGTGGTATGTAAGGGCGAATGTTCGATGTTGAGGTATCACATACGAGTTTCGCCGTTAGGAATATCAAAATACTTTAGTTTAAGTGAATTACTATTCGTACCTGGTTCGTTAAGAAGCGTTTGTAAATGTAAATCAGCTTGCTGCGCTGCTGCAACCTTTACGTAGTCAATCTCCTGGCCGACTAATTGTATGCGTGAGAGCAGGTCTGCTGTGGAGTTTTCAGAGCCGGGTATGTGTCGGATGTCGGTCGTGAATTGGCCGATGAAGTCCAATTGCCTTACTCGACGAGGTGAAGCTTTTTCTAGCTTTTGACGGAAAGCGTATACTAGCGGTCGATGATCGGTGACGATATGGCATTTGCGACCTTCAACCATGTGCCGGAAATGACACATACCTTGATATGCTGCTGTGAGCTCGCGGTCGTATGTACTATATTTGCGTTGTGAGTTCGTCAGTTTTTTTGAATAAAACCCGAGAAGTTGAAGTTCCCCGTCTACAATTTGATGTAATGCAGCTCCCACGGCTGTACCTGATGCATCAACATGGAGTGCTAGTTCTGCGCTGGATGACGGATGAACTAACAGTGTCGCGTTTGCCAACTCGGATTTGCAACGCTCAAACGCAGCTTCGGCTTCCTTGTTCCATTTAATAATGGTACGATCGTTTTTCTTATTGCCTGTAATGAGTTGTTGCAGATGTGACTGGTACTCAATGGCGTTGGGTAAAAACTTGCGATGAAACGTTTTAGCTCTTTTGCTACTGCCGGCTTGGGATAATCGCGAATAACTACTATGCGCTCGGGTAGAGGACGGATGCCTTTCGCGTCGACGAGATGTCCCAAAAATTTGAGTTCTTTTTTACCAAATTCGCACTTTGAAACGTTTATTGCCAAATTATTATCCCGAAGGCGGTTGAATACTTCGCGTAAATCTTTTTTATGTTGTTCGAGCGACGAAGAACCGATGCAGATGTCATCTATGTAAGGGAATACGTAGTCGAGGCCACGCAAGACTTCATTTATCAACCTTTGGAAGGTCTGCGCGGCGTTGCAGAGGCCGAAGGTCATAAACTTAAATTCGAACATCCCGAATGGCGTAGTGATAGCGGTCTTCGGTATATCATCCTCGTGAATCGAAACTTGGTGGAATGCACGTTGTAGGTCGATCTTCGAGAAAACTATCTTGCCTCGTAAATTGCACCTAAAATCGGTTAGAAACGGTAAAGGGTACCTGTCGGGTAACGTTTGAGCATTGAGCGCGCGATAGTCACCGCAAGGCCTCCAAGTGCCATCATTCTTTCGCACCATATGTAGCGGGCTGGACCAGTTGCTACTAGAGGGTTGACAAATGCCTGTCTTTAGCAGGAAGTTGAATTCGTTACGTGCGGCTACGAGCTTATCGGGAGCAAGACGTCGTGGTCTAGAAAAGACTGGCTGACCTTTAGTCAAAATACGATGGACGACTGTTGATTTTTTTAAAGAACCGTGAGGTGCAAGCTTCGTGATTTGAGAAAATTCGGAGAGAAGATCAGCGAATGGGCCTGTTGTGTCGAACGTCTTAATTTCAGTAGCCTTACACAACGTTGGAGCAGTTACAGATGATTTTAATTTGGTTAAATTGTCGATGAGCCTGTTGCGGCGCATATCGATTAGCAAATCATAAAATCGAATAAAGTCAGCGCCGATTATCGGCGTTGTTACGTCAGCGATAATAAAGGACCAGGGAAAATCTCGACGCAACCCAAGGTCCAGGCTAATTCGCCTTTCTCCAAAAACCTTGATGGCAGAACCATTTGCTGCGTACAATTTTGTGGCCGTTGGTCGGATGTCGTATAATTTTGAGGTTATGGGAAGCACGGATACATCAGCACCAGTGTCAAGGAGAAACTTTTTCCCGGTTTGTCGTTCGTGTACTTGTAGACGAAGTACGTTGCGTTCGATGACAGGACCTTCGTTGCATCCTGCCACGCGCTTTGACGGTCAAGAAGATTCTGACGTTATTGATTGGGTGTGCTTGCCATGACGACAAGGACTACGACATTTTTTGTCATTGCTACCATATTTTTGGTGATACCAACAGTCTTGGGAAGTTGATGATTTTCGTGAGGTATCAGTACGGTCGCGAGCCATTGAATTGTGTCGAGAGTGTGTTCGCTTGCGGCTACGAGATCGTGAACGTATTGTGAGTTTGTCGTATTTCTTACCAAGCTCCATGACGACAGCACGCAATTCATCAATTTCGCTGGATGTTGCTGATTTTATACGATTTAGCTGATGCGGAGCGATCGCATCTACGATGGTGTCTGCTATTTTTGTGAATTTGGAGGCTAAACCAGAAGAGGCTGCAATTACTGGCTGTGCAAACTCAGGTACTTCAGGCTTGATACATAGACTTTTGAGAGCGGCATCGCCAAGAGTGTTGCCTGCGACGCGCCTCATCTCGAAGAAAAGCTCGGAAGGCTTTTTATCGCCAAGTGGTAATTCAGATAAGACACGATTAAGCCGCCGCTGTTCACTGTCCGCAAAATGCTCGATAATTTTTTGACAAAGTCGAATCTGTCGTTTTGTGGTAGCGCTGTGATGGCGTCACCCAATTGGCTTAAAACATTGGGATCCAGAGCTGCTAGTATTGTTGCAGTTTTCTGCTTATCAGCAGTGATGCCCGAAGCTGTGAACCAAAATTCCATAGAGGTAAACCATGCCTCTATGTTTGTGCTTGCCATTGGTGGAATTGGCAGGCGGCGTATACTAATGCAACGGAATTCGCCGGAGCTGTCGTTTCTGACGCATTTTGTGTTTGAGCTGGTGCAATCGCCGCTGGTACACCATTTAACCTCATTTTGAATTACTTACGTTAATATGTAGTTAAAGATGTATTCTTGATCTGCACGTGCTTGCCGATCTCGTCGGGGTCACCAGTTTGGAGGTTTTGATGCGTTTACCTCGCAAAACTCGGTAAAATGACAAAGTTCTAACGATTAAAGTTTTTACTAACTTTATTTAATTAAAAAAACTTTAAATTTAAAGAAATTAATTGTCTCATATTAATGTTCAGATTTTTGTATCAGCAAGCACGTCCGATCAGGTTGGTTGTTCGCAAGAAAAAAGGAAGATGAAAATTGCTAGGGATGCCAGATCGGAATTTTATATTTTCCACTGGTACATCTCTGAAGGGTTGTATTGAACTCGTTGGTAATCGAAGTGCTGCCACATATATATATATATATATATATATATATGAAGTCATAAAGCGATGACTAAATGAAAAAGAAAGAAAACTTAGAAAAAAAATATATATACATAATAACGTGGATTAGTGATTAATTAAAATATAATAATTCGGATTCCACTAATTCAAAGTTTCTTTAGGATGGCAAACAATAAATACTAGTTTGAAATAATAATATAGGTGTATCAATGCTACACTCTATTTGAAATATGAATTAAATCTTAGCTTAACCTTATATAGTTTAAGTACCTAAAGTAAATCAAAAAGAAAAAAGGAAAATTTCATAGATAATTATAATCATATTTGCGTATATACTTATATTAATGTTATAGTAATAATAATTTGGTAAATCCACATGGCTCCCTTTGCCTAACCTAACTCAACTTCATTGAGAATCCTCAACCTTTGGAATTTGAGCTACACCGCTCCCTTTTTCTATCATTAAACATGCCCAAATTTTAACTTGAAATATACATATATATACATATATATATATATATATGTAAACCTAAATAAGAATAAATACAACACGTTGCTGAATAATATATATTTTTTTTTGATGTTGCATTGGATAGCACCTAAAACCTTTACTTAATTGTACGAAAGCATATCTTTCATCATAGTTCTAGAGTGATGCAGACAATATCATCGACCGAGGAGGCCTTCGACGCGTTGAGATATATATAAATATGCAGATTTAATAAGTATAATTAAATTTTTTTCATTTTGATAAATTTTTATATTTTTGTAAGCACATGCTGATAAACATATATATGTACGCACATACTTACTCGCGTTTAGATCACTGCTTTGCGCATACAATATTACATACGTACATATGTATGTCGGTTTGGTTAATTTTGTTTTTATTGCTGTTGAGTTTTCTACTATACCTTTTTTTTAATTCTTCAATGGGCATGTGCTACGTATTTACATATATATGGGGTATTCCATCCCATTTCGACCAATTTTGAATCCGACCCCTTTAGAAGTGGCTGAAAGTTTTTCTTTTTTTCTAGCTTACGAAAGGCGTTTTTCAGAACTTTTTCACATTTTTTCATCCAACTCAAAAAAAGTTATGAATTTAAAAAAAAAACAACGATTTTGTTTTCAAAATGCTATAACTTTTTCAAAAATTGACCCTCTGGGATCTTTTTTTTTTTTTAATTTGCTTTTAAATGTACTTTCGGGAAAAATTCAAAAAAATTTTTAAAGTTTTTTTTTGTAATTTTTCAGTTTTTCGAGATTTTTCGAATTTCGCCCTTTTTTTCTCATAAAAAACTTCAATCAATTCTGCAATCATCCCCACTAATCCCAGAGTGGGCCGAGAATTTTTTTTTATTTAATTGAAAAAAAAACCTTAAATTTTTTTTTGTATTTTTTCCGAAAAGTACATTTAAAAACATATTAAAAAAAAAAAAATAATCCCAAACGGCCAATTTTTGAAAAAGCTATAGCATTTTGAAAAAAACACTGTTTTTTTAAAAATATTTAAAACTTATTTTGAGTTGGAAAACGGTGTTTTTTTAAAAATTCATAACTTTTTTTGAGTTGGATGAAGAAATTTGAAAAACTTCTGAAAAACGTCTTTCGTAAGCTAGAAAAAGAAGAAAAACTTTCAGCCAATTCTAAAGGGGTCGGGTTTAAAATTGTTCGAAATGGGATGGAATACCCCATATATAAATAAGTAATTTTCTTTTGCTTTAAATGCGTATACCTAACTGTACATATATTTATATATACATATATTTTTCTTTAAAATATAGGTCAAGGTTCCCTTGCACTATTTAAAGTTAGGATAGGTCAAGATTTTGCTATGTAGAAACAGTAGGGTGATTCGTTTTATTATTAATTGCTTAAGATATTTATTATTTTTTTATTTAGTTTTCTTTTATCAAAATGGATTGAAGTGTTATAAATAAATATTGTAATCAATATGGAATCTTAATTTTCGTTACTAATTTGGTCTGATATCTGAGAGGAGGTACACTCAGAAAAAAAAAACAAGAATTTTCGTACTTGAATCAAGTACAAATCAAGAATTTTGGTCACAAAAGCAGAGTAATCCCGATAATTCTCATCCGAAGTACTAAATTCTTATTTCAAGAATTTTTTTTTTAAGGCCGAAAATTCTTCTTTTAAACCCGTTTCTGTCCATATTTAAGAATGTTTCGCGGTTTTCAAGAACAAATACTTCTTAAAACAAAACTAAAAATTCTCAAATCAAACTCGTTGGAATCTCAATTTGAATCTTTTTATACTCAGTTGAGCAGAGCTCACATAGTATATTAACTTTGATTGGATAACGGTTGGTTGTAAGGTATAAAGGAATCGAGATAGATATAGACTTCCATATATCAAAATCATCAGTATCGAAAAAAAATTCGATTGAGCCATATCCGTCCGTCCGTCCGTCCGTCTGTCCGTTAGCACGATAACTTGACTAAATTTTGAGGTATCTTGATAAAATTTGGTATGCGGGTTCCTGGGTACTCATCACAGATCGCTATTTAAAATGAACGATATCGGACAATAACCACTCCCACTTTTTCGATATCGAAAATTTCGAAAAATCGAAAAAGTGCGATAATTCATTTCCAAATACGGATTAAGCGATGAAACTTGGTAGGTGAGTTGAACTTATGACGCAGAATAGAAAACTAGTAAAATTTCGGACAATTGGCGTGGCACCGCCGACTTTTAAAAGAAGGTAATTTAGAAGTTTTGCAAGCTGTAATTTGGCAGTCGTTTAAGATATCATGATGAAATTTGGCAAGAACGTTACCCTTATTACTATATGTCTGCTTAATAAAAATTAGCAAAATCGGACCACGCCCACTTTTTAAAAAAAATTTTTTTAAATTCAAATTTTAAAAGAAAAGTTAATATCTTTACAGTATATAAGTAAATTATGTCAACATTCAACTCCAGTAATGATATGTTGCAACAAAATACAAAAATAAAAGAAAATTTCAAAATGGGCGTGGCCCGCCCTTTTTCATTTAATTTGTCTAGGATACTTGGCATTAGTCGAACAAAAATTTACCAATCCTTGTGAAATTTGGTAGAGGCTTAAATTCTATGACGATAACTGTTTTCTGAGAAAAAGGGCGACATTGATTGAAGCCACGCCCAGTTTTTATACACAGTCGACCGTCTGTCCCTCCGCTCGGCCGTTAACACGATCCCTTGAGCAAAAATCGATTTATCTTTACTAAACTCAGTTCACGTACTTATCTGAACTCACTTTGTATTGGTGTAAAAAATGGCCCAAATCCGACTATGACCAATCCCACTTTTTCGATATCGAAAATTTCGAAAAATGAAAAAAATGCCATAATTATATACCAAATACGAAAAAAGGGATGAAACATGGTAATTGTATTGGTCTATTGACGCAAAATATAACTTTAGAAAAAAACTTGGTAAAATGGGTGTGACACCTACCATATTAGGTAGAAGAAAATGAAAAAGTTTTGCAGGGCGAAATCAAAAGCCCTTGGAATCTTGGAAGGAATACGGTTCTTGGTATTACATATATAAATAAATTAGCGGTACCCGACAGATGATGTTCTGGATCACCCTGGTCCACATTTTGGTCGATATCTCGAAAACGCCTTCACATATACAACTAAGGGCCACTCCCTTTTAAAACCCTCATTAATACCTTTAATTTGATACCCATATCGTACAAAAACATTCTAGAGTCACCCCTGTTCCACTTTTATGGCGATATCTCGAAAAGGCGTCCACATATAGAACTAAGGCCCACTCCCTTTTAAAATTATCATTAACACATTTCATTTGATACCCATATCGTACAATCAAATTCTAGAGTCAGGCCTGGTCCACCTTTATGGCGATATCCCTAAATGGCGTCCATCTATAGAAATATGGCCAACTTCCTCTTAAAATACTCTTTAATACCTTCCATTTGATACACACGTCATACAAACACATTCCAGGGTTACCCTAGGTTCTTTTTACAACATGGTGAGTTTCCCTTACTTTGTCTCCACAGCTCTCAACTGAGTATGTAATGTTCGGTTACACCCGAACTTAGCCTTCCTTACTTGTTTGTTCTTAAATTAAATCCTTCAAAACTAGAACTAAGAATACTACGTTCTTAAAACAGAAATATTTCGTTCTTATATTGTGACGGACTTTTCCTTGCGCCGGGGTATGCTCAGTCCGTCCAGGATCCCTGTGGTATTAGAGAAGAATCCCTATCGTCTCCTTTTAAAGAGAAAGATCCCGTTTTGTTGTTAAAAAAAGAAACGTTACAAACTCTTTATTCCAAAATATTCAAACTACCCTTAAAGCTATGTCGACGGAGGTGGGAAACCACCGTCGGTTCTACGCCGATGGGGTTGGGAAAACCCCCACCGGGACTACGCTTAAACTAAAAATCTCAGACTACTTCGTAAAGAAAGTGGAGGTGGAGAACCACCACTTCCTCCCAGTCGGTGGAGTTGGTAAAACCCCCACCGAGTATATAGCTTAAGAATACCCTGCTCTTTCTGAAGGTTGCGGAGGTGGAAAAACCACCACAATCCCTCTAACGATGGGGTTGGAAAAACCCCCAAAGTTGCTAAAATAAAGAACTCGTGAGATGGAAAAATCCCAGGAGTCCCATTCACCGCTAAACAAGGCGTTAGCAGGCTACTATACCTAGCTGGCTACTGTCTCAATTCGCGAAATTTGTCGCCCTTTTATACTTGTCCACGCGCAGGTGGACAGTTATCCTGCAATAATAAATTTTACTTATTATATGTATTTACTTAAGGTATCTTACATTTAACTTTATTATTCTACCCATATATCGCATTATAAGTATTTATCTCCAAATTGCGTATGTAAAAATGCCTCTTGTACTGCCCCCCCTAACATGTGAGTTCGTTGGTACGCATCTCCAGTTAGCTAGCATAGTTATTTTTGTATTCCCTCTGCTGCTTGCTTATTGGGTATTGTTGTTGTCGACGAGTTGGTTGCCCTTCGTAGGTAACTTATGTCTAGTACCCACGCTGTGTTGTTGGTATGCTAACGTGACCGCTTCCTAGTACATTGCATTTTTTCGTTTCTCTTTGTGCGATGTCCGCCCCGACGATTCGCTTTAATGCCTGCTGTGCTTGGTCGCAATGGCTTGGTATACGTATGTTTGTATGTTTTTGGTGTTCTTGCAATGGGAGCTTATGTGTGTTGCTTATTGCATTGCTGTAATCCCAGCATTATTTGAAATTCCAGCCGGTTATGGGTTATCTGTGGAAATTATAATATTCAACCAAAATATTTACCGTATGCGGGCAGAGACAATTATTTAAACGAAGAAATTAGATGTTGTCATGAATGTTTACATGTATATTAGGGTAATTCAAAAATTATTATTTTTTTATGTGTAAATTTAATTCATATAATTCAGTTTTGTACATTTTACATGCTATATGTATAAATTCATTGTAATTCAAGTAGGATTTATACACGTTTTAATGAGTTTTGATAAATATTTGTAGGTTCGAATGTGTGGGCTCCAAAGCCGGTGGATTTGGGTCCTCACACTCTCCCCTCACCTGCCGTAAGCAGGGTTACTATATGTCGGGCTCTGGATCTCGTTACCCATGTCGATGAGTGACCCTGCCGACTCGCACTCCGACACCGTCTCGTACCTCGGGCTAAGTATCGGGCCGCCCTCGTCGCCCCTGAGATACCCGAACGTTTCCGTGCCCTGACTGTCGGTCTCGCCGTCGTAGGCAACTTCCTCCTCTTCTAGTGGCACTGGGCCCGTCGTATGGTGGTTTTGCTGGCTTAGGTCCCGCCGGATTCTGATACGGAGTGAACCGTCCTTAGCACTCTCGGTGGTATAACTTGCGTTGTCGCTTTTGTCCATGTTTAGAAACTTTTGATTTATTTTCGGTGTTGTGCTCCCTTTTTATAGGAGTCCTCGCGGATCGTCTAACGGTATTATTCCCGGCAGCGCTCATCATGATTTCCTGGGTACGTTGTCTTGTTGTTGCAGGATATTTGGATCTCTTTATGTGCTTTGGCTTTCGCTGTATATGTGGTCCTACTGCTGCGGAATGATGATGTACCAATATACGAATGTAAATTCAAAGTTATACGTATATGTACATTAGGGTATTTCAAAAAAATTATGTCGGCAAATTTGAATATTGTAAAATTTGAAAAATGTGGTTTTGCGTGTGTGGCCCCAAGGCCGATGGATTTGGGTCCTCACGCTCTCTCCTCACCTGCCGTAGTGTGACTTACTGTCACCATTGTAAAATTCAATTTCTCGTAGCGGTCAATACTTGCGTTATTTATAGGGTAATCTCTCGCGATCTGGGTCTTGTTCTAAAATGAAATGTTATGCAGAATTCCGTCACCAGGTTATAGCATTGGCTGGCTATGTGGTTGACGTTGTTCATCGTCGTCAGGATCCCGTTGTCTAGGGTTGGGGCTTGCACTCGTGCTGTGTGCCACCCACTCCGGTCTTCATCTACCACCTGTTGGTTGTTGATTATGTCTGCGCGTTCGATTCTGAAACCATTTGCACCTGAATTGGCGAGTGCTAGTGAACCACACGTCACTACCGTGCTGTAATCCGTCTCATCTTCTTCCGTGACCTGGACTGTTTGCGATGTTGGCGCGCGTGGCGTTGCTCTTACCACGGCCAGTTGCTCTGTGTGTTCCTCGGTGGATATCTCGGTGGAATGTTGGTTCGAGGTTCTACTACACGATGCTGATGATCGCGCGCGTCGTGTTGTTGCTGTCGTCGTCGGTCGTCTCGTTTGTTCCCCGATGGGAACTTCGGTGAAGCCCCCATTCGGGGCTTGGCGGGACGCTTTTGACTTACCACGTTCGCGGGGTGAACGTATTCTTCTTTCTGTTTCTGGACTTGCTTCTTCTTCGACTGTCGCTTGATGGTATGCTTTTAGCTCGCTTATGTGTGCCGTTCTCCTTTTGCCGTTATGCACCTTGTCTAGCTCGACGATTACGGGCGATACGAAGTTCGTTACACGATGAGGCCCACTGTATCTTGGTGCTAACTTTGCTGCGAAATTGTCCACTGCTTTGGACAGCTGATGCTCTTTTACTAGTACCAAGTCGCCCACCGCCGGTTGCCATTGCCTCCTACGTAAATTATAATGCCTTGCCTGCTCCGCTGACGCTTGCTGTTGTCTACGACGTGCCATCTGATATACCTCTCGCACTTTCGCCATCTTTTCACTGAGAGCCACCTTCTCCTCGCCTGTGCCAAGTGTTTGCTCATCGTAGAGGGCGTTGGGGATCCTCGGTTCCCTACCCTGTACCACGAATGCTGGACTGTAGCCTGTTGACTCGCATACGCTCGTATTCAGTGCTAGTGTCATCTCTGGCAACAACTCATCCCATGTCTTATGCTCCTTCCCAGTGAATTGTGCTATCATCCTCTTGATGTTACGATTCGCTCTCTCCGTCGGGTTCTCTTGCGGTGTGTACGGTGCCGTTAGCTGGTGCTTTATGCCGGCTTCTTGTAAAAACTTCTTGAAATTCCTGCTTGTGAACTGTGCTCCATTGTCTGTGATTAGAATTTTTGGCGCGCCAAATCGGGCCAAAATCCTCTCCCTCATACCTCTGATCACATTCTCCGTCGTCGCCTTCCGTATTGCTATGATCTCTACCCATTTCGAGAATTTATCCACGAAAACTAATGCCATCGTATTACCATGCTTCGAACGAGGGAGTGGTCCAACGAAATCTGCACAAACGGTAGCAAAAGGTTCATCTGAAATCTGCGTTAGCATCTTACATGCAGCTTGTTGCTGGCTGGGTTTGTAGACTTGGCATGCGTGGCATTGTTGCACGTACTTCCGTACGTCCCTGAACATCCCAGGCCAGTAATAACGCATCATTGCACGCGCGATGGATTTCCGTATCCCCATGTGCCCCGCGCTTGGTGTGTCGTGAATCTCGTTAAGCACTCTTCGCCTCTCCGATTTCGGTACGCATAACTTCCACGGTACCGCATCCTCACCATCCATTTGACTTCCAATTCATCTGTATAGTCTTCCTTCCTCTATGACGTATTCGGGAAACTTCTCTGGTGTCCTCGTTACTTCAGCCATCTTTGACGTGTACCACTTGCAACTCAAACTTTCTTCATGTGTCGTAAGGCTACCCAGCTGTTCCTCCAGTGGCTGCCTCGACAGTGCATCTGCGACCACGTTCATCTTGCCCTTCCTATACTGCACGTCGAACGAATACTGCTGTAACTCGAGCGCCCATCGAGCGATCCGGCCTGACGGGCTTTCGATCGTGTTCAACCATTTCAAAGCCAGGTGATCGGTGATAACCGTGAAATTGTACCCTTCTAAATACGCTCTCATTTTCCTTATTGCCCACACGATTGCTAAACATTCCTTCTCAGTTGGTGAGTAGTTAATCTCGGCTTTATTCAGCCGGCGGCTAGCATACGCTATTACTCGCTCTTCGTCATCCAACCCCTGTGTGAGAACTGCTCCGAGACCATAATCGCTCGCGTCTGTCTGTAATCGAAATCTTTTCGTAAAATCTGGGCAAGCTAGTGCTGGTGCTTGTATTAGTGCATTCTTCAACGCTTCGAATGCCGCCTGTTGTTCTTCGGACCATTTCCACCTACTTCCCTTTTTCAACATTGACGTCAGTGTGTGCGCAACTTGTGAAAAGTCGGTGTCTAAGCTTTGGGCAATTGAGGGCGAGCAGTTTAATAAGAGTTATAAATGAGTAATTTTATGTGCTTGTAAGCGTATGAGTCGTGGCACAGTGGCTGACGTACCCGACCAAACGCCCGGGGTTGCGGGTTCAACTCCCACCAAGCATTCCTTTTTTTAAATTTATAAATTATTATTATTAATGGACTGTATTGAGTTTATGGGGTTTTTGATTTAATGTATTCCATTTATTGAGTTGGGTAGTTTTAGTGTTATTGGTGTATTTAAGTCATGGGAGGATGCATAGCATCAGTACACCTTTATTTATTTAATTTGGGGGCGAGCACTGGGGGGCTCTGAGGCTTCGCTCTACTGAGCCACCTCATCCTCTATTTGAAGAACCCTTTAAATGTGATATGGAGGCGAGCACGGGACGGCTCTGAGGTATTGGCACCCCATTTTCTACAAGAAAAACCTCTATTTATTTAATTTGGGGCGAGAGTTGGGCACTCTGAGGTTTTGCTCTAATGAGTCACCTCATCTTTTATTTGAAGAACCCCTTCAAAGTGTGATATGGAGGCGAGCACTGGGCTCTGATGTATTAGCACACCATCCGAAGAACCTCGTTTTTAATTAAAAAACTCAAACTATGTCTTTAGAATATTTCACTAACCAGTTGAGAATTACAAGCACACTCAATGGCTACTGAAACAAACGAACGAAAAATGTTCATAGTTTAAGTCGCTTAAACATACTCCCCCCTTATACGGCTTAGTCGTCTAATGAAACTTCCATACGAGCCAGTATCCGGCTCGAAGGACCATGTCTAAGCTTTGGGCAATTGAGGGCGAGCAGTTTAATAAGAGTTATAAATGAGTAATTTTATGTGCTTGTAAGCGTATGAGTCGTGGCACAGTGGCTGACGTACCCGACCAAACGCCCGGGGTTGCGGGTTCAACTCCCACCAAGCATTCCTTTTTTTAAATTTATAAATTATTATTATTAATGGACTGTATTGAGTTTATGGGGTTTTTGATTTAATGTATTCCATTTATTGAGTTGGGTAGTTTTAGTGTTATTGGTGTATTTAAGTCATGGGAGGATGCATAGCATCAGTACACCTTTATTTATTTAATTTGGGGGCGAGCACTGGGGGGCTCTGAGGCTTCGCTCTACTGAGCCACCTCATCCTCTATTTGAAGAACCCTTTAAATGTGATATGGAGGCGAGCACGGGACGGCTCTGAGGTATTGGCACCCCATTTTCTACAAGAAAAACCTCTATTTATTTAATTTGGGGCGAGAGTTGGGCACTCTGAGGTTTTGCTCTAATGAGTCACCTCATCTTCTATTTGAAGAACCCCTTCAAAGTGTGATATGGAGGCGAGCACTGGGCTCTGATGTATTAGCACACCATCCGAAGAACCTCGTTTTTAATTAAAAAACTCAAACTATGTCTTTAGAATATTTCACTAACCAGTTGAGAATTACAAGCACACTCAATGGCTACTGAAACAAACGAACGAAAAATGTTCATAGTTTAAGTCGCTTAAACAGTCGGGTACGAACCTCCGGTACCAAGAAACTATCCCCAGAAATCGCCTTAACTCTCGTATGTTGTGTGGTGGCGTCAGCTCCTTGATAGCCGCAACTTTGTCGGGATCCGTGTGTATTCCTTCCTCGCTGACGACGTGTCCTAGATATTTCAAACTTTTCTTAAAAAACTCACATTTCTCTGGGTTGATCTTCAGATTCGCCCTCCGTAGCCGCCGAAATACTTCCCCTAGGTGCTTTATATGCTCTTCTAAAGTTGTGCTGGTGATGATGATATCATCCAGGTAGGCAAACGCATTTGGTTCCAACTCTGGGCCAATAACACGGTCGAGTGCTCGCTGAAACGTAGCCGAAGAGGAATTTAGACCGAACGGCATCACCTTCCAGTGATACAACCCTCGGCCGGGCACGGTAAATGCTGTATACTTCTTGCTATCTTCTTCCATCGGGATTTGCCAATAACCATTTTTGAGGTCCAGACTGCTGATAAAACGCGTGCTACGTAGCCTATCTAAGATATGCTGTATTCTTGGGAGTGGGTACGCATCTGGTACTGAGCGAGCGTTGAGCTGCCGATAGTCAACGCAGAGTCTCCATTTGCCGTTCTTCTTCCGGGCTAGAACTATTGGTGCACTGTGTGGGCTGTGGGATGGTTCGATGCAACCCTTCTCTATTAGCTCGTCTACCTCCTTGTTTATGATCTCCTGCATCTTTGGGTTCTTAGGGAAATACCGCTGTTTGATTGGACGGTCATCTCGCATCACTATCTTATGCGTGGCAATGTTGGATACTCTTGTCATCTCTTCGAAAATCTGTAATTCGCGCTTTAGAAACGTACTCACCGCAACGTCACTCCTCACGTCTTTCTCGATACTTGCGCTACCTTCGTCCGCCATCATGGTTGTACACGTCACCATCTCCTGCGCTCTCTCTTCTGCTCGTAACGTCATTGTTTCGTTGCCACACCTCAGCTCAAATTTAGCCTTTGCCAGATAATCTGTCCCGATCACCACGCTGTCGACTAACCCAGGCAGAACTAACAACTCACTCTGATGCACTTGATCCCCCAGTTTTACCTCTGCGTCCACTGCCTCCGCTATCCATGCTGCGCTGCCATCGCCCATCACCACTCGTGTATGTATCTTCTTGAGCTTCCGTGCGTCTATTTTCGCCGCTGTCTTCTCGCTGATGAAACTTCGTGTCGCCCCCGTATCTACTGACGCCATGACTTCCTCTCCATCCAGGGTTACTGCAGCCAAGATTCGCCCTTGGGTCTGCCTAAATGTACTTACTGAGTACGAGGTTGGGTTTGTTGAGACGCCACCCCTCGATACCAATGGGGTCTCTGCCCGTTTCCCTGCTGTCCACGACAGCAGTCACGCGTTAGTATACCTACTCGGCCACACTGCCAGCAGAAATCCCTTCGTTCGTTTCGACACCCATGTGCGTAGTGTCCGCTTTCCCCGCATCGCCTGCATGCGTTCCGTGGATCGATGGGCCCTTGGCGTGGTGTCGTCGCATGCTCTGGCGTGCTCGCTTGTCATTGCGCCTCCGTTCTCCGATCTCCTTGCTTCTCATCTTCGTGTATATATTGATAATGCTCGGTTGGCCGTCGCGGCACAAAAGGTTTCGCCGCCGGCCTTAGCGGTTCTTTCTCCGGTAAGATGTTCTCGTAATCCTCGGCCATGCTCACCAGTTCCTCTAAGCTGGTGAACTCGCTCCGTTTGATGTAAAGCTGGTACTCTCGTCGACAATTTCTGTAAATCCGGTTCAGCTTCTGCTCGCCGTTGTAGGCAGCGTGACGCATGAGTGCCTGTAACGATAAAACGTAATCCTTAAACTGCTCACCTGCGCGCTGCGTACGCTGACGGATCTCGTCATCTAGCTTCTCGAAATACCTCGAGCTCAGGAAAAATTTTAGAAAGTCCGTCTTGAAGGCTTCCCACTCTTGCCACTGCCTGTTGTTGTTCCGGTACCACACCAAGGCCTTGTCCTTCAGCAACTCAGGTAGCGCTCGTGGGATGGAATCGCGACCAACTTCGTAACTGTCGGCCAGCTCCTCCACCCGTTCAATAAAACATAGCGGGTCCTTACCGCCGTCATATTTCAGACCCCACTTACGTACTCGGTCCATTACGTTGGCGTGCGACATCGTGCGCGTCTACTCTGAATTCCCTTGTGTGATCTTCCTGTGATTTAACCACCTGTTATCCTCTTGTTGATTGTACCCCACTAGTGATTATCCTCGCATTGTTACTTGTTTGCCATGTGACTCTATGTATTCAGAGTCCCTGCTCGGGCGCCATTTGTGACGGACTTTTCCTTGCGCCGGGGTATGCTCAGTCCGTCCAGGATCCCTGTGGAATTAGAGAAGAATCCCTATCGTCTCCTTTTAAAGAGAAAGATCCCGTTTTGTTGTTAAAAAAAGAAACGTTATAAACTCTTTATTCCAAAATATTCAAACTACCCTTAAAGCTATGTCGACGGAGGTGGGAAACCACCGTCGGTTCTACGCCGATGGGGTTGGGAAAACCCCCACCGGGACTACGCTTAAACTAAAAATCTCAGACTACTTCGTAAAGAAAGTGGAGGTGGAGAACCACCACTTCCTCCCAGTCGGTGGAGTTGGTAAAACCCCCACCGAGTATATAGCTTAAGAATACCCTGCTCTTTCTGAAGGTTGCGGAGGTGGAAAAACCACCACAATCCCTCTAACGATGGGGTTGGAAAAACCCCCAAAGTTGCTAAAATAAAGAACTCGTGAGATGGAAAAATCCCAGGAGTCCCATTCACCGCTAAACAAGGCGTTTGCAGGCTACTATACCTAGCTGGCTACTGTCTCAATTCGCGAAATTTGTCGCCCTTTTATACTTGTCCACGCGCAGGTGGACAGTTATCCTGCAATAATAAATTTTACTTATTATATGTATTTACTTAAGGTATCTTACATTTAACTGTATTATTCTACCCATATATCGCATTATAAGTATTTATCTCCAAATTGCGTATGTAAAAATGCCTCTTGTACTGCCCCCCCTAACATGTGAGTTCGTTGGTACGCATCTCCAGTTAGCTAGCATAGTTATTTTTGTTTTCCCTCTGCTGCTTGCTTATTGGGTATTGTTGTTGTCGACGAGTTGGTTGCCCTTCGTAGGTAACTTATGTCTAGTACCCACGCTGTGTTGTTGGTATGCTAACGTGACCGCTTCCTAGTACATTGCATTTTTTCGTTTCTCTTTGTGCGATGTCCGCCCCGGCGATTCGCTTTAATGCCTGCTGTGCTTGGTCGCAATGGCTTGGTATACGTATGTTTGTATGTTTTTGGTGTTCTTGCAATGGGAGCTTATGTGTGTTGCTTATTGCATTGCTGTAATCCCAGCATTATTTGAAATTCCAGCCGGTTATGGGTTATCTGTGGAAATTATAATGTTCAACCAAAATATTTACCGTATGCGGGCAGAGACAATTATTTAAACGAAGAAATTAGATGTTGTCATGAATGTTTACATGTATATTAGGGTAATTCAAAAATGATTATTTTTTTATGTGTAAATTTAATTCATATAATTCAGTTTTGTACATTTTACATGCTATATGTATAAATTCATTGTAATTCAAGTAGGATTTATACACGTTTTAATGAGTTTTGATAAATATTTGTAGGTTCGAATGTGTGGGCTCCAAAGCCGGTGGATTTGGGTCCTCACAATATTGAACACGAAACGGTCTTGAATCGAAATTTATCGAACTTGAAACAAGAAAATTTGTTCTTATTTTAAGAAGAATTTTGAATTAAAAGAATAATATTTATTCTTAAATTAAGTCCTTGAGTTCCTGAAAAGAGAATGTTATATTCTTAAAACAGGAATAATTCGTTCTTGAATTGAATGCCAAATGGTCTTGAAACGAGATTGAGCGAAGTTGATCCGAGAAAACTTGTTCTTATTTTAAGAATAATTCGGAATTAAAAGCAGAATATTTATTCCTGGATCAAATGCTTGAATTCTTAAAAGAAGATTTTTATATTCTTAAAATAAGAATATTTAATTCTTCAACTGAAGGCAAAATACCTTGTAGGAAAAATGAAAACAATGTTTAGCTTTTTAAATTTTTTTATTCACAACAAACTTAGAATTTACATTAATCTTGTGCACGTACACATAAAATACAATATATGTGTATACGATTATGCACAAAAATAGGAGCCAAAATTATTATCATATTTATTTTATTCTTATATATTTTCGTTAATACTAAAAGAAGCTTTTATGAAAATTATAATAGTTTTTGTAGCTATTTTTTTTACACACAGATTTGTATATATTTACACATATACTTTTATATATATTTCATTCTAACATATGACTTTACATTATTTGTAGGATATATATGTACAGGTGCACTTGTGAACTCTTCAATTGGTTTTAAATACATTTTATTATATTTAATTAAACAACCTATATCATAGGACCTTAAATGTCTTTTAAATATTTTCACTTCTAATTTTTGACATAGTATAAAAGCATTTTCTTCATGTATAGGTAGGTTGAATTGGCCGGTCCATGAGGACCTCACATAGACTGATTGAGTCCGTAGTGTTACCAGAAGTTTGTTTTAACGACCAAACTGAAAAACCCTATCAAAAACCAGGACCTATGTTATAAAATAAGTCCGTCCTCTTGGCAAATACTAGAAGCTTCCTAGGACTTAAGCCACTTGCTACTTCTAGATCTGACAGCTGTATCACTCCTAATAGCTGGAGTCTTAGCCTGGCAAGTGCAGGGCACGAGCACAGGACGTGCTCGATCGTTTCCTCCTCCAACCCGCACTTCCTACACCTGCTATCACTGACCAAGCCTAATTTAAAGGCATGTGCCGCCAGAAGGCAGTGTCCAGTCAGAATACCCTTCATGAGTCTACAGTCCTCTCTTTTTAATGATAGAAGCAACGGCGTTAGTCTAAGGTTGTAAGACCTACACATAATCTTCGACACTTTACAGCCCCGCGCTTGAACCCACGCCTCTCCTGCTTGGTCGATCATGTGCACCTCTCGCCTTCGCTTAATCTCGCCCAATCTAATTGGGACGTCTACGTAGCAAGCTTCAAGGGATGCGCCCTTTTTAGCTAATTCGTCCGCTTTTTCATTCCCATCTATTCCCATATGCCCTGGGACCCAATATAGATGTATGCTTCTCCCTGTCCCGATTCTCTCCAGAGACTGCTTACACTCTAACACGCATTTAGATGATGTTCTATGTGAGATTATTGCCTTAATTGCTGCTTGACTGTCAATATAAAAGTTAACACGGTTGCAGCTTAAGCTATTCTCTTCCAGGGTTTCTACTGCTTTGGTTACGGCTAATATTTCCGCTTGGAAAACGCTTCAGTAATCCGGCAGCCTGTAGGATCTGCTTATTTCCGGATCAGCGCAGTATACCGCAGACCCTACTCCTTCCACTATTTTGGAACCATCGGTGTACACATGTTTCGCCTCGTCCGCCATTTGCGCACCCTTGCGCCAACCGTCCACCTCTATTGTGGCCTTAAGATCTCCCTCAAAGTGCAGGTAGGGAATCATGTAGTCTGTTCGTCTTGTGACTGATGACGCTATACTACTATGGCCATATGGTCGGCGCTCAAGCTGCCCCGAAGCATCGGCCTGGTTGCGGTCGTTAACGCTTTGTTCTTTGCTACCAGGTCTACAGGTCGAATGTGCAGAATGGCATACAGTGCAGCCGTCGGGGTTGTTTGCAGGGCTCCCGTAATGCAATGCATCGATAGTCTGCATACCCCCTCTAATTTTTTGAGGTATGTTGTTTTTTGTGTGGCTTTCCACCAAACAAGAACTCCATAGTATAGAATAGGGCTTACAATCGCTGTAAAAACCCAATGAGAAAGACAGGGCGATAGGCCCCACGTACACCCCAGCATTCTTTTACATACATAGAGTGCCGTTGAGGCCTTCTTGACCCTCTCCTCCACGTTGAGCTTCCATGACAGCTTACTGTCTAGGATGATTCCTAGATATTTTGTGCAAGGTTGCTCCTGTAAGGTCACCGCTCCTAACTTAGGCCTGGTCCAATTTGGGACCTTGTACCTTTTTGTAAACAAGACCATATCCGTCTTCTCCGCATTGACTTTCAGCCCGACATTAGATGCCCAGGTATGAATATCCCGAAGCGCCCGATCCATCAAAGAACTAATCGTTGGAAGGCATTTTCCACTTATGACAATTGCAACGTCATCTGCGTAAGCCATAAGTTTTACGGGTCCCTCATCGAATTGCCTGAGCAGCTGGTTGATGACCAGTGTCCACGGCAGAGGTGATAGCACCCCTCCCTGCGGCGTGCCCCTGTCCACTGATTTCGTGGCCTCGTACAATCCCCATTGTGATGTAATCTTTCTGCAATTTAACATGCAGCCGATCCATCTGATTAAGGCAGGATGTACTTTAATGTAATTAAGACCATCCACAATCGCCCATTTTGCAACATTATTGAAAGCCTCGGCAATGTCCAAGAATACTCCTAGAGCATACTCCTTATATTCCAGGGATTTCTCTATGCTTATTACCACCCTATGCAATGCGGTGTCTACCGACTTGCCTTTGGTGTACGCATGCTGTGTTGTGGAGAGCAGCTTTTCATCCACGTTGGACTTTATGTACACATCTATCAGCCTCTCAAAGGTTTTGAGAAGAAATGATGTAAAGCTAATGGGTCTATAGTCTTTGGGATACACGTGACCGATCTTCCCCGCCTTTGGTAGAAAAGCTACACGAGCAGTTCTCCAAGAGTGCGGTAAATGATTCAGTCTTATGCACCCATCGAATATTATTTTAAGCCATTCCACGACCGCCCTACTTGAGACTTGTAGCATGGCCGGGAATATACCATCTGGGCCCGGCTATTTAAACTTAGAAAACGTCTTCACTGCCCACTCGATCTTGGTATCGGTTACCAAGCCCGGCACCACTAGCTCCGTGATCGTAGTGTGAGTTATGTCTGCTGGTTCTTGTAAACCGTCTCCCGATGGGAAATGTGTATCGAGAAGCACCTCAAGGGATTCTTCACTATCACGTGACCATCCCCGTTCTCTTTCTTTATTAGTCCCTGGACTATGTTTCCCTTTGCTAGGACTTTTTTCGACCGTGCTGTTTCACTGGAGCACTCTATGTCCGTACAGAAACTTTTCCATGAGTTTCTCTTCGCCCTGGTAATTTCACGCTTGTAGATCCTCAGTAGATCCCTGTACTCGTCCCGACACGCTTCGCTTTCCGCGGTCTTTGCGAGTTTAAACCTTTCTTTTGCCTGTCTTCTTAGAAGACTCAGCTCATTACTCCACCATGGCGGCTTTGCTTTTCCTCTGAATCTTCTTAGAGAGCAAGCTTTTTTATACGCACTCATACGCGTCCTTGTTAGGAATTCATTCGACTGCTCCAGTTCCTCTACATTAGCAACCTCTTTGGGTTGTCCCAGTTTTGCTTCTACATGTTTCTGGAATTTAGTCCAATTCGTTGCCCTAGGGTTTCTAAAGGTTCCTCCCTTCTCTACCCTCTTTAGTGGGATGCTGAAGCTTATATACGCATGGTCGGAGAAGGATGGTCTATCAAGAACCATCAAATCATACCTTGATATATCACGCTCGGAGCTCAATGTAATATCCAGAACATTGCTGGATGTTGGACCAATGTATGTAGGAACATTTCCCCTGTTGGCTATCTGCAAATTGGTTTGCAGGATGTAACAAAATAGAGATTCGCCTCTCTCGTTCGTATCTGCTCCTCCCCACGCATTGTGGTGCGCATTTGCATCTGCGCCTATGACCAACCGCCCTTTGCGCCCTTCCTCCTGTACTAGCCTTTTGCACTCCATCGGTGGAACCTCCGCAGCATGGGCCATGTAGCAGGACGCCAGGATAAATGCCTGCTTATTCTTTTGCTCAACGGCCACCGCTACGAGATCCTCAGTGGTGTAATTAGGCAGCATATATGAATGCAGCTGTTTCCTTACCATTACTACAGCTCGCACCCGTCCTTCCGTTTGCGCGTAGTAAACGCCAAACGCGCGCGCGCTAAGTCCAGAAACCTTTCCTCCCGATGAGAGCCACGGCTCCTGGATCAGCGCCACGTCAAACGAACCCTCCTCAAGGGTTAGGAGGATATCGCTCGACGCCACTTTACTGTGTTGGAGGTTTATCTGTAGGACTCGCAGCACCATTGGGCTGTTTGTCCCCCTCCAGCACCTTCGTCTTGACGTCGTCGTCCTCCTCTTGCCCTTTTGGTTTAGAGTATTCGAGGCCCCCTTGAGCCCCTCGTGAATGTTGTGCCGTGTGTTCCTCTGTGCGTATCACAGCACCATTTAGCGGTTGGTCCTCTTCTAGCACGTTCGTGGTGATGTCGGGGACCTCCACCTGTCTTTTTTTCCTTAGGCTTTTGAGGTCCTTTTCGACTTCGCCCACTTCCAGCGTGTTAGGATTTTTATCCTCGGGACTTCTTTTCCTGAGTCGCATGTAAATTTTGCCAGTGCCAAAGGACATTTTGCCAAGCTGCGTGTACAAAATATCCTCCGCCTGCTTGTTTATTTGGAAGATGTAGAACTGACCATCCTCGGTAGGCCGAGATACAGTAAGCACCTTCCAATCCTGTGTCGGTATGTTCGGATTCTGATTCTGCAGAAGTCGCAGTGTATCCTCCGACTTCATCACGCATGGTATCCATACCTTAACTTTTGGTACCGTGGGGATTTGCGCTTTATCCACCACCTCAAACCGCGCGTTCGTGCCTTGCCTTTGGAGGTTTGGAACGACTTCCTCCAGCCACCGCAAGCTCGCGATGTTGTCGCACGCTTTCATCTTCACACCATTATACCATCCCCCCCGAATCAAAGGTTGGAAGGGGCTTACTTGGTTGTTCCCGCATCATCTTAAGCATTAAGCTAATAAGCTCCCTTTCCACAGATCTCCACCTTTCAGTAGTCATTTTCCGAACGGACTGCTACGATCAGCCAGCGCCACAGTCAGTGACTGCTTTGTCACATCACTCATCTTCTCGGGAAAAGCAGGAGTCTTAGTGTTATCTCCCTTTGGCACCTCCGAGAACACCGGAGTCTTCGCGTTAACTCCCTTTAGCGCCTCCGAGAAAGCCGGAGTCTTAGCGTTATGTCCCTTTGGCTTATCTCCTACTTCCGTAGTTGGAACTTCCCTCTGACTGGCAGCTTTCGAGGTAGTTGCTTCCTCGCTATTGGAACCCATCTGTCTTACAGCTTTGGGCCTACTTGTCTTGTCTATGCGACTGCCCTGCCTCGCGGCTCTAGGACTGGGTCCTTTCTGCCTCTTGAAAGCAGGCTTGTCACCTTCTGCCGAACGTTGCCTCTTCATTCTGCCATTCGACGCTTCTTCCTCCTCGTACCGGTTGCAGAACCGAGGGTTTCTCGCAGCAAACCTTTTGAACTGACTTCGACCTACTTCTACCGCTTCGTGGGCCCATTCCAAGCGCTCGATCTCCACTTCTGTTGGGTCGACCACTGCTCCCAAGCGTTGTACAATTCTTAGTGCTGCACGGTACTGCGAGAGAGCTCTTTTACTTCCTCTGCTCCGTACCCTTCTCCACTCTTCTACTCCGTTTTCATTTGTGTGCTTCTCCAACACGGAGTTCATTGAATCAGCACTACTCTCGCTCCCCGAGTCCGACGCATCGCTTAATTCGTATTTGTCGTCCTTGGATTGCGACTCAGTCCTCCTCTTTACATCCTCCTTATTACATTCAGGTAATGAGTTGTTCATCTTGGTCGTACGACCACCTGCCCGACAAGGCGTGCTCAGTGGTCCAGTATTATATACGGGGAAAGAACCGTCCGCCACAGCAGCGCCTCTTACTGCGGTAAGGCCATAAATACTTCCCGAGATGGCCCGGTATCGGTAAGGCTCCGTTCGAATACAGCCGAATTTATCCCCTGGCTGCAAATCGTCCAATAGGCACGGTCCGCATAACATTCTGGATTAGGGGGTTGGCAGTTCTTGGTCACCGACATCCCGCCGCCCTCCTATGAGGCGAGACGGCGTAGATGTCAGTCCTAAACAGCTCCGCCTCATAGTCGGGCGCTATGGAGTTCGGCTAAGCCCTCACACCAACGACAAGGTGCCTACCCTAGTGAGGGTTCTTCATGTATAACTAAACATTTAATCTTGTTCAATTCAAAGCTTATGCGATTTATAGATAAATAATAGTTCGATTTATATCGTGTTCCCTTAAAAACTAGGTCGTTACAAACATTACATATTTTTAAATCAATATTCACTAATTCGTTTATTTCATAATAAAAATCATTTTTGATTAAATTTGACAATATCGTGGTAGAATAAGTTAAAATTGGTTCAATGAATTGATCATGGTCAATTAAAAATGCAGACAACTTTAACCCTGCCTTAATTGCTAAAATATAAGGCGTATTCACTCTTGAGCTTGTGTTATGGCAGTAAATTTTGGCTTCTTTGTGTTTGGCTTCAAACCTCATTGTCCATAAGTACTTCAATGGGCCACACTTTTTGATTGCTGTTGAATAATGAACAAGGAAGTGATGTTTGGGCTTTAGAGAACCAAAAAGTCTTAGATACATGGTATGATGCTTTTCAACTAATATTTGTAAATTCGTCAAATCAACACTTACATAACTCGGTTTTAAAATTAAATCAATAATATCTAATAAAATTAAAAGTACTTGCCAATATTCATTGTTTAGAGGTATTAAATCTCCAATCATCAACGGCAAAAAATGTACAAAACAGATTACTTCACTGGCTGTCATGTTTAGGTTGAATACTTTTAATCTAGAAAAATCCAAAGGTATTGAACAATTTCCAACCTCTTTTTCTCCAAATTGAAAAAGATTCTTTCTGCAATTAATATCATTCAAGGAAAGAATATTTGAATGAATTAAAGCAAGCAGTATGTTACAAACATCGTAAGCACATACTCCTTCGTACAAATCATGCATGATATCGAAGAAAATTATCCATTACATTGAAATTGTCCAATTTATTAAATACACAAACATTTTTCAATCCCGTTTCTTGAAAATTATTTTCCAATAAATCATTTTCATAACTATTTTCATTTCGTAAAAACTCAGTAACTTCACCAACATCATTTTGCATTTGTTCTCTAGTTCTTGAACAGGCACGACAATCTTTTTGAATTGAAAGATTGTACGAACCCCATTACACTGTTTACAGCCAAGTTGTCACCTACCACTATTCCCAAAACAAAATGAACTTTTGTTATTTCGTTTCCTATGCTAATGTCTATTCCATCTTCTAAGCGCTTTAGCTCTTCCACCAAATGATGAAAGGAGCGTTCATTCCCATACAATTTTAAATGTGAACTTGAAATAAATGCAGCTGGAAAAATGTATTGAAGCTGGAATAAGAGATATCGCCGAATTGAGGGGAAATTTATATAGCAGCCACAAATTGACAGTGTGTGACTTCCAAGTGGGTTATTGACTTGAAAATCGTTGAAGTATATGACAAATGGAATAACTATGGCATTACGAAATTTTTGAATTTTATGTTTAAAAATACTTGCATTTATATAATTTCATATACTACTTTGTAGTAAATTCTCTTGGGTATTTTTTATTGTTTTATCTAAAATTGTTGGAATTTGAAAAATTGATTTAAAAATGAAATCTAACGGGAGAATACATATATCGTAGGATTTGGCACCTAAAGTGGGGTTACTTTGTGAGATTATTGTAGATATTTTTTTATCAATTGAAAACAACTTAGGATGTTCAAAAAGATTAAATTGTTTTAATATATTGAAAAGCCTATACTCACTTCGTATTTCTTCAAAAGGATTCTTACAAAATTGTAAAAGTAATTTAAGCTCAGTCGAGATTTCATTTACATTTAATTGTGCTTCTATTCCTAATGCGATAGAACTGAAAAGTGAGGATATTTTACTTTGTATACTAATTACTTGCTTCCGTGGCATAAAATTTTGATCGTACAAACTTAAAGAAAGTTGCAAAGACTTTTTTTTTTAAATCGTTTACATTTTGAAATACTGACGATTTTTCACCAATTTCGCATTTAAAATAGTTCCTACCTGTTCAACAATTTGCCGTTGATCTACCAAAATATTTGAATGGTTTAGATTTACTGATGGCGAAGATATATTTACTTTGTTTGACTTACAATGTAATTTATGTTTGTTTTCTAAATGTTTGCGAAAATAAGAAAAATTTGTAAAAGTTTGATTACAGTTGTTCTGAATACATTGTAGTTTTAACAATTTTCTTGTTAACAATTGGCATTTTTTAAAATGGTTAATCAAAATTGCAGGTTACGCAAAAGTTTTAAAACATAGAAAGCAAATATATATTTTTTTGTTTTTGTTTTGATCACATACAAGCAAATAAACACTCTTTTGTTATTTTTTAATCATTCTTAAAAAGTTTAACAGTTTTTCAATCATTTTTTTTTAAATTTTAATAATGCTGAAACATTGAAAGCAAATATACATTTTTTCTTTGTTATTTTTTTAATCATTCTTCAAAAAGTTTAATAGCGATGTAATATTTTGAGATTTGAAATCATAATTTGTGTGAATTTCGAAAAAATATTTTTGAAAAAAGAGCCAGGGCTCCTGACAAGCTTGTGGATATTTTAGGTTCATTACATGAAAAATTTTAAAACAAGAGTCAAGGCTCTCAATGAGCGAATTAAACTGAAGCAAGTTATTATCAAAATATACAAAAAAACCGCTTATATTGGTGTCTGACAGCCCTTCCACGATCAAAAAGAGTTGTATAGTTAAACCTGCAGAATAATATTTGTTTATTACTGCATTGACTTGTCGTTGGTAATTGTTTAAAGTTGTGAGACGCAAAACTAAACTTTCTTTTTTTTGTCTTTTTACCGCTATTATTTTTTGAATCTGGAGCTGGAAGGTAATACTGAATTAAGAAGAATCATAAACAAATAGTCCTGGATATCTATAAAAAGGAAATACATATATTTAATTTTTATATTGAATGAATATTTTATTGAATATACACACCTTTATTATCTGATGATTTCGCCGTAGATAAAAGTTGCCTGCAATATTCGTTCGTTGTATTTTTCTCGTAGTAACTAAAAATTTTTATTTTAAATGTCTCCCATTTAGAAAGCAATAAATGTGTTTTTTCTGGATATATAAACTGAAAATCGATTTCAATCTGTAAATTTTTAAATGGAAAATCAGTTAAGTATGTAAATGGTTTGCAGACTTATATTTAAACAAACACTTATAAAAAAAGAATCATCTTACCAAATCAGCAGCTTGCGCATGTGCAAATTTAGGCCAAGCCTGAAAGAAAGCATATGGACTCATATTATGTAAATCCCGCTGCCTTCTCTGAAATGTTTTCTTCCATTTTTCGCATACTTGGACCCAATCCGCACCGCCTCTCTTTAAAGAAGTTTTGTAAGCTTCGGAAACTGATTCAACAACTTCTGGAGTTTGGGCAATCGGTTGGGAACAACAATTTTCATCAGGGCTCTCAGGCAACTCTAATGAACTTTCAATTTTACGTCGTTTCGATTTTAGGTTTTTGTATTTTGAATACATTTTGTCCTTACCTTGGATGAAATAATAATCCTGTAAGACATAATATTAATTAGAAGAAAACTCTACTTAAGCTCAGTTATGAAACCACATATCTGACTTTAATTTTTATTCACTTTAAGAGAATATGCTAGAAAGATATAATGGCGGTATACACCTGGTTTATTAATTCGTTAGTTTATTTACTATTCGATTTTTTTATAAAACCAAAGTACCCATAAAAAAATATTAACGAGCCAGTTGTAAAGTCCGCTAATGTTTAACGAAATAACTTCATAACTTGAACAAATCGCGTATTTTTATAAAACAGAGTTTGTGTACATTAGAGTGATTAAATTGTTTCATCTTTTCAGGAGATTATTTTTATCGGCCATTCAATAACTAACTCAGCACTTAAAAAAAATGGGGCATAGTCATAGTCAAGATAAAGTAGGTGCTGAAGTTAGTTGCAGCTTTTTGCAATAATCTCCTATAAGCTATCTGTCAAAAAGTCTATAACTAACTTTTTATGTTGACTATGACTATGCCCCAATGTATCTCCAATTTATCTAATTTATGAATATGTTGCAGGTAATGTCATTCTTAATCAATGTGTAATTTTTTTTTTTTTTTTCAAAAAAACGATTCAAATAAAAGATATGGCAAATCGAATTTTCGACTTTCATTCCCACAACCTACAACGTATCCAAAAATTAAATAAAATCTGAGAAAAAAATGTTTATGTGTTGAGTTCATAATGGAATGATCGATAGCTTTTCAGGGCGCACTTTGGCACACCACGAAATTTTTGAGAAAATTTTGAAACAACCTAATGTATATTGGATATTTTACCTTCACATTAACTTCATTGGGAAAGATGGAACATATTTCTTCTACTATAAAGGGAAAGTCCTTCACTCTGAGACTTATATCATTTCCAATAACCTCTTCCAATATTATGTGAATAAGATCGTCTCTTTGGGCATTTGTGAGGATTTTATTTTTACATTCGGACTGAAGAATATTTTTGCCTCTAACTGAATTTTTTAACAAGCTAGTCAAATCATGTTGATAGAAATAGGTCAGTATACAGCGGAATACAGCTTGTATTAAAATTATGTAAACGTTTTTCATATTAAAAATTCCTTCGTAAATTTTGGTAAAATCACACTTTTTATAAGTTATGTTTAATCTTCGAGTCGAGGGGTATTTATTGAATGAATATCTCGAGTTTTAGAAGGTTATGGCCATAACCTTGCAGTGGTTCACAAAAGTTACTTTTTAATATATTCGTATACAATTTTCACAAAAAAAAAAATACCCAATGGTTTTAAATTTTAAGTAACAAATTCTTGGGGGGTCTACATTTACCTTTTTGAGGATGTGTTTTGTGTTTTTCCCTGCCGTTTCCAACCAAGGACCCACGTTAGATGGTACAGAATTTGTACCGTCATCCATTCCATACTACAAAACATAGAAACATTAAGAAATACTTATTGTAAGTGGTAAAAATTAAAACTCCATGCATACAATACCTCTCATTTCTTCCACATAAAAATTGTCTCTCGGAATTCAATGCGAAGGCCTAGAGGTGTTATGGCTTCCTTTATGTCTTCACTCCGCATATACTGCAAGCTTTTCAAAGTAACATGTGCACCTAAAATATATTTAAACGTGGAAAAGTATCTGTACGCCTATTTCAAAACTTGTATGCTAAATTTTTTGACAAAGTTTCAAACTTACGACACTATTTAACGTTATTTCTATTTAGTTGATTTTTCAACACCAACAACACCTCTAAGCCTCCTCAATTTAGGCCTAGCGCTTAATTTATCAAAGTTAAATCGTTGCGTAAATTTAAAACTTTATCGAAAAATTGGACATTAATTTAAAAAATCCGACACATTCATTATAGCTGTTAAATACGGCAGATACATCTGGCAAATTAAATTCGTTTAATAGTTTTACCAAACCGTCTGTGTCCGCTTGTTCAATTTCACTCATTATTCTATTTTTTATTTATGGCACAGTAAAAACTAAACGCACTTGGCACGCGACAAAAGAAAATTAAAAAATTCCCGCTTCCATCTGCCTTCACTGCGACTTCGCCAATTGCATAAAAACTCAAAGGCAACTACGATTGCTTAGCCGGTAAATGTTTATGAATTCCGTTACTTGCGAGCAGACGCAACCGCATATGAAATATGTATATATGTATGTTGCTGTGTCGCTGCTTGCAAAATTATACCAACAAAAGTATGCAGGCCAAGCGTCAGATACCCATTCAAAATTTGCTCCATATTTTCATTTGAACAAAAGGTTCACAATATTGGGACGAAAATTTGTTAGGAGCTAATTTGTATGCAAAATTCTTTATATTACACCCAATTTTTGTGTACTGATTTCATCAGGCATAAAATTAAAATCTATCTCTGGGGGAATATATAGCTCCTATTGAAAAAAATATCAAAATTATATCATACTTTCAAATACAAATACTGAAAACTAGTGCCAATCTGACAAATTTAGAAGTCTCGAATTAAGTGGAATCAAATTTCAAAACCTATCTCCAAAAAAAAAGTTAAAAATCCGGAGCTATGTTCATTTTTTGTTAAGATAGCTCACATAATTTTTAGATGGGTATTTGTATGTACCACTGCGACTACTTGTAAAATTATAACAACAAGAATACAGATGTGAGTACGGCCGAGCAACTTATATCAAGAATATTTATTCTGTTCTTGATATGAGTACGACTTCGTTTTGTTTTAAGCTCATTTCTTCTTAATATGAGAAGCATATTCTTATATTAAGCCTTCTTCGTCTTGATTACTATAATCAAGAATGGAAAAATCGTATTTTAAGAATATTTAAGACCGAATCATTCTTAAAATTTTAAGAATTAAAAAGGATAGAATTAATCCCAGTCGGACTTATTTTTAGAATGCGGTTTTTTTCTGAGTGTAGGTACTACAAAAAGGGGCTTTCTAACAGCGAAAAAGCCATGGAAGGGCGGGTTAAGAGCAGCTGATAACATCGACTATAATGCTGCTTGGTTGAGTGGCTGTGATAATAGCAGTAAATTGGCTTATAAAGGGGTATATATTTGGAGAGGTTATTTTCTAGTGTGCAAGTAAATATACTTTTTATCTGATCAGGTCAAATTCTCGCAGTTTGGTTCATTGGCCGTTAAAAAGATCCCACGAAACTAAAGCTGCGGGCATGAGCCAGTGCACACGCCTCGACCAGTGAACATAAAAGCAAACTGTGGAATGCGTGAAATGTACAAATATATATGGTCATAGGGAGCAGGTAACAATGCTATAAGGGCACAGAATTTGTATAGGCGGGGCTTGCCCCAAGGTGACCCCTGGAACAAATGGCCAACGAACTCTCATGACCAACCTGCAGGACAATGTTGTTTGTCCCTAAAAGATGGTTTAACAATTCGCTCCTCAAGCGCTAGGCTTGAATTATACAATAAATAAAAAATGTTAACGTGTATCACTTCCATTTCATAAAAATTGCGTTTAAGTATGATAAACTCTTTAGAAATTGAGGTGTCGGTTTATAAGGACCTCCTTTGGGCAATCAATGGACAACCGTGTATGTTTCGTCAACATGTTCTGAGCAAACGTACAGGCACTTAAGAAGGCTATATTCCCTTGCTTTGTATATTTCGATCCATGTTTCTTCCACCAAATCAATTTTCGGGAGCTCGAAAAACTTATAAAAAACCTTCTTTTCTAGGCTGATATCTCGTATTAAAATATTTCCAATGCATGCGGCTCGTTTTTTTAATATTTTTGTTTTTTAAATAACTATGAAAAGAGTTTAGTCGTATCCGTTAAAATGAAATCCATTGAAATTAGAAAATTCGTAACATTTTTCAATCTGGTAGCTTGTTTTTGGTGAAATTGTCATTGCCCCCGCAAACGTCAAGTGGATAACGTCACACTAAATGGAACTAGCTCAATTTTTTGTATCATGAGAATTTCAAGCACATTTCAATAGAAGAGGATGAAACATTAGAAATTTTTGATGTGATATCGCTTTTTACCAACATACCTATACATCTAGCGATCCGCATTATAATGCAAAAATTTGCAATTCTGTAAAACCAAACATCAATTCCAATAACCAAATATGTAGATGATATATTCGCCGTAGTTAAGGTCAAAGACGTAGATGAAATTCTAAAAACATTGAATAGACAACACACAAAGATACAATTTACAATAGAGAAAGAAATGGACAACAAACTGGCGTTCCTGGACATAGAAATACACAAATCCAATAACAAGCTAATAAACTAAATGGTACACAAAATCAATAGCATAATTAAGACAACCAACCACCCATGGACCCAACAAACCATTATCAATTTTATAACGTTTACTTCTTGAGCGACCAGGAGTTCATAAATCACTACAGAGAGAAAGTGATAAACACATTACGCAAAAATGGGTATCCAATCAATACAATAGAAAACTTAATACAAATATCAATAAAGAAAAACAAACACAAGAACTTAAACACAGCAAACAACGAAAATACCAAAAACATACATTAGCGTTACATATATACCACAACCTACAGACAACAAAACATTACAAAAATGAATACCACGCGGCAACACAAGCTATGCACACAAACCAAATCATACATTAAAAAGCATATACACAAAAATATGTGACGGACTTTTCCTTATGCCGGGGTATGCTCAGTCCGTCCAGGATCCCTGTGGGAAGAGAGATGAATCCCTACCGTCTCCTTTTAAAGAGAAAGATACTGTTTGTTGTTTAAATGTTATAAGCTCTTAATTCAAATAAATTGCAAAACTACCCTTAAAGTTACGGCGTCGGAGGTGGGAAACCACCGTCGGTTCTACGCCGATGGGGTTGGGAAAACCCCCACCGGGGCTACGCTTAAACTAAAATCTCAACCTATTCGTAAAGAAAGCGGAGGTGGAGAACCACCACTTCCTCCCAGTCGGTGGAGTTGGTAAAACCCCCACCGAGTATAAAACTTAAAGATACCCTGCTCTTCCTGAAGGTTGCGGAGGTGGAAAAACCACCACAATCCCTCTAACGATGGGGTTGGAAAAACCCCCAAAGTTACTAAAGTAAAGAGCTCGTGAGATGGAAAAATCCCAGGAATCCCATTCACCGCTAAACAAGGCGTTAGCAGGCTACTGTACCTAGCTAGCTACTACTCAAATTCGCAAAATTTGTCGCCCTTTTATACTTGTCTACGCGCAGGTGGACAGTTATCCTGCAACAGTAAATCTTACTAATTATATGTATTTATATAAGGTATCCTACGTTTAACGGTATTATTCTACCCATATATTCAATTATCTACTTGCATATAAGTATTTATTTCTAAATTACATATGTAGTAATTCCCCTTGGACTGCCCCCCTAGCATGCGAGTTCATTGGTACGCATCTCCAGTTAGTTAACATAGTTACTTTCAATTTCCCTCTGCTGCCTGCTTATTGTGCCTTGTTGTTGTCAACGAGTTGGTTGCCCTTCGTAAGTAACTTGCAAGTGTAATGTTTATGGCTGCCTAGTACCCACTATGTGTTGTTGGTATGCCGAGGTGACGTCTTTCTAGTATATTGCATTTTGTTTTTGTTTCCTCTTCGTGCGATGTCCGCCTTGACCTTTCGCTTCAATGCAAAATATCTGCCGTACGCGTGCAGAGAAAATTATGTTTTTGCGAAATAATAAATATACAAGTGTATATTAGGGTATTTCAGAAAAATGATTATTTTATGTGTGTAAATTCAATGTATATAATTCAGGTGTATATGTTTTACATGCTATATGCACTGATATAAACTCATTGTCATATACATTAGGGTGTTTCGAAAGATGATATATAATTTGTAATTGTAGATTATCTAGGTTCGAATGTGTGGGCCCCAAAGCCGGTGGATTTGGATCCTCACAAACAAAAAACAAAATTGAAAAGGAACAACTACACAATGTAGTTTACGAAATTCGATGTCATGGTAATGAAGAAATGTAACAAAGTTTATATCGGAACAACAAAAAGATCAGTAGAAACGAGAATAAAGGAACATGACTAAGGTGCAAAAAACAGCAAAAACAATACAGCACTGGCCCAACACCTTACGGAAAACACACAGCTGATTTCGACAACGCAACAATACTTGATGCGGAGAACAGAACGCGTAGAAGGATGACACTAGAGGGACTGCGCATACAACAAAAACTACCAACAACGATTAACTGAAAAGAGGACGTTGATAATATTAATTGTGTCTATGCGACGTCAATAACAAACAATGTCTGGAGTTGACAAGTACAATATTGTTTTAATGCTAATATACGGTATTTTAATGTAATAAATGTAGGTGTGATTTTTAATCATTGTTCATATTTCTTTGTCATTAATATGTGTATTTATATTTTTAAAGAAATGTGGCAAAAGCCACTGGTTTAAACAATGTAAGCGTTTTAATATTCAACAATATCACCAATTATTGTATTTGTAATATGCGTGTTTTTCGTATTTAATAAATAAATTCCCTGGGGATGCCACGAAAATGTGTCGAAACGCTTCGGAAATAAAACATAAACTTGTTTTATTAGTTAAATCGGCCTAAAAGCTCCAAATTCTCGTTAAATAATTACTTATTTTTTGATGGAGTCACCTACCAACAAATATATGGGATGCCGATGGGAAACCCCTATCCCAGGCGGTAGCGGACATCGTTCTAGACAAAATACTGGACGACAGTATCGCAGAGCTTACATAAGTCGAGAAACATACACAGAAAATACATAAATAAATATGTAGACGACGTATTTGCCGTAATTAAAAAAATCGGACGTGGAGGTTATTCCCAAGACCCTTAATGCTCAGCACACAAAAATCAAATTTACTATGGAAGAGGAACAAAACAGGAGACTAGCCTACCTAGATATGGAAATATACCGGTTCAACAACGTAATGACAATGAACTGTTTCTCGAAAGCTGTAGCATCATCCAGGATGATCAACTTTCATTCAAATCATCCTTGGTCACTGAAAAGGAATACTGCCAAAAACCTTATCGACAAAGTTTATAAACTCAGCGACCAATATTTCAGACAATAAAACAACATGAGAATTAAAAGTATTCTATACAAAGACGGATACCCTAACGCACTTATAGAAAAATGGATAACGACAAATATTAACAGAAATAAAAGAAGCAGTAATAATGCAACAACAAACATACAAATCGAAAGATTTATTGGCATAGCATACCTACCATGTTTAACAAATAACAAAACATTAAGCACATTCATTCCCAACAACAAAAGAAACTTTGCCTCTCGACCACATCACACACTCAGGTCAATATTTACAAAAATCAAAGACAAAGTAAAGAAAGACCAACAACACAACGTAATATATCAAATAAACTGCAATGGTAAAGACCACGAACATTGCAATAAAGTATACATAGGCACAACGAAGGGAGCGTTGGGGATTAGAATTAACGAGCTCAAAGCAGACGCAAAAAACCAAAAAAATGTCTACTGCTTTGGCTCAACGCCTGACAAAAAGCGATCATACAGCTGATTTTGATAACGCGGAAATATTAGACATAGAAGGAAATACGAAGAAAAGACTAACAATAGAAGGGCCTCGTATCCGACAACAAATAAAATGTGCAATAAACTTCAAAGAAGATATTGATGGAATAAATTGCGCTTACAAATCTGTGATGCAAAACAAGTGACGAACAGCTGGGATAGAGTGTGGATGTTTGATTTTAAACGTTGAGTGTTTAAATGTTTGTATAAATGTAAATAAATTGCACCCGTTGAAAAATTGTGCAACTATATATTAAGGTATGTAGCTGAAACATTTTAAGTGTTTTAAATATTATATATCTTGTTTAAAATGAAGATAATTTCTTCCTCCGCATCGGAGTTAGAAAATAAAATTTAGTTTTTTGCTTTAAACCCAACGGCCAATACAACTCTGATTAAGTACTAAACAAAAAATTTTCCTTGGCCTAAACCAAACATTTTACAGCGTTGAAGTTTGATTTTACTGGCAAACGTACTGAATGCTCTCCAGAGTCTAAACGAGAAAAGTTTTATTTGAAATGGCGCTCGCACCACTCATCATCTTCATATGGTGAGGCAGCGGAATATAATAGATTCTCTATTTCCCATAATCGTTTTGCTGAAAAAAGCTATTTCTTATTGATATATGAATGATTTTTTTTTTTTTTTTTGAGTATGGGAAAATTCGTAGCTAGACGAATTTGGCTTACGCACATCAGATCAAAAAATAAACCCGCTCCAATAAGGAAATATATTCGTCGTTGTAAAAAAGGGTCAGTCCGGTTCATCTTCGATGTTATTTTTCATTCGGAAGAAAGGCTGAAGTTTGGTTGGTAATCTGTTATGCTTGGAGTTACCACAACAATGAATGAGGTTTTATCTTGCGACTGTGCCAAAATTTCGATCTCCTTTTCGGCGACGAAACTGGATTCGCCAATGCCGCAGATTAAAAACGATGTTTTTTTTTTTCAATGGAAGTTATTAATAATATTTTTCAATGGAAGTTGCAGCTGATTTGCTAAACGTGTAGTGACGAAATTTATTTGAGAAGCAGAATCGAGAATAGTCCAGAACGATTTTTTACTGACAGCATGGCGGTGGCTCACGCACGATTCCAAGGCCTTGGGCGTTAGGTTTGTAGATAACGAGGAAATTAGTGTTGCTGTGACGGGGTTGTGCATTCACTTACCGATGAATTTGAGGGCGTTGACGACTGAATAGAATTCAAGTGATGTAAACTATGGCATATGACAGGTTCAGAAATTTTACGCAGCTATTTGTGTAATGGTCATTTGAACCACAAAATACGCATGTTATAGAACTATTTGAAGATTCAACTAAAAAATTTCTGTTTGCTGGTTTTAGCACATATGGTCAAAAAATTAAAACACAGTTGTTGTTGTTTTCCTGACGCGTTTCGACGTTCTTTTTTCTCACGTCATCTTCTGGGGATTTCTTTAATGCTAAATATGTAAAAATAATATACATATTAACATTTGATACTTTTTTCTACCAATAAACATGAAACTAAAACTTCACACAAATTTTTTTTCCTTTTACTTACATTATTTATATTACAATTAAAATTATAAATTGCACTTTATTTTAAACAATCATAAAGAGTTGGCACTTGCAGTTTTTTGTTTACTTTGATTTGCATCTCTGAATAACAGCTGAGTAGACGCTGTTGATGCTGTCAAAGTCTCCTTTAAAATTTAGTGTGTTGTGTATTTGTTGTTGTATTCTTATGCTTTCTAGAGACATTCTCGTTTTTCTCTTTTTTTTTAATATCTAATATTTCGATATTTGAGAAGTCCGCTATATGGTTGCTCTTTGTTAAGTGATGAACTAAACCGGTGTTCGTTTTTTATTTGCTGCGTCTTTTTGGTGTTCATTAATACGTATACCCAGTTGTCGTTTGGTTGTTCCAATATAACATTTTCCACATTATTCATCATCGCGCCCATTGCACGTTATTTTATACACCATATCATTTTGTTGATCTTTTGGAATTGGATATTTGATTTTAGTAAAAATATAGTAAAGTGCGTTGTTCGGCTTGTGCGCGTAGTTAATATTTTTGTTGTTTATTATTTAATGTAGTATTTGATTGTTAGTAAGACCCGGTATGTATGTTACACCAATGTACTTTTTATTAGTGTTGTCCGGCGGTAAATTGTCGCGGTTTTGACCAATTCTGTTTATTGTTTTCTTAATTAGTCTATCAATAAAGGTGCTTAGATAGCTATTTTTGAATAATATATTCTTTATTTTCTTCATGTTTTCTTCAAAGTACTCTTCATCATTTAGTAGCGCTACTTTTCTTATCATACTTGTTGCCGTGTTAAGTTTTTGCTTCCAAGCGTGGTTTGAATGATAGTTAATTAATTAGCCCGATGCGATGGATTTAGTGTGCCAATGCATTAATAACTCTTTGTTTTTTCTAATTATTTCTACATCTAGGAAAGTTATTTTATTTTCCTTTTCTTTTTCCATAGTGAATGCTTGTATGTTGCGTATTTGATATTTTTAAGATGTCTTCCGCGTCCTTGGTTTTTATGATTGCGAATACATCATCTACATACTTGTTGATGTATTTGATGTATATGTCCTTTTCTTTTAATTCAGCTATGCTGTCGTCAAGTACTTTGTCTAATACTATATCCGCTATAGTCGGAGATAGTGGATTGCCCATTGGCATCCCGTATGTTTGTGGGTGTATAAAAATCGTTAACACAGCACTGGGCACTTTATCGAAGAAAAAGGGAGGGCACTGATTTAATTTGTATGTAATGCATTTATTGATTATTTCCACCTTGCAAGCAATATGTAAAAAATTTAAATTACAAAATGTTTCGGAACGTAAAAGAAATTAAATAAAAAATGAGATTTGCGCGACGGCGGGCGAGCGATTCCTTTTAGCACCGCGAAGATCTTTTGATGGGCACGGTCGATGCGTGGGTGTGGGTAGGTTTAACTAAACTGACATAATTATGGTTGAGAGCACGGTGAGTGTTGCAGGCACAGTTGAAATGCCCTGCTTGCGCTTGGCCGCAATGGCCGGGTGTTGCCAGACGGAGAGGGGCGGACTTAGTCCGAAAATTGGATCATGTCTACAACATGGGTTAGAAAAACCGTTGGTGAGGGTAGCTTAGATATCTTTCCAGATTGCTAGGGGCATGAAGCAGAGGGTACCAGAGGTAGGGTTAGCACTACTAGGCGGTTGGTAGCACGCACAGTTTGGCAATATTACGGGTTATTAGTCCATTTTGGGTTTTGAGTTCCACAACTCGAACATGGTTATCCGATCCAGGGTGTAAATTGATTACCCGTTCCAAACGCCATTCGTTCGGGGGTAGTAAATGATCCCTTACCACGACTAAATCTCCAACTTGAATATTGCGTTGAGGGCATTTCCATTTGTACCGCTTGTGCAACTCTTTGAGGTACTCGTTCTTCCATCGTGTGCTGAACTGGTGGTGAAGCGTTTTTAGTTTCTGCCATTTATTGACCAGGGTGAGATGCTCTGCAGTTGGCTCCGGTAGTGACAAGAGTGGCGCGTCACGTAGGAAATGCCCTGGGGTTAGGACTAGGGGATCCATTGGATCTTCGGACATAGGGGAGAGCGGTCGGAAGTTGAGGGCCGCCTCTATGCGTACCAATAGGGTAGTGAGCTCTTCGAAGGAAAACTTCTGGTTTCCTGCTACCTTCGTAAAGTGTATCTTGAAACTTTTCACGGCCGCTTCCCATAGACCACCCATGTGTGGGGCGTATGGTGGGATGAATTTCCATGAGAATCCGTGAGTTTCATATTTTTCGGCGACGTCTGTAGCGACTTCCTTGAGGAATGTGGTGAATTCCCTTTGTAGTACGCGTTGTGCGCCGACGAACGTTTTTCCGTTGTCAGAAAATATCTGATGGGGTAGGCCACGGCGGCCAGTGAATCGGGCAAGGGCTGCGTTGAAGACATTCGTGGTGAGGTCAGAACACACTTCTAAATGAACAGCCTTTGTGGAAAAACAGACGAACATACAAACGTAAGCTTTGACATACGAAGCTCGGCGAAGGGGAGACGTTTTTACCATAAATGGTCCAGCAAAGTCGACTCCTGTTGTATGAAAGGGTAGGGAACATGTTAACCTCTCGGGTGGCAAAGCTGCCATTATCTGCGTTTTCATCTTCTGTTTGTAGATGGTGCAGGGTTTGCAGTGGAAGATGAGCTTTTTGACCTTTTGCTTCACACGTAATATGTAGTACTGTTGCTGTACCATTCGGATCATCAGCTGTTTGTCGGCGTGCAGCAGGTTCGAATGGAGGAAGTCCAACAGAAGATAATAAAATGGGGAGTTTTCGGGTATGATAATTGGGTGCTTCCATAGACGCGTTCCGATGGAAACATTTCAGGCCGGAGCGTCATCTTTCATTCGCATAGCATGGCCTAGCCAGCGCAACCGCTGCGTTTTAATTCGCTGGACTATGTAGATGTCTGTGTAGAACCCGTACAGCTCATCGTTAAATCTTGGGTCTTTCTTCGCTACACTCTTTTAAACAATAAATCGATTTTTGAGTTTTTTCATAAAACGTTATAAAATTCACTGTTTATTTATTATTAATGAGAATGAAAACGTTTGCACAATATTAATTTGGATATTTAAAATGTACAAAATGTATACACTATAAATGTAGAATGGAGCGCGTCCACGGTTGCCGAGTAATAATGCTTGACTGTCGGTCGGTTGCCGTTCTGTTGATGGCGATGGCCCTTCGTGGGTGTTGGCACCTTCTAATTCGCCGCGCACGGCTGCGCGTAAGGATGGCGCGCGCCGCCTTCTAATTAGGGATGTAGGCGGCTTAAACATCCTGCCCGCCCTGCAGGGAGGTGCTAGTGAGCACCTTCTGCAGTTCCTGCAGGGCGCGGATGGTCGTATCTAAGGCGCGACTGGTGTTGCGCCGTTGATATTGCGCCGTTTGCAGGCCTTGTGAAGTGTGCGCGATCGTGCGCTTGGCCGTCCGCTCCGTTTTGGGGGTTGCCGCGGGTTTCGTTGCCGGGTGCGCCTTTTGTGCCCTACAGGCGCAGGTGGGCTTCTTCTCTCCTTTCTTCTTCGCTGATTTCGGTTTTCGCGTTACTCCCCTTTTTTGCAAGTTGGGGCTTTGTGCTGCCCTCGTCGTCCTTTCGGCCCCTCGTGTAGGAAGGTGTGATGCGCCAGACCGCAAATTTTGCACGAACCTCGGGAGTCGCATTCACCCGTTGTATGTGTCAGAGCTAATCAATTATAACAATAACCCTGTGCCCTGTCCTCTGTTGCATGCTGCTGTGGCCGCATCGCCTTAAAAGCCGGGCAGGTCCGCAGCGCGTTGCAGAGCCGACACTGAAGGCAGTTGTCGGTCTCTGGCGTGGGAGCCAGTGGACATGCTGGCCGAGATGCCATGATGGTGTCGTCCTGAAAGTAGAAGAGCAGACAGAAACGAGAAGTAGTTTGATACAGCGGATGATAAGCGGGCATTTAATACGGAATTTTTAATATACAAGGAAAGCGTATATAAGTTATAGCACCGGGCGCGAAGAGTGGTCCATTGGAAGAAAGCACAGTTTTACTAAGGGGCGCATGACAAGCCCATTTTGGGTGCGAACCTCTACAACCCGAACGTGGTTGTCAGGGCCGAGGCGAACGTTCTCGATTTGTCCCAGACGCCACTCAGTGGGTGGGAGCGAATCTTCTTTAATTACGACGAGGTCGCCTGGTAGAGGATTTCGCTGTGGCGTTTACCATTTATAGCGCTTCTGAAGGTCCTTCAGATAATCCTCTTTCCAGCGTCGAATGAGTTGGTGATGAAGCGATTTGAGTTTTTCCCATCGATTTATCCAGGAGAGGTCTTCCGCGTTTGGCTAAGGAATGGCTAATAGGAGTGCACCTCGATGGAAGTGACCCGGAGTGAGCGCTGTGAAATCAGCTGGGTCCTGGGATAATGAGGTTAGAGGCCTCGAATTGAGAACTGCTTCAATACGCACCAACAGCGTCGTGAATTCTTCGAATGTAAACTTGTGGGATGCAGCGGTTTTTTGAAGTGGGTTTTAAAACTTTTTACTGCGGATTCCCACAAGCCGCCCATATGAGGGGCGCTGGGTGGAATATACTGCCAGTTTATTCCCTGGGGGCATATTTATGCACAATGTCCGCAGAGCATTCGTCAAGAAATTTAACGAAGTCGCGTTCGCTCATCATTTTTGAGGGATAACCTCGTCTGCCAACGAATCGGGCAAATGCTGCTCGAAAGGCTTCAGTAGTAAGGTCCGAGCATAGCTCGAGGTGTACTGCCTTTGTGGAAAAACAGATGAATACAGCCCTTTTATGATAGTGGTCGACCTCAGAACCGATAATTTTATTTGGAATGGACCTGCAAAGTCTACTCCTGTTGTGGAAAAGGGGAGTGAGAAATTCCAGCGCTCAGGTGGTAGCGCTGCCCTAATTTGCATGCGCGTTTTCTGTTTGAAAAGCGTGCACGATTTGCATTGAAAAATGCATTTCTTTATAAGAGGCTTTAGTTTTGGTATGTAGTACTCTTGCCTCACCATTTGGAGCATTAACCGCATTTCTGCATGAAGAAGCAGGCGGTGTAAAAACTCCAGATACAACTGGCAGAGCCTTGTATCCGGAGGAAGGATTTCTGGATGCTTCTCGTTGTATTGCATTGTAGAATATTCCAATCTTCCACCGATACGTAGGAGCCCGTATCCATCCAGAAATGGGTCAAGAGCCAGAAGGGAACTCTTTTTGCTTATTGGCACATTGTTTTGTAAGGCGCTCTTTTCCGCCCCGAAATGGCGAGATTGTGCAACTGCCACAACCGATTTGGATTTGTTGCAGGCATTGCTCGCTAAGCGGAACACGTATGCAATCACACGGAGAGCTCGAGAGTATGAGGAGAAACGTTGAAGAATATCGTCCTCTTCCTCGAGTGCGTGATATGCTTCGACCTTGCGTTTCTCGGGTGGAGAAGCGCTACCTGCTTTCGGCTTTGGCCATGCCGAAATGTGGCAAGAAAGCCATTGTGGTCCGTGCCACTAAAGTGAAGAGCCTATCAAATCATGCGGCTTGCAACCACGTGTGCCAAGATCAGCAGGGTTGTCATGGCTAGATATATGGCGCCAGGTGCCGCTGGGAAGATATTCTCGAATTTGAGAGGTACGGTTGGCCACATAAGTCTTCCAGGTCGATGGAGATTTCTCTAGCCAGGCTAGTACAATCTCAGAATCTGACCATAAGAATGTGTTGCATGCTTGTAAGCCGAGCTGTTTTCGAACAGTTGAAGCAAGTTTGGCGAGTAAAACTGCACCACATTGCTCTAAGCGGGGTAAGCTTACAGTTTTTATGGGGGCAACTTTGCCTTTTGCAACCAAAAGTGAAGATTTTATTTGGTTGCGGATGTAAATCGCTGCGCAATATGCTTTTTCCGAGGAATCACAGAACCCGTGGATTTGGGTGTCTTGCCCTGGAACGACATTAAACCATCGAGGGATTTCGATGTGGCAAATGGCTGGCAGATTTTCTGCGAAATGTTGCCATTTTGATAATGTTGCGGGCTTGGCGCTTTCATTCCAATCGCTGCCATCCAGCCAGATTTCTTGGAGAAGCATCTTGGCCTGGATCATAACTGGCGACCGCCATCCTGCCGGGTCAAAAAGTTTTTCAACATAGGATAAAATTTGTCGCTTTCTGACCGTATTTTGGGTGTGTTCCGGCAGAATGGTGTATGAAAATTTGTCCGTGAGCGAGTTCCATCTAATGCCAAGAGTTTTGGTATTGGAAGTGCTCTCAAATTTCAAGAAGTTGGAGTCTAGAAGATCCTCCTTCGGAAACTGTTCTAATATGGCCGGGTGATTAGCTGTTAATTTCTTTAGTATGAAACCAGCTGATTTTAGGACGTTTATCACTTGAACGAGTGATTCAATGGCGTTATCGATGGTATGACTTCCTGATAGGATGTCGTCGACATACGTTTGCGTCTTGAGAATTGTTGCAGCCAACGGAAATGTCGCTTTCGTGTCATCGGATAGTTGATGTAACGTACGAATAGGGAGATATGGTGCACAAATGACGTTTTCAGATTGAAATCGCTAACAATGGAGTTGGCCGATTTGCGAAATAGGATTCGCTGAAAATCTTTATCGTCCTCGTGTATGAGGATCTGACGGTACATTATTTCAATGTCTCCATTGAACACATACTTAAGCATACGCCACTGTAGAATTAGTAGCATGAGATCTGGTTGGAGAGTTGGACCAGTGTACCTATAGCACGTCATTCAGGGATTTTCCTGACCCAGATTTTTTAGGGGCGTTGAAAACCACACGAACTTTGGTGGTGACCTTATCTGGTTTGACTACCGCATGATGTGGCAAGTAAAATGAGAAGACCTTGCCATTCGAAGTTATTTCGCATGGGTCGATAGATTCCATGTGATCAAGGGCGAGATGTTCTTGCAACACATTGTTGTACATTGTACCTAACTCCCCCTTTTTCTGAAGCGATCGCTCCATGCTGAAAAACTGCTGCAGAGCAGCCGGGCGGGATTTGCCGAGGGAGAGTTTTTCAGGAAACTCTTCCTTGAATGGAAGTCGCACAATGTATCGACCGTTTGGTGCACGTGTCGTGGTTGTTGCATATATCTGCTCACACGCTTGATCCTCGGGGGATATCTGTGGAGGTTGTGGAATTTCCTCCTCTTCCCAAAATTTTCTCAGTTGAGAACTGAGTGTCTCGTTTGACGCTTGAACTTGTGTCGAGAATGACACAACATTTTCAGTTATTGGACCACTGAGAATCCAACCAAAAATGGTTTGTTGCGCAAGTATGCTACCGCACACCTTTTTTATACCTTCCAGCACAATTTGTGGAAGTATGTTGCTGCCAATGACCATGTCAGTCTGACCTGGTATGTGGCAACTGGGATCAGCGAGCTCAAGGAGTTTAAACGGCTGTCAGATTTTGCGACTAATGGTGGATGTTGGTAGATTTTTTGTCAGTTGCGGCAACACAATGGCATGCGCCTGTATCCTTTTCATGGCCTTGGATGCAACCAGTGTCAAAGGACAAAGCTTGGAGGACTTTTGTACGACTTGTCCACCCATGCCAGAGATTTCGAACTTTGAATGTTCGAATGGAAGTGTCAACCGTTTTTGCACTTTCGAGGAAATGAAAGTTCTTTCCGAGCTCTGATCAATAAGGGCTCTCAGTTGAAATAATTCCCTTTCGGGTTCGACTGCGACCATAGCAGTAGGAAGGAGAATTTGGTTATCATTGGCTGCATGCAATGATTGAACCGGTGCGTGTTTTGAACAACACGGTAGCTCGCTAGAATCGGAGATATTCTGCGTTTGTCGAACGGGAGATGTTGACTCGGCAGTTGTGTGCTGCAGGTTGGGTGCATTCGTTCGCGGGGTGGAACGTTGAGTTGTGGGCTCGCATGCAACAGCGTGTGATGCCGTTGATGACATGATAACATGTCGAACATGACCACTTGCTCGTGCACACATTGATGATATGAGTGCTGCTAAGGCAGTTTGTACACAGCTTAGCTTCTTTTACGAATTGTGTCGGGTTTTGCACAAACATTCGTTTGAATCGTGGGCAGAATCTAATAAGGTGCGTGGAGTTGCAACATTGGCAAGTTTCATTTTTAGATTCTGCCACAAGGGTTTGCGTCCTGTTGAAAGAACTGTTTTGCGCAGAATTTTGATGAGCGACTGGTTTTTGTTTGGTTGGTTGAAGCCTATTGACCCTTTCAACGACTTCATATCTCGATGTGAGAAAGTCGTTCATTTGTGACCATGAGGGTAAATCTCTTCGAGAAGAGAGAGATTGTTCCGAAAGTGACAGGGTTGTATCTGGGAGCATTGATGAACAAATGTACACCAGAATCGGATCCCAACTGTCTGCCGTAACTCCTGAAGTGAAGGACGGATAGACAGTTGTTGATTGTGTTTTGCAATCTCTGAAGTTGCTCACTGTTTTCGGATTGAATAGTGGCAAGAGTCAGCAAGGATTTGATCTGGTTGTCAACCAGGATCCGCTTGTTTTCGTATCGTGACCGTAAAGCTTCCCAGGCAAGGTCAAAGTTATCATCGCTCAACGCATATTGCTTGACGATGAAGCCGGCTTTGCCTTGCGTTTTGTACCGGAGATGGTACAATTTCTGAGCACGGGAGAGCCTTGGGTGGTTAATGTACACCGTTGTGAACATATCACGAAAAGCGGGCCATTCTTCACAGCCACCATAAAAGGTCTCCGTGTCGCATGCTGGACTTTGAGGTAAATATTTGCCTCAGCCGGGGGTTGTTCCACGCGGGGTGGTGGACTCGGCGTTGCCATCATTTTGATCAACGAAAGTTGATCGGCAATCTTTGCTTTTGTCACTTTATACGTATCAAGGCAGGCACATTGTTTGCTTTGAACTGAACTCTTGGAGTCTTCAGGGTAACTTTCATCTGGTTTCGAAAATACCAGATCGTAAACCGATTGAAGCCGTGCCCAATAATCATCTAGTGATTTGTCCTTTATCATGAGATACGATTCAGTGTGATCCTGAATCGGTGCTTCGTTAAATTTTGCACAGTATCTCATCAGATTGTCACTTTCCGCGATGAACTTTTGCGCGGATGGGTCAACTGATTTGGATATCCGGCGGAGGATGTTGACCCTTCCTTGGGCGTTTCTTCCTTTGGGCCACCTTTTGGTTTTGTCCCGGTTTCGGACGTTTTTGGGGGACTGAGAGGCATTTTATGCAAACTTTTGGGTTTTCACCAAAAAAAAAAACGGAATAAAATATTTGTACGCTCAGAGAACGTTCGCAAAATTCGAAGTGCCACGGAAATTTAAAAAAGGGAATTTAAATTGGTGGCGGTGTTTGTGTTTTTTGTTTTTTTTTTTTGAAAAATAGAGTCAAGCACGGACAACGGGACGTTCCTTAAATAATTTAAATCCGCGAAATTCGCAATTCAATAGAATGTATGATGTTTTGTAAAAACAAAAATTATAAAATTTAAAAAAATCACAAACATTTTTCACTTATATATACGTGTGAATATACGTGTGGAAATAAACGTGTGTTTGTAAATTACTGGTATATATAGGTATATATATATTAAAAAATAATAATACTTTGAGGTTTGTAGGGATATTTTTTGAAAAGTTCTTATAGGGACGAAAATATCTCAAACTTAGTTTTGTACGACAGAATAAGAACAAATGTACGTGCGCCATATACAAACGTATGTATGTATATATGTTTGTTTGTGCGAACGTATGCACGTGAAACAGATTAGCTTCTCTGTTTATATTTACAAACAGAAGAGTTTGCTTTGATTCGCTTCTTCGTCGCTTTAGTGTCGCGTTTCTTTTGTGAAGCTGAGTGCGCTTGATTGCACTGTTGGGAAAGTGCAGCGAAGAAAGATGAAAAAATTGCAAATATGAGAGAGGTTGAGAAATGTGATACAGTAGTACAGTGGCAGTACACAACTCTCGTTGCTAATGTGGCTATACATGCTGGGAGAATGTCGCTGGAAGAGCGACTTGAACGTGTGAGAGAATTTGAGAAATTTGATACAGTAGTACAGTAGCAGTACACAACTCTCGTTGCTAATGTGGCTATACGTGCTGGGGGGATGTCGCTGGAAGAGCGACTTGAACGTGTGAGTAAACACGTATGATGTTCTCAGAGTGGAGAAATAGAAATGTTGGAAAAGCAACTCGAAATTATTTGTACATGTATGTAAGTATGTACATATGTATGAATATTATACTTTTCTATATGCTGCGAAGCAGAAAAAATGATTGGGAAGTTGAACTGTATCGCCAAGTTCAACGCTCTGTGCGAACAACGGGGTAAACTCAGCTGTAGAAGAAATTTTTTGCTGATGTTGTTCTTGCAAAGTGGATTTGAGTAGGCAAGTAAACGGCAATTTTTGTTGGTTGAATACCACTGAAAATTTTTTACATATATATATATATAATTGGCGGATTTTGCCTATTGGTATAGCGGAATATTTTCTACCAATTTTTGGTTGCAAAAAAGTTGCAGTAAAACCCACGGTAAGAAAATTTCCGCAATATTCATATATATACGTGGATATATATATATATATATGTATATATGTTTTGCAGTTTACAAAAAGTAATATAACTTTTGCGGAAAAAGTTGTATTATTTTCTGGTATTTTTTTTTTTTATGGAAAATAAAACAACACCCATTCTTGTATGTACTGCTTCTTATTGTGTCGTTGTTGCCTGATCTGCTTGTTGTTGATGATAAGCTGGCTGTTGTTGCTGCTGGTTGGTTGCTTAGGTAAAGATGAATTTTGATGATTGCAAAGCTTTTTTTCGCAATTTTTTTTTGTAAATTTATAAGTGTATGTGTATATATATCTTTTTATTTGCTTTTTAAACAAGCACTTTAAAACTCGGTTGTTTTTTTCGTAACTTTCTTTTTGGAAAAAATTTTTTGTTCCAAAATTTTATTTTTTTTTGTCAATATATATGTAGATATATGTGTGTATACTTTGAACACACACTGTAAATTTTATTTTATATTTTTCTTTTTTTTTTGTTTTCCAACAAAATACTTTGAAATTCCTTCACTCCTCAGTTTTCATTTGTTTTATAGTTATATTGTATATATATTTCGTTGTATAGATATATTTTTATGTACACACGGTAGTTTTGTGTTGTGGCACTTTTGTGTAGTTCTGGTTTTATATTTTTATTTTTTATTTTTTGCACGAACGAAAATTCGAATTAAATTGATAAGTTTTGTTATAACTTTAAGGGTGGGCCAAGGATGGCTGCGAAGGACCATGAATAAACTTGGGTCTCTCTTCGCTACACTCTTATAAACAATAAATAGATTTTTGAGTTTTCATAAAACGTTATAAAATTCACTGTTCATTTATTATTAATGAGAATGAAAACGTTAACACAATATTAAATTGGATATTTAAAATGTACAAAATGTATACACTATAAATGTAGAATGGAGCGCGTCCGCGGTTGCCGAGTAATAATGCTTGACTCTCGGTCGGTTGCCGTTCTGTTGGTGGCGGTGGCCCTTCGTGGGTGTTGGCACCTTCTAATTCGCCACGCACGGCTGCGCGTAAGGATGGCGCGCGCCGCGGTCTAATTAGGGATGTAGGCCGCTTAAACACTCGCCATCGCCAACGCGTAGAGGTCCATAAACCTAGTCTTAGCTATGGATTTGATCCTATAGTAGGAAATGAGTAGATGTTACAACAAATACTTAATGCATTGTGTTAAGAGTAACAGTTATACATATTGTCACGAATATTAGCAAAACTAAGGACTGCTGCCGTCTCTAAGCCGGTGCTAAGCAGTGACGTGAATGCACATCAATAATTCAATCATTATGTATCTACATAAACGAAACAATAACTACGTCTACATATATGTACCATGTACGTATACGAGCAGCGGAGAGTCAATGTACTAACACATGCATATATCTGAGATACTCCTATAAGTATGCAATGAAAAAAACTATAAAATTGTGCAATTGTAGTTACAGCTGAGAGGTTTGAGAGCTACTGGACTAGTAGATTCTGGAAGCGCCTAGAAGATGTATACAATTGTGCAATTTTAGTTATAGCTGAAAAGTTTGAGAGCTCATGGACAATGCTAGTAGATTCTAGAAAATGCGAACGAGGAAACCAAAGGGTATAAAAGGCGACAGATGTAGAGGCGCTGTAATTCAGTTTGATTTGAGTTGTCAAGCAGTTACGACTAAGACGATATCTAGCGAGCAATAGCAGTATTATTTTGAAAGTCAGTTTCATTTAAGCTATCAGTTTGGTTATTAAGCTATTCGTTGCACAGTTTGAGTGTTATTGTGAAGTATTTTAATAAAGGCCATTTTTCCAGTATTCAATATTGGAGTTATTTATTCAAAAGTTTAGCGATACGAACCTAGCAAAAGGGCAAATAAGAGGATTTGCAGCAAATTCGTTACAATTGGTGTCAGAAAAGGAATTGTTGAATAAATTCCAGAGGACAACAAGGACATGGCAAAGTTCAGTGAATTGAAGATCCAGCAACTAAAGAAGGAGTTCGAGAGCCGTGGATTGAATACAAGCGGCGTTAAACTTGAACTTCAGGCACGGCTACGAGAGACAATGGAAGCAGAAGGACTTGATGTGGAAGAGTATGTCTTTCATCTTGATGGCGAGGAAACAACAAAAATTGAAGAGAAAAACGAAACATCGCAGACGGTTACCAGCACAGGCTTGAACATGATATTGGCTGCAATATCTACACAAACATCGACAGTAGCATCAATGTCTTCGCAATTGGCATCCCAACTGGAAGCGCAAGAGGCGCAGAAATGTCATCGCAAATATCCACCAACATGTCATCACAACTGGAAGAACAGAAAACGTATATGTCATCACAGATGGAATCCCAAGAGACACGAATAACATCGAAGATTGAGGCACAAGAAACGCGTATTTCAGAAATGTCGACACAGATAACATCTCAGATGGAAACACAATTGGAAGAACAGAAGACATATTTGGCATCTCAACTGGAAGCGCAAGAGGCACGTATATCTAAAATGTCGGCAAAAATTTCGGAACAGGTATCATCGCAGCTCTTTGTGAAACGGGAAGAGCAGGATGAAAAAATTTTACAACTCGAGGACAAAATTGATGCCGAAATAGAAGCGCTAAAAGTCGTATGGAGCAGTTACAACTAAACCGCTCAGCTGTTTCAGCAAGCAATCCAAAGGTAAAAACACCATCATTTGACGGTTCTGTTCCTTTCCAGGTCTTCAAGCTACAGTTTGAGAAGACCGCAGCAGTGAACAACTAGAATGCGGAAGATAAAGTTGCTGCATTGTTCGTAGCTTTAAAAGGACCAGCTGCGGAAATCTTACAGACCATCCCAGAGTACGAGCGGAACAACTACGAAACATTGATGAGCGCTTTAGAGAGACGTTACGGAAGCGAGCATAGGAAACTGATATTCCAAATTGAGTTGCAAAACCGCTACCAAAAAGCAAATGAGACATTGCAGGAGTTTGCTTCAGATATTGAAAGATTGGCTCATCTTGCAAATGCGGACGCACCCGTGGAATACACTGAAAGGGTAAAAATCCAGAGCTTCATAAATGGCATACGAGATGTGGAAACGAAGCGGGCTACATATGCGAATCCAAAACTAACATTTGCTGAAACGGTATTGCATGCACTGACTCAGGAAACAGCCTCACTTTTGAGTAAGCCAGCGTACAAAGCTCATCGCGTGGAAGTGGAAAAACCAGATTGGGTAGACACAATTTTGGAAGCACTGAAGGGATCACAACAGAAAAATGCTGGAGTTATTAAATGTTTCAAGTGCGGCAACCCAGGTCATATTTCACGACATTGCAGCACCGGGGTCAATAGCTCCAACAATGTGGGTGGCCGTTAACGCAGAGCTGAAGGAGATGAGCAAATCTCCAATTCCACTCAATCGTTAAACTAAAGAGAGTCAGCCGCAAGCGGCGACAGCTGGCTCCCTCAATTGAATGCCACATAATCTCTATCTCGCAAATTGGAAGAAGGTCAAGCAATCTTACTGTCGGAGGACATGTGGATGGAAAGAACGTTTACTGACTGTAGATACGGGTGCATCCCATTCCATTATTCGATCAGATTTAGTCAACAAGAATATAAGACCATTGCCTGGAGCAAGATTACGTACAGCCACGGGAGAGGACACCCAGGTAATTGGAGAAGTAGAATGTGAAGTAGCAATTGGGAACGTCACGGCACTTCACAATTTTATAGTGGCAGGTATTGTTGATGAAATCATAATTGGAGTGGACTTCTTAATCAACCAAGGCATCAAGATCGATATGCAAAGCAAGACGATGCGATATAAGAATATGGATGTGCCACTTAATTTCGGCTACGAGAGAGGCTACAGCAGTAAACGAGTGCTGGTGGAAGAGAGCCAGCAAATACCACCAAAATCAGAAGCAGTCATCCGGGCAAAGGTTCATGGAGATTGTGGGACAAACAAATTGTGGGTTGTCGAAGCAGCAAACAAATCAGCACTGAACATACTTGTAGGAAAAACCCTGGCTATGACAAAATAAGATGGACGTATTTCGGTAAGAGTACTCAATGAGTTCAAGTCACCATTCAATTTGACCAAAGGAGCTATTTTGGGAAGATGCCAAGAGGCCGAAGTAGTTATTAACTGTGAACAGCTCCAGGAACACGTTTCATCTAGTAATACTGATCTTTCAAATGATATCACGGCATGGACGCATGGGCTAGAGGAAGCCTATCAGAGTAAGACAAAACAACTGCTCATAAAATACGCGAACATATTTGACCAGGATGGTTCCAAACCAGGCCGCACCAATGTTGTGAAACATCAAATTGACACTGGAGATGCGAGGCCGATCCGTCAAGCTCCACGTAGTGTTCCACTGGCGAAGCGGGAAGTTGTGAGCTAAATCATACAAGAAATGAGTGACAGTGGCGTCATCGAACCATCAGCTAGTCCATGGAGCTCACCTGTAGTACTTGTAAAGAAGAAGGATGGGAAAATGAGGTTTTGCGTGGACTACCGGAAGTTGAATGACGTTACGAAAAAGGATAGCTACCCGTTGCCAAGAATTGACGACACTCTGGACTCGCTATCTGGTATGAAATGATTTCCACACTGGACTTGAAAAGCGGCTACTGGCAAGTTGAGGTGAAGGAGGAAGATAAAGAGAAAACAGCCTTCAGTGTCGGTGATGGTCTTTGGCAATTTACAGTGATGCCTTTTGGACTTTGTAATGCACCAGCTACTTTTGAGAGACTCATGGACCAGGTACTGAAAGGACTACATTGGAAAACATGCTTGGTGTACCTGGACGACATCATCGTATTGGGCAAGAGTTTTGATGAACATCTAAAGAACTTGGAGGAAGTTTTCCAGAGAATAGCTGGCGCTGGTCTGAAGTTAAGTCCCAAAAAGTGTACGCTGTTTAAAAAGGAAGTAAATTATTTGGGCCACAAGGTAACGACAGAAGGTGTCTGTACAGCGAATGAAAAGATAGAGGCAGTAAAGGATTGGCCAAGACCACAGAATCTGCATGAAATGAGAAGTTTCCTTGGGCTGTGCACATATTACCGCCAATTTGTACCAAATTTTGCCAGCGTAGCCCATAGTCTCCACGAGCTAACAAGAAAAAATTAAGCTTTTGAATGGAAGAAGGAGCAAGAAGTAGCTTTCCAAACATTGAAAGAGCGGTTGTGCACTGCCCCAATGTTGGCATACCCGATTCCAGGAGCAACATTTATTCTAGATACAGATGCGAGCGGATATGCTATAGGAGGCGTTTTATCACAACTGGTCGATGGACAAGAGAAGGTAGTTGCATATTACAGCCGTTCAATGGGAAAACCAGAGAGGAACTATTGCGTTACACGGAGAGAGCTGTTGGCATTGGTAGAGTGCATTAAACATTTTCACAAATACTTCTACGGCCAGCGATTCCGTGTCAGGACAGATCATGCAGCGTTGAAATGGCTTCTGCAGTTCCGTAATCCGGAAGGACAATTGGCACGGTGGATCGAGCGACTACAAAGCTATGACTTTTCCATTGAGCATCGAAAAGGTAGTACCCATGGAAATGCTGATGCAATGTCACGAAGACCATGTAGTCTGGAATGCAAGCATTGCTCAAAGGCCGAGGCTAAAGAAGACATTATAGATGTCCGGCTAATGACTATAACGTGTACGGATGAATGGGACAAGGAACAACTAAGCAAGTGTCAGCTAGAAGATACAGATCTGTCACATGTTATGCAAGGGCTCGAACGAAACGAAAGACCAAGCAGAGAGGAGATGTCAGCAGAGAGTCCCATTGCGAAGTCATATTGGGCGCAGTGGAACAGTTTAGAATTGATATCCGGTTGCTTGCATCGAGTATGCGAGAGTGAGGATGGTCAATGCAAGAAGAAACTGATAGTTGTTCCCAGGAAGAGGATTCCTGACGTGCTCAGCGAGCTGCACAATGGTCCAAGTGGAGGTCATCTTGGAATCACGAAGACACTCGAGAAAATTAAGCAGAGATTCTATTGGGTTGGTTGCCGTCAGTCGGTCACCGAGTGGATTGCCAACTGCGAGGTATGCAACAGAGCGAAAGGGCCCAAAACCCGAAGTCATGGCCAGATGACGCAGTATATTTCAGGTGCACCATTTTAATGGATCGCCATGGATGTCGCAGGTCCATTTCCTACTAGCAACCGCGGAGACAAATACGTACTGGTGGTTATGGATTATTTCATTAAATGGCCAGAGGTATACCCAATACCAAACCAAGAAGCAAAAACAGTAGCAGAAGTGGTTAAAAACGAATGGCTTGCAAGGTATGGTGTACCAATGGAGTTACATTCTGACGAAGGCAGGAATTTTGAATCAACTGTGTTCCAAGAAATGTGCAAGAAGTTGGGAATTCGAAAAACACGGACAACTGCATTGCATCCTCAGTCCGATGGTATGGTGGAACGCTTCAATAGAACATTGGAGGAGCATTTAAGGAAAGTAGTAGACAAGTACCATAAGGACTGGGATACACACTGTTTAAGCGACTTAAACTATGACTTTTTTTCTCTCGTTTGTTCCATTAGCCATTGAGTGTGCTTGTAATTCTCAACTTGTTAGTGAAATATCCTAAAGACATAGTTTTAGTTTTTAATTTAAAATTGAGGTTCTTCGAGTAGAAGATGGGGTGTCAATACCTCAGAGCCCAGTGCTCGCCTCCATATCACATTTTTTAGGGTTCTTCAAATAGAAGATGAGGTGGCTCATTAGAGCGAAACCTCAGAGCCCCCAGTGTTCGCCCCCAATGAATAAATACAAGAGGTTCTTCAAATAGAACATGAGGTCGCTCATTAGAGCGAAACCTCAGAGCCCCCAGTGCTCGCCCCAATGAATAAATACAAGAGGTTCTTCAAATAGAAGATGAGGTGGCTCATTAGAGCGAAACCTCAGAGCCCCCAATGCTCGCCCCCAATGAATAAATACAGGGGGGTTTTTCAAAGCAAAACAAGGTGGCACATCCCGCAGCCAAAACCTTCGAGCCGCCAGTGCTCGCCCCCAATGAATAAATACAAAGTGTAACAGGTACATAGTGACCTCTCTCTAAATAAATTTAAAAATAACAAACAAATACATTAAAACAAAGATATCATAAATAAGGTGTACCGATGCTTTGCATCGTCCCGTATTTTAAATACACCATAAATAAAGTAAAATAACATACAGTCCATTAAAATAGTAATTTATGAAATAAAAAAAAGGATAATAAATTTAAAAAATTCTTGCAATGGGCTTTGAACTCGCAACCCCTAACGTGTGAGTCGGGTACGTTATCCACTGTGCCACGACTCATACGCATACAAGCACATCAAATTACTCCCTTATAACTCATATTAAACTGCTCGCCCTCAGCATGCCCCAGGCTTAGCTAGTCAAGGATCAACAGCTGTGTGCCACCAGACTCCTCTGACCATTATTTTCTACCTCATCACGCCGTCATCAAGGACGAAAGTACCTCTACGAAAGTTCGCGTTGTTTTTAACGCATCTAGTCCGACCGCAAACGGAGTAAGTCTGAACGACGTTTTGTATACAGGTCCTACGCTACAAGCTGACCTAACTATTCTTATACTTCGCTGGAGACTTTACAAATATGTTTTCAACAGCGATATCGAGAAAATGCACCGACAAATTATGGTACAACCAAACCAAACCAAATACCAGCGCATAGTATTCCGTACTAGCTCTGAAAGCCCTGTCAGCCTTTACGAACTGAATACTGTGACATTCGGGGTTAACTGTGCTCCTTATCTAGCAATAAGGACACTTTTACAATTGGCAAAGGACGTCGAAGACACCTTTCCAATTGCATCCACAATACCAAGAGAATACATGTATGTGGATGATATTCTTGCTGGTGGACACTGCATCCAATCAACAATTACTGCCAGAGATCAAATATCTCAGGCATTGCAATCAGCCGGCTTTCCACTAAGAAAATGGACAGCCAATTCCGACCAAATACTAAAGGATATCCCTAAACAGCATCTCCTTAACAAAGATTTCCTGGAATTCGAAGACGCAAGTTCAGTGAAGGCACTAGGAATCAGGTGGAAGGCACATAATGATGAGTTTTACTTCATCGCAAAACCAATGGAAAATTGCAACACTTTAACCAAAAGAGCGATCTTATCGGCAATCGCTAAATTGTTCGACCCATTAGGATGGCTTGCTCCAATAGTAGTTGTAGCCAAAATAATCATGCAAAACATTTGGCTTGAAGGTACAAAATGGGATGAAGATGTATCACCAACTACTAGGGAACGTTGGAACACCTTTATGGAAATGTATCATGAAATTAATAACATTGGGATACCGCGCTGGACTCACTTTTCCCCGCACAACAAAGTGGAAATTCACGGTTTTTGTGACGCATCAGAGAAAGCGTATGCCGCGGCGGTATACCTGCGAGTGGAAAACAATGACCAAGTTCTGACCAATTTGCTATTGGCAAAAACAAAAGTAGCTCCGGTAAAAACTATATCGCTTCCCCGACTGGAATTATGCGGAGCCGTACTACTCTCCGAAATGATGGAAACAATTCTAACAAATCTCAACTTAGGGAATCCAAAAACCTACTTATGGACCGATTCAACGATTGTACTGGCATGGATACGAAAACCCCCTTGTTCGTGGTAAACTTTCGTAGCACACCGTATCACGAAAATCGTCGAAAAGGTAGGAAAGGATAATTGGCGTCATTTGGGTTCGGGATCAAATCCAGCCGATATGGCTAGCAGAGGACTCCCAGCACATGAACTGGTCAACAATTCCTTGTGGTGGCAGGGACCTTCTTGGTTACAAGAAGACATCTCAAAATGGCCTACACAAGATATATTTTACAACACAACCATCGAGGAGAAACGAGTGCAAGCACATGCAGTAACTACCAAAACGGATTTTGATATTCTGGATAGATTTTCGAACCTACCCCGAGCCTTAAGGGTGATATCTTATGTCTTGAGATTTCTCGAAAGAACTCATCCAAAGACAAACGATTATTTTAATAAAACGTCATATCTGGTTTCATCAGATGAAATCGAAATCGCTACGCAACGCTTAGTTAAGATGTCGCAACAACAGTTTTATCCCACAGAATACAAAAATCTGAAGTCAGGCAAGCTAGTAGATTGTAAAAGCGAAGTGCTTCCTCTTGACCCTTTCCTAGACAAGTATGGCATTATAAGGACTGGTGGTCGCATCCGCCAGCCTCTAGACCTACCATACAATCAACGCCATCCAATAATCCTACCTTACACATGCAAATTTTCTCGCCTTTTAGTTCAGTTTATCCATGAAATCTCTTTACATGGAGAAAATCAACTAATGTTTAGGCTTATTAGGACCCAATACTGGACTCCTAGGGTTAAAAATATGATAAAATCCATCATTCACAATTGTAAGGTCTGCACAATCTATAAAAAACGTGTACAAACCCAACTTATGGGTAACCTTCCCAAGGAACGTACCACATTTTCCCGACCATTTACTAATTCAGGGGTAGATTTTGCAGGACCATTCGACATAAAAAGTTATAGAGGTAGATGTTGTCGAATTTCGAAAGGTTATGCCTGTCTGTTTGTCTGCTTTACTACGAAAGCCATAAATTTTGAAGCCACGACCGACCTTAGCACCCAGTCCTTTTTCGCGGCACTCTCCAGATTTATCGCCAGGCCATGTCCGAAAAATATATATTCCGACAATGGGACTAACTTTGTCGGAGCTTCACGATCACTTAGATCTGAGTTTAAGGCATTTATAGCTGATTCGCGTGAGAACGCATTGTCTAAATATGCTCATCAACTTCTGCAATGGCATTTCATCCCTACTGCCTCTCCTAATATGGGAGGTCTGTGGGAAGCAGGAGTAAAAAGTTTCAAAAGCCACTTTCGAAAAGTGGCAGGTAGGGATAAATATACTTTTGAGGAATTCACAACCCTACTTTGTCGAATAGAGGCTTGCCTCAACTCGCGACCATTAAGTCCAGCGTCGAACGAATCGCCCGACTTAGAACTCTTAACCCCTGGTCATTTCCTGGTAGGCGGACATCTTCTCGCTCCTCCAGAAATAGATTCAAATGAGAATCCTGCCTCCATAGTCAATAGGTGGCATAAATTAAAAGCTTTGCATCAAACCTTTTGCAAAAGATGGAAAAGAGAATATCTCTTAGAAATGCAAAAGCGGGTTAAATGGAAACACCCGAAAGCAAACATCAAAATAGGGCATTTCGTCGCCGTGAAAGACGACAATGTATCTCCAAACGAATGGAGACTTGGAAGAGTGGTCAAACTCCACCCGGGAGCAGATGGCCTTGTACGAGTTGTCGACATCACGACTGAAAAAGGTCAAATTACAAGGCCCTTGGCCAAACTGATTCTACTTCCACCAGCCAATGAAACAAGTGGAGAGGTATCCACCGATGACCAAACCGATCCTTAAATTAGGACATTATACTTCTTTAAAATATGTAATGCCACTTCGAATTATCGGCATAAAATAAAAATTTATCGAAACGAAACCCTCGCAGATAGCCAAGCTTATCCGCCACAGAATGAAAAATAATAATTAAAAACATTAACTAACTACAAGCCAAACTACACAACAATCTACAAACAGTTTACCACGTTTTCGTCCATAAGCTGCAGGAAAATAAATTCAATTCGCCATTTTTATTTCAAAAATCGACCATCTTTATTTTCTTCATCAAAATGTACCTAAATAAAAAAGGGTTTAATGTTTCAATTACAAGGTACAACTACAACAACTTCAAAATTTCACGTCACGTTGGTGTAATTGAACAACTACCATACATAAGCATTTTTTTCTTATTCAATTCCATTATTTTTCATTAAAAACCAAATTCGCAAGTAGGTATAAACCTCACATGTAATCGGGTATAAACCCACCACTCGTTCAGAGTATTAATAATGCGTAGCATTGAAATTGCAAACAAATTTACATCTTTATTTTAAACCGGAATAGAAAATAATATTTTTAGAGTTTAATTGCTGTTTCTTATTGCTCATAATAACTTACAACATTTTGTGTAGGGTATTGGGAGACACAGCAAATGAACCAAAAACAATACAAATAACGTGCTTATTTTCCACTCAAAATAACACAATTGTGCACAAAGCATTTATTTCCGGATTTCCTAATCAATCAAAATATGCAAACCTGATGGACGAACTCCATTAATTAGTCCTTAAGGTTTATTCTTGCCTACTCTTTCTTGTTGTTGCCTGTGCAGCGACCGGTAATACTGCAACTTAAATCCCTTCTTGGGTGTTAATTGCAGCATAGTGTATATGCATACATATGTACACACAGGGACATCATTTAATTGGCATAATCTGAAAAGAAAGGTAAATACAAGTTAGTGAAATCATACAATTAATGTAAATTACAAAATTCCTCTATGTTTACTTACCGGCATGTTTACATTTCGCTTTTGTCATTTACATGACATTTTCATCTACGCGGTATGGTATTGCCATAGCGAACATTTTTTTTTACACCAATATGGGTGTTTGAGTGGAACATGATCCGTTCCAAATTTTTTTTAATGTTTGTAACTACTGATTTCACCAATACTTTAGTGAAAACAGTATTACAAAATAAGTACAAATTGCAAGAAAATCGTTCAAAACTCGAAAGGCTTGAATTTTTTCGCAACAAAAATTTTTTCAACTACAATATTTTTACCGAAATCCACAAATTTAGCTGGAAAAGGAGAAACTTTCTTGGGTGGCAGGAAACTTTGTGACAAATTAAATCACAAAAATAAAAACCAAATTATAAATTTTCGATCAGATTCGAATATAAAAATTTTTATTTATTGTATTCAGTAGAAATTATGAATTAATCACTCGCAAGTGTAATTTATTCATTTTCTATGTATCCAATGCAGAAACACGAAATTTAATACAAAGAAGAGATAGGATGTACTCAGGGAGCACTTATAAAGTGATCAATAACCCATTGATAAACAATTTTGCGCTCACGCGGTCATTCTTGCATCACTGCCCGAACTTTGGACAACCCATAAGCAGGTCAATACGAATATAAAGAGTTTCATATCAATATGTATGCCATTCAGCGTTCGCCACCAAACCAAAAATTAAAATTCACATATAATATAACAAAATAAATCCAATCTGGCACGGAGACACGTCCTTTTCGTCTGAATATAACATTTGACCTCATAAAGTTAAAATCTGGAACAGAGACTTGGCCTCTTTGTCCAAATGGAAAATTAATTGTCACATAATCTAACAAAATAAATCCAATCTGGCACGGAGACGCGTCCTCTTCGTCTGGATATAACATTTACCCTCATAAAGTTAAAATCTGGAAGAAAGACTTGGGCTCTTTGTCCAGATGGAAAATTAATTTACATTTGGCGAAATCTGGAACGGAGACGTCCATACTACGAAAAATCTCGGAACACAAAAGAGATAAATACAAATAAATACAGTCCAAATATGTATACTGTATAATGTGCGTTGAATTATAACCCGTTCTTGTTTTAAGCTTTAATATGTTGATTCTTTTTCCTACAGCGGCTACTATATGCAAACAAGTCCGGACGTGATCAGCCAACAAATTTTCATTCAATAATACAAACATATTGTATCTAGTTTTAAGTAAACGTGCGCGTGACCGCTTCAGCATGACTTTCCTTCATTTTAAGATGTTGCTTACCGGAAGGGGGCCGGCATGTTTAGGTCAGGACCTAAATATCTTTATACTGCAAACACGGCCACCCTAATACATAACTTATTTAGTGCAAATACATTCTTACATCCTTTCATGTACTGCACACCCACATGCATACACATTCATGTATGTTCATCACATATATTCAACGTTAACACGAGTAACTGAGTTTTCCATCGGATAACAAATATCCATTGGAAAACCCTCGCACGATCTCCTGTTCGACAACACGGAGATCACTTTCCATTTTGCTGTTCTATTTCAACCAAGGAGGAAGAAAGTCGCTGCTGCTGTCACGCCACATCATATACCAAAGGTAAAATATTATACCAACTTAACACAAAATAAAATTAATTATTGTCATCATTACTAATATAACTATTTGCCTTTTATTTCTTTTTCCATATCCACATATATATATATATATATATATATTCTCCGTGCTACCACGCACCGTACGAGAATATACAGCTGCATTAAGTAGTAATAATTTCTTACCTTTCAAATCAAAAATAACTCAAACTATTAATTTAGTGCAATTTATGTACACTACAACAAAGGACGTGCGATTTGACTTAGCGCGCTCTTTTTGACAAAAGCTGACTTAGCACTTTTGCGCGTTTTTTTGACAACACATGACTTATCGCTTTTGCACATTATTGTCAGAAGAATGGAAAAAACAAATTTTTTCCATTTTTTCATTTTGTAATCTATATAATTTAAATTTTTTTATCGCACGGCATTAAAAACTAAATTTTTATAAAAGGTTGACTTAGCGCCTATTCTTATGAAGCTGACGATATGCTAAATTGCCGAGTTGACACAGCTTATAACAATTTTTATTTGCTATTTGAAACCCCTTATCATATTCTGCCGCAAAATTGTTCGCGCAGTCGCGCAGCCAAATTTGCAGCAATTGAGTTACAGTTGATACATAAAAGTGGTGTTTTACTAATTTCTGGCCCGAATTCGCACTGTGACGTCATACTGTATATGCTGTCTTGTTTATCACATGTAAGTACAAAGTAAGAATTTTACATTATTTTCATAGATAAAAATTAATAAATGGGAGCGGCGAAATGAACTAAAGTAATTTTGCTTAGAAATATAACATAATTTCGTAAAAGAGCAATAAATTCGTTTATTTTAGTATTAATAATAAATTCCCCTGTTAGCTGTGAGTTGTTAAAGGTACAAACGGCATCACTTTTAACCACCGACGACACATAATTTGGCTCGTGCCTATTGTATTTCGTCGACTAATTGCTACAATCATTGATATTTACATATACATGTCCGTATACGCGAATTTACATAAATGATTTGGTCGCTTCATAACGCGGAAAGCGGCAAGTTGTTTTATTAATATCTTAAGACGCTGCCACAGTATCAAAGCGACCAAAGTTTTTACGCATGTCTGCCTTTACTTGGAGTATTATTGAATATTTATGTACATTTGTACTTTTTGCTTTGGTTTGTATTTTCATACATATATATTCAATGATACAATGCTCAACAGCTGATCGACAGACACATGCTTGTTGTTTATATATGCACATACATATTTAAGGGTGGAATTGATGCTGGTCAAGTGCATTTATCTTTCGACTTGGCTGATGAAACCAGCCTTTGAGTAATACTTACCCAACAACCCTCCCAACCATAGTCCAGATAAAAACCCAATAAATCTTTAATTTCATTGAGATTTGGGCTTATGCGTTTGCCGTCGGCAAAACGTTGTTAATATAAATACATTTTTACCAACAACCTTTAATAAATTCCAGTTCAATCAATTGCCACTATATGGCTCTTTGTTATGTGCCCATATATTCATAATTAATTCCTAATATTTTAATTATCTTCAAACATAAAAGCTTTTAATATACATAGATTTCTAGTGTGCATATGCCGTCGGTAAAACGGTACTTACATGCATTTTTGCATTTGCACACATTTTTGTACTTTTTAAATTATTAATAAAAAGGGATGAGATAATTCATAAATGTATGAATAATTAACATATATTTCATGGAAGTTATACATTTGGGCATATTAATTGGTTTTTGTTCGTACAGAAATTGCTCAGCAGAAATAAACAAAAATTTCTACAATTTGCTGCAACTTCACAAACACTCAATTCTGCAAAGAGCTCATTTTGGCATATTTCCCCACATTCATAATGGCACGTAGAGAATACACCACAAATGAGTAAAATAAATGCGAATATCAATGGGCAACAACTGGCCGACTATGTCCCAGTCAACATTCGTTGCTTCGTTCGAGCGAGCAAATTCGCCACTTTTTCTCGACTGACGTCTCTTATATATCTATCCTCTTTGATATAGGTATATTTGATGTTTTATATTCGATACATAAATATATGGATGGAATACGCCCCCATTTCGACCAATTTTGAATTGGCTGAAAGTTTTTCTTCTTTTTCTAGCTTACGAAAGACGTTTTTCAGAATTTTTTCAAATTTTTTCATCCAACTCAAAAAAAGTTATGAATTTTAAAAAAAACACCGTTTTTGTTTTCAAAATGCTATAACTGTTTAAAAAATTGACCGTTTGGGACATTTTTTTTTTTTTAATTGGTTTTTAAATGTACTTTTCGGAAAAAATACAAAAATATTTTTAAAGTTTTTTTGTAATTTTTCAGTTTTTCGAGATTTTTCGAATTTCGCCATTTTTCGCCCACTAATCCCGGAGTGGGCCGATTTTTTTTTAATTGAAATTTTTTTATATTTTTTCCGAAAAGTACATTTAAAAAAAAATTAAAAAAAAGATCCCAAACGGTCAATTTTTGAAAAATTTATAGCATTTTGAAAAAAACACCGGTTTCCAACTCAAAATAAGTTATGAATTTAAAAAAAAAACGGTGTTTTTTTTAAAATGCTATAACTTTTTCAAAAATTGACCGTTTGGGATCTTTTTTTTTTAATTTGTTTTTAAATGTATTTTCGGAAAAAATACAAAAAAAATTTTTAAGTTTTTTTTCAATTAAAAAAAAAAAAAAAAAAAATCGGCCCACTCCGGGATTAGTGGGGATGATTGCAGAATTGATTGAAGTTTTTTATGAGAAAAAAAAAAATTGCGAAATTCGAAAAATCTCGAAAAACTGAAAAATTACAAAAAAATATTTAAAAATTTGTTTGTATTTTTTTCCGAAAAGTACACTTAAACACAAATTTAAAAAACAAAAAGGTCCCAAACGGTAAATTTTTGAAAAAGTTATAGCATTTTGAAAACAAAAACGGTGTTTTTTAAAAATTCATAACTTTTTTTGAGTTGGATGAAAAAATTTGAAAAATTCTGAAAAACGTTTTTCGTAAGCTTGAAAAAGAAGAAAAACTTTCAGTCAATTCTAAAGGGGTCGGGTTCAAAATTGGTCGAAATAGGATGGAATATATACATACCTAAATAAAAAAATTTGTAAATAAATAAATATATATGTATGTACAAGGGGCAGGGTGGGGTAGCCTTGGCGTGCCTTACCTAATGATTCGTTCGAATGTAAATATTCTCATTCTAACATATTTATGTGTCAATATTAAAAGATGTATAAGGGCTTAAGCTCCAAATATATGTACGTGTGTAAATATGCATATGTGTGTATACAATGATGAAAACAATGATAAAGAAAATCTTAATTTGAAAACATACAAACAGTTGAAAGCGGATTCTTTTCAATTTGCAAGTATCGGAAACGACAAAAAAAAGCGAAAGGATGTCATAGCACAGTGCATCGTCCTCTTTTTATTGAAGAAGATAATGATGAAGATAATGACATATACGTACTTCAAAATACATTCCTCCTGAGCTACATCTATTGCGGGGGTTTGTCAACCATCTCTTTTCGCTACCAAGGAGATCTTTTTGAAGGCAATCATGAGCATTTAGGGCCGTTTCGAATGCAGCCTTATATTGTCGCATTGAAAGTGATGAACAAAATTGTCAACACTTGTTTAATGCCAAAAAAAGCGCATCTTACTGATCTTCACAAAAATCTAAGCGAACTCCGTGAAGCATTAAAAAGTGCTAAGATTTCTCAAACACTCAAGCTCCATATTATTCTAGAACATTTGAGACAAGCCATTATATTCTTGAATTATGATGGTTGAGGATTATGGTCCGAACAGGCTGGGGAGTCGATTCATAAGGATTTCAAAAAATTCTGGGAAAGATTTAAAATAAATATGATTGAAGAACCAAATTATTTGACATGGTTAAAAAAAAGCTATAGTGCCATTTTTATCACAGCTATTTAAACCTGTAATCTTAGTATTTAATAAACTATAATGTAAAAAGATTTGAGAATTTAAAAGTTAAGTTTATAAAGTTTATATAATCTTAAAAAAAGTAAAAAAAATTAAAAAACCCATAAACAAACAAAACAAGAAAATATTAAAAATGAAAAAAATTTAAAGCATAAAAACGAAAAAAACATAAAAAACATAAGAAACTAAAAAAATAAAAAAATAAAACGAAGTGCAAAGTAAGTTGCCTCCACGTGGTGCACCTTGGAAACGTTTAAAACCGGCTAAAAACTTACGTAATTATATGTATACACACATATGCATATTTGCACACGTACATACATTTGGAGCTTAAATATACATCTTTTAATATTGACACATAAATATGTTAGAATGAGAATATTTACATTCGACCGAATCACTAGGCGGGCAAACGAAGGCTGCACCCCACCCTGCCCCTTGTATATACATATATGTATATATATATTTATTTATTTACAAATTTTGTTATTTATGTATGTATATATTTATGTATCAAATATAAAATATCAAATATATATATTGCATAAATATGTTCCAACGATTCAAAAACACGCCTTTTCTATATCGCAAAAACTGATGCTATCAGAAATATGTAAAATGTGAATATTTTTGAAATAAGATTTCAAATCCAACGAAATTTTCATCTATAATCATCAACAAATACAACCCCGCTTTCCTTTGCGGCTTTCCCCAGTGGCCACAGTCGCTGTAAAATCAATTGTGTTGATTTTAACAGTCGCAAAAATTAACAGTCGCAAAAAGCAGCAGTCGTGAAATATGAAAATCAACGCTTTTTGCAAACTGCAAGCGACTGATATTTTGCGTTTGGCTATGCACGATGGGCTGGAAGCAACGATAGGTTGCATGAAGATGTCGACAAAAAAGGAAAGCGGGGTTGTATTTGGTGATGATCATAGATGAAAAATTCGTTGGGTTTGAAATCCTAGCTGCTCCTATTTCAAAAATATTCACATTTTACATATTTCTGATAGCATCAGTTTATGCGATATAGAAAAGGCGTGTTTTTGAATCGTTGGAATATATGCAATATATATAATTGATATTTTATATTTGATACATAAATATATACATATATAAATAACAAAATTTGTAAATAAATAAATATATATATATATGTGTATATACAAGGTGCAGGGTGGGGTGTAGCCTTGGCATGCCTTGCCTAATGATTCGGTCGAATGTACATATTCTCATTCTAACATATTTTTGTGTCAGTTAAATATACGAAGGCGCGGCTGTTTACGGCATTTCATTTCTTTCGCTTTTCGTTTTTTGCTTGTGCTAGAACTGAGACTGTTGTTTTTCTCAAAAGCGCAAGCACATGCAAGTGTTCGTATTAATAAGTCGCCGAACAGCAAAGTCTATGAAAATCGAAATTTTGGTGACTTTTTCTATTCCGACTGCAGTTTTTTAAACACTGCTGAACAACGTGGATATAGGAAAAGCAAATCCCGAAGTTATTACTGCGAATCCCGAGGAAGTTTTAAATATACATTTTTACCGGTATTAATTTTGAATAAAGTGTGCAATTATTTTTCAAATAATTTTTCATCTTTTTTGAAATAAGAAATACATATTTTTATACCTAAATTTCGAATTTTTTCATTTTTCTGCACTCTTATTTAGTTGCATTATACTAATATTTCTAGATTTTTGTGAGTTATTTCGGGATTTTGGTAGGTGTTCTTACTAAAATTTATATTTCGTTTCAAATTCACCCTATTTACAAAAAGGAAAAGGGAGTATCGAGCACCACACCGATATTACGTCGTTCGCTTCAAATTCTTAGCGGAAAAAAGTTTACGATACCTGTAGGCTACATAAGTGTTACGCCAATTTTAATAATTTTGGATTATAAAATTAATTCAGCACTACGTGCATTTTTCGGATTTCGTCCAAGTCTTTAATAACCCAAAGTAAATTTTTTCATCGAACAAATTAATAAATAATGGCAAGTTTCAATCAACTGGTTGATCTCAAAAAGATAAAGCCTCTGAAAAATCAAGCTTACTCAGTTATGGAACGCAATATTAGGCTTCCGCCTTGTGAGACCGAAGTTTTAAGGGAGATTATTTGTCATGTCCAACATTCCGTGACTTATTCACGGCCATTTACATAAAGAATCAAGGCCTCAGTAGAAAAATTATGCCATTTAATGAAAAAAACTGAGGGCGAAGCAAGAGAAATAGTAAGCAAATGTCCCCTTTCAAATGAAGGTTTTGAAACCGCGTGGAAAAACCTGACCGATCGCTACGAGAATAAACGAATTCTAGTTAATAGTCAATTGAAGATCCTCTTCAACCTCCCTCCCGTAGGAACTGAATCTGGAAGTGCAATCAAACAGCTTCAGCGTGGAATAAATAATTGCATCTCGACACTCCAGATTCACAAAGTTGACATATCAATTTGGGATGCAATCATTACGTACATCTGCTCCACGAAACTTCCGGCAGCCACGCTTTCGTTGTGGGAGCAATCGGTTCAAGTTAAAACCGAGATCCCAAAGTGGAGTGACATGAACAAGTTTCTGACAAGTCGGTTAGAGATTTTGGAAACTGTTTTTGATTAGCGAAGCTTACAGCCGACCAAAACTCAACTCCCCAAGTCACATAACGAGGGGAACAGCAAAAAATTGAATACTTTTCAGGCAAGCGTATCAAATGCGAAATGCAAACTCTGCAGTCGCGATGCTCACCACATTCGATCCTGCTCACGCTTCCTAAAGATGACTCCGTCTGATCGCAGTAAGCATGTGAGAAGGAACAATTTGAGTCTGAGCGGTTTGTCTTTCGGACATGGTGTGGCGAAATGCAAGAGCACCTACAACTGTTCAACTTGCCATGCGCGAAATCGCACCCTCCTGCTTTTGAATCCAGTTAAGGCAAACTTCTCTTCCAAAAAGGACTCTTCGAGTTCAACGTCGAGTGGCACCGGAACTACTTCCAAATGGTTCACTTCTGAACTTAGCCGCAATCAGGCCAACAGTGACTCTCCGAGTCAAGTCCAATCGTGTTTTTCGAACACAGATAAAGGGATCCCACTGGGAACAGCTCAAATCCACCTGCGATATAGTGATACCGTATACTCGGCCCGAGCCTTAATAGCCTCCGGCTACGAGGGTTCATTTATTAAGGAACTGCTTCGCCGACGTATCGGGCTTCCAGCTAAAAAAGTGAACGCTACAATATCAGGTATCAACAACACGGTGTTTGCTCATTCCACCCTAGCTTGCCCTATCCATATAGGCTCACCCCTTGACACAACGATATCCATCAGGACTACGGCTTTAGTGTTACATCAATTGACAGGCAATCTGACAACCGTCGATATTGACCCTGCTATCCAACGAAACTTCCCGGGAATTAAGCTAGCGGACATCCGATTCTTCGCGAACGAACAAGTTGATCTTGTGCTTGGAGGTTGTGTATCCGCAACTCATGTCCGAGGGTATTCGGAAGAACTTTACTAGTAATCTTCTCGCCCAGGAAACGATATTCGGATGGACACTTACGGGACGGTACAACCCAAACAAAAAGGCGACATCCTGTGTCTCTTTCTACAATCAAATCTCTTTGTATCAAAAACTGGCAGCATTTTGGGAATGGAAAGATATCCCAAGGAACGCGATCCGTACGGCCGATGAGGAATACTGCGGGGAGATTTACAAAGCCAATACGACGCGAACGGATACGGGGAGATATGCGGCCTCTCTACCATTTCGAAAGAACTTCCAGCAGATATACCTTTAGGATGTTCACGTAAAATTTCGTTCTCGCAATATTTTCGTTGTGAATGTAGGCTAGCCAAAAACCCTTCTTTACGAGAGGAGTATACGAGAGTCCTTAAAGAATATGATCAGTTAGGCCATATGTCTGAAATCCGACCAAGCCTGTCCGAAAATCCGTCCGAGTCTACCACCTACGCCATCATGCGGTACGCAAGCCAGAAAGCACTTCTACGAAGGGTAGAGTTGTGTTTAATGCTTCGTGTCCGTCGGACAATGGTGTGAGTTTGAACTATACTCTGCTTCCCGGTCCCATCCTTCAAAGCGATCTTACGATCTTGATTCTCAGATGGAGACTGTTTATATTCGTATTTAGTAGCGATATCGAGAAAATGTATCGTCAAATATTTGTTCATCCTCAACATAGGAGATTTCAAAGGATTCTTTTTCTTGAGCCCACAGATGAACGCATCCGTCAATTTCAATTAAATACGGTCACTTTCGGCGTAAACTGCGCTCCCTTCCTAGCAATAAGAACATTGCTTCAATTGGCGGACGATGTTCAAGTCTCACATCCGGTCGCCTCCACCATTTTAACGCGACACGTACGTCCACGACGTACTTGCATGTGGGCATGACTTAGAATCCACCATCAAAACGCGGGATGAAATTAGCGGGGCTTTAAGTTCGGCAGGTTTCCCGCTTAGAAAGTGGACTGCCAATCGCAAGCAAGTTTTGCGCGAAATTCCTGTTGCCCACTTGCTTAGCCGACATTTTTTGGATTTCGAAAATGCAAGCAGCGTTAAAGCCCTTGGCATCCGATGGAATGTCTGTTCAGACCAGTTCTATTTCACCGCTATACACGTCGATCAATGCCAAGAAGTGACAAAACGCAAGATTCTGTCGACCATCGCGAAACTATTCGATCATCTAGGATGGCTGGCTCCAATAATTATAGTAGGGAAGATGTTGATGAAAAATGTCTGGTTAGAGGGAACAGGTTGGGATGAACAAATGTCTTCGACCACATTAGAGTGTTGGCATAAATTCTCCATGGAGTATTCTGTAATTGACAACATCCGTATCCCACGATGGGTTAAGTTCTCTCCACCCTACAAAATGGAACTCCACGAGTTTCGTGACGCCTCGGAAAAGGCCTACGCGGCATCCATTTATATGCGCGTGGAAGAAGGCAAGGAGGTCCACATAAATCTGCTGTTAGCCAAGACTCGAGCAGCTCCAGTAAAAACGATATCTCTTCCGCGCTTGGAATTGTGTGGAGCAGTACTCTTTGCCGAAATGATGGAATCAGTCGTCACTAACCTCGATTTTCGATCTCTGCATGTTTATCTCTGGACTGACTCCACTATCGTGCTCGCTTGGCTGAGAAAACCACCATGCTCCTGGTCAACCTTCGTTTCCCATAGGGTGACCAAAATCATCGGCAAGGTGGGAAAGCATCACTGGTATCATGTGGACTCATCCTCGAATCCAGCCGATTTAGCCATCCAAGGAGTAACAGCTCTGGATTTAATTGACAATTCTTTGTGGTGGCAGGGCCCTTCTTGGCTGCAAGAAGGCAAGTCATAATGGCCAGACGACGAAGAAGGAAAGCGCGTGCTCTCCTATGCAACGAAATTCGGTGAAGTGTCGGATATACTTCACTACAACTCTTCTCTTCGCTTCCAAGGGCTTTACGGGTTCTATCGAACGTCTTTCGTTTCATCCAAAGGACTCACCCCACTCACAAATCAATGTTCCAAGCAGCTTCTGTATCAATCCCTCCGGAGGAAATAAAGGGTACAATCCAGCGAATAATTAATTGCCTTATGCCAACAACAAAATTTTTCGATAAGCGCTAAAAGCGAAATTCTAACCTTAAACTCATTTATCGACTCAAGCGGAGTTCTAGGTATCGGAGGTCGTCTCGGAGCGTCGCGAGACCTCAGTTACAAAGAACTGCACCCAATCCTTCTGCTGTATAATTGCCATTACTGACGCTTGTTAGTGAAGTTTATCCATGAAATATCACTTCATGGAGAACATCAGTTAATGTTGCGACTTATTTGAGCACAATATTGGATCCCTCGGATCAAAGTTATAATCAAGTCAGTCATTCACCATTGCAAGGTAAGCACTATATACAAAAAGCAAGCGCAATCTCAAATCATAGCTTCCCTACCTCCAGAACGCACGACTTTCTCTAGGGCCTTTGCAAACACCGGCGTTTTAGGTCAAAAATAATTTCGATATATAAAAGGGGCGTGGCACCTCTCATACAAATGGAATCTTTGGTACTGAAGGCGTGGCACCTTCCCTACAAAACTATGGCTGCCGTACAAGAAAAAAAAAAATAAATAAATGTAAGGCGCGATAACCTCCGAAGAGATTTTACCTTCTCTTCCAATTGGCGTCGTGCTCCCTTTAATTTATCCTACAAATTGGCTGGACGGAACCTACTTGTTTTATACCGACTCCGAACGGCATCTGCAAGGCAGATGATTTTTCACTGAGAGCTTTTCATGATAGAAATATACTCGGAGTGCTTGCCAAACACTGCCGAGAGGCGACTCCGCTTAGAAATTTGTTCATCTAATTGATAAATCTTGTTTCTAAAATTGTTGATGTTGCTTTGCCCGGGGCGTGGTAGGCGAAGCAAGCTATCATCACACCACAGCGGCTGCCTTACAAACTTATGGTATTTTAACACCTAAAGTTTGATTTTATTGTTGAGTTTGGCTGTTATTCCTGTTAGACGTTTAGTAATCTGCCGCCGTTAAAAAATTCGTTAGCTTGAGTCTATCCACATCTTCTATAAAAATCAAATTCTGTGTGTGTGTTTCCTATGGAAACGTATTTCTTAAAAATGAGAAATCTATGTTTCTTACACAAACTTCTGCATTCCCAATATCCCCCTTACCTATTTAATAAGCTAACCTTGTGTCAGTCTGAGAGAGAAAATTCGGGGTTCGGTGGCGATTTGGAAGTTGCCGTCGGTGCTGATTTAGTTTGCAAGTCAACAAGTCACCAGCTGTTTCTACGTTTGCCGAGTTTTCATTTTGGGATATTTCAAACATAATAAAACGTAAGTTCCTATTTCCTACATTCTTGTGATATTTATACATATAGACGAAATAAAGTCTGATTTTAATTATTATACATATTCTATGTATAAATACTAAATATCGTGTTTTTATTTATTTCATGCAAAACACAATTGGTTTATTAGTGATTTTGGGCCAGAGTATAGTTTTTATTAATTTTTCCAAAAGGAGCTTTTCGGCCGATAAATAAAAAGACAAAAACTTTTGTTTTTTCTTATTCTCCTACGCGTTTCGATGTTTTTTATAACATCTTCATCAGGGAGTCTGGTTTATTCTAATAAAACATAAAACGAAAAAACAAACATTAAAAAGTTATTAATAACTAACATCAAGCAATAACATATTTTCCAACAGTTCACTTAAATTTAACATAATACAATAACATTTGAACTGCAATTTAGTCTTTAGACGTAACATTTAACATAAAACGTTTACCTTTAACACAAAATGTTTCCTTTTTACATGTAACATTTATTAACAAAAACGTTCATTCAACCACATACATATATATACAAACTAGCACAATTAAAATTTTCGACTGCGTCCATTGCCTCGTCCATTGCATTTGATGGCAGTTGTGTATGCGCCGTTTATATTATTTACGTCTTCTTTGAAGTTTACCGTCTTCTCTATTTTTTGTTGTATGCGTAACCCTTCGAGTGTTAGTCGCGTCCTCTCTCTCCTCTCTATATCTAAAATCTTAACATTATCGAAGTCCGCTGTATGGCATTTGTTGGTTAGGTGCTCAGCAATAGCAGTAGTCGTTTTCATATTTTTCGCATCTGATTTGTGCTCACTAATTCGGATGCCCAATGATCTCTTCGTTTATTTCGTAGACTACATCGTGTTGTTGTTCCTTGTTAATTTTGTCTTTTGTTTGTGTAAATATTTTATTTAGTGTTTGGTTTGGTTTATGTGCTAATGTTATGTTGTTGTTTCGCATAAAATTTTCCATTGATTTGTTGTCCGTTAGTCCTGGTATGTATGTTACACCTGTATATAGTCTCTTATTGTTTTCATTATTCAAATTTGCATTGTTGGTTACATTGTTAGTGCTGATTGTTTTTATTGTTGCCAGCCATGTGTCTATTAATTTATTAGGGTACGCATTTTTGTATAAAATATTTTTAATTTTTCGGTTGTTTTCAGTTATGAACTCCTGATCACTTAAATCGCGTACTTTCTTTATAAAGTTGATTGCCGTGTTTCTTTTTTGTATCCATGGTTGATTAGAATGATAGTTAATTATTCGCGACGATGCTACAGCTTTTGCATACCAATTCGTTTTCAACTTTTTATCCGATTTTATTATTTCCATATCTAGGAAGGCCAATTTATTTCCTTTCTCTTTTTCTACCATGAATTGGATTTTTGGGTGTTGTGCGTTAAAAGTTTTTAAAATTTCTTCCACGTACTTTGTTTTAATTATTGCAAATATATCGTCTACATACTTATTTATGTATTTGATATATATATCCCTGGATTTGAGCTCGGTGATGCTGTCGTCAAGTATTTTGTCTAGCACTATATCTGCTACTGTAGGTGATAGGGGGTTTCCCATAGGCATTCCGTATACTTGTTGGTAGAATTTGCCGTCGTATGTGAAATAATTGTTGTCCCTCAAGCAGAATTCGAGGCAAGTTTGGAACTGTTTATTTGATAAAGTAGTGTGTTCTTTTAGTTTTTCCCATTTTCTCATTATTGTTCGAATGGCTAATAGTATGGGAATGTTTGTGAAGAGGGAAACTACATCAAACGATATTAGAGTTTCATCTTCCGCTATGTTAACTTCTTGGAGGTTGTGTTTTAATTGGAGGGAATTTTTGACATTGAGGGTACCACATATTATGTTTTTTAAGGTCTGTCCAATGTGTTTTGAAAGTTTGTAGCATGGTACACCTACAGAAGATGAAATCGGTCTAAGTGGAGTTTGTTCTTTATGGATCTTGGGTAGTCCATACAATCTTGGCGCTGTAGCCGCAGTGCAAGTAAGTTGCTTCTTAAATTTTAAAGATATGTTTCTCTGCTTGTAAATGTCATTTATGATGTTGTGGTTTTCCGTACTAGTTGTTGTGTAGGATCAGTTCTTATTGTTTTGTATGTGTTTTTGTCGCTTAGTAGTTGTTCCATTTTTTGTTTATAGTCTACCTTGTACATTAGTACTGTTTTGTGTCCTTTGTCTGCGGTTGTAATTATTATATTGTCTTTATGTTGTTTCACGAAGTTCTTAGTGTCCTCAAAAACCTTCAATATAAGCTTATCTTTCGGAGTGTTATGGAGTTTGTTCTTGTAGGTATTTATTTTTGTAGCCACAGTGCTTCTCAGTGCGTCTTTTTGTCTCTCATCTTCAATCCTTTGAATGCCTTGTTCAATGTCAGTGATCAGGTGTATTGGTTTAATTCCCGCCAATTGTGTCCATGTTCCTTCGTAGCCGTTCTACGAACAAGCAATATTTCCTACAAAAGATCTTTGATATCAAAGAAGAAGAACACTTAAGCCAACAGGTGCCGAACATTCTACATACATACATACTTACATATTCATCACCTTCAGACACCCAAAACAAAAAAATATAATTACGGGTGAGTTTATCTTTTTATGGTGCTGATTAATAAATTCTGAAAAAGCATATGTATATGATCGAGTGATTTTCGCGGAGTTTTGAAACAAAAAAAAATTTTAATTACAGTAACAATTTTCTCGCTTGTGCGCGAGTAATTTTGCATTTTTCCAATACTTGGAAAAGTCTTCGGATCGCTCCATCTTTGTGTTGTCCGTCCGAACGGACATAAACAAAAGAAAAAGTGATAAGTAATTTAATTAATTCTTTTCAAAATTAATTTCTTAATAAATACGTGAACATGTGTCCAAATTGGGAATTTCCTTTAATTTTTACCTCTAGAATTTACCGGCTTCAAATTTGTATTGTTTTTTTTTCGTCGGTGGCACAAATATCCAGCCAAAATTGCCCATTGGACACTGTTTAAATTCCTTTTAATCAGGGATGCACCTTAATGTTAAGCTAATCGTTTATCAAAATATTTCCACCGTTTCCGTTGAAACACTTCGAAATATTATCGATAAAGAAATTATCAAGATAAATTGTATCTCGTTTTTAACCGAAACGAAAAGCTTTCGTTAACGTTAAAAACGTTAACAAAAACGTGATACTTTGTGTTTGAATTGTGCTGGCAATGCTATAGCCATGGTGAAGCCGTAAGGTGGTAACAGCGAGCGGAAATGCACACACAAACTCCATGTAATTTGTTTGTGTAATTCCTTGGTGGTACTGTCAAAAATACTCTGAGAAATGTTCGTACTGTCAAAATTCATGAGAAAAGTTGCAATCAGCTTGGCTAATGCTTTCACCTTTAATGACTCCGCCATCAATCAGCTTTGCCAGCATAGTTTGAAATTAATAATCAACATAAACGATTTGATTTCGTTTTGATATGGCAGAAAACGAAACAAAATCATTTCGTTAATTTGACGTTCTTAACGTTAATAAACGAAACAACGTTAATTATCGTAACGAAATGATATAGGTTCGTTTATTAAGCATGCCTGCTTTTAATTAATCACAACAAGGCAGCACTGCACTAGAAATTCAATGCAACTAATTATCACATATCACATGTTTTTACGAATACGAATCACTCGCGCAGTCTTTATTTCAAATTTATAATCGTTTTCATCTATAAAACTCTTAATAATAGCGATTCGCGATCGCATTATTAACAAGTAAGGAAGGCTAAGTTCGGGTGTAACCGAACATTACATACTCAGTTGAGAGCTATGGAGACAAAATAAGGAAAATCACCATGTAGGAAAATGAACCTAGGGTAACCCTGGAATGTGGTTGTATGACATGTGTATCAAATGGAAGGTATTAAAGAGTATTTTAAGAGAGAGTAGGCCATAGTTCTATGGATGGACGCCATTTAGGGATATCGCCATAAAGGTGGACCAGGGCTGACTCTAGAATGTGTTTGTACGATATGGGTATCAAATGAAAGGTGATAATGAGTATTTTAAAAGGGAATGGGCTTTAGTTCTATAGGTGAACGCCTTTTCGAGAAATCCCCATAAAGGTGGACCAGGGGTGACTCTAGAATATGTTTGTACGATATGGGTATCAAATGAAAGCTGTTAATGAGTATTTTGAAAAGGAGTGATCCTTAGTTCCCTAGGTGGACGCCGTTTCGAGATAACGCCATAAAGGTGGACCAGGGGTGTCTCTAGTTGTACGATATGGGAATCAAATGAAAGGTGTTACTGAGCGTTTTAAGAGGGAGTGGGCATTAGGTCTATAGGTGGACGCCTTTTCGAAATGTCGCCATTAGGGTGGGCCAGGGGTGACTATAGAATGGGTTTGTACGATATGGGTATCAAACGAAAGGTGTTACTGAGCATTTTAAGAGGGAGTGGGCATTAGGTCCATAGGTGGACGCCTTTTCGAGATATCGCCATTAGGGTGGGCCAGGGGTGACTCTGGAATGTGTTTGTACGATATGGGTATCAAATGAAAGGTGGTAATGAGTATTTTAAAAGGGAGCAATCCTTAGTTCTATAGGTGGACGCCTTTTCGAGATATCGCCATAAAGGTGGACCAAGGGTGACTCTAGAATGTTTGTACGATATGGGTATCAAACGAAAGGTGTTACTGAGCATTTTAAGAGGGAGTGGGCACTAGGTCTATAGGTGGACGCCTTTTCGAGATATCGCCATTAGGGTGGGCCAGGGGTGACTCTAGAATGTTTGTACGATATGGGTATCAAACGAAAGGTGTTACTGAGCATTTTAAGAGAAAGTGGGCATTAGGTCTATAGGTGGGCGCCTTTTCGAGATATCGTCATTAGGGTGGGCCAGGGTGACTCTAGAATGTGTTTGTACGATATGGGTATCAAATGAAAGGTGGTAATGAGTATTTTAAAAGGGAGTAATCCTCAGTTCTATAGGTGGACGCCTTTTCGAGATATCGCCATAAAGGTTGACCAAGGGTGACTCTAGAATGTTTGTACGATATGGGTATCAAACGAAAGGTGTTACTGAGCATTTTAAGAGGGAGTGGGCATTAGGTCTATAGGTGGACGCCTTTTCGAGATATCGCCATTAGGGTGGGCCAGGGGTGACTCTAGAATGTTTTTACGATATGGGTATCAAACGAAAGGTGTTACTGAGGATTTTAAGAGGGAGTGGGCATTAGGTCTATAGGTGCACGCCTTTTCGAGATATCGCCATTAGGGTGGGTCAGGGTTGACTCTAGAATGTGTTTGTACGATATGGATATGAAATTAAAGGTATTAATGAGGGTTTTAAAAGCGAGTGGCCCTTAGATGTATATGTGAAGGCGTTCTCGCGATATCGACCAAATGTGGATCAGGTGATCCAGAAAATCATCTGTCGGGTACTGCTAATTTATTTATATATTCAATAACACTAAAGTATTTCTGCCAAGATTCCAAGGGCTGTTGATTTCGCCTTGTAGAACTTTTTCATTTTCTTCTACTTAATATGGTAGGTGTCACACCCATTTTACAAAGTTTTTTCCAAAGTTATATTTTGCGTCAATAAACCAATCCAGTTACCATGTTTCATCCCTTTTTTCGTATTTGGTATAGAATTATGGCATTTTTTTAATTTTTCGTAATTTTCCATATCGATAAAGGGGGCGTGGTTATGGTCGGATTTCGGCCATTTTTTATACAAGATAAAGTGAGTTCAGATAAGTACGTGGGCTAAGTTTAGTAAATATATATCGGTTTTTGCTCAAGTTATTGAGTTAACGGCCGAGCGGAAGGACAGACGGTGGACTGTGTATAAAAACTGGGCGTGGCTTCCACCGATTTCGCCCATTTTCACAGAGAACAGTTAACGTCATAGAATCAATGCTCCTACCAAATTTCAAAGGGATTGGTAAATTTTTGTTCGACTTATGGCATTAAATATATTCTAGACACACTAAATGAAAATGGGCGGAGCCACGCCCATTTTGAAATTTTCTTTTATTTTTGTATTTTGTTGTATCATATCATTACTGGAGTTGAATTTTGACTTAATTTACTTATATACAGTAAAGATATTAAATTTTTTGTTAAAATTTGAATTAAAAAAAATTTTTTTTTAAAAAGTGGGCGTGTTCTTCATCCAATTTTGCTAATTTTTATTTAGCACATATATAGTAATAGTGGTAACGTTCCTGCCAAATTTCATCATGATATCTTCAACGACTGCCAAATTACAGCTTGCAAAACTTTTAAATTACCTTCTTGTAAAAGTGGGCGGTGCCACGCCCATTGTCCAAAATCTTACTAATTTTCTATTCTGCGTCATAACGTCAACCCATCTACCAAGTTTCATCGCTTTAACCGCCTTTGGCAATGAATTATCGCATTTTTTCGGTTTTTCGAAATTTTCGATATCGAAAAAGTGGGCGTGGTTATAGTCCGATATCGTTCATTTTAAATAGCGATCTGAGATGATTGCTCAGGAACCTACATACCAAATTTCATCAAGATACCTCAAAATTTACTCAAGTTATCGTGTTAACGGACGGACGGACTGACGGACGGACGGACATGGCTCAATCAAATTTTTTTTGGATCCTGATTATTTTGATATATGGAAGTCTATATCTATCTCGATTCCTTTATATATGTACAACCAACCGTTATCCAATCAAACTTAATATACTCTGTGAGCTCTGCTCAACTGAGTATAAAAACAAGTGTAAGAAAAACGAAATAAAAGAAGAAAACAAATCAAGGCGAATTCGCGTATCTACACACATTATAGTGATGGGTGCTGAGCAACGTCGATATAGGAGTGCAAATCCCGAAATTAGTACTACGAATCCCGAGGAAGTTTTAAACATACATTTTTACCGGTATTTATTTTAAATAAAGGGTGCAATTATTTTTTAAATAATTTGTGATCTTTTTTGAAATAATAATTAAATATTTTTGTACCCAGATTTCGAATTTTTTCATTTTTCTGCTCACTTATTTAGTTGTATTATACTAATATTTCTAGATTTTGGTGAGTTATTTCGGGATTTTGGTTGGTGCTCTTACTAAAATTAATATTTTGTTTCAAATTCACCCTATTTACAGAAACGAAAAGGGAGTTTCGAGCACCACAGCGATATTTCGTCGTTCGCTTCAAATTCTTAGCGGAAAAAAGTTTACGATAACTGTAGGCTACTTAAGTGTTACGCCAATTTTATAATTTTGGATTATAAAAGTAATTCAGTACTACGTGCATTTTTCGGATTTCGTCCAAGTCTTTAATAATCCAAAGCAAATTTTTTCATCGAACAAGTTAATAAATAATGGCAAGTTTCAATCAACTGGTTGATCTTTGATAGATCTCGAGGCAGACTTTCGTGAAATCGAAAACCCCAATCAATCCGTCATCGAAACCCAAAGGGAGGAGGCTAAAGAGCTGTGGAACAAAATAAAACGCAACTATAGTGAGTTTCAGGGGTCAGATGCAGCAACATCTTCCAAAGATGCTAGCGCAGCAAGAAAAAGTATAAGTTAGCGTACACGAATTATATGAAGTGCATAGAGTTGATAGGTGACTTAACTACAAAGCAAAAAGATAAAGCCTCTAAAAAATCAAGCTTACTCAGTTAGGGAACGCAATGTTAGGCTTCCGCCTTGTGAGAACGAAGTTTTAAGGGAGATTATTTGTCATAGCCAACATTCCGTGACTTATTTACGGCCATTTACATAAAGAATCAAGGCCTCAGGTGAAAACTTATGCCTTTTAATGAAAACTGAAACTGAGGGCGAAGCAAGAGAAATATCAAGCAAATGTCCCCTTACAAATGAAGGTTTTGAAACCGTGTGGAAAAAACTGACCGATCGCTACGAGAATAAACGAATTCTAGTTAATAGCCAATCGAAGATCCTCTTCAATCTCCCTCCCGTAGGAACTGAATCTGGAATTGCAATCAAACAGCTTCAGCGGGGAATAAATAATTGCATTTCGACACTCCAGATTCACAAAGTTGACATATCAAATCATATTACGTACCTCTGCTCCACGAAACTGCCGGAAGCCATGCTTCCGTTGTGGGAGCAATCGGTTCAAGATAAAACCGAGATCCTAAAGTGGAGTGACATGGACAAGTTTCTGACAAGTCGGTTAGAGATTTTGGAAACTGTCTCACAGCCGACCAAAAGTCAACTCTCCAAGTCGCATAACGAGGGGAACCGCAAAAAATTGAATACTTTTCAGGCAAACGTATCAAATGCGAAATGCAAACTCTGCAATCGTGACGCTCACCACATTCGATCCTGCTCACGCTTCCTAAAGATTACTCCGTCTGATCGCAGTAAGCATGTGAGATGGAACAATTTGAGTCTGAATGGTTTTTCTTTCGGACATGGTGTGGCGAAATGCAACAGCACCTACAACTGTTCAACTTGCCATGCGCGACATCGCACTCTCCTGCCTTTGAATCCAGTTAAGGCAAACTTATCGTCCAAACAGGACTCTTCGAGTTCAACGTCCAGTGGCACCGGAACTACTTCCAAACGGACCACTTCTGAACTTAGTCGCAATCAGGCCAACAGTGACTCTCCGAGTCAAGTCCAATCGTGTTTTTCGAACACATATAAAGGGATCCCACTGGGAACAGCTCAAATCCACCTGCGATATAGTGATACAGTATACTCGGCCCGAGCCTTAATAGACTCCGGCTCCGAGGGTTCATTTATTAAGGAACTGCTTCGCCGACGTATCGGGCTTCCAGATAAAAAAGTGAACGCTACAGTGTCAGGTATCAACAATACGATGTCTGCTCATTCCACCCTAGCTTGCCCTATCCATATAGGCTCACCCCTTGACACAACGATATCCATCAGGACTACGGCTTTAGTGTTACCTCAATTGACAGGCAATCTGACAACCGTCGATATTGACCCTGCTATCCAACGAAACTTCCTGGGAACTAAGCTAGCAGACAGCCGATTCTTCGCGAACGAACAAGTTGATCTTGTGCTTGGAGGTGATGTCTATCTGCAAATCACGTCCGAGGGGATTCGGAAGGACTTTACGAGTAATCTTTTCGCCCAGGAATCGGTATTCGGATGAACACTTACGGGACGGACCAACCCAAACAAAGAGGCGACATCCTGTGTCTCTTTCTACAATGAAATCTTTTGGAATTTTGGCATTTTGGGAATTAAAAGATATCCCAAGGAACGCGATCCGTACGGCCGATGAGTAATACTGCGATGAGATTTACAAAGCCACTACGACGCGAACGGATACGGGGAGATATGCGGCCTCTCTACCATTTCGAAAGAACTTCCAGCAGATATATCTTTAGGATGTTCAAGTAAAATTTCGTTCTCGCAATATTTTCGTTGTGAAGGTAGGCTAGCCAAAAACCCCTCTTTACGAGAGGAGTATACGAGAGTCCTTAAAGAATATGATCAGTTAGGCCATATGTCTGAAATCCGACCAAGCCTGTCCGAAAATCCGTCCGAGTCTACCACCTACCCCATCATGCGGTAAGCAAGCCAGAAAGCACTTCTACGAAGGTGAGAGTTGTGTTTAACGCTTCGTGTCCGTCGGACAATGGTGTGAGTTTGAACGACACTCTACTTCCCGGTCCCATCCTTCAAAGCGATCTTACGATCTTGATTCTCAGATGGAGACTGTTTATATTCGTATTTAGTAGCGACATCGAGAAGGTGTATCGTCAAATATTTGTTCATCCTCAACAGAGGAGATTTCAAAAGATTCTTTTTCTTGAGTCCACAGATGAACGCATCCGTCAATTTCAATTAAATACGGTCACTTTCGGCGTAAACCGCGCTCCCTTCCTAGCAATAAGAATATTGCTTCAATTGGCGGACGATGTTCAAGACTCACATCCGGTCGCCTCCACCATTTTAACGCGACATGTACGTCGACGACGTACTTGCAGGTGGGCATGACTTAGAATCCACCATCAAAACGCGGGATGAAATTAGCGGGGCTTTAAGTTCGGCAGGTTTCCCACTTAGAAAGTGGACTGCCAATCGCAAGCAAGTTTTGCGCGAAATTCCTGTTGCCCACTTGCTTAACCGAGATTTTTTGGATTTCGAAAATGAAAGCAGCGTTAAAGCCCTTGGCATCCGATGGAATGCCTTTTCAGACCAGTTCTATATCACCGCTATACACGACGATCAATGCCAAGAAGTGACAAAACGCATGATTCTGTCGACCATCGCGAAACTATTCGATCCTCTCGGATGGCTGGCTCCAATAATTATAGTAGGGAAGATGTTGATGAAAAATGTCTGGTTAGAGGGAACAGGTTGGGATGAACAAATGTCTTCGACCACATTAGATTGTTGGCATAAATTCTCCATGGAGTATTCTGTAATTGACAACATCCGTATCCCACGATGGGTTAAGTTCTCTCCACCCTACAAAATGGAACTCCACGAGTTTCGTGACACCTCGGAAAAGCCCTACGCGGCATCCATTTATATGCGCGTGGAAGAAGGCAAGGAGGTCCACATAAATCTGCTGTTAGCCAAGACTCGAGCAGCTCCAGTAAAAACGATATCTCTTCCGCGCTTGGAATTGTGTGGAGCAGTACTCTTTGCCGAAATGATGGAATCAGTCGTCACTAACCTCGATCTTCGATCTCTGAAGGTTTATCTCTGGACTGACTCCACTATCGTGCTCGCTTGGCTGAGAAAACCACCATGCTCCTGGTCAACCTTCGTTTCCCATAGGGTGACCAAAATCATCGGCAAGGTGGGAAAGCATCACTGGTATCATGTGGACTCATCCTCGAATCCAGCCGATTTAGCCATCCAAGGAGTAACAGCTCTGGATTTAATTGACAATTCTTTGTGGTGGCAGGGCCCTTCTTGGCTGCAAGAAGGCAAGTCATAATGGCCAGAACATGAGACGGTCTTTCAAACCGACGAAGAAGGAAAGCGCGTGCTCTCCTATGCAACGAAATTCGGTGAAGTGTCGGATATACTTCACTACAACTCTTCTCTTCGCTTCCAAGGGCTTTACGGGTTCTATCGAACGTCTTTCGTTTCATCCAAAGGACTCACCCCACTCACAAATCAATGTTCCAAGCAGCTTCTGTATCAATCCCTCCGGAGGAAATAAAGGGTACAATCCAGCGAATAATTAATTGCCTTATGCCAACAACAAAATTTTTCGATAAGCGCTAAAAGCGAAATTCTAACCTTAAACTCATTTATCGACTCAAGCGGAGTTCTAGGTATCGGAGGTCGTCTCGGAGCGTCGCGAGACCTCAGTTACAAAGAACTGCACCCAATCCTTCTGCTGTATAATTGCCATTACTCACGCTTGTTAGTGAAGTTTATCCATGAAATATCACTTCATGGAGAACATCAGTTAATGTTGCGACTTATTTGAGCGCAATATTGGATCCCTCGGATCAAAGTTATAATCAAGTCAGTCATTCACAATTGCAAGGTAAGCAATATATACAAAAAGCAAGCGCAATCTCAAATCATAGCTTCCCTACCTCCAGAACGCACGACTTTCTCTAGGGCCTTTGCAAACACCGGCGTTTTAGGCCAAAAATAATTTCGATATATAAAAGGGGCGTGGCACCTCTCATACAAATAGAATCTTTGGTACTGAAGGCGTGGCACCTTCCCTACAAAACTATGGCTGCCGTACAAGAAAAAAAAAAATAAATAAATGTAAGGCGCGATAACCTCCGAAGAGATTTTACCTTCTCTTCCAATTGGCGTCGTGCTCCCTTTAATTTATCCTACAAATTGGCTGGACGGAACCTACTTGTTTTATACCGACTCCGAACGGCATCTGCAAGGCAGATGATTTTTCACTGAGAGCTTTTCATGGCAGAAATACACTCGGAGTGCTTGCCAAACACTGCCGAGAGGCGACTCCGCTTAGAAATTTGTTCATCTAATTGATAAATCTTGTTTCTAAAATTGTTGATGTTGCTTTGCCCGGGGCGTGGTAGGCGAAGCAAGCTATCATCACACCACGGCGGCTGCCTTACAAACTTATGGTATTTTAACACCTAAAGTTTGATTGTATTGTTCAGTTTGGCTGTTATTCCTGTTAGACGTTTAGTAATCTGCCGCCGTTAAAAAATTCGTTAGCTTGAGTCTATCCACATCTTCTATAAAAATCAAATTCTGTGTGTGTGTTTCCTATGGAAACGTATTTCTTAAAAATGAGAAATCTATGTTTCTTACACAAACTTCTGCATTCCCAATATCCCCCTTACCTATTTAATAAGCTAACCTTGTGTCAGTCTGAGAGAGAAAATTCGGGGTTCGGTGGCGATTTGGAAGATGCCGTCGGTGCTGATTTAGTTTGCAAGTCAACAAGTCACCAGCTGTTTCTACGTTTGCCGAGTTTTCATTTTGGGATATTTCAAACATAATAAAACGTAAGTTCCTATTTCCTAAATTCTTGTGATATTTATACATATAGACGAAATAAAGTCTGATTTTAATTATTATACATATTCTATGTATAAATACTAAATATCGTGTTTTTATTTATTTCATGCAAAACACAATTGGTTTAATTCCCGCCAATTGTGTCCATGTTCCTTCGTAGCCGTTCTACGAACAAGCAATATTTCCTACAAAAGATCTTTGATATCAAAGAAGAAGAACACTTAAGCCAACAGGTGCCGAACATTCTACATACATACATACTTACATATTCATCACCTTCAGACACCCAAAACAAAAAAATATAATTACGGGTGAGTTTATCTTTTTATGGTGCTGATTAATAAATTCTGAAAAAGCATATGTATATGATCGAGTGATTTTCGCGGAGTTTTGAAACAAAAAAAAATTTTAATTACAGTAACAATTTTCTCGCTTGTGCGCGAGTAATTTTGCATTTTTGCCTTTCTTTTCCAATACTTGGAAAAGTCTTCGGATCGCTCCATCTTTGTGTTGTCCGTCCGAACGGACATAAACAAAAGAAAAAGTGATAAGTAATTTAATTAATTCTTTTCAAAATTAATTTCTTAATAAATACGTGAACATGTGTCCAAATTGGGAATTTCCTTTAATTTTTACCTCTAGAATTTACCGGCTTCAAATTTGTATTGTTTTTTTTTTCGTCGGTGGCACAAATATCCAGCCAAAATTGCCCATTGGACACTGTTTAAATTCCTTTTAATCAGGGATGCACCTTAATGTTAAGCTAATCGTTTATCAAAATATTTCCACCGTTTCCGTTGAAACACTTCGAAATATTATCGATAAAGAAATTATCAAGATAAATTGTATCTCGTTTTTAACCGAAACGAAAAGCTTTCGTTAACGTTAAAAACGTTAACAAAAACGTGATACTTTGTGTTTGAATTGTGCTGGCAATGCTATAGCCATGGTGAAGCCGTAAGGTGGTAACAGCGAGCGGAAATGCACACACAAACTCCGTGTAATTTGTTTGTGTAATTCCTTGGTGGTACTGTCAAAAATACTCTGAGAAATGTTCGTACTGTCAAAATTCATGAGAAAAGTTGCAATCAGCTTGGCTAATGCTTTCACCTTTAATGACTCCGCCATCAATCAGCTTTGCCAGCATAGTTTGAAATTAATAATCAACATAAACGATTTGATTTCGTTTTGATATGGCAGAAAACGAAACAAAATCATTTCGTTAATTTGACGTTCTTAACGTTAATAAACGAAACAACGTTAATTATCGTAACGAAATGATATCGGTTCGTTTATTAAGCATGCCTGCTTTTAATTAATCACAACAAGGCAGCACTGCACTAGAAATTCAATGCAACTAATTATCACATATCACATGTTTTTACGAATACGAATCACTCGCGCAGTCTTTATTTCAAATTTATAATCGTTTTCATCTATAAAACTCTTAATAATAGCGATTTGCGATCGCATTATTAACAAGTAAGGAAGGCTAAGTTCGGGTGTAACCGAACATTACATACTCAGTTGAGAGCTATGGAGACAAAATAAGGAAAATCACCATGTAGGAAAATGAACCTAGGGTAACCCTGGAATGTGGTTGTATGACATGTGTATCAAATGGAAGGTATTAAAGAGTATTTTAAGAGAGAGTAGGCCATATTTCTATGGATGGACGCCATTTAGGGTTTTCGCCATAAAGGTGGACCAGGGCTGACTCTAGAATGTGTTTGTACGATATGGGTATCAAATGAAAGGTGATAATGAGTATTTTAAAAGGGAATGGGCTTTAGTTCTATAGGTGAACGCCTTTTCGAGAAATCCCCATAAAGGTGGACCAGGGGTGACTCTAGAATATGTTTGTACGATATGGGTATCAAATGAAAGCTGTTAATGAGTATTTTGAAAAGGAGTGATCCTTAGTTCCCTAGGTGGACGCCGTTTCGAGATATCGCCATAAAGGTGGACCAGGGGTGTCTCTAGTTGCACGATATGGGAATCAAATGAAAGGTGTTACTGAGCGTTTTAAGAGGGAGTGGGCATTAGGTCTATAGGTGGACGCCTTTTCGAAATGTCGCCATTAGGGTGGGCCAGGGGTGACTCTAGAATGGGTTTGTACGATATGGGTATCAAACGAAAGGTGTTACTGAGCATTTTAAGAGGGAGTGGGCATTAGGTCCATAGGTGGACGCCTTTTCGAGATATCGCCATTAGGGTGGGCCAGGGGTGACTCTGGAATGTGTTTGTACGATATGGGTATCAAATGAAAGGTGGTAATGAGTATTTTAAAAGGGAGCAATCCTTAGTTCTATAGGTGGACGCCTTTTCGAGATATCGCCATAAAGGTGGACCAAGGGTGACTCTAGAATGTTTGTACGATATGGGTATCAAACGAAAGGTGTTACTGAGCATTTTAAGAGGGAGTGGGCACTAGGTCTATAGGTGGACGCCTTTTCGAGATATCGCCATTAGGGTGGGCCAGAGGTGACTCTAGAATGTTTGTAGGATATGGGTATCAAACGAAAGGTGTTACTGAGCATTTTAAGAGAAAGTGGGCATTAGGTCTATAGGTGGGCGCCTTTTCGAGATATCGCCATTAGGGTGGGCCAGGGTGACTCTAGAATGTGTTTGTACGATATGGGTATCAAATGAAAGGTGGTAATGAGTATTTTAAAAGGGAGTAATCCTCAGTTCTATAGGTGGACGCCTTTTCGAGATATCGCCATAAAGGTTGACCAAGGGTGACTCTAGAATGTTTGTACGATATGGGTATCAAACGAAAGGTGTTACTGAGCATTTTAAGAGGGAGTGGGCATTAGGTCTATAGGTGGACGCCTTTTCGAGATATCGCCATTAGGGTGGGCCAGGGGTGACTCTAGAATGTTTTTACGATATGGGTATCAAACGAAAGGTGTTACTGAGGATTTTAAGAGGGAGTGGGCATTAGGTCTATAGGTGGAGGCCTTTTCGAGATATCGCCATTAGGGTGGGCCCGGGGTGACTCTAGAATGTTTGTACGATATGGGTATCAAAGAAAAGGTGTTACTGAGCATTTTAAGAGAGAGTGGACATTAGGTCTATAGGTGGACGCCTTTTCGAGATATCGCCATTAGGGTGGGCCAGGGGTGACTCTAGAATGTTTTTACGATATGGGTATCAAACGAAAGGTGTTACTGAGCATTTTAAGAGGGAGTGGGCATTAGGTCTATAGGTGCACGCCTTTTCGAGATATCGCCATTAGGGTGGGCCAGGGTTGACTCTAGAATGTGTTTGTACGATATGGATATGAAATTAAAGGTATTAATGAGGGTTTTAAAAGCGAGTGGCCCTTAGATGTATATGTGAAGGCGTTCTCGCGATATCGACCAAATGTGGATCAGGTGATCCAGAAAATCATCTGTCGGGTACTGCTAATTTATTTATATATTCAATAACACTAACAGTATTCCTGCCAAGATTCCAAGGGCTGTTGATTTCGCCTTGTAGAACTTTTTCATTTTCTTCTACTTAATATGGTAGGTGTCACACCCATTTTACAAAGTTTTTTCCAAAGTTATATTTTGCGTCAATAAACCAATCCAGTTACCATGTTTCATCCCTTTTTTCGTATTTGGTATAGAATTATGGCATTTTTTTAATTTTTCGTAATTTTCCATATCGATAAAGTGGGCGTGGTTATGGTCGGATTTCGGCCATTTTTTATACCAAAATAAAGTGAGTTCAGATAAGTACGTGGGCTAAGTTTAGTAAAGATATATCGGTTTTTGCTCAAGTTATTGTGTTAACGGCCGAGCGGAAGGACAGACGGTGGACTGTGTATAAAAACTGGGCGTGGCTTCCACCGATTTCGCCCATTTTCACAGAGAACAGTTAACGTCATAGAATCAATGCTCCTACCAAATTTCAAAAGGATTGGTAAATTTTTGTTCGACTTATGGCATTAAAAATATTCTAGACACACTAAATGAAAATGGGCGGAGCCACGCCCATTTTGAAATTTTCTTTTATTTTTGTATTTTGTTGCATCATATCATTACTGGAGTTGAATTTTGACTTAATTTACTTATATACAGTAAAGATATTAAATTTTTTGTTAAAATTTGAATTTAAAAAAAAATTTTTTTTAAAAAGTGGGCGTGTTCTTCATCCAATTTTGCTAATTTTTATTTAGCACATATATAGTAATAGTGGTAACGTTCCTGCCAAATTTCATCATGATATCTTCAACGACTGCCAAATTACAGCTTGCAAAACTTTTAAATTACCTTCTTGTAAAAGTGGGCGGTGCCACGCCCATTGTCCAAAATCTTACTAATTTTCTATTCTGCGTCATAACGTCAACCCATCTACCAAGTTTCATCGCTTTAACCGCCTTTGGCAATGAATTATCGCATTTTTTCGGTTTTTCGAAATTTTCGATATCGAAAAAGTGGGCGTGGTTATAGTCCGATATCGTTCATTTTAAATAGCGATCTGAGATGAGTGCTCAGGAACCTACATACCAAATTTCATCAAGATACCTCAAAATTTACTCAAGTTATCGTGTTAACGGACGGACGGACTGACGGACGGACGGACATGGCTCAATCAAATTTTTTTTGGATCCTGATTATTTTGATATATGGAAGTCTATATCTATCTCGATTCCTTTATATATGTACAACCAACCGTTATCCAATCAAACTTAATATACTCTGTGAGCTCTGCTCAACTGAGTATAAAAACAAGTGTAAGAAAAACGAAATAAAAGAAGAAAACAAATCAAGGCGAATTCGCGTATCTACACACATTATAGTGATGGGTGCTGAGCAACGTCGATATAGGAGTGCAAATCCCGAAATTAGTACTACGAATCCCGAGGAAGTTTTAAACATACATTTTTACCGGTATTTATTTTAAATAAAGGGTGCAATTATTTTTTAAATAATTTGTGATCTTTTTTGAAATAATAATTAAATATTTTTGTACCCAGATTTCGAATTTTTTCATTTTTCTGCTCACTTATTTAGTTGTATTATACTAATATTTCTAGATTTTGGTGAGTTATTTCGGGATTTTGGTTGGTGCTCTTACTAAAATTAATATTTTGTTTCAAATTCACCCTATTTACAGAAACGAAAAGGGAGTTTCGAGCACCACAGCGATATTTCGTCGTTCGCTTCAAATTCTTAGCGGAAAAAAGTTTACGATAACTGTAGGCTACTTAAGTGTTACGCCAATTTTATAATTTTGGATTATAAAAGTAATTCAGTACTACGTGCATTTTTCGGATTTCGTCCAAGTCTTTAATAATCCAAAGCAAATTTTTTCATCGAACAAGTTAATAAATAATGGCAAGTTTCAATCAACTGGTTGATCTTTGATAGATCTCGAGGCAGACTTTCGTGAAATCGAAAACCCCAATCAATCCGTCATCGAAACCCAAAGGGAGGAGGCTAAAGAGCTGTGGAACAAAATAAAACGCAACTATAGTGAGTTTCAGGGGTCAGATGCAGCAACATCTTCCAAAGATGCTAGCGCAGCAAGAAAAAGTATAAGTTAGCGTACACGAATTATATGAAGTGCATAGAGTTGATAGGTGACTTAACTACAAAGCAAAAAGATAAAGCCTCTAAAAAATCAAGCTTACTAAGTTAGGGAACGCAATGTTAGGCTTCCGCCTTGTGAGAACGAAGTTTTAAGGGAGATTATTTGTCATAGCCAACATTCCGTGACTTATTTACGGCCATTTACATAAAGAATCAAGGCCTCAGGTGAAAACTTATGCCTTTTAATGAAAACTGAAACTGAGGGCGAAGCAAGAGAAATATCAAGCAAATGTCCCCTTACAAATGAAGGTTTTGAAACCGTGTGGAAAAACCTGACCGATCGCTACGAGAATAAACGAATTCTAGTTAATAGCCAATCGAAGATCCTCTTCAATCTCCCTCCCGTAGGAACTGAATCTGGAATTGCAATCAAACAGCTTCAGCGGGGAATAAATAATTGCATTTCGACACTCCAGATTCACAAAGTTGACATATCAAATCATATTACGTACCTCTGCTCCACGAAACTGCCGGAAGCCATGCTTCCGTTGTGGGAGCAATCGGTTCAAGATAAAACCGAGATCCTAAAGTGGAGTGACATGGACAAGTTTCTGACAAGTCGGTTAGAGATTTTGGAAACTGTCTCACAGCCGACCAAAAGTCAACTCTCCAAGTCGCATACCGAGGGGAACCGCAAAAAATTGAATACTTTTCAGGCAAACGTATCAAATGCGAAATGCAAACTCTGCAGTCGTGACGCTCACCACATTCGATCCTGCTCACGCTTCCTAAAGATTACTACGTCTGATCGCAGTAAGCATGTGAGACGGAACAATTTGAGTCTGAATGGTTTTTCTTTCGGACATGGTGTGGCGAAATGCAACAGCACCTACAACTGTTCAACTTGCCATGCGCGACATCGCACTCTCCTGCCTTTGAATCCAGTTAAGGCAAACTTCTCGTCCAAACAGGACTCTTTGAGTTCAACGTCCAGTGGCACCGGAACTACTTCCAAACGGACCACTTCTGAACTTAGTCGCAATCAGGCCAACAGTGACTCTCCGAGTCAAGTCCAATCGTGTTTTTCGAACACATATAAAGGGATCCCACTGGGAACAGCTCAAATCCACCTGCGATATAGTGATACAGTATACTCGGCCCGAGCCTTAATAGACTCCGGCTCCGAGGGTTCATTTATTAAGGAACTGCTTCGCCGACGTATCGGGCTTCCAGCTAAAAAAGTGAACGCTACAGTGTCAGGTATCAACAATACGGTGTCTTCTCATTCCACCCTAGCTTGCCCTATCCATATAGGCTCACCCCTTGACACAACGATATCCATCAGGACTACGGCTTTAGTGTTACCTCAATTAACAGGCAATCTGACAACCGTCGATATTGACCCTGCTATCCAACGAAACTTTCCGGGAACTAAGCTAGCGGACAGCCGATTCTTCGCGAACGAACAAGTTGATCTTGTGCTTGGAGGTGATGTCTATCTGCAAATCATGTCCGAGGGGATTCGGAAGGACTTTACGAGTAATCTTTTCGCCCAGGAAACGGTATTCGGATGAACACTTACGGGACGGACCAACCCAAACAAAGAGGCGACATCCTGTGTCTCTTTCTACAATGAAATCTTTTGGAATTTTGGCATTTTGGGAATTGAAAGATATCCCAAGGAACGCGATCCGTACGGCCGATGAGTAATACTGCGATGAGATTTACAAAGCCACTACGACGCGAACGGATACGGGGAGATATGCGGCCTCTCTACCATTTCGAAAGAACTTCCAGCAGATATATCTTTAGGATGTTCACGTAAAATTTCGTTCTCGCAATATTTTCGTTTTGAAGGTAGGCTAGCCAAAAACCCCTCTTTACGAGAGGAGTATACGAGAGTCCTTAAAGAATATGATCAGTTAGGCCATATGTCTGAAATCCGACCAAGCCTGTCCGAAAATCCGTCCGAGTCTACCACCTACCCCATCATGCGGTAAGCAAGCCAGAAAGCACTTCTACGAAGGTGAGAGTTGTGTTTAATGCTTCGTGTCCGTCGGACAATGGTGTGAGTTTGAACGACACTCTGCTTCCCGGTCCCATCCTTCAAAGCGATCTTACGATCTTGATTCTCAGATGGAGACTGTTTATGTTCGTATTTAGTAGCGACATCGAGAAGATGTATCGTCAAATATTTGTTCATCCTCAACAGAGGAGATTTCAAAAGATTCTTTTTCTTGAGTCCACAGATGAACGCATCCGTCAATTTCAATTAAATACGGTCACTTTCGGCGTAAACCGCGCTCCCTTCCTAGCAATAAGAATATTGCTTCAATTGGCGGACGATGTTCAAGACTCACATCCGGTCGCCTCCACCATTTTAACGCGACATGTACGTCGACGACGTACTTGCAGGTGGGCATGATTTAGAATCCACCATCAAAACGCGGGATGAAATTAGCGGGGCTTTAAGTTCGGCAGGTTTCCCACTTAGAAAGTGGACTGCCAATCGCAAGCAAGTTTTGCGCGAAATTCCTGTTGCCCACTTGCTTAACCGAGATTTTTTGGATTTCGAAAATGCAAGCAGCGTTAAAGCCCTTGGCATCCGATGGAATGCCTTTTCAGACCAGTTCTATATCACCGCTATACACGACGATCAATGCCAAGAAGTGACAAAACGCATGATTCTGTCGACCATCGCGAAACTATTCGATCCTCTCGGATGGCTGGCTCCAATAATTATAGTAGGGAAGATGTTGATGGAAAATGTCTAGTTAGAGGAAACAGGTTGGGATGAACAAATGTCTTTGACCACATTAGAGTGTTGACATAAATTCTCCACGGAGTATTCTGCAATTGACAACATCCGTATCCCACGATGGGTTAAGTTCTCTCCATCTTACAAAGTGGAACTCCACGGGTTTTGTGACGCCTCGGAAAAGGCCTACGCGGCAGCCATTTATATGCGCGTGGAAGAAGGCGAGGAGGTCCACCTAAATCTGCTGTTAGCCAAGACTCGAGTAGCTCCAGTAAAAAATATATCTCTTCCGCGCTTGGAATTGTGTGGAGCAGTACTCTTGGCCGAAATGATGGAATCAGTCGTCACTAACCTCGATCGTGTCCCACAGGGTTACCAAAATCATCGACAATGTGGGAAAGCATCACTGATATCACGTGGACTCATCCTCGAATCCAGCCGATTTAGCCAGCCATGGAGTAACAGCTCTGGATTTAAGTGACATTTCTTTGTGGTGGCAGGGCCCTTCTTGGCTGCAAGAAGGCAAGTGAGAATGGCCAAAAAAAGAGTCGGTCTTCCAAACCGACGAAGAGGGAAAGCGCGTGCTCTCCTATGCAACGAAGTCGTTGAAGTGTCGGATATACTTCAACGCTTCTCTTCGGTTCCAAGGGCTTTACGGGTTCTATCGAACCTCTTTCGTTTCATCCAAAGGACCCGCCCCACTTAGAAATAAATGTTCCAAGCAGCTTCTGTATCAATCCCTCCGGAGGAAATAAAGGGTACAATACAGCGAATAATTAATTGCCCTATTGTTCTTGCCAGCAACAACATTTTTCAGCGGGGGTTTCGAAGTTAAAATCTGGACTTGCGATAAGCGCTAAAAACGAAGTTCTAACCTTAAATCCGTTTATCGACTCAAGCGGAGTTCGAAGTATCGGAGGTCGTCTCGGAGCATCGCGAGACCTCAGTTACAAAGAACCGCACCCAGTCCTTCTGCCGTATAACTGTCATTACTCACGCTTGTTAGTGAAGTTTATCCATGAAATATCACTTCACGGAGAATATCAGTTAATGTTGAGACTTATTCGAGCACAATTTTGGATCCCTCGGATCAAAGTTATGATCAAGTCAGTCATTCACAATTGCAAGGTATGCACTATATACAAAAAGCAAGCGCAATCTCAAATTATTGCTTCCCTACCTTCAGAACGCACGACTTTCTCTAGGGCCTTCGCAACCACCGGCGTTTTAGGCTAAACATAATTGCGATATATAAAAGGGGCGCGTGGTACCCCTCATACAAATGGAATCTTTGGCACCTTCCCTACAAATTGGATTTTTAAAAACTGTGGCTGCCGTACAAGAAAAAAAAATAAATAAATGTAAGGCGCGATAACCTCCGAAGAGGTTTTACCTTCTCTTCCAATTGGCGTCGTGCTCCTTTTAATTTATCCTACAAATTGGCTGAACGGAACCTACTTGTTTTATACCGACTCCGAACGGCATCTGCAAGGCAGATGAGTTTTCACTGAGAGCTTTTCATGGCAGAAATACACTCGGAGTGCTTGCCAAACACTGCCGAGAGGCGACCCCGCTTAGAAATTTGTTCATCTAATTGATAAATTTTGTTTCCAAAATTTTCGCTGTTGCTTTGCCCGAGGGCGTGGCAGGCGAAGCACGCTGTCATCACACCACGGCGGCTGCTTTACAAACTTAGGGTATTTTAACACCTAAAGTTTGATTGCATTGTTGAGTTTGGCTGTTATTCCTTTTGGACGTTTAGTAATCTACGGCCGTTAAAAAAATTTGTTAGCTTGAGTCTATCCAGATCTTATATAAAAATTTAATTATGTGTGTGTGTTCCCTATGGAAGCGAATTTCTCACACTTCAATCATCACCAAATTTTGGCTTTAGGTTCCTTCGATCAAGACAAAGGTTTTTCATATTTCAGAATTAAGAATTTTAAATAAATTTTTTTTTTGGCTATGCGAACGCGCAATTTTAGCTCCCAAAAATGATCATGTTAACAATCCATGATCGCATTCAAATCCAAACCCCTGGTGAAGTGACGCAATATAAATCGATCGACACAGCTACAGATGAAGATCAAATTGTGAATGATCTAATTAAATTTCTAAACGCTTTAGATCCACCTGGAATGCCTGCGCATATATTAACTTTGAAAATTTGCTCACCAATCATGCGTCTTCGGAATTTAGACCCACCAAAATTGTGCAATGGAACCAGACTTTGCTTTTCCCAAACCAAAAATATTGTGTACCCACTTGCATTGCAATAAGATACAATAATAAAATGTTTTAAACGAAAATTTCACCAAATATGCGTACAAAATTCAATTTACACAAAAATAAACTAAATTATCAACAAGCAAAACAGAAAAAATAACGCAACATTCATTCGATCTCGGGCGTTTCAACGTACGCCGGGTAAAGATAGTACATAATTGATTTAACTATATTGGAACGATTTTTCGTCATCCCTTGTCAAATAAATAAAAAGAAGTTACCTGCAATTAATTACTGCCGCGGGGCGACCCTACTTAGAAAAATGTTCTTCTAATTGAAAAAAAATTGTTTCTAAAATTTTGATGTTGCTTTGCTGGGCTTGAACCTAGGATCTTCGGTATGGTAGACGGATCACCCTGCCATCACACCACGGCGACCGACAAGAAGCAGAATAATAAGATTTTATACACTTTTGTAAGATCATTAATTGGAAATACACTGTGAAATTTCTGAGTTTAAAAAATTTTTTTGGTAAATTTTTTATATCTCCTGGAAAAATGTTAGAAAGATGAAAATATGGTACGAAGTGTCGAATCTTATAAGGAACATAACTGTGTTTTTATTGTAACGAAGCTTTTCCGTGGCCCGTTGCTTCTTTAATAATTGCTGGGGTATACTCGCCGTGTCCGGGGTTCGTTTACAATAAATTTGTATTTAAGGGGCACCTTGCAAATCGATTTAATATAATACTTCACTTTATTGATTGATTGCTTAAATACTATAATATAAAAGAAAACGTGTTTGTATACTTCATTTGCAAATTCACTTAGATTATCTTGCGGTATCCTCGACTGTGGTGGCGGGCCTTAACGGGCCGCCCGTATTCCATTAGACGGACCCCGTTAGTATGTGGCGTCTGTGCCCTGTCGCGCCTTGTGGCGGCGTCTCTCTCTGTTGCGGTGCTCTGCCACGCCTTGCGTCGGCGTCTACTTGTATTGCCGGGCGATGCTCTCCCACGCCTTTTGCCGGCGCCTCTCTCGACTGCGGTGCTCTGTCTCGCCTAGCGCCTGCGTCTCTTCCTGCTGCGGTCTTCCGTGGCGCCTTGCGTCGGCGTTTTCCTGGCGTCTCGGTGGCGTTGGGGCGGTCGCGCCGCTGGATCCTTCAGCTAAAAAGCGTAAAGTAGCTGCTAGTTGCAGCACTGGCAGAACTTTCGAGCGAGTTAAGCGTCCTTCAATGGAGTCCAATACCATTCGGAAAGCCTCTATATTTATGCGATCGTATGCAATGTAACTGCAAATACACTATAAATATTTAGAAACCCACATTACGAAATATTTTTAATTACGCTGTCTCTGGCAACTCAAATGGATTGCTGCGATCTTTCAAAATTTTCCTTTTGATCTTCTCGCAACTTTCTTCTCCCAATAACATAAATGCTACAACTGCTGATGCCATTTTGATGTCAATAAATTTGTTTGTTTCTGTTTAGATGCACAAAACAATTATTTTATAAAATTTTGCCAAAAAATTTAACACCAAATTGCCGGTGCACCGATAACACTGCAAAACAGCTGATTCGAATATCGCTTTTATTTATATTCGAAAAAAGCAAAATCAATACGGTTTTATGACGCCAATTTAAATCAATATAGGTTTGTAATCCCGACAAAATGCAAAACGGATTTGGATTCCATGACAGCTCTGATTTAGATCCTTCGAGAGCATTGAGGTCAGTTGCATAGAGGGGTATGGCGCCTGGTCCTGCCGGGAATATTGTCCTAGGCGTTTCCCTCTCCAGTGGAGCTGTGTCCTCATCCGAGGGGAGCTCGATGATTGCCGACTGTTCTTCCGGTGGAGCTGTGTCCTCATCCGAGGAGAGCTCGATGATTGCCGACTGTTGTTGTTCCGGTGGAGCTGTGTCCTCATCCGAGGAGAGCTCGATGATTACCGGCAACTGTTGTTGTTCCGGTGGAGCTGTGTCCTCTCCCGAGGAGAGCTCGATGATTGCCGGCAACTGCCCTGCCTCCACGTCTATCCTATTTAGAGTGGCTGTTGGTGGTGATGTTCTGGTCCTATTGTGGGCCTTGGCCGCGGCTTCCTTCCATTTCGACATGCGCGTGGTGCGTACTGTAAGTTCGGTTGCACGTCTAACTGCTTGCGCTGCGCATCTAACGTTGGTGCCGGCATAAGTTGCGGCTGCGGCTGATTCAGTGTTCGTGGTGTTGGCGTCGGCACCTTCAGTGTTTGCCGGGGTAGTAGCGCATTCGACGTCAGCGTACGTGTTTGCGCGTGTAATTGCACGCCTGTTATTGGCGTCGGCGCTGGTAGTGTGAGACATTGTAGTAGTGTGTGCGACGTCAGTGTACGTGTGTGCGGGTGTAATTCCACGCATGTTGTTGACGTCGGCGCGGGTAGTGTTTGATGGTGTAGTAGTGCGTGCGACGTCAGCGTACGTGTTTGCGCGCGTAGTTGCGCGCTTGTTGTGGACGTGGACTGTGCGACGTCCACGCTCAGAGGCGCCTTTTGCGTTTTCTCTTTGCAAAAATCATAACTTTTGAATCAATGAAGATATTTTAAAAATTGTAAATGCAAATGAAAGCTAATTATTTAAAGTTTTATTGTGTGAAAGCTCAGAATGTCGGAGATACAGGGTTCTGCAAAAAAATTCGTCAAAGTCGAAAATTTTTAGAAAAATGCAAAAACAAAATGTTTTTAGTAAAAAATAAAAAAATAAAATGAGATTAGTCTTATAATGACGTATTTAAGCATTAAATAAGATAAACTAATGATTTTTATAAGATAGCGTGGCACTGCCCTCTTATGATAAAAAGTTGTATCTAAGTAGTCACGTAATCAATAACTACCAAAATCGGTGGACGTATTATTTCTTTTAAATGGCAATACTCTTATAAAACTTAAATGTCCGTTTTTGGTGCCACAATAACAAGATACTTCGAAATTCATTGTAAAATTTTACGTTTTTTTTTTTTAATTTACAAGCCAAATATGTATTCTATTAAAACCTAAAATTTTGATAAGAATTAATAGCCTTTATATTATATAATATATTTTTAAATTTTTGAGCTGAAGGCCAATTTAAATAAAAACACAACTTTTTGTATTATAGTTGTATAATTTATTCTTGTCGATATTTCGGCTTTATTCTAAAGCCATCTTCGGGACTAGGGGTATAAAAAAACAAACCATTAGAACGTATTCATCACAATGTTTACGTATATACATATAATAAGCGACTTACTCATATAAATATGTTCGATCGACTAAATTAGCAACGGCCAAAAATCTGTGTTGAAGGTACAAAAAGCGAAAGCATGAAAAATAAACAAATGTACAGAATACCGCAAATGTAAACAAATTTTCAAGAACAGTAAGTATAAACAAAAATTTTACAATAATAAAATACATGTAACAATAAGACATAACTTAGTATGTATATCAACCCCCTTTTGCTTAGTTGTTGTCTTGAAGTATGCTGTATGCTGAATATTCTTATTTAAGTGAGCGCGGTGTATGTTGTTGTTGTTTCAAAATCAAATTGCGATAAGCACTCGCACAGTGGGCAGTGTCCATTTTAAAATTAATTCGTTTTTCACTAGGAGTGTTCAATATATGTAGCATTTCTAAGGTATAGCGTTTTTGGCAATGTTTTTACTTCTCCAATATATTTACGTTCTCAAAATCAGGGTGATGTCCTGTATCTTTGCAGTGGGCAGATAGGGCCGTCTTATTTCCTGAAAAACTGTTCCTTAATTTTATGTTTGACCTGTGATCGGAAATCCTTGTCATGATCTTAAGTTTTGTTGTCCCCACATATACCTTCTCGCATACGCGGGACCCGTCGCCGTTGCATGGGATTCGATAAACTACGTCAGATTTCTCGAACTTGGGGATCTTATCCTTTATGTTATTAAAAACTTGCCTTAGTGTATTTTTGTACGTGAACGCTAGATTATAGTTATCCTTGTCGTATAGATTGGAGCTGCTTATCCTCTCCGATAATCCTGGAACATATTCCATTGTCAAATACTTTTGTTGGCCGCGTCCGTTCTTTTTTCTTCATTATTTTTCGTGGTATGAAATTTGTGGCGGCCACCGTGGTGTGATGGGTAGCGTGCTCCGCCTATCACACCGTATGCCCTGGGTTCAACTCCCGGGCAAAGCAACATCAAAATTTTAGAAATAAGATTTTTCAATTAGAAGAAAATTTTTCTAAGCGGGGTCGCCCCTCGGCAGTGTTTGGCAAGCACTCCGGGTGTATTTCTGCCATGAAAAAGCTCTCAGTGAAAACTCATCTGCTTTGCAGATGCCGTTCGTAGTCGGCATAAAACATGTAGGTCCCGTCCGGCCAATTTGTAGGGAAAATCAAGAGGAGCACGACGCAAATTGGAAGAGAAGCTCGGCCTTAGATCTCTTCGGAGGTTATCGCGCCTTACATTTATTTTTTATTTATGAAATTTGTGAATAAGTCTATTTGTTAACTCTTTTGGAAAGTCGTTCTGTTCCAGGGTTACTTTAATTATTTTAATATTTTTCTCGTGGAAAACCTCATCACTGATTTTGAGAACCCTTCTAATAAAATTTTTCGCCGTGTTTATTATTGTCCTTCTTTCATGCTTGGAGTTGTAGCTTATCAGCCTTCCAGAAGACGTTGGTTTCTGATACCAATCAATAAGTAACTTATTATTCTTTCTGACTATTAACGTATCGAGGTAGGGGAGTTGACCATCCCTTTCTATTTCTACTGTAAATTGTATGTTCTTGTGGTACGTATTAAGCATGTGGAGCATATTTTGAATGTGTTCTTTTTTGACAACAGCAAAGATGTCGTCCACATATTTTGTTAGCAGCCTTGTTTTTTCTTTGGACTCTAGCTCAAATTTTGTCAGTAGCTCTTCCATAACTATATCCGCTATAACTGGCGAGGCTGGTGACCCCATAGGCATTCCTGACCGTTGCTCATATACTTTGTCATTATATTTAAAATATCTGTTTTCTTTTATGCAAAATTTAACTACTGTTAAGAAAAGCTCTTTGTTCATCAACGTATATTCTTTGATATCATTCCACCTCGAGGCTATGATTTCAATCGCCAAATCAACAGGAATACTGGGGAATAACGAAACCACGTCAAATGACACCAAACTCTCATCGTCATAAATGTATGTGTCTTTGACCTTGCGTTTGAATTCTTTGGCATTTTCAACGTTGTATGTAGACGATTTCTTTATATTTTTGAGAACTCGGACAACATATCTGCATAAATTATAGGATGGGGCATCTATAGACGAACAAATCGGACGAATGGGTATGCCTTCCTTGTGGATTTTTGGCAAACCGTAAATTCTGGGTGTGATAGCGATTTTACACGTTTCGTTTTCATCAATGCATCCATAATTGAACATCTTAAGTACCAATTCGTTGTTCTTGTCCTGTAATTTCTTCGTCGGGTCTCGTTTTAGAACTCGATAAGCGGAAATGTTATTTAATATATCCTGCATTTTTCTTGAGTATTCTGTCCTGTCCATCACTACAGTGGTGTTACCTTTATCAGCACTGAGTACTAAAATTTGTTTGTTATTTTTCAGAAATGATTTCGCGGAATGGAGTGTGTGGCATGTAAACTTATCTCGCAATGAGGTTGTATTTTTGCTTAAATTATCACCTATCAGATCCGTTAGATTATTTCTTTCAATTTCTTGCCTCTCTTTATCTTTTACTGTTTGTATCGCATTTTCTCCATCCGCTATAACTTGAAATTGACGTGTAAAATCGCTATCACACCCAGAATTTACGGTTTGCTAAAAATCCACAAGGAAGGCATACCCCTTCGTCCGATTTGTTCGTCTATAGATGCCCCATCCTATAATTTATGCAGTTATGTTGTCCGAGTTCTCAAAAATATAAAGAAATCGTCTACATACAACGTTGAAAATGCCAAAGAATTCAAAGGCAAGGTCAAAGACACATACATTTATGACGATGAGAGTTTGGTGTCATTTTACGTGGTTTCGTTATTCCCCAGTATTCCTGTTGATTTGGCGATTGAAATCATAGCCTCGAGGTGGAATGATATCAAAGAATATACGTTGATGAACAAAGAGCTTTTCTTAACAGTAGTTAAATTTTGCATAAAAGAAAACAGATATTTTAAATATAATAACAAAGTATATGAGCAACGGTCAGGAATGCCTATGGGGTCACCAGCCTCGCCAGTTATAGCGGATATAGTTATGGAAGAGCTACTGACAAAATTTGAGCTAGAGTCCAAAGAAAAAACAAGGCTGCTAACAAAATATGTGGACGACATCTTTGCTGTTGTCAAAAAAGAACACATTCAAAATATGCTCCACTTGCTTAATACGTACCATAAGAACATACAATTTACAGTAGAAATAGAAAGGGATGGTCAACTCCCCTACCTCGATACGTTAATAGTCAGAAAGAATAATAAGTTACTTATTGATTGGTATCAGAAACCAACGTCTTCTGGAAGGCTGATAAGCTACAAATCCAAGCATGAAAGAAGGACAATAATAAACACGGCGAAAAATTTTATTAGAAGGGTTCTCACAATCAGTGATGAGGTTTTCCACGAGAAAAATATTAAAATAATTAAAGTAACCCTGGAACAGAACGACTTTCCCAAAGAGTTAACAAATAGACTTATTCACAATTTTCATACCACGAAAAATAATGAAGAAAAAAGAACGGACGCGGCCAACAAAAAGTATTTGACAATGGAATATGTTCCAGGATTATCGGAGAGGATAAGCAGCTCCAATCTATACGGCAAGGATAGCTATAATCTAGCGTTCACGTACAAAAATACACTAAGGCAAGTTTTTAATAACATAAAGGATAAGATCCTCAAGTTCGAGAAATCTGACGTAGTTTATCGAATCCCATGCAACGGCGACGGGTCCAGCGTATGCGAGAAGGTATATGTGGGGACAACAAAACTCAAGATCATGACAAGGATTTCCGGTCACAGGTCAAACATAAAATTAAGGAACAGTTTTTCAGGAAATAAGACGGCCCTATCTGCCCACTGCAAAGATACAGGACATCACCCTGATTTTGAGAACGTAAATATATTGGAGAAGGAAAAACATTACCAAAACGCTATACCTTAGAAATGCTACATATATTGAACACTCCTAGGGAAAAACGAATTAATTTTAAAATGGACACTGCCCACTGTGCGAGTGCTTATCGCAATTTGATTTTGAAACAACAACAACATACACCGCGCTCACTTAAATAAGAATATTCAGCATCCAGCATACTTCAAGACAACAACTAAGCAAAAGGGGGTTGATATACATACTAAGTTATGTCTTATTGTTACATGTATTTTATTATTGTAAAATTTTTGTTTATACTTACTGTTCTTGAAAATTTGTTTACATTTGCGGTATTCTGTACATTTGTTTATTTTTCATGCTTTCGCTTTTTGTACCTTCAACACAGATTTTTGGCCATTGCTAATTTAGTCGATCGAACATATTTATATGAGTAAGTCGCTTATTATATGTATATACGTAAAACTTATGATGAATACGTTCTAATGGTTTTTTATACCCCTAGTCCCGAAGACGGCTTTAGAATAAAGCCGAAATATCGACAAGAATAAATTATACAACTATAATACAAAAAGTTGTTTTTTTTATTTAAATTGGCCTTCAGCTCAAAAATTTAAAAATATATTAATTAAAACCTTAAAGTTATTGAAAGTGGTTCAATGAAATATTATTTGAGCTAAAGATTAAACAGCCAACGAATTTTGGAAAAGGTGAGTGGCACTGCCCATTTATGCTAAAAAGTTTGATCTTAGTAACCGCTTTACCAATTTGTACCAAACTCGATATACGTATTGATTTCTATAAAAATTTAATTCTAGTTTGTAGGCGAAATGCCTAAACTTTAAAATAAATTTGATAAACTTTAGAGAAATGCAATAACGAAAGGTATATATTTATAAATTACTAAATTAATTAATTCTTTTAGCTAATTATTTAAAGTTTTATTGTGTGAAAGCTCAGAATGTCGGAGATACAGGGTGCTGCAAAAAAATTCGTCAAAGTAGAAAATTTTTAGAAAAATGCAAAAACAAAATGTTTTTAGTAAAAAAATAAAAAAATAAAATGAGATTAGTCTTATAATGACGTATTTAAGCATTAAATAAGATAAACTAATGATTTTTATAAGATAGCGTGGCACTGCCCTCTTATGATAAAAAGTTGTATCTAAGTAGTCACGTAATCAATAACTACCAAAATCGGTGGACGTATTATTTCTTTTAAATGGCAATACTCTTATAAAACTTAAATGTCCGTTTTTGGTGCCACAATGACAAGGTACTTCGAAATTCATCGTAAAATTTTACGTTTTTTTTTTTTTAATTTACAAGCCAAATATGTATTCTATTAAAACCTAAAATTTTGATAAGAATTAATAGCCTTTATATTATATAATATATTTTTAAATTTTTGAGCTGAAGGCCAATTTAAATAAAAACACAACTTTTTGTATTATAGTTGTATAATTTATTCTTGTCGATATTTCGGCTTTATTTTAAAGCCATCTTCGGGACTAGGGGTATAAAAAAACAAACCATTAGAACGTATTCATCATAATGTTTACGTATATACATATAATAAGCGACTTACTCATATAAATATGTTCGATCGACTAATTAGCAATGGCTAAAAATCTGTGTTGAAGGTACAAAAAGCGAAAGCATGAAAAATAAACAAATGTACAGAATACCGCAAATGTAAACAAATTTTCAAGAACAGTAAGTATAAACAAAAATTTTACAATAATAAAATACATGTAACAATAAGACATAACTTAGTATGTATATCAACCCCCTTTTGCTTAGTTGTTGTCTTGAAGCATGCTGTATGCTGAATATTCTTATTTAAGTGAGCGCGGTGTATGTTGTTGTTGTTTCAAAATCAAATTGCGATAAGCACTCGCACAGTGGGCAGTGTCCATTTTAAAATTAATTCGTTTTTCACTAGGAGTGTTCAATATATGTAGCATTTCTAAGGTATAGCGTTTTTGGCAATGTTTTTCCTTCTCCAATATATTTACGTTCTCAAAATCAGGGTGATGTCCTGTATCTTTGCAGTGGGCAGATAGGGCCGTCTTATTTCCTGAAAAACTGTTCCTTAATTTTATGTTTGACCTGTGATCGGAAATCCTTGTCATGATCTTGAGTTTTGTTGTCCCCACATATACCTTCTCGCATACGCGGGACCCGTCGCCGTTGCATGGGATTCGATAAACTACGTCAGATTTCTCGAACTTGGGGATCTTTTCCTTTATGTTATTAAAAACTTGCCTTAGTGTATTTTTGTACGTGAACGCTAGATTATAGCTATCCTTGTCGTATAGATTGGAGCTGCTTATCCTCTCCGATAATCCTGGAACATATTCCATTGTCAAATACTTTTTGTTGGCCGCGTCCGTTCTTTTTTCTTCATTATTTTTCGTGGTATGAAATTTGTGAATAAGTCTATTTGTTAACTCTTTTGGAAAGTCGTTCTGTTCCAGGGTTACTTTAATTATTTTAATATTTTTCTCGTGGAAAACCTCATCACTGATTGTGAGAACCCTTCTAATAAAATTTTTCGCCGTGTTTATTATTGTCCTCCTTTCATGCTTGGAGTTGTAGCTTATCAGCCTTCCAGAAGACGTTGGTTTCTGATACCAATCAATAAGTAACTTATTATTCTTTCTGACTATTAACGTATCGAGGTAGGGGAGTTGACCATCCCTTTCTATTTCTACTGTAAATTGTATGTTCTTGTGGTACGTATTAAGCATGTGGAGCATATTTTGAATGTGTTCTTTTTTGACAACAGCAAAGATGTCGTCCACATATTTTGTTAGCAGCCTTGTTTTTTCTTTGGACTCTTGCTCAAATTTTGTCAGTAGCTCTTCCATAACTATATCCGCTATAACTGGCGAGGCTGGTGACCCCATAGGCATTCCTGACCGTTGCTCATATACTTTGTCATTATTTAAAATATCTGTTTTCTTTTATGCAAAATTTAACTACTGTTAAGAAAAGCTCTTTGTTCATCAACGTATATTCTTTGATATCATTCCACCTCGAGGCTATGATTTCAATCGCCAAATCAACAGGAATACTGGGGAATAACGAAACCACGTCAAATGACACCAAACTCTCATCGTCATAAATGTATGTGTCTTTGACCTTGCGTTTGAATTCTTTGGCATTTTCAACGTTGTATGTAGACGATTTCTTTATATTTTTGAGAACTCGGACAACATATCTGCATAAATTATAGGATGGGGCATCTATAGACGAACAAATCGGACGAATGTGTATGCCTTCCTTGTGGATTTTTGGCAAACCGTAAATTCTGGGTGTGATAGCGATTTTACACGTTTCTTTTTCATCAATGCATCCATAATTGAACATCTTAAGTACCAATTCGTTGTTCTTGTCCTGTAATTTGTTCGTCGGGTCTCGTTTTAGAACTCGATAAGCGGAAATGTTATTTAATATATCCTGCATTTTTCTTGAGTATTCTGTCCTGTCCATCACTACAGTGGTGTTACCTTTATCAGCTCTGAGTACTAAAATTTGTTTGTTATTTTTCAGAAATGATTTCGCGGAATGGAGTGTGTGGCATGTAAACTTATCTCGCAATGAGGTTGTATTTTTGCTTAAATTATCACCTATCAGATCCGTTAGATTATTTCTTTCAATTTCTTGCCTCTCTTTATCTTTTACTGTTTGTATCGCATTTTCTCCATCCGCTATAACTTGAAATTGACGTGTAAAATCGCTATCACACCCAGAATTTACGGTTTGCTAAAAATCCACAAGGAAGGCATACCCCTTCGTCCGATTTGTTCGTCTATAGATGCCCCATCCTATAATTTATGCAGTTATGTTGTCCGAGTTCTCAAAAATATAAAGAAATCGTCTACATACAACGTTGAAAATGCCAAAGAATTCAAAGGCAAGGTCAAAGACACATACATTTATGACGATGAGAGTTTGGTGTCATTTGACGTGGTTTCGTTATTCCCCAGTATTCCTGTTGATTTGGTGATTGAAATCATAGCCTCGAGGTGGAATGATATCAAAGAATATACGTTGATGAACAAAGAGCTTTTCTTAACAGTAGTTAAATTTTGCATAAAAGAAAACAGATAGTTTAAATATAATGACAAAGTATATGAGCAACGGTCAGGAATGCCTATGGGGTCACCAGCCTCGCCAGTTATAGCGGATATAGTTATGGAAGAGCTACTGACAAAATTTGAGCTAGAGTCCAAAGAAAAAACAAGGCTGCTAACAAAATATGTGGACGACATCTTTGCTGTTGTCAAAAAAGAACACATTCAAAATATGCTCCACATGCTTAATACGTACCATAAGAACATACAATTTACAGTAGAAATAGAAAGAGATGGTCAACTCCCCTACCTCGATACGTTAATAGTCAGAAAGAATAATAAGTTACTTATTGATTGGTATCAGAAACCAACGTCTTCTGGAAGGCTGATAAGCTACAAATCCAAGCATGAAAGAAGGACAATAATAAACACGGCGAAAAATTTTATTAGAAGGGTTTTCACAATCAGTGATGAGGTTTTCCACGAGAAAAATATTAAAATAATTAAAGTAACCCTGGAACAGAACGACTTTCCCAAAGAGTTAACAAATAGACTTATTCACAATTTTCATACCACGAAAAATAATGAAGAAAAAAGAACGGACGCGGCCAACAAAAAGTATTTGACAATGGAATATGTTCCAGGATTATCGGAACAACATACACCGCGCTCACTTAAATAAGAATATTCAGCATCCAGCATACTTCAAGACAACAACTAAGCAAAAGGGGGTTGTTATACATACTAAGTTATGTCTTATTGTTACATGTATTTGATTAATGTAAAATTTTTGTTTATACTTACTGTTCTTGAAAATTTGTTTACATTTGCGGTATTCTGTACATTTGTTTATTTTTCATGCTTTCGCTTGTTGTACCTTCAACACAGATTTTTGGCCATTGCTAATTTAGTCGATCGAACATATTTATATGAGTAAGTCGCTTATTATGTGTATATACGTAAAACTTATGATGAATACGTTCTAATGGTTTTTTATACCCCTAGTCCCGAAGACGGCTTTAGAATAAAGCCGAAATATCGACAAGAATAAATTATACAACTATAATACAAAAAGTTGTGTTTTTATTTAAATTGGCCTTCAGCTCAAAAATTTAAAAATATATTAATTAAAACCTTAAAGTTATTGAAAGTGGTTCAATGAAATATTATTTGAGCTAAAGATTAAACAGCCAACGAATTTTGGAAAAGGTGAGTGGCACTGCCCATTTATGCTAAAAAGTTTGATCTTAGTAACCGCCTTACCAATTTGTACCAAACTCGATATACGTATTGATTTCTATAAAAATTTAATTCTAGTTTGTAGGCGAAATGCCTAAACTTTAAAATAAATTTGATAAACTTTAGAGAAATGCAATAACGAAAAGTATATATTTAAAAATTACTAAATTAATTAATTCTTTTATTTTAAATAAAAAATTAACTTGTACATAGATATCTTATTTTTCAATAAAGTAACAAAATTGATTAGTAAATCTCTTTTTCATTGTTGTGATAAGAAGTGAGAAACTTATTTTATCTTAAAATAGCCATCGTCATTGGAACATATATCTAACAAAGCAACCATTTCTGAGCTATACGCATCTGTAAGATCTTTTTGTGTTCTTACATACCTCATAGATGATATGACTGGATCAGAAGAGATAGCTAACATGTTGAAAAGGTCTTCGTTTTGTCTAACTCGTGACAGTTTCAAAAAAAATTCCATACATCTTATCCTAGCATGCAAAGGAGATATTCCATACTCATAATTTAGTTCGTAAGTTATTGAATCATCAAGATTTTCAAAGTCTTTTTGGCTCTTCTTACAAATTGGACATTTCATTGTAGATGTCGTATTTGTTATTAAGTTCAAAACTTTTTCATCGAACATTGTTAGAAGAAAATCATGCTTTATTGTAATGACATTCCCCTCTTCAATTTCAATTATTTTTGGTTCTAATTTGGAAATTTGATTTTTTATATCACTCACTGTAGCTTTTATGAGTTCCGAAGACTCCTTCTCGTATTTAAATAATATCGAGCGGCACAATATAGTTGATGACAGACGTGGATTTTTCCAATATTATGAAGCTTCATCTTTTAGTCGTAATGGAACAATAGAAGCAATAAACATATTACTATCTGTAATTGTTTCATCGTCTACATTTATTCTTTGTTTATATGCGCTTTGTCCTGATGATCCATCACAGCCCCACTTAGTTATCAATGCTAACCCCTTTGGCAGTGATTTCAACTTTTCTTCAGTAAAACTTTGAAGGAGTCGTGTAGACGTATGATCCATTAGGTTTTGTAGCTCAATTTCAGCTGATTCTTCGGTTATTTTGGGACTTAGATGAACTGCTTCTTTCTTGGCTTGAGTAATTTTTTTGTATCCAGGTAAAATATCGGCATTACGTTGCAATAATGACTTACCTGTGAGTTAAGCTGGCTCGAGGTTAGGTGTAATAAAACACAAGAAGTTCTTGTATAACCGATATATTTCGATTACCTTCGGTAATCGTCCTCAGGGTGACTATTAACAATGAAAAACAATATGATTATTATAATCAAACAATATATCATAAATAGCAATAATTTTTTTAATTACATACATTTATTTCACTTTTTCACTGTCTGACGTGGAGTATTATACTGTTTATTTTTTGTCAACAAGTGTCTGTACGACTGTGCAGTATTATCAATATCTATTTTGTAGTTAATTCGTATGTTTGAAGGTGTGTTAAGGATATGTAACATTTCTAATGTGTACCTCTTCTTCCATTTCTCTTCTTTCTCAATAACTGAAGCGTCGTCGAAGTTCGGACTGTGATAACTGCTGGCACAGTGGGCCATGAGAGCTGTTTTATGGTTGTTAGTAGAATAACATTGTTTGTAATCAGATTTGTGTTGTGACAGTCGAGTTTTTAATTTTGCTTTGGTTGTGCCCACATAAATCTTATTGCACGATTCTTTATCATTACCTTTGCAAGAAAATTTATATACAACATCGCTTTTTTCGGTGTTTGGTATTTTTGATTTTGTTTTATTGAAAATATGTTTTAGAGTGTTTATTGGTTTATGGGCAATTTTTGTTTCTTCGCTATTACAGCAATCTGATTTGGCAAGTCGCTCTGATAAACCAGGTACGTAAATAACAGATTTAAATGTTTTTGGGGTTTTTGGTATAATATCTCGGTTTGTTGATCCCGTTCTTCTTATTAAACTTTTTACAATATTCTCTGGAAAATCATTATCTCTTAATAGTAATTTAATTTCTTCTATAGTTTCTTTGTGGTAAGTGTCGTCCGATATTTGTAGAATTCGTCTTATACAGCCCGTTGCTGTATTGATAATCATCGTCTTTGGGTGTTTGGAGTTAAAATTGATGATGCGTCCTGATGATATTGATTTCTTATACCCCTTCAATTTAATTTTATTTTGTATTAGCTTTTCAATGGTATTTTCCAACAACTTTTCCATTAATATGTCTGCTATGATAGGTGAGGTCGGTGATCCCATTGGTAATCCTTGGAGTTGAGTATATATCTTGTCATTAAATTTAAAATATCTATTTTCCTCAAAGCAGAACTTTACTATTTCCATAAACATTTTTCTAGGTATTTTAGTGTACTCTTCTATTATTGTCCATTTATCTCTTATTACGTCAAGTGCAAGTTGTGTGGGTATGCTAGGGAACAGAACATATTAATGGAAAAGTTGTTGGAAAATAGCATTGAAAAGCTAATACAAAAGCCAAGATCTGTAGCAAAATATGTTGATGACATTTTTGCTATAGTAAAAGAAACCGAGGTAAAAAACACACTTGACGTATTAAACTCCTTTGATCGACATATAAAATTTACTACGGAATTCGAAGAAGATGGAAAATTACCCTACCTGGACTCACTTGTAATAAGAGAAGGCAATAAAATTAAATTGAAGTGGTATAAGAAATCAATATCATCAGGACGCATCATCAATTTTAACTCCAAACACCGAAAGACGATGATTATCAATACAGCAACGGGCTGTATAAAACGAATGCTACAAATATCGGACGACACTTACCACAAAGAAACTATAGAAGAAATTAAATTACTATTAAGAGATAATGATTTTCCAGAGAATATTGTAAAAAGCTTAATAAGAAGAACGGGATCAACAAACCGAGATATTATACCAAAAATCCCAAAAACATTTAAATCTGTTATTTACGTACCTGGTTTATCAGAGCGACTTGCCAAATCAGATTGCTGTAATAGCGAAGAAACAAAAATTGCCCATAAACCAATAACCACTCTAAAACATATTTTCAATAAAACAAAATCAAAAATACCAAACACCGAAAAAAGCGATGTTGTATATAAAATTCCTTGCAAAGGTAATGATAAAGAATCGTGCAATAAGATTTATGTGGGCACAACCAAAGAAAAATTAAAAACTCGACTGTCACAACACAAATCTGATTACAAACAATGTATTTCTACTAACAACCATAAAACAGCTCTCATGGCCAGCAGTTATCACAGTCCGAACGTCGACGACGCTTCAGTTATTGAGAAAGAAGAGAAATGGAAGAAGAGGTACACATTAGAAATGTTACATATCGTTAACACACCTTCAAACATACGAATTAACTACAAAATAGATATTGATAATACTGCACAGTCGTACAGACATTTGTTGACAAAAAATAAACAGTATAATACTCCACGTCAGACAGTGAAAAAGTGAAATAAATGTATGTAATTAAAAAAATTATTGTTATTTATGATATATTGTTTGATTATAATTTTCATGTTGTTTTTTATTGTTAATAGTTACCCTGAGGACGATTACCGAAGGTAATCGAAATATATCGGTTATACAAGAACTTCTTGTGTTTTATTACACCTGACCTCGAGCCAGCTTAACTCACAGATACATTATTAAAGGTCACTAAATTAACTTAAAATAATGACTTACGCAATATAATATATTTTTTCTTCGTTAAACCGAGATCTATAAACAGCGCCAAAGCTTCTTCGGGAGTGTATTTCCTAGGTAGCGCATTTGGTGGTGTGAGAATGCTGTTTTTGATCCTCATCAGTCGCACTGGACTTGCTGCCGCAACTGCTTCTGTTATGTGAGACTTAACGTTTTCTTCGTCTTTTTTATATTTAATAGCCAGTGCTTCTGAAAGATGAGTCGTGGCCATAGCTTTTGTGGTATCAGACAGCTTCCTTTTCCTTGTGTAGGTAGAACACTCTTCTATGGGTTTTGTTGGTCTCCCTCTAGTTGGATTGGTTGACGTGCTAGGCGTTTCTTCGTCCAAAAAAGTTTTATCAGCTAGCCACTTTTCATGCTTACTTAGAAATTTTGAATTGGTACGATAGACGTCCTTCCATTTTCTTTCTATCATAATGTATTGTAAACCAACTTTTTCTTCCAAGCCTTCCTTTTCTTTAATGCTTGTTTCACTCGCTAATTCTCTCATAATAGCCTCAACGAAGTCCCGTCTTGACTTTGTAGATTTAAACACCGCAAATAGTTTCGAGTTTTCTAGATACATATTAGAATTGGCTTCGAGTGTATCTGACTAAATATTAAACTGTGAACTATATTTAAAAATACTATTCACTTTATTTAAGTAACCAGAATACTTAGTTCCTTAATCTCCAAAAGACGAATGATAATGTGCACTGTATGATGGATAGCTTTATATACCTACTCAAATTATTAAAATGAATTTCAGTTATACAATTCGTAACTAAAAAAAATGTATGTTGTTAACAAGTTCCAATAACAAAAACGACCTTACGGCCGTACTGAATTATATATACCTGCTCAGGCGCGTATTTATGCCCAAGGCTGTTTAACTTTATTCGATGTAAAAAGTGAAGTTGGAGCTGGACGCAGGTAGACTTTATGAATTTAGGTAACTGAATATTTCGCAAATAACTACCGTTAATTTGACGGAGCACATATTTTAACATTTTTTTTTTTTCATCAAAGTTTTAAAAAGGGCATAAAAATAGGCATTTCGAAAAACAGGTATATCCGGCAACTTTTTTTTGTTACAATCCTAAATTAAATTATCTTTAATTGCTATATAAGAAAACGACAACCGGCCGCCTTATTTACTCACAAAACCATTTTAAATACAACGAAAAAGAAGAAAAATTGCTAATTTTTCCCAATGTTGAAAATTGGTCAATTTTGAGCGGTTCTACCTGGTAAACTATAATTTTCTGTGAAAAAAGAGTTGTATATTCTTGATCCCTGGGAAATTCTCTATTGGAAACATGTAATAGATTTAGCGAACGCTTTCATGATTTTTTTAAAAAAGTTTTATCAACTAGCCACTTTTTATGCTTACTTAGAAATTTTGAATTGGTACGATAGACGTCCTTCCATTTTCTTTCTATCATAATGTATTGTAAACCAACTCTTTCTTCCAGGCCTTCCTTTTCTTTAATGCTTGCTTCACTCGCTAATTCTCTCATAATAGCCTCAACGAAGTCCCGTCTTGACTTTGTAGATTTAAACACCGCAAATAGTTTCGAGTTTTCTAGATACATATTAGAATTGGCTTCGAGTGTATCTGACTAAATATTAAACTGTGAACTATATTTAAAAATACTATTCACTTTATTTAAGTAACCAGAATACTTAGTTCCTTAATCTCCAAAAGACGAATGATAATGTGCACTGTATGATGGATAGCTTTATATACTTACTCAAATTATTAAAATGAATTTCAGGTATACAATTCGTAACTAAAAAAAATGTATGTTGTTAACAAGTTCCAATAACAAAAACGACCTTACGGCCGTACTGAATTATATATACCTGCTCAGGCGCGTATTTATGCCCAAGGCTGTTTAACTTTATTTGATGTAAAAAGTGAAGTTGCAGCTGGACGCAGGTAGACTTTATGAATTAAGGTAACTGAATATTTCGAAAATAACTACCGTTAATTTGACGGAGCACTTATTTTAACATTTTTTTTTTTTCATCAAAGCTTTAAAAAGGGCTTAAAAATAGGCATTTCGAAAAACAGGTATATCCGCCAACTTTTTTTGTTTCAATCCTAAATTAAATTATCTTTAATTGCTATATAAGAAAACGACAACCGGCCACCTTATTTACTCACAAAACCATTTCAAATACAACGAAAAAGAAGAAAAATTGCTAATTTTTCCCAATGTTGAAAATTGGTAAATTTTGAGCGGCTCTACCTGGTAAACTATAATTTTCTGTGAAAAAACAGTTGTATATTCTTGATCCCTGGGAAATTCTCTATTAGAAACATGTATTAGATTTAGCGAATGCTTTCATGATTTTTTTATTTTTGCCATGCTTTAACGGTAGAGGCGCCACTGTGCGTCGGCACTTGTAGCTCCTTCTACCAGTACGACCCTAGGACGTTTTGCTTCCTCCTCCTCGTAGCCCTGGTGCATATGCTTGACGCTGTTGGTCAGTTTAGCGTTGTAGTTCTCCATTGTAAATTGCTGATCATCGACCACAGCTCCGTGCTAATTGACTACTGTGCTGCTGTGTCGCTCCTTTTATGGCTGTTGTGTTTGGTGTTGTTAGCTCAGACGGTTGCGGTGCCATGATCACCGTGTTGCTGTTAAATGTTGCGACCGCTCGTTGTGTTGCTGAGACTTGTTAGTTGGCCGTGTTGCGACCGCTCGTTGTGTTGCTGAGACTTGTTGGTTTGTCGTGTTGCTAGGGCCTTTTGTGACCGCCTGTTGTGTTAATGTTGTGTTACTGGCTGTGATCCATATGGTGTGGGATAGTTTTGTGTGGGTCAAATTAATGAGGTTTTATTTGATCCTCACATTATTTTTGAAAAATTCCATTTTTTTAAACGGTTTTATTTAGCTTGACTTGACATGCCGGCCGGGAGGGCGAATTTTGTAATTACACTGAAAGAAATGGTGCTAGTAAGATCAACAAATCGGTTCTGTTGTTCTTGATTGACCGGAGATTCGGAAAAATTGATCGAATTACGGTTAATTCGATCGAGTTCTTGGCAAGCGAACAAATTAATTTAGTAATTTCAACAGAAGAGAAGTTGTCGCTTTTAAGTTAACAAAATTCTGTAAAATTGTAAGATTCCTAATCAATCTAACTGATTTTTTTGTTAACACGACTGATCTCACTGGTTATTTCAACAGCGATCAACAGTCAATAGGTGAGCAAATTTCAAAGAGAATTTTACGCTCACTGCGCTCTCTACTTTGTACTTACGATGATGGTGCCACTTTAAAAAAAAAAAACACCAAAATAAGAAAACCAACAAATCGAACAAACACACAAACTTTTTTTTTTTATTTTTGCCATGCTTTAACGGCAGAGGCGCCACTGTGCGTCGACACTTGTAGCTCCTTCTACCAGTACGACCCGAGGACGTTTTGCTTCCTCCTCCTCGTAGCTCTGGTGCATATGCTTGACGCTGTTGGTCAGTTTAGCGTTGTAGTTCTCCATTGTAAATTGCTGATCAGTAGATATTCGTAGCAAAAGAAAACGTTGTTGTCACCTCCGTGGTTTGCAATAGAATGGCCGGTGAATGACCCATACTTGATGTTAGCCGTGTTTTTTTTATACACGCGCAAACGTAAACGTATACGTAACGCCTATCGTCATTTAGATAATGCTTAGGAGACCCATATACCGGCAGTGGTTAAATAACTTCAGCTACAGCACAGGGTGTACCGAAAAGCGGAGACACAACCCTCTGATGGCCACAGGGTATAACATATAACTGAATCAGTTGCGATGAATTGTGGACACACATAGAAGACATAGAATTAGTGTAGAGGGTAAAACAAAAACGCATATTTCAGTTATATCTGAGTATAATGTGTATTGAAATTTAGTAGTACACATTTTATGCGCAGCAATTTCAGAGGTGTATTTAAAGTTTGGCGCTTAGCAGTTCATATAAAGTTTAAGCGTACAGACGTTTACGTGTAAAAATAACACGGCTTATTTTTAATAGTACATTTTTTCTTGTTTGTTTTTTTTTGCGATTTATTTTAATTTCTTGCGATGGTCTTTGCTGCATGATATACCTTTAGTTACGCAATGTTGACCGTTTTCTCCTTCCCGCCGTTAGTTTTTCGTACTTTGAGTATCACTGGTGATACATATCTTAGGATTTGGTAGGGTTCGTCATATTTGGGGGCAAATTTTCCCCGGCCGTGGAGAGATGGTGTTCGTTTGCGAGCACTAGTTCGCCGACTACGGGGGTCCATTTTCTCCGCCGTAGGTTGTAGTGCTGTGCTTCGTCTGCCGCCGACCGTTCCATGTTCTGCCTCTCTATTTGGAATGCCTATTGTATTTTGTTGGATTTCTCTTCTGCCGTGGTGGTAGCTGTGCCCGTTCCAAGGTTGACCTCGTCAAACAATGCCCCTGGTAGTCGCGGTTCCCGCCCTTGTATGAGGAAGGCTGGACTGTATCCTGTGAACGCGGTCACACTGGTGTTGATGGCCAGCTCGATCTCTGGGAGAAGGTCGTCCCATCTGTTGTGCTGTGATCTGGTGAGTTGTGCTATGATTCTCTTGACTGTTCTGTTCGCCAGTTCCGTTGGGTTTTCTTGCGGGGTGTAGGGCGCCGTGAATTGCTGTCGTATCCCCATTTCCTTGAGGTAACGCTGCCACATTGTGATGGTAAACTGCACGCCGTTGTCCGATATCAATATTTTGGGAGCATCAAATCTTGCGAGGATGTGTTCCCTGAACGCACGGCGAAGGCCCTCTGCTGTAGCACGCCTCGTGGGGGATGAAATCGACGCAGGCCGTGGCGAATGGTTCTTGCACCACCTGTGTGAGCATATTTTTCCAGCCCGCTTTTGCTGTGCTTCCTTGTACTTCTGGCAAGAATCGCACTGTCGTACGTACCGACTGATGTCCCGAAACATGTCGGGCCAGTAGTACGGGTTGGCAATGCGCGCTACCGTCCGGCGCATGCCCATGTGTCCAGCGCTTGGGATATCGTGGTTTTCTTTTAATACTCGTTGTCGCAGTAGTATGAGCACACAGAATGTCCAAGGGACCGCTTCCTTATCGTGTGACCGGCAGGGAATATGGCGCTACAGTTGTCCATCTTGTATTATATAGTCAGCATATTTCTCTGGGTTGGTGCGTACTTCGGTCATGCGCTTATGCCACCTTTTGCATGGTCGCTCTATTGTCGTTGCCAGTCCTAGGGTCTCCAGTGGCTGTCGTGATAGTGCGTCCGCTACCAGGTTCAGCTTTCCTTTCCTCTACTCGATGTCGAAGGCGTGCTGTTGAAGTTCCAAGGCCTATCGTGCTACACGGTCGGAGGGGCTTCCGATGGAGTTTAGCCACTTTAGGTACATATGGTCCGTGATTACCTTGAATCGGTACCCTTCCAAGTATGGCCTCATCTTGCGTATTCCCCAGCCGATCGCGAGGCATTCCTTCTCGGTGGGCAAGTAGTTGGTTTCCGCCTTGTTGGGTTTCCTGCTGGCGTAGGCGCTCACGCGTTCTCCGCCTTCCAAGTCCTGTGTCAATACGGCGCCCAGCCCGACATTGCTTGCGTCCCTTTGTAAGGTGAAGGTCTTGGTGAAGTCCGGACAGGCAAGTATCGGTGCTTCCGTGAGGTTTTTCCCTAAGACCTCGAAGGCTCCCTGTTGTTCGGCCCCCCACTTCCAGTGTTTGCCCTTTTTCAGCAGGGTTGTGAGTGGCTGGCTGATCGTGGCGAAGTCGGGCACTAACCGTAGGTACCAAGATGCTATACCAAGATATTAGCTGTGTTTTTTTTTACTTCTATATACGTTTACGTTTAAACTTTGTATGGACTGCTAATGGACAAACTTTAAATACACCTCTGAAATGGCTGTGCATAAAATTTGTCCTACTAAATTTCAATACGCATTATACTCAGATGTAACTGAAAAATGTGTTTATATTTCCCCCACTACACTAATTCTATGTATTCCACAATTCATCGCAACCGATTCAGCTAAATGTTGTACCCTATGGCCATCAGAGGGTTGTGTCTCCGCTTTTCGCTACACTCTGTGCTGTTATGTTGTTATTTAACCACTGCCGCTAGATGGGTCTCATAACCATTATCTAAGCGAGGATAGGCGTTTTTCTTCACGCGCAAACGAAGCGTATAAGCGTGTAAAAAAAAACACGGCTATTGACGCACCTCTTTCGCGTTCGTTGGTGGTTTCCGGTCTTTGATGGCTGCAACTTTCTCGGGATCGTTGTGAATTCCCCTATCGCTTATTATGTGTCCTAGGTATCGGATTTCCTTCTTGAAAAATTCGCCACTGGAATAGCCTGCGTCCCGGTACCGTGAAAGCTGTGTACGGACGGCTCTGGGACCGCAGTTGTATTTGCCAGTAGCCATTTTTCAAATCCAAGCTGCTGATATACTTCGCTCGTCGTAGCTTGTCCAGTATATGTTGTATTCTGGGTAAGGGGTACGCGTCGGGTACGGATCGGGCGTTGAGCTGCCGATAATCCACGCATAACCTCCTCTTCCCGTTTTTCTTCTTGGCTAGTACGATTAGTGCACTGTGTGGGCTACAGGATGGCTCGATGCATACTTTCTGAAGTAATTCTTTAATTTCGTTGTTGATGATGCTCTGCATAGCTTGGTTGCGTGGGAAGTAACGTTGCTTGATAGTGCGGTCGTCCGCCAGAATAATCCTGTGCTCGGCTATTGTCGTCACCCCACTTATGCTCTCGAATTTTCGGAGTTCTTTTGCCAGAAAACCGCGCACTCGTTCCGCCTCGTCCTCATTGTAGGCGCCGTTGATCCTATTGATCCTATCATCTATGTTATTGTTGTCCTCGCCTGGTGGCGTTACCTCCTCCGTGTTCTGTGTCGGCTTGGCTGGTGGCAATGTGTGCTGCGTGACTGGCCTGGATAGCGCGATGTGACCTCCTCCGCAGGATATGGTGGTTCCCATGCTCCCTAACGTATCTAGGCCCAGTTCGATTTCTCCGGACATGACGTGTAAAACTGTGTGATGTGACGCTTCTCCAAGGCCATTCTCACAATTTCTCCGCTCCCAGAGTTTACCACACGTTCTGCAAGGCTGCTCGAAACGAAACTCCTCGATGCCCCTGTATCGATGACCGCCTCGGCTGATTCCGCTCCGGGCGTGGCTACGGTACATTGCTACTGCCGATTCCGCGCTGGGTTTCTTGGGCTTACTGCGCCTTGTTCTTCGTGAAGCCCTCTGTCGTTTCCCTGACGTCGACGGCAGCATTCGATTGTGCGTATATCACTGCGGCCACACTCCCAGCAAAAAATTTTTCGTGGGTTTCGGCATCTATTGGCGTAGAGTCCCTGTTCACCGCACCTCCTGCATACGTTGTTGGGGTGGAATCTCTGATTGCCTGGAGGCGAGTGGTGCGGTATATTCGGTGGTTGTGGCGGTGGTGGGGGTGCAGGTTGCAGTGGTGGAACCAAAGTCTTGTCGCGTAACTTTGCGGCGATGTCCGTCTGATGGTATTCGATAGTCCTCGTGTATGCTTTCGTATTCCTCGGCAAGGGTTAAGAGTTTTGCGAGATTGGTGAAATCCCTCTGACGGATATAAAGTCGATAATCGAGGTGGCTATTACGGAAGATTCATTTCAGCCGCTGTTCGCTGGTGTATACTGTGTGTCTCATCACGCTCTGAATCGCTAGCCCGTAATCCTTGTACTTCTCCCTGTTATGCTGCCTTCGTTGGCGTATGTCGACCTCGAGACCCTCGAAATATCTGACTGGCAGGAAGAAACATAAAAAATCCTGTTTGAAGCTTGTCCACTTTTCCCAGTGCGCATTGTTATTGCGATACCATTGTAGCGCGGTGCCCCCTAGTAGCTCGGGCATGGTTTTTGGTAGGAGATCCACGTTTAGCGCGTACACTTCGGCTAATTCCTCTAGCCGCTCGATGAATGCTAACAGATCCCGTTCACCGTCGCAATTAACTTACCACTTCCGCACTTGGCCGATGATGGGTGCGAACAGAACGGTTGGTGCTTGAGTTACCGAGATGTATAATTTATGGCTGGTACCATTATTCCCGATGGTAAGTACCGTTGCGCGGGTTGCGTATTCCGTGGAGGTGTACAGTTGGATGATACCGCTATTGCTGATATTGATAAGTTCTGTTGTGGGGGTTCTGTGTTCCTGCGAGGAAACGCGAACTGATTTTGCTCTGATGGTATATCGATGATGTTCATGGTTCCTGGTTCATGGTCTTAACCTCATTTAACTCACTCGTGTCTGTAGTTTCAATATAAGCGGCTTTCAGGGGATAAACATTTTTCGTGTATTTCCGGGTCAACATTTGTTTTCGAAGCCAGTGCTGCTATGCGGTTTCGGATCTGCCGGGTGGTGCCTGTCTGCTCAATACACAATTCCTGTATGATGGATATTAGCTGCTCCTCTGAAAAGTTGTCTAACCACGTGGTATCGTGGTCGGCCATTTTACGGTTAGGTTTCTAGTCAGGAATATTCCTTCTGACGTTGTATGATTTGCAGGGTCCCTGTTCGGGCGCCCCGTTGCTTCTTTAATAATTGCCGGGGTATACTCGCCGTGTCCGGGATCAGTTTACAATAAATTTGTATTTAAGAGGCACCTTTTAAATCGATTTTATATAATACTTCACTTTATTGATTGATTGCTTAAATACTATAACATAAAAGAAAACGTGTTTGTATACTTCGTTTGCAAATTAACTTAGATTATCTTGCGATATCCTCGACTGGGGTGGCGGGCCGCCCGTATTCCGTTAGACGGATCCCGTTAGTATATGGCGCCTGTGCCCTGTCTGTATATGGCGCCTGTGCGTCTCTCTCTGCTGCGGTGCTCTGTCGTGCCTTACGTCGGCGTCAACTTGTATTGCTGAGCCGGTGCTCTGCCGCGCCTTGCGTCGGCGTCTATTTGTATTGCCGGGCGTTGCTCTGTCACGCCTTATGCCGGCGCCTCTCTCGACTGCGGTGCTCTGCCGCGGCTTGTGTCGGCGTCTCTTCCTGCTGCGGTGCTCTGTCGTGCTTTCGTCGTCGTCTACTTTTATTGCTGAGGCGATGCTCTGCCACGCCTTGCGTCGGCGTATATTTTATTGCTGGGCGATGCTCTGCCACGCCTTGAGTCGGCGTCTCTTCCTGCTGCGATCTTCCGTCGAGCCTTGCGTCGTTGTCTTGCTAGCGTCTCGGTGGCGTTGGGGCGGTCGCGTCGCTGCGGCGCGGTTTATTACTCTCGCGACGCGGTCGGCGTCGGCGCAGGCGAGCGGACGTCACCTATTCGCGGGTGCGCGTAACTGTGACAGGGCCTTTGTCTACGCGGGTGCGAACGAAGTCTCGAGCGGTGTTTGATGGTAGAACCGACACATTTACAACTTTGAGCCACGACTCACTCCTATGAAACGATCTTTCTTGGTGGTAGAACCGACACATTCGAGGTGCGTTTGAGTGGTAGCTCCGGTCACGACCACAGCTCCGTGCTAATTGACTACTGTGCTGCTGTGTCGCTCCTTTTATGGCTGTTGTGTTTAGTGTTGTTAGCTCAGACGGTTGCGGTGCCATGGTCACCGTGTTGCTGTTAAATGTTGCGACCGCTCGTTGTGTTGCTGAGACTTGTTAGTTGGCCGTGTTGTGACCGGTCGTTGTGTTGCTGAGACTAGTTGGTTTGTCGTGTTGCTAGGGCCTTTAGTGACCGCCTGTTGTGTTAATGTTGTGTTACTGGCTGTGATCCATATGGTGTGGGGTAGTTTTGTGTGGGTCAAATTAATGAGGTTTTATTTGGTCCTCACATTATTTTTGAAAAATTCCATTTTTTTAAACGGTTTTATTTAGCTTGACTTGACAGGCCGGCTGGGAGGCCGAATTTTGTAATTACACTGAAAGAAATGGTGCTAATAAGATCAACAAATCGGTTCTGTTGTTCTTGATTGACCGGAGATTCGGTAAAATTGATCGAATTACGGTTAATTCGATCGAGTTCTTGGCAAGCGAACAAATTAATTTAGTAATTTCAACAGAAGAGAAGTTGTCGCTTTTAAGTTGATAAAATTCTGTAAAATTGTCAGATTCCTAATCAATCTAACTGATTTTTTTGTTAACACGACTGATCTCACTGGTAATTTCAACAGCGATCAACAGTCAATAGATGAGTAAATTTCAAAGAGAATTTTACGCTCACTGTGCTCTCTACTTTGTACTTACGATGATGGTGCCACTTTAAAAAAAAAAAACACCAAAATAAGAAAACCAACAAATCGAAGAAACACACAAAATTGATTTTTTTTATTTTTGCCATGCGTTAACGGCAGAGGCGCCACTGTGCGTCGGCGCTTGTAGCTCCTTCTACCAGTACGACCCTAGGACGTTTTGCTTTCTCCTCCTCGTAGCCCTGGTGCATATGCTTGACGCTGTTGGTCAGTTTAGCGTTGTAGCTCTCCATTGTAAATTGCTGATCATCGACCACAGCTCCGTGCTAATTGACTATTGTGCTGCTGTGTCGCTCCTTTTATGGCTGTTGTGTTTGGTGTTGTTAGCTCAGACGGTTGCGGTGCCATGGTCACCGTGTTGCTGTTGTGTTGCTGAGACTTGTTGGTTTGTCGTGTTGCTAGGGCCTTTTGTGACCGCCTGTTGTGTTACTGGCTGTGATCCATATGGTGTGGGGTAGTTTTGTGTGGGTCAAATTAATGAGGTTTTATTTCGTCCTCACATTATTTTTGAAAAATTCCATTTTTTTAAACGGTTTTATTTAGCTTGACTTGACAGGCCGTCCGGGAGGCCGAATTTTGTAATTACACAGAAAGAAATGGTGCTAGTAAGATCAACAAATCGGTTCTGTTGTTCTTGATTGACCGTAGATTCGGAAAAATTGATCGAATTACGGTTAATTCGATCGAGTTCTTGGCAAGCGAACAAATTAATTTAGTAATTTCAACAGAAGAGAAGTTGTCGCTTTTAAGTTAACAAAATTCTGTAAAATTGTCAGATTCCTAATAAATCTAACTGATTTTTTTGTTAACACGACTGATCTCACTGGTTATTTCAACAGCGATCAACAGTCAATAGATGAGCAAATTTCAAAGAGAATTTTACGCTCACTGCGCTCTCTACTTTGTACTTACGATGATGGTGCCACTTTAAAAAAAAAAAAACACCAAAATAAGAAAACCAACAAATCGAACACACAAAATTGGAAAACAAAAAAAAACTAGTTTTCAGTTATCAATACAAAACGAAAGACCCTTTTTGAATTTACTCTGCTAAAACTTATTCGATACCGGGACACCTATTTATCGGGTATAATTTTGCAACTTCTCCTCCAAGAGAAATGGAAAATTGTGCCGTCTTGTTGTAAAAGTTTTGCTTGAACGAACAGGATTTTTCCAAAATTAGTAACATTTTGTTCAAGTTTTTACGAATTTTCACTCACACGAACGAATCTAATAAGATAATAAAAAACATCCTTTTTTAAGGTTGATGTTTCCGACAACATAAAAGTTTGATTTGTTTTGGAATCGTTTCAACTTAAAGTGTTACGAAAATTAAACTTGTCGATTTACATGTAAAGTTACTACAGTGGTGAATTACATTCCTGCAACTACTTACTTACTTACTTAATTGGCGCTTAATCGTCTAAACGGTTATGGCCGTCCAACAAGGCGCGCCAGTCGCTCCTTCGCTTCGCCAACCGGCGCCAATTGGTCACACCAAGGGAGTTTAAATCGTTTTCCACCTGGTCCTTCCAACGGAGTGGAGGCCGCCCTCTACCTCTGCTTCCATAGGCGGGTTCCTGCAACTACATGCGAGAGAATAAATTGAGAATGAGCTGAGCTGCAGTTGAAAGAATTGAGAATCAGTTTTTTTACTACTATTTTCATTTCTATTTGCAAAGCGAAGTTCAAAACTATAAATTAAATAAATTATAAAATATAAAATTTGGTGAAAGTGCGTTTAATAAAACAAAATAATAAAGTGTATACAATTTAATGTGTGCCAGCATATTTGATGTACGCCCAATTGAGGTTCGGTTAGTAAGTGCATACATATGTATGTATATGTAGCAAGTATGCGTATTTATGTATTCACATATTTACCTATGAATGTATATGGCAACATAGGTGCTTTCGTACAAAGCTTTCGCAACAACTTTTTTTAGTTCATTTGAATACTAAAACGGTCAATTACGAACCAACGATTTATGCGAAGTTGATTCAACATCTTGTTGCGATGGATAAAAATTGACAGAAATTCCGGTTGAATTGACTCGTATTTCGGTTGATTTTACCAGTCTTTTTCTTTCAGTGTAAAATTTAAGTTACTTCCCGGTAAGCTACGAGCTTCAAACTTGGAATATAGCTCAGAATCCGATAACAATGCAATAATAAGAAAAAAAATCCGATAGGTGGTGCATGGATCGAAATATTCCAAAAAATCGTGTTTGTTGTCCGATTTGGCTCATATTTGGAACACATAATACAGACAGGAATAGAAAGCGACCTACGAAAAAAATTGCCGCTGGATGGCGCAAGGATCAAAATATTCAAAGAATTCGTATTTGCTGTTCGATATGACTCATATTTGGAACACATATTACATAAAGAAATAGAAATCGCTTTATGAAAAAAATCCCGCTTAGTGCAGCAAGGATTGAGATATTAAAAATACTCCTATCTGGGGTCCGAGTTGGCTAATATTTGGAACAAATATTACATATAGTCCAGTAGAAGTGGCATCAAAAGTTCGAGGACTTAGATTGCAGCAAATTGTCAGGAAAGAGTCCTCGTAATAATGAGTCACCAAATGAACTAAATATAATGAGAAATAATAGGCAATTAAGACGAAAAACTTGAAAATAATATAATAAAAATTTTTTTTTTAACTTAAACGGTTTTATTGAAAACAATACTTACATTAAATAATAATAATACTAAAAGCTAGAAAGTAATAAGATAGCTACTAGTCATCACACTCCTCGTCAATCTAGGGCATTGATCAGACAATTTAATAAAAGCGTTGGGCGCGTGACATTTCTAAAAATGTGAAGCGTGCATAACCTGATTAAGGTTCTTACTTACGACTATCAGTAGAAATTTGACGTGTCCAACGTTTTTATTTAATTGTGTGATCAACGCCCTAGATTGATGAGGAGTGTAATGACTAGTACCTAGGACCTACCTAATTATTTTTAGCTTTTAGTATTATTATTACTTAATGTAAATATTGTTTTCAATAAAACCGTTTAGCTTACAAATTTTGTTTAAATTATTTGATAAAAAATTGGAATCGTAAACAGTATACATATGTTTTGAGTTTAGTTTAAACGCATTTCCATGCTCTGGATAGCGACACACTTCACCTCAGTCACGGTTTTATCTTCAGTTTTTCTTAAACATTTTATCGAGCAGAACGTTGTTTACAGTAAACGTAAGCCAAGTTTCTTCGAAAGCGGTGACGCTAAATAGCAGCACATTACGTTCTCAAAAATACTGCAATGTAAAAGTTATTATGTGGAAACTTAGAAGACGGTGAAGTTCACCGTTACGTAATTTAGCGGCAGGGCAATAAATATTATGGCCGTCATGACATTACAAAGTCGCTCATGACCGTTTTCTCCCACCGTTATCAAAAGCGGTGCAAATTTAGCCAAATAAAAATTAACAATATTTTTGATTTTTAATTTTTTAGCATCTATTTTTTTGGTATGTGCATCATAAAAACTACAAAAACCTAAATAAAAACAAGATTAATTGCAGAATTTAACTTTGCGGATCGTGGTTCGAGGTTTACAACAAAGTGGTGCCACCTTCTTTAGCGGTCGTAATAAAGGCCTTTAGTGGCATATTGGGAAAGGTGTTGACTCAAATCTTTTACTTACATTGGTTGAGGGATCTATTTCGAACATATGCTCCTTAGAAATAAGGATAAAGTTGGTAGCTCGAATAAAATTTGTTCCGCTGGGTGCAATCTGCAAGCAAAATGTATGTAAGTATGGAAACAAATTTGTGGATAGCATGTATCGTGAATAACAAAATATTACCGATAAATCCAAAGAAAGAGTAAAACTATTATTCCAAAAATCGTGCGATAATATATAGGTGCAGTTTTCCGTTTTCCTTGATTCAATATCCAGGCTGACGAAACGCTTGTCGAACGTTATGTAAAATTCGGAATTTAGTAAGAGGGCACGTGCTAAGGAATAGTTTAAAGTATTTGTAATAAGATCATTATAAGCAACGCTTGAAGCCATCAATGTAAAAGTTGTATACCCCTACAATAAAACAGTGTCCCACTCAGCATTTAGGTGATTCAATTTTGAATTTCCCTACATATCACTACAATTTGATTACTCTTTCTGGCTGAATAATTAGTTATCATACAATTGATAAAAAAAAAGAAATAATCAAATGAATACTTTTGATGATCAAAACTTGAATTTATTTTTCAATCACATTTTGTGTGTTTACTTTAGCCGATCAAAAATGTTTAATCATTTTTCATTCAGCTTTCTGAATCTTTTCTGACTATCCTTGTTGACTGAATAATGAATTTTATACTTGTTAAAATTTTACTTTTCACTGAAGATCTTATTTATTTCACATACGCACATTTTTTCAATCACGAAGTTCATAAAAAAATATATTAACATTTTATTCTTCAAAACAAGAAATAATGTAAATACTGCTCGTAGCCGAAGATGTCCCCAACCATTTCTCCACCTTCGGTTTCCCAGAAAATACAAATCCAACCATTAGACAATACAACAGTTGTGAACTATTTGAACCCCAGGTAAGTGAAACTCTCTTGATATGTACCTGGATATGGCTTCAACATCCCGTACCATATCATATTGTTACGAATATTAGCAAAACTAAGGAGTGCTGCCAGCTCTAAGCCGATGCTAAGCAGTGACGTGAATGCACATCAATAATTCAATCATCATGTATCTACATCAGGGCTATTCATTTCATAGCACAATTGTGCCCTCTCAATTCACACGCGTATGATTCGCTCTGTCGTCGTTAATTGAGTTAGTCGTCGCTTCGCACTTGGCGTAGCAACATCGGTGGTGGGTATCGGCTGATCGGTATCAAGATATGTATGAAAAATTATGCGCGCCGTCGGTTATCTTTCTTTAACAAGGATATCAAGTGAGTCTTAGAATATCAGCGCTTCAGGCTATATGCTTAGGCCTTGAACAGGATCACTTAAAAAGTCAAGTTGTTTATTTTTATTTTTTTTTTTCATTGTTAAGGTGATATACACATCTTATTTTGTTGTAGGAAACTCCGTTCTGAAAGGCTATATGTCCGGAGAGCGGATCGCAGAAAAGACGTACATCGAAAATTAACATTCATTGATTTCCATCATTTTTGAGTTCTTCGCATGTACTATCCATTTCGAATTATTCTAGGTCATGGCTAGATGCCAGTCAAGGTACCAATAGAGTTGCCTGAGTACGTACATAAAGATGATGAATGTAAATCTGTATATTTCAATATCCAATTCAGAGATTTTTTTTAGTATTTGTATCGTTTTAGTTGTAGGAAATATTCGGAATATTATAGTCTCAGGAAAAGGCTATAACCGATTCCTAAACGTTATAGATCAGAGCCGCAGATCAGCCTACACCTAAGTACCACAAGTTCACGATCGCCTTTGCCAATATAAACCACTTCACGACCGGAGATTTTGACCAAACCCAGTAATAATATTTCAATTTTGTTTATTCTTATCTAGTTTGCAGTTGGTTTTCCTAAGACAGAAGGCAAGTATTGAAATTTTGTTTATCCGTTAAGTTCATTTAACAATATTCTACTAGACACATATTTTGTTTAATAAATTGGTATTTAGCTTTAGGTCTGCGGATATTTTTTGTTAGAGTTCAGCTTATCCGTTTTTCTTTTAATCAGCAAAGTATAATATTGTAACGAATTTAGTGCAATTTCTCTTATTTGCAACCTTCTACTAACGTTCGAATCACTAAACTGTTGAATAAATAACTCCACTATTCAATAGTGCAAAATGGCCTTTTTTAAAGTACTTCACAATAACACTTCTACTTCTCGACAGATAGCGTGCTTAAATCAAACTGATTACTGATTCTCAGCTTTACCTCCTTTTATACTCTGTTATTTCTCGTTCGCATACTTCTAGACGTTTCTATTTATAGAATTTACTAGTCGTTTACCAGCTATAAATTTCTCAGCTATAACTACAGATGCACTATTATTATAGCTTCTCGCATTGCGTGTATATGTGAGTGATACTTCCACAGATGATTGCATATTTTTGGGAGTATCTCAGATACATGCATGTGTTTGTGCGTTGCTCTCCGCTGCTTGTATGAACATATGTATAGACATAATGATACATTTGTTGATGTGCATACAAGTCACTGCTTAGTATTGGCTTAGAGATGATAATATCCCTTAGCATTGCTAATAATCGTAACACTGCCCTCCACCTAAGTCTGGTCGTCCCGATCAGACAAATCTCTCTATCTAAACGCTGCCAGCCTTTCCAAATGAACCACCTTCATTTTGGTTCGTGGTTTGCCAATGGTTTATATGCGGTACACTACACCGTTGATCCGTTTTACAACTTTGTAAGGGCCTTCCCAATTACACTGCAATTTCGGGGACAAACCTTTTCTTCGTTGTGGGTTGTATAACAGCACCAAATCTCCTTCCTGAAAACCTTCTGAATTAATTGCTTTATCCTATCTGGCTTTCATTTTGTCACACATAATCTTTGCTCGTTGCCTTACAAGATCGTGTATCTTTCTCAGCTCTTCTTCCAAGACACCAGTGGTTTTCTTGACATTTCTCCCCACATCGGAATCTATCCCAAACTTCAAACCAGCTGGCAGTCGGTCATTGCCAAAAATTACTTTTGCAGCGGTTTGGCCCGTTGTCTCATGCACTGCTGATCGGTAAGCCATCAAGAATAATGGTATGCTGGTATCCCACTCTTTATGGAACTTGTCCACTACTTTCCTTAAATGCTCCTCCAATGTTCTTTTAAATCGTTCCACCATACCATCGGAATGAGGATGCAATGCAGTTGTCCATGTTTTTCGAATGCCCAATGATTTACACATTTCCTGGAACACAGCTGATTCGAAATTCCTGCCTTGGTCAAAATGTAACTCCATTGGTACACCATACCTTGCAACCCAATTGTTTATAAACACTTCTGCTACTGTTTCCCCTTCTTGATTTGGGATTGGGTATATCTCTGGCCATTTGCTGAAATAACCCATAAGCACCAGTACGCATCATTTCTGGATGGTTTTCGGGAACCGTCCGGGATCCCGTCAGGGCCATTTCGGGACTATTTTGGGATGATTTGGGGTACCTTCCGGCATCATTTCTAGATGGTTTTCGGGATCCGTCTGGGATCACGTCGGGGTCATTTCGGGACTTTTTCTCGACTGATAAGGGATCATTTCGGGACCCTTTCGGCATCATTTCTGGATGGTTTTTGGGATCCTTCCGGGATCCCGTCAGGGTCATTTCTGGACTATTAGGGGGATTATTTGAGGACCTTTCCGGCATCATTTCTGGACAGTTTTCGGGATCCCAGACGGGTAATTTCGCGACTATTTCGGGATTATTTGGGGTACCTTCCGGCATCATTTCTAGATGGTTTTCGGAATCCGTCTGGGATCACGTCGGGGTCATTTCGGGACTTTTTCTCGACTGATAAGGGATCATTTCGGGACCCTTTCGGCATCATTTCTGGATGGTTTTTGGGATCCTTCCGGGATCCCGTCAGGGTCATTTCTGGACTATTAGGGGGATTATTTGAGGACCTTTCCGGCATCATTTCTGGATAGTTTTCGGGAGTTGTACGGGAACCCATTGGGGTAATTTCTTAACTTTTTTCGTCGGGACTATTTCGGGATCATTTGGGGACCCTTTAGGGGTAATTTCATGACTTTTTCTGTATTATTTCGGGATCATTTGGGGACCCTTTCGTCATCATTTCTTGATGGTGTGCCGGATCCATCAGGGTATTTCGGGACCATTTTGGGATCATTTAGGGGCGCTTCCGAGGTCATTTCTGGATCCGTGCGGGATCCCATCGGGGTCATTTGCGGACTATTTCGGGATCATTTTGGGACCCTTCCGGAATCATTTCTGTATGGATTTCGCGATCCGTCGTGGATCCCCTCGTGGTCATTTCGGAACTTTTTCTGGATTATGCCGGGATAATTTGGGAACCCTTGCTGGATATTTTCTGGATGGATTTTGAGATCCGTCCGCGAGCCCGTCAGGATCACTTCGAAAGTTTTCCGGAACTATTTCGGGATCATTTTGGTACCCTTCAGTGATCATTTCTGTGTGGTTCTCTGGATAAGTCTACAATCGTGTCGTTGTCATTTCGAGTTTTTTTGGGACTATTCCGGGAATTTTTGGAGACGCTTCCGGGGCATTTCTGGATGGTTTTCGGGATCAATCTGCGATATCGTCAATTCTTGGCTTTTTCTGGATAACTTCGGGATCATTTGGGAATCCTATCAGGTTATCAGCTCATTTAGATCTTTTTTTTACTCAATTGCAAAAATAAAATGCATTAGACAGAAAAACATTTTTAAACAGATAACTTGATAAGCAGGCTAACGTGAGTAGCCCATATATTTCATTTTCCCCTTGCGGACGGGGGATATTTGATTGTTTGGATGCACAGACGTTTGTTTTTGTGCTCAATCACGCAAGAACGACTTAACAGATTTGGATGATATTTGACACACATATAGCCAATAGTCTAGATGGATCTACTAGCTATATATTTTTCAAAAGGGGGGGAGGTCCCCGCCCCCTAGGAACAGTTATAATTTAATTATTATATTTTTTCGTCTTTGTGATTGAATCACACCAGAACGTCTTCACGGATCTTAATGAAATTTGGGACACAGACAATAGTCTACTAGCGAAATTTTTTTCGAACATGGAAAGGGGGGTGGGGTCCCACGACCCCTTCAAACGATTACTTTCTAATAATTTTTACACATTATAACTTTACTTTTACTGATGTTCACCAATATTACAAGTCAATAGGTCAAATAAGTCGAGGGCTTACAAAATGCGCAGTGACACTCTGCGTCCCCCCCCCCCCCCCCCCCATCCTTCTCTCCCCCTCTAGTGTAAAATCTATAAATTGTTATAACTCAATATATATAAATGTTCTCCTAAATCAATAATTTTTGGTATTGGCTCATACAGATCGAGATCTAAACAATCTTCGCAAAACGATCGGTGGTGCTCTCCGTCTCCTCCCGCCACCCGCCCTCCTTCAATTGTTTTTATTAACACGTTTCTATTAGCTTTACCTGTATGTTCCTTTGTAACTTTTCATTCGCTCCAACGCGACTTCTGCCTTATTAACATGGTTTTATAGTTAGCTTAACCTTATTTGTAATCACGTTACGGTCATATCGGGACCCTTCCGGGATCATTTCTGGATGGTTTTCGGGATCCGTCCGGGATCATTTCGGGACTTTTTCGGGATCATTTTTAGACTCTTCCGGGATCGTTGTGTATATTTTTCGGGATCCGTCCGGGATCCCGTCGGGGTTATTTTGGGACATTTTCGGGACTATTTCGGGATCATTTGGGTTACCTTCCGGCATCATTTCTAGATGGTTTTCGGAATCCGTCCGCGATCCCGTCGGGGTCATTTCGGGACTTTTTCCCGACTGAAAAGGGATCATTTCGGGACCCTTTCGGGATCATTTCTGGATGGTTTTTGGGATCCGTCCGGGATCCCGTTAGGGTCATTTCGGTACTATTAGGGGGATCATTTGAGGACCCTTCCGGCATCATTTCTGGATAGTTTTCGGGAGTTGTACGGGAACCCATCGGGGTAATTTCGGAAATTTTTTCGGGACTATTTCGGGATCATTTGAGGACCCTTTAGGGGTAATTTCATGACTTTTTCTGTATTATTTCGGGATCATTAGGGGACCCTTCCGGCAGCATTTCTCGATGGCTTGCCGGATCCATCAGGGTTATTTCGGGACAATTTTTGGATCATTTAGGGACCCTTCCGAGGTCATTTCTGGATCCGTGTGGGATCCCATCGGGGTCATTTCCAGACTAATTCGGGATCATTTTGGGACCTTCCGGAATTATTTCTGTATGGATTTCGCGATCCGTAGTGGATCCCGTCGGTGTCATTTCGGGATCATTTGGGGTACCTTCCGGCATCATTTCTGGATGGTTTTCGGGATCCGTCAAAGATCCCGCAGCGTCATATTAGGAATATTAGGGGATCATTTGGGGACCTTTCCGGCATCATTTCTGGATAGTTTTCGGGATCCGTTCGGGATCCCGTCGGGGTAATTTCGGGACTTTTTCGGAATAATTTGGGGTACCTACCGGCATCATTTCTGGATGGTTTTCGGGATCCGTCAAAGATCCCGCAGCGTCATATTGGGAATATTAGGGGATCATTTGGGGACCTTTCCGGCATCATTTCTGGATAGTTTTCGGGATCCGTCCGGGATCCCGACGGGGTCATTCCGGGACTATTTCGGGATAATTTGGGGTACTTACCGGCATAATTTCTGGTTGGTTTTCGGGTTCCGTCCTGGATCCCGTCGGGTCATTTCGGGACAATTTCGTGATCATTTGGGGTTCCTTCCAGTATTATTTCTAGATGGTTTTCGGTATCCGTTCGGCATACCGTCTGTTAATTTCGGGACTTTTTCGGGATCATTTGGGGTACCTTCCAGGATCATTTCTCGATGAGTTTGGAGATCCGTCCGGGATCCCGTTGGGGTCATTTCGGGACTTTTCCGGGACTATTTCGGGATAATTTGGTGAATTTTCTGGCATCATTTCTGGATGGTTTTCGGGGTCCGTTCGGGATCCAGTCGGGGTCATTTTGGGACTTTTTCTCGACTAATACGAGATCATTTGGGGACCCTTTCGACATCATTTCTAGATGGTTTTCGGGATCCGTCCTGGATCCCGTCGGTGTCATTTCGGGACTATTAGGGGATCATTTGGGGACATTTCCGGCATCATTTCTGGATAGTTTTCGGGATCCGTCCGGTATCCCGATGGGGTAATTTCGGGACTATTTCGAGATCATTTGGGTTACCTTCCAGCATCATTTGTAGATGGTTTTCGGTATCCGTTCGGGATCCCGTCGGGGTCATTTCGAGACTTTTTTGGGACTAATACGTCATCATTTGGGGAGCCTTTCGGCATCATTTCTGGATGTTTTTCGGTATCTGTACGGGATTCCGTCAGGGTCATTTCGGGAATTTTTTGGGATCATTTAAGGATGGTTCTCAGGATTCGTCCGGGAACCGGTGAGAGTAATTTCTGGATTTTTCCGAGACTATTTCGGGATCATTTTGGGAACCTTCCAAGATCATTTCTGGGTGGATTTCGGGATCTGTCCAGGTTCACGTCAGGGTCATTTCGGGACTATTTCGGGATCATTTCTGGGTGGTTATCGGGATCTGTCCAGGATCCCGTCAGGTCATTTCGGAACTTTTTCGTAGCTAATACGGGATCATTTGGGGATCCTTCCGCCATCATTTCTGAATGGATTTCGGGATCTGTACGGGAACCCATCAGGGTAATTTCGGGACTTTTTTGGGATTATTTCGGGATCATTTGGGGACCCTTTACGGGTCATTTCGTGCCTTTTTCTGTATTATTTCGGGATCATTTGGGACCCTTCCGAGATCATTTCTGGATCCATCCGGGATGCCATAGGAGTCATTTCGGAATTTTTTTGTTACCTTTTCGGGATAGTTTTGGGACCCTTCCGGGATCGTTATTGAATCCGTGCGGGATCCCATCGGGGTCATTTTCGGACTTTTACGGGGCCATTTCGGGACCCTTTAGGGGTCATTTCGTGCATTTTTCTGTATTATTTCGGGATCATTTTGGGAACCTTCCGGAATATTTCTGAATGATTTTCACGATCCGTTGTGGATCCCCTCGGGTTCTTCTCGGAACATTTTCTGGACTATGTCGGGACTATTTAGGGACCCTTCCTGGATATTTTCTCGATGATTTTTAGATCCGTCTGGGAGACCGTCAGGGTCTTTTCGGAACTTTTTCGGGACTATTTCGGGATCATTTTGGTACCCTTGAGGGATCATTTCTGTGTGGTTCTCTGGATAAGTCTAGGATCGTTTCGTTGTAATATCGGGTTTTTTGAGACTATTCCGGAAAATTTTGGAGACCCTTCCGGGGAATTTCTGGATGGTTTTGGGATCCGTCAGCGATAGCGTCGGGGTTATTTCGTGGCTTTTTCTGGATAAGTTCGGGTTAATTTGGGGATCCTATCAGGTTATCAGCTCATTTAGTTCTTTTTTTTACTCAATTACAAAAATAAAATGCATTAGACAGAAAAAAATTTTTAAACAGATAACTTGATAAGCAGGCTAACGTGAATAGCCCATATATTTCAGTTTCTCCTTGCGGACGGGGCCGCGGGTAAAGGCTAGTGTATATGGGGTATTCCATCCCATTTCGACCAATTTTGAACCCGACCCCTTTAGAATTGGCTGAAAGTTTTTCTTCTTTTTCTAGCTTACGAAAGGCGTTTTTTTAGAATTTTTTCAAATTTTTTCATCCAACTCAAAAAAAGTTATGAATTAAAAAAAAAAACGGTGTTTTTTTCAAAATGCTATAACTTTTTCAAAAATTGACCGTGTGGGATCTTTTTATACTCATTTGAGCAGAGCTCACAGAGTATATTAAATTTGATTGGATAACGGTTGGTTGTACAGGTATAAAGGAATCGAGATAGATATAGACTTCCATATATCAAAATCATCAGTATCGAAAAAAAATTCGATTGAGCTATGTCCGTCCGTCCGTCCGTCTGTCCGTTAACACGATAACTTGAGTAAATTTTGAGGTATCTTGGTGAAATTTGGTATGTAGGTTCCTGGGCACTCATCTCAGATCGCTATTTAAAATGAACGATATCGGACAATAACCACGCCCACTTTTTCGATATCGAAAATTTCGAAAAATCGAAAAAGTGGGATAATTCATTACCAAATACGGATTAAGCGATGAAACTTGGTAGGTGAGTTAAACCTGTGACGCAGAATAGAAAACTAGTAAAATTTTGGACAATGGGCGTGGCACCGCCCACTTCTAAAAGAAGGCAATTTTGAAGTTTTGCAAGCTGTAATTTGGCAGTCGTTGAAGATATCATGATGAAATTTGGCAGGAACATTACTGTTGTTACTATATGTCTGGTTAATAAAAATTAGCACAATCGGAGGACGGCCACGCCTACTTTTTAAAAAAAAATTTTTTTAATTCAAATTTTAAAAGAAAAGTTAATATCTTTACAGTATATAAGTAAATTATGTCAACATTCAACTCAAGTAATGATATGTTGAACAAAATACAAAATTAAAAGAAAATTTCAAAATGGGCGTGGCTCCGCCCTTTTTCATTTAATTTGTCTAGGATACTTTCAATGCAATAAGTCGAACAAAAATTTACCAATCCTTGTGAAATTTGGTAGAGGCTTAGATTCTAGGACGATAACTGTTTTCTGTGCAAAAGGGCGAAATCGGTTAAAGCGACGCCCAGTTTTTATACACAGTCGACCGTCTGTCCTTCCGCTCGGCCGTTAACAGGATAACTTGAGCAAAAATCGATATATCTTTACTAAACTCAGTTCACGTACTTATCTGAACTCACTTTGTATTGGTGTGAAAAATGGCCGAAATCCGACCATGACCACGCCCACTTTTTCGATATCGAAAATTACGAAAAATGAAAAAAATGACATAATTACATACCAAATACGAAAAAAGGGATGAGACATGGTAATGTTATTGGTCTATTGACGCAAAATATAACATTGGAAAAAAACTTGGTAAAATGGGTGTGACACCTACCATATTAAGTAGAAGAAAATGAAAAAGTTTTGCAGGGCGAAATCCAAAGCCCTTGGAATCTTGGAAGGAATACCGTTCCTGATATTACATATATAAATAAATTAGCGGTACCCGACAGATGATGTTCTGGATCACCGTGGTCCACATTTTGGCCGATATCTCGAAAACGCCTTCACATATACAACTAAGGGCCACTCCCTTTTGAAACCCTCATTAATACCTTTAATTTGATACCCATATCGTAAAAACACATTCTAGAGTCACCCCTGGTCCACGTTTATGGCGATATCTCGAAAAGGCGTCCACATATCGAACTAAGGCCCACTCCTTTTTAAAATACTCATTAACACCTTTCATTTGATACCCATATCGTACAAAAAAAATCTAGAGTCACCCCTGTCCCACCTTTATGGCGATATCTCGAAAAGGCATCCACCTAGAACTAAGGCCCACTCCCTTTTAAAATACTCATTAACACCTTTCATTTGATACCCATATCGTACAAACAAATTCTAGAGTCACCCCTGGTCCACCTTTATGGCCATATCTCGAAAAGGCGTCCACCTATAGAACTAAAGCCCAAGCCCTTTTAAAATACTCATTAACACCTTTCATTTGATACCCATATTGTACAAACGCATTCTAGAGTCACCCCTGGTCCACGTTTATGGCGATATCCCAAAAAGGCGTCCACCCATAGAACTAAGGCCCACTCCCTTTTAACACACTTATCAACACCTTTCATTTGATACCCATATAGTACAAACAAATTCTAGAGTCACTCCTGGTCCACCTTTATGGCGATATCTCGAAAAGGCGTCCACATATAGAACTAAGGCCCACTCCTTTTTAAAATACTCATTAACACCTTTCATTTGATACCCATATCGTACAAACACATTCTAGAGTCACCCCTGGTCCACGTTTATGGCGATATCTCGAAAAGGCGTCCACATATCGAACTAAGGCCCACTCCTTTTTAAAATACTCATTAACACCTTTCATTTGATACCCATATCGTACAAAAAAAATCTAGAGTCACCCCTGGCCCACCTTTATGGCGATATCTCGAAAAGGCATCCACCTAGAACTAAGGCCCACTCCCTTTTAAAATACTCATTAACACATTTCAGTTGATACCCATATCGTACAAACAAGTTCTAGAGTCACCCCTGGTCCACCTTTATGGCGATATCTCGAAAAGGCGTCCACCTATAGAACTAAGGCCCAAGCCCTTTTAAAATACTCATTAACACCTTTCATTTGATACCCATATTGTACAAACACATTCTAGAGTCACCCCTGGTCCACGTTTATGGCGATATCCCAAAAAGGCGTCCACCCATAGAACTAAGGCCCACTCCCTTTTAAAACACTTATTAACACCTTTCGTTTGATACCCACATTGTACAAACGCATTCTGGAGTCACCCCTGGTCCATGTTTATGGCGGTATCCCAAAAAGGCGTCCACCCATAGAACTAAGGCCCACTCCCTTTTAAAACACTTATTAACACCTTTCGCTTGATACCCATATTGTACAAACGCATTCTAGAGTCAACCCTGGTCCACTTTTATAACGATATTCCGAAAAGGCGTCCACCTGTAGAACTAAGGCCCACTCCCTTTTAACACACTTATTAACACCTTTCATTTGATACCCATATAGTACAAACAAATTCTAGAGTCACTCCTGGTCCACCTTTATGGCGATATTTCGAAAAGGCGTCCACATATAGAACTAAGGCCCACTCCTTTTTAAAATACTCATTAACACCTTTCATTTGATACCCATATAGTACAAACAAATTCTAGAGTCACTCCTGGTCCACCTTTATGGCGATATCTCGAAAAGGCGTCCACATAGAGAACTAAGACCCACTCCTTTTTAAAATACTCATTAGCACCTTTCATTTGATACCCATATCGTACAAACAAATTCTAGAGTCACCCCTGGTCAACCTTTATGGCGATATCTCAAAAAGGCGTCCACCTATAGAACTTAGGCCCACTCACTTTTAAAATTATCATTAACACATTTCATTTGATACCCATATCGTACAAACAAGTTCTAGAGTCAGGCCTGGTCCACCTTTATGGCGATATCTCGAAAAGGCGTCCACCTATAGAACTAAGGCCCAAGCCCTTTTAAAATACTCATTAACACCTTTCATTTGATACCCATATTGTACAAACGCATTCTAGAGTCACCCCTGGTCCACGTTTATGGCGATATCCCAAAAAGGGGTCCACCCATAGAACTAAGGCCCACTCCCTTTTAAAACACTTATTAACACCTTTCGTTTGATACCCATATTGTACAAACGCATTCTAGAGTCAACCCTAGTCCACTTTTATAACGATATTCCGAAAAGGCGTCCACCTGTAGAACTAAGGCCCACTCCCTTTTAAAACCCTCATTAATACCTTTAATTTGATACCCATATCGTACAAACACATTCTAGAGTCACCCCTGGTGCACGTTTATGGCGATATCTCGAAAAGGCGTCCACATATAGAACTAAGGCCCACTCCTTTTTAAAATACTCTTAACACCTTTTATTTGATACCCATATCGTACAAAAAAATTCTAGAGTCACCCCTGGCCCACCTTTGTGGCGATATCTCGAAAAGGCGCCACTAAGGCCCACGCCCTTTTAAAATACTCATTAACACCTTTCATTTGATACCCATATTGTACAAACGCATTCTAGAGTCACCCCTGGTCCACGTTTATGGCAATATCCCGAAAAGGCGTCCACCCATACAACTAAAGCCCACTCCCTTTTAAAACACTTATTAACACCTTTCGTTTGATACCCATATTGTACAAACGCATTTTAGAGTCAACCCTGGTCCACTTTTATAACGATATTCCGAAAAGGCGTCCACCTATAGAACTAAGGCTCACTCCCTTTTAAAATACTTATTAACACCTTTCATTTGATGCCCATATAGTACAAACAAATTCTATAGTCACCCCTGGTCCATCTTTATGTCGATATCTCGAGAAGGCGTCCACATATAGAACTAAGGCCCACGTGTTCTTAAAATACTCATTAGCACCTTTCATTTGATACTCATATCGTACAAACAAATTCTAGAGTCACCCCTGGTCCATCTTTATGGCGATATCTCGAAAAGGCGTCCATCTATAGAACTTAGGCCCATGCCCTTTTAAAATACTCATTAATACCTTTCATTTGATACCCATATCGTACAAAATAAATTCTAGAGTCACCCCTGGTCCACCTTTATGGCGATATCTCGAAAAGGCGTCCACCTGTAGAACTTAGGCCCACTCCCTTTTAAAATTATCATTAACACATTTCATTTGATACCCATATTATATAAACAAATTCTAGAGTCATGTCATACAAACACATTCCAGGGTTACCCTAGGTTCTTTTTACAACATGGTGATTTTCCCTTACTTTGTCTCCGCATCTCTCAACTGAGTATGTAATGTTCGGTTACACCCGAACTTAGCCTTCCTTACTTGTTTTTTTTTAATTTGTTTTTAAATATACTTTTCGGAAGAAATACAAAAAAAATTTTAAAGTTTTTTTTTTCAATTAAATAAAAAAACAAAATTATCGGCCCACTCCGGGATGATTGCAGAATTGATTGGTTTTTTATGAAAAAAAAATGGCGAAATTCGAAAAATCTCGAAAAACTGAAAAATTACAAAAAAAATTTTTTTGTATTTTTTCCGAAAAGTACATTTAAAAAAACATTTAAAAAAAAAAAGAGGCTTCGATACCATCAATGTAGCCAAAGTTGGGTGGGTTTAGAGCAGCTTAAAAATATATTCTAGCGCTGCAAGCAAGTGGTTTTGGTACTGTGTTGGCGGCCTGGTGCGCAAGATCGTGGTTGTTATTTTGTTTCTTTTCCCAGTGTTCAAAATTAAATTTATCTTTTTAGATGATGGACAGGGAGAAGGTGACTTGGTCCTGCAGTTGTGTATTTTGAACCCACGCTGACTGAAGTTGCGAGATATGCATGCGAGTGCACACGCCGCAAAGGCAGGACATAAACAGACACTTTTAACCGGCATGATGGTTGGCACCACAAACCTAGATCAACCGTCTCATAACAATGATTTTCGGGATACGTTCGGGTACCCGTCGGAGTTATTTCGGGACTATTCCGGGATCATTTGGGAATCCTTCGGTATCATTTCTGAATAATTTCGTGATTCCGTCAGGGTCATTTCGGGATAATTTCTTGATCCTTCCGGGATAATTTCTAGATGGTTTCGGCATCGCGTTAGGGTAATTTCGGAACTTTTTCTGAACTATTACGGAATCACTTTGGAACCCTTTGGGATCATTGGATGATTTTCGCGATCCGTCTGTTATAGCGTCAGGGTCATTTCGAGACTTTTTCGGGAGTATTCCGGGATCATTTGAGGATCTTTCCGGGTTCATTTCTGGATCATTTTCGGGATCCCGTCGAAATTATTTCGGGATAATTTGGGGACACTTCTGGTAAAATTTCTGGATGATTTTCAGGATCCGTCCGGGTACCCATCAGGGTCATTACGGGAATTTTTCAGGACTATTTCGGGTTCATTTTGGGATCCTTACGGGATCATTTCTGGATAGTTTTCGCCATCCGCCCGAGATCCCTTCAGGGTTATTTCGGGACTTTTTCGGGAGTATTACGGGGTCATATGGGTCCACTTCAGGGATTCTTTCTGGACGGTTTACGGAATAGAGTCGGTGTCATTTTGAGACTTTTTCTGGATTATTTCGGGTTCATTTGGGGAGCCTTCCGGCATCAGTTCTGGATGGTTTCCGGGATCAATCTGGGATCCCGCTAGGGTCATTTGGGGATCATTTGGGGACTCTTTAGGGATTATATCTGGACGGTTTCTGCGATCCGTCCGGTATTATTTCGGGATAATTTTTGTATGCTTCCGGGATCATTTCTGGATGGTTTTCGGAATCCTTCCGGGACCCCAACAGTGTCATTTCGTGACTTTTTCTGGACTATATCAAGATAAATTGGGGATCCTTCTGGGATCATTTATGGATCCGTCCTGGGTCCCGTCAGGGTCATTTCGGAACATTTTGGGACTATTCCGGGATCATTTGTGGATCCTTCCTGGATCCCGTCAGTGTTATTTTTCTTTACTTTTTAAGGCCTATTCGGGATCATCTGAGAGTTTTCCGGCATCATTTTTGTATGGTTTTCGCGATCCGTCCAGGTCACAGTCATTTCTGTAATTTTTTAACCTATTACGGGATCATTTGAGGACCCTTCCTCCATCATTTCTGGACAGTTTTCGAGATCAGTCCGGGATCCCGTCAGGGTCTTTTCGGGACTATTTGTGTTTTTTTTCGGGGCCCTTCCGGGATCATTACTGTATGGTTTTCGGGACCCCGTCATGGTAATTTCGGGACTTTTTCGAGATCTTTTGGGGACCCTTCGGGCATTATTTCTGAATAGTTTTCCGGAACCGTACGGTATGCCGTCCGGGTAATTTCGGGATCATTTGATGACCCCTCAGGGATAATTTCTGGATGGTTTTCGGGACTAGTTTGGTATCATTTTGGGACCCTTTCGAGATCATTTAAGGACTCTTCGAAACCGGTAGTTCAAAACACTGTAGTTCAGCACACATGCCTTTAAATTATGAGCTTTTATGTCGATGGATTTGCTGCAAATTATTCGAAATTAAAATTCGGTATGTTTTATCTTTAATATCTTAACAGCTTTTTGTACTCAGTTGAGCAGAGCTCACAGAGTATATTAACTTTGATTGGATAACGGTTGGTTGTACAGGTATAAAGGAATCGAGATAGATATAGACTTCCATATATCAAAATCATCAGTATCGAAAAAAAATTCGATTGAGCCATGTCCGTCCGTCCGTCCGTCCGTCTGTCCGTTAACACGATAACTTGAGTAAATTTTGAGGTATCTTGATGAAATTTGGTATGTAGGTTCTTGGGCACTCATCTCAGATCGCTATTTAAAATGAACGATATCGGACAATAACCACGCCCACTTTTTCGATATCGAAAATTTCGTAAAATCGAAAAAGTGCGATAATTCATTACCAAATACGGATTAAGCGATGAAACTTGGTAGGTGAGTTGTATTTATGACGCAGAATAGAAAACTAGTAAAAGTTTGGACAACGGGCGTGGCACCGCCCACTTTTAAAAGAAGGTAATTTAGATGTTTTGCAAGCTGTAATTTGGCAGTCGCTGAAGATCTCATGATGAAATTTGGCAGGAACGTTACTCTTATTACTATAAGTCTGCTCAATAAAAATTAGCAAAATCGGAGAACGACCACGCCCACTTTTTAAAATTTTTTTTTTTTAAATTCAAATTTTAAAAGAAAAGTTAATATCTTTACAGTATATAAGTAAATTATGTCAACATTCAACTCCAGTAATGATATGGTGCAACAAAATACAAAAATAAAAGAAAATTTCAAAATGGGCGTGGCTCCGCCTTTTTCATTTAATTTGTCTAAGATGCTTTTAGTGCCATAAGTCGCACAAAAATCTACCAATCCTTGTGAAATTTGGTAGAGGCTTAGATTCTAGGACGATAACTGTTTTCTGTGAAAAAGGGCGAAATCGGTTGAAGCCACGCCCAGTTTTTATACACAGTCGACCGTCTGTCCTTCCGCTCGGCCGTTAACACGATAACTTGAGCAAAAATCGATATATCTTTACTAAACTCAGTTCACGTACTTATCTGAACTCACTTTATATTGGTGTAAAAAATGGTCGAAATCCGAATATGACCACGCCCACTTTTTGATATCGATTATTACGAAACAAGAAAAAAATGACATAATTATATACCAAATACGAAAAAAGGGATGAAACATGGTAATTGTATTGGTCTATTGACGCAAAATATAACTTTAGAAAAAAGCTTGGTAAAATGGGTGTGACACCTACCATATTAAGTAGAAGAAAATGAAAAAGTTTTGCAGGGCGAAATCAAAAGCCCTTGGAATCTTGGAAGGAACACTCTTCGTGGTATTACATATATAAATAAATTAGCGGTACGCGACAGATGATGTTCTGGATCACCCTGGTCCACATTTTGGTCGATATCTCGAAAACGCCTTCACATATACAACTAAGGCCACTCCATTTTAAAATACTCATTAACACCTTTCATTTTATACCCATTAAAACCCTTATTAACACCTTTCATTTGATACCCATATCGTACAAAAAAATTCTAGAGTCACCCCTGGCCCACCTTTATGGCGATATCTCGAAAAGGCATCCACCTATAGAACTAAGGCCCACTCCATTTTAAAATACTCATTAACACCTTTCATTTTATACCCATATCGTACAAACAAATTCTAAAGTCACCCCTGGTCCACCTTTATGGCGATATCTCGAAAAGGCGTCCACCTATAGAACTAAGGCCCACGCCCTTTAAAAATAATCATTAACACCTTTCATTTGATACCCATATCGTACAAAAAAATTCTAGAGTCACCCCTGGCCCACCTTTATGGCGATATCTCAAAAAGGCATCCACCTATAGAACTAAGGCCTACTCCCTTTTAAAATACTCTTTAACACCTTTCATTTGATACCCATATCGTACAAACAAATTCTAGAGTCACCTCTGGTCCACCTTTATGGCGATATCTCGAAAAGGCGTCCACCTATAGAACTAAGGCCCACGCCCTTTAAAAATACTCATTAACACCTTTCATTTGATACCCATATCGTACAAAAAAATTCTAGAGTCACCCCTGGCCCACCTTTATGGCGATATCTCGAAAAGGCATCCACCTATAGAACTAAGGCCCACTCCATTTTAAAATACTCATTAACACCTTTCATTTTATACCCATATCGTACAAACAAATTCTAAAGTCACCCCTGGTCCACCTTTATGGCGATATCTCGAAAAGGCGTCCACCTATAGAACTTAGGCCACTCCCTTTTAAAATTATCATTAACACATTTCATTTGATACCCATATCGTACAAACAAATTCTAGAGTCAAGCATGGTCCACCTTTATGGCGATATCCCTAAATGGCGTCCATCTATAGAACTATGGCCCACTTCCTCTTAAAATACTCTTTAATACCTTCCATTTGATACACATGTCATACAAAGACATTCCAGGGTTACCCTAGGTTCTTTTTACAACATGGCGATTTTCCCTTACTTTGTCTCCACAGCGCTCAACTGAGTATGTAATGTGCGGTTACACCCGAACTTTGCCTTCCTTACTTGTTCGTTCTATTTTTGATTTTTTCAAATGAATCCTGTAACGAACTGTTATAACTATAATTAAACTTTATGCATTATTTTAACCAACTCAATACCCGAAAGAGCAACACTATTTTCATCTAAAAAATTCTCTTTGGTTTTAGCTAATTGTAGTGTCACTCCTTTGTTCTATGAATAGTTATTCCTTCCCCCTGTCATATCAATTAATTTAACTTAAAAACAAAATGTATTTTTTTAATTCGAAAAGACTGTATTGTACTATTCACGTAAGCGTGCCTATCAGGTTATCAGCTCATTAAGTTATTTTTTTTAACTCTATTATACAAATAAAATACATTGGCCAAAATAATTTTTAAACAGACAACTTGATAAGCAGGCTAACGTGAATAGCCTTTTCTTGCGGACGGGGCCGCGGGTAAAGGCTAGTTATATATAAAGTATAAAGCCTATGGAATCTGAGAAGGCAGGGTTGCCTAGCATTTTCCTTGCAAGACTACTGGGTTGACAGGTTTAAAAATAACAGTAAAACGGGTAATTTTTACCTATCTGCTTAATAGATCATTGTTATACAGTGTATAGAGAATTTTATTGTAAGTCCAGTAATATGGGTTTATCTGGTGGATGGTTAGAGGCCTGAGCCATGTTTGCCTAGAGGTAGGGATTGCGAAAGGAAGTAAGAAGATATATGTGTTGATATTTCTTGCCGTTTATTACAAATTCATTGGAGATGAACAAACAAAAAATTTTGTATGAAGAAAATTCAATAAAAAATAACGTATTGTAACTATAAAAGATTGTAAACGCATCCATTGTGAATTCATACAAGTGGCGAAAGTTTGATAAAAACGTTCACAATAGTAAACAGCTTCGATCACCTGTTCAATCGTTGTTCGATTACTTAAATCATTAGCTCAACAGTGGTTTTCAAACATTTTTGTAGACGACTGGTATATTGCTTTTTTTACATATTTTAAAATGCCTGCATAGGTAGTGGCTCAAATTTAATCTATAAAATTGATTTTAGAAATGAATATTAATATATAGTCTGATTTTCTGTATACAAATTTAAAGGAAAGCTGCTTTGAAACAAATGTGCAATTCATGGCACTTCAATTTGATAACGGCGAGCAAAAGAAAAACAAACTTTTCTTCCATTCTCTGGCCATTCGCGACAGCCGTTCTCCCTATCAGCTATTATTTGACACGTAGGTATGGCAATGGAGGAATAGAAAGATTTTTCGCTTGTACGAATTCACAATGCACATCTTTTACAACTGTGTACAGCAGAAATTCAATAAAAATAACAAAGTATAAAAAATTCATGTGTTTCGGTCTTTACCGAACATTTTGATGTTAGGCCTTGGTTGTGCCCGAGAGTACCCAACCGAAGATGGTATTCTGAGCTAGCAAAGGGCCAAACGTGGTGGGCAGAATCCGTGGTAATATTATCTCCACATATACATTAGTTCCTAGGACGAGGCGGATTGGAACTGCGGATCCGCCAGACGGAGATATGCGTACGGGGCTGCGATAGCGCTGTCGATGCTGGTCGTGGGTGTCATGCGTCGAAAATTGGATGCGACCGCAACATGGGTCGCAATTCTTTTGTTTTGAACGTGTCTTCCTCTGATTCGTAGTAGGCATCCTGCTTGCCCGCCAATGTGGCTGGCAGGGAGTTGGAGCTCCTGGGCGAGCTCATCTGCAATCACGGTGGTGGGGGATCATCCGTCAATTAAGGCACGGACAAGGTGTAGCCAACCCCCCGCTTCTATCTTCACGACCGCGGTGGGCGTGGTCGCTACCGTTGGTATCATGGTGGCGGTGGCAGCTGAATGCGGGGCTAGGAGCCCTGCCCGGAAGGCGGACACTGTGGTGAGCTGCAGCGAGTTGGATTCGTGGCTGCGATCTCGTGGCTGATGATGGGTGTGATGTCGTTGTTGCAGGCGAAGAGGCCTTGTCTCCGCTCTGCGGTCGCGCGAATATCGTCTGCGTTGGGGGTTCCTGGTTTGCCGGCGAAGAGACCGGGTCTCCGCTCGGCCGTTATATGTATGGCGCTGTACTGTCGCTGTCCCTTGTTGGATCCGCTTCATCTCATGCTGCAATCGAGGTCGAAATGACTTGGCTGTTGGTGGTGTGGTCGGGAGAAGAGACCGCGTCTCCGATCCGGTCCGGCTGGCAGCGTGGTTTCGGTGTGGACGAAGAGGTCCAGTCTCCCTTCCAGCGTCCGACGCATATAAAGAAATCGAGTCGTATATCCGCTCTCGGGGTGAATCTAGCTCCTCTTCCACTTGGACGCTCCATGGCTTGGAGCGGGCTTCTCGGAGTAGCTGCTCCTCCTCGTCGATCGAGGCGATGTGTAGCATCGTGTGGTGCTGCTCGCCGCACCGTTTACATCGCCCTTGGTTTTGGGCACGCGTTAGAGCGGTGATCAGGGGCCAGACAATTTCCGCAGTAGCTTCCGCGTATCGCTACGTAGAGGCGCTCTTCTGGCTTTTTTGCCCGAAAGATGGGGCACAAGCAGATAGGGTGTCGCCCAGGACACACTCGGCATTCAGATGAATACCGCACTGCGTACGCGGCGGCATTCCGTTTCAAAGCGGCAAAACGACCCATTTTCTGAAAGGAGTGCAATGGGTTTGAATAGGTCGGGTCCTTGTCGAAGTGCAGGGGCGAGTCATCCTTATTGTATTGTTGAGATTTGGGAAATTTTATTAGCGCGTGCGTAGGGGGAAATCACCTGTCGCAGCTTAAAAAATATTCATATTTGGCACACATTATGTGCATGGCCTCTTTTCCCCGCACGTTATGTGCCTGGGTTTTTATTGCTTTATTTGTTTATTTTTGTGTCACCCGGTAGCATTTTAGCTAGTCAGGCATACTAGTGCTGCAGAAAAATGGGCTTTTAAGTTATTTGGTACTCACATTTTGGTACCGAACCCGGGTAGAGATTATATAATGTGGGCTCTTTTGAGTCATTGTTATTTGTGTTGTTGGTGCTAAAAACCAAAAATTATCCTGCCGGCCACAAAAAATTTTTGGACAGCAAAATTTTATGCTATATAAAGAAAAAATGAAAAATCTTCGTTTTGGAAGAGGAGAAAAATTTGTAGAATGTATCATATTTTTTTTTTTTTGTATTGCCCTTCTATTATTTATTCAACCTTCCCCAAGTAGGCTTGTAGTCCTGTTAGTTGATGACCTTTATCAAATGGCACGGTTCCCGAAGGGTATTTTGCTCCGGTACCGATTTTTCGGAAACGGGTTTTTGGGTACCCGTTTGCATCTTTTTATGCATCCCTAATATAATGTACATTTATACTCGGCATATATATGTACATACGTTGGTACAAGTATATGGACAGTCAGTGCACGGACTTTACCGCATTGGTAGGTTTACTAACTTTTCTGGCCCATTTTAATTTTCTACTACTACTACCATCGAGGCCCAATATCTACCAATATTTCAGCATTGTCGCATTGGGAACAAATACTGTGATCATTTTGTAAACGTAATTAATTGACAAGCACAACCAACTACTATTAGGCGGTTACACTTACCACCCTAACGAAATTTGAACAGAATTGTGCCGAAATTCAAAACGGAAATGACGGCGTGGGTTTAGTTTATGAAATAAATGTAGTAACTGAGAACGCAAATAATTTTCGGCCTATGGTCATCTCTTTTTTTTGTGTGTGAATACTTTTCCGAATAACATGCCGAAATCGGTTATTTTGTGGCAACATTTTTGGTTCATTGGAGAATTGTTGTGGTAGTTAGACGTTTTGGTATGTGATTTATTTTGTGATTTGCTTGTTTTACAGTAAATTGGGAATTTTTTGGTACAAATATAAACTGTAGTTATTGTTTTCCTGAAACTTCTATTACCATTTTTTTAAAAACTCCGTGCACTGGTAGATATTTACCAGCAGCAAAAAAAAGAGAATTCATGCGCACAAATGTACATTTCTTTGAATTGAAGCAAACGGTAAATGGATCGTTCGATTTATGGCGCCGTTTGCTTCATTCTTTCCTTTTTACGCGTGGTTGAATACGGTGCTTGTGATATGGAGACGTAAAAAAAAAAGGTAAGTAAATTTTGATATTTTGAGCTAATTTTATTAATGATAAATATTTCTTTTATTTCATCGTATTAATTCTTTTAATTTTAGGTTAATGATGTATTCGACGATGATTCAACTCCAGGTTGTAGCACCAATTGCTGGTTTTTATACTGATTGCTTCTCCAAGGAGAATAAATATGGAAAAAAAATAATGGTTGGATGGTGAGCATCCGCAATCGTAATCCATTAGCTAAATTACCACCATTATGTGCGCGGATTTACATCTATGAAACGGGAGTTATGATCGCAGATCACTTGTACATTAATAGCCAAATTGCCATGCCGACATTTGTAAGCCTTTTCTTTTGATATATCTATTTTGGATAGTCTAATATGAAAGCAATCCATAATTCCTGCAACATTTGGTATGGTATAACGTGAATGAAAACCATGTTTGATACCCACGGTTTCACTGCTATTTGAAGGAAATACAATAAAATCAGGACTCATAAAATTTACTATTGTCTGGCATATTTGAGGTACGCAAAATAGCAGTGTTTTTGTTGAGCACACTTTAAAAGCATCCAAGGGAATTAATGCCTCGATATGGCCATGCGTTAAAAAAGATAATGCGACAAGCACACGTAAATCAAAAGGCAACGACTTAGTGTCCACTTCAGGACGATAATATGTGCGTAGACAAAGCGTGAGTAGAAAGTCCTGGAAGAGGAGCTTGTCCATGTTCAAGGAACGTTTGAAATATTCATCTGGAATATTGAAAGGATTTGTTAAGCCACGTAATTCCTTGCGTCTCACAAATCTAATTACTTCTTTTGGAAACAATTTATGCTGAGTTGGTCCAACGAAAACGACCATCCAACCAACTGTATTGTTTGTCCTGCAATTGTTGGGTTGTTAGTCCAGCGAAAAGGCAAGTCGCCAAATCCATTTTTTGTATGTTTTCAGTTAACGTATATTTCCGTACGGAAGTTTTTTATTATACTCAGTTGAGCAGAGCTCACAGAGTATATTAAGTTTGATTGGATAACGGTTGGTTGTACATATATAAAGGAATCGAGATAGATATAGACTTCCATATATCAAAATAATCAGGATCCAAAAAAAATTTGATTGAGCCATGTCCGTCCGTCCGTCCGTTAACACGATAACTTGAGTAAATTTTGAGGTAACTTGATGAAATTTGGTATGTAGGTTTCTGAGCACGCATCTCAGATCGCTATTTAAAATGAACGATATCGGACTATAACCACGCCCACTTTTTCGATATCGAATATTTCGAAAAACCGAAAAAATGCGATAATTCATTGCCAAAGGCGGTTAAAGCGATGAAACTTGGTAGATGGGTTACGTTATGACGCAGAATAGAAAATTAGTAAGATTTTGGACAATGGGCGTGGCACCGCCCACTTTTACAAGAAGGTAATTTAAAAGTTTTGCAAGCTGTAATTTGGCAGTCGTTGAAGATATCATGATGAAATTTGGCAGGAACGTTACTACTATTACTATATACGTGCTAAATAAAAATTAGAAAATTGGATGAAGAACACGCCCACTTTTTAAAAAAAATTTTTTTTAATTCAAATTTTAACAAAAAATTTAATATCTTTACTGCCCTCACTAGGGTAGGCACCTTGTCGTTGGTGTGAGGGCTTAGCCGAACTCCATAGCGCCCGACTATGAGGCGGAGCTGTTTAGGACTGACATCTACGCCGTTTCGCCTCATAGGAGGGCGGCGGGATGTCGGTGACCAAGAACTGCCAACCCCTAATCCAGGGTGTTATGCGGACCGTGCCTATTGGACGATTTGCAGCCAGGGGATAAATTCGGCTGTATTCGAACGGAGCCTTCCCGATACCGGGCCATCTCGGGAAGTATTTATGGCCTTACCGCAGTAAGGGGCGCTGCTGTGGCGGACGGTTCTTTCCCCGTATATAATACTGGACCGCTGAGCCCGCCTTGTCGGGCAGGTGGTCGTACGACCAAGATGAACAACTCATTACCTGAACGTAATAAGGAGGATGTAAAGAGGAGGACTGAGTCGCAATCCAGGGACGACAAATACGAATTAAGCGATGCGTCGGACTCGGGGAGCGAGAGTAGTGCTGATTCAATGAACTCCGTGTTGGAGAAGCACACAAATGAAAACGGAGTAGAAGAGTGGAGAAGGGTACGGAGCAGAGGAAGTAAAAGAGCTCTCTCGCAGTACCGTGCAGCACTAAGAATTGTACAACGCTTGGGAGCAGTGGTCGACCCAACAGAAGTGGAGATCGAGCGCTTGGAATGGGCCCATGAAGCGGTAGAAGTAGGTCGAAGGCAGTTCAAAAGGTTTGCTGCGAGAAACCCTCGGTTCTGCAACCGGTACGAGGAGGAAGAAGCGTCGAATGGCAGAATGAAGAGGCAACGTTCGGCAGAAGGCGACAAGCCTGCTTTCAAGAGGCAGAAAGGACCCAGTCCTAGAGCCGCGAGGCAGGGCAGTCGCATAGACAAGACAAGTAGGCCCAAAGCTGTAAGACAGATGGGTTCCAATAGCGAGGTAGCAACTACCTCGAAAGCTGCCAGTCAGAGGGAAGTTCCAACTACGGAAGTAGGAGATAAGCCAAAGGGAGATAACGCTAAGACTCCGGCTTTCTCGGAGGCGCTAAAGGGAGTTAACGCGAAGACTCCGGTGTTCTCGGAGGTTCCAAAGGGAGATAACACTAAGACTCCTGCTTTTCCCGAGAAGATGAGTGATGTGGCAAAGCAGTCACTGACTGTGGCGCTGGTTGATCGTAGCAGTCCGTTCGGACAAATGACTACTGAAAGGTGGAGATCTGTGGAAAGGGAGCTTATTAGCTTAATGCTTAAGATGATGCGGGAACAACCAAGTAAGCCCCTTCCAACCTTTGATTCGGGGGGATGGTATAATGGTGTGAAGATGATAGCGTGCGACAACATCGCGAGCTTGCGGTGGCTGGAGGAAGTCGTTCCAAACCTCCAAAGGCAAGGCACGAACGCGCGGTTTGAGGTGGTGGATAAAGCGCAAATCCCCACGGTACCAAAAGTTAAGGTATGGATACCATGCGTGATGAAGTCGGAGGATACACTGCGACTTCTGCAGAATCAGAACCCGAACATACCGACACAGGATTGGAAGGTACTTACTGTATCTCGGCCTACCGAGGATGGTCAGTTCTACATCTTCCAAATAAACAAGCAGGCGGAGGATATTTTGTACACGCAGCTTGGCAAAATGTCCTTTGGCACTGGCAAAATTTACATGCGACTCAGGAAAAGAAGTCCCGAGGATAAAAATCCTAACACGCTGGAAGTGGGCGAAGTCGAAAAGGACCTCAGAAGCCTAAGGGAAAAAAGACAGGTGGAGGTCCCCGACGTTACCACGAACGTGCTAGAAGAGGACCAAACGCTAAATGGTGCTGTGACTCGCACAGAGGAACACACGGCACAACATTCACGAGGGGCTGAAGGGCGCCTCGAATACTCTAAACCAAAAGGGCAAGAGGAGGACGACGACGTCAAGACGAAGGTGCTGGAGGGGGACAAACAGCCCAATGGTGCTGCGAGTCCTACAGATAAACCTCCAACACAGTAAAGTGGCGTCGAGCGAACTCCTCCTAACCCTTGAGGAGGGTTCGTTTGACGTGGCGCTGATCCAGGAGCCGTGGCTCTCATCGGGAGGAAAGGTTTCTGGACTTAGCGCGCGCGGGTTTGGCGTTTACTACGCACAAACGGAAGGACGGGTGCGAGCTGCAGTAATGGTAAGGAAACAGCTGCATTCATATATGCTGCCTAATTACACCACCGAGGATCTCGTAGCGGTGGCCGTTGAGCAAAAGAATAAGCAGGCATTTATCCTGGCGTCCTGCTACATGGCCCATGCTGCGGAGGTTCCACCGATGGAGTGCAAAAGGCTAGTACAGGAGGAAGGGCGCAAAGGGCGGTTGGTCATAGGCGCAGATGCAAATGCGCACCACAATGCGTGGGGAGGAGCAGATACGAACGAGAGAGGCGAATCTCTATTTTGTTACATCCTGCAAACCAATTTGCAGATAGCCAACAGGGGAAATGTTCCTACATACATTGGTCCAACATCCAGCAATGTTCTGGATATTACATTGAGCTCCGAGCGTGATATATCAAGGTATGATTGGATGGTTCTCGATAGACCATCCTTCTCCGACCATGCGTATATAAGCTTCAGCATCCCACTAAAGAGGGTAGAGAAGGGAGGAACCTTTAGAAACCCTAGGGCAACGAATTGGACTAAATTCCAGAAACATGTAGAAACGAAACTGGGACAACCCAAAGAGGTTGCTAATGTAGAGGAACTGGAGGAGTCGAATGAATTCCTAACAAGGACGCTTATGACTGCGTATAACAAAGCTTGCCCTCTAAGAAGATTCAGAGGAAAAGCAAAGCCGCCATGGTGGAGCAATGAGCTGAGTCTTCTAAGAAGACAGGTAAAAGAAATGTTTAAACTCGCAAAGACCGTGGAAAGCGAAGCGTGTCGGGACGAGTACAGGGATCTACTGAGGATCTACAAGCGTGAAATTACCAGGGCGAAGAGAAACTCATGGAAAAGTTTCTGTACGGACATAGAGTGCTCCAGTGAAACAGCACGGTTGAAAAAAGTCCTAGCAAAGGGAAACATAGTCCAGGGACTAATAAAGAAAGAGAACGGGGAATGGTCACGTGATAGTGAGGAATCCCTTAAGGTGCTTCTCGATACACATTTCCCATCGGGAGACGGTTTAGAAGAACCAGCAGACATCACTCACACTTCGATCATGGAGCTAGTGGTGCCGGGCTTGGTGACCGATACCAAGATCGAGTGGGCAGTGAAGACGTTTTCTAAGTTTAAATCGCCGGGCCCAGATGGTATATTCCCGGCCATGCTACAAGTCTCAAGTAGGGCGGTCGTGGAATGGCTTCAAATAATATTCGATGGGTGCATAAGACTGAATCATGTACCGCACTCTTGGAGAACTGCTCGTGTAGCTTTTCTACCAAAGGCGGGGAAGATCGGTCACGTGTATCCCAAAGACTATAGACCCATTAGCTTAACATCATTTCTGCTCAAAACCTTTGAGAGGCTGATAGATGTGTACATAAAGTCCAACGTGGATGAAAAGCTGCTCTCCACAACACAGCATGCGTACACCAAAGGCAAGTCGGTAGACACCGCATTGCATAGGGTGGTAATAAGCATAGAGAAATCCCTGGAATATAAGGAGTATGCTCTAGGAGTCTTCTTGGACATTGCCGGGGCTTTCAATAATGTTGCAAAATGGGCGATTATGGATGGTCTTAATTACATTAAAGTACATCCTGCCTTAATCAGATGGATCGGCTGCATGTTAAATTGCAGGAAGATTATATCACAATGGGGATTGTACGAGGCCACGAAATCAGTGGACAGGGGCACGCCGCAGGGAGGGGTGCTATCACCTCTGCTGTGGACACTGGTCATCAACCAACTGCTCAGGCAATTCGATGAGGGACCCGTAAAACTTACGGCTTACGCAGATGACGTTGCAATTGTCATAAGTGGAAAATGCCTTCCAACGATTAGTTCTTTGATGGATCGGGCGCTTCGGGATATTCATACCTGGGCATCTAATGTCGGGCTGAAAGTCAATGCGGAGAAGACGGATATGGTCTTGTTTACAAAGAGGTACAAGGTCCCAAATTGGACCAGGCCTAAGTTAGGAGCGGTGACCTTACAGGAGAAACCTTGCACAAAATATCTAGGAATCATCCTAGACAGTAAGCTGTCATGGAAGCTCAACGTGGAGGAGAGGGTCAAGAAGGCCTCAACGGCACTCTATGCATGTAAAAGAATGCTGGGGTGTACGTGGGGCCTATCGCCCTCTCTTTCTCATTGGGTTTTTACAGCGATTGTAAGCCCTATTCTATACTATGGAGTTCTTGTTTGGTGGAAAGCCACACAAAAAACAACATACCTCAAAAAATTAGAGGGGATATGCAGACTATCGATGCTTTGCATTACGGGAGCCCTGAAAAAAACCCCGACGGCTGCACTGTATGCCATTCTGCACATTCCACCTGTAGACCTGGTAGCAAAGAACAAAGCGTTAACGACCGCAACCAGGCTCGATGCTTCGGGGCAGCTTGAGCGCCGACCATATGGCCATAGTAGTATAGCGTCCTCAGTCACAAGACGAACAGACTACATGATTCCCTACCTGCACTTTGAGGGAGATCTTAAGGCCACAATAGAGGTGGACGGTTGGCGCAAGGGTGCGCAAATGGCGGACGAGGCGATACATGTGTACACCGATGGTTCCAAAATAGTGGAAGGAGTAGGGTCTGCGGTATACTGCGCTGATCCGGAATTAAGCAGATCCTACAGGCTGCCGGATTACTGTAGCGTTTTCCAAGCGGAAATATTAGCCGTAACCAAAGCAGTAGAAACCCTGGAAGAGAATAGCTTAAGCTGCAACCGTGTTAACTTTTATATTGACAGTCAAGCAGCAATTAAGGCAATAATCTCGCATAGCACAGCATCTAAATGCGTGTTAGAGTGTAAGCAGTCTCTGGAGAGAATCGGGACAGGGAGAAGCATACATCTATATTGGGTCCCAGGGCATATGGGAATAGATGGGAATGAAAAAGCGGACGAATTAGCTAAAAAGGGCGCATCCCTTGAAGCTTGCTCCGTAGACGTCCCAATTAGATTGGGCGAGATTAAGCGAAGGCGAGAGGTGTACATGATCGACCAAGCAGAAAAGGCGTGGGTTCAAGCGCGGGGCTGTAAAGTGTCGAAGATTATGTGTAGGTCTTACAACCTTAGACTAACACAGTTGCTTCTATCATTAAAAAGAGAGGACTGTAGACTCATGACGGGTATTCTGACTGGACACTGCCTTCTGGCGTCACATGCCTTTAAATTAGGCTTGGTCAGTGATAGCAGGTGTAGGAAGTGCGGGTTGGAGGAGGAAACGATCGAGCACGTTCTGTGCTCGTGCCCTGCACTTGCCAGGCTAAGACTCCAGCTATTAGGAGTGATACAGCTGTCAGATCTAGAAGCAGCAAGTGGCTTAAGTCCTAGGAAGCTTCTAGTATTTGCCAAGAGGACGGAGTTATTTTATAACATAGGTCCTGGTTTTTGATAGGGTTTTTCAGTTTGGTCGTTAAAACAAACTTCTGGTAACACTACGGACTCAATCAGTCTATGTGAGGTCCTCATGGACCGGCCAGTTCAACCTACCTACTGTATATAATTAAATTAAGTCAAAATTCATCTCCAGTAATGATATGATGCAACAAAATACAAAAATAAAAGAAAATTTCAAAATGGGCGTGGCAGTACCCGACAGATGATTTTCTGGATCATCTGATCCACATTTGGTCGATATCGCGAGAACGCCTTCACATATACATCTAAGGGCCACTCGCTTTTAAAACCCTCATTAATACCTTTAATTTGATATCCATATCGTACAAACACATTCCAGAGTCAACCCTGGCCCACCCTAATGGCGATATCTCTAAAAGGCGTGCACCTATAGACCTAATGCCCACTCCCTCTTAAAATGCTCAGTAACACCTTTCGTTTGATACCCATATCGTAAAAACATTCTAGAGTCACCCCTGGCCCACCCTAATGGCGATATCTCGAAAAGGCGTCCACCTATAGACCTAATGCCCACTCCCTCTTAAAATGCTCAGTAACACCTTTCGTTTGATACCCATATCGTAAAAACATTCTAGAGTCACCCCTGGCCCACCCTAATGGCGATATCTCGAAAAGGCGTCCACCTATAGACCTAATGTCCACTCCCTCTTAAAATGCTCAGTAACACCTTTCGTTTGATACCCTTATCGTACAAACATTCTAGAGTCACCCCTGGCCCACCCTAATGGCGATATCTCGAAAAGGCGTCCACCTATAGACCTAATGCCCACTCCCTCTTAAAATGCTCAGTAACACCTTTCATTTGATACCCATATCGTACAAACACATTCTAGAGTCACCCTGGCCCACCCTAATGGCGACATCTCGAAAAGGCGCCCACCTATAGACCTAATGCCCACTTGCTCTTAAAATGCTCAGTAACACCTTTCGTTTGATACCCATATCGTACAAACATTCTAGAGTCACCCCTGGCCCACCCTAATGGCGATATCTCGAAAAGGCGTCCACCTATAGACCTAGTGCCCACTCCCTCTTAAAATGCTCAGTAACACCTTTCGTTTGATACCCATATCGTACAAACATTCTAGAGTCACCCTTGGTCCACCTTTATGGCGATATCTCGAAAAGGCGTCCACCTTTAGGACTAAGGATTGCTCCCTTTTAAAATACTCATTACCACCTTTCATTTGATACCCATATCGTACAAACACATTCCATAGTCACCCCTGGCCCACCCTAATGGCGATATCTCGAAAAGGCGTCCACCTATGGACCTAATGCCCACTCCCTCTTAAAATGCTCAGTAACACCTTTCGTTTGATACCCATATCGTACAAACACATTAGAGTCACCCCTGGCCCACCCTAATGGCGACATTTCGAAAAGGCGTCCACCTATAGACCTAATGCCCACTCCCTCTTAAAACGCTCAGTAACACCTTTCATTTGATTCCCATATCGTACAACTAGAGACACCCCTGGTCCACCTTTATGGCGATATCTCGAAACGGCGTCCACCTAGGGAACTAAGGATCACTCCTTTTCAAAATACTCATTAACAGCTTTCATTTGATACCCATATCGTACAAACATATTCTAGAGTCACCCCTGGTCCACCTTTATGGGGATTTCTCGAAAAGGCGTTCACCTATAGAACTAAAGCCCACTCCCTTTTAAAATACTCATTATCACCTTTCATTTGATACCCATATCGTACAAACACATTCTAGAGTCAGCCCTGGTCCACCTTTATGGCGATATCCCTAAATGGCGTCCATCCATAGAACTATGGCCTACTCTCTCTTAAAATACTCTTTAATACCTTCCATTTGATACACATGTCATACAACCACATTCAAGGGTTACCCTAGGTTCATTTTCCTACATGGTGATTTTCCTTATTTTGTCTCCATAGCTCTCAACTGAGTATGTAATGTTCGGTTACACTCGAAGCTAGCCTTCCTTACTTGTTTTTGTATAATTTTGCATTAATTAATACAAGTGAAAATTTTGTTCGAACATGCAAGCTTGTATTGCTACCTAATCACGGGATTGATTGTATTGCTAGCCACAGTACCATTAATGTACTATGGTACCATACCAGATGTTTGGGGTGCGACAATGTGGGGGCCCATCCTATATTATGCGCTAATTAATTTGGTTATACGTTATTTGTTGCGCGATAATGATTATCAGATTGCACTGCGTTCTTCATTTTTGGGATTCATCGAGGCTATTAGCATATTAGTTATTATATTCGCTCCAAGTGTGCTAAAGCAATTTGGTGTTTATAGTTTTTTTTATGGCATTTTTTCGTTATTCAGAATTTTTTGCTATAGCGTGGTGTAATCCAAGTAGCATATCAGTCGACTCTTTCATTCTAAATCATTCTATACACTACGCTTTAGCGGCAGTAGCTAGTTGGATTGAGTTTGGATTGGAGGTATGGCTGCTGCCAAGTTTCAAAGATTTTTATTACATTTGGCTAACTGGCGTGGTGCTTTGTATAGTGGGCGAGATAATGCGAAAAGTAGCGATGATTACAGCGCGAAATAGTTGCACGCATTTGGTGCAATATGAAAAGTCTGATCATCATAAACCGATAACACATGGCATTTATGCTTATATGCGGCACCCATCTTATGTAGGATGGTTTTGGTGGTCCGTTGGCACACAAATATTATTACTTAATCCCTTGTGTATATTGATTTACACCATAGTTTCGTGCCAATCGGTTTACCGTGTATTAAAGGATATTTGCTAGATTAGAGTCTTACGGTTAACGAAGGGAATGATATTGAAATGTATCTCTAGGAAAATATATGGAGTAGACTTCCTACAAGCTTCAAGTATTTAATTAATTGTGTACTAACTAGTTTATAATGTAAAAATCGTTCTTATCGTAAGCATAGAGCTATATGCTAACATTACAAGGATTTAATTAATTAAAAAAATAACAATTAATTTGTATAGAAATAACTGCAAAAGGTCAAACTACAATTAACTACATACAAATAAAATGACTAATCTCCTTCAGGGATGTTAATTTAATATTATTTAAATAAAACAGGAAATTTACTTTATATAAGGTAATCGGTTATAATCAAAAGAATAGGATTGGTACGCTTATGTACAAATTAGTTTATCCACAAGCTCCTGTGGTTAAGTCAAAGACCATTGAGCACACTGGGTTCGACAAGTCGTCTGCTGGCCAAAATGCAACTGTTGCTGTAATGAGTTATTCTGGTTATGACATTGAAGATGCGCTCATTGTAAGCAAAGCATCACGTTGTTTGAAAATCAATTATCTTAGTGAAAAACCATACGTATAAAAACTTTCATGGCTACACATTCAATTCTGATGTGTAGTTTATATGGTTATGATTTTCGTTCAAGGTACTTGAGTAGGCATTTAAAATTATTTGTAATTGTGTTTAATGACAAATTATCTTGCTCTAAGTTGCTCTGCCTTTTGTTTTATGAGGTCGCCCAAAATTGAACTGGAGCAATCCAAATCACAAACCTCTGCGCCAGCTTTTGTTACAGCAAAGAAAAAAAATTTTTGTTGTCAAAAGTAAGTCGGAATTTCTAAAATTCAAAACAGAAATAATTTATACAAAACGAAAGAAAATAGGAAATTTGAGAACTCAATAAATTGCTTAGGGCAGTGTCTTCGTAATTTAGTGCACATCTTAGCAAAATCGTGATTGTTACACCAGATTCCTCGATTTGCTTTTGGTCGCTGCTCTACTCTGCTCTGCCCTTATTTTTGTGTTCGATAACCAGACATATTATTAACAAATAATGTTTCCAGTTGGAAGAAAGAAAATTTGTATTTGCAAGTAGAAAATCACCAAATTTTATTACAAAAATTATAAAAAACATTAAAATTTTCAAAGGAAGCTGCCTGGGGTACAATGTTTTGAAAACACGTAATACCTTTTGGTGCTGTTAACAAATGTTCGTTATTTAAGCTAATATTCGTTTGACAAGAGGACAAGTTAATTTATTTGTAAACTTTTTCGTGAAAAATTCGATTGTTTTGAACTATTTATTTCTGTGAGCCCCTTTTTTTCCTTTAATGAAATTTTTGGGTGGTTAATAGTGAGTTTAAGATTTTAGGTGTTCAGATGAATTTTGATAAATTCTGTTGGCCTCGCGTGTTGGTTCTGTGATCCTCGCTCGAGGTGAGCGAGTGAATGTGGGTTGTTTTGTTGGAAATTTAAAAATATAAATAGATTCTGTGGCAGATCGGTTCGCCCTTCTGCGGTAGGCTTTTCTGGTATCCTCATTCTGGGATAGCGAGTGAGTTGTGGGTTGCTTCCTTAAAAATTGGAAATAAAATAGACCAAAGGCCTTTATGTTCTGTGGCAGATAGCGGATCTGCGTTAGGGCTTTTCTGGTATCCTCGTTATGAGATAACGAGTGAGTGGTATGGTGTCCTCGTTCGGGGGAGCGAGTCGATTGTGGGATATTTTCTGGTATCCTCGCTCTGGGTAAGCGAGTGAATTTGGGTTTGTTTTGGGTCTAGATAGGGAAGTGGAGTTCGGAAGAGAGTGAGGGAGAGGAACGGAGGGCTTGTTACGAGGAGCTTTTGGCCTGCTCGCAATCCATATCCTCCGTTGGAAAGAAGGATCAGTTTGACCAAAGGTCGTCTGATTTGACCCTTCTCGGTAAAGAGGTCGACTACACGTACTCGGTTATCTTCTCCGGGGTGTACGTTGACGACTCTACCTAACTTCCATTCGTTCCCACTTGTATATTTTGTTTGGGGTGTTTCCACTTCACACGCTTTTGAAGTTCGGATAAATATTCGGTTTTCCATCGCCGGCAGAAGGTTTGATGGAGGGCCTTGAGCTTCTGCCATCTATTTATCATGGATGCAGGGTCTTCGTTCGCATCCGGTTCTGGCGGCACCAGAAGATTGCTGCCCTTTAGGAAATGTCCTGGGGTTAGTGGCTCCAGGTCCGTTGGGTTATTGGACGCCGGGCTGAGAGGACGTGAATTTAGACATGCCTCGATCCGGCACAAAAGGGTTTGGAACTCCTCCATGGTATATTTATGGAGACCTTCTTGAAGGGTCTTTTGAAGCTCTTCACTCCCGCTTCCCACAGGCCGCCCATATGTGGAGCGCCGGCGGGAATAAAATGCCAAGTTAATGCTTGATGGCTATACTTGGAGACAGTTTTGTCTCGGCTTTCTGCCAGGAAGGCTTTAAATTCCGATCGTAGAGATCTGGACGCTCCGACAAAGTTCGTACCATTGTCGGAGCAGATGTTTTTCGGACATCCTCTTCTCGCGATAAAACGCGAAAAAGCTGCGAGGAAGCATGGGGTGCTCAGGTCACTAGTGGCTTCTAGGTGGATGGCCTTAGTGGAGAAACAGACAAATAGGCATACGTAGCCTTTGGACAGTCGACATCCTCTACCACTGTAGCTTTTGATGTCGAAAGGCCCCGCAAAATCTACCCCGGTATTTGTGAACGCGCGGGTAAAAGTAGTACGTTCGCAGGGAAGGGTACCCATAAGTTGGGACTGCGCCTGCTTCCTGTGAATATTGCAGGTTTTGGAATTGTGAATGATGGCTCTGATCATTGTCTTGACATTCGGTATCCAATATTGGGTTCGAATAAGACGGAGCATGAGCTGGTTCTCACAATGAAGGGAATCATGGTGCGTCATCATGACTGTAAGGCGAGACAGCCTGCAATTGTACGGCAAGATGATCGGATGACGCTCGTTGTAAGACATGTCTTTTGAAGCCCCTAGACGCCCCCCGTTCTAATAATATCATCTTTCTCGATGTATGGGTTGAGTGACAGTATTTCACTCTTTCGATCAAGAGGTTCCCTATTTTTCAGTTTTAAATATTCCTTACCGTAAAATTGTTTCTGGCAGACTCGTATTAATGCCTGAGTCGTTGCTGTAACCTCAGCGGCTGATATTATGCACGACTTTTCTTGGAACATGGCTTTTGTTTTAGGATGCGTTCTTTTATAGAATCTCCTCACGTAAGACAGGACTTTCAAAGCTTGTGGCAAATCTGAAAATCGGTCAAGAATATCTATATGATCTACCCTTGTCATTGCATATGATTATGCCCTCTTTTCCTCAACGGACGTGTTGTAATCGGCGTCTTGTGCTGGCCAGTGAGAATTGTCTGCTTGTAGCCAAGAAGGACCCTGCCACCACAACGAATTGTTGACCAAATCTGACGCTAGTAGTCCTCTGCTTCCTAAATCCGCTGGGTTAGATTCCGAGTCAACGTGAAGCCAGTCCTTGTTACCGACGATGTCCAGAATCTTGGTGATGCGATGTGCTACGAATGTTGAGCAAGTACAAGGCGGCTTGCGTATCCATGCGAGTACGATGGTTGGATCCGTCCAGAGGTGAACTTTTGCGGTTTCAAATGAATGTTTCGGAATATTGATTCCATAATTTCTGCGAGCAGCACGGCGTCGCAGAGTTCTAAACGTGGTAGCGAGACGGTTTTCACTGGAGCTACTCTGGTTTTTGCTAAAAGTAAGTGTATGAAAACCTGATCGTCTCTTTTCACGCGCATGTATACCGCTGCCGCATATGCTTTCTCGGAAGCGTCGCAGAAGCCGTGGATTACTATGTCGTCTTCCGGTGAAAAATTTACCCACCGCGGTATCCTAATGTTATCTATTTCGCTATAGTGTTGGGTGAAATTTTCCCACCGTTCTAAGGTAGATGGGGAGACAGGTTCGTCCCACCCGGTGCCCTCTAACTAGATATTCTGCATTAGTATTATTGCCACTACGACCATTGGTGCAAGCCAGCCTAAAGGGTCGAAAAGTTTGGCTATAGCGGATAGGATTGCACGTTTGGTGATGTTCTCGCCATTCTCTAAAGCTCCTGCTGTAAAGTAAAACATGTCTGAGTGCGCGTTCCATCGTATTCCGAGTGCCTTCACCGAGCTAGCCTCTCCAAACGCTAGGAAGTCCTCGCTGAGCAGATCCATTTTGGGGATGTCCTGAAGGATTTCCTCACAATTTGATGTCCACTTGCGCAATGGAAAGCCAGCTGAGTGTAATGCTTCGCGAATCTCGTTTATTGCTCTGATAATTGACGCTATTGTATGTCCACCAGATAAAACGTCGTCGATATACATACTTTCTAGTAATATACCCGATGCTATTGGGTGGGTATTTTCTACATCATCAGCCAATTGTAGAAGTGACCGTATCGCGAGGTAGGGGGCGCAGTTTACACCAAATGTGACAGTCTTTAGTTCGTAAAGACTGATTGGTTCGTTGGGGGATGTTCGATGGACAATTCTTTGAAATTTGGCGTGATTATCGGTCACCCAAATTTGCCTATGCATCTTTTCTATGTCACTATTAAAGACAAAGCGGTACAGTCTCCAACGTAGAATTAAAATGGGCAAGTCTGCTTGGAGTACTGGACCTGGGTGGAGTATGTCGTTTAGACTAATGCCATTTATTTATTTATTTATTATTTAAGTCGACAAACTATGATCGACTGCATAATATAAAAGATATATAAATATACAACTCAAAAGATAAAATTTAAGATATATCGAGATTTCAACATTGTTATATTACAAACAAAGAAATATTAATGAACATTACTCTTTAATTTCAGAATATAATAATAATAAGAAATATGAGCAGAAATAAGATCTTATACCGAAATCTTATACTGGCGGAATGCATCAGATTCCGCTCAGCATGATTTCGGAATGCAGTGGATTCCAATCTTCCTGTTGGAATGCAACAAGATTCCAATCAGCATGTCATGGGAATCCGGCAGTGCTAAGAGTAGTGTAATGAGGATCCGCCATCACAAGGCATAAAAAAGTAACATGACCTATGTTGTTGGAATGCACCGGATTCCAATCAGCTCGATGCCTGATCTTGAGATTATACTGCCGGAATGCATACGATTCCGGTCAGTGACTCATGAAAAAGCATGTTTTTTACATTTTTGCCCACATAATTTTTAAATATATGATCACCCTAAGGCACACTGAACATTTGGAGAAGTGGTGACACACAAACCAAACAAGTAAGGAAGGCTAAGTTCGGATGTAACCGAATATTACATACTCAGCTGAGAGCTTTGGAGACAAAATAAGGGAAAATCGCCATGTAGGAAAATGAACCTGTAACCCTGGAATGTGTTTGTATGACATGGGTATCAAATGGAAGGTATTAAAGAGTACTAGTATCGCCTGTGGTCGAAATTCGACCAACTTGTATTTTTTTCGACTCAATCTATGCATCCAGTGTTGAGGGTAGTGCTATAATACGTTAATAGTTGAGCTGTGAGTGGAAATATAGCAAACTGGTCTAACTTAATTAAATTTTTCATTAAGACGTTGTATCTTTTGATTGTATTTTCTTAAATTTTCTACAAAATTTTCAAATGTAATTATAACGTTTTGGTATGGAGCTCCTTAAACAAAAATATAAAAAATATGTAAAATCAAAAGAAATTGACATAGAATTATGGTGAAATTACTTGAAATTAAATTGAAAAATAGCTTTTTCCACACCACCCGGGAGGTCCCCGTTGGGGCGCTACCGAAGTTAGTTTTGTGTGCTCGGTTCCCCATTTACTTCAATAGTGTCATAATTCAAAACACACGAACTTTTAGTTAAAAACGAAGAAATGTGCTAAAGGAATTTAGCCTAATCCACGCCACCCGTTAGGTAAACAATTGGCGGTTTACCGAGTTTAACTTTGTATAAACACATATGTAGTATGTACATAAGTGTGACACACCTCTCCTTTGGGGAAAAATATACAAATCAGTAGTTCATGTTCCAGGAATATCGGAAAGAATAAAATGTTCAAAGCTCTATGACAGAGATAAATATCAGTTCGCGTCAACTTATAAACACACGCTAAGAAAACTCTACAGCAATACAAAGGATATAATTCGCAAACAAGAGAAGTCTGATGTAGTTTACAGGATTCCGTGTAATGGTGACGGGTCCCACTTATGAGATAAGGTATATGTGGGGACAACGAAAATGAAACTCAAGACAAGGATTTCCGCTCACATGTCAAATGTGAAATTAAGAAGCAGTTTTTCGGACAATAAGACGGCATTTTCATCACATTGCAAGGATACCGGGCATTGTCCCGATTTCGATAATGTATCCATTTTACACGAGGAGAAAAATTACGGCAAAATATACACTTTAGAAATGCTGCACATTACGAACACCCCTAATGACACGAAAATGAATTATAAAATAGACACTGATCAGCTGGCGCGCGTTTACCGCGACTTAGTTTTAAGACAACAACAATGTTCTAGTTAGAATTGCAGCTCAACACAACAAATGCAGTGGGATGACCAATATATATATACATATGTACATTTGTATGTTAATGCAATTGATTATGTCTTTTTGTTCGTCATTCTATGTATTGTTTTTTTTGCAGATTTTTGTTTATACTTACGGTGTTTCAAATTGTTCATATTTTCATATTTATTTGACTTCTACGCTTTCTTTTTTCGTACATCTTGTTAGTCGGTAAAACATATTCAATTGTGTAAGTGGTATTATGTTTAGGGTGAAAAATTGTTTACATGTTAACTAATTGTTGTTTTTGTCCACAGTTCCTGAAGATGATCTCAGAATGAGATCGAAATATCGACCAAATAAAATTAGAAATACAAAAATTTAAACTGTGTTTCAATTTTTAAACTGCCACGAGCTCATCAAAATTTAATAAATTATAATATTTGAAGCAAATAAAAATATGTTTAAAATTTTTCTATTAGTTATAAACAAATAGAGTAATATTTGTTAACAAAAATAGGCCTATGCACTGTGGCTGATCTATACGAAACGATTCATATAACTTTTATGTGATTTTAGGTACGCTAACTATGCGAAACAGAATGTCAATTGATTGTATGGAAATTTTGTTAGCGTACTAATATATAGATTTTCAAAAGGGGTGGGCCATAGTTCTATAGGTTGACGCCTTTTCGAGATATCGCCATAAAGGTGGATCAGGGGGGACTCTAGAATGTGTTTGTACGATATGGGTATCAAATGAAAGTTGTTAATGAGTGTTTTAAAAGGGAGTGGGCCCTAGTTCTATAGGTGGGCATCTTTTCGAGATATCGTCATAAAGGTGGACCAGGGGTGACTCCAGAATTTTTTTGCACGATATGGATATAACTGAAAGGTGTTAATGAGTATTTTAAAAGGGAGTGGGCCTTAGTTCTATAGGTGGACGTCTTTTCGAGATATCGCCATAAAGGTGGACCAGAGGTGACTCTAGAATGTGTTTGTACGATATGGGTATTAAATGAAAGGTGGTAATGAGTATTTTAAAAGGGAGTAGGCCTTTCTTATATCGGTGGACGCCCTTTCGAGATATCGCCATGAAGGTGGCCCAGGAGTGACTCTAGAATATGTTTGTATGATATGGGCATCAAATTCAAGGTATTAATGAGGGTTTTAAAAGGTAGTGTCCCCTAGATGTATAGGTGAAGGCGTTTTCGAGATATCGACCAAAATGTGGACCAGGGTGACCGAGAACATCATCCGTCCAGTACCGCTAATTTATTTATATATGTAATACCACGAAAACTATTCCTGCCATGATTCCAAGGGATTTTAATTTCGCCCGACAGAACTTTTTCATTTTCTTCTACTTAATATGGTAGGTGTCACACCCATTTTACAAAGTTTTTTCTAAAGTTATGTATACTTCGCGTCAAACAACCAATCCAATCACCATGTTTCCCTCTTTTCGTGTTTGGTATAGAATTGTGGCATTTTTTTTAATTTTTCGAAATCGAAGATGGACGTGGTTATTGTCGGATTTCGCCCACTTTTAACCCTAGAACACACACCACAAAATACCACGTAAACACACACCCGGGATACGTTTGTACCCGGGACCTTATTTTGCGGTTTTTTTAATGCTTATTCAACCGATTTCTCTGATTTTTTTTTTGAAATGTATATTTTTTGATATATAACAAGTATTTTGTCTTATGTTTCATTCGAATATTCCTACTGGTTCCAGAGATATGGGCAAATAGAATCAGGACATGCAACAGTGGATTTTTGTTGTTGTCCTGATAAATGCAAAACAAAATAATATAATTTATAATAATATACTTGTAGAGTAACAACGAATACACATTTTGGTTTTTATTTCATTGAAATGTTCTACCTGGTTCAAAAGATATGTGCAAAAAGTCGCGCAAGGTATAGGTACGTAGGTAGCAAATACACTGGTATAACTGGTTTTTGTATTTTATATGCAGCTGCAAGGGTTGTTTTCACACGAGGTGTTGTTATAAATGCTGCCTGTTGATATATTCATTATTGTTTTGGTGCTCAAAAGTGTAAGAAGTGAAAATATAAGTGAAAATAAATATAACTGAAACTATAAATAACTGGATACGAAATGACTTCAAGAAGAAACGAATATTTATCAAAAGCAGCACATAGAAGGTACAAAATGTAAAATAAGGAACAATGTAAACATATACTAATTTTTTTTTATTATGCAGACTAACTGAGGAACAGCGAGAATGATATATACAATCTTTATTTGATGAAATTTGTGACGATGACGCTCCCTATGACTTTGACTCAGTAGATGAAGAAGAAATTCAATTCAATGACATTGAAATTGCTGATGACGATGCTGAAGTTTCGCAAAGTGCCACAGAAGTATTACCTGATTATGCGGACTATGAGGATGATGAAGAAGATGATGAAGAAGTAGAAGAAAATATTGAATTATCTGCTATTGGCAAAAATTTGTTGCACGTGATGTAAGTCGTCAGGTACTCGGACAAAATATTATAAGAGAACGTTCTGGACCAGCTAGATGCACTGAAATGTTGTCAATAGAGCAAACATTCAAATGTTTCATGAACGTTGAAATGGCTGATATAATTATGCGCCACACAAATAAGTTAGCAAAAGAAACTTATAATGCTTACAACAATGCGCATCCAAACACAACTCCTAAGTCATGGACGCCTGTGTCAATAACAGAGCTGTATGCATTTTTTAGCATACTTATTATGACTGGTGCGAACCATAGCAATGGAGAACATGTTCGAGATTTATGGAGCGTCAAAAACTATCCTTTATATCGCGCCACAATGGGAGTCAACCGTTTCTGTTCGATATTGCGGTTCCTAAGATTTGACGATAAAAACACTCGTGCAAGACGCTTACTAACTGATAAAGCAGCACCGATCAGTGAGTTTTGGATGATGATGAACAATAATCTTGCTGCACATTACAAGCCCAGCTCATGCTTGACGATTGATGAACAATTATTTCCTTACCGTGGACGCACACGGTTTACGCAGTACATACCGTCAAAACCTGCTAAATATGGTGTCAAGGTTTGGTGGATTTGCGATGCCACAAATGCATATCCACTGCATGGACAAATATATACTGGCCAAGCAGAAACTGGTAGGGAAACGAACCAAGGCGAACGAGTGGTGAAGGATTTGTCTACCAAATACCAAGGAAGTGGCCGAAACATTACAATAGACAATTTTTTACGACCTTGCCAGTTGCAGAACTGCTTCTCACCTGGAAACTCACGATCGTTGGAACTTTGTGCAAAAACAAATCATATATTCCTCAAGAAATGAAGCAGAACAAAAACAGAACAATTGGTTCAACGACATTTGGCTTCAAAAATAATGTGACAATGTGCTCTTATGTTCCCAAAAAAAAAAAAAACAGTAATTTTGCTTTCGACCATGCATAATGATGCTGAAATAGCCGACAGTGGGAAACCTGAAATAATTGAATATTATAATCGTACCAAAGGTGGTGTTGATCGAATGGACCAAATGTTTGCGGAATATCCAACAGAAACACAAACAAAACGATGGCCACTAGCGATGTTCTTCAACATGTTGGACATTACAGCTCTTGCAGCCTACATTGTCTACGATTTGAATAACCCTATGTTGCCTTGGAGAACAAACAACAAGCGTAAGCAGATCCTGCGCAGCTTGGCTGAAGCATTGTGTATGCCCATTATTGAAGCCAGAGCCATAAATCGTCAAGTGACGCGAACTTTTTCGACTAAAATTGCTATTGAAGCATATTTCAACCGACCGCTGGAATCAATTATGTCAACAGCAGCATCAACATCTGCCGCAGCGCGCACGCCAAAACCTGTGTCCGGATCTTGCTATTTATGTTACGCACAAGAGGAAAAACGCCGTAGAAAAACCAGAAAGCTGTGCGCCAAATGTAAGAAGCCAATGTGTCTTGTACATTCGGTCACATCAACAAATTGCTCTATTTGCCATGATTTTCCCTAGATATAAGATGCATTTTTATAATTTTTATAATAAAATTCAATAATAAAATGTTTGAAATGAATATTTCTAATTCTTCAAATAAAAAAAGAATATAAAAAATGTTTTTTTTTGATTATTATGAGGATTTTTACTATGGGGGTACAAACGTATCCCGGCTGTGTGTTTACGTATATAATGTGTTTGGAAGGCTGTAGCTCCTGAACCAATGTTCCGATTGGTCAAATTTTGAATTTGAACTCAGAACTAAATAATCTTTCTAGATCCGAAGTTACAATACTCTAGGTATAGCGGTTCAAAAGTTACAACACTTTAAAGTTGATACTGGATACATTTGTACCCGGGTGTGTGTTCTAGGGTTAATACCAAGATAAAGTAAGTTCAGATAAGTTCGTGAACTAAGTTTAATAAAGATATATCGATTTTTGTTCAATTTATCGTGTTAACGGCCGAGAGGAAGGACAGACGGTCGACTGTGTATAAAAACTGGGCGTGGCTTCAATCGATTTCGCCCATTTTCACAGAAAACAGTTATCATCATAGAAGCAACGCTCTTACCAAATTACCATGGATTGGTAAATTTTTGTTCGACTTATGGCATTAAAAGTATTCTAGACAAATTAAATGAAAAGGGGCCGAGTCACGCCCATTTTGAAATTTTCTTTTATTTTTGTATTTTGTTGCACCATATCATTAGTGGAGTTGAATTTTGAAATAAATTACTTATATACTGTAAAGATATCCAATTTTTTGTTGAAATTTGACTTAAAAAAAAAATTTTTTTTTTAAGTGGGTGTGTTCGTCATCCGATTTTGATACGTTTTATTTGGCACACGTATAGTAATAGGAGTAACGTTCCTACCAAATTTCATCACGATATCTTCAACGACTGCCAATTTACAGCTTGCAAAACTTTTAAATTACCTTCTTTTAAAAGTGGGCGGTGCCACGCCCATTGTCTACAATTTTAAAAATTTTCCTTTCTGCGTCATAAGATCAACCCATCTACCAAGTTTCATCGCTTTATCCGTCTTTGGTAATGAATTACCGCATTTCTTCCGTTTTTCGAAATTTTCAATATCGAAAAAGTGGGCGCGGTTATAGTCCGATTTCGTTCATTTTAAATAGCGATCTGAGATGAGTGCCCAGGAACCGGACGGACGGACGGACGGACATGGCTAAATTTATTTCTTTTTTCGCCCAGATAATTTTGATATATAGAACTCTATATCTATCTCAATTAGTTTATGCCGTTACGGGGTACCGTTATGCGAACAAAATTAATATACTCTGTGAGCTCTTCTCAGCTGAGTATAAAAATGCATCTGTCAACCAACCCTTTGTACACGCACAATCCAATGCACCCAGCTACAAACACAACATAATAACTTTAGTGAACGGAAGCCAGCAGCAAGTCGCCCGAAATAAGCGCCGCTACCTATTGGAATTTTGGCATACATACTTAGTACGAGCATGCGACACACCAACGCACACCGTAAGCAGAAGTCTAAAGCATCAAGCGAGGTCAATGCACCATTAGAACCAAGCGACAGCGAACATAAGCACAAACATGTGTACGACACAAGGACACTGATTTCTATGGATATTAGGGCTCCCGAAATTGGGGTAAAGCTGAATGCCGGGATAAAGGATTATCCTACATGACTGAAAGTATGTATGATAATGGAAAAGGGGAATGTATGTTAGCATGTAAGCGTATGTATATATTAATAGAATACAATGAATTATTATTCCAGTTCATCACTCTACTTTTTATACTCAGTTGAGCAGAGCTCACAGAGTATATTAAGTTTGATTGGATAACGGTTGGTTGTACATATATAAAGGAATCGAGATAGATATAGACTTCCATATATCAAAATAATCAGGATCCAAAAAAAATTTGATTGAGCCATGTCCGTCCGTCCGTCCGTCCGTCCGTCCGTCCGTCCGTCCGTCCGTCCGTTAACACGATAACTTGAGTAAATTTTGAGGTATCTTGATGAAATTTGGTATGTAGGTTCCTGAGCACTCATCTCAGATCGCTATTTAAAATGAACGATATCGGACTATAACCACGCCCACTTTTTCGATATCGAAAATTTCGAAAAACAGAAAAAATGCGATAATTCATTGTTAAAGGCGGTTAAAGCGATGAAACTTGGTAGATGGGTTGACGTTATGACGCGGAATAGAAAATTAGTAAGATTTTGGACAATGGGCGTGGCACCGCCCACTTTTACAAGAAGGTAATTTAAAAGTTTTGCAAGCTGTAATTTGGCAGTCGTTGAAGATATCATGATGAAATTTGGCAGGAACGTTACTACTATTACTATATATGTGCTAAATAAAAATTAGCAAAATTGGATGAAGAACACGCCCACTTTTTAAAAAATTTTTTTTTTAAATTCAAATTTTAACAAAAAATTTAATATCTTTACTGTATATAAGTAAATTAAGTCAAAATTCAACTTCAGTAATGATATAATGCAACAAAATACAAAAATAAAAGAAAATTTCAAAATGGGCGTGGCTCCGCCCATTTTCATTTAGTGTGTCTAGAATACTTTTAATGCCATAAGTCGAACAAAAATTTACCAATCCTTTTGAAATTTGGTAGGAGCATAGATTCTATGACGTTAACTGTTCTCTGTGAAAATGGGCGAAATCGGTAGAAGCCACGCCCAGTTTTTATACACAGTCCTCCGTCTGTCCTTCCGCTCGGCCGTTAACACAATAACTTGAGCAAAAACCGATATATCTTTACTAAACTTAGCCCACGTACTTACCTGAACTCACTTTATCTTGGTATAAAAAATGGCCGAAATCCGACCATAACCACGCCCACTTTATCGATATCGAAAATTACGAAAAATTAAAAAAATGCCATAATTCTATACCAAATACGAAAAAAGGGATGAAGCATGGTAACTGGATTGGTTTATTGACGCAAAATATAACTTTGGAAAAAACTTTGTAAAATGGGTGTGACACCTACCATATTAAGTAGAAGAAAATGAAAAAGTTCTACAAGGCGAAATCAACAGCCCTTGGAATCTTGGCAGGAATACTGTTAGTGTTATTGAATATATAAATAAATTAGCAGTACCCGACAGATGATTTTCTGGATCACCTGATCCACATTTGGTCGATATCGCGAGAACGCCTTCACATATACATCTAAGGGCCACTCGCTTTTAAAACCCTCATCAATACCTTTAATTTGATATCCATATCGTACAAACACATTCTAGAGTCAACCCTGGTCCACCCTAATGGCGATATCTCGAAAAGGCGTGCAATTATAGACCTAATGCCCACTCCCTCTTAAAATGCTCAGTAACACCTTTCGTTTGATACCCATATCGTAAAAACATTCTAGAGTCACCCCTGGCCCACCCTAATGGCGATATCTCGAAAAGGCGTCCACCTATAGACCTAATGTCCACTCCCTCTTAAAATGCTCAGTAACACCTTTCCTTTGATACCCATATCGTACAAACATTCTAGAGTCACCCCTGGCCCACCCTAATGGCGATATCTCGAAAAGGCGTCCACCTATAGACCTAATGCCCACTCCCTCTTAAAATGCTCAGTAACACCTTTCGTTTGATACCCATATCGTACAAACATTCTAGAGTCACCCCTGGCCCACCCTAATGGCGATATCTCGAAAAGGCGTCCACCTATAGACCTAATGCCCACTCCCTCTTAAAATGCTCAGTAACACCTTTCGTTTGATACCCATATCGTACAAACATTCTAGAGTCACCCTTGGTCAACCTTTATGGCGATATCTCGAAAAGGCGTCCACCTATAGAACAGAGGATTACTCCCTTTTAAAATACTCATTACCACCTTTCATTTGATACCCATATCGTACAAACACATTCTAGAGTCACCCTGGCCCACCCTAATGGCGATATCTCGAAAAGGCGCCCACCTATAGACCTAATGCCCACTTTCTCTTAAAATGCTCAGTAACACCTTTCGTTTGATACCCATATCGTACAAACATTCTAGAGTCACCCCTGGCCCACCCTAATGGCGATATCTCGAAAAGGCGTCCACCTATAGACCTAGTGCCCACTCCCTCTTAAAATGCTCAGTAACACCTTTCGTTTGATACCCATATCGTAAAAACATTCTAGAGTCACCCTTGGTCCACCTTTATGGCGATATCTCGAAAAGGCGTCCACCTATAGAACTAAGGATTGCTCCCTTTTAAAATACTCATTACCACCTTTCATTTGATACCCATATCGTACAAACGCATTCCAGAGTCACCCCTGGCCCACCCTAATGGCGATATCTCGAAAAGGCGTCCACCTATGGACCTAATGCCCACTCCCTTTTAAAGTGCTCAGTAACACCTTTCGTTTGATACCCATATCGTACAAACACATTCTAGAGTCACCTCTGGCCCACCCTAATGGCGACATTTCGAAAAGGCGTCCACCTATAGACCTAATGCCCCCTCCCTCTTAAAACGCTCAGTAACACCTTTCATTTGATTCCCATATCGTACAACTAGAGACACCCCTGGTCCACCTTTATGGCGATATCTCGAAACGGCGTCCACCTAGGGAACTAAGGATCACTCCTCTTCAAAATACTCATTAACAGCTTTCATTTGATACCCATATCGTACAAACATATTCTAGAGTCACCCCTGGTCCACCTTTATGGGGATTTCTCGAAAAGGCGTTCACCTATAGAACTAGAGCCCATTCCCTTTTAAAATACTCATTATCACCTTTCATTTGATACCCATATCGTACAAACACATTCTAGAGTCAGCCCTGGTCCACCTTTATGGCGATATCCCTAAATGGCGTCCATCCATAGAACTATGGCCTACTCTCTCTTAAAATACTCTTTAATACCTTCCATTTGATACACATGTCATACAACCACATTCCAGGGTTACGCTAGGTTCATTTTCCTACATGGTGATTTTCCTTATTTTGTCTCCATAGCTCTCAACTGAGTATGTAATGTTCGGTTACACCCGAACTTAGCCTTCCTTACTTGTTATAATTGTTATTGCAAAATTATTGACTTCCTGCGGGCAGATCTACGTAATTTTATAAAGGATGAATTGTTACTAATGAATTGTTGTTATAAAATAGCCGGCCACAGACGTACGAAATCGTATATAAGGGCGACAAGTTAGCATGTGAGATCAGAAGCTAGGAGATAGGCATATGAGTCAGTGGGCTTCTACCACTGATCAGAACGCGACCTGAAAGTTTCCACTTCATTTCGTGTTTAGTTTTATATTCAGTATTAAGTTTCCACTCCAACTGACGGAGAGCTTGGCAGAGGGGTTCTTCCTCAGCTACTCTTATCGAGACAGGGCCAGAGCGTAGGAGTAGCTATTAAGGACTATTTATATTTTAACCCTAGTGAGATAACGTCCGTCTGTGAGACGTACGTCGTTTTAATTTTTCTCTCAGCCTCCCACAATCGTAAAGAGAGGACATTCTCATTCTCAGTTTTCTCAGCTACCATTACCAGCTTGTCAGTGGGGGGTGTTTTTCAGTAGTAACTTTTTTGTTTGCTGAAATATATACGATTGTTTTAAAAAATACGTCTAAGAGACCTATCGTTATCTTTTACGTGACTACCTTACACGACTAATTTTATATATAATTTTTGCCGAAGAAATATGTATTTTATTTTATTTTCTTTGCTATAAACTGAGGTCCTTCGAAAAAAACTGATTTTTGTAAGGACAAGTCCAAGACAAGCCAAACTTAATTTTTAATATATAAAAAAAAAACAACAATATTTTTCTTTTAAAAACATTTAAAACAAGTGAATATATATCAAATAAATGATTAAAAAAGAACAAAAAAAATGTAAGTTTTTTTTATATCTTAAGGGTCCTTAAACTTGAACACGTCTCTCAGACGTACGTTATCTTTCAAGGGTAAAAAAATTACGTTATCTTTCCGGGGTTAAATAAATTTTATAACGTTTTCGGAACTTCTCTGTTTTATTTCTCCAATTGATTATAGGAACATTGGACGGATTGGGCATACCTCAGTGGAAAATAAGTTCGTCACAGGGTCACCCTACAGGAGAAACATTGCACAAAATAGGAATCATCCTAGACAGTAAGCTGTCATGGAAGCTCAACGGGGAGGAGGGTGAAGAAGGCCTCAAGGGCACTTTATGCATGTAAAAAAAACCTGGGATGTTCGTGGGTCTTATCGCCCTCTCTTTCTCATTGGGTTTTTACAGCGATTGTAAGCCCTATTCTATACTATGAAGTTTTTGTTTGGTGGAAAGCCACACAAAAACAACCAACCTCAAAAAATTACAGGGGGTATGCAGACTATCAATGCTTAGCTTTACGGGAGCCCTGAAAACAACCCCGACGTCTGCACTGTATGCCATTCTGCACTTTCCACCTGTAGACCTGGTAGCAAAGGACATAGCGTTAACAACTGCAACCAGGCTCGGTGCCTCGGGGCAGCTTGAGCGCCGGCCATACGGCCATATTAGTATAGCGTGATCAATCACAAGACGAACGGACTACCTGATTCCCTTACTGCGCTTCGAGGGAGATCTTAAGGGCACAGTAGAGATGGACGGTTGGCGCAAGGGTGCGCAAATAGCGGACGAGGCGATACATGTGTACACAGATAGTTCGAAAGTAGTGGAAGGAGTAGGGTCTGCGGCATACTTTGCTGATCCGGAAATAAACAGATCTTAAAGGCTGCCGGCTTACTGTAACGTTTTCCAAGCGGAAATATTAGCCGTAACCAAAGCAGTGGAAACCCTGGAAGAGAATAGCTTAGGCTGCAACCGTGTTAACTTTTATATTGACAGTCAAGCAGCAATTAAGGCAATAATCTCACATAGCACAGCATCTAAAAGTGTGTTAGAGTGTAAGCAATCTCTGGAGAGAATCGGGACAGGGAGAAGCATACATCTATATTGGGTCCCAGGCATATGGGAATAGATGGGAACGAAAAAGCGGATGAACTAGCTAAAAAGGGCGCATCCCTTGAAGCTTGCTCTGTAGACGTCCCAATTAGACTGGTCGAGATTAAGCGAAGGCGAGAGGTGCACATTATCGACCAAGCGAGAAAGGCGTGGGTTCAAGCGTGGGGCTGTAAGGTGTCGAAGATTATGTGTGCTACAACCTTAGACTAACAAAGTTGTTTCTATCATTAGAAAGAGATGACTGTAGACTCAAGACGGGTATTCTGACTGGACACTGCCTTCTGGCGTCACATGCCTTTAAATTAGGCTTGGCCAGTGATAGCAGATGTAGAAAGTTTGGGTTGGACGAGGAAACGATAGAGCACGTTCTGCGCTTGTTAGGCTAAGGCTCCAATTATTAGGAGTGATACAGCTGTCAGATCTAGAAGCAGAAAGTGGTTTAAGTGCTAGAAAGCTTCTAGTATTTGCCAAGATCACGGAGTTATTTTATAACATATGTCCTGGTTTTTGATAGAGTTTTTCAGTGTGTTCATTAAAAAAAACTTCTGGTAACACTACGGACTTATTCAGTCTATGTGAGGTCCTCATGGGCCGGCCAGTTCAATCTAACATAACATGGTGGTAAAGACACTAGCGCTAACAATTGCAACCAGGCTCAGTGCCTCGGGGCATCTTCAGCGCAGACCATACGGCCATAGTAGATCGTAATCAATTACAGGACAAACAGACTACCTGATTCCCTATCTGCGCTTCGAATAGGCGCCTAAAGCCACAATAGAGGTGGATGGTTGCCGCAAGGGTGCTGAAATGGCGGACGAGGCGACACATGTATACACAGATGGTTCCAAAATAGTATAAGGAGTAGGGTCTACGGTATACTGTGCTGATCCGGAAATAACCAGATCATACCAGCTGCCAGATCATACAGAAGTATTAGCCGTAAGCAAAGCAGTAGAATCTCTGGAAGAGAATAGCTTAAACTGCAGCCGTTTTAACTTTTATACTGGTAGCCAAGAAGATATTAGGGCAATAATCTCATATATTACACCATCTAGAAGTGTGTTAGGGTACAATCAATCCCTGGAAAGAATCGGGGTAGGGAAAAGATAGACGGGAATGAAAAAGCGGATAAACTAGCTAAAAAGGGCGCATCCCTTGATACTTGCTCTATAGACGTCCCAATCAGATTGGGCGAGATTAAGAGAAGGGGAGAAGTGCACATGATTGACCAAGCGGAAAAGGCGTAGGTCCAAGCGCGGGGCTGGTAAGTGTGGAAGACCATATGTATAAAGTTGCTTCTATCATTAAAAAAGAGGAGTTTGGACTCATGACAGGTATTCCGACTGAACACTGCCTTCTGGAGTCACATACTTTTAAATTAGGCTTGGTCAATGATAGCAGATGTAGGAAGTGCGGGTTGGAGGAGGAAACGATCGAGTACGTTTTGTGATCGTGCCCTGTGCTTGCCAGGCTAAGAGAAGTGATACAGCTGTCAGATCTAGAAGCAGCAAGTGGCTTAAGTCCTAGAAAGCTTCTAGTATTTGCCAAGAGGACGGAGTTATTTTATAACATAGGTGCTGGTTTTTGATAGGGGTTTTCAGTTTGGTCGTTAAAACGAGCTTCCGGTAACACTACGGATTCATTCAGTCTATGTGAGGTTCTCATAGACCGCCAGTTCAACCTAACCTAACCTGTAAAATAATTAAGTAGGTCCTAGGTACAAGTTATCACACATCTCATCAATATTGGGCTTTGATCAGCCAAATAAATAAAAGCTTTGGGCTCGTATCTCTAAAAACGGAAGACTTAAGGCTCACGATAGATATTTCAACTGAACACTTTGTTCAGGCGTCACATGCCTATAAATGACGCCTCTTTAGAAAAAGCCAGATCTCCAGTTAGCTATTACACTAGGCCTATAAAACTTTTAGCATTTGCCAAGAGAATGGAGATATTTCCTAACATAAGTCCTGGTACTAAGTTGGGGTTGTTAATGGTTGCTCGTCAAACAAATTCTATATAACACTAGGGACACATTCAGTCTCTGTTAGGTCTCAACTTAACCTAATCTACTGACTTCCCTTCAGGATTTCTTTTACTGATTAATTTATATGCATACTAGCAGACCCGTCAGACGTTGTTCTGCCCTAAATTTGGTCTATATGCATAAATTTTAATAAGCTTTTTCCGTCTAGCCTTGACCTCCCCCCTTCACCTTTTCTTAATCCTTTTATTCTCTCCTCCCTACTTCTTTTTCGCTTCATCTATCTCTATCTTCGTCTCACTCTATCTCTTTGTCACTCTCCTTTTCCTTCCCTCTTTTCTCTTCTCTGAAGTTTTTCCCATTCTTCTTCATCCCTTATTGCCAGTCCCAGAGGGTGGTATGTATTTTGTTCCAGTCTCATTCCGAGTCACAGTCCCACTGCGAGGCTCAGTCCTAGTCCTAGTCCTAATCCCAGTCCCAGCCCGTCTCTAGTCTACTTCCCGAAAAAAAACGATCGTAAATACTAATATAGGTACATTTATATACCAAATTGCAGGCAAATCGAATAGAACGTATGCAAATAGGTATGTGGGTATTATTAATTCATGTCTTTATTTCGGCTTCTCATGCATATTTATCAGTTTTGCCAGGTTGATGCGACTAAATCGAATATCACAATGAAAATTACTTTAAAGCTCTCAGCAACAGCTTGCATTTGATATCCATATTTCAGGCACATTCTAGGGGTATCCGGGTCCAGGTCTTGGTCTATATCTCGAGACCCTAGTCACCCAGGGGCATAAAGATTACTTTGTACTAAAGCACACATCAAAAGCTTCAATTTGTTACCCATAGTGTAAAACCACATCCTAGTGTTACCCTGGTCCACGTTTTGGCCTATATCTCGAGACCATAGTCACCAATAGGTATGAAAACATCGCTGTACTAAATCTCTCATCAACAGCTTTCATTTGTTATCCATATTCTATAAACACGTTCTAGGAGCACCCGCGTCCACGTTTTGACCTATATCTCGAGACCCTAGTCACCCAAGGGTATAAAGGTTACTCTGTACTAAAGCACACATCAACAGCTTCAATTTGATACCCATAATGTAAAAACACATCCTAGTATTAGCCTGATCCACGTTTTGGCGTATATATCGAGACCCTAGTCACCAATAGGTATGAAAATTACCCTGTACTAGAGCACTCATCAACAGCTTTCATTTGTTATCCATATTCTATAAACACATTCTAGGGGTACTCACGTCCACGTTTTGGCCTATATCTCGAGACCCTAGTCACCCACGGGTAAGAAAAATACCCCGTATCAAAGTACTCATAAACAGCTTCCATTTGATACCCATATCGGACAAACATATCCCAGGATTACACAAGTCCACGTTTTGGTCTCAAGACCCTAGCCAGAACGGGATAAAAAGTATCCTATGTCTGTCTCCTGGTTCTAAGCTACCCCTCCACCAATTTTCAGCCAAATCTGTTCATCCGTTCTTGAGTTATAAATAGTGTAACTAACACCACTTTCTTTTATATATATACATCACATTAGAAACTTCAAAAAAACAGCATTTCTCCACTATTTATAAATAAAAATAAATGTAAGGCGCGATAACCTCCGAAGAGATCTAAGGCCGAGCTTCTCTTCCAATTTGCGTCGTGCTCCTCTTGATTTTTCCCTACAAATTGGCCGGACGGGACCTACATGTTTTATGCCGACTCCGAACGGCATCTGCAAGGCAGATGAGTTTTCACTGAGAGCTTTTCATGGCAGAAATACAATCGGAGCGCTTGCCAGACACTGCCGAGGGGCGACCCCGCTTAGAAAAATTTTCTTCTAATTGAAAAATCTTATTTCTAAAATTTTGATGTTGCTTTGCCCGGGAGTTGAACCCAGGGCATACGGTGTGATAGGCGGAGCACGCTACCATCACACCACGGTGACCGCCACTATTTAATGGATGTTATTATACATATAAACCTTCCTCTTTAATCACTCTATCCACTAAAAAAAAGCGCATCAAAATCCGTTGCGTAGTTTTAAAGATTTGAGCATTCAAAGGGACATAGGGACAGAAAAAGCGACTTTGTTTTATAATATGTAGTGATAGTGATACATGCAAAAATACCAAAAAATAAAACTTTTGTTTAAGAATTTTAAGGAAATGTTTAATATTTTTAACGAAGGAGTATTTTTCCAGAGATGTATGCATTCTTAACTATTTATTATTATTTGTGTATGTACATACATATGTATGTCAAGCTGATATGAAAACACATAAGCCTCGTTTTCATTATGGCATATATGTCGTCAAATGTTGCCAAAATAATGAAAACGGACTGCCAAATAGTGTCAGTTGCGTTTGCAGTCAGGTTTGACAGCTCACTGTCAGACAAAATGGCATCCAAGTGAAAACGACCAAATTTCAGTTTGCCAGCGTTGTTGGAAACGTTTGACACACAAAAAAGATTTGCCAACATGCTGGCAAATCTCTCATTTAACGAGCAATTCTTGTTTGTTTGTATAGCCGAACGATCTCGGGAACGGCTCAACCGATTTAAATGAAATTTTGGCACAGAGATAATGTATCACCTTCTAAGACTTTCTACTTATGTGTTTCCACTCAGGTTGTCTCACAAGGTTGCCACCTATTCGAAATTAAAAAAAAAATTGCATGATATATACCGATATGGGTATCAAATGAAAGGTATTTCACTCCGCATTACAATAGGGACATTTTTGAGCAGGGTTGCCATTTAGGGTTGCCACCTATTCGAAATTATATTTCCCTCCGCATTACAATGGGGACATTTTTGAGTAGGGTTGCCATTTAGGGTTGCCACCTATTCGAAATTTAAAAAAATTGCATGAGATATGCCGATATGGGTATCAAACGAAAGGTATTTCACTCCGCATTACAGTAGGAACATTTTTGAGTAGGGTTGCCATTTAGGGTTGCCACCTATTCGAAATTTAAAAAAATTGCATTAGATATGCCGATATGGGTATCAAACGAAAGGTATTTCACTCCGCATTACAATAGGGTAATTTTTGAGTACGGTTGCCATTTAGGATTGCCACCTATTCGAAATTAAAAAAAATATGGGTATCAAACGAAATGTATTTCACTTCGCATTACAATAGGAACATTTTTAAGTAGGGTTGCGATTTAGGGTTGCCACCTATTCGAAATTAAAAAAAATTTGCATGAGATATGCCGATATGGGTATTAAACGAATGGTATTTCACTCCGCATTACAATGGGGACATTTTTAGGGTTGCCATTTCGGGTTGCCACCTATTCGAAATTAAAAAAAATTGCATGAGATATGCCGATATGGGTATCAAACGAAAGGTATTTCACCCCGCATTACAATAGGGTCATTTTTGAGTAGGGTTGCCATTTAGGGTTGCCACCTATTCGAAGTTAAAAAAAAATTGCATGAGATATGCCGATATGGGTATCAAACCAAATGTATTTCACTCCGCATTACAATAGGAACATTTTTGAGTAGGGTTGCCATTTAGGGTTGCCACCTATTCGAAATTTAAAAAAATTGCATGAGATATGCCGATATGGGTATCAAAGGGAGGGGACCTTGAATTTTCTTTCGTCTCAATACAAGGACCGGAATTTGAGGGAGGCTCAATGGCAAGATGTGGCGGATATTTTAAAGATGTCGCGATTTGAGGTATCTGCCAAGTGGAACAGCCTGCGCTGCTCTTTCCGCGTGAGTTCCTTTTCTCTTTATAAATATACATACTAGCATTTACCCGCGGCCCCGTCCGCAAGGAGAAAATGAAATGTATGGGCTATTCACGTTAGCCTGCTTATCAGGTTATCTGTTTAAACATTTTTTTCTGTCTAATGCACTTTATTTTTGTAATTGAGTAAAAAAAAGATCTATATGAGCTGATAATCTGATAGGATCCAACAAGTGATCCCGAATTTATCCAGAAAAAGCCAAGAATTGGCCCCGACGATATGGCGGATGGATCCCAAAACCATCCAGAAATGCGCCGGAAGGGTCTCCAAAAGTTCCCGGAATAGTCCCAAAAAACCCGAAATGAAAACGACACGATTCTAGACTTATCCAGAGAACCACACAGAAATGATCCCTGAAGGGTACCAAAATGATCCAGAAATAGTCCCGGAAAAGTTCCGAAATGAACCTGACGGGCTCAGGGACGGATCTCAAAAACCATCCAGAAAATATCCCTAAAACCCTCCAGAAATGATGCCGAAAGGGTCCCCAAATGATCCCGTATTAGTCTCGAAAATGTCCCGAAATGACCCCGACGGGATCCCGGATGGATACCCAAAACCATTTAGAAATGATGCCGGGAGGTATCACAAATGATCCCGAAAAATTCCCGAAATGACCCTGATGGCATCCGGGACGGATCCCTAAAACCTTCCAGAAATGATGCCTAAAAGGTCCCCAAATTATCCCGTATTAGTCGCGAAAAAGTCCCGAAATGACACCGACGGGATCCCGGACGAATACCCAAAACCATCTAGAAATGATACCAGAAGGTACCCCAAATGATCCCGAGAAAGTCTCGAAATGACCCTGATGGGATCCCGGACGGATCCCTAAAACCCTCCAGAAATGATGCCGAAAGGGTCCCCAAATGATCCCGTATTAGTCGCGAAAAAGTCCCGAAATGACCCCGACGGGATCCCGGACGGATACCCAAAACCATCTAGAAATGATGCCGGAAGGTACCCCAAATGATCCCGTATTAGTCGAGAAAAGGTCCCAAAATGACCCCGTCGGGATCCCGGACGGATACTTTTTTTGATGCAGAACGAAGGTAAATATTTCAAAGTTTTATTGAAAAGTAGAATTTTTCAAATCCATCCTTCCGTTTATGAGTTATAGCTGTGTAAACAAAAATTTTATGATTTTTTACTACATTTTGGCAATTTGCCACGCCCCTATAATATATACCATCAAATTATATTAAATGTACCATCTCACGTAGTTAAGCTTTCAAATGCAAAAAACCGTTTTAAAATCGGAGCATTCTGTGTGAAGTTATGTGCATACATGGCATTTAGCGACTTTATTTTATAAGATTTACTAGCAGACCCGCCAGACGTTGTTCTGCCCTAAGTTTGGTCTATCAGCATACATTTTAGAAAGCTTTTTTCGTCTAACTCTGCCCCCTTTCCACTTTTTCTTAATCCTTTTATTAACTCCTCCCTCCTTCTTTTCGCTTCATCTATCTCTATCTTCGTCTCACTCTGTCTCTTTCTCAGTCTCCTTCTCCTTCCCTCTTTTCTCTTCTCTCAAGTTTTTCCCATTCTTCTTCATCCCTTATTGCCAGGCAAATCGAATAGGACGTATGTAAATAGTTATGTGGGTATTATTAATTCATGTCTTTATTTCGGCTTCGAATGCATATTTATCAGGTTTGCCATTTTGATGCGACTAAATCGAATATCACAATGAAAATTACTTTAAAGCTCTCAGCAACAGCTTTAATTTGATATCCGGGTCCAGGTTTTGGCCTATATCTTGGGACCTTCCCAGCGGTATAAAAATTACTCTGTACTAAAGCAATCATTAACTGCCTCAATTTGATACACATAATGTAAAAACACATCCTAGTGTTACCCCGATCCACGTTTTGGCCTATATCTCGAGACCCTTCACAAATAGGTATGAAAACTACCCTGTACTAAAGCACTCATCAACAGCTTTCATTTGTTATCTATATTCTATATAAACACATTCTAGGGGTAGTCTTCGTTTTCGCTTATATCTCGAGACCCTAGTCACCCTCGGGTACGAAAAATACCCCGTATCAAAGTACTCATAAACAGCTTCCATTTGATACCCATATTGTACAAACATATCCCAGGATTACCCAGGTGCACGTTTTATCTTATGTCTGTCTCCTGGTTTTAAGCTACCCCTCCACCAATTTTCAGCTAAATATGTTCATCCATTCCTTCATCTTCAATCACTCTTTATCCATTAACAAAAAGCGCATCAAAATGCGCTGCGTATTTTTAAAGGTTTGAGCATTCAAATGGACATAGGGACAGAAAAAACGACTTTGTTTTATACTATGTAGTGATGTACATCCATACATACCTATAAACCTACGCCCGAAGTTAAATAACGCAGCGAATGCTATATATGTACGTATATATGTATCGCATCATGCCTCACTCAAAAGCAATTAGCGCGGACAGTTCACAGCGAACAAACACACATACGCATTTTTTGATAAAAATTTTACTTTTGTTTAAACAATTTGGCTGATATAAGAAAGGAATCAAGTATTTTTTTTGATGCAGATCGAAAGTAGATATTTCAAAGTTTTACTGAAAAGTAGAATTTTTTAAATCCATCCATCCGTTTATGAGTTATAGCTGTGCAAACAAAAATTTTATGATTTTTTACTACATTTTGGCAATTTGCCACGCCCCTATAATATATATCTTCAAATTACATTAACTGTACCATCTCACGTAGCTAAGCTTTCAAATACAAAAAACCGTTTTAAAATCGGAGCATTCTGTGTGAAGTTATGTGCATACATGGCATTTAGCGACTTTATTTTATAAGATTTACCAGCAGACCCGTCAGACGTTGTTCTGCCCTAAATTTGGTCTACCTGCATACATTTTAATAAGCTTTTTCTCTCTAAATCTGCCCTCCCCTCTTCACTGCTTAATCATTTTATTCACTCTTCCCTCCGTCTTTTTCGCTTCATCTATCTCTATTTTCGTCTCACTATATCTCTTTCTCAGTCTCCTTATCCTTCCATCTTTTCTCTTCTCTCAAGTTTTTCCCATTCTTCTTCATCCCTTATTGCCAGTCCCAGAGGGTGGTATGTATTTTGTTTCAGTCCCATTCCGAGTTCCAGTCCCACTCCGAGTCTCAGTCCCAATCCTAGTCCTAATCGCATTCCCAGCCCGTCTCTGGTCTACTTCCCCGAAAAAAGGCTCGTAAATACTTATATAGGCATATTTATATACCAAATTTCAGACAATTCGAATAGGACGTATGTAAATAGGTATGTGGGTATTACCAATTCATGCTTTTTTTCGGCTTCGCATGCATATTTATCAGTTTTGCCAGGTTGATGCCCCTAAATCGAATATCACAATAAAAATTACCATAATGTAAAAACACATCCTAGTGTTACCCTGGTCCACGTCTTGGTCTATATCTCGAGACCCTAGTCACCTATAGGTATGAAAACTTCCCTGCACTAAAGCACACATCAACAGCTTCAATTTGATACCCATAATGTAAAAACACATCCAAGTATTACCCTGATCCACATTTTGGCCTTTATCTCGAGACCCTAGTCACCCAGGGATATGAGAATTACCCTGTACTAAAGCACTTCATTTGTTATCCTTCTTGTATAAACACTTTCTAGGGGTATCAGGGTCCACGTTTTGGCCTCAATCTCGAGACCCTAGTCACCAATAGGTATGAATACTACCCTGTACTAAAGCACTCATCAACAGCTTTCATTTGTTATCCATATTCTATAAACACATTTTAGGGGTCCCTAGGTCCACATTTTGGCCTATATATGGAAACCCTATTCACCCGCGGGTACGAAAAACCCCGTATCAAAGTACCCATAAACAGCTTCCATTTGATGCCCACATTTTACAAACATATCCCAGGATTACCCAGGTCCACGTTGTGATCTCAAGACCCTATCAAGAACGGGATAAAAAGTATCCTATGTCTGTCTCCTGGTTCTAAGCTACCCCTCCACCAATTTTCAGCCAAATCTGTTCATCCGTTCTTGAGTTATAAATAGTGTAACTAACACCACTTTCTCTTATATATGTACATATATACATCACATTAGAAACTTCCAAAATAACAGTATTTCTCCACTATTTAATGGATGTTATTATACAATCTACAAACTTCAATCACTCTATCTATTAAAAAAAAAGGCATGAAAATCCGTTGCGTAGTTTTTAAGGATTAAACATTCAAAGGGACATAGGACGGAAAAAGCGACTTTGTTTTATAATATGTAGTGATAGTGATACATGCAAAAATACCAAAAAATAAAACTTTTTTGAATAATTTTAAGGAAATGTTTAATATTTTTAACGAAAGATTATTTTTCAATAGATGTGTGCATTCTTAACCATTTATGTTGCATTAACAATTAACCATTTATTTTACATAAATATGTATGTACATACCTATGTCAAACTGATATGATATGAAAATACATACATATGTACATCCATACATACCTATAAACCTACGCCCGAAGTTAAATAACGCGGCGAATGCTATATATGTATGCATGTGTCGCATCAAGCCTCACTCAAAAGCAATTAGCGCGGACAGTTCACAACGAACAAACACACATACGCATTTTTTGATAAAAATGTTACTTTTGTTTAAACAATTTAGCTGATATAAGAAAGCAATCAAGTATTTTTTTTTGATGCAGATCGAAGGTAAATAATTCAAAGTTTTACTGAAAAGTAGAATTTTTTGAGTTATAGCTGTGTAAACACAAATTTTATGATTTTTACTACATTTTGGCAATTTGCCACGCCCTTATAATACATACCTTCAAATTATATTAACTGTACCATCTCACGTACCTAAGCTTTCAAATGCAAAAAACCGTTTTAAAATCGGAGCATTCTGTGTGAAGTTATGTGCATACATGGCATTTAGCGACTTTATTTTATAATATTTATAGATAGATAGATATAGATATAGCTCACACTTAAACGCTAATGGTAAAAGTGTGGCTACCAACTCCCTGCATTCGATTAGCACCAGTTCGGAGGTATTCGCTACACCTGTCGTGCAGAACTTTCGCTTTGCGTGACTGGCTCCCATATTTGCTGCACTGTACATACATATCTATCCATTAACTATTTTCCCGAAACTGACTGATTACTATTTTATCAAAAGTTTTAAAATTTGAATTATATTTTAAGCCAACATATGCATATTAGCAAAAATCTTGAATATGCCCTTTACTAAAGACAAAATCAGGCCAAGCCTTTTGTTTAGACAAGCTTAAACATATGCAGACTAGCGTTGCCGCGACATCCCATATTTTTCATGCACTACATGTTGTTATAAGAGCAGAACTGCTTGTTATATTTAACTACAATTTTAACTGGTAGCCGAATTGGTGTGCTGGTAGCTTGCTCCGGCTACCACACCGAATATCCTGGTCTCACACCTCGGGCAAAGCAACATCAAAATTTTAGAAACAAAAGTTTTTGAAATATTACCTTTGTCAAAGAGGTCCCCTGTACCAAATTTCAACCGAATCCAACATAAATAAGATTATCTGGAATAGGTCGGCCCTGATCCACTTCCCGGGCGAAATTGTCTGTCCAGTCATTTAGGAGGAGCTCAGTGACAAACACTCCTATAGAAGATATATACATATATAAGATTTAAAAATATGCAGAAATTTTGCCTGAGGTAAATAGTTCCTTATAATATAAATTCTAAAGACTCCACTATGCTCCCCTTTCGATATACCTGACAGTTTTATGTATTTACGTATGTACACAATGTTTATAAATATCTTTTGTTTTTTAATAAATTCGTGCTCCTTTAATGTTTTCCTACAATTGAAAAAACTTGTTTCTAAATGTTTGACGTTGCTTTGCCCGGGACTTGAACCCAGGATCTTCGGTGTGGTGTCCTGTGAATCGTTTCAGCAATTTTGTAGTCTAACAAGTTAGGTTGAACTGGCCGGTCAATGAAGACCTCACATAGACTGAATGAGTCCGTAATTTTTAGACTAAAAAGTACCGCCAGTGGTTTCTACGCTGGATTGACGGGCTTTAATTGATAACACCAAAGGAATTTGAGTCGTTTTCCAACTGGTCCTTCCAGGAAAGTGGGGGCCACCCCCTTCCGCTGCATCCGATAAGTTTGTTTCTAAATGATTAACGTTGCTTCGCCCGGGACTTGAACCCAGGATATTCGGTGTGGTGTCCGGTGAATCCTTTCAGCCATTTTGTAGTCTAACAAGTACCGCCAGTGGCTTCTACGCTGGATTCACGGGCGCCAATTGATAACACCAAAGGAATTTGAGTCCTTTTCCAACTAGCCCTTCCAGATAAGTGTGAGCCACCCTTTTCCCCTGCATCGGATGATGCGGGTTCCGATAAAAATCATCATTCACATAGGTGCTTTGTTTTAATTCTCAGAACTTTGTTGATGTCTGCATAAAGCTCGTACAGCTCATCATTAAATCTTCTTCGGCACACGCCGTTGTCAAACATCCCAGAGTCGCCTCGTTAATATATTCTACAAGGTTATTTTTTTGCATAAATTTAAAACCAAATTTTATAAATAAACATAGTTTTTAAAGATTTGTTTTGCTTTGGGGGTTTTTCAACAGGGTGGATATTTGATGTATATTGGAATGATTTTTCGTCATCGGTTGTCAAATTTGGTTTGGAGAAAAAGTGTTTAAAGGTTAATCTAACTGAAAACTAAACCAATAATAAATTAATAAATCCAAGGCGCGATAACCTACGAAGGGATTTAAGGTCTTCTTTCTTTTCTAATTTGCGTCGTGGTCCTTAAAATTTTTCCTACAAATTGGCGGGATAGCACCTAGATTTTTTACTCCGACTCCGAACTTTAAAGCAGATGGGTTTTCACTGACAAGCTTTGTATGGAAGAAATACACTCGGAGTGATTGCCAAATCACTTCCGAGAGGCAACCCCGCCTCGAAAACTTTTTTCTAATTGAAAAACTTGTTTCTTAATTTTTGGTGTTACTTTGCCTGGGATTTTAACCCAGGATCTTCAGGCGGATTACACCTTTCGTTCAAATTCATCACCCTTAAAAGGTACAGCTGTAAACCTGAAAAAAAAAATCTCTCAACCCCAAAACAGAAATTTATTTGATTCAAATGAATCGTTCACATATGCTCAAAATAACTGGAGTTAATGATCTGAAAAACATATATTCAAAAACTTTAGTCAAATACTTACAGTAATGTGGGGGTAGCCAAGTTTTAAGATCTAAATATGATCGTATACCGTAGACGTGCTTCAAAAACGATATGTTGCTGGTAGTCAATACATTTTTTATTCTCATAACCATTTGAAATTCTGTGATTTCATGGAAAATTGGCGTTTCATTAAATGCGTGCCATGACATTGGCAGTTTCTGTTCAAAATCGATAACCCCCTTTTCTGGATCAAAAATAAATTTAGTTTTTGCCACGCGGTATACATCCGCTACTTCTAGAGCATTTAATGCGTGTGTATGTAATTTATTACGCAGTAGATCATATAACTTATGCAGATATTCTTTAGCTCCCACTTCTTCTGCAATCCATTCTACATTCAATATAAATTCTTTTAATTTGTTAACTAAAACTTGCATTTGTCTTATTTTTTCCAGTTCTTTTATTTCATGCCAAATTTCCTGTATCACTTCATTTAGCTCCGAACCAAATGGAATAAGTTTGTGATATTTTTCCTTTAAGAATCTCCAAATAGCATTTATATAATGTTTAAAGCTAGTAACAACGTCGTTTGATTTTATATATCTGTAAAAATTTTCAATATCTTGTGTAAAACTTGAAATTTGATTAAAATACGTTGACTCTGCCAGTTCGTTTGTTCGCTCATAGATAAGGCTAAATAGCTCCTTGCTGAGATCCCAAGCAGTCCCTTCCAAAAAGCTCATGGCTTTGAAAATATGTGGCTCTATAAGTTTAAGAAGTCCTTTCAAATATGTCGAAATTAAATTAGAGAGGTTGTTAAAAAGATACTCTGTTTGATTTATGCAAGATATGTGTAGATCCTTTGCGAATTTCTCGTACTTTTCTAGAAAGTCAGTCAAATACCTTATTGATCCGCCTTGGAATAAATTAATAAAGACATTTTTAATGTTGTTATAAGTAGCTTTAATCATTTCAATGAATTCAACAACACTCTTGCGAAGAGCGTTACCAGTCTCCCTCAAAACTTGTTGAATCTCGCTAAATATAATAGGTAATGGACCAAAATCGTCTCGAAAAGCTATTTCATCTATAAATGTAAGTGTACAGTTCAAAATAGTTTTTATGTAAAAGGCATCAGACTCGTATGATTTATTCACAAACACTCGAAAATCCTCTAGGTCTTCTTCCAAAACTCTTACTCGTTTCATATCATTAATAAAGTGTGAATTGTATTCTTTCGCTGTTTCCCAAATAAGTGATAATGATGATAATGTTTCAACGTAAAATGTCTTTGTCCAAAATTCAATGTTTTCAGTAAAGGAGTACAAGAGAGCTTCTTTAATGGTATTCACTTTTTCCTTCAACTCACGTTTTATGTTGGGACGCCAATGCAATCTTCCGCTTAGGTGACGTGAGTGATTCAGTTTAATATATGAAGCAACATCAACTATACTTAACTCATCATAATTACGCCAAATATCTATATAAATATTTCTTGCGTTTGGAATAGAGCAATCCATTATTAGATTGTGAGTGTTATCTTCTGTTAAATTGAAATACAAATGTGCCTGTTTTTCAAAACCATCAATGTAAATATACCCAGAATTGTTTGTATCAGGTGTAATCCACAGTGTAACATTAAGTCCATATACTGGATAGAACATTTTGGGTTTGAGCCACACTCGTACTGTTTTAGAAGGAGATTTACGCTGAAAACAAAAATATTAACGGTATTCATTTTAATACATATGAAATACTTAAGCGTTTACATACACTTTTATATAATCGCTCTTTTTCTGAGAAACTTTTTATGGCAGAAATACACTCGAACTAGCTTGACAAACCGCGACCGGGGAGCGATCTTGCGTTGGAAAAAAGGAGGGAATAAAAAATTTGAAACCAAAATCATCTCGCCGCAATCAGCAATAAGGCGCATTTTTTAGTATAACTTTTACTTGGGAACGCGCACTAATAGATGCTGCCGCCGACGTGTACAGAACTCCTTTCATGAGAAACTACAAAAAAATAGTCGATGACTGCCCCCGCCAGGAAACAGTTTAAGAATTTTCAGCCTCCACTACATATAATTTCAGGACGGGTTGGTATTGATTGAGTTTATCGCTGCTCGAAATATCGTCATCTGCACTGCAGATTCTGCAGTACAAGGTTCTAGTAAAAAAGAAATACTACATCAATCTACTTGGCTGTATCCTGCTCAAATAATCCGAAACAAAATAGATCACTTCGTGATTGATGGTAGACATAGCACTAGTTACATAGATTAGCGCAATGAACGAGGTTCAAAATTCTACTTAAGTAGGGCTATGTGCCGTAAAAAAATGCACGCGTTGAAATTATCGATATAGCTTAACGCTGGTAGCACATCCCTCTCTCACTACGTACAGAGCTTGAAAAAAAACTCGGTGAATGGCGGAAATTTTCCCTGTAGGAATGATAACGACGATCTGGTAGCTTATGTGACCAGTGAGCTTAAGATGTCGATGCAGCCCTTCCCCTCATTGCTAGAACAGAGACAGAAAGTTTACGACTTGATTATGACGAAGCTAGAATGGTAATGTCCTTGTCAAATAATAAAAAGGTAGCGGTGTGTGACGGAATAACCGCCGAGCTGTTAAAGCACGGGGGACGATGTGTTGGTAGAGATAAAAATATAGTCGGATGAGCGGAAGCACCCAGAATGCAATTTATGTGTTCTCTGCCCAAACCAAAACAGGCGATTACGCGAACCGCACCGCAACATTTTTGGGACTATTTCGGGGGCATTTAGGTATCCTTCCTGAATCAGTTCTGGATAGCTTTCGGGATCCCGTCAGGGTCATTTCGGAACATTTTTGGGACTATTCCGGGATCATTTGGGGATCCTTCCTGTATCATTTTCGGATGGCTTTCAGGATCCCGTCAGGCTCATTTCGGGGCTTTTTCGGGATCATTTGGGACCCTTCAGGGATCTTTTCTGGATGGTTTACGGAATCCCGTTGGGGTCATTTTGTGACTTTCTGAATTATTTCGGGTTCATTTGGGGAGCCTGCCGGCATCAGTTGTGGATGGTTTTCGGGATCAATCTGAGATCCCGTGTAGTATCGCGTGGAATTCACCTTACTTCAAACACGCTTAACATTACAAACTACTTTCATTGACCCAGATAACTACTATGAGTTCATTCGCGTTTGCCAAGTCCCCTTATGCATTAATGCGTCATACCCAAATTGCGCAAGTAAGAATCATATTGACAATATGTAGGTCAATATAATAATTCGCTGACAAAGCATTTCTCACTATTGAGTCATGCACCTCTAGTATGTAAATATTAATGTAAGAATGTATATATGTATAGGTTAAGAACTTTTGTATAAATTCATTGAACTTTTGTAAAAATTATTGATTCAATAAAAAAGGAAAATCATTTTGACGCTTAACTTCAGCGCTTCAATTTTATTATTATTCGGAAATATTACATGGCGATCCTGCCAGACTAGATTTGAAATTGGCAAAACTGCTAAAAAATCCAGTTGGAGGAAGATCCTGCCAGTTGGACCCTTAAAACTTAAAATTTGCTTAACAAGCGAAAATTGTTTGAAGGATCTTACTGGAAGAGATCCTGCCAAGTTATTTTTATTTAAAATTATTTTAAAAAGTACGAAAAGTAATGGGGACAAACTGGTTCGAAGCTAGAGGATATTCTGGTATAAACAAATCCAACAAAAATATTGGAAACTAGAAGAAACTTAATGAACTTTTAACAACCAAAAAAGATTTGATGGACTTTTCACAACCAGAAAAGATTTGATGGACTTTTAACAACCAGAAAAGATTTGGTGGACTTTTAACAACCAGAAGAGATTTGATAGACTTTCAACAACCAGAAGAGATTTGATGGGCTTGTAAAAAAATAACAGCAACAGCAGTTAGCAGCATAGAGAAGTGGAATACAAAATTGGCCAATAGACTAGCAGCAAAAAGGAAAGCAGTTACCAGCATAGAGAAATGGAAAATTGACCATTAGCCTGGCAGCAAAAGAAAAAAGATTCAAGAAAGACTGGCGGCTGTTAGCTTTAAATAAGTATATTTAAAAGTTATTACATTACATGTGCATATATTTAAGATTAGAATCAACTGAACGGCCTTATGGACGCTAAACCATGAACAAAAACTTCGTTTTTGCTTAGGAAATTTTTTTATCAGCATTTTTAGAATAAATTCTGTCACAATAGGACTAGCTAAATAGAATGTCATAAAAAAAGAAGTAGCAAGAAAATTAAAATTTCTCGTTTGAAAAAAAATTTTTAAATATTGTAGTTGAAAAAAAAAATTTTTTTTGAAACGCTATCATTGAAAATGACAGAAATTAATTTTTAATATTTTGTAAATCGAAAAAAAAAATGTATATTAAAATGCTAAAAATCTTAAATTAAACAAATATTCCCAACAAAATTTTGCTTAGACTTTTATATGAACTAAATAAGGAAAAATATTCAAATTGGAATGCTTAGGACGTTTTTAAAAATAGTCAGTTAACTTCCGACAGTTTCAATTATCCCTTTGTTAGGAATAAAATAACCACGGAGGAGAAATCCCATAGGAATGGAAACGGAACCCACAATAGAGGACATAATAAACCCCACAACCAGGGTAGAGGAAATAATGCGAATGATTAGGAGAGTGTTTGCCGAAAATGCCAAATGTTAAGTTATAGTAGCATCTAAAAATTTGTTTGACTATGACAAAAAAATAATTTTAAATATTTCATAAACTACATTAAGCTAATAAACCTAAAATATTTGAAAAAAAAATTTTTTTTCCTAATTAAAAATATTTTAAGAAATATTTCAGAATAACAATTTTTATAATACAAAAGTTATAAATAAAATGGAGTACCTAGGATAAAAGAAAAAGAAATCAAAGAAATTTTATTGAAATTTAAACCCTTACTTACTGAAATAAGAAAGTAATTACAGAAGTTTCAAAATGTCTTGGTGGGCAAAAATAGCCAAGGCATTATGATAGCCATAGCTGGCTACGAACTAGGGAAAGGAAACCCTGAAACATCTGAGAATAGTATTGTAAAATATAAGCCACCAGCTGAACCAGAACCACAAACTACTCCAAACATTCCAGATGTTTGGCTAGCAGTTTTAATCTGCGTAATCATACTATTGACCATCGCAATAGTTCCGATACTTAAAAAATATATGAAAATCAAGTATATGCAATTCAAAAATGTGCAACAGCGCATCTAATATTGTTTTTTCTCCCCTTCTCAAACATCTTAATTCGTTTTACCCAAAACTGATTTATAAAGGAAAAGGCACAAAGAGGACCTTAAAAATATATCTAAAGCGCTATATAAGTTTGCAATAAAAGACTAGTGGCGCTTATTTTAGGATAGAAAAATGTTAGCGTAGAAAAGGTATCAAGCAACCAGATTGTTGAGGAACTATTGACTTAGGACAATATTCGACCACGCATACAAGAAATGCCGGCAATCCAGGACTTGAAATCTATAACGAAAAAATATGCCAGGGTGTGGATGTTCCCCGCGTTCGGTCGAAAGCGCATCTTGTCCCGCTCGAGTATGGCAGCAGGGAGTAAAGGGCTCAAAACTGGAGTTTGCAAGGTCCACGCTGTAAAAGAAAAGAGAAAAAAAGAAAACTTTAATTAATGTAGGTCTAAAAGGCTAAGTCACTTATATAAGTGCACAATATTTTTTGGTGGGTATTTAAACCATCAAAATTACAATACCCACATGAAAAATTCCTTTAATTTCGTCCGCAAATATCTCTTGGAAGATACAAAATTTTTAATTTCTGCTTTCGGAATCGTGATCCTGAGCGCGTCTTTTGGACACCCTCGCCGATATTTTTGGACACGGATAGCCCTAGACTTGTAGTCTTGGGTCAAATGTTAGGGCTTCCTGCGAGGTGTGTGCATCTCTACAGGAAGAGGAGATGATTGTAACATCCGCCCGCATCAAGGTGGACAAGGGTTAAGGGCCCCGACCCCTCACACTGAGCTAGCTGGGGGCAATCCACCTTGATTGCGCAGGGGGGCGGATTCACACTAGGTGTACGTTACAAATAATTGAATATTTACTGCAGTAGGCAAATTTAAAAATTGATAACCAGGTTCTCAAGATCAACTAATTGGGTTGTGCAACTGACAAATCCCGGTATAAAAATAAAAATAATTCTTCATAAAAATCATGATGATTCTGTCTTGGTGGCCGCCGCAGAAATCGCATGACAAATAAGATCAAAGAAATTGCTGGAAAAATAAGAAAAATAAATAGAAAAATTTTTGCATCCACTGTACCATCCTTCCATTAACCAGCTAAACTACTACCACTAATATAAACTACTTGCTCTTCAGTCAACCTCAGCTCCAAAATTCCTGCACAATTAGCTACAGATTTTTGTTATACACTAAATTCAATAAAACCCTAATAAAATGAAATAACAATGAAAATCCGTTATTTAATAAAAAAGAAAAAAAAAAGAAAAAATAGATATAAGTATGAGATGCTTCAGATAGGAAACCCAATTTTTAGAGAGGTCATAATTTTAGGAAAGATATTTTTATTCAGCGACAGGTAGAATAGAAAAAGTAATAGGAAAATATTTTTTTTTAGAGTTGAATATAGTAATAGAAAATATTTTTACTTCAACCCACACATATAATCCATTAGAATAGGTTTAATCCGGTATAGAACATATTACATGGCACAGTATAGAACATTTACTAGTAACACATATTATTTAAAAACCAAAACAAACATACTATAAGCATCCCAATTTACTCAACAACATAGATACGTAAGAAAGAGAATGCAAATAAACAAAAGAAATAAAAATACTAACCCATGTTAGCACAAAGTTACAGTTATTTCATAATAATTTGTAAACACATGCCGTTTTTTAAGGGAGTCGACGCTCTTAAGGGTCGGCTGTGCGAAAAAAAAAAACAAAAAAAAAAATCGCGGGTTCGAATCGAGCTCAAGGCCTAACAATAATTTTTTATCATTATTATTGTTATGATAAATTTTTTCTTAATTAAAAAAATTTTTAAATTAGAATAGAAGAAAGAAAAAATTTTAGACAACTGCCAAAGCTCGTTGTATAGATCCATTTCGGGAACTGCTAAATTCCTTCATCGGCAACGTTTAGGCGCCGCTGCTATAACCATTCAGCCACCACAGCGATTTTTTGTTTGTCTTCATTAATCCTACTTCTATTCTGGTTCGTGCCAATTGATATTCACACCACTGCGACATCTGTTGCAGAATAGCTGTGAAAATTGGACTTGTTTGTTGGCAATGCTGCCATAGTGTCAAATTTTTATTGACACTTTTTTTCCCCGTGCTCTGGGATGTATTAACAATTTTTGTTGTTATATCGGCCTACTGATTTTAAGATCGCGGGTTCGAATCGAGCTCAAGGCCTAACAATAATTTTTTATCATTATTATTGTTATGATAAATTTTTTCTTAATTGAAAAAATTTTTAAATTAGAATAGAAGAAAGAAAAAATTTTAGACAACTGCCAAAGCTCGTTGTATAGATCCATTTCGGGAACTGCTAAATTCCTTCATCGGCAACGTTTAGGCGCCGCTGCTATAACCATTCAGCCACCACAGCGGTTTTTTGTTTGTCTTCATTAATCCTACTTCTATTCTGGTTCGTGCCAATTGATATTCACACCACTGCGACATCTGTTGCAGAATAGCTGTGAAAATTGGACTTGTTTGTTGGCAATGCTGCCATAGTGTCAAATTTTTATTGACACTTTTTTTCCCCGTGCTCTGGGATGTATTAACAATTTTTGTTGTTATATCGGCCTACTGATTTTAAGATCGCGGGTTCGAATCGAGCTCAAGGCCTAACAATAATTTTTTATCATTATTATTGTTATGATAAATTTTTTCTTAATTGAAAAAATTTTTAAATTAGAATAGAAGAAAGAAAAAATTTTAGACAACTGTCAAAGCTCGTTGTATAGATCCATTTCGGGAACTGCTAAATTCCTTCATCGGCAACGTTTAGGCGCCGCTGCTATAACCATTCAGCCACCACAGCGGTTTTTTGTTTGTCTTCATTAATCCTACTTCTATTGTGGTTCGTGCCAATTGATATTCACACCACTGCGACATCTGTTGCAGAATAGCTGTGAAAATTGGACTTGTTTGTTGGCAATGCTGCCATAGTGTCAAATTTTTATTGACACTTTTTTTCCCCGTGCTCTGGGATGTATTAACAATTTTTGTTGTTATATCGGCCTACTGATTTTAAGATCGCGGGTTCGAATCGAGCTCAAGGCCTAACAATAATTTTTTATCATTATTATTGTTATGATAAATTTTTTCTTAATTGAAAAAATTTTTAAATTAGAATAGAAGAAAGAAAAAATTTTAGACAACTGCCAAAGCTCGTTGTATAGATCCATTTCGGGAACTGCTAAATTCCTTCATCGGCAACGTTTAGGCGCCGCTGCTATAACCATTCAGCCACCACAGCGGTTTTTTGTTTGTCTTCATTAATCCTACTTCTATTCTGGTTCGTGCCAATTGATATTCACACCACTGCGACATCTGTTGCAGAATAGCTGTGAAAATTGGACTTGTTTGTTGGCAATGCTGCCATAGTGTCAAATTTTTATTGACACTTTTTTTCCCCGTGCTCTGGGATGTATTAACAATTTTTGTTGTTATATCGGCCTACTGATTTTAAGATCGCGGGTTCGAATCGAGCTCAAGGCCTAACAATAATTTTTTATCATTATTATTGTTATGATAAATTTTTTCTTAATTGAAAAAATTTTTAAATTAGAATAGAAGAAAGAAAAAATTTTAGACACTTGCCAAAGCTCGTTGTATAGATCCATTTCGGGAACTGCTAAATTCCTTCATCGGCAACGTTTAGGCGCCGCTGCTATAACCATTCAGCCACCACAGCGGTTTTTTGTTTGTCTTCATTAATCCTACTTCTATTCTGGTTCGTGCCAATTGATATTCACACCACTGCGACATCTGTTGCAGAATAGCTGTGAAAATTGGACTTGTTTGTTGGCAATGCTGCCATAGTGTCAAATTTTTATTGACACTTTTTTTCCCCGTGCTCTGGGATGTATTAACAATTTTTGTTGTTATATCGGCCTACTGATTTTAAGATCGCGGGTTCGAATCGAGCTCAAGGCCTAACAATAATTTTTTATCATTATTATTGTTATGATAAATTTTTTCTTAATTGAAAAAATTTTTAAATTAGAATAGAAGAAAGAAAAAATTTTAGACAACTGCCAAAGCTCGTTGTATAGATCCATTTCGGGAACTGCTAAATTCCTTCAGCGGCAAAGTTTAGGCGCCGCTGCTATAACCATTCAGCCACCACAGCGGTTTTTTGTTTGTCTTCATTAATCCTACTTCTATTCTGGTTCGTGCCAATTGATATTCACACCACTGCGACATCTGTTGCAGAATAGCTGTGAAAATTGGACTTGTTTGTTGGCAATGCTGCCATAGTGTCAAATTTTTATTGACACTTTTTTTCCCCGTGCTCTGGGATGTATTAACAATTTTTGTTGTTATATCGGCCTACTGATTTTAAGATCGCGGGTTCGAATCGAGCTCAAGGCCTAACAATAATTTTTTATCATTATTATTGTTATGATAAATTTTTTCTTAATTGAAAAAATTTTTAAATTAGAATAGAAGAAAGAAAAAATTTTAGACAACTGCCAAAGCTCGTTGTATAGATCCATTTCGGGAACTGCTAAATTCCTTCATCGGCAACGTTTAGGCGCCGCTGCTATAACCATTCAGCCACCACAGCGGTTTTTTGTTTGTCTTCATTAATCCTACTTCTATTCTGGTTCTTGCCAATTGATATTCACACCACTGCGACATCTGTTGCAGAATAGCTGTGAAAATTGGACTTGTTTGTTGGCAATGCTGCCATAGTGTCAAATTTTTATTGACACTTTTTTTCCCCGTGCTCTGGGATGTATTAACAATTTTTGTTGTTATATCGGCCTACTGATTTTAAGATCGCGGGTTCGAATCGAGCTCAAGGCCTAACAATAATTTTTTATCATTATTATTGTTATGATAAATTTTTTCTTAATTGAAAAAATTTTTAAATTAGAATAGAAGAAAGAAAAAATTTTAGACAACTGCCAAAGCTCGTTGTATAGATCCATTTCGGGAACTGCGAAATTCCTTCATCGGCAACGTTTAGGCGCCGCTGCTATAACCATTCAGCCACCACAGCGGTTTTTTGTTTGTCTTCATTAATCCTACTTCTATTCTGGTTCGTGCCAATTGATATTCACACCACTGCGACATCTGTTGCAGAATAGCTGTGAAAATTGGACTTGTTTGTTGGCAATGCTGCCATAGTGTCAAATTTTTATTGACACTTTTTTTTCCCCGTGCTCTGGGATGTATTAACAATTTTTGTTGTTATATCGGCCTACTGATTTTAAGATCGCGGGTTCGAATCGAGCTCAAGGCCTAACAATAATTTTTTATCATTATTATTGTTATGATAAATTTTTTCGGGATCTTTTGGGGATCCTTCGCGCATTATTTCTGAATAGTTTTCGGGAACCGTACGGTATCGCGTCCGGGTCATTTCGGGATCATTTGATGACCCCTCAGGGATAATTTCTGGATAGTTTTCGGAACTATTTTGGTATAATTTTGGGACCCTTCCGAGATAATTTAAGGACTCTTCGAAACCGGTAGTTCAGCACACATGCCTTTAAATTATGAGCTTTTATTTCGATGGATTTGCTGCAAATTATTCGTAATTAAAATTCGGTATGTTTTACCTTTAATATCTAAACAGCTTTTTCCATCTATTTTTGATTGTTTCAAATTAATCCTGTAACGAACTGTTATAACTATAATTAACCTTTTTGCATTATTTTAACCAACTCAATACCCGACACAGCAACACTATTTTCATCTAAAAAATTCTCTTTGGTTTTAGCTAATTGTAGTGTCACTCCTTTGTTCTATGAATAGTTATTCCTTCACCCCTGTCATATCAATTAATTTAACTTAAAAACAAAATGTATTTTTTTAATTCGAAAAGACTGTATTGTACTATTCACATAAGCGTGCCTATCAGGTTATCAGCTCATTTAGTTATTTTTTTTACTCTATTATACAAACCAAATACATTGACCAAAACAATTTTTAAACAGATAACTTGATAAGCAGGCTAACGTGAATAGCCTTTTCTTGCGGATGGGGCCGCGGGTAAAGGCTAGTTATATATAAAGTATAAAGCCTATGGAGGCTGAGAAGGCAGGGTTGCCTAGCATTTTCCTTGCAAGACTACTGGGTTGACAGGTTTAAAAATAACAGTAAAACGGGTAATTTTTACCTATCTGCTTAATAGATCATTTTTGTGCAGTGTATAGATAATTTTATTAAAAGTCGGATCATATAGGTTTATCTGCAAATTGCAAAATATGTTTTTTTTTATTTCCTGCTTTACCTCAAAACAGCTGGTTATGAGCAAAAATTGATTTTATTACAAAATATTCTTCTGAAATGCTTAAATCAAATTATAGATGGTTTCTACCTGTTGCACCTGATCGGAGCTGGTATGCCACAAACATTTGAAAATGTAGCATGGACGATATTTATAAAAATTTGCTCAACAAATGCCTTAGAGATACATTTAATTTTTGATCGCTACTTATCACCGTCAATTAAAGACTCTGAACGTCAACGCCCAATATGCCATTTAAAATTTCTTTTAATTTTGCGAAACCTAAACAAATATTGTTTTAAAGAAGCTCTGGTTAAATTTTTCGCTAACTACTGGAAGAAAAATAATTTGGCTACAATTAAAGCTGAAGATCAGTGCTTTTCTTATCACGCTGAACAAAATTGTATTAAAAAATGTGAGGAAACCGATTATTTATGGCATCACGAGGAGGCGGATATCAGGATTATTTTTACTTACTTAATTGGCGCTTACCCTCACTAAGGTAGGCACCTTGTCGTTGGTTTGAGGGATTAGCTGAACTCCAAAGCGCCCGACTATGAGGCGGACCTGTTTAAGACTGGGATCTACGCGGTTTCGCCTAATAGGAGGGCGGCGGGATGTCGGTGACCAAGAACTGCCAACCCCCTCATCCAGGGTGTTATGCGGACCGTCCCTATTGGATGATTTGCAGCCAGGGGATATACTTGGCTGTATTCGAACGGAGCCTTCCCGATACCGGGCCACCTCGGGAAGTATTGATGGCCTTACCGCAGTAAGGGGTCCTGCTGTGGCGACGGTTCTTTCCCCGTATATATTACTGTACCGCTGAGCCCGCCTTGTCGGACAGGTTGCCCTACTACCAAGATGAACGACTAATTACTTTTTTGTAACAAGGACGTTGCTAAGAGGAGGACTGAGTCGCAAGCCAATACGCATTAAGCGATGCGTCGGACTCGGGGAGCGAGAGCAGTGGTGATTCAATGAACTGCGTGTTGGAAAAGCATACAAATGAAAACGGAGTAGAATAGTTGAGAAGGGTACGGAGCAGAGGAAGTAAACGAGCTCTCTCGCAGTACCATGCAGCACTAAGAATTGTCCAATGCAGTGGTCGACCCAACAGAAGTGGAGATCGAGTGCTTGGAATGGGCCCATGAGGAGGTAGAAGTAGTTCGAAGGCAGTTCAGAATGAAGAGGCAACGTTCGGCGGAAGGCGACAAGCCTGCTTTCAAGAGTCCCAGAGCCGCGAGGCAGGGCAGTCGCATATATAAGATAAGTAGGTCCAAAGCTGTAAGAGAGATGGGCCCCAATAGCGAGGTAGCAACTACCACGAAAGCCGCAAGTCAGAGGGAAGTTCCAATTACGGAAGTAGAAGATTAGTCAAAGGGAGACAACGCTAAGACTCCGGCTTTCTCGGAGGTGCTAAAGGGAAATAACACTTGATCGCAGCAGTCCTTTCGGATAGATGAATAATGAAAGGCGGAGATCTTTAGAAAGGGGGCTTATTAGCTTAATGCTTAAGATGATGCGGGAACAACCAAGTAAGGCCCTTCCAAACTTTGATTCGGGTGGGTGGTATAACGGTGTGAAGATGATAGCGTGCGAAAACATCGCGAGCTAGCGGTCGCTGGAGGAAGTGGTTCCAAACCTCCAAAGGCAAGGCATGAACGCGCTGTTTGAGGTGGTGGATAAAGCGCAAAACCCCACGGTACCAAAAGTTGAAGTATGGATACCATGCGTGATGAAGTCGGAGGATACACTGCGACTTCTGCGGAATCGGAATCCAAATATAACGACACAGGATTGGAAGGTACTTACTGTATCTCGGCCTATGGAGGAAGGTCAGGCGGAAGATATATTGTACACACAGCTTGGAAAAATGTCCTTCGGTAGAGACAAAATTTACATGCGACTCAAGAAAAGAAGTCCCGATGATAAAAATCCTAACACGCTAGAAGTGGGCAAAGTCGAAAAGGACCTTAAAAGCCTAAGAGAAAAAATACAGGTGGAGGTAGCCGATGTCACCACGAAGGTGTTAGAAGAGGACCACATACTTAATTTGGTAGGTGTCACACCCCTTTTACAAAGGTTTTTCTAAAGTTATGTATACTTTGGGTGAACGCCGTCGGCGTAGATTCAGGCAACCGGGCGGGCTGCTCCCCCATGCTAGCAGCTCCCCTGGTAGCAAACTGCCTACCGAGAGGGTTTCCAGCAGAGACAGCATGTCCAGCCGCCGTCCCAAAGCTCCCCTAGAGGAAGTTGCGGGCGATGAACGAGGCTCCGGCGCTGCCTGAAGCCTTAGCGCACCACCCGCAATAGCCGCGCCGCGGCCTGTAGAGGGGCCCTGCATCGCACGAGCTCCCAGATTGATGGGTGTTACCCCTTCCAGCGTTTTACGAGTTCCGGCCTCGTTAAAATTATTATACATTTCATGAAAATGAAATGGTATATTAACTTTGGCACGAATCTCAAAATTGTAAGTCCTTAAAGGAAAATAGATATACCCGCCATTAAGTATACCGAAATAATCTGCCTGTTTGTATGCAAACTAGTCCGTCAATTTTTGAGATATCTTGATAAAATTTGGTGAGCAGGTGTACTTAGGTCTCCGATTAGACATTTGTCGGAACCGGCCGGATCGGACCAATATAGTATATATCCTCCATACAACCGATTTTTCAGAAAAAGAGGATTTTTGTCATATCTTCGTCAATTTATCAGATAGAAGCTATAACTTTACCTTATGCTTTTGTATATTGCACATATTGTGGTCAGAAAAAAAACGGATAAGATCGGTCATATATATAGTATATATCCCCCACAACCGATTGTTCAGATCAGAAACTTTTCGTAATTACTGCCCCATTTTAGCTTGAGGCTTCAAATTTCAACTAATGCTTACGTATATGGCATATATTGTTGTCTGAAAAAATTATAGAGATCGGTGGTGTATACGTATAGTATATATATGGTTGTATATATAGCAGACCTGTAAAGTACTGAGTACATACTTGTACTAGTACCAAATAAGTACAAGTACTCAAGTACTTCAAATCTAAGTACAAAGTATTAGTACTACAGTACTTGTACTTCGAATCCGAAAGTACAAGTAGATATACTTACAAAATAATTGCAAGTATACGAAAGTACTTTTTCTGATAAAATATGTCAGTTTGATTCATAGATGGAAAATAAAAATATGAGTAAAATGTATATTAGAAAGCAACAAGAAGTAAAACTACATATCAAATAAGTATAAATTGTACAACAGCTAACAATATTAAAGTAGTTTTGTGTTTGCCTTCATTAGTACAAGCTTTTCAAACGAAAACTCCGTGATTGTTTGCCTTCTAGGACTATAAACAATGCCTGCTAAGGAAAATATACGCTCTACTGGGTCGGAGGAAGCTGAGAGAGTATTCATTTTGAGTGATAGGTCCATCATAAGAGGATAACTCTGAAGCATATTGAAATCTTTTGATGTATCATTAAAATACCTGTAAAACTCTTCTTCAATCATTTGGCCAAAGTTAGGTGACCGTACGGGTGCTGGTTGGTCCGCTTCAAAACCGTTCAATACTTATCGAAGTACTTCGAAAGTACTTACACGTACTTCACTTGTACTTCAACAATTAAAGTACAAGTACATCGATACTTATACTTTTACTCATTTTCCAAGTACTGAGGTACTGATACTTGTACTTGTACTGGAAATTTTTCTTTACAGGTCTGATATATAGTAAGTATATATATTTTCGCAATTTCAGCCTCATTTTAACAGCTAAAAGCTTCAAATTTCATCAAATGCTTACGTATATAGCATTAATTGTTGTCTGAAAAAAATCATGTAGATCGGTGGTATATATAGTATATATCTCATAAAACCGATATACGCTATATATATATATATATATATATATATACATATGTAAACCTAAATAAGAATAAATATAGAACGTTGCTGAATAATAATATTTTTTTTTTGATGTTGCATTGGATAGCACCTAAACCTTTAGTTAATTGTGCGAAAGCATATCTTTCATCATACTAAATATTATATACGTACGTATGTTGGTTTGGTTAATTTTGTTTTTATTGCTGTTGAGTTTTCTACTATACCTTTTTTTAAATTCTTCAATATATATATATATATAAATAAGTAATTTTCTTTTGCTTTAAATGCGTATACCTACCTGTACATTTATTTATATATACATATATTTTTCTTAAAAATATAGCTCACGGTTCCCTTGCACTATTTAAAGTTAGGATAGGCCAAGATTTTATATATAAACTTATATAGGGAAATAAAATTTTTATTTACTTTTCTTTTATCAAAATGGATTGAAATGTTATAAATAAATATTGTAATCAATATGGAATCTTAATTTTCGTTACTAATTTGGTCTGATATCTGAGGGGAGTGTTTAAGCGACTTAAACTATGAACATTTTTCGTTCGTTTGTTTCAGTAGCCATTGAGTGTGCTTGTAATTCTCAACTGGTTAGTGAAATATTCTAAAGACATAGTTTGAGTTTTTTAATTAAAACCGAGGTTCTTCGGATGGTGTGCTAATACATCAGAGCCCAGTGCTCGCCTCCATATCACACTTTGAAGGGGTTCTTCAAATAGAAGATGAGGTGGCTCATTAGAGCGAAACCTCAGAATGCCCAAAGCTCGCCCCAAATTAAATAAATAGAGGTTTTTCTTGTAGAAAATGGGGTGCCAATACCTCAGAGCCGTCCCGTGCTCGCCTCCATATCACATTTTAAAGGGTTCTTCAAATAGAGGATGAGGTGGCTCAGTAGAGCGAAGCCTCAGAGCCCCCATTGCTCGCCCCCAAATTAAATAAATAAAAGGTGTACTGATGCTATGCATCCTCCCATGACTTAAACACACCAATAACACTAAAACTACCAAACTTAATAAACTGAATCCCTTAAAATAAACACAAATAAATAATGGTGTACTGATGCTATGCATCCTCCCATGACTTAAATACACCAATAACACTAAAACTACCCAACTCAATAAATGGAATACATTAAATCAAAAACCCCATAAACTCAATACAGTCCATTAATAATAATAATTTATAAATTTAAAAAAAAGGGAATGCTTGGTGGGAGTTGAACCCGCAACCCCGGGCGTTTGGTCGGGTACGTCAGCCACTGTGCCACGACTCATGCGCTTACAAGCACATAAAATTACTCATTTATAACTCTTATTAAACTGCTCGCCCTCAATTGCCCAAAGCTTAGACAGGGAGGTAGGTACTACAAAAAGGGGATTTCTAACAGCGAAAAAGCCATGGAAGGGCGGGTTAAGAAAAGCTGATAACATCGACTATAATGCTGCTTGGGTAAGTGGCTGTAATAGTAGCAGTAAGTTGGCTTATAAAGGGGTATAGATTTGGAGAGGTTATTTTCTAGTGTGCAAGAAATATACTTTTTATCTGCTCAGGTCATATTTCGCATTTTGGTTCATTGGCCGTTAAAAATATCCCACGAAACTGAAGCTCCGGGCATGAGCCAGTGTACACGCCTCGACCAGTGAACATAAAAGCTAACTGTGGAATGCGTGAAAGGTACACATATATATGGTCATAGGGAGCAGGTAACAAATTGGCGCCCAACGCGTGGGGCATTCACAATACCAGAGGTTAACTTTAATGTAACCGAAACCAGTGTAACCCCGCTTTATTATTCCCCTTTGGAATAGGTTTCAGTCCTTCCGATTTCATTTTATTACTTTAAATTTTGTTTTGCATTCTATTTACACTAAACAAACTTCCTTGGAACTCGGAGAAAATAAATTGCTCCAACCAAGTTGTTTTAGATACATACATACATGCATTTTAGAAAGGTTTTTTGCGAAAGTGTACGCTGGAATTGCGATTCCTACAGGCTAAATGCCTAAAGAAACGATCGTCGATTATTAGTAGCTTGAAAGTCTTCTAAATTTACAAAAATATTGTAATTATAACTTTGGTGAAAATTACTGTAGTTGGAATTTAGTTGTAGTTAGGCTTAATGCTGACTAGTTAACCAATACAAAATATTTTCATTGGATATAATTTACTAAATTTTCTCAACTTCCACTTCGAGATATTATCCTGCATATATTTATTGACAAAATGTGTTTTTTTTTCTTTATCCAAAGATACAACCTCTAAGCCAAACAAACGCCAATTGTTTATAACCACTTAAGCCAAAATAATATTACCTTACCTACCGAAGATACAGACCAAATATTTTAATGCATTTATAATTTTGAAGATTTGATTTGAACATTTTTATTGAAATTTTTTTTTTTGAGATATCGTATTTTTGTATGGTTTTTGATTTGATTTTTTTTTTCTCTTGAGATAACTTTGTTTTTATTTTTTTTTTGAATGCAACGAAACGAATTTTGTTTGCAAGCGACTTGATTGTTACAAATAATTTTTTTTGTAAGCCTCTGCCTATGAGACTTTAAATTACTATTTTTTCAGCACACATACTGTGAATTTTTTTGTTCTCTTGAGAAACCCTATGTGGATTTCTAATTTGCCTTAGTGGAATTTTCATTTAGTAAACATATCTTTTTGAAAATCTGGCCTCGCAGGCCAGCAACTGAAAAATTTGCGGAGCACTTCTCTTAGAAAGCGAGGATATTTTAAAGACAGCTTGTTCTCATCACTTTCACAGAGCTTGTTTGTTGATGGCTATAGAGTAACACTTCTTGCCCGCAGTGCAGAGCCAAGTGTACCAGTCGCCAGTGTAGATATAACTCTAAATCACGTCCCGCATTTCCACCAGGAAACCCTTCCAGTCGATAAAGTCAACTTAACACAAGCATGCTGCAACCAACATTGAATCCTTCCACCAATCGAGGAAAGGTTGTCAATGTAAGTACTCAGAAACATATAGATAACTGCTGCAAGTCCACCGAATACAAATACACCCGGTCCAGGCAACAACAATATGGAAGAGGATAATAGGGTCCGAAACATTGGGTCGGCTGTAATATCTGCAAGACAATCAACAATTTTTGATAACTTAGAAAATCATATTTCAGACATAATTGAACAAAGGCTCGAAAATATTGTAACAAATTTATTAGGTAGGCTCAACCTAAATGCACAGCCAGCTCCAGCTATTGTTCATGCTAGCCCAAGTGCTAATTTAAATGCACAGTGGAGAGTTCCTCCAAATATCTCCACTCCATTTTGGCCTAGAGATATACGTAAATTAGGTAATGATTCAAATCCGAGTTTTGCGAGACAGGTTGATCAACTGAGGCTCAGTGATTACTCTAACATTCCCAATTCCAGTAGAATAGCGCAATTAATTTCGAATTGGGATATTAAATTCGATGGCTCATCGCGAATTACAGTTGATAGTTTCATTTATCGTATTGAAAGTCAGGTAATTGATACATTTGGGGTTAATTTTAACTTATTATGCGAGCACGTTCAGAGTCTGTTTTTGAAAGAAGCCAAGGACTGGTACTGGAGATACCGCCGATCAGTTGACCGTGTTACTTGGCCTTCCCTTTGCCAAGCTCTACGGACTAATTTCCAGCAGCATAAAAACGATTTTGAGATTAAAGAAGCTATTCGGAGCAGAAAAAATCATTGCAGACAACATTAGCAGAAGCCGAGTTAATTGAAATACTGCAGCACAATTTGCGACCGCGTGTACGCCAACAACTGTTATATGTACCCATTACCTCTTTAGCAGAGTTGCGCAGGCTTTGCCTTAAAGGTGAAAGCCTCATAAATGAGATTGAGAAGTCTAACACAGCCTCGTCGACATCACAGCAACGGCCACATCCCCGGCGATATGTAAACGAATGTGAAGAGGAAGTAACAGAAAGTTTGTATGAAATTTCCACACATCCCAATAAGACTAAACCTATCTGCTGGAATTGCAAGGAAGAAGGTCACCGTTACTTTGATTGCCTTGCAGATAGGACTGTGTTTTGTTACGGCTGCGGCACTAGTAATGTTTACCGGCCTACTTGCACAAATTGCAAATCGGGAAACTCGAAGCCGAGCGAGGTGTCAAAGCAGATTCCTCGCAATGACCAAAACAAACATTAGGTAAACTCCCTGGCATGAAGAAAAGTGAGGTTGGTGTAACATTAATTACTGACCAAAATATTCACAAAAATAGCGATTGCGTAAAGTCGCTCGTACACCCGAATTACTCTAGAAGTCAACCGTTTGTTCATAAGATTGTACCTTATGAGGTTCGCTTACAAAATTACAATGATATTAAAAAAAAAATTTCAATACTGACCCTAAACTTATTTCGCGTCCTACTCGCTCATCTTCACGTATGAAAGAGTTTTGGAAAAATGTGAAAGAAACTCGTAAGCATTTGTATAAGACTGTCAGCGACATACAAAAAAAGAACTTAGATTTGAGACCTTACGCCAAAATTGAAATTCTTGATCAGGAATGCTTGGGAATACTTGATAGTGGTGCTCAAATATCATGCTTAGGTTCATCTTTGGCCAAAGATATTTGCAGAATTAAACAACTTCGTAGGCATTCAACATCTATTTTCACCGCTGGCGGTAAAGAACAAGTAGTATTTGGTACTGTAGATCTATTAGTGAAATTCGGGAATAAAACTGATGTGATTTGAGTTTTCGTGATACCTAGCATGTCACAAAAAGTAATTTTAAGCATTGACTTCTGGGTAAAATTTCAAATAGCACCCAATGTAGTTTCCGAGATCGCAGCCCCTCCTGATAAGCAAAATGAAAATAACCTTCCTTTAACCTTTGAGCAACAACGACAACTTGAACTAGTCAAGAACCGATTCCTAAGCTTTGAAAAAGAAGGCTTAGGGAAAAGTTCGCTAATGGAATACGCTATTGAGCTCCAACCAAATGTCCGTCCGATCAAACAGAGGTATTTTCCCATATCCCCTGCCGTAGAAAAACTTGTACATTCAGAAATCGACGAAATGATTAAATTAGAGGTAATTGAAGAATTCCCTAATATCCGTGGTCTAGTCCGATTGTCCTAGTGAAAAAGCCGAATAAAGTCCGTCTGTGTTTAGATTCGCGAAAAGTAAATAGCGTTACCATTAAGGACGCTTATCCCCTACCTCATAATGACGGTAGCTTAAGCAGAATACCAAAGGCTGAATATATTAGTTCACTTAATTTGCGTCGTGCCTTTTGGCAAATTCCCTTAGCAGAGAACTCCAGAGATTTCACATGTTTTACTGTCCCAAATCGTCCGCTTTATAGGTACTGTGTAATGCCATTTGGCTTATGCAACGCCCCTCAAGCACTTTGTCGCTTGATGGATCGCGTCATCCCTCCTCAATTAAAAAACCAAGTTTTTGTCTACTTAGACGATCTTTTGATTGTGTCCGAAAATTTTAACATCCATATGTCCGTTTTGTCAGAAGTTGCTCACTGTTTAAGGAAAGCAGATTTAACCATCAAAATAAAAAAAAGTAAATTTTGCATTAAGGAGGTCAGATATCTGGGATATATCGTTGGAAACGGTACACTCAAAACAGATCCCGACAAAATTGCGGCCGTCACTAATTATCCTGCACCTACAAACGTAAAGCAGTTGAGGTGTTTTCTCGGAATGGCTGGTTGGTACCGCCGTTTTGTAGATAATTTTGCTGCAGTTACTACTCCACTTAAGAACCTGCGAAAGAAAAATAAAAACTTCGCATGGAACGAAGTAGCTCAAAGTGCATTTGATAAGTTGAAAAATATGTTATGTACCGCACCCGTTCTAAACAGTCCAGATTATAACAAGCCATTCATTATACAATGTGACGCTTGTAAACTAGGTGTTGGCGCGGTTTTGTCGCAAAAAAATGGCTATGGAATTGAAGTTCCAATTGCCTACTTTTCGCAGAAGCTCAATAAAGCGCAAAGCAACTATAGTGTTACCGAATTAGAGTGCTTGGCAGCAATTCTTAGCTTAAAGAAGTTTAGAGCGTATATGGAGGGACAAGATTTTACCGTCGTCACGGACCATGCGAGCTTACAATGGCTAATGCGTTAAACAGACTTATCTAGTCGATTAGCTCGCTGGTCACTAAAACTGCAAGGATATCAATTCAATATCGACCAAATGGTCCCAAAATACAGTACGTGATAGCCTTTCGCGACAAAATTATGATGAAGTTAGTGAGTTGGAAATCTGTCCGATAATTGATACAAAGTCCGTCGAATTCGAGTCAGAAGAATATAAAAAGCTAGTAGTTTACGTCCGAGCCAATAACGAACGTCTACCCGATTTACAAGTTGTCGAAATCTGTCTCTATAAAAGAATCGAGCACCCGAATAGTGACTCTGTACGGGAATTCTTCAACTGGTAATTATGGATTCCAAAAGCCTTGTATGCCAAGTCATGGAGAAGGCTCATAGTCCCCCAATAAATGTCACGGTGGCATAGCGAAGACGTTGGAACGGCTGAGGCTTAACTTTTACTGGCCAGATATGACGATGGATGTTAGAAACTATGTTGTGACATCTGCAAGCGGAGCAAATCTCCCAATACAACGCTTCGACCACCTATGTCTGCCAAATACTCAGTCCAACGGCCGTTTCAAAAACTTTACGTTGATTTTCTTGGCCCATATCCTCGATCAAAGCAGGGCAATATTGGAATTTTTATCGTTTTAGACCACTTAACGAAATGCCCACTCCTAAAAGCAGTAAGAAATTTTAACACATCAGGGTCAGGGTCTTTTCGGGACTATTTCGGTTTATTTTCGGGGTCCTTCCGGGATCATTACTGTATGGTTTTCGGGACCCCGTCATAGTAATTTCGGAACTTATTCGGGATCTTTTGGGGACCCTTCGGGCATTATTTCATAGTTTTCGGGAACCGTACGGTATCCCGTCCTGGTCATTTCGGGATCATTTGACGACCACTCAGGGATAATTTCTGGATGGTTTTCGGAACTATTTTGGTATCATTTTGGGACCCTTCCGGGATAATTTAAGGACTTCGAAACCGGTAGTTCAGCATACGGTAGTTCAGCACACATGCCTTTAAATTATGAGCTTTTATTTCGATGGGTTTGCTGCAAATTATTCGTAATTAGAATTCGGTATGTTTTTTCTTTAATATCTAAACAGCTTTTTCCATCTATTTTTGATTTTTTCAAATGAATCCTGTAACGAACGGTTATAACTATAATTAAACTGTTTGCATTATTTTAACCAACTCAATACCCGATACAGCAACACTATTTTCATCTAAAAAATTCTCTTTGGTTTTAGCTAATTGTAGTGCCACTCCTTTGTTCTATGAATAGTTATTCCTTCACCCCTGTCATATCAGTTAATTTAACTTAAAAACAAAATGTATTTTTTAATTCGAAAAGACTGTATTGTACTATTCACGTAAGCGTGCCTATCAGGTTATCAGCTCATTTAGTTATTTTTTTACTCTATTATACAAATAAAATACATTGACCAAAATAATTTTTAAACAGATAACTTGATAAGCAGGCTAACGTGAATAGCCTTTTCTTGCGGACGGAGCCGCGGGTAAAGGCTAGTTATATATAAAGTATAAAGTCTATGGAATCTGAGAAGGCAGGGTTGCCTAGCATTTTCCCTGCAAGACTACTGGGTTGACAGGTTTAAAAATAACAGTAAAACGGGTAATTTTTACATATCTGCTTAATAGATCATTTTTATGCAGTGTATAGATAATTTTATTGAAAGTCCGGTCATATAGGTTTATCTGCAAATTGCAAAACATGTTTTTTTTTTATTTCCTGCTTTACCTCAAAACAGCTGGTTATGAGAAAAAATTGATTTTATTACAAAATATTCTTCTCAAATGCTTAAATCAAATTATGGATGGTTTTTACCTGTTGCACCTGATCGGAGCTGGTATGCCACAAATATTTGAAAATGTAGCATGGGCGATATTTATAAAAATTTGCTCAACAAATGCCTTAGAGATACATTTAATTTTTGATCGCTACTTATCACCGTCAATTAAAGACTCTGAACGTCAACGCAGAAAAGAGCCCAATATGCCATTTAAAATTTCTTTTAATTTTGCGAAACCTAAAAAAATATTGTTTTAAAGAAGCTCTGGTTAAATTTTTCGCTAACTACTGGAAAAAAAATAATTTGGCTACAATTAAAGCTGAAGATCAGTGCTTTTCTTATCACGCTGAACAAAATTGTATTAAAAAATGTGAGGAAGCCGATTATTTATGCCATCACGAGGAGGTGGATATCAGGATTATTTTTACTTACTTAATTGGCGCTTACCCTCACTAAGGTAGGCACCTTGTCGTTGGTGTGAGGGATTAGCTGAACTCCAAAGCGCCCGACTATGAGGCGGACCTGTTTAAGACTGGGATCTACGCGGTTTCGCCTAATAGGAGGGCGGCGGGATGTCGGTGACCAAGAACTGCCAACCCCCTCATCCAGGGTGTTATGCGGACCGTCCCTATTGGATGATTTGCAGCCAGGGGATATACTTGGCTGTATTCGAACGGAGCCTTCCCGATACCGGGCCACCTCGGGAAGTATTGATGGCCTTACCGCAGTAAGGGGTCCTGCTGTGACGACGGTTCTTTCCCCGTATATATTACTGTACCGCTGAGCCCGCCTTGTCGGACAGGTTGCCCTACGACCAAGATGAACGACTCATTACTTTTTTGTAACAAGGACGTTGCTAAGAAGAGGACTGAGTCGCACGCCAATACGCATTAAGCGATGCGTCGGATTCGGGGAGCGAGAGCAGTGCTGATTCAATGAACTCCGTGTTGGAAAAGCATACAAATGAAAACGGAGTAGAATAGATGAGAAGGGTACGGAGCAGAGGAAGTACACGAGCTCTCTCGCAGTACCATGCAGCACTAAGAATTGTCCAATGCAGTGGTCGACCCAACAGAAGTGGAGATCGAGTGCTTGGAATGGGCTCATGAGGAGGTAGAAGTAGTTCGAAGGCAGTTCAGAATGAAGAGGCAACGTTCGGCGGAAGAGGACTAGCCTGCTTTCAAGAGTCCCAGAGCCGCGAGGCAGGGCAGTCGCATATATAAGACAAGTAGGCCCAAAGATGTAAGAGAGATGGGCCCCAATAGCGAGGTAGCAACTACCACGAAAGCCGCAATTCAGAGGGAAGTTCCAATTACGGAAGTAGGAGATTAGCCAAAGCGAGACAACGCTAAGACTCCGGCTTTCTCGGAGGTGCCAAAGGGAGATAACACTTGATCGTAGCAGTCCTTTCGGATAGATGAATACTGAAAGGTGGAGATCTGTAGAAAAGGAGCTTATTAGCTTAATGCTTAAGATGATGCGGGAACAACCAAGCAAGGCCCTTCCAACCTTTGATTCGGGTGGGTGGTATAACGGTGTGAAGATGATAGCGTGCGAAAACATCGCGAGCTTGCGGTGGCTGGAGGAAGTGGTTCCAAACCTCCAAAGGCAAGGCACGAACGCGCTGTTTGAGGTGGTGGATAAAGCGCAAATCCCCACGGTACCAAAAGTTGAAGTATGGATACCATGCGTGATGAAGTCGGCGGATACACTGCGACTTCTGCAGAATCGGAATCCAAACATAACTACACAGGATTGGAAGGTACTTACTGTATCTCGGCCTATGGAGGAATGTCAGGCGGAAAAATGTGCTTCGGTACAGGCAAAATTTACCTGCGACTCAAGAAAAGAAGTCCCGAGGATAAAAATCCTAACACGGTAGAAGTGGGTAAAGTCGAAAAGGACCTTAAAAGCCTAAGAGAAAAAATACAGGTGGAGGTAGCCGATGTCACCACGAAGGTGTTAGAAGAGGACCACATACTTAATACGGTAGATGTCACACCCATTTTACAAAGGTTTTTCGAAAGTTATGTATACTTTGGGTGAACGCTGTCGGCGTAGATGGAGGCAACGGGCGGGCTGCTCCCCCATGCTAGCAGCTCCCCTGGTAGCAAACTGCCTACCGAGAGGGTTTCTAGCAGAGGCAGCAGGTCCAGTCGCCGCCCAAAGCTCCCCTAGAGGAAGTTGCGGGCAATGAACGAGGCTCCGGCGCTGCCTGAAGCCTTTGCGCACCACCCGCAATAGCCGCAACGCGGCTTGTAGAGGGGCCCTGCATCGCACGAGCTCGCAAATTGATGGGTGTTACCCCTTCCAGAGTTTTACGAGTTCCGGCCTCGTTAAAATTAATATACATTTCATGAAAATGAAATGGTATATTAACTTTGGCACGAATCTCAAAATTGTAAGTCCTTAAAGGCAAAAAGATAGACCCACCGAAATAATCAGGATGAAGAGCTGAGTTGATTTAGCCATGTCCGTCTGTCCGTCTGCCCGTCTGCCTGTTTGTATGCAAACTAGTCCCTCAATTTTTGAGATATCTTGATAAAATTTGATGAGCGGGTGTACTTAGGTCTCCGATTAGACATTTGTCGGAACCGGCCGGATCGGACCACCATAGCATATATCCTCCATATAAACGATTTTTCAGAAAAAGAGGATTTTTGTCATATCTTCCTCAATTTATCAGATAGAAGCTTTAAAATTTACCTTATGCTTTCGTATATTGCACATATTTTTGTCAGAAAAAAAAACGGATTAGATCGGTCGTATATATAGTATATATCCCCCACAACCGATTGTTCAGATCAGAAACTTTTCGTAATTACTGCCCCATTTTAAGAGCTAGAGGCTTCAAATTTCAACTAATGTTTACGTATATGGCATATATTGTTGTCTGAAAAAATTATAGAGATCGGTGGTATATACGTATAGTATATATATGGTTGGATATATAGCAGACTTGTAAAGTACTGAGTACATACCTGTACTAGTACCAAATAAGTACAAGTACTCAAGTACTTCAAATCTAAGTACAAAGTATTAGTACTACAGTACTTTTACTTCGAATCCGAAAGTACAAGCAGATATACTTCCAAAATAATTGCAACGAAAGTACTTTTTCTGATAAAATATGTCAGTTTGATTCATAAATGGAAAATCGAAATATGAGTAAAATTTATATTAGAAAGCAACAAGAAGTAAAACTACATATCAAATAAGTATAAATTGTACAACAGCTAAGAATATTAAAGTAGTTTTGTGTTTGCCTTCATTAGTACAAGCTTTTCAAACGAAAACTCCGTGGTTGTTTGCCTTCTAGGACTATAAACAATGCCTGCTAAGGAAAATAAACGCTCTACTGGGTCGGAGGAAGCTGAGGGCGTATTCATTTTGAGTGATAGGTCCGTCATAAGAGGATAACTCTGAAGCATATTGAAATATGTTGATGTATCATTAAAATACCTGTAAAACTCTTCTTCAACCATTTCGTCAAAGTTAGGTGACCGTAAGGGTGCTGGTTGGTCCGCTTCAAAACCGTTCAATACTTATCGAAGTACTTCGAAAGTACTTACACGTACTTTGCTTGTACTTCAACAATTCAAGTACAAGTACATCGATACTTATACTTGTACTCATTTTTCGAATTACTGAGGTACTGATACTTGTACTTGTACTGGAACTATTTCTTTACAGGTCTGATATATAGTAAATATATATATTTTCGCGATTTCAGCCCAATTTTAACAGATAGAAGCTTCAAATTTCATCAAATTCAAAATTAAAAATCATGGAGATCGGTGGTATATATAGTATATATCTCATAAAACCGATTGTTCAGATAAGGAACTTTTCGCTATTTCTGCCCCATATTAACAGCTATAAGCTTCAAATTTCACCAATTGGTTACGTATATAGCATATATTGTTGTGTTAAAAAATCATAGAGATCGGTGGCATATATTGTATATTTATATAGAATATATATTTTCGCAATTTTACCCCATTTTAACAGCTAGAAACTTAAAATTTCGCCAAATGCTTACGTATATAGCGTATATTGTTGTCTGAAAAAACATAGATATCGGTGGTATATATAGTATATATCTCATACAACCCATCGTTCAGATAAGAAACTTTTCGCAATTTCTGCCCCTTTTTAACAGCTAGAAGCTTCCAGGGCCGGCGGCACGCGCTCATCACGAGTGGATAGTGAAAAAATATGAATCTCCCATCTCTCATGTAGGTTTAAACATTTATTTGCTTTTTTACAGGCCATACTATATATAAGCATCATTACATAGTAAAAACAGCAATTCGTTTTGAACTGCGACTGATAAGGTCATTCATCAATTAATCCAAATTGAGCTTATCAACTGCTTCTGAGTGCGAATGTAGCACTGCCACATGATTTAAAACCTAACCGGATTTCCAATTTTTGTTCTGCGTGACATTTAGATTTGGCGTTTGCACACATGCTTTACATTGTCGCAACGCATGCTTACTTTGGTTAGGGCAAAAAACTCCTCTTGTTTGCGTGCTGTATAAAACGCAGTGCGGTTTTATTAGGTTGGCTTGTTAGTCTATTTTGCACAGTTGATGACCTTAGATAATTTTTGATTCGACGCAAACCCGAGAAGCTCCTTTCATTGGAGTACGTTGATCCAGAAATCTTAATTATCAATCGAATGAATCACACAAATTCCGGAATAAGATCCACATAACATTTGTTTTCTCTAAAAAAATTTACGATTTCACGGATATTGCTGACCTTTGTTTTTTCGCGCTGTGAAATTTCAAGAAAAAAATCTCTATCATTTATAAGTTCAGGATCTTTGAAGTCCCCACTATAAAAGGATGCATTTCTTTTGACATCGTTCCTAGTTAGTCCAAGAAACTTCTGCGGTTTATTTACTTGCCGTGTCTCATATTGTCTTTTTGTGTATGTAACTACGTGTGTGTGTAGTTACTTTGCATTCCCGCTGTCGGCTGCGTCCTCTCTCTTATGTAGCAGCGATTGTTTCATTTCTTGTCACAAGTGTGTGTGTGGCTTTTGTGGAGTATTTATTTACTTTCAAGCTAATGATGTTCCGAACCTGCTTATATGAAGAAGCTTTAACCGTGAGAGCTTCTACCACAAAATACGTGAATTTCAGTGAATTTCGGAGTGGGTAATTACCCACTCGGAATTTTTCCGAATTGGTGTACTACCCATACTACCATAGGCTGCCGCCGGCCCTGAAAGCTTCAAATTTCACCAATTGCTTGCGTATATATCATATATTTTTATGTGAAAAAATTATAGAGATCGGTGGTATATATAGTATATATCTCTGTACTGTGGTACATGGATCTAACACACAAACACATATACGGAAGCAGTAGACAAACGATCATGCGAGTCAACCACGTGAATATTTCCATAAATCTCGATTTGGTTAAATAATAGTTTTAAATAATTTAATGCTTTAAAATTCCTAATTACCATTTAACATTAAATAAGCATTGCCGATGCAAGCTTTCGCATAAACGTGATTATAGATGATGATATATATATATGAAGTCATAAAACGGTGACTCAATCAGAAAGAAAACTTAAAAAAAAATAAATATATATACATACATGTTAGCACGACACACGCCAAATAGTAAAGCAAGAAGACACTTGTTGCACAAGCTGGTAAACAAAATTCCATAACGAAACATAACACCACGAAAATAATTAAGAATGCAGCAAGCGGTGGGAAATGCATCGTCAACAATTTCAACCAAGTCATAACATCACGAAAATAAGTAGAAATGCAGCAAGCGGTGGGAAGCGCATCGTCAGCGAATTCACAAAGCGGCAACAGCAGTGCAGTCGGTAGAGCGGCGACAAAATAAGTTAGTTGTAAGAAAATAATATTTGTAAAAGTTAGTCCTAATTCTGACCTTGAATAATAAAAGAGCCATCGCTCCCAATAAAAACATTTTTTTTCAACTAAATAACTTTTAGTAATTTAACTGGCGCCCGAGCAGGCACCAGCGCGAGTGTGGGAAAGTGCCTGAAAACCAAAAAGTAAGGCCACGCGAGTGACGTATATAAAAAAAAAACCTTAAAAGTGCCTGAAAAATAACAAGTAAGGCCACGCGTCTACAGCGGCACCGGGAAGTGGAATAAGCAGTACGACCGAGGTACCCAAGTACCAGGAGGGAAAAGGACGAACACCGAAGCGGCGAAAACCCCACATCCAGCGTTGGATATGATACTAGCGTAAGATTAAATAGTAATAAGTCAATAATTGGAAACAAAAATAATAATAACAATTGAAAAAAAAGAGAAAAGGCAATTATTATGAAAAGTAGATCTAATTGCGCTTTGTGAAAGAAAAGAAAAATTAAAAGAGAAATTAGCATACAAATCTATAAAATCTTAGATAAAAATTTACACAGAAATCATTGCGAGAAAGTAAATTGAGTTGCGCTTGTGAAACAAAAAAGAAAAGGAAATTATTGTGAAAAGTAAATTTAATTGCTTTTTGTGAAACAAAAGAAAAATTAACAAGAAATTAGGAAACAAATCCATAAAATCTAAAGAAAATATTATATAGAAATCATTGTGAAAAGTAAACTGAGTTGTTCCTTCTGAAATAAAAGAAGAACTAAAAGAAATTAGCAATCAAATATAAAAAAAAAATCTTTAGGAAAATGCCAGGATCTGCGGAGGAACTCGTTGATCAATTGAACCCACTTAGGTTGGAATTCGGAAATACCCGTCAGGGCAATCCTCCCGTCGCTAATACGACGGCAGTAGAATCAGCAGCTATAGAAGTGTTAGATAGAATGAATAGGACTTCCCTTAATGATTTGCCACCAGACCATAGTGTTACATTAAATGCGCAAAATAAAAACGATCTAGATAGGGTACCAGATATGGTAAAATGCCTGAGAGAATTCTCAGGACGACCAGGGGAATTTAGCTCCTGGAGAAAAAGTGTCGACAGAATACTAAAAGCATATGAATCTTTGAAAGACACACCTAAATATTTCGCCATACTACATACAAGCAGACACAAAATTGTCGGCGATGCCGACACGGCTCTCGAATCCCATAGTACTCCACTAGATTGGACGCATATTAGAAAGTGCCTTATGATGCACTATTCCGACAAGAGAGATATTGGTACTTTAGAATACCAAATGACCACACTGGCCCAGCGCCACGATGATATTTCTACCTTCTATCAGAAGGTATATCAACATCTTTCACTAATCCTTGACAAAATTTCCTGTCTCTACTTGGGCGAAGGGTCCATCAGAGCCTTGACAAACTCCTACAGAGAGAAAGCTCTGGATACGTTTATTCGCGGGCTTAATGGAGACCTACCCCGTCTCCTCAGTATCCGTGAACCAACCACCCTGCCACAAGCATTGCACCTGTGTGAAAAACTTGATAACATGTCCTTCCGAATGAACCACGCGAACACTGTGAATAGAGCAATTATCAACGGACCGCCACGACCACCACGAAATACCACAAACCGAGGTCGCAACAGTTTAATCGACAACCAAGTAGGTACCCAAATAATCCATTCATTCCACAGACAAATCGTCCTGGCAACTACAATTACACCGGATATGACCAAGGATTCCGCACGGGATACTACGGCCAAACCAATTATCCCCAGTATAACCCAAATTTCCGTTCGAACCGAACAGGATACAACAATCAAAATAATTACTCCAATAATAACAGAAACAATCTACCACCAAAACCACAAGTACCCATGGATGTAGACCAGTCCATACATTCCAGACAGGTCAACTATCAAAACCGGCCGCAGAATAACCAAAACAATTTCACGGAGAAGCGTCCCCTTTCTACCCAACATCCTCACGCACCAAATAAAATGCAAAGAACTTTTTACGCCAATACGGGCTACACTAAACCGGATGAATACTACGATCAGGCAGATCCTCACCAAATCTACGAGGATAATCCCGTCCTAAATAATTATGGAAATGAAAATCAACTAGACCACGTACCAAAAAGTAACCTTAATTTAATCACAAACAACAATCCGGCCCCGAACGAGCAGGATTGCACCGAACTAGATACTATTCATTTTTTAGACTAACTCCATCTTCACTCCCCTATTACGAGTTCATTGCTAGGAGCGGAGATGCACTAGACTTTTTGATAGATACCGGCTCGAATAAAAATTACATACAATCCTCTAGGATAAGAAATCCGATTCCTAATGAGCATACTTTTAAAGTTAACTCTGTCGCAGAAGACATAGAGATCACTCACCACACGTACGTGGATATTTTCGGACACGGCATAGGCAAAATTAAATTTTTCATTTTACCAAAATTAAACTCCTTTCATGGAATAATAGGTAACAACACGCTCAAACAACTGCAAGCAACAATCCACACTGATAAAAATATGATGACAATTTTCGAAAATATAGTTATCCCTCTAAAACAAAGGGTGTCACAAGAAGTGAATAATGTAGGAATAAAAATACCACATCTTTCTGCCGAAATTCAATCAAAAATTAATGGCATAATTGGGAAATGTCCCAATCTGTTCTCGGATCCCGACGAAAAACTAACATATACTACTTTAGTGAAGGGCGAAATCCGCACTACCAGCGACACACCCGTATATTCCAAGCCTTATCCTTATCCGATGGCGCTTAAAGAGGAAATAGAAAGGCAAATAGAGGAACTCCTAGATAACGGGATAATTAGGAGATCAAAATCCCCTATCACCAACTCACCAGTCTGGATAGTCGACAAAAAGTTGGACGCCTCTGGTAAAAAGAAATACCGGATGGTGATCGACTATCGAAAGCTCAATTCAGTTACAATCCCCGATAAGTACCCTATACCAGAAATAAATGAGGTTCTTGCAAATCTCGGAAATAATTCACTATTTACCGTTGTTGATCTTAAAAACGGATTTCATCAGATTCCACTTCGTGAGTCCGATATCGAGAAAACCGCATTTTCCGTGAAAAACGGAAAGTACGAATTTCTCCGATTGCCATTTGGGCTTAAGAATGCCTCTTCCACATTTCAACGGGCACTGGATGATATCCTCCGGCAACATATCGGTGTAAGATGTTACGTCTACATCGATTTTGTAATAATATTTGGGAAAAACGAAGAGGAGCACTTAAAAAATATTGAATTAGTGTTCAGAACCCTAGAGAGAGCAAACATGAAAATATAGCTAGACAAGTGTGAGTTTGCTAAACAAGAAGTAGAATTCCTGGGGTACGTTGTTACTCCGGAAGGAATAAAAACAAACCCAAAAAAGGTAGAAGCCATAGTTAATATGCCTCCTCCTAAAAATCTGAAGGAACTTCGCTCGTTCCTTGGTATGGCAGGCTATTATAGAAAATTTATTCAGGACTTTGCCAAGATCGCTAAGCCACTTACAGCCATTTTGCGAGGCGAATTTGGAAATATTTCCAAAAACGCATCAAGAAAGCAATTCATTACCCTAGATCAGGAAGCATTAAATGCATTCGACAAAATAAAAAACACCCTTACTTCACCCGACATCGTTCTGTCCCATCCGAATTTTGAAAAGGACTTCGAACTGACCACGGACGTATCCGACTTCGCAATAGGCGCCGTACTGTCACAAAATAAAAAACCCATAACATACATATCTAGGACCCTCAACAAAACCGAAGAATCTTATGCAACCAATGAGAAAGAGATGCTGGCCATTATATGGTCCTTAAGCTCCTTAAGGAACTACTTGTACGGGTCGAGAAAAGTAAATATATTTACCGACCACCAACCGCTTACATATTCTTTAAGTACAAGGAATACGAATAGCAAAATGAAACGATGGAAAGCAATCCTGGAGGAATATAATTACGAACTGAAGTATAAACCAGGGTACTCCAACGTGGTCGCAGACGCCTTATCAAGGATACCTACCCAAATAAATTCCCTCACTCCCACAATCCACAGTGACGAGAGCTCAAGCCATAACCTCATACCATGTACAGAGCCCCCAATAAACCTTTTTAAAAATCAAATATTTTTTAAGCAGGACGAAACACCTTCATATCAATTTAAAATAATATTTCCAACAATCCATCGTCACATAATCACAGAATCCCAATATGACGATCAAGTTCTCACTACGCACCTAAAACGACACCTTAACCCCTCCGTCATCAACGGAATCAACACAAATGAAAGGATAATGGGCATGATCCAAAACATCTATCCACTACATTTTAGAAACTATAAGATACGCTATACCCAAAAATTAGTTGACGACATCACCAACGAACAGGACCAGGAAAACACCATTCTAGACACCCATAAACGCGCACACAGAAATGCAGTTGAAAACAAAGTACAGATCCTGGAAAAAAGCTATTTCCCAGGAATGCTCAGCAAAATAAAAAGAATTGTAACTAATTGCACTACTTGCAAAGAAAACAAATACGAACGCCATCCCAACCAACCCGAAATCGGCGAGACGCCATTGCCCACATATCCCGGACACACGGTCCACATAGAAATTTTTTTAACAGAAGGTAAAGTAATTATGACTGCCCTGGACAAATTTACGAAATACGCACAAACAAGGAAGCTTTCAAGCAGGGCAATAGTAGACGTAAGAGGTCCTTTAGGAGACTTGATTTTCTATTTCGGAGTGCCAAAGCTGATTGTAATCGACAACGAACCTTCATTGAATTCTAGTTCAATTAAATTTATGATGACGGACGAGTTGGGAATAGAAGTTTTTACAACACCACCATACAAAAGCCAGGCAAACGGGCAAGTAGAAAGGTTCCATTCTACTCTGGTGGAAATAATGCGCTGCCTCAAAGAGAATGGAGGACACGGGAACTTTGACGAGCTCCTAGAAAGAGCTGTGTCGGAATACAATCATACTATCCATTCTGTGACTAAAAAGAGGCCAGTAGATTTATATTTCGGTAGAAACGTTACGTTTACTCCAGAAGATATAGAAAGAAGTAGGCAAAGTAACTTAGAGAGACTGGCACTTAAACAGAGAATACCATAACAGAAAGAAACATAACGTAAAATCATATTTACCAGGTCAAGTCATTTACGTCAAGAAAAACAGGAGGTTAGGGACTAAATTAAGTAAGCCATATACTAAGGAAATAGTTAGGGAGGATCGAAATAGTACAGTAATTACCGAAAAAGGACAAATAGTACACAAAAGAAGGATACGCAACTAATTAAACGATGCGTAAAACTTCTTCTTTGCAGATTTTTCATACCGCTCTGCCTAGCAGAGGTACAAATACTTGACTACTCTAACTCCCAACTTGTAACAATAGAAAAAGGAACGGCCAAACTACAGACCGGAACATTTAGAATAATACACGAAGTCGACATTGACAAATACAACGAAATCCTGGAGCATATAGAACTGAAAACACAAGCAGAAGAACTCTATAAAAATTCTAATTATCCTTTCTTACACCTTCTCATATCACAAATTAAGGCTCATCTAAATAATCTAAAAATAGAAGGAAGATCGAAAAGGTCACTAAATTTCATAGGTAGTGCGTGGAAATGGATCGCAGGAAATCCAGACCACGAGGATCACGAAATAGTTTTGAATAAATTAAATAACGTCCTTGAAAATAATAACAATCAGGTTATTAATAACAAACTAACAATAAAAAAAGATAAATGAAATTACAAATATTAAAAACAATATTACCAAGGAATTGCAAAATGACAAAAGCAGGGAAATAGAAGCATTTTTGAAATTGAAATACAAATTAGAAATTTTAAAGGAAGAAATCATAAATATAGCATATTCAATTCATTGGGCTAAAGCCAATATAGTAAACTCATATATTATGTCAAGTGAAGAAGTAGACATTGCCAAACAGATTTTCGAAAAAGACAATATTCCGTTTATAAATTTGGATGAAGCTTTAGAGTTTTCACAAATTAAAATAGCAACAAATGGCAAAATTATCATTTATATCATAAGTCTACCCACGGTAGAAGAACAAACTTGTAAAACAATAGAAATTAGAGCAATAAAGAAAAACAATAAGACTAATAAAATAAATTTCGAATCAATACTTACCTGTGAAAGAAACTTTTATGGCATACAAAAAGAATGTAAACAATACAACTCAATTCAAATATGTTCAAAAAATAATTTGTTAGATTTAAGTAAGGACTATTGTATAAGTAATCTCCTAAACAGCCGCTTGCCGAACTGCACAGTGACCAACAGTCAACACATACCGGAAGTTGAAGCACTCTCACCAGACATCCTATTTTTGAACGACTTTAAAGGAGAAATCGTAGTAAACGAAGAAACTACATCCCTTAACGGCACATTTATAATATACTACAACAACGCTACAATTATAATCAACGGGAAAAAATTTTCCAATACAGAAAAGCGCACAAGCAAGCCCCTACCCGCTGTACTCCAGCCATTTTCAGAATCAAATAGAACCGAAGAAATATTGTCCCTACGAATGCTAAAGCAGATAAACATAAATAACACGAAACTAATAGAATACACAAAATCTGCAAATCATTTCAACTATGCTACTAATATCAGTATCGCATTGGTAGCTATAATCATTATTATATCCATTACAAGGTCAAGACTACCCCTCAAAAAGGTCAACCAGCAGCAGCCCATCGAACTGACAGAGGGACTAAATCAAATATTTCAAAAACCCAGCACCTCAAACGCGGACGTTTGAATTTCAGGGGGGAGCTGTTAGCACGACGCACGCCAAATAGTAAAGCAAGAAGACACTTGTTGCACAAGCTGGTAAACAAAATTCCATAACGAAACATAACACCACGAAAATAATTAAGAATGCAGCAAGCGGTGGGAAATGCATTGTCAACAATTTCAACCAAGTCATAACATAACGAAAATAAGTAGGAATGCAGCAAGCGGTGGGAAGCGCATCGTCAGCGAATTCACAAAGCGGCAACAGCAGCGCAGTCGGTAGAGCGGCGACAAAATAAGTTAGTTGTAAGAAAATAATATTTGTAAAAGTTAGTTCTAATTCTGACATTGAATAATAAAGGAGCCATAGCTCCCAATAAAAACATTTTTTTTTTCAACTAAATAACTTTTAGTAATTTAACTTACATAATAACGTGGATTGGTGCTTAATTAAAATATAATCATTCGGATTCCATTAATTAATATTTCCTTTAGGATAGCAAACAATGAATACTAGTTTTAAAATAATAATATGGTTGAATCAATGCTACACTATATTTGAATTATGAATTAAATCTTAGCTTAAACTTATATAGCTTAAGTACCTAAAGTAAATCAAAAAAAAAAGGAAAATTTCATAGATAATTAGAGTCATATTTGCATATATACCTATATTAATGCTATAGTAATAATAATTTGGTAAATACACATGGTTTCCTTTGCCTAACCTAACTCAACTTCATTGAGAATCCTCAACCCTTGATATTTGAGCTACACCGCTCCCTTTTTCTATCATTAAACATTCCCAAATTTTAACTCTAAATATGCATATATCTATATATATAAAAATGGTGTGAAAAATATATATTAATTCATCAATTGAGAACGACAGGACCGATTTGGCTCAAATTTTTTTTCAGTTCTTCGTAATTGCTAGGAGAAGGTTTTTACGAAAGAAAATTTTGGGAAAACCCTGCGGAAAAGTCGGAAAATTGGAGAAATCGAAAATTGATTATTAATATAACGAGATAAATAACAGATGGTGCTGTGTTTCTGTAATTTTCGGATAATTGTGAAATTAATTGTGATAAAATTGCATTTTGAGTGGAGAAATTAACGAGATAAATAACAGATGGCGCTGTGCTTAGGTTGGTTGTAATTTGACAGGTGCACTTTTCTCATTGTCATTTTTTATTAAACAAATGTGCTATTTTTCTTGCTGCAATTGATTCGAGTTTTTCTGATTTTCGTGTTCATCTATTTATTTATCTGATTTCGGATAGTCATATATCGCGTATCACATCCACAAACGGTATAAGCATTACGATCAATTGAAATTCCATTGCGATATTTATCAATTCGATCATTTTTTAAGAAAATAAGTTTGCGTGTAAAAAGTGAGGTTATCTTCTAGAACTGCGGGCATATATTGCGATACATTCATTCCGTAAGTATTTTTTTTTTTTAAGAATTTTGTTTTTAATAGGATTAGTCAAAAATTACTTTATTGCATTTTAGCTAGAGTTATTTGCTTGACTAGTGCCTCCTATTAGGCGATCAAACCTTGGAGGACGTACACGCCGTGCAATAATTAGTCAGAATGTTCGTGATAATAAAACGCAAGAGGAATGTGCACAAGAAAATGAATGGAGACGTGCCCATATTGCACAAATTCGCGCTGCACAATCACCACCACAAATTCAACAAAATGTTGTTAGAACACCAGTCATAAATGTAGGCTTGAATCGCGCTGCTTTTGAATACGATTCCGCAATAGCCTACAAAGTTCTTCGCTGCGTTGATATCGGCTCATTGTATGTTGTATACCAGCATTGCAATGCTTTGAAGTTTCAATCAGAAACCCCCGGCTTATGCTGCGCTGGTGGCAAAGTGAAATTACCCGTTTAAACCCATTCGCAAGAGCCATTGTATTCGTTACTTTATGGAAATACAATCCAATCAAACATTTTCTAGAGAATACACAAAAATATAACGATTGCTTTCATGACATCATTTGGAGCCTAAGTTGTTGATGTACCCGGCTACAATCCCACTTTTAAGGTAATGATGTCCCATTATTATCACAATGAATAATTTTTGTTTTTTTTTTTTCAAAATTGCTTCCAAACATTCAGATTCAAGGGCAAATTCACCATCGAGCGGGCGCTTTGTTACCACTACCGAACGAAGATCATAAGTTCCTTCAGATCTATTTCGTTGGTGATTCGGCAATTGAACTAGATCAGCGTTGTGCAATTTTTACTGCGACAAATTAATGACGGGATGCGCCACGAAGCGTTAGTTCTGATCGAATACATGTACATCCTTATGTGCGGCAGTCTGGTGTCGACATTGGGAATGCCAGCGCCAAATCGTTCGATAAACGATGCATTCAACCGGGAACTGCAACGGGAGCAAGACTATGGTCGAGATGAGCTGGCCGAAAGAGTCCGAAAAAATGTGCAGCTGTTGAATGCAGAGCAGAAGAACGTGTGCGATTCCCTGATGAAGGCTGTTGACGTTTTTATTATCCTTGAAGTTTATCTGAAGGCGTTAAATTGGGGGGTGCTACACCTCTTTTCTAAATGAAAGGAAAAAGGAAGAGAAAAGGGGAAAAAGGGAAATGGAAAAGAGAAATGAATAGGAAGGGCAAAGAGAAAGGAAAAATAAAGAAATATTTAAAGGAGAAAATAGGGAGAAAGCTAACGGAAAGGTAAAGCTTGAGATAGGAAGCGAGGTGCGGAATTTTTTATAGGGGCTTCTAAATGACAAATGCTTCCATTTCCAGGAATAGTTTGTAAAGCACTGGAAGGAATATTACCGGGAACGATAACATCTGCCGGGCTAGCTAGTATATATATATATATATATATAAACCTAAATAAGAATAAATACAGAACGTTGCTGAATAATAATATTTTTTTTTGATGTTGCATTGGATAGCACCTAAACCTTTAGTTAATTGTGCGAAAGCATATCTTTCATCATACTCAATATTACATACGTACATATGTATGTTGGTTTGGTTAATTTTGTTTTTATTGCTGCTGAGTTTTCTACTATACCTTTATTTAAATTCTTCAATGGACATGTGCTACGCATTAGATATATATATAAATAAGTAATTTTCTTTTGCTTTAAATGCGTATACCTAACTGTACATTTATTTATATATACATATAGTTTTCTTAAAAATATAGGTCAAGGTTTCCTTGCACTATTTAAAGTTAGGATAGGCCAAGATTTTGCTATGTAGAAACAGTAGGGTGATTCGTTTTGTTATTAACTGCTTAAGATATTTTTCTAGTATGTATATATATAAACTTATATAGGGAAATTAAATTTTTATTTACTTTTCTTTTATCAAAATGGATTGAAATGTTATAAATAAATATTGTAATCAATATGGAATCTTAATTTTCGTTACTAATTTGGTCTGATATCTGAGGGGAGGTAGGTACTACAAAAAGGGGATTTCTAACAGCGAAAAAGCCATGGAAGGGCGGGTTAAGAGCAGCTGATAACATCGACTATAATGCTGCTTGGTTAAGTGGCTGTGATAACAGCAGTAAGTTGGCTTATAAAGGGGTATAGATTTGGAGAGGTTATTTTCGAGTGTACAAGTAAATATACTTTTTATCTGCTCAGGTCCTATTTTCGCAGTTTGGTTCAGTGGCCGTTAAAAAGATCCCACGAAACAGAAGCTCCGGGCATGAGCCAGTGCACACGCCTCGACCAGTGAACATAAAAGCAAACTGTGGAATGCGTGAAAGGTACACATATATATGGTGATAGGGAGCAGGTAAGAAAATGGCGCCCGACGCGTGGGGTATTCACAATACCAGAGGTTAACTTTAATGTAACCGAAACCAGTGTGACCCCGCTTTATTATTCCCCCTTGGAATAGGTTTCAGTCCTTCCGATTTCATTTTATTACTTTAAATTTTGTTTTTCATTCTATTTACACTAAACAAACTTCCTTGGAATTCGGAGAAAATAAAAATAGCTTTTGCTATTGTTCCGAACCAAGTTGTTTTAGATACATACATACATACATTTTAGAAAGGTTTCTTGCGAAAGTGTACGCTGGAATTGCGATTCCTACAGGCTAAATGCCTAAAGAAACGATCGCTGATTATTAGTAGCTTGAAAGTCTTCTAAATTTACAAAAATATTGTAATTGTAACTTTGGTGAAAGTTATTGTAGTTGGAATTTAGTTGTAGTTAGGCTTAATGCTGACTAGCTAACCAATATAAAACATTTTCATTGGATATAATTTACTAAATTTTCTCAACTTCCACTTCGAGATATTATCCTGCATATATTTATTGACAAAATGTGTTTTTTTTTCTTTATCCAAAGATACAACCTCTAAGCCAAACAAACGCCAATTGTTTATAACCACTTAAGCCAAAATAATATTACCTTACCTACCGAAGATACAGACCAAATATTTTAATGCATTTATAATTTTGAAGATTTGATTTGAACATTTTTATTGAAATTTTTTTTTTTTGAGATATCGTATTTTTGTATGGTTTTTGATTTGATTTTTTTTTTCTCTTGAGATAACTTTGTTTTTATTTTTTTTTTGAATGCAACGAAACGAATTTTGTTTGCAAGCGACTTGATTGTTACAAATAATTTTTTTTTGTAAGCCTCTGCCTATGAGACTTTAAATTACTATTTTTTCAGCACACATACTGTGAATTTTTTTGTTCTCTTGAGAAACCCTATGTGGATTTCTAATTTGCCTTAGTGGAATTTTCATTTAGTAAACATATCTTTTTGAAAATCTGGCCTCGCAGGCCAGCAACTGAAAAATTTGCGGAGCACTTCTCTTAGAAAGCGAGGATATTTTAAAGACAGCTTGTTCTCATCACTTTCACAGAGCTTGTTTGTTGATGGCTATAGAGTAACACTTCTTGCCCGCAGTGCAGAGCCAAGTGTACCAGTCGCCAGTGTAGATATAACTCTAAATCACGTCCCGCATTTCCACCAGGAAACCCTTCCACCAGCCGAGAAAGTCAACTTAACACAAGCATGCTGCAACCAACATTGAATCCTTCCACCAATCGAGAAAAGGTTGTCAATGTAAGCACTCAGAAACATATAGTTGAAACTGCTGCAAGTCCACCGAATACAAATACACCCGGTCCAAGCAACAACAATATGGAAGAGGATAATAGGGTCCGAACCATTGTGTCGGCTGTAATATCTGCAAGACAATCAACACTTTTTGATAACCTAGAAAATCATGTTTCAGACATAATTGAACAACGGCTCGAAAATATTGTAACAAACTTATTAGTTAGGCTCAACCTAAATGCACAGCCAGCTCCAGCTATTGTTCATGCTAGCCCAAGTGCTAATTTAAATGCACAGTCGAGAGTTCCTCCAAATATCTCCACTCCATTTTGGCCTAGTGATATACCAAACTTAGGTAACGACTCAAATCCGAGTTTTGCGAGACAGGTTGATCAACTGAGGCTCAGTGATTACTCTAACATTCCCAATTCCAGTAGAATAGCGCAATTAATTTCGAATTGGGATATTAAATTCGATGGCTCATCGCGAATCACAGTTGATAGTTTCATTTATCGTATTGAAAGTCAGGTTATTGATACCCTTGGGGGTAATTTTAACTTATTATGCGAGCACGTTCAGAGTCTGTTTTTGAAAGAATCCAAGGACTGGTACTGGAGATACCGCCGATCAGTTGACCGTGTTACTTGGCCTTCCCTTTGCCAAGCTCTACTGACTAATTTCCAGCAGCATAAAAGCGATTTTGTGATTAAAGAAGCTATTCGGAGCAGAAAACAAGGCCAAAGTGAGAGTTTCGACGACTACCGAAATGCAGTTTAAAAGATTGCTGAATCATTGCAGACAACATTAGCAGAAGCCGAGTTAATTGAAATACTGCAGCACAATTTGCGACCGCGTGTACGCCAACAACTGTTATATGTACCCATTACCTCTTTAGCAGAGTTGTGCAGGCTTTGCCTTTAAGGTGAAAGCCTCATAAATGCGATTGAGAAGCCTAACACAGCCTCGTCGACATCACAGCAACGGCCACATTCCCGGCGATATGTAAACGAATGTGAAGAGGAAATAACAGAAAGTTTGGATTGTGAAATTGGTGAAATTTCCACACATCCCAATAAGACTAAACCTATCTGCTGGAATTGCAAGGAAGAAGGTCACCGTTACGTTGATTGCCTTACAGATAGGACTGTGTTTTGTTACGGCTGCGGCACTAGTAATGTTTACCGGCCTACTTGCACAAATTGCAAATCGGGAAACTCGAAGCCGAGCGAGGTGTCAAAGCAGATTCCTCGCAACGACCAAAACAAAAAATAGGTAAACTCCCTGGCATGAAGAAAAGTGAGGTTGGTGTAACATTAATTACTGACCAAAATATTCACAAAAATAGCGATTGCGTAAAGTCGCTCGTACACCCGAATTACTCTAGCAGTCAACCGTTTGTTCATAAGATTGTACCTTATGAGGTTCGCTTACAAAATTACAATGATATTAAAAAGAAAATTTTCAATACTGACCCTAAACTTACTTCGCGTCCTACTCGCTCATCTTCACGTGTGAAAGAGTTTTGGAAAAATGTGAAAGATACTCGTAAGCATTTGTATAAGACTGTCAGCGGCATACAAAAAAGAACTTAGATTTGAGACCTTACGCCAAAATTGAAATTCTTGATCAGGAATACTTGGGAATACTTGATAGTGGTGCTCAAATATCATGATTAGGTTCATCTTTGGCCAAAGATATTTGCAGAATTAAACAACTTCGTAGGCATTCAACATCTATTTGCACCGCTGACGGTAAAGAACAAGTAGTATTTGGTACTGTAGATCTATTAGTGAAATTCGAGAATAACACTGAAATGATTTGATTTTTCATGATACCTAGCATATCACAAAAAGTAATTTTAGGCATTGTCTTCTGGGTAAAATTTCAAATAGCACCCAATGTAGTTTCCGAGATCGCAGCCCCTCCTGATAAGCAAAATGAAAATAACCTTCCTTTAACCTTTGAGCAACAACGACAACTTGAACTAGTCAAGAACCGATTCCTAAGCTTTGAAAAAGAAGGCTTAGGGAAAAGTTCGCTAATGGAATACGCTATTGAGCTCCAACCAAATGTCCGTCCGATCAAACAGAGGTATTTTCCCATATCCCCTGCCGTAGAAAAACTTGTACATTCAGAAATCGACGAAATGATTAAATTAGAGGTAATTGAAGAATTCCCTAATAGTCCGTGGTCTAGTCCGATTGTCCTAGTGAAAAAGCCGAATAAAGTCCGTCTGTGTTTAGATTCGCGAAAAGTAAATAGCGTTACCATTAAGGACGCTTATCCCCTACCTCATATTGACGGTAGCTTAAGCAGAATACCAAAGGCTGAATATATTAGTTCACTTAATTTGCGTCGTGCCTTTTGGCAAATTCCCTTAGCAGAGAACTCCAGAGATTTCACATGTTTTACTGTCCCAAATCGTCCGCTTTATAGGTACTGTGTAATGCCATTTGGCTTATGCAACGCCCCTCAAGCACTTTGTCGCTTGAGGGATCGCATCATCCCTCCTCAATTAAAAAAACAAGTTTTTGTCTACTTAGACGATCTTTTGATTGTGTCCGAAAATTTTAACATCCATATGTCCGTTTTGTCAGAAATTGCTCACTGTTTAAGGAAAGCAGGTTTAACCATCAAAATAAAAAAAAGTAAATTTTGCATTAAGGAGGTCAGATATCTGGGATATATCGTTGGAAACGGTACACTCAAAACAGATCCCGACAAAATTGCGGCCGTCACTAATTATCCTGCACCTACAAACGTAAAGCAGTTGAGGCGTTTTCTCGGAATGGCTGGTTGGTACCGCCGTTTTGTAGATAATTTTGCTGCAGTTACTACTCCACTTACGAACCTGCTAAAGAAAAATAAAAACTTCGCATGGAACGAAGTAGCTCAAAGTGCATTTGATAAGTTGAAAAATATGTTATGTACCGCACCCGTTCTAAACAGTCCCTATTATAACAAGCCATTCATTATACAATGTGACGCATGTAAACTAGGTGTTGGCGCGGTTTTGTCGCAAAAAAATGGCTATGGAATTGAAGTTCCAATTGCCTACTTTTCGCAGAAGCTCAATAAAGAAGTTTAGAGCGTATATGGAGGGACAAGATTTTACCGTCGTCACGGACCATGCGAGCTTACAATGGCTAATGCGTTAAACAGACTTATCTAGTCGACTAGCTTGCTGGTCACTAAAACTGCAAGGATATCAATTCAATATCGACCAAAGGGTCCCAAAATACAGTACCTGAAAGCCTTTCGCGACAAAATTATGATGAAGTTAGTGAGTTGGAAATCTGTCCGATAATTGATACCAAGTCCGTCGAATTCGAGTCCGAAGAATATAAAAAGCTAGTAGATTACGTCCGAGCCAATAACGAACGTCTATCCGATTTACAAGTTGTCGAAATCTGTCTCTATAAAAGAATCGAGCACCCGAATAGTGACCCTGTACGGGAATCCTTCAACGGGAAATTATGGATTCCAAAAGCCTTGGTATGCCAAGTCATGGAAAAGGCTCATAGTCCCCCCAATAAAAGTCACGGTGGCATAGCGAAGACGTTGGAATGGCTGAGACTTAACTTTTACTGGCCAGATATGACGATTGATGTTAGAAACTATGTTGTGGCATCTGCAAGCAGAGCAAGTCTCCTCATACAACGCTTCGACCACCTATGTCTGCCCAATACTCAGTCCAACGGCCGTTTCAAAAACTTTACGTTGATTTTCTTGGCTCATATCCTCGATCAAAGCAGGGCAATATCGGAATTTTTATCGTTTTAGACCACTTAACGAAATTTCCACTCCTAAAAGCAGTAAGAAATTTTAACACATCAACTATTTGCAGCTTCATGAAAGGAATATTTTCAGTGTATTTGGCACGCCTGACACAATTTTAAGTGACAATGGCAAGCAGTTCAAATCTTCACAATTCAAATGGCAGATAATACTAAGACTCCTGCTTTTCCCGATAAGATGAGTGATGTGGCAAAGCAGTCACTGACTGTGGCGATGGTTGATCGTAGCAGTCCTTTCGGACAAATGACTACTGAAAGGTGGAGATCTGGGGAAAGGGAGCTTATTACCTTAATGCTTTAGATGATGCGAGAACAACCAAGTAAGCCCCTTCCAACCTTTGATTCGGGGGGATGGTATAATGGTGTGAAGATGATAGCGTGCGACAACATCGCGAGCTTGCGGTGGCTGGAGGAAGTGGTTCCAAACCTCCAAAGGCAAGGCACCAACGCGCGGTTTGAGGTGGTGGATAAAGCGCAAATCCCCACGGTACCAAAGGTTAAGGTATGTGTTACAACGCAACCGGCAGGTGTCGTTGTAAACAGCGAAATTGTCGTTTAATCCCATAAAATGCATACCTGCATAACAATTCTGCGATTAGGTTTGAGTAGATAGCAAATGCAAAACTTCGCTCTTTTACATCAAAGACATCGCCGAGTACAAATCAACGGATGCGCTCAAGCACAAATGTAAGTAACCGAATAATGATAAGTTGTTATTGTAAAATACCGAAATAAAATGAAAATGTAAAATAACATTGTAAATGAACTACAAATTGAAACGAAAGCGAAATAAAACTATAATTTACAGATTTTCGCGGACATCAGCGCAAAATATTGCTTTTATTTGATTACGGCACCAGGATTTACAATAATCGAAAATATTTTGTGATTTCACACTCAGCGGTAATATTTTCCTGAAATAATTAACAAGGTTGGAAACGTAAATCGTAATGGCTTCTCCACAACCGACAGTGACAGCAGGCAAAGAATTCGTGACAGAAATTGAGACTCCGCCGGCGACGACCACATGTGCGGTATGCACCCCTAATTTGAGGTTAGGACTGCAATCACCGGAGGGGCAATCAACGTGTCTTACACATTTTGGGACACCAACTTCTGAATGTGCTACATCCGCCGATGGGTACGCACCGATAGAAGGGTATATGGTACAAAATGTGAATAGGTTTGCACTTCAAGACGTTACACAGTCGCCGTGTTCCACTTTCGGCGATAGCTACGCACCGCCTATTACAAACATGGGCAACAAACCCTCGACATTTCATACTGGAATACATCGTGGCGTTGCAAGCTACGGGTTGTACTCATACTCGACTTCCAGTGCTACTGCGAATGATCATAATCGTAATAGTTATAACATAACAACGTGGGCAGCACATCCAGTAAACACCAGTTGCACCGCTACGAGAATGCATGCGCAGTTTTACAATCACTCAACCTCAAATTGCATAACGATGAGTGACAACGTTTTGCCGTCATTAGTATTTCGACAGGAAGAACCACCTCAGCGTTTACATACCCAACTTCACTCGACGTCTCTGCATGCACAGCCCCCTCAGGTAAATACGTATGGTAATTTCGCAAATTCCGCACAGGATTTGGGCGGGTATTTACAAATGAACTCAGCCTCGACTGGTGCGCCGGAGGCGCCAACAAACCAATATAATTCTGGGATACCAAATTGCTACGATGGCCGTCGACATTGGCCGCAAATATCTAACGGCTATATTCCCACCGTGCCACCTATGTCATCTCAAATGAGGCTAACCTCTACACAAGTAGCTTCACGTCAGGTCATAAATAAAGATCTTCCGACATTCACCGGCAAGCCAGAGGAGTGGCCACTATTCATTGTAAGCTTCGAGCAGTCTACACAGCAATGCAGTTTTACGGATGCTGAGAATCTCATTCGGCTAAAACGTTGTCTAAAAGGTGTAGCTCTAGAAGCAGTAAGGGGAAAATTAATTACACCAGCAACCATATGGCAGGCCCTTGATACTCTACGTATGCTGTATGGACGCCCAGATATTATTTGTCACTCGTTACAACGCAAGCTGAGGCAAGAACCTCTTGTTAAATATGACAAATTAGATACTCTGATTCAATTTGCGTTGGCTGTGCAAAACTACTGCTCTACTATGAGAGCCATAGGTCTTTCCTCGTATCTAAATTACCCGATGCTACTCTCTGAGCTAATTTCCAAATTGCCAAGTGACTTAAGGTTAGAGTGGTGTCGTCATAGAGTATCTTTGCCTCAGGTAGATATCGGGGAATTCGACTCTTGGCTTTTTAAATTGGCTATGTGTGCCAGTCAAGTAGTATCAGGAAGTAACTCCGGCGAAGAAGGCAAAGGCAGTAACGCTCAGATAAAGAAAAGGGTGCTTTTGCACGACGTAGCTCGCAGTAATAGTACTGATGTAACTAAAATAGTTTGTGTTAAGTGCAATGGTGAGCACAAACTTGACACATGCAAACAGTTTTGCGCTCTGTCTATCAACGAAAGGTGGAGCTTTGTGCGAAGTAACAAATTATGCATAAGATGTTTTAAGAAACATTTTTTAAAAAATTGTCGACTAAAGAGTCATTGTGGTGTCGATGGTTGTACACGACCACATCAAGTTTTGCTCCACTCGTCTAATTACCCGACATCAAAGGACGATGCATCCGTGATGTTACATAAAGGTGAATATACGACAAAAACGTTGTTGCGTTACGTTCCAATTATGCTTTATGGCAAACTGAAGTCCATAAAAACATACGCGTTAATAGACGAGGGTTCCACATGCACACTTTTAGAGCACCACATCGCCGATGAGCTTGGCTTAGAAGGCCCATCAGATGAGCTATGCCTAAGGTGGACGGGCGAAATAACGCAGATAGAGCCTGAATCGAAAGAGGTCACTGTAGGAATCTGTAGGCACCACTCCGATGTTAAGTCTTCGCAACATACGCACTGTTGCTAATATCGATCTACCCAAACAGTCGCTCACACGCGACGAGATTTCGTTGCATCCGCATTTACATCGGCTGCCAATCGAACCGTATACTGAAGTAAGTGCCACACTGCTACTCGGTGCGGATAATGCAAAGCTCGGTGTTCCCCTCGAAGTGAAGGAGCTCCATGGTGATAAACTCATAGCGACGAAATGTCGTCTCGGCTGGTCGGTTTACGGGCGAGGTGAAGAGGCTTATGTTTCTGCAAATAGGGTGATGCACATATGCTCCTGCGTCCCAACGGAGCACCTGGATGAAATTTTAAAAAACAATTACTCACTAGAAGCGGTTGGTATAAGCAAGCGTGAAGATCCGTTACGATCCAAAGCAGACGAACGGGCTTTCGCTATTATGAAATCGACTACTGAATACCTAGATGATCAAAAGCGTTGGGAAACCGGCTTGTTATGGAAATTCGATGAAATTAGCTTTCCGGATTCGTTCTCAATGGCATTACGACGACTCAACTGCCTGGAAATTCGAATGACACGAGATCCAAATTTAAACCAATTTCTAAACGAACAGATGCGTGCCTACGAACTAAAGGGATACGTTCGTAAATTAACGAGAGAAGAGGTATCTTACGGCGGTCGGGCATGGTTCGTTCCAATATTTACAGTTACCAATAAAAATAAAAACAAAACTTGATTGGTTTGGGACGCCGCTGCCGCTGTCGACGGTGTCGCTCTTAATACTTATCAACTGAAAGGACCTGACCTCTTAGCCTCTCTCGTTGGCATTCTTCTCAGATTTCGTGAGCGACCATATGCCATTACTGGAGACATTCGCGAGATGTTCCACCAAATTCGGGTGCGAGAACAGGACCTATGCGCGCAACAATTTCTGTGGCGCTATGGGGATCGCTCTAGAAAACCTGATATTTATGTTATGACAGTGATGACCTTTGGCGCTGCATGTTCCCCGTCTCTGGTGAATTTTATAAAAAACGAAAATGCATCGCGGTTCATTAACGACAATCCGGTCGCAGTAGCGGCGATCCATCAGAATACGTACGTGGATGATTGGTTACAGAGCGTTGCCACGGAGAAAGAGGCAATGGACCTAGCGTTGCAAGTCAAGCATATACACCGCGAGGGCGGATTCGAAATGCGTAATTGGCTTTCGAACTCGAACAACGTACTGCAGGCTATTTCCGACACCATGACCCAAACAAACAAACTTCTGCACGACCCTTCTACCATGTATGAAAAGGTATTAGGCATCTGGTGGCGCCCAGATACGGATGAATTAAAGTTTTTTGCTAAACTTGATAAACTCGGTCGAGACGGGAGCACATATGCAACAAAACGAAGCATTCTTCGAGTAATCATGTCTGTATATGATCCTCTAGGTTTGATGGGTTTTTTTATGATTCAAGCTAAAATCGTGTTTCAAAACATTTGGAGGTCTGGTGTTACCTGGGACACGCCTGTACAGGAGGAAGAACAAAAATCTGGGCAATCATGGGTCCTCACCATGGAACGAATAAGGAACGTTTGTATACCTCGGTGCTACTACTTAGCCAGCCGCAGCCAGAATCTTCAGCTGCATGTATTTTGCGATGCAAGCAATGTAGCTTACGCAGCTGCTGCCTATCTAAGAGCCACTGTGGGGGATGAAGTACAATGTTGTCTGATAGCTTCGAAATCGAGGGTGGCGCCACTGAAATTCGTCTCTATACCGCGCTTAGAACTTATGGGTGCCATTTTGGGTCTAAGGTTGTCGAAATTTGTTAAAAATGAGTTAACCTTACCGATCAACGAGGTAGTATACTGGACGGATTCAAAAAATGTTATCTACTGGATTCGCTCAGACTCTCGCAAGTTTAGCCAATTCGTCGGCGTGCGAATAGGTGAAATTCTGGAGTCCTCTAGAATAAATAGTTGGAGGTGGGTACCATCAGCGAATAACGTGGCCGATGATGCTACGAAATTAAAGCAGTGGGCAAATTTAGATGGGGAATCGAGGTGGTTCCGAGGTCCTTCATTTTTAAAACTGCCTGAAGCAGAGTGGCCGGAGACAATTTTGGCTGAGCCAGCGGAACCGGAATCGGTGCATCATATTGAGTACGCTGGAACAATAAGTGATATATCCTTTACAGAAGTAATACCTGACGTGACAAGGTTTAGTAAGTGGGAGAAGCTGCGGGGTGCAACAAGATATGTTTTGCGGTTTCTCAGATCAGTAAGCAAAAGGTCGGTTGAATCAGCATTCGCTCAAATGATGCTACAGGACACCACGATCAATAGCGCCGAAATTTTGATTATTCGTATGAGCCAGAGCAAAGTCTTTGGCGAAGAAATAAGATGCCTACAACAAGGTCAATTCGTAAGTAGGAAAAGTTCTATTTTTAAATGCTCTCCCTTTATAGACGAGTACGGATTGCTTAGAATCAAAGGTCGAATAGACGCGCAAGAGGGCATACCTGTTAACCTAAAGAGACCAATAATTTTGCCTGCAAAACACCCGGTAACACACCTTATTGTCGATTTCTTCCATCGCAAATATCACCATCACCATTCCGAAATATTGGTTAACGAAATTCGCCAAAAATATTGGGTAAGTGGATTGAGAGCATTGGTTGGCAAAGTTTGCCGAAAATGTCGTGTTTGTAAAATTCGGAAAGCAGCACCGCAACCACCTGAAATGGGTTCATTGCCACATGAACGCCTCGCCTTGAATAATCGACCCTTCACCTATACCGGGGTGGACTTCTTCGGACCGATTGACATCGTTGTTGGCAGGCATCGCGAGAAACGCTGGGGTGTCCTATTTACCTGTCTCACCGTGCGCGCCGTGCATATCGAAATCAGCCACTCTCTTTCCACAGATGCGTTTTTGCTTGTATTTAAGCAGTTTATCAGTCGTCGGGGCGTGCCTCGTTGGGTTATTTCAGACAACGCCACTAACTTTCGAGGTGCGAGTCGTATTCTGCGAGCAGAAATGGAGAGGATTTCGTCCGATGCTATTATGCATAAGTACCCGGAGGTGGAATGGCGCTTTATACCGCCAGCAGCACCGCATATGGGCGGAGCTTGGGAGAGAATGATACAGTCCGTAAAATCCATACTGTCAGATATTCTATCTGATACCATCACGCATGAGTACACACTACGCGCAGCACTCGCAGATGTCGAGAACATTATCAATTCAAGACCTCTAACATACATTCCTCTAGATGCACACAACGATGAGGCACTTACTCCTAATCATTTTCTGCTGGGTGACTCAAGTGGACTCAGGGAGCGCAGCATCGAAGACAGCAGCGGTGTTACACTTCGGAAAAATTCTAGAGTAGCGTCACAGTTGGCTGACCAGTTTTGGAGACGTTGGATTAGGGAATATCTGCCTCATATAACCAGGCGTACAAAGTGGTATGAACCTTCCCCATCTCCTGTAAACCTTGGTGATATAGTTATCATCGTAGATGAAAACAGCAAGCGCAACACTTGGAACAAGGGAACCGTGGTCGACGTTCTACGAGCAAAGGATGGTCAAGCCCGTAGTGCTGTAGTCAAAACAGTAAACGGCCTGATCACTCGGCCTGTTGTTAAATTGGCGAAACTAGATCTGTCTGAGTAAACTTGACGACAGTCATCAAGTTTACGAGGGGGGGAATGTTACAACGCAACCGGCAGGTGCCGTTGTAAACAGCGAAATTGTCGTTTAATCCCATAAAATGCATACCTGCATAACAATTCTGCGATTAGGTTTGAGTAGATAGCAAATGCAAAACTTCGCTCTTTTACATCAAAGACATCGCCGAGTACAAATCAACGGGTGCGCTCAAGCACAAATGTAAGTAACCGAATAATGATAAGTTGTTATTGTAAAATACCGAAATAAAATGAAAATGTAAAATAACATTGTAAATGAACTACAAATTAAAACGAAAGCGAAATAAAACTATAATTTACAGATTTTCGCGGACATCAGCGCAAAATATTGCTTTTATTTGATTACGGCACCAGGATTTACAATAGTATGGATACCATGCGTGATGAAGTCGGAGGATACACTGCGACTTCTGCAGAATCAGAATCTTAACATACCGACACAGGATTGGAAGGTACTTACTGTATCTCGGCCTACCGAGGATGGTCAGTTCTACATCTTCCAAATAAATAAGCGGGCGGAGGATATTTTGTACACGCAGCTTGGCAAAATGTCCCTTGGCACTGGCAAAATTTTTTAAAAACCCTAACACGCTAGAGGTGGGCGAAATCGAAAAGGAACTCAAAATCCTAAGGGGAAAAAGACAGGTGGAGGTCCCCGACGTCACCACGAACGTGCTAGAAGAGGACCAACCGCTAAATGGTGCTGTGATTCGCACAGAGGAACACCCGTCACAACAGTCACGAGAGGCTGAAGGAGGCCTCGAACACTCTAAACCAAAAGGGCAAGGGGAGGACGACGACGTCAAGACGAAGGTGCTGGAGGGGGATAAACAGCCCAATGGTGCTGCGAGTCCTACAGATAAACCTCCAACACAGTAAACTGGCGTCGAGCGAACTCCTCCTAACCCTTGAGGAGGGTTCGTGTGACGTGGCGCTGATCCAGGAGCCGTGGCTCTCATCGGGAGGAAAGGTTTCTGGACTTAGCGCGCGCGGGTTTGGCGTTTACTACGCGCAAACGGAAGGACGGGTGCGAGCTGTAGTAATGGTAAGGAAACAGCTATATTCATATATGCTGCCTAACTACACCACTGAGGATCTCGTAGCGGTGGCCGTTGAGCAAAAGAACAAGCAGGCATTTATCCTGGCGTCCTGTTACATGGCCCATGCTGCGGAGGTTCCACCGATGGAGTGCAAAAGGCTAGTACAGGAGGAAGGGTGCAAAGGGCGGGTGGTCATAGGCGCAGATGCAAATGCGCACCACAATGCGTGGGGAGGAGCATATACGAACGAGAGAGGCGAATCTCTGTTTTGTTACATCCTGCAAACCAATTTGCAGATAGCCAACAGGGGAAATGTCCCTAAATACATTGGTCCAACATCCAGCAATGTTCTGGACATTGCATTGAGCTCCGAGCGTGATATATCAAGGTATGATTGAATGGTTCTTGATAGACCATCCTTCTCCGACCATGCGTATATCAGCTTCAGCATCCCCCTAAAAAGGGTAGAGAAGGGAGGAACCTTTAGAAACGCTAGGTCAACGAACTGGACTAAATTCCAGAAACATGTAGAAACAAAACTGGGATAACCCAAAGAGGTTGCTAATGTAGAGGAACTGGAGGAGTCGAATGAATTCCTAACAAGGACGCTTATGACTACGTATAACAAAGCTTGCCCTCTAAGAAGATTCAGAGGAAAAGCAAAGCCGCCATGGTGGAGCAATGAGCTGAGTCTTCTAAGTAGACAGGTAAAAGAAATGCTTAAGCTCGCAAAGACAGCGGAAAGCGAAGCGTGTCGGGACGGGTACAGGGATCTACTGAGGATCTACAAGCGTGAAATTACCAGGGCGAAGAGAAACTCATGGAAAAGTTTCTGTACGGACATAGAGTGCTCCAGCGAAACAGCACGGTTGAAAAAAGTCCTAGCAAAGGGAAACATAGTCCAGGGACTAATAAAGAAGGAGAACGGGGAATGGTCACGTAATAGTGAGGAATCTCTTGAGGTGCATCTCGATACACATTTCCCACCGGGAGACGGTTTAGAAGAGCCAGCAGACATCACTCACACTTCAATCACGGAGCTAGTAGTGCCGGGCTTGGTGGCCGATACCAATATCGAGTGGGCAGTGAAGACGTTTTCTAAGTTTAAATCCCCGGGTCCAGATGGTATATTCCCGGCCATGCTACAATTCTCAAGTAGGGCGGTCGTGGAATGGCTTAAAATAATATTCGATGGGTGCATAAGACTGAATCATGTACCGCTCTATTGGAGAACTGCTCGTGTAGCTTTTCTGCCAAAGGCGGGGAAGATCGGTCAATTGTATCCCAAAGACTATACACCCATTAGCTTAACATATTTCTGCTCAAAACCTTTGAGAGGCTGATAGATGTGTACATAAAGTCCAACGTGGATGAAAACTGCTCTCAACAACACATCATGCGTACACCAAAGGCAAGTCGGTAGACACCGCATTGCATAGGGTGGTAATAAGCATAGAGAGATCCCTGGAATATAAGGAGTATGTTCTAGGAGTCTTCTTGGACATTGCCGGGGCTTTCAATAATGTTGCAAAATGGGCGATTATGGATGGTCTTAATTATATTAAAGTACATCCTGCTTTAATCAGATGGATCGGCTGCATGTTAAATTGCAGAAAGATTACATCACAATGGGGATTGTACGTGGCCACGAAATCAGTGGACAGGGGCACGCCACAGGGAGGGTGCTATCACCTCTGCTGTGGACGCTGGTCATCAACCAACTGCTCAGGCAATTCGAAGACGGATCCGTAAAACTTACGGCTAAGGCATATGACGTTGCAATTGTCATAAGTGGAAAGTGCCTTCCAATGATTAGTTCTTTGATGGATCGGGAGCTTCGGGATATTCATACCTGGGCATCTAATGTCGGCTTGAAAGTCAATGCGGAGAAGACGGATATGGTCTTGTTTACAAAGAGGTACAAGGTCCCAAATTGGACCAGGCCCAAGTTAGGAGGGGTGACCTCACAGGAGAAACCTTGCACAAAATATCTAGGAATCATCCTAGACAGTAAGCTGTCATGGAAACTCAACGTGGAGGAGAGGGTCAAGAAGGCCTCAACGGCACTCTATGCATGTAAAAGAATGCTGGGGTTTTTGCAGCGATTGTAGCCCTATTCCATACTATGGAGTTCTTGTTTGGTGGAAAGCCACACAAAAAACAACATACCTCAAAAAATTAGAGGGGGTATGCAGGCTATCGATGCTTAGCATTACGGGAGCCCTGAAAACAACCCCGACGGCTGCACTGTATGTCATTCTGCACATCCCACCAGTAGACCTGGTACCAAAGAACAAAGCGTTAACGACCGCAACCAAGCTCGGTGCTTCGGAGCAGCTTGAGCGCCGACCATATGGCCATAGTAGTGTAGCGTCACCAATCACAAAACGAACAGACTACATGATTCCCTATCTGCGCTTCGAGGGAGATCTTAAGGCCACAATAGAGGTGGGCGGTTGGCGGAAGGGTACGCAAATGGACGAGGCGATACATGTGTATACCGATGGTTCCAAAGTAGTGGAAGGAGTAGGGTCTGCGGTATACTACGCTGATCCGGAAATAAGCAGATCCTACAGGCTGCCGTAATACTGTAGCGTTTTCCAAGCGGAAATATTAGCCGCAACCAAAGCAGTAGAAACCCTGGAAGAGAATAGCTTAAGCTGCAACCGTGTTAAATTTTATATTGGCAGTGAAGCAGCAATTAAGGCACTAATCTCGCATAGCACAGCATCTAAATGCGTGTTAGAGTGTAAGCAGTCTTTGGAGAGAATCGAGACAGGGAGAAGCATACATCTATATGGGGTCCCAGGACATATGGGAATAGATGGGAATGAAAAAGCGGACGAACTAGCTAAAAAGGGCGCATCCCTTGAAGCTTGCTCCGTAGATGTCCGAATTAGATTGGACGAGATTAAGCGAATGCGAGAGGTCCACATGATCGACCAAGCGGGAAAGGCGTGGGTTCAAGCGCGGGGCTGTAAAGTGTCGAAGATTATGTGTAGGTCTTACAACCTTAGACTAACACAGTTGCTTCTATCATTAAAAAGAGAGGACTGTAGACTCATGACGGGTATTCTGTATGGACACAGCCTTCTGGCGTCACATGCCTTTAAATTAGGCTTGGTCAGTGATAGCAGATGTAGGAAGTGCGGGTTGGAGAAGGACACGATCAAGCACGTTCCGTGCTCGTGCCCTGCACTTGCCAGGCTAAGACTCCAGCTATTAGGATTGATACAGCTTTCAGATCTAGAAGCAGCAAGTGGCTTAAGTCCTAGGAAGCTTCTAGTATTTGTCAAGAGGACGGAGTTATTTTATAACATAGGTCCTGGTTTTTGATAGGGGTTTTCAGTTTGGTCGTTAAAACAAACTTCTGGTAACACTACGGACTCAATCAGTCTATGTGAGGTCCTCATGGACCGGCCAGTTCAACCTACCTACCTACCTTGTTTTCCTGAGTTTTTCCGAATTCGCAAATGTCTCTCTTATTTTCTTTGCTTTTGAATGCAACCCGACTCTAGGAAATTTAAAAAAAAAAACTTTATTAGGCGCGTTCTATTCTAAGCGAGCACGAAAAGAACACTCGCTTATTCATCGAATTACATTCAAAGCAATAACACTAACTCGCTTATTTTATCCAGTCCTCGCGAAGTCGGCTATCAATAACCGAGTTGAGAGGTAGTGTTGAAAATAGAAAAAATTGCTCTATTGTGAATGAAGTCTAAAATACACCAAGGAAATTTTTTGACATATAGAACTATCGCAGCCAACTTCACTCAAAAAGCGCAAAACAAAACAAAAGAAAATAAATCTTTTGTTAATTGCATATATATTTTATGCTGCATAATGCCACAACAGCCGGTCTATCCTCCGCAACCTGGTCCACCTGGTTATCCTCCACAACCTCAGCTGCCAGGTTATCCTCTACAACAACCAGGTGGTTACATGGGTCAAATCATGCCACCAACACAACCTGGACAGGCGCCAATTCCCAGACAGCCACCCATGCCGGGTCAACCCCAATACCCAGAAGTCCTGGTTATAAGGTATGCTTATACAACTAATATATTTCAAATATTGCTGACGATTATTTTTCTATTATTTTCTTTAGCAACCACCTGCACCTGGTCTGGTATATATCAACAGCCGCAACAGTATGATGAAGCCCAACGCCATTTGGATCCCGATCAGATGCCAAATACGATAAGCGAAATCTTTGAAAATCAAAATAGCGCTGGTTATGCTTTTATTACTAATCAAGAGGGTTTATTACCACCACTGGTGACCACAAAATATGTGGTAGAAGATCAGGGTAACTCCTCGCCTCGTTACGTTAGGTATTGATATTCGAAATTAATGTTTTGTTTGGCAATTATTTGTATTGTATACTTGCAACAGCTGATTTATTAAAAACAACAGCTTTGTCCTTTACACTTACCATCTCACCAATGGCACGCACGGTTGAGGGTGAATATGAGCCACTCATGTCCAACATCAACGCTGTACGCACTACATTGGGTCCACGCAGTATGGACAAGCATATTGTTGATTGCAGTGGTAAGGCCACAATTTCAAATGATGGTGCAAACATTATGAAACTATTGGATATCCAGCCGTAAAACTCTAGTCGACATCGCCAAATCTCAAGATGCTGAGGTAAGTTTTTTGTTATATTAGAATGTGTGGAATAAAAATGTTTCTCTTATCAGGTCGGCGATGGCACCACTTGAGTAGTACTTGAAGCAGGTGAAATCTTAAAACAAGTTAAGCCATATGTTGAGGAAGGCGTGCATGCACGTATCATCATTAAAGCTATATGTAAAGCATTACAATTATGCATGACCAAAATATGACATGGCTGTACATGCCGAAGCGCCAATCGAAGGAACAACAGCAATGTGCTTCATTGGAAAAATGCGCTGCCACAGCAATGTCCTCCAAACTTATTCATCAACAAAAAGATTTCCGTTCTAAAATGGTTGTGGACGCTGTACTTTTCTTAGATGGATCCAACGTCATACAAAAAAATTAAATCGCATTATTAAATATAGAATAGGAATTCAAGGCTGAGCGTGATAAATCTGAAGTACGTATTGATAATGTTCAAGAATGCTGAATAGCGTATTCTGTACAATAAACTAGCTAAGTGAGGCGCCGTTCTAGTGTTATCTAAACTACCAATTGGTGATGTTGGTACACAGTATTTTTCAGGTTGTGATATGTTCTGTGCTGTTCGTGTACCAGAAAAAGATTTGGAACGTACAATGAAAGCTTGTGGTGGTGCTGATATGACTACAGCTAATGATATTAATCCAAGTGTTTTGGGTCACTGTGATTACTTTGAAGAACGTTAAGTTGGTGGTGAACGTTTCAACATTTTCCAAGCTTTGATTGTGGGTTTGACATTGATTTTATTTTCATAGTTTATAATTATTTAAAGGTTGCGTTAATGCTAGAACATGTACATTGATTTTACGTGGCGCTGCCAAACAATTTTTGGAAGAAACTGAGCTTCGTTACATGATGCTATAATGATTATGCGGCGAATCGTTCGTCTGAGCTATCGTTCGCAATACAGAATGAAGCCTTTAAATTGTTAAGTAATATAATGAAAAGATTGTGTCCTACTCCCGAAGAAAAAAACTATAAAATTTGTGTCAGTGAAATGATAATTATTGGTCTTGGTTGTTAGTTTTGAGGCATCGTCTTCGAGTGCCTTCTGATCGTATATGCCGGTTCTTTTGCATTCTTTTAATTGCATAAAGTGCCGTTGAAACCTTCCTCACCCTCTCCTCCACGTTGAGCTTCCATGATAGCTTACTGTCTAGGATGATTACTAGATATTTTGTGCACGGTTTCTCCCGTAGGGTCGCCCCTCCTAACTTAGGGACTTTGTACCTCTTTGTAAACAAGACCATATGCAACGTCATCTGCGTAAACCGTAAGTTTTGCTGGTCCCTCGTAGAATCCCCTGAGCAGTTGATTAATGACCAACGTCCACAGCAGAGGTGATAGCACCCCTCCCTGCGGAGTGCCCCTGGCCACTAATTTCGTGGCCGCGTACAATCCCCATTGCGATGTAATCTTACTGCAGTTTAACATGAAGTCGATCCATCTGGGTAAGGCTGGATGTACTTCCACGTAATTAAGACCAGCCATAATCGCCCATTTAGAAACACTGTTGAAAGCCCCGGCAATTCTTAAGAAGACTTCTAGAGCATATTCCTTATATTCCAGGGCTTTTTTTATGCTTATTACCACCCTATGCAATGTGGTGTCTACTGACTTACCTTTAGTGTACGCCTGTTGTGTTGTGGAGAGCAGCTTTTCATCCACGTTGGACTTTATGTACACATCTATCAGCCTCTCAAAGGTTTTGAGCAGAAATGATGTTAAGCTATTGGGTATATAATGTATCCCACACGTGACCGATCTTCCCCGCCTTTGGTAGGAAAGCTACACAAGCAGTTCTCCAAGAGTGCGGTACATGATTCAGTTTATGCACCCATCGAATATTATTTTGAGCCATCCCACGACCGCCCTACGTGAAACTTGTAGCATGGCCGGACATATACCATCTGAGCCCGGCGATTTCACCACCACTACGAGGTCCTCAGTAGTGTAATTAGGCAGCATATATGAATGCGGCTGTTTTCTTACCATTACTACAGCTCGCACCCGTCTTTCCGTTTGCGCATAGTAAACACCAAATCCGCGCGCGCTAAGTCCAGAAACCTTTCCTCCCGATGAGGGCCACGGCTCCTGGATCAGCGCCACGTCAAACGAACCCTCCTCAAGGGTTAGGAGTTCGCTCGACGCCACTTTACTGTGTTGGAGGTTTATCTGTAGGACTCGCAGCACCAATGGCTGTTTGTCCCCCTCCAGCACCTTCATCGTGACGTCGTCGTCCTCCCCTTGCCCTTTTGGTTTAGAGTGTTCGAAGCCCCCTTCAGCCTCTTGTAACTGTTGTGCCGGGTGTTCCTATGTGCGACTCACAGCACGCTATCATCTTCACACCATTATACCATTCCCCCAATCAAAGGTTGGAAGGCGCTTACTTGGTTATTCCTGCATCATCTTAAGCATTAAGCTAATAAGCTCTCTTTCTACAGATCTCCACCTTTCACTAGTCATCTGTTCGAAAGGACTGCTACGATCAACCAGCGCCACAGTCAGTGACTGCTTTCCCACATCACTCATCTTCTCGGGAAAAGCCGGCGTCTTAGTGTTAATTCCCTTTGGCACCTCCGAGAAAGCCGGAGTCTTGGCTTTAACTCCCTTTAGCACCTCCGAGAAATTCGGAGTCTTAGCGTTATCTCCCTTTGGATTATCTCCTACTTCCGTAGTTGGAACTTCCCTCTGACTCGCAGCCTTCGAGGCTATTGGGGCCCATCTGTCTTACAGCTTTGGGCCTACTTGTCTTGTCTATGCGACTGCCCTGCCTCTCGGCTCTGAGACTGGGTCATTTCTGCCTCTTAAAGCAGGCTTGTCGCCTTCCGCCGAATGTTGCCTCTTCATTCTGCCATTCGACGCTTCTTCCTCGTACCGGTTTCAGAACCGAGGGTTTCTAGCAGCAAACCTTTAAACTGCTTTCGACCTACTTCTACCGCCTCATGGGCCCATTCCAAGCGCTCGATCTCCACTTTTGCTGGGGCGACCACTGCCCACAAGCGTTGGACAATTCTTATTGATGCACGGTACTGCGAGAGAGCTCTTTTACTTCCCCTGCCCCGTACTCTTCTTCACTCTTCTACTCATTTGTGTGCTTTTCCGGAATTCTTTGAATCAGCACTACTCTCGCTCGCCGAGTCCGACGCATCGCTTAATGCGTATTCGTCGTCCTTGGATTGCGACTCAGTCCTCCTCATATCATCCTCCTTATTACAATTTGGTAATGAGTCGTTCATCTTGGTCGTACGACCACCATCCCGACAAGGCGGGCTCAGCGGTCCAGTATTATATACGGGGAAAGAACCGTCAGCCACAGCAGCGCCCCTTACGGTGGTAAGGCCATTAATACTTCCCGAGGTGGTCCGGTTTCGGGAAGGCTCCGTTCGAATACAGCCGAATTTATCCCCTGGCTGCAAATCGTCCAAAAAGGCACGGTCCGCATAACACCCTGGATTAGGGGGTTGGCAGTTCTTGGTCACCGACATCCCGCCGCCCTCCTATGAGGCGAAACGGTGTAGATGCCAGTCCTAAACAGCTCCGCCACATAGTCGGGCGCTATGGACATCGGCTAAGTCCTCACACCAACGACAAGGTGCCTACCCTAGTGAGGGAGAGATTGGAGAGATAGCTGTTTATTTTATTACAAAGCTCATCGATGTAGGAAACAATAGCATAGGCGTAGAAACAATAATGATTCCTTCTGGTGGTAAAGGTAGCTATTGATATGTAGAAGTTAAACAGAAATTTGAATATGAGTTTTTTTTTAAGTTATTGCAAAAAAAGCGTTGAGGATTTTTAATATCTTACGAGGTACCTTCGTACATGTTTCTAAGAATGAAGAATGGGACCTATTCAAACTTCGCTATACTTTAACATACAATAATTTACCCCATTTTAACACAACTATCATTTTTTGATTTTATTAAATTTTATAAAATGTTTCTTCCTCTACAGTGCAATTTACTTATTAGATGGTAAAGATGGTTTCGCATTATCTCCGTCAGTAACTGTGACAAGGTGGCCACAGCGTGACTCGGAGCGTCTCTTCAATAGCTCTCTAGTGGTGATGGTGACAGCAGAAAAACCCAACTGTTTACAAATGTTACACTTCAAAAAGAATCAAAATATCTGCCATTGCGTCTACGGCTCAAATACTCACAGTATATGAATGAATCGAACGCACCTAATTGTCTGCCTAACGGATAGTATACATAATCAAATCGAAAATGTGCTTGCACAGGAAAATATTTCAATTGGAAAACAAAAACCAATTAAGACAGTTTATTTATTATTAAAGTACTTACATTTCTTTATATCAACTGTATTAATTTAAGTTGCAATTTGGTGTGCATATATAATAAGGGATGTCGTGATACGATTGCTGTCGGAATTAGATTTGAAACGAATCAATACTCCTGCTAAGGGTTGCAGAATTATTGCTTGAATGATTAGTTCATATTTTACTTTACTTATTAATTTTAAATTCAATTACGACAGCAATCGGATTCCACGACACCTTTTAATATTCTTGATCTGAAAAAAGAGTAAATCTAATAAAAATTTCTACTTAGCTTTAAGTTGTAGGCTTAAATTGATTCAAATAATCAAATTTTTTATTCGAAACCATGGAAACAACTCAAATTTTACATGAATATAACACACTTCTGAATTGTCCAAATATAAAGTTAGCTGCTGCAGCAATATAGCTCAAAGCAATTAATATATTTTTATGTTATTATTAAAGTATTTACTTCTTTTGTATATTAAATGTATTAATTTAAGTTGCAATTTCATGTATATATGAGGCTCCAAGATGCAAAACCAGATGAATTCATGATATGTAAAACTTAGAAAAGCACAAAAAAAATTTAAATTTGTTACGAATGAAAATTGTTATGAATTTTCAATACGGGTTTTTAGAATGTTGCTAGGCGATGCAATATTGTCGCAATTTAAATATTATTTTAAAAAATCTGGTTTTGCATCTAGGCGCCTCATATATAATATTCTTTATTTGGAAAAAAATTACTAAATCTAATGATATGTTTTAAATAAATTTGTTGGACTGAATACCTTTTTCTTAAGCTTAGTTTTACTTTCAAAAAAGTTGAATCAAATTTTTAATACTTGCGATAAACATAAACCTGTGAAGAGAAAAATAGCAGCGTCAATTTTCAACAAATTTCGTCAATTAAATACTTCTTTTTTTATTTCCGATATTTGAAGAAAAGCTTCTATGAACTTTGCAAACCCATCTCAAAAACGTTTTCAAAAATTTGAGAAAATGTTACCTAAATTTGAACTTTTTATTTGGGGTTCTTAGAACTTTTTTGAGTATACAGTTTTGTCAATTTTAGTATAACAAAGTACACGTTTTATTTTTATTTTGCATTGATTTTTGAGTATTTTTTTTACCGAAAAGTCTTTCAGATTTTCTTTCATAAAAAAACTCTTCCACAATTTGTATAGAAGAAAATCTCAAACACCCTTCAAAAAACCTCAAAAATCAACGAGAATTTTTAGAGACCTATAGCATGCATGTGCTTTGTTATACTAAAATTGATTTTGCTACAAAATTGTATACTCCAAAAATGCACAGAATCATAAATAAGAAGTTCAAAATTTCGGTAAATTTTTGCGTTTTTCGAAAACGCTTTCGATATTGTTTTTCATAGCTTCAGTTAAAAAAAATCAGGGAAGTTTTTTCGTGTAGTATCGGAAATAAAAAAAAGTATTTAATTGGTGTAAGTTCATTATTAAAATGTTTGATGTTTATTAATCTTAATTATGAGTTCGAAGTCGCAGTCCTATAGCTTCCGTGCTGTCATATGGTGTGAGGGTCAGGAGGTGTGATTGTTGTTGTTGTTGTAGCGAAAAGGTTGCTCCCCGAAGGCTTTGGGGAGTGTTATCGATGTAATGGTCCTTTGCCGGATACAGATCCGGTACGCTCCGGTACCACAGCACCATTAAGGTGCTAGCCCGACCATCTCGGGAACGATTTATGTGGCCACATTAAACCTTCAGGCCATCCCCTCCCTTCCCACCCCCAAATTCCATGAGGGGCTTGGGGTCGCCAGAGCCTCGTCTGTTAGTGAAACAGGATTCGCCGCGGATAGGTGAGGTTGACAATTGGGTTTGGAGAAGCTATATATTGCGCTGGCAACCTGAAGAGTTGCGTTACACATCCCCTTGAATCTGATATTTTAGTCGCCTCTTACGACAGGCATACCTACCGCGGGAATATTCTGACCCCCTAACCCGCTGGGGTTAGCGACTGGTGGTCGGGATTGCTACTGTTCGCACATCGGGAATTGTAGCTCCTAAAAACAGCCGAAAAAACTGGAGGCTACCTGTGCAACTAGAGGCATGAGTATTAAAAGAACCATTATAGCAACGGTAAGTCGCCTTTGTGCGTGACCGCCAAGGAGCCACAAACTGCGCCGAAATATACAGACAAAAGTGTGACCATTTTATGTATCTATTTATTTTCAGCAGACGCTGCACTTCCAAAGACCGGGGTTATGTTCGAAGCCTCTCTGGAGTAAGTGAATGAGGGACAATCCCTCCGCAAGGAGCTACTCCGTAAACCTCTAATCCACATATACTTACGTAGTTGCTAACTAATTTTAATCTCTTATTTAAATAATTATATGGAACTGCATTTATTACAGTTTATATAATGTTATTTAGTTTTATTTTCTGCTTATAATTTTTGATTCATAACCCATTAGTTTAACAGCAAGATAACTTTAAAATACACTTGACGAATGCGTTAAGGGCTGGTGAAAACTGGGAGGATTTTCAAAATTAATTTTATAAAATATATTGTTGCAACTCATACATATTAAATGTTGCTGTGTTTCAACCCAAGTACATGCCACAATCCCAGGTATGGCTTTGTACGTTTCTTGAACTAAACAAGCATCCATTTGGTTACCGTAGCTGAAATGCAATTGCGCCACCTGCTCTTCATCTGTAAAATACAAGCAACGCCTACGTGGTGCATATACGTAATGACTATACTGTGCTCCTGTATGGCGGTAGCCACGGTTATACCACACACCCGGACTTGGCATGGCGTAGCCCAGGGTTATTTTTTATAAGCGCGGCCGAAGGCCGCCAATGCAGAAAGGTGTTCTGCGCAAAAATACTATGGATTTCACCCCCGGTTTCGGAGGGACCCGTGGGTATTTTTTCGGTTTTTCGGTAATATCTTTTGAACGGGTAAAAAAAGTTAACTTCCGCTTTCGGATTCTTAATCTGGACGCGAATACGCGTCTTTTGATGCCTCACTCGGAAATGTTGGCCCAAATTGCGGTGGGTACCGTAAACTGCACTATTACCGTGCCTTTTCACTTGCTACGTAACGTATACAGCTAAATCCTACATTGGGTGCAGGAGCCATACAACGTACGCCACCTCCAGCATCATTTAGCCAGTCAACTGCATGTATTGATTTTACCGAACTAAAATAATAAACCTGACCGTTTCGCATAAGTAACAAAGCATCCATTTCTAGTATGAATATATCGTTCGCAATTTGGTCAAATTGTTTTTCTTTGTACGTCACGCTCTTTGAATACAAATTTAATCAAATATTCATCATTCCATGTTACAAAAACCGTCTTTCCAGCATCTGTACCATGATTGGTTAAGCCAAGCGGCTGGAATAATGTATCATCGTCAATAGACCACAGCAGCTTTTCGAATTCCTTGTCATCAGCATCTTCCCAAACAACCTCTACCTCATCTATGTCCATTGCCACTATGGGTGGCCCCTGTGATGTGCTTTCACATTCTGCTATTACCAAACATTGAGAATCACTCATTATTTACTAAAATTCGTCGTCTTCGCATATAAAATCATCCCTATTATCGGACATTACAGTAATATAAATAACAAAGAAAACGTCAATAATAAACAACAGATGATTTTGACAGCTGAAATGTTCCCAGTGTTGTCAAATACATGCAGGGAAATTTTAACCGAGTTTGGCGTTCTTTTCGCACTCGCTTAGAATAGAATGCGGCTATTAACACACTTTATTTTACTGTGCACATGAAGGTGCACATATGTATGTGCATATAAACGCAAAAAACTATAAAAAAAGGTATTTTCTTACCAAAGTTATAATCTGCATTGGCGCTCCGTATGTACGGCTGGAACGTATGGTGATTGTAAAAAAAAAACAGAAGACTTTCTGTTTTATTATAAAGAGACTTGTACTTTATAGTTTGAACACTTTTAATTAAAACTAAAAAAAAATTTATATAGGTACGAAAGTAGAATGGAGAGAAAGGACATCTGAATATATGTTGAGCCATGTACCACAGTACACCCCCCCCCCCCCCCCCCACACCTAGAATACAGGTATACCATACACTCAAGTTTTGTTTGGCTTGATAGCTTTGCCATGGTAAACTCCTCTTTTGCTGCCTTCGTTATCCTCTAGCTCATACAAGCAGTTACCTTTGATTGCTATAACTTTTGCTTTTACGAACTTGGGAGCAAATTTTGCTCAAAATCTTTTTGAGGCATCACTTTGGACAAAATTCCTTCTATATACTATATCACCGACACTGAAAGTTTTTGCAGAGCTTCGCAGATTGTAGCATTTAGCGGATTGTCGAAAAGCTTTATCAATATTTTCCTAAATCGTGGTGCGTATGAGTTTCAACTTATCATTTCTGTTTATGTCGTTATCATCCATCGCTTCCAGTGTCCTCAAAAGTTTGTAGTCCTCGGCATGCGAAAGCATTTGCTGTCCGAATAGTGCGTAATAAGGTGAGTATCCAATCGATTGGTGGCAGGTACTTCTTATCGCTTCAGCAATATCAGGAAGATGTTTGTCCCAGAGTGTCTGATTATCTTTTAAGTAGGCTCGTATGCCCGTTATTATGAACCTATTGACGCGTTCACTGGCATTAGCTTGTGGACTGTATAAGGCAGTATACGTGTGACGTATACCCCTCTCCGTGAGCATAGATTTGAATTGTGAAGATTTGAACTGCTTGCCATTGTCACTTAAAATTGTGTCAGGCGTGCCAAATACACTGAAAACGTTTTCTTTCATGAAGCTGCAAATAGTTGATGTGTTAAAATTTCTTACTCCTTTTAGGAGTGGAAATTTCGTTAAGTGGTCTAAAACGATAAAAATCCAATATTGCCCTGCTTTGATCGAGGATATGGGCAAAGAATATCAACGTAAAGTTTTTGAAACGGCCGTTGGACTGAGTATTGGGCAGACATAGGTGATCGAAGCGTTGTATTAGGAGATTTGATCTGCTTGCAGATGTCACAACATAGTTTCTAACATCAATCGTCATATCTGGCCAGTAAAAGTTAAGTCTCAGCCGTTCCAACGTCTTCGCTATGCCACCGTGACATTTATTGGGGGGGACTATGAGCCTTTTCCATGACTTGGCATTCCAAGGCTTTTGGAATCCATAATTTCCAGTTGAAGGATTCCCGTACAGGGTCAATATTCGGGTGCTCGATTCTTTTATAGAGACAACTTGTAAATCGGGTAGACGTTCGTTATTGGCTCGGACGTAATCTACTAGCTTTTTATATTCTTCGGACTCGAATTCGACGGACTTGGTATCAATTATCGGACAGATTTCCAACTCACTAACTTCAACATAATTTTGTCGCGAAAGGCTATCAGGTATTGTATTTTGGAACCCTTTGGTCGATATTGAATTGATATCCTTGGAGTTTTAGTGACCAGCGAGCTAGTCGACTAGATAAGTCTGTTTAACGCATTAGCCATTTTAAGCTCACATGGTCCGTGACGACGGTAAAATCTTGTCCCTCCATTACGCTCTAAACTTCTTTAAGCTAAGAATTGCTGCCAAGCACTCTAATTCGGTAACACTATAGTTGCTTTGCGCTTTATTGAGCTTCTGCGAAATGTAGGCAATTGGAACTTCAATTCCATAGCCATTTTTTGCGACAAAACCGCGCCAACACCTAGTTTATATGCGTCACATTGTATAATGAATGGCTTGTTATAATAGGGACTGTTTAGAACGGGTGCGGTACATAACATATTTTTCAACTTATCAAATGCACTTTGAGCTACTTCGTTCCATGCGAAGTTTTTATTTTTCTTTAGCAGGTTCGTAAGTGGAGTAGTAACTGCAGCAAAATTATCTACAAAACGGCGGTACCAACCAGCCATTCCGAGAAAACGCCTCAACTGCTTTACGTTTGTAGGTGCAGGATAATTAGTGACGGCCGCAATTTTGTCGGGATCTGTTTTGAGTGTACCGTTTCCAACGATATATCCCAGATATCTGACCTCCTTAATGCAAAATTTACTTTTTTTTATTTTGATGGTTAAACCTGCTTTCCTTAAACAGTGAGCAATTTCTGACAAAACGGACATATGGATGTTAAAATTTTCGGACACAATCAAAAGATCGTTTAAGTTGACAAAAACTTGGTTTTTTAATTGAGGAGGGATGACGCGATCCATCAAGCGACAAAGTGCTTGAGGGGCGTTGCATAAGCCAAATGGCATTACACAGTACCTACAAAGCGGACGATTTGGGACAGTAAAACATGTGAAATCTCTGGAGTTCTCTGCTAAGCGAATTTGCCAAAAAAGCACGACGCAAATTAAGTGAACTAATATATTCAGCCTTTGGTATTCTGCTTAAGCTACCGTCAATATGAGGTAGGGGATAAGCGTCCTTAATGGTAACGCTATTTACTTTTCGCGAATCTAAACACAGACGGACTTTATTCGGCTTTTTCACTAGGACAATCGGACTAGACCACGGACTATTAGGGTATTCTTCAATTACCTCTAATTTAATCATTTCGTCGATTTCTGAATGTACAAGTTTTTCTGCGGCAGGGGATATGGGAAAATACCTCTGTTTGATCGGACGGACATTTGGGTGGAGCTCAATAGCGTATTCCATTAGCGATCTTTTCCCTAAGCCTTCCTTTTCAAAGCTTGGGAATCGGTTCTTGACTAGTTCAAGGTGTCGTTGTTGCTCAAAGGTTAAAGGAAGGTTATTTTCATTTTGCTTATCAGGAGGGGCTGCGATCTCGGAAACTACCCAGAAGTCAATGCCTAAAATTACTTTTAGTGACATGCTAGGTATCATGAAAAATCAAATCATTTCAGTGTTATTCTCGAATTTCACTAATAGATCTACAGTACCAAATACTACTTGTTCTTTACCGTCAGCGGTGCAAATAGATGTTGAATGCCTACGAAGTTGTTTAATTCTGCAAATATCTTTGGCCAAAGATGAACCTAAGCATAATATTTGAGCACCACTATCAGGTATTCCCAAGCATTCCTGATCAAGAATTTCAATTTTGGCGTAAGGTCTCAAATCTAAGTTCTTTTTTTGTATGGCGCTGACAGTCTTATACAAAAGCTTACGAGTTTCTTTCACATTTTTCCAAAACTCTTTCACACGTGAAAATGAGCGAGTAGGACGCGAAATAAGTTTAGGGTCAGTATTGAAAATTTTCTTTTTAATATCATTGTAATTTTGTAAGCGAACCTCATGAGGTACAATCTTATGAACAAACGGTTGACTGCTAGAGTAATTCGGGTGTACGAGCGACTTTACGCAATCGCTATTTTTTTGAATGTTTTGGTCAGTAATTAATGTTACACCAAAGTCACTGTTCTTCATGCCAGGGAGTTTACCTAATGTTTGTTTTGGTCGTTGCGAGGAATCTGCTTTGACACCTCGCTCGGCTTCGAGTTTCTCGATTTGCAATTTGTGCAAGTAGGCCGGTAAACATTACTAGTGCCGCAGCCGTAACAAAACACAGTCCTATCTGCAAGGCAATCAAAGTAACGGTGACCTTCTTCCTTGCAATTCCAGCAGATAGGTTTAGTCTTATTAGGATGTGTGGAAATTTCATCAATTTCACAATCCAAACTTTCTGTTACTTCCTCTTCACATTCGTTTACATATCGCCGGGGATGTGGCCGTTGCTGTGATGTCGACGAGGCTGTGTTAGACTTCTCAATCTCATTTATGAGGCTTTCACCTTTAAGGAAAAGCCTGCGCAACTCTGCTAAAGAGGTAATGGGTACATATAACAGTTTTTGGCGTACACGCGGTGGCAAATTGTGCTCCAGTATTTCAATTAACATTCGGATTCCATTAATTAATATTTCCTTTAGGATAGCAAACAATGAATATTAGTTTTAAAATATTAATATAGTTGAATAAATGCTACACTATATTTGAATTATGAATTATATCTTAGCTTAAACTTATATAGCTTAACTACCTAAGGTAAATCAAAAAAAAAAAAGCAAAATTTCATGGATAATTAGCGGCATATTTGCATATATACCTATATTGATGCTATAGTAATAATAATTTGGTAAATCCACATTGCTCCCTTTGCCTAACCTAACTTAAATTCATTGAGAATCCTCAACCCTTGGAATTTGAGCTACACAGCTCCCTTTTTCTATCATTAAACATTCCCAAATTTTAACTCTAAATATGCATATATATTAGGTCGGGTCGATTTGTTGGGAGGCAAAAAAATCGCCCATTGCTCTGTGAAAATCATATTCTAGGGATCAAAATAAGATACTTTGCCGAAGGAACCATACCTCTAAAACGAATTCTGATGTCCCCCCCTTTGGGTCGAACTTGCAAATTTTGAAAAATCCCACTTTGAAATGCCTATGTTTTTTCTTTTTGGAGTTTATTTTTCTCTTTAGAAATTTATTTAGTCAGAACATATGTAAATGAAAAAATGAATTTAACTTAGGAAAGAAAAGAAATTAGAACAAATTATTAGAAATTAGCGTTTTTACAACCCCCTTTTAAAACCAAGGCATCACTGTGAGGCATTTGCATGTCGTAAACATAGTTGTGTGGGTTTTTTATTCAACCGTTTTAAAAAATGAAGGTATCACTGTGACACAATTGCAGATCGTAAAATTTCTTGTGTTGTTTTTTTAAGCCACCACAAGACACAGCAGGTAGAATTGAAATTGCCCCAACCCAAAAGTTCGTCCCAAAGGGGGGGGGGGGGGGGTACATCAGAATTCGTTTTAGAGGTATGGTTCCTTCGGCAAAGTTTCTTATTTTGATCCCTAAAATACGATTTTCACAGAGCAATGAGCGATTTTTAAATCGACCCGCCCTAATATATATATATAACCTAAATAAGAATAAATACAGAACGTTGCTGAATAATAATATTTTTTTTTTATGTTGCGTTGGATAGCACCTAAAACTTTTAGTTAATTGTGCGAAAGCATATCTTTCATCATACTGAATATTACATACGTACATATGTATGTTGGTTTGGTTAATTTTGTTTTTATTGCTGTTGAGTTTTCTACTATACCTTTTTTTTAAATTCTTCAATGGACATGTGCTACGCATTTACATCTATATATATATATATATATATATATATATAAATAAGTAATTTTCTTTTGCTTTAAATGCGTATTCCTACCTGTACACATATTTATACTAGCAGACCCGTCAGACGTTGTTCTGCCCTAAATTTGGTCTATCTGCATACATTTTAATAAGCTTTTTCCGTCTATCCCTGCCCTCCCCCGCTCTTCACTTCTTCTTAGTCCTTTTATTCTCTCCTCCCTCCGTCTTTTTCGCTTCATCTATCTCTATCTTCGTCTCACTCTATCTCTTTATCAGTCTCCTTCCCTCTTTTCTCTTCTCTGAAGTTTTTCCCATTCTTCTTCATCCCTTATTGCCAGTCCCAGAGGGTGGTATGTATTTTGTTGCAGTCCCATTCCGAGTCCCACTCCCACTCCTAGGCTCAATCCTGGCCCTAGTCCTAATCCCAGGCCCAGCCCGTCTCTGGTCTACTTCCCGGAAAAAAAGGACCGTAAATACTAATATAGGGAAATTTATATACCAAATTTCAGGCAAATCGAATAGGACGTATAAATAGGTATGTGGGTATTATTAATTCATGTCTTTATTTCGGTTTCGCATGCATATTTATCAGTTTTGCCAGGTTGATGCGACTAAATCGAATATCACAATGAAAATTACTTCAAAGCACTCAGCAACAGTTTTCATTTGATATCCATATTACAAACACATACTCTGTACTAAAGCACACATCAACAGCTTCAATTTGATACCTATAATGTAAAACAACATCCTAGTCTTACCCTGGTCCACGTTTTGGCCGATATTTCGAGACCATAGTCACCAAAAGGTATAAAAACTTCCCTGTACTAAAGCTCTCATCAACAGCTTTCATTTGTTATCCATATTCTCTAAACACATTCTAGGAGCACCCGCGTCCACGTTTTGGCCTATATCTCGAGATTCTAGTTACCCAGGGGTATAAAGATTACTCTGTACTAAAGCATACATCAGCAGCTTCAATTTAATACCCATAATGTAAAAACGCATCCTAGTTTTACCCTGATCCACGTTTTGGCCTATATCTCGAGACCCTAGTCGCAAATACATAGGTATGAAAATTATCATGTACTAAAGCACTCACCAACAACTTCCATTTGTTACCCATGTTGTATTACCACTTTCTAGGGGTACCCGGGTCCACGTTTTGGCCTCAATCTCGAGACCCTAGTCACCAATAGGTATGAAAACTACCCTGTACTAAAGCACTCATCAACAGCTTTCATTTGTTATCCATTTTCTATAAACACATTCTAGGGGTACCCGCTATATCAACATTCAAATTGATATTTTAAAAGAATCTTTTATTTTGATTTTAAATATAAAAATTTATTTTTGTTTATTTTTGAGTTTAAATATTTTCCAACTAATTAGAATTTTCTTTTTTTGAAGTTATTCAAAATTTTAAGTTAACACGAAAACTCAATTAAAATTATTTTAAAAGTTAAAGTAAAGAGTACAAAGTAGTTAACACTATATTTACTCCCCCTCCAAGAAAATTTGAAACAAACAAATTATTAATTAATATTAAATGTAACCTTTTTTTGTTTTTTGTTGTTTAATGTATTTGTATTTAAATTAGTATTAATAAGTATGTTTGCTGGTTTAAGTAAATCAATTGAAATATTTTTAATAGTATTATTGTATTGAATTGTAAATGTTTTATGTTTCTTAGATATAACTTTAAAAGGCCCTTCATAAGGTGATTCTAAATTAGATTTACGAAGAACTTTAACAAAAACATACTCACAATTTTCTAATTGTTTAGGAACGAAAAAATTTTCTTTGTTATGGTGAAAAACTTTAGAACGAACAAGCGAAAAATATTCTCTTATTTTATGAGAAGCGTCATTAGAAAAATCATGTTCTTTATTACTATTTGAAATAATTAATTCACCAGGTATTCTAAGTGTTTGGCCATAAACAAGTTCAGCAGATGAACATTTTAAATCTTCTTTAATAGAAGTTCGTAAACCAAGTAGAATGAATGGTAAAATGTCAGACCAATGAACCGAGTCGTTTGATGCTATAATTGCTGCTTTTAAAGTTCGATGAAATCTCTCTATCATGCCATTTGCTTGGGGATGGTAAGGAGATGTATGAATTTTATGAGAACCTAAAAGTTTAGTTAATTCTGTAAAAAATTTTGAGGTGAATTGTGAACCTTGATCTACTGTAATATTTAATGGTATACCAAATCGTGGTATATAATTTTGAATAAAAGTTTTTACTATAGTATTTGTTGAAATATCTTTAAGCGGATAAGCTTCAGGCCAACGTGAAAATCTGTCAATAATTGTTAAAATATAACAATTTCCATTTGAAACTGGAAGAGGTCCAACAATATCCATATGAATATGTTCAAAACGGCCTGATGGTATTTGAATTTTTTGGATAGGAGATTTAGTATGTCTTGAAATTTTGGATTTTTGACAATTGATGCAAGATGAAGTCCAATCGTTAATTTCTCTACGCATGTTAGGCCAATAATATTTATTTTGAATTAATTTTCTAGTTGTTCTTATACTTGGATGAGATAATGAGTGAATTTTGTCAAATATAATTCTTCTCATAGAATGTGGAACATAAGGTCGAAAAGGTTGTAGAGAAACATCACACCATATATTTAAATTAATACCTGGAATATGAATTTCCTTTCAATTATTTTTAGAATTTTGATCAGAAATGGTTTTTTGTAAAAATGTATCAGTTTGCTGTTCTTTATATAAAGTTTCTAAATTTATATCTTGAGTTGAAATTGGATTTATTTCTGGAATACGGGAAAGTATGTCGGCAACTATGTTGTCTTTTCCACGTATATATTGAATATCATTTGTAAATTGAGCAATATATTCAAGATGACGTAGTTGACGAGGAGATCTATCTACTTTAGAATTTAGAACATGAATTAAAGGTTTATGATCAGTATAAATTGTAAAAGTTCTACCTTCAAGAAAATGTTTAAAATGTTTAATTGAATTATAAATTGCCAAAAGTTCACGATCAAATGTGGAATATTTAGTTTCTGTTGTAGTTAATTTTCTTGAAAAATAAGCTAAGGGTTCTAGTATATTATTGCTAGTTTGTTGAAGAACTGCTCCAATAGCAACATTTGATGCATCTACTGCTAATGATAAAGTACCATTTTTGTCGAAATGTGTAAGTAAAGTATTTTTAGCAAAAAGTTTTTTAACATTTTCGAAAGCTGTTGTGGTTTCATTTGTCCAATTTAATTGTTTGAGTTTGTTTTTAATTGCATGTGTTAACATTTCATGCAGAGGACTAAGTTCTGTTGCTAACATTTTAATATATCTGTGATAGTAATTTATCATACCTAAAATTTTTTGTAATTTATTTATAGAAACTGGTTTTTCAAAATTTGTTATGATTTCAATTCTATCTAAAGATGGTTTAATACCTTCGCCTGAAATTTCGTAACTTAAAAAATTTAATTTATTTACACCGAGAGTACATTTTGAAGGTTTGATATTTAAATTATATTCTTCAAGTCTTTTGAAAACTGATTTTAAATGATTTATATGTTGATCTTCATTATCACTGGCAATAAGAATGTCATCAATGTATGTAAATACAAAATCGAAATCAGAAAATACTTCATTAATAAAGCGTTGGAAAGTTTGAGCACTGTTTCGTAAACCGAAAGGCATTCTTACGAATTCAAACATTTCAAAAGGGGTAGTTATTGCAGTTTTATGAATGTCTTCTTCTGCCATTGGAATTTGGTGGTAAGCACGCACAAGATCAATTTTGGAAAAAAATTGTTTGTTTTTTAAATCAATTGTTAAATCGTGAATATGTGGTAAAGGATACCGATCTGGTGTAGTAATAAAATTAAGTCTTCGATAGTCTCCGCAAGGTCTCCAATCATTTGGTTCTTTTTTAGGAACGAGATGAAGTGGAGATGCAATAGGAGAATTTGAGGGTCTGCATATACCCGTTTTAACTAAAAATTCAAATTCAGCTTTAGCAATTTTAAGTTTGATTGGATCAAGACGTCTGGGTTTCGAAAATGGTAAAATACCTTTTGTTTCTATCCTGTGAACTGTATGGTGTTTAACTTTTTTAGTATAATCTGGTTCACAGGTAATAGATGGAAATTCATTAAGTAATTTTGAAAACTTATTTTCGACAATAGGAATTTTGAGTGAGAAAATATCAGAAAATCCAGAAGATCCAGTAACTTAAATTTTTGTAGTAGAATCCATTATTTCTTTATTTTTAATATTGACAATAATTCCGAATTTTTCTAAAAAGTTTGCTCCTAAAATTGGTGTATCAATATTCGCAATAATGAATGGAAATTCAAAATCTCTTCTTAAACCTAAATCAATTTTAAGTAGTTTTGTACCGAAAGTTTCAATTGAAGAACCGTTTGCTGCAGTCAAAGTAAGATCCGAATTTCTTTTATAAATTTTAAATTTAGAAAAAGGAATAACTGATACAACTGCGCCGGTATCGATAAGAAAATTAAGTTTATTGAATTTATCAAATATGAATAGGCGACGAGTAGGTTTAATAATAGTTCCATTATCCGTCACCGTCATAATAGATCGTTTCAGTTTAAATTTTGTTCGCAATTTGAATTATGATTTTGATTAAAATTGCATGGGGGTATACATTTAAGAGCGTCATTCTTAAATTTTTTGTGATACCAACAAATAGTTGTTTGTGAATTAAATTTACGATTGTTTGAAAAATTTCTTGATCTTGAAAAATTTCGAGATTTAGATCTATTTCTATCTTTAGATCTTGAACGAATATATAATTGATTAATATCATTAGAAATTTTATTTAAATTTTGATAAATAGCCGTAGTTAATTCAGTTAAATTTTTAACGCATTGTTCTAAAATATTATTATTTATACTTGAGACTACAGGAGATTTGGAAGAATGAGGTTTATTGATTAAATCAAAAAGTTTGTCAGCTAAAATAATAATTTCATCTCTGTTTTGATTATTATTGGAAGTCAAATGAATTTGTATTTCTTGTGGTAATTTACGAATCCACAATTTATAGAGTAATTCTTGGCTAACTATGGAGTCAGAACCTATAAGTGATTTCATAAATCTGAATAATTCAGATGGTGAACGATCACCAAGTTCAGTTTTTGAAAATAATTGTTCTAATCGTTTTTCTTCGCTAAGAGAAAATCTTTCACATAGAATTTTTTTGATTGTATCATATTTATTAAAAAGAGGAGGAGGGTTAATAACATTTAAAATTTTAGATATAGTATCTCGTTGAAGAGTAATTAGAACATTTTGAAATTTTAAATTATCATCATTGATATTGTTAATTTCAAATTGTCCTTCAACAAACAAAAACCAGGCATCGGGAGATTCTTGCCAAAATTGTGGTAATTTAATAGATTTAGGAGAAGAAATATTTGTAAAGTTATCTTGTGTTGAAGTATCTTGTGTTATATTAGAGATATTGTTTTGTGTTGTATTAATGTTAGAATTTTGAGTTGTATTGTGAGTCATTGTGTTATTTGAATAGTTGTTGTTTTGATTTTCCGAATTTGTAAACTTACGGGTTCGTATTTGTGAACATAGAACCATATGAAAAAAAAAAAAAAAATTTAATGAAAAATTTGAAAATTAGAAAATATTTAAGATTTTTTTTGGAAAGGGAGTTAACAATTTAAATAAAATATTTAATTTTATATAAAAAATAAGTAAGTTTAAATAATTTATATAGAATTTTTAAAATATAAAAATAATCTTAAAATAAATTTGAAAATTTGAAAGGTTTAAAATTTTAATTTTAATTATAATTGAAAAATTTTTAATTTAATATTAAAATAAAAATTATACTTACATAAAATTAATTTTAATAAAAAATGTTAAAAATAATAAGTAGTTGATTGATGATTGTAGAGATTTTAAGGGAATCAATTGCGATTTTTGGACGTGATAACAATTAAATACATCGCTGTTGTTGTCTATGCAATGGCTTTGTTGTTTTCTTTATAAATCTTATCATTTTCATCATGATGTCTTATACTTTAAATCCGTTCTTGTGTGTATTGTGCATAAAATTGTTGTAATAGCTCTTGTTGTAGTGAAGCGGATAACTCAACCATTGTTTTTAAGCGTAGTATGTTTTTTAAGAGTTCTTTATTAATTAACAAATCGTAGAAAAATTTAATTTTTATTTATGTTGCATAAAATTCATAGCATGTCTACTAGTAAATTTCTGTTATAAGTACTTTGTTTTTATTTAATTGTTGTTATTTGTTATTGTTGCTCTTTTCTTTAATGGACATTGATGTTATGGTAAAAAGGTCGAAAAAAAAAAATGTGTTGTTGATGCTATAAAGTTGTTATAATTGATGGTTGATATTCTGTTGAATTGTCGCTACATTATGTTGATATACTTTAAATTTCTTGTAGTTGAATATTTGTTGTTGCATTTCAAAATCTTCGAATAAGGCGTAAATATCAATGATAATATAGTTTGTTTAATTCACTCGAAAAATTTAGCACAATGTATAATGTATGTGCACGATATATAATGTATATTCATTTAAAGTAATTTGCACTATGCAGTTTATTTTAACTCAAAATGTTTATTTTAAAATTGAGTCGCTAAAATATGTCGTGGTACACAAATTATCGTAGCACAGGAATATTAATTTAAAATATAATGTTGCCGTTTAAAAGTCAATCAAATAACCACACATAAAAAAAAAAAATTGCAATTGTAGGATCGCAGGATAAAATTACATTAGTCTCGCCACTTTTCTAGTTTGCTACAACACTGTTAAAGCAATTCATCTGTTTGCGGATTTTAATTTCTTCGTATTTATTTTTCTTTTGCTTTAAATATGCAAACTACCATTTAGGTCCGTAGGATCGCCAATATATCAACATTCAAGTTGATATTTTAAAATAATCTTTTATTTTGATTTTAAATATAAAAATTTATTTTTGTTTATTTTTGAGTTTAAATATTTTCCAACTAATTAGAATTTTCTTTTTTTGAAGTTATTCAAAATTTTAAGTTAACACGAAAACTCAACTAAAATTATTTTAAAAATTAAAGTAAAGAGTACAAAGTAGTTAACACTATACCCGCGTCCACGGTTTGGCCTATATCTCGAGACCCTAGTCATCCACGGGTACGAAAAATACCCCGTATCAAAGTACTCACAGCTTCCATTTGATACCCACATTGGACAAACATATCCCAGGATTACCCAAGTCCACGTTATGATCTCAAGACCCTAGCCAGAACGGGATAAAAAGTATCATATGTCTGTCTCCTGGTTCTAAGCTACCCCTCCACTAATTTTCAGCCAAATCTGTTCTTCCGTTCTTGAGTTATAAATAGTGTAACTAACACCACTTTCTTTTATATATATACACCACATTAGAAACTTCAAAAATAACAGCATTTCTCCACTATTTAATGGATGTTATTATACATATACACCTTTTCAATCACTCTATCTACTAAAAAAAGCGCATCAAAATTCGTTGCGTAGTTTTAAAGGTTTGAGCATTCAAAAGGACATAGAAAAAGCGACTCTGTTTTATACTACGTAGTGATAGTGATACATGCAAAAATACCAAAAAATAAAACTTTTGTTTAAGTATTTTAAGGAAATGTTCAATATTTTTACGAAAGAGTATTTTTCGAGAGATGTATGCATTCTTAACCATTTATTATAATTTGTGTATGTACATACATATGTATGTCCAGCTGATATGAAAACACATACATATGTATCTACCTATAAACCTACGGCCGAAGTTAAATAACGCAGCGAATGCTATGTGTATATAGGTATGTGTCGCATCATGTCTCACTCCAAAGTAATTTGCTCGCACAGTTGACACCGAACAATCATACACACGAATTTTTTGGTTACTTTTCTTTAAATAATTTGGCTGATATAAGAAAGGAATCAAGTATTTTTTTTTGATGCACAACGAAGGTAAATATTTCAAAGTTTTACTGAAAAGTAGAATTTTTCAAATCCATCTTTCCGTTTATGAGTTATAGCTGTGTAAACAAAAATTTTATGATTTTTTACTACATTTTGGCAATTTGCAACGCCCCTATAATATATACCTTCAAATTATATTAACTGTACCATCTCACGTAGCTAAGCTTTCAAATGCAAAAAACCGTTTTAAAATCGGAGCATTCTGTGTGAAGTTATGTGCATACATGGCATTTAGCGACTTTATTTTATAAAATTTATAGATATATGTACATATATTTTTCTTAAAAATATAGGTCAAGGTTCCCTTGCTCTATTTAATGTTAGGATAGGCCAAGATTTTGCTATGTAGAAAAAGTAGGGTGATTCGTTTTGTTATTAACTGCTTAGGATATTTATGTAGTTTGCATATATATTAGGGCGGGTCGATTTGTGGGGAGGCAAAAAAATCGCCCATTGCTCTGTGAAAATCATATTCTAGGGATCAAAATAAGAAACTTTGCCGAAGAAACCATACCTCTAAAACGAATTCTGATGTCCCCCCCCCCAGGTAGGGGTAAATTTTGAAAAATCCCACTTTGACCCATTTAGAGTGCTCCAATCGAGTCCAAATGTATGACCGACCCCCACTAACTTTGGGGGCCCGACCCACCGATACCAGTGGCACACCACCTGGAACCCCCCTGGGGGTAAAGCGCATGTAAAGTGCAAAACCGGCGATTTTTTGAAATTTTTGTATGGAGAACCCCCAGGTGGGGTTCCAGGGGGTGTGCCGCTGGCATCGGTGGGTCGGGCCTCCAAAGTTAGTGGGGTCGGCCATTTAGAGTGTGCCAATCGAGTCCAAATGTATGGCATTCTTAGGAGGACAGCTTTTCCCCTGACTCGAAGACAAGTTGGGATCATTGTTGGGCATACATTTGTTACGTTTTGGGTATTCAGATATCACTTTCAATTTTTTAAAGTGAGCTTCCATCGTTTTGAATCTTTCGTTAAGGTCACGCAACCCAATAAAAATGTTGTTGAACTCTTTCTGAGTTTGCCTCACAAAAGCTCGCATGCCATTTTCTATGGAACGACAATCATGACATGTCCAGTTCAGTCAAATTTTGCTGAATATTAGGTCAAAAACCCGACCACCTATGTGAGAGAAACCGGCACAAATAACACGAGCCATATTATCACAGAGCCAACAACAAACGTAAGTATCACCACGGGAAATTTTCTTTTGAATGGTGCACTTCTTGGCACAGCAATCCAACATAATAGCAAAGTTAAACAAACCCAAAAGAAACTATAAGTATTAGGATAAATTAAACAGCTGTTCAAAAAATATGAGAGATAGTTATTTTGGAGCACTGGATACAAATCGCAAGACAGCCTATAGCTAGCCGCGAACACAACAGAAAGCAAAAGGGCACACAATGACTTGCTAATAGCAGCTACCAACAAAAAGGTATGGAGTTATCACAAATTTTTGTGAAAATCTATGACCTATGAACACACAGAATGTTTGAATTGCACAAAAAGCCACTATGTATATTGCACTGTGTAGAGATTTAATACGAAATTACACTTATAAACTGTTTTCTATTATATTAATAAATATTTATAAAAGATAAAACTTGTTTACAAAGTAAAAAAATAACAATTCGAAGAGCGATCAAAAACACGTCCGCGTACGGCAATATAGATACCCATATCGTACAAACGCATTCTAGAGTCACCCCTGGTCCACCTTTATGGCGATATCTCGAAAAGGAGTCCACCTATAAAACTAAGGCCCACTCCCTTTTAAAATACTCATTAACACCTTTCATTTGATACCCATATCATACAAACACATTCTAGAGTCACCCCTGGTCCACCTTTATGGCGATATTGCGAAAAAGCGTCCACCTATAGAACTAAGGATCACTCCCTTTTAAAATACCCATTACCGCCTTTCATTTCATACCCATATCGTACAAACGCATTCTAGAGTCACCCCTGGTCCACCTTCATGGCGATGTCCCGAAATGGCGCCCACCTATAGAACTATGGCCAACTCCCTTTTAAAATACTCTTTAATGCCTTCCATTTGATGCCCATGTCATACAAACACATTCCGTTTCCCTAGGTTCATTTTCCTACATGGTGATTTCCCCCTATTTTGTCTCCGAAGCTCTCAGCTGAGTATGTAATGTTCGATTGCACCCGATGTTCGGCCTGAGTGCGTCTGGAACCGGCAGTGGGTAGTCGCCCACGGGTCGATCTCGGATTGATAGTGCTCTCGAAAGAAAATAAAAGAACAAAACGCAAAGAGGATTTCCTCGTTATAATAGTGTTTTAATTAGAGTGTAGGAAAATATATACAAGGATACAATATTACCTTTGAGTGTAAAAATGATGACGGTGATCCTCGGCGATGTGTGCTGGTTGGCGGTCAATCGAAAAAGAGCCCGGTTGTGCCGTTGATGACAACCGCTAAGCCGCGAAAAAGTCCTCCGGTATTAAGGAGGGGAAGAGCCACACACACAACCACCCTTTCGTATACGTGCATGGGTGCTGACAACCTGCACACACACACGTGCATGTGTATGAAACGTATGCATGTGCATGCATGCACACAAATGCGGCGTGAGTGTGGGTGGCTGGAAATATTATTAAAACATTAGGGAGGGGCGCCCTCAATCAGGTAAAAGTTAGGCGTTGGGCCTAAACATGCCGCCCCCTTGCGGTACGCAACGTCACAGTCCGCCAAGGATCACCGACCGTGAAGAAGAGGAAAAAAATGAAAAACTTATAGCTAATTATATCTAACTTAACATAACGCCGGCCAGTCCGCCGGCTTGGCGACACGCAAGATGGTTTGCGCAGTGTGCGAGCTTGGTTGCTGATGCCTCGGTCATTCGACACTTTCCCGTTCTGGTTCAAGGCCTGAGCCAGGTTTGCCTAGAGCCAGGGATTGCGAAAAGAAGTAAGAAGATACATGTGTTGATATTTCTTGCCGTTTATTACAAAGTCATTGGAAATGAATAAGCATAGAATTTTGTATGAAGAAAATTCATTGTGAATTCATACAAGTGGCGAATTTTTGATAAAACGTTCACAATAGTGAACAGCTTGGATCACCTGTTCAATCGCTGTTCTATTACTTAAATCATTAGCTTAACAGTGGTTTTCAACCATCTTTGTAGACGACTGGTATATTGTTTCATTTACCTATTTCAAAAATGCCTGCATGGCGGATTGCTCAAACTTAATCTATAAAGTTGATTTTTGGAATGAATATTAGTATGTAGTTTGATTTTCTGTATATACATTTAAAGGAAAAGCTGATTTGAAACACAAAAGTGCAATTTGTGGCACTTCAATTTAATAACGGCTAGTGAAACAAAACCTTTCTTCCATTCTATGGCCATTCGCGACAACCGTTCTCCGTTTATTATTTGACAGGTAGGTATGGCAATGGAGGAAAAGAAAGATTTTCGCATATACGTCTGTCCCTAGTACGAGGCGGATAGGGGCGGATGAATAAAATTGCGGATCCGCCAGACGGAGATGTGCATACGGGGATGCGATGGCGCTGTCGACGCTGGTCGTGGGGGCCATTCGCCGAAAATTGAACACGACCGCCGCATGGGTTGCAATCCGTTTGTTTTGACCGTTTCTTCCTCTTATGAGTAGTAGGCATCCTGCTTGTCCGCCAATGGTGCTGGTAGGGAGTTGGAGCTCCTGGGCGAGCTCATCCGTTTTCACTGTGGAGGGGGAGCATCCATCGATTAAGGCGCGAACGAGGTGTAGCCGCCCCCCTGCTTCTATTTTCACGACCGCGGTGGGGGTGATCGCTACCGTCGGTATCATGGTGGCGGTGGCAGCGGAGTGCGGGGCGAGGAGCCCTGCCCGGAAGGTGGACGCTGTGGAGAGCTGCAACGAGCTGTATCGTTGGCTGCGGTCTTGTGTCTGATGATGGGTGTGGTGTCGTTGTTGCAGGCGAAGAGGCCTTGTCTCCGCTCTGCGGTCGCGCGGTTGTTGTCTTCGTTGAGGTTCCTTGGTTTGCCGGCGAAGAGACCGAGTCTCCCCTCGGCCGTCACGAATATGGCGCTGGACTGTCGATGTGTTGTGCTGGAGCCGCTTCCTTTCATGCTGCAAAAGCGGTCGAAACGATTTGGCTGCTGGTGTTGTATTCGGGCGAAGAGACCGAGTCTCCGCTCCGGTTCGGTGAATTCGAGCTGGACGAAGAGGCCCAGTCTCCGTTCCAGCATCTGACGCATATAATGATATGGAGTCGTCAATCCGCTCACGGGGTGCTTCCAGCTCCTTCTCAACTTGTACACTCCATGGCTTGGAGCGGGCTTCGTGGAGTAGCTGTTCCTCTTCATCAATCGAGGAGATGTGGAGCATCGTGTGATGTTTTTCGCCGCATTTTTTACATCGGCCTGGGCTTGGGCACGCGTTAGAGCGGTGGTCTAGAGCCAAGCAATTTCCACAGCAGCTCCCGCGGATCCCTAAGTACAGACACTCCCCGGGTTTTTTGGCCCGAAAGATGGGGCACAGGCGTATGGGATGTTGGTTAAAACAAGCGCGGTATTCCGACGTATAACGCATGACGTTCTTGGCAGCATTTCGTTGCATAGCGGCAAAGCGACCCATTTTCCTGAAAGAAATGCAATATGTTTGACTGGGTCGAGTCATTCTCGAAAATGCGGGGGCGAGTGGTCCCTAATTGTATTATTGGGATTTGGGAAATTTTATTAGCGCTGTCGTAATTTAGAAAGTATAAAAGTGAAACTCGGTGATATATATTCTAATATGTCATAGAAGGTATCCTGAAAAATCACTTTGATCGGAGCTATATATAGTTATATCCCATATAACCGATCGTTCAGATAGAAAGATTTTTTGGCCATTTATCCCTTAGTTTAGAAAGTATAAACGTGAAACTCGGCGATATATATTTCAATATATCATAGAAGATTTCAAGAAAAAATCTTTTCGATCGGAGCTATATATAATATATATCCCATACAACCGATCGTTCAGATAGAAAGATTTTTAGCCATTTCTCCCTTAATTTCCAATATAAAAACGTTGAACTTGGTGATATGTATTCTAGTATAACATAGAAGATTTCCTGAAGAAAACACTTTGATCGGAGCTATATGTATATAGTATATACCTACCCCATACAACCGATCGTTCAGATAGAAAGATTTTTGGCCATTTCTCCCTTAGTTTCCAATATAAAAACGTGAAACTTGGTGATATATATTCTAATATATCGTAAAAAATTTCCTGTAAAAATCGTTTCGATCGGAGCTATATATACATTATATATCCCATACAACCGATCGTTCAGATAGAAAGATTTTTAGCCATTTTTCCCTTAATTTCCAATATAAAAACGTTAAACTTGGTGATATTTATTCTAAGATATCATAGAAGATTTCCTGAAAAAATCACTTTGATCGGAGCTATATGTATATAACATATACCTACCCCATACAACCGATCGTTCAGATAGAAACTTTTTTTGACCATTTCTCCCTTAGTTTCCAGTATAAAAACGTGAAACTTGGTGATATATATTCTAATATATCATAGAAAACTTCCTGTAAAAATCGTTGCGATCGGAGCTATATATAATATATATTCCATACAACCGATCGTTCAGAAAAGAGGGTTTTTTTACCATTTTTTTATATTTATATTAAAATCGGTTAGGTATGTACATCTGTTCACTATATATTTCTTATCTTATACAGCGCATTATTTGGATATTACGAATGGGATGAGATTGTTGTTCAGCCCCATTCATGAAAGGTATTAAGTGTTCGGCACAGCCGAAAACAGTTCCGTCTTTACTTGTTTTATTTTATATTTATCTTAAAAAATCGTTTAGGTATGTACATCTGTTCACTATATACATATTTCTTATCTTATAGAGCCGGTTATTTGGAGATTACGAATGGGATGAGATTATTGTTCAGCCACATTCATGAAAGGTATAAAGTCTTCGGCACAGCCGAAGACAGTCCCGTCCTTACTTGTTTTTATTTTTAAAAAGTTCCTTTATTTGAATCCGCGATTTGCGGAGAACGGGGTCGTCTACGCCAGGCAGAGATCCGCTGTACCTGGGGTAAGGCCAAGATTACAACTGGGTGTGCCCTGGTTCCCAAAGTGCTCCATTAGCGACTGGGCTATTTGAGGGGGCCCCCAGCCAGGCTGACCATCGGCACGGCATGCATAACAGCAACGGTCCGTATCCCACCTTGAGACCACGTCCAAGAGCCACTTCCATATGTCAGAGCTGTTAAGGAGCTAAGGCACTAATGGCACTGATTCCTGAACTTAGCTAGCACTCCCCTAGCGGGGTTTCTGTAGTGACTATTACCAGCCGGCACCCTCTAGGAGGGTTCAGCACAAGCATTTTCGCCGGCCTTCGAAAATATGAAACATATGAAATATTTAAAATATTATATATATGTATATATGTAAGTATAGTACTGAAGGTCCTTGAACAATAAAAAAATTAAAAGGCCAACTTGCCCTGCAATGAAACACGGAAAAGTTAGATTTACAGTAATTTATTGAAATAGAACAAGCGGGCTAGTAGTCCACGATGCAACTACCACTTTGATGCGCGCTGCTTCCTTTTATAGACTTTTTGCTCTGCTGCCTTGGGGTGCGCAGTATTTGGTACGCTGGCTTAGGCCCTAGCTTCTCACGGTTGACATGCACTGAGGGCATATGCAAGTATTTCACAATCGTGTGAAACATAATTTGCTGACGCTACTGTCTGGCCCTGTTGGTATGATCCTTATTGATGTGCAAGTATTTCACAATCGTGTGAAACATAATTTGCTGACGCTACTGTCTTGCCCTGTTGGTATGATTCTTATTGCGTAACCATTAGTGCGTGGTACTAATCATGAACTTGGTTTCCCACAGGTGTATATGGTGAAATATCATTGGCCTTGAATTAGGGTTTGCAAAATGATATGACTGGAATTGTGCTGATACAGCGACACGTGTACAGGTAGAGTGTGGTAATGGAATGTGTTGGGTGTCGCAGCGTGTTAACTCCTCCCCCTTTAACTATCTGCGTCCCGCAGATTAGATGTCGAAGGGGGTTTCTCGATCCTTGGACTAAGTCGGTTTTCGATTTTTATTTCGGGTAAGTTTTTTTTTATTTTTTAAGTTGATCCTTGCTGTGAGTTTCCTCCAGATAAACCAAATTAGTATCATAAGAAGTAGTAGTCCTGATCCCTCGGATAGCATGAACCAATCCGTCTCAGACTTAAGGAGTTGCAATATTTTCAAGTTGTCTATTGCCATTCCATGTACCAGATCGAGGTATAAAGCCATGGTGTGGTTCGTGACACTAGTTAGGATTGGTGGGAGCACCTGAACTCCTGAGGTGGTAATGCTTGAATATGTCTGATTGTTGATCACTACTATCTCATTGTCTACCTGTAGAATATAGGATCCGTTAAGATTAGCAGTGGTTTAACTGAACTTATGGTACCAACGAAATTGTCCAGGAAAATGGTATCCTCTTTAATTATTTCGATGGCGGATGCGTTGCTTGTTAAGTAAGGGCAACTTGTTTCTCCGCCCTTGAGGAGGCGCGCCAAACAACCGGCCTCCGGTAATAATTCCAAGGATTTCCTTTCGCATACCATTGCAGAGGATAGGTGCAAACAATCTCCCTTTATGCCATACGTCTCCCGTTTGCTTGTAAGGATAGTTTTGTAGGCCAATTCTATCCGATGGCCCCTCCGAATATTAGCTCGTGTGATAAGATGGTTGAATCTTTCTTCTGTGACTTTAGGCAGAGATAAAACATACAGCAATAGCGTGTTGTTAGTGTAGATCGAGGGTTTACTATACTCGATGGCTTCGATGGCATTACCGTATGGGAGGATGTCGATCTCGCCAACAAGCTGGTTAACTTCTTCCTTGCTTAAAAGATTGCTGTTGACGATTCCAGCCTTGGCCATTTTGCAGGCGCGTATCAGCTCGTATATATCTTCCTTCAGAATGGTTATATTGCTCGAGCCTCTCCCTGGTTCTCTGCCCAACGACGTCATTTGTGATCGTCACAATGGTGTTTAGCTTCTTCAATAATTCGTTAGTTTTCTTGAAGATTGCGTTATTTACCTTGTATTGTCTGTTATTATTTTGATTAAGGGAATTCTCGTTGCTGACGACCTTGTCCCAGTCGGTGGCATCTGGTGATCCAGCTACCCATTTCCAGGCAGACCCTATCCAATTAATGGATCGCTTCGATCTCGCAAAGTTGTGCCCTCTTAGCTCGTTTAAGTGCATGTGAATTCGATTTAGTTGGAACAGGAGTACCTTCGTTGTTGTTGTTATGAACACTCCAGTTGAGCTGTTGCCAAGTCATAGCGGTCCAGATCTCTTAAGTGAATGAGCTTAAAGTGTCCATCGATGATCCAACCGTACCCATCTCGTATAGAAGCCAATGGTAAGTCTATTTTAAATATCTCAGAAGAGTGCGCGGTTGCGCAGTGGCAGATGCTATGAATTATAGTAATGTTAGTAAAAATTTTATCATCTTAGTGTCTATTTTGCTAAGCTAGTCTATGAACTTTCAAACAGTCATTCATTCATACAATAAATTTCTTAAGAATATTCTAGGAACTTATACTAATTCTAGTTGCATAGTGGAAGGTGAATTAGTAAAATCTGGTGAAGTCTATTATGTTAAGAAGGTTTTTCTATTTCCATTAGTTGGGAACCCAGCAGTGAAGTAGCTGTTTATATTAGTTGCAAGTTTCTAATTCGACTAGTGTTATTGATTATGGAAAAATTTAGAATTGTTAATTTGTTAGTAAATTTCATGCAAAAGAATTTTTTTTCTGTGTTTTTTTTTTTTTTTTTGAGAGAGAATCTCCATTCCTCTTTTTTTATATTTTTTCTTTATTTTTTTTTATTTTTATTTTTTTATTTTGGCTTTTCTTTTTACGCATGTTTGCCGCCTTTTTCGCAGCTTATACTTGCATTTATTTTGCAATTTATATTTTGTGACGCATATTTTTTTTCACTTGCATTGGAATATAGGTGTTAACTTGACTATGGAAGGTCCGCGTTGATCCCTATTATTCGTAAGCGTTTATAATTGCAAACGACCTACTCATGGCACGGATGACTTCACGCAAGTAAGCAGAAGATCATTTTGGGGGAATTGAACCCCTCCGAATCAGTTATCCACACCAGTGAGAAAAAGGGAATTGAACCACTATACTTCAACGGCTACAGGCGCGTTAACGCTCGCATCCGGACCTCGGGATTCTAATGAGCTTAAGCTTCTCATTATCCTCTTGACCAATGTTATCTTATACGTTCCTTACATTCACTTTGTGGAATTTTTTTCCACTTTCCGTGGTAATGGTAACATTTCTGTTTTCGGCAACGGCTTTTTTATAGAGTGCCTTTTCTTTCCCTTTTATTTGTTTGTTGGCGATGAATAATTTATCACAATTATTAAAGTTCCGAGGGGGCGAGCGGGTTATATTTTTCCTTGCATTTCTACTCTCTTGTTCGTGAAATAAGAGAGCCTTGATATTTGCTTGCGTTTGGTCCCTAAAGTCTCTTAGGCCTTGATAGTTTATTCTAGCCGTTCTGTTAAACAATACATCCACCGGTTTTCTTTTTGTTATAGAGTGGATAGTATTGTTGTATCTATCTACAACAATCGCCACCCTCTCCTTGGGAGTCATTCTGGGAAGATCCTTAGACAAGCATCGATAAATTTCTATGAGGGTTGAATGTAGCCTTTCCATCTGGCCATTGGTCTCGCTCCGTTGTGTAGGCGTCTGGTAGATTTCAATCCCGAGAGACCTAATGTAATTGAGGACGAGTGGTATTAGGAATCCCCTCTCGTTGTCAATGACCAAGGTTTTTGGAACGGAAAAATAATGTAAAACATCGGTAAGTTTCTTTCGGATATAAATGGACGACTTATTCTTGATAGGGAACAGTTTGGCAAATTTCGAAATTTGTCTATACAACTAAGGAACTTTTTTTTCGATTTCAAAGATATCCATGTGGATGATCTCACATGGGCGGCTGGGAATCGGTGTCGGTTGGAGATTAGGCTTAGCCGGGAGCCTGTCATATTTGTTAAGCTTGCAGACTTCGCACTGCTTAACGTAATCCCTAATTTGTTTTTGACATACCTGGGAAGTAGTATTTTTCTAAAACCTGTTCCCGATTTTCTTTCGGGTTCCTGTGTGTGCTGCGATGCTCTTCCTGGATTATATTGAAAATTCTGTCAGGGATAGTTACATCTTCCACTAGGCGCTGAGTTATCCAGATTTTATACCTGTGGAAATTATCCGTATACACGTTTTGCAACAGTTGGATGAATTCCTCAGGGATTTTTATGCCATTCATGACATTAGGATTAAGGCATTTCTTAAGAATTGGAATGAGGTTCGATCTATCGATGTTTGGTAAAGAAATAAAATATATGCGGTAACCGTGATGTGATTGCTCATGGCATCGAGATTCTTGGCCTACCCTAAATATTAACTTATGTCTAAAGAAGTTTACGGGTACCTCTACATGCGGTACCAGATCGGAATTATCTTGTTCATCGGAGTGCATCGTTGCTTCCGATGCAGCATCTTCATCATTGTTTCCAATTTCGCTTCCTGACAGTTGAGCCATCACAGAATCCGTTAAAGCGTTTACTTCGGTCTTCAGACGCGAAAGAGAATCGGCAACCACATTAGACTTCCCTGGCTTATAAATTATTTGGCAATTATACTCCTCGATTCGTGCCTTCCACCTTTTTAATTTCGCATTATAATTACGGCAGCTTAAGGAGAAGGTTAAAGGTTGATGATCGGTATATATCCTTATCTTTTTGGCACCGTACAAATACGATCACAAATTGTCTAATGCCCATAAAATAGCCAATATATCCTTTTCGTTGGTGGCATAGTTTTCTTTAGTCTGGTTTAGGGAACGAGAAATATATGCAATTGGTTTATCCGCACCTTTATCTCCCTGTGATAGAACTGCACCAATTGCGTAGTTCAATGCGTCAGTTGTTAGATTAAAAGGCTTGCCGAAATCAGGAAATGACAGAACATTGGCGGAGGTCAGCACACGCATCAGGCCAGTAAAAGCTTGCAAAGCAGCGCTGTCAAGTTGTATTGCTACCTTCCTCGATGCACTGGCCTTTATTTGTGCATTCTGCTCACGCGTTAGGTTTGTTAATGGCTTAGCTATTTTGGCATAGTCCCGAATGAACTTCCGATAGTAGGAGGTCATTCCCAAAAAGGAGGTCATTCCCAAGATCCTTCAAATTGCATGGTGGCAAAATTGAGTTCATGGCCTTCACCTTTTTAGGATCGGGACGAACTCCTTTGGGAGTGATGATGTATCCTAAAAATTCAACCTCAGTCTGCAGGAAATATGTTTTTTTCTAAATTGACTTTAAGATTGAATCGTAGCAATTGAGAAAATACCATTTCGACATTCTTCAAATGATCATCAACATCTTTACCAAACACAATAATATCGTCTATGTAACCATGGCAGATTTTTCCGATATATTGCTTCAATACGCCGTCGATCATGCGTTGAAAAACGGCCGGTGCGTTTTTAAGGCCGAAAGGTAATCTCAAAAACTCATACTTTCCGTTCATCGTTGAGAAAGCAGTTTTTGGTATGTCGGATTCCTTCATAGGGATTTGATGGAACCCAGAAGTCAAATCAATAGTTGCGAAGTAGTGAGATTTGCCAATACTACACAAGGTGGAGTTTATATCCGGAATAGGGTAGGTGTCAGGGATCGTTACAGCGTTAAGCCTTTTGTAATCAATCACCATTCGGTACTGTTTCTCCCCATTGGGCTTAGGTTTCTTAGGAACCACCCAAATAGGAGAGTTATATGGGCTCTTGGATGGTCGGATAACTCCTTCTTCTAACAACTCGTACACTTGTCGGTCGAGCTCTTCCCTCATACAAGAAGGATAGGGATAGCTTTTGCTATAAATGGGTTCGGGGGTTGTTTTTTTAATTTCAGCTCGTACGCAAGTGTCTACTAATTCCGTCTGGTTAAGGGGTAAGAAAAGATCGCTAAATTTATCAATAAGGTTACACAATTTTCCTTCTGTCTCAGGAGGGAGATCTTCAGACAACGCATAATTCACTTGCGTAGATGTGCGAGCTTTCAATGGAATTTTGTATTTGTTTACTTCCAGGATGTTCGATTTCCTATCAACTATAGCGCCTATATCCCTAAGTGTGTTGTCTGCTATGATCCCGTAAAATGACGTCAATCCTGCGAGCACAAAGAATGTTGTCTCAGAATCATTACTTATGCCTTTAAATAGTTTTAAATTAATTTTTTCTTTTATGAGAATATTTCCGCCAGCTGATTTTACGGAGAAAGGGTTTTCGACCGGATTACCTAGCTTTACGACCGTTCGGCTGCTGAAATTTTTATTGGCACCGGTGTCGATGAGTAAATCTAGGTTGCGGCCGTCAGGGAGTACGTACTCTATGTAAGGTACGCTAGATGGCCGTCGGATAAAAAAATTCTCCTGCTGTGCATCTTATGCCTTCTGTAGGTAGTTATTCACTTCGTCGTTGGTGCTTTCTGTTTCTATGTTGAACAGCCTTTGCTGCTTCCGCGGAAGATTGTCTGACTTTGCACCTCGTTTAAAAGGATTCGGTCTATTCATATAATTTACCTTATGGGACTGGGTAGATTCGTCTACGTCCATTTTCTCGATGGGTGGCTGAGAGGTTGTTGGAGGATCTCGTTTTGGTACGGTGTATCCACCTCGTTTTTCAAAGGGATATCGACGCTCCTGGGGACGATATGTCATCCTAGGTGGTAGCGGAGGTGCCTTGTTGCCCTCTAGGCCATGCATGCGTTCTGATATGGTGTTCATTGGTGCGACGATGTGATTATTGAATCGCGTAGTATGCACCGTGTAATTTCTTAAGTTTGTATTTTGTAATTCGAGGCACCTTGAATATGCCTCGTGTAGAGTCTTTGGACGCTGAACCAGGAGCATCTTTGAGTGATCCCCATTCAATCCGCGGATGAATACATCCAGCGCGCGGTTTCTGTACGTGTCCATAAGTACCCGCACTGTCTCCGGAGAATATTTCTCAGTTTTAAGTTTATTGATTATTAGAGAAATTGGTGATTCACGGCTCCGAAGAAGTCATCAAGCCGTCAACCCTTTTGAGAGAGTTGGTGGAGTTGGTACTCCAAGGTGCAGATGTCACGTTTGTCCGCATAATGGAGTGATAGACATTCTTTCATGGCGGCCCAGTCAGTGTCAAAAATACTATAGGAAACGAGGACAGTATCGGCGGGCCCTCGTATCTTTTGGCGAAAGTGTTTTAAAATTGCCCGATAGATGGGCTTATTCTTCACTGGCTCGAAGTCCTTAAGGATGCTTTCGACAGCGTGCACCCACGACACAAACATCGTTGGATTAGCATTAAAAATTTGTAACTCTTTTACGGAGTCCGGAAGCATCGAGATATCCTTTAATTTCGCCTCAGTTTCTGGAGCTCTGGGTTGAACTGGAGCTTCTACCGTTTCTCGCACTGAAACACAGAAAAGTTAGATTTACAGTAATTTATTGAAATAGAACAAGCGGGTTAGTAGTCCACGATGCAACTGCCACTTTGATGCGGGCTGCTTCCTTTTATTGTTGCTCTGCTGCCTTGGGGTGCGTAGTATTTGGTACGCTGGCTTAGGCCCTAGCTTCTCACGGTTGACATGCACTGAGGGCATGTGCAAGTATTTCACAATCCTGTGAAACATAATTTGCTGACGCTACTGTCTGGCCCTGTTGGTATGATTCCTATTGATGTGCAAGTATTTCACAATCGTGTGAAACATAATTTGCAGACGCTACTGTCTGGCCCTGTTGGTATGATTCTTATTGTGTAACCATTAGTACGTGGTACTAATCATGAACTTGGTTTCCCACAGGTGTATATGGTGAAATATCATTGTCCTTGAATTAGGGTGATGGGTTGAAAAATGATATGACTGCAATTATGCTGATACAGCGGCACGTGTACAAGTAGAGTGTGGGAATGGAATGTGTTGGGTGCCGCAGCGTGTTAACTTGTATAATTAGATATAATGATACAGCTCACCAAATTTTATAAGTAACAAGTAAGGAAGGCTAAGTTCGGGTGTAACCTAACATTACATACTCAGTTGAGAGATATGGAGACAAAATAAGGGAAAATCACCATGAAGGAAATTGAACCTAGGGTAACACTGGAATGTGTTTGTATGACATGTGTATCAAGGTATTAAAGAGTATTTTAAAAGGGCGTGGGCTAAGTTCTATAGGTGGACGCCTTTTCGAGATATCGCCATATATGGGTATCAAATGAAAGGTGTTAATGAGTATTTTAAAAAGGAGTGGGATTCAGTTCTATAGGTGAAAGCCTTTTCGGGATATCGTTATAAAGGTGGACCAGGGTTGACTTTAGAATGCGTTTGTACAATATGGGTATCCAACGAAAGGTGATAATGAGTATTTTAAAAAGGAGTGGGCCTCAGTTCTATAGGTGGACGCCTTTTCGAGATATCACCATAAAGGTGGACCAGGGGTGACTCTATAATGTGTTTGTACGATAGTGGTTTCAAATTAAAGGTTAATGAGGGTTTTAAAAGGGACTGGTGGTAGTTGTATATGTGAAGGCGTTTTCGAGATATCGACCAAAATGAGGACCAGAGTGGCCCAGAAAATCATCTGTCGGGTACCGCTAATTTATTTATATATGTAATACCACGAACAGTATTCCTGCTAAGATTCCAAGGGCTTTTAATTACTCCCTGCAAAACTTTTTCATTTTCTTCTACATAATATGTTAGGTGTCAGACCCAACAAAGTTTTTCTCTAAAGTTATATTTTGCGTCTATAAACCAATCCAATTACCATGTTTCATCCCTTTTATCGTATTTGGTATAGAATTATGGAATTTTTTCATTTTTCCTAACTTTCGATATCGAAAAAGGGGGCGTGGTCATAGTCGGATTTCGACCATTTTTTATACCAATACAAAGTGAGTTCAGATAAGTACGTGAACTAAGTTTAGTTAAGATATATCGATTTTTGCTCAAGATTATCCTGTTAACGGCCAAGCGGAAGGACAGACGGTCGAATGTGTATAAAAACTGGGCGTGGCTTCAACCGATTTCGCCCTATTTCACAGAAAACAGTTATCGTCCTAGAATCTAAGCCCCTACCAAATTCGACAAGGAGTGGTAAATTTTTGTTCGACTTATGGCATTAAATGTATCCTAGAAAAATTAAATGAAAAAGGGCGGATCACGCCCATTTTGAAATTTTCTTTTCTTTTTGTATTTTGTTGTACTATATAATTACTGGAGTTGAATGTTGACATAATTTACTTATATACTGTAAAGATATTAACTTGTTTTTTTTTTTTTGTAAGCTATTGCATAGATTTTATCGCGGGCTTGGCGACTAAATAAAAAAAAAAACCGTAACGGATATTTGTCAAAAAAGTTATAGTTAAAGTTAAAGTGAATGTTAAAGTTAAAGCGAAAGTTAAAGTTAAAAATAAAGTTAAAGTTAAAGTTAAATTTAAAGTTAAAGTTACAGTAAAGTTATAGTTAAAGTTAAAGTTAAAGTTAAAGTTGAATTTAAAGTTAAAGTTAAAGTTAAAGTTAAATTTAAAGTTAAGGTTAAAGGTTCAAGGTTCAAGGTTCGATTCGAGCTCAAGGCCAGAACAATAATTTTTTTCAATTGATAATTATTGTTATTTTTGTTCTGGCCTTGAGCTCGAATCAAACCTTGAATCATTTATCAACAGGCCGATAAAAACAAAAACAATTGTTAATAAACCATGAGCACTTGGGAATGTCAAACAAAGTAATTGACAATAAACAAAAATCCAGCATTATCAGTGATTTGCACCAGATGGCGCAACACTGAATAAATATATTTGGTAAAAAGGAATAGAAGTAGCAAATTTGCCAGTCAAACAAACCACCGCTGTATAGCTAAATGGTTAGCGCAGCATGCCTAAAGCGTACTGATGATGAAGGCTTAGCACCCTTCGAAATGGATCTATCTGCGCAGCTATGGCAGGTTGTCTGAAAAATTTTCTACTTACTATTCCAAAAATAAAATACAATTTTAAAATTTAGAAATATTAAAAAATAACAATAATTATCAGTTGAAAAAAATTATTGTTCTGGCCTTGAGCTCGAATCGAACCTTGAATCATTTATCAACAGGCCGATAAAAACAAAAACAATTGTTAAAGTTAAAGTTAAAGCTAAAGTGAATGTTAAAGTTAAAGTTAAAAATAAAGTTAAAGTTAAAGTGAATGTTAAAGTTAAAGTGAAAGTTAAAGTTAAAAATAAAGTTAAAGTTAAAGTGAAAGTTAAATATTAACTTCACATTTATTAAATAAAAGTAAAAAATTTGTTTTCTTATCGGTCACCACGCTTAAAAAGGTAAACTTGAATTAATATCAAAGATAAAACTTGAATTAATATCAAAGAAAACAAAATGTTCCATAAATATTATAATTGCATAAGTTGATAATATGCAATAGCTTTACCGCGGCAGTCCCCGAGTGCCACACGTCCTTTTTATACTCAGTTTAGCAGAGCTCACAGAGTATATTAACTTTGATTGGATAACGCTTGGTTGTACAGGTATAAAGGAATCGAGATAGATATAGACTTCCATATATCAAAATCATCAGTATCGAAAAAAAATTCGATTGAGCCATGTCCGTCCGTCCGTCTGTCCGTTAACACGATAACTTGAGTAAATTTTGAGGTATCTTGATGAAATTTGGTATGTGGGTTCCTGGGCACTCATCTCAGATCGCTATTTAAAATGAACGATATTGGACAATAAGGCTCGAAAAGGTTCGAAAAGGTTCCAAAAGGTTCGTAAAGGTTCGGTGTTAGCAACAGGCCAAATACATAAAATTGGATCTCTATCATAAACAGCGGTGGACACCACTACATTTACACGGTTACCAAATTGAGAATGTGTTAGTAAACACGAACGCGTAGCGAGCACGAAAGCAAAATCAATTATTTATTAAGCTATTAGTTTGATTTCAATGCTTGAACGGTGAAGACGTGTCACACGCACCCTTTGGTACTCTGTTTTAAGCGCGCGTGCGACACTTTCTCACCGTACGACCATCGAAATCAAACTAAAAGAGCTGTCGTTGATTTTCACGAAGTAGCCATTGTGCTATCGCTTATCGTATACATATATGGTCGCTTACAAGCCAACCTAATAAAACCGCACTGCGTTTTTTTAGCGCACGCAAACAACCGGCGTTTTTTGCCCTAACCCAAATAAGCATGCGTTGCGACATGTAAAGCATGTGTGCAAACGTCAAATCTAAATGTCACGCAGAACAAAAATTGGAAATCGAGTTAGGTTTTCACGCAGCAAATTCAATTTGAGTTGCTCTCATACAAGTTGTATGTGCATGAGACATTTTTGACAGAAAATGACTTGCGTGCGTTTATAATAGGGTGACAGTTTAGCAGGTGCTAAGCTCGCCCACCCCGGATCATAAAGTTAAAAATAAAGTTAAAGTTGAAGTTAAAGTGAAAGTTAAAGTTAAAGTTAAGGTTAAAGTTAAAGTTAAAGTTAAAGTTAAAGTTAAAGTTAAAGTTAAAGTTAAAGTTAAAGTTAAAGTTAAAGTTAAAGTTAAAGTTAAAGTTAAAGTTAAAGTTAAAGTTAAAGTTGAAGTTAAAGTTAAAGTTAAAATTAAAGTTAAAGTTAAAGTTTTTTTTTTAAAGTTAAAGTTAAAGTTAAAGTGAATGTTAAATTAAAGCGAAAGTTAAAGTTAAAAATAAAGTTAAAGTTAAAGTTAAAGTTAAATTAAAAGTTAAAGTTACAGTTAAAGTTATAGTTATAGTTAAAGTTAAAGTTAAAGTTAAAGTTAAATTTAAAGTTAAAGTTAAAGTTAAAATTAAAGTTAAAGTTAAAGTTAAAGTTAAAGTTAAGGTTAAAGTTAAAGTTAAAGTTAAAGTTAAAGTTAAAGTTAAAGCTAAAGTGAATGTTAAAGTTAAGGTTAAAATAAAGTTAAAGTTAAAGTGAATGTTAAAGTTAAAGTGAAAGTTAAAGTTAAAAATAAAGTTAAAGTTAAAATTAAAGTGAAAGTTAAATATTAACTTCCCATTTATTATATAAAAGTAAAAAATTTGTTTTCTTATCGGTCACCACGCTTAAAAAGGTAAACTTGAATTAATATCAAAGATAAAACTTGAATTAATATCAAAGAAAACAAAATGTTCCATAAATATTATAATTGCATAAGTTGATAATATGCAATAGCTTTACCGCGGCAGTCCCCGAGTGCCACACGTCCTTTTTATACTCAGTTTAGCAGAGCTCACAGAGTATATTAACTTTGATTGGATAACGCTTGGTTGTACAGGTATAAAGGAATCGAGATAGATATAGACTTCCATATATCAAAATCATCAGTATCGAAAAAAAATTCGATTGAGCCATGTCCGTCCGTCCGTCTGTCCGTTAACACGATAACTTGAGTAAATTTTGAGGTATCTTGATGAAATTTGGCATGTAGGTTCCTGGGCACTGATCTCAGATCGCTATTTAAAATAAAAAGATATCGGACAATAAGGCTCGAAAAGGTTCCAAAAGGTTCGTAAAGGTTCGGTGTTAGCAACATGCCAAATACATAAAATTGGATCTCTATCATAAACAGCGGTGGACACCACTACATTTACACGGTTACCAAATTGAGAATGTGTTAGTAAACACGAACGCGTAGCGAGCACGAAAGCAAAATCAATTATTTATTAAGCTATTAGTTTGATTTCAATGCTTGAACGGTAAAGACGTGTCACTCGCACTCTTTGGTACTCTGTTTTAAGCGCGCGTGCGACACTTCCTCACCGTACGACTATCGAAATCAAACTAAAAGAGCTGTCGTTGATTTTCACGAAGTAACCATTGTGCTATCGCTTATCGTATACATATATGGTCGCTTACAAGCCAACCTAATAAAACCGAACTGCGTTTTTTTAGCGCACGCAAACAACCGGCGTTTTTTGCCCTAACCCAAATAAGCATGCGTTGCGACATGTAAAGCATGTGTGCAGACGTCAAATCTAAATGTCACGCAGAACAAAAATTGGAAATCGAGTTAGGTTTTCACGCAGCAAATTCAATTTGAGTTGCTCTCATACAAGTTGTATGTGAATGAGACATTTTTGACAGAAAATGACTTGCGTGCGTTAATAATAGGGTGACTTGTTAGCAGGTGCTAAGCTCACGCCCACCCCAAATCATAAAGTTAAAGTAAAAATAAAGTTAAAGTTGAAGTTAAAGTGAAAGTTAAAGTTAAAGTTAAAGTTAAAGTTAAAGTTAAAGTTAAAGTTAAAGTTAAAGTTAAAGTTAAAGTTAAAGTTAAGGTTAAAGTTAAAGTTAAAGTTAGAGTTAAAGTTAAAATGAATGTTAAAGTTAAAGCGAAAGATGAAGTTAAAAATAAAGTTAAAATTAAAGTTAAAGTTAAAGTGAATGTTAAATTAAAGCGAAAGTTAAAGTTAAAAATAAAGTTAAAGTTAAAGTTAAATTTAAAGTTAAAGTTACAGTTATAGTTAAAGTTAAAATTAAAGTTAAAGTTAAAGTTAAAGTTAAATTTAAAGTTAAAGTTAAAGTTAAAATTAAAGTTATAGTTAAAGTTAAAGTTAAATTTAAATATTAACTTCTCATTTATTAAATAAAAGTAAAAAATTTGTTTTCTTATCGGTCACCACGCTTAAAAAGGTAAACTTGAATTAATATCAAAGACAAAACTTGAATTAATATCAAAGAAAACAAAATGTTGCATAAATATTATAATTGCATAAGTTGATAATATGCAATAGCTTTACTGCGGCAGTCCCCGAGTGCCACACGTCCTTTTTATACTCAGTTAAGCAGAGCTCACAGAGTATATTAACCAAATACGGATTAAGCGATGAAACTTGGTAGATGAGTTGAACTTATGGCGCAGAAAAGAAAACTAGTAAAATTTTAGACAATGGGCGTGGCACAGCCCACTTTAAAAAGAAGGTAATTTAGAAGTTTTGCAAGCTGTAATTTGGCAGTCGTTGAAGATATCATGATGAAATTTGGCAGGAACGTTACTCTTATTACTATATGTCTGCTTAATAAAAATTAGCAAAATCGGAGAACGACCACGCCCACTTTTTAAAAAAAAAATTTTTTAATTCAAATTTTAAAAGAAAAGTTAATATCTTTACAGTATAAAAGTAAATTATGTCAACATTCAACTCCAGTAATGATATGTTGCAACAAAATACAAAAATAAAAGAAAATTTCAAAATGGGCGTGGCTCCGCCCTTTTCCATTTAATTTGTCTAGGATACTTTTAATGCCATAAGTCGAACAAAAATTTACCAATCCTTGTGAAATTTGGTAGAGGCTTAGATTCTAGGACGATAACTGTTTTCTGTGAAAAAGGGCGAAATCGGTTGAAGCCACGCCCAGTTTTTATACACAGTCGTCCGTCTGTCCTTCCGCTCGGCCGCTAACACGATAAGTTGAGCAAAAATCGATATATCTTTACTAAACTCAGTTACGTACTTACCTGAACTCACTTTGTATTGGTGTAAAAAATGGCCGAAATCCGACTATGACCACGCCCACTTTTTCGATATCGAAAACTACGAAAAATGAAAAAAATGCCATAATTATATACCAAATACGAAAAAAGGGATGAAACATGGTAATAGTATTGGTATATTGACGCAAAATATAACTTTAGAAAAAAACTTGGTAAAATGGGTGTGACACCTACCATATTAAGTAGAAGAAAATGAAAAAGTTGTGCAGGGCGAAATCAAAAGCCCTTGGAATCTTGGAAGGAATACTGTTCGTGGTATTACATATATAAATATAGAAGGTAGACTCGCCATTAAGTATACCGAATTGATTAGGGCGACGAACTGAGTTGATATAGCCATGTCCGTCTGTCCGTCCGTCCGTCTGTCTGTTTGAACGCAGACTAGTCCCTCAAATTTTGAGATATCTCAATGAAATGTGGCACAAGTATGTATTTTTGCATTATAGTAGACATTTGTCGGATCCGGTAGGATCGGACCACTATAAGATATATCTCCCACACAACCGATCGTTCAGATAAGACGATTGTGGTCATTTCTGCCGCAATTTAGAAAGTATAAAAGTGAAACTCGGTGATATATATTCTAATATATCATAGAAGACATCCTGAAAAAATCACTTTGATCGGGGCTATATATAGTTATTTAGGAATCTCTATTGATTCCTCAAAAGTTTATTAAAATATAACTAAATTTACAATGTCAATGTTTGTACATTAAAAGAATAAAAATAATATTGCGTTATAACTCCAAGCGAATAGTCAACCGAGTTGTATTTTTTTGTTTCTGGAAACTTCTTGCGCAGCGTTTCCATACGAAACGCCCAAACCATGTAGTAGGGTATTTAACCCTACATCACTCCCCTCCTAAAATGAGCGGCCGTAATTGTTGAAACTATGCCGTTTTACTATACGTTGCTATCGTATCTTCCTTTGGTGAATACGCGGGTTTTAGCCTATCTATTGAGACCGTGACCTGCTTGGTGCCAACTAAAATGGTGTATGTCTTTGGAAATCTGTTGATCACTAAATAGGGCCCATCATATGGAGCTTTAAGAGGCCGATGTATGGTATCATCCCGTAAAAACACATGGCTGCAAAAACGGAGGTCCTTGGGAACAAACACAGGTGCCTTTCCGTGTTGTGATGTTTGCGTAGGTCGAAGTTGCTCGAAATGTTGTCTGAGATTTTGTAAATACATCGGCTCATCCACCGTTGCCTCGCGCGGACTTTCGAAAAAATCCCCGGGAAGTCGTATCGGCTGTCCATACAGTATTTCAGCCACCCAAACTCCCAGGTTTTCTTTCACCGCTGTCCTTAATCCCAGTAGAACTATAGGTAGTACATCAACCCAATCTACGTCCGCCATGTGGCATCTTAATGCTGCTTTTAGCACGTGGTGCCATCTCTCCACCATGCCGTTCGCCTGGGGGTGATAACTTGTCGTGTGTATATGTTTTGCGCCCAATAACTTGGCCAGATGAGTAAATAAACTGCTTTCAAACTGCCTACCCTGATCTGTCGTGATGAACTTCGGCACCCCGTATCTACTGATCCACCCGTTGAGTAGCTCTCTTGCAACCGTTTTCGCTGTCATATCTGCTAGCGGGAAAGCCTCGATCCACCTCGAAAATCTGTCGACGCATGTTTGGCAATAAGTGTAACCGCGTGACATGGGAAACGGTCCGACGATGTCCACATTAAGATGTTCGAAGCGTTTACTGGGAACGGCAAAATTCTCCAATGCACTCTTAGTATGCCGGGCGACTTTGCATCTTTGGCAAGCGGAACAACACCGAACCCGTGCTCTTATATCCTTGCTCATTCCTTTCCATACGAAACTATTCGCTATCAATTTGACCGTTGCTCTCGTTCCCGGGTGTGTGAGGCCGTGAGTGGCATCGAAAACCACTTGCCGCAGGGACTTTGGAACATATGGCCTTATCCTCCCAGTCGAATCGTCGCAAAATATATCGAATCCCCCGTCGGGATGTTTATATTTTATTAAGTGTAACGCCGTGTTACCATCATCTAGTAACTCTTTTAGCTCTTCGCACCCTTGCTGTTCGTCCTGTAGCAGCTTCGTATCTAATGGCGAAGGAGCCGTGAATGTCACAATCCTCGACAGCATGTCGACGATGATATTTTGAGCTCCGCTAGTGTGTCGTATATCAGTAGAAAACTGACTAATGAAATTTAATTGTCGTGTCTGTCGTGGAGATAACTTTTCCCAACTTTGCTCGAATGCTTGGACCAAAGGTTTGTGATCTGTAAAAATAATAAATTGCATCCCCTCCAAAAAATATCTGAAGTGTCGAATTGCTCTGTGTATAGCCAGCAGTTCCCGGTCATACGTGCTGTACCTTGCCTCTGTTTTAGTGAACTTCTGTGAGAAAAATCCTAGCGGTCGCCACTTGCCCAATGTTAACTGTTGTAATGCCGCTCCCATTGCGGTGTCAGACGCATCCGTTGCTAGTGCTATGGTAGCTCCCCTCTCTGGGAATACGATTAGTGCCTCTTTCGCCAGCTGTGCCTTGAGTTCTTTAAACGCCCTCTCGGAAGTCGCCGTCCATTTTAACTTGGTCCTATCATGTTTTTTACATGGACCCATCATCTCCTGCAGTGGTGCTTCTGTGGCTGCTGCGTGCGGAAGGAACCGACGGTAAAAATTTACCGCGCCCAGAAACCTCCTCAATTCATGAACCCCCGTTGGTTTTTTTAACTCCAGTATTCCCTGTACTTTACGAGGTAAGGGAGAAATGCCCCTTTTCGAAACCAAGTGGCCAAGGAACTCTACCTCCGGCAAACCCACCTGACATTTCTCTATATTTACGACCAGACCTCTATCGCGATAGCGGTCGAACAACTGTTGCAAATGTTTGACGTGTTCTGCAGCCGAACTCGAGGCTACTAGCACGTCGTCGAGATACGGAAAGGCAAATTCTAAGCCAGCCACTGTGTCATCCATGATCCTTTGAAAGGTCTGGGCCGCATTTCTAAGTCCAAATGTCATGTACTTGAATTCGAAAAGTCCAAAAGGTGTTAGAATTGCCGTCTTCGGTATGTCTGCCGGGTGCACCGGGATTTGATGATACGCTTTCTTACAGTCGATTACTGAAAAAATTGTTTTACCGTGTAAATCCCCAAAAAAATCATGTATGTGACGTATAGGGTACTTATCTGGAACAGTTTTCGCATTCAGTTTCCGATAATCTCCATATGGACGCCACGATCCGTTGGCCTTCTGTACCATGTGCAACGGGCTAGCCCACTGACTTTTCGAGCATTGGCAAATACCTTTATCTAATAGGTACTGAAACTCCTGCTTTGCGATGCTTAACTTTTCCGGTGGTAGTCGCCGTACCTTCTGTACTGTCGGCGCTCCTCTCGTCTCGATGAAATGATAGACATTACCCTTAATATTTGATGTCTTATGCTCTGTGAGATCCACATACCGCGTTAATACTTCATGAAATATGTTCGAGCATCTGAGCGTGATAATACCTTGAGGAGGGTTTACTACGAGACATCCAATCTTAGTCCCCTGGTCGATAATCCTTTTGTTCTTCATGTCTACTAAGATCTCGAACTTTTGTAAAAAATCCGCGCCTATTATCGGGTAGGATACGTCAGCTATGATGAACAGCCAAGTAAAGGTTCGCTTGAATCCCAGATCGAGTGTCAACACGAAGAAGAAATACGTGTTGATCTGGGTGTTGTTCGCAGCCACTAACTTCATCGGAGAAGGTAGTGCTGGGTCGTTATTACATCTGGGTACCTCTGAAATTTCGGCCCCAGTATCGATTAAAAATTTTAAAGATGAAATTTTGTCCAGTATATGGAGGCGGCTCGTGTGTTGGCCGCTTTGAACAGAGGACTAACTAGTTTTCCGTGCGTGCTGGTGTATAACTGCAAGGCGGTCGACATTTTGTGGCCTGGTTCCCAAAGGTGCGTTGATACCAACAAATGTCGCTATTTGGTACTCGTACAGCGCCGTTTCGCGGTACCGTAGTTGCTGTTGCCTTTGGAACCCTAGTTCGCCCTGCTTGCTCTGTGCGCTGGAATTTGTTACGATTTTCTTGTTCGAATTTGTCCATACGACATACAAGTTCGGCAATTGCCGTCTCTGTGTCGTTAGTAGTCGTTCCCATAGCGTTGACTTCACCCCCCGTCGTTACTTCCAAAATTTTGTCAGCTTTTTTAGCCAATTCTTCGACGTCCTCATCTAATGTCGTTAAAATTTGCTGCACCTGCATCGGCAAGCGTCGCGACCAAATTGTTTTTAAAATATCGTTGTCGAACCGATTGTGTGCTAAATCTTTCATCTCTCGCAACAACGTTGATGGTTTCTTGTCGTTCAGCTCGCACGAATCAAAAAGACGTTTTAATTTTTTTCCGCTGACTCCCCAAAGTCCGCTAACAACCTATTCTTTAACGCTTCATACTTGCCGGTGGCAGGAGGCGATGTAATAATGTCGCTGGCATGCATTAATATTGCTGAATCAATTTCAGCCACGATGGTATAATATTTAGTGTTATCGGTCGTGATACCCGCGCGCACGAATTGCGCTTCCACTTGGGCGAACCACAACCTCGGATCGGGCTTCCAAAATAGTGGTGGCTTCACTGCGAGCCGCCCCAAATGAAGCATACTCTCCGCATCAACAAATCTTTCTTCCGTTTCGTTTGGCATGTTAATCGGCGGGGTCACCACTTTAGGAATCTCTATTGATTCCTCAAAAGTTTATTAAAATATAACTAAATTTACAATGTCAATGTTTGTACATTAAAAGAATAAAAATAATATTGCGTTATAACTCCAAGCGAATACTCAACAGAGTTGTATTTTTTTGTTTCTGGAAACTTCTTGCGCAGCGTTGCCATACGAAACGCCCAAACCATGTAGTAGGGTATTTAACCCTACAGTTATATCCCATACAACCGATTGTTCAGATAGAAAGATTTTTGGCCATTTCTCCCTTAATTTCCCATATAAAAACGTTAGTCTTGGTGATATTTATTCTAATATATCATAGAAGATTTCATGAAAAAATCATTTCGATCGGAGCTATATATAATATATATCCCATACAACCGATCCTTCATATAGAGAGATTTTTAGCCATTTCTCCCTTAATTTCCAATGTAAAAACGGTAAACTTGGTGATATTTATTCTAAAATGTCGTAGAAGATTTCCTGAAAAAATCACTTTGATCGGAGCTATATGTATATAGTATATACCTATCCCATACAACCGATCGTTCAGATAGAAAGATTTTTGGCCATTTCTTCCTTAGTTTCCAATATAAAAACGTGAAACTTGGTGCTATATATTCTAATATATCATAGAAGATTTCCTGTAAAAATCATTTCGATCGGAGCTATATATAATATATATCCCATACAACCGATCGTTCAGATAAGGGGGTTTTTTGCCATTTTTTTATATTTATCTTAAAATCGTTTAGGTATGTACATCTGTTCACTATATATTTCTTATCTTACACACCGCATTATTTGGAGATTACGAATGGGATAAGATTATTGTTCAGCCTCATTCATGAAAGGTACGAAGTCTTCGGCACAGCCCAAGACAGTCCCGTTCTTACTTGTTTATTATTTAAAGTCGACGACAAAATATGGTCGACTGCATAATATAAAATATAGATAAATATACAACTCAAAAGTTAAAATTTAAGATATATCGAGATTTCCACAATCTTATACAAACAAAGATATATTATTGAACATTACACTTTAATTTCAGAATATAATAATAATAAGAAATATGAGCAGGAATAAGATCTTATACCGAGATCTTATACTGGCGGAATGCATCAGATTTCGGGATGCAGGAGATTCCAATCTTGCTGTTGGGATGCAACAAGATTCCAATCAGCATGTCATGGGAATCCGGCAGTGCTAAGAGTAGTGTAATGAGGATACGCCATCACAAGGCATAAAAAAGTAACATGGCCTGTGTTGTTGGAATGCACCGGATTCCAATCAGCTCGATGCCTGACCCATAAGATTATACTGCCGGAATGCATACGAGTCCGGTCAGTGACTTATGAAAAAGTATGTTTTTAACGTTGTTGGAATGCACCAGATTCCAATCAACACAGTACTGTTCCTTCTTAATGATACATGTTGATACATGTTCCTCCATCCTTAAACGAGATAGTGCCTGTTTTTTACGGCAGAAATAAATGCCGGCAAATTAAATGAAATTAGCTTGTATCTCTTAAATTAGATAGGCAAGTATTGCATTACGTATAGTGGCAAAAGTACATTCAAGACTGATACAGCTATACAAGTCATTGTAGTGCGCGCACCACATAAGAAGAGGATTATTTTTAGGAAAGTTTCGTCGACAAAGGGGTAAATAAAAAGGAACCTAGTGTCTGGATAATCTAGGGGGAACCGCAAAAAACAAGCGGCTGTGAAGGTCCGCAGAATCAATTTCTCTAATAATGAGCTTATGGATGAACAATACCCCCAGTAATATTCTCCGATTTTCCAGAGTGGGTAAGTTAATAAGAAGAAGTCTACTTCTGTATGGAGGAAGGTGGAGACATGAGTCCCAATAAGGCCGCGCAATGCGAATATCAAAAATTGCCTTTGAACTGACTCAAGACGTTTTGTGTGCTTTTGAGAAACAGGAGACCAAACGTATGAGCAATATTCGAGTATTGGACGAACCAGCGATGTGTAAAGAGCCTTAGTGAAGTACGGATCATCGAACTCTTTAGCCCATCTTTTAACAAATTCAAGTACACCCAACGCTTTGTTGGCAATAGATGAAATATGCATGCTAAAATTCAATTTCGGATCAAAAAGGACACCTAGATCATTTGCAATAGATATACGATCCAAAGGTTTCAATGCTGGCTTCACTCGGTGAAATGTCATATGCTTACATTTAGAGCAATTTAAAGCTAGTAAATTTGGTGTGCACCAACATTGGAACGAGTCCAAGTCGGCCTGAAGAAGATCCGAAGAACTCAAATCGGTAGGACAGTAAATGTAGCAAAGTTTTACATCATCCTCATACATTATAGCATGGGAATATGAAATTGTCTGTGGCAAGTCATTAATGAAAAGTGTAAAGAGCAAAGGGCCTAGGTGACTTCCCTGGGGTACACCGGAGGAAACTCCGAACGATTCCGACAGGACTTTTTGGGTCCTGTTAGCTTTTCAGCCACATTAATAGGTGAAACGGAAAGTCCAGTAAATCAAGCTTATGAATAAGTAACTCATGGTTGACGGTATCAAATGCTTTGCTGAAGTCCGTGTAGATGATATCCGTTTGCTTGTTCGCTAAAAATCCTTCCATAACTATAGAGGTGAATACAAGCAAATTTGTAGTGGTTGACCATTGACGAATGAAACCGTGTTGGTATGGAGATAAAAGAATAGAACACTGATATTGGAGTCGACTGGTAACAATCTGTTCAAAGACTTTAGGAATGACTGAAAGTTTAGCAATACCCCTGTAGTTATCAACTTTTGACCTACTACCTTTTTTATGCAGGGGTATAATAAAAGACTGTTTCCAAAGTGCCGGGATTGACGCAGATCCCAGAGATAGCTCAAATAAATTTAAAATAGGCTCATACATGTTTTCGCGCAGTACCTAAGCACGCAACTAGGAACACCGTCCGGTCCCGGAGAAAAGGTGAGCTTCAAAGATTGAAGACTCTGAAGAACAATATCACCATCAATAGCAGGATTCCTAATGGAATTCGAGCTATCTAAGCGATAGGGGTATTGACCGGAATGAAAACAACTGGATGAATACGTGGACTTAAAGGACTCAGAAAATAGTTCAGCAACGTCGTCATCATTGCAAGCTTTTTTACATCCAAAGGTTAATGAGGAAGGATACCCAGAAATTTTGCGCTTTGAATTTATGAAACTGTAAAACTTTTTTGGATTTTTAAAAAATTGGGCTTTACAACAACTCAAGTAATTTTTATAACAAAGCTGATTAAGACGGTGAAATTTAGAACGAGCTATTAGATATTTAGAGATGTCTGCAGATGTTCCAGATTTCTTGAATCTCTTATAAAGCCTAGATTTAATGTAATTAAGTCTGATAAGTTGCCTTGAAAACCAAGGGGGCTTATTCGAACATAGGGTATAGCGAGTAGGAATGCAGGTATCAAAGAAGCCATCAAGCGTACTGTAAAATATAGAGATTGCCGAATCGACATCAGTGCAAGCATAGAGATCCGACCAATCATGGGAAGTCAACTGATCATTGAGCATAATGAAATTCGCTTTGTAGAAGCATCTAGATCGGGGACGAGACTGTACTTGAATCCTACGGGGTAGGCTGATATCAAGTGATATTTCTAGCGTAGGGTGAAGACGTTCTTCTGGAAAGGATAAAAGTGGCATTTGCGTAAGGACAGTACCCACCGAGTCATTCACAAATACTAAATCCAGCATTTTATTTCCACTATTTTGAACATTGTTAATCTGCAAAAGAGATGAGTCTAACAAGCAATTGAGAAACTCATGTTGAGCAGTGGGAGTTAATAAGTTTGAATCACTTATAATAACCCAACTAACTGTTGGCAAGTTAAAGTCACCAAAAACAACAAATCGATTGTTATCTCCCAACTGCGAATGCAAATCGCAGATGGCCGAGCTATGACTAGAATAAACATCCATATCCGAACGAGGTGGTATATACGAACAGCAAACAATTACGCTGTAGCTACCGAATGAAAGCCTAACTGCTATGAATTCGATATGAGAGATATTGTCCAGCGAAATCAACTCAAGTGATAGGTTAGAATCAACAGCAATAAGGACACCTCCCGCTCTAGAAATGCGATCACGCCGATAAACAGCATATTTATTTGAAAAAACCTCAGAATTGTAGTTATCAGGCTTTAGTCAGGTCTCCGTAAAAGCTACAACGTGTGCAGAAAAGTTGAAAGAATTAAGGAAGAATGGAACAAGTTTTGACCGTAAACCACGAACATTTTGGTAATTAATGAGAAGACGGGATAGATCAGCAATTACCTTTGTGTTGTTATTACTGTGTTCGTCATACCGTTGGCCCTCGCCATTCTTGTGAACAAGTGAACCGCAGTATGCTTAGGCCAAAAAGAGGAATCAAGTAGTTTATCGATATATATGCATCTGCAAATGATTTTTAAATAAGGAGATGTCTCTCTCATATTTAAAGTTAAATTTATACACATTGATGTTACTAGTGGGTGCAACACCAAGTTTAGAGAAAACGTAATGAGCAATATCATTTTTGGTAAGCGAGGAGTGTAATCGGGACACAAATACACGAGGTGGCACGGCAGTCACATGCAAAGGAGTATCGGATAGCGCACCAGAGAGCTGGGAAGGTGCGGCCGTTGTAGAACAGTTGACAGAAAACCCATTGCTGGACCTAGCGTTGGTTATCGAGCCCGTCAATGAAGTACTATTTTTTTCAGGTACACATGTATCGCTAGCAACAACCCCAGTATCGGTAGCTGTTATTGTTGAAGCTAAAGATACCGGTGGAGGTGTAGGATGAATTGGGGAGTCCGGCGAAATCAACATTGGTGACGTAGAACAAACAGCCACAAAGGTACAACTATTAGTTGGTGCATCATTTAATTTGCCAGAGACCATCTCGCTAGAAGTCTCAACAGAGCTTTGTGGAGATTCCTGAGCTGCAATGTTCATAACGTCTTTGGCAAGCCTGTTCGTATCCGTCAACGCGGTTGAGGGGACATTCTTAGGAGGACAGCTTTTCCCCTGACTCGAAGACAAGTTGGAATCATTGTTGGGCATACATTTGTTACGTTTTGGGTATTCAGATATCACTTTCAATTTTTTAAAGTGAGCTTCCATCGTTTTGAATCTTTCGTTAAGGTCACGAAACCCAATAAAAATGTTGTTGAACTCTTTCTGAGTTTGCCTCATAAAAGCTCGCATGCCATTTTCTATGGAACGACAATCATGACATGTCCAGTTCAGTCAAATTTTTCTGAATATTAGGTAAACAACCCGACCACCTATGTGAGAGAAACCGGCACAAATAACACGAGCCATATTATCACAGAGCCAACAACAAACGTAAGTATCACCACGGGAAATTTTCTTTTGAATGGTGCACTTCTTGACACAGCAATCCAACATAATAGCAAAGTTAAACAAACCCAAAAGAAACTATAAGTATTAGGATAAATTGAACAGCTGTTCAAAAAATATGAGAGATAGTTATTTTGGAGCACTGGATGCAAATCGCAAGACAGCCTATAGCTAGCCGCGAACACAACAGAAAGCAAAAGGGCACACAATGACTTGCTAATAGCAGCTACCAACAAAAGGTATGGAGTTATCACAAATTTTTGTGAAAATCTATGACCTATGAAAACACAGAATGTTTGAATTGCACAAAAAGCCACTATGTATATTGCACTGTGTAGAGATTTAAAACGAAATTACACTTATAAACTGTTTTCTATTATATTTATAAAAGATAAAACTTGTTTATAAAGTAAAAAAATAACAATTCGAAGAGCTATCAAAAACACGTCCGCGTACGGCAATATAGATACCCATATCGCACAAACGCATTTTAGAGTCACCCCTGGTCCACCTTTATGGCAATATCTCGAAAAGGAGTCCACCTATAAAACTAAGGCCCACTCCCTTTTAAAATACTCATTAACACCTTTCATTTCATACAAACACATTCTAGAGTCACCCCTGGTCCACCTTTATGGCGATATTGCGAAAAAGCGTCCACCTATAGAACTAAGGATCACTCCCTTTTAAAATACCCATTACCGCCTTTCATTTCATACCCATATCGTACAAACGGATTCTAGAGTCACCCCTGGTCTACCTTCATGGCGATGTCCCGAAATGGCGCCCACCTATAGAACTATGGCCAACTCCCTTTTAAAATACTCTTTAATGCCTTCCATTTGATGCCCATGTCATACAAACACATTCCGTTTCCCTAGGTTCATTTTCCTACATGGTGATTTCCCCCTATTTTGTCTCCGAAGCTCTCAGCTGAGTATGTAATGTTCGGTTGCACCCGATGTTCGGCCTGAGTGCGTCTGGAACCGGCAGTGGGTAGGCGCACACGGGTCGATCTCGGGTTGATAGTGCTCTCGAAAGAAAATAAAAGAACAAAACGCAAAAAAGATTTCATCGTTATAATAGTGTTTTAATTAGAGTGTAGGAAAATATATACAAGGATACAATATTACCTTTGAGTGTAAAAATGATGACGGTGATCCTCGGCGATGTGTGCTGGTTGGCGGTCGATCGAAAAAGAGCCCGGTTGTGCCGTTGATGACAACCGCTAAGCCGCGAAAAAGTCCTCCGGTATTAAGGAGGGGAAGAGCCACACACACAACCACCCTTACGTATACGTGCATGGGTGCTGACAACCTGCACACACACACGTGCATGTGTATGAAACGTATGCATGTGCATGCATGCACACAAATGCGGCGTGAGTGTGGGTGGCTGGAAATATTATTAAAACATTAGGGAGGGGCGCCGTCAATCAGGTAAAAGTTAGGCGTTGGGCCTAAACATGCCGCCCCCCTTGCGGTACGCAACGTCACAGTCCGCCAAAGATCACCGACCGTGAAGAAGAGGAAAAAAATGAAAAACTTATAGCTAATTGTATCTAACTTAACATAACGCCGGCCAGTCCGCCGGCTTGGCGACACGCAAGATGGTTTGCGCAGTGTGCGAGCTTGGTTGCTGATGCCTCGGTCATTCGGCACTTTCCCGTTCGGGTTCAAGGCCTGAGCCAGGTTTGCCTATAGCTAGGGATTGCGAAAAGAAGTAAGAAGATACATGTGTTGATATTTCTTGCCGTTTATTACAAAGTCATTGGAAATGAATAAGCATAGAATTTTGTATGAAGAAAATTCAATAAAGATAGCTTATTGTAATGATAAATGATTGCAAACGCACACCTCCATTGTGAATTCATACAAGTGGCGAATTTTTGATAAAACGTTCACAATAGTGAACAGCTTTGATCACCTGTTCAATCGCTGTTCGATTACTTAAATCATTAGCTTAACAGTGGTTTTCAACCATCTTTGTAGACGACTGGTATATTGTTTCATTTACCTATTTCAAAATTGCCTGCATGGCGGATTGCTCACACTTAATCTATAAAGTTGATTTTTGGAATGAATATTAGTATGTAGTTTGATTTTCTGTATACACATTTAAAGGAAAAGCTGATTTGAAACACAAAAGTGCAATTTGTGGCACTTCAATTTAATAACGGCTAGTGAAACAAAACCTTTCTTCCATTCTCTGGCCATTCGCGACAACCATTCTCCGTTTATTATTTGACAGGTAGGTATGGCAATGGAGGAGAAGAAAGATTTTTCGTTGGTATGAATTCACAATGCACATCCTTTGCAACCGTGTACAACAAAAATTCAATAAAAATAACAAAGTGTAAATAATGCATGTGTTTCGGTCGTTACCGAACATTTTGATGTTAGGCCTTGGTTGTGCCCGAGAGTACCCAACCGAAGATGATACTCTGAGCTAGCAAAGGGCCAAACGTGGTGGGCAGAATCCCTGGTAGCATGATTTCCGCATATACGTCTGTCCCTAGTACGAGGCGGATAGGGGCGGATGAATAAAATTGCGGATCCGCCAGACGGAGATGTGCATACGGGGATGCGATGGCGCTGTCGACGCTGGTCGTGGGGGCCATTCGCCGAAAATTGAACACGACCGCCGCATGGGTTGTAATCCGTTTGTTTTGACCGTGTCTTCCTCGTATGCGTAGGGTAGAGGGGGGGAGGCTTCGACAGGTTAAGAGAAAATGACTAGAATGAGAAATAGATAACTCCTTTCATAATTACTGATGCCATGTATGTTTATGACACTTCGGATTTGTGGTTAATATTCCACATGCTTTTTTTTTCTAAGTTATAATCAAATAACCAAAAACAAAAAATATGACGAAACCTCCCTTTTTCGGGGAGGCTTCGTCAGTCATCTGGGTGGCTTCGACATTCGGTGGGAGGTTTCGACATTTATCAAATGTAGCAATTTAACCAGCAAAGTAAAAAAAGGATGTTGGAAAAAACTCTAAATACGATTTTTAATTCATATTTGATGTTATTTATTTCAATACAGTAACAAATTTTTCGAACAAAAACATAAAAAAATTAAGCAAAAATTAAGTATAACTGCACTTTTAACGAACATCTAAATTTGAAAAATCAAAGTTAAAAATAAACTTGCTTTGTGCACGTGAAGTTCCTGGTGGATGTCAGTTGTGGGCAATATACTTATTATATCCTGCTTTGACACCAAGTGTCTGTCTTCTACAATCGGTTCATAGAAATATTGGGTTTTATTTTGATGTCTGAGGAATTTCGCGACGCACGTCGAATTTTCAACTTCCACGACTACACCAGTGTAAAAGAAATTTGTTTTGTCAGTGAACATAATAAACAAAACAAAAACGAATCGTCTAGCCAAGTCATACGTCAATCCATGATGAAGATTTGAACAATTCTTGAAGTAAACTGTTAAATCTTTTCCCTGGGCAGCTGTAAGTACTTGATTGGAAGAAAACTTCGACTGAAAATCTTTAACAGTTCCCATATTTGTTTGCTGTTTTGAAATTCGAGATATTAGTGTTGTCCGCTTCAAGCTATATTTCCGAGCAGCGCTTGATGGGGTTTCTTTCTTTTGTTTTATCTCCCCGATGGCTTTTTTCATTTTCTCTTCGTTGATGATCTTTTCAGGGAACTTTCTTTTGTAGATATTTGGCAACTTGATGGCTGTAAAATATTACTTGCTAAGTAAAAACTTTGTCGAAGCCTCCCAAAACATATTGTCGAACCCTCCCCCGTGTACTTATTTCAGAGCTTTCGCTCCAAAATATACATCTTAGTGTTATTGAAAAAGCCTTTAAAAGCAATAAATCTTAATTTTATTGCAATATTAATGGGCAGAAAACTCATGTTATCTTTTCTATATTGTACACTTTACACGCGAATACTTACCAGCAATTTTTACATCAACACTTTTCAAAAATAAAAAATCTTGTCTGCATACTATCGCCGTTGAACAAGCGCTGAATAGCTTTCATGACAGGGTCACACTCAATTTGGTTACTGTTTATTGGTGGAATAAGAACAATGGCAGTAATAACGGCGGCCAAATTTTAAAAAGTCGAAGCCTCCCTCATGTCGAAGCCTCCCCCTTCTACCCTAGTAGGCATCCTGCTTGTCCGCCAATGGTGCTGGTAGGAAGTTGGACCTCCTGGGCGAGCTCATCCGCAATCACTGTGGTGGGGGAGCATCTATCGATTAAGGCGCGAACGAGGTGTAGCCGCCCCCCTGCTTCTATTTTCACGACTGCGGTGGGGGTGATCGCTACCGTCGGTATCATGGTGGCGGTGGCAGCGGAGTGCGGGGCGAGGAGCCCTGCCCGGAAGGTGAACGCTGTGGAGAGCTTCAACGAGCTGTATCGTTGGCTGCGGTCTTGTGTCTGATGATGGGTGTGGTGTCGTTGTTGCAGGCGAAGAGGCCTTGTCTCCGCTCTGCGGTCGCGCGGTTGTTGTCTTCGTTGAGGTTCCTTGGTTTGCTGGCGAAGAGACCGAGTCTCCGCTCGGCCGTCACGAATATGGCGCTGGACTGTCGATGTGTTGTGCTGGAGCCGCTTCCTTTCATGCTGCAAAAGAGGTCGAAACGATTTGGCTGCTGGTGTTGTGTTCGGGCGAAGAGACCAAGTCTCCGCTCCGGTTCGGTGGACTCGAGCTGGACGAAGAGGCCTAGTCTCCGTTCCAGCATCTGACGCATATAATGATATGGAGTCGTCAATCCGCTCACGGGGTGCTTCCAGCTCCTCCTCAACTTGTAAACTCCATGGTTTGGAGCGGGCTTCGTGGAGTAGCTGTTCCTCTTCATCAATCGAGGAGATGTGGAGCATCGTGTGATGTTTTTCGCCGCATTTTTTACATCGGCCTTGGCTTGGGCACGCGTTAGAGCGGTGGTCTAGAGCCAAGCAATTTCCACAGCAGCTCCCGCGCATCGCTGAGTACAGACGCTCCTCGGGTTTTTTGGCCCGAAAGATGGGGCACAGGCGTATGGGATGTTGCTTAAAACAAGCGCGGCATTCCGACGTATAACGCATGACGTTCTTGGCAGCATTTCGTTGCATTTTCCTGAAAGAAATGCAATATGTTTGACTGGGTCGAGTCATTCTCGAAAATGCGGGGGTGAGTGGTCCCTAATTGTATTATTGGGATTTGGGAAATTTTATTAGCGCGCGCATAAGGGGAAACATCTGTCGCCGCATAAAAAAAAAAAAAAAAAAAAAAAGTGCTGTGCAGGTTGATATGTGGACTGTAATTTGTTGTTGTTGTTGTTGTAGCAATGCTCGCCCCACCTAATAGCCGCGACCGATCACAAATTGTCATCAATATCCTCTAACGGGAGTCCAAGGAAACTTGCCGTTTGAACAGGGGTGAACCATAAGGAAAGGGGTGTTAGAGGCGTTGGTTCCACATTACAATTAAAGAGATGGTTGGTGTCATGTGGGGACACATTGCAAGCAGGGCATACATTTTGTATGTCGGGGTTGATTCTGGATAGGTAAGAGTTTAACCTGTTACAGTATCCAGAACGAAGTTGAGCAAGAGTGACACGCGTTTCCCTGGGGAGTATGCGTTCCTCTTCTGCGAGTTCTGGATATTTTTCTTCAAGTACTGGATTCACCGGGCAATTCCCGACATAAAGGTCCGTCGCCTGTCTATGGAGTTCACCAAGGTCCTGCTTGTGTTTTTCCGCTTCATACGGCTGGGTTCTCAGGTGCCGTATTTCCTCAAAATGCTCACGGAGATGACTCCTTAGGCCCCTAGGCGGTGCTTTCGTCAATCAGATGTCTGTTGGGATGCCCAGGTTTCTGGGTATTCAACAGAAGCTGTTTGGTCAGCATCTCATTTCTCTCCCTGATGGGGAGTATTCTCGCCTCATTATGCAGATGGTGTTCTGGGGACATAAGAAGACAGCCCGTGGCGATTCTGAGAGCAGTATTTTGGCAGGCCTGTAGTTTCTTCCAGTGGGTGGTTTTTAGGCTTGGCGACCATATGGGTGACGCGTAGCACGTAATCGGCTGGCTAATTGCTTTGTATGTGGTCAAGAGCGTTTCTTTGTCTTTTCCCCAGGTACTGCCAGCAAGGGATTTGAGGATTTTATTACGGCTCTGAATTCTTGGAACAATTGCGGTTGCGTGCGCACCAAAATGTAGATCCTGATCAAACGTCACACCCAAGATTTTGGGGTGTAGGACAGTCGGTAGCGTAGTGCCATCGACCTGGATGTTCAATATGGTCGACATTTGGGGCGTCCATGTTGTAAATAAGGTCGCGGAAGATTTAGTCGGTGACAATGCCAGGTTTCGCTAGGCGAAAAAACTGGAGAGATCAGGGAGATAGCCGTTTATTTTATTGCATAGCTCATCGATCTCTGGGCCTGGGCCTGTGGCCATTATTGTGCAGTCATCGGCGTAGGAAACGATTGTGACTCCTTCCGGTGGTGAAGGTAGCTTAGATATGTAGAAATTGAATAAAAGCGGGGATAGGACACCACCCTGTGGCACCCCTTGTTTAATTCTCCTTTGTTTTGATGTTTCGTTTCTGAATTGCACCGATGCATGCCGACCACCCAGATAATTTGCGGTCCACCTTTTAAGACATGGGGGAAGGGTAGACCCTTCCAGGTCTTGCAGCAACGAGCCATGGTTGACCGTATCAAAAGCTTTTGATAGGTCTAACGCTACGAGTACTGTTCTATGGTGGGATATTGATTCAAACCGCAATTTATCTGGGTGCTAATGACATTTAGCGCGGAGGTAGTGCTATGGAGTTTTCTGAAGCAATGCTGATGAGGGGCTAGCTGCAAATGTGCTTGGAAATAAGGGAGCAAAATGGCTTCAAGCGTCTTTGCCACTGGCGATAGGAGAGATATCGGACGATATGACTCACCTACGTTAGCTGGTTTCCCAGGCTTTAGTAGCGGGACCACCTTGGCCATTTTCCATTTCTCGGGTATGACAAAGGTGGAAAGAGACAGGTTGAAGACATGCGCTAAATATTTGAAACCCTCTTTCCCTAGGTTTTTAAGCATCGGCATGGCTATGCCGTCTGGGCCCACTGCTTTGGATGGTTTAGCGCGACCAATGGCGTCCTCAACCTCTCTAGCGGTGATGGTAATTGGTGACGCGCTGAGTTTGTGTTTATGTGCGTGTCTATTGGCTCTCCGTCTATCTTTGTCGACCGTAGGATGCATTATATATTGTCGGCAGAAAGCGCTCGCGCATTTTTTCGCATCCGACAGCACCTCACCGCCAAAGGCGATGGAAACTTTGTCTTTGTGCTTAGTCGGATTCGATAGGCACTTTACGGTGGACCAAAGCTTACCTACACCGATAGAGAGGTTACAACCTCTTAGGTGCTCTTCCCAATGCGCCCGCTTGTGTTCGTCCACAAGCAATCTGATGCGTTGGTTTATATCCCTTATTTGGGGGTCGCCTGGATCAAGCTGTCTTATAAGGTCGCGTTCCCTCGCTAAGCTCGCGGCTTCCGCCGGGAAGTGAGGCCGGATTTCGGGAATTCTCCCGGCGGGAATGAAATGTGCCGAGGCGGATTCAATGACCTTACGGAAGGCACGCTCCCCTTGGCGGGCATCAGTCGGGATAGGGAGGGCAGCAAAGCTGCTGTCTGTTGCAGATTTATATTCTCCCCACTTTCCTTTTTGAAGTTTATGAAAGTGCGTTTTTCGGTGACGATGAAGTCGGCGGTACGCTCGAACGAAATAAGTATGGGCAGGTCGTCGGATGCCAGTGTTACCATCGGCTGCCAGTTGACGCAGTTTACTAGTTCTGCGCTCACGATTGAGATATCTGGCGAGCTATGACAGCTTCCTACCATACGTGTCGGGGCGTCTCCGTTTATTGTGCAGAACGTCGTTTCGTCTATTTGATCCGCCAACATCTCACCCCTACTGTCCGCCCGCAAGTTTGAATGCCATAGGTCGTGATGGGCATTGAAATCGCCTAAGATAATGCGATTGTTGCCAGTGAGTAAGGCCTCGATATTAGGGCGGTATCCACTGGGGCAACAGGTGACAGGAGGGATGTAGATGTTGATGATTTCTAGATTTGCATCGCCTGACCGGACAGATTGTGCCTGCGGTCGATGCCAGGATCAAATATATGATATTGCACAGAGTGGTGTATAATAAATGCGAGGCCGCCTCCATTTCCGCTCTCGCGGTCTTTCCTGTGGACATTATAACCAGAGCAGGTATGCAATGCAGATCTTGCTGTGAGTTTAGTCTCTTGAATCGCAGCAATGCGGATGTTGTTCGGCTTTATGAAATCGACTATCTCTGTAATCTTCCCAGTTAGTCCATTACAGTTGAACTGCAGAATTCTGAAGTGCATGAGGGTGACGCCGCCACTCTAGGGGTAAGTGACGGGTGACTACGCCTAGGTTGTGGAAGGCCAGGACGCAATTGCTGTTGTAGCCTTGGGACTGGGCGCCCTTGGGCAAGCATTGGGGTACCCGGATGATTTGGGTTTGGGACCTGGCAACATGGCGCGATGAAACCCGTCGAGGGGTTGCCGTCGCGGAGACCAGAACATCTAGGAAAGTGGCACCACCCAAGGCAGGAGCTGCATTGAGCGGATGTCGCAAACCTATATATTCTGTGCTGGCAGACGGTGCAAACGGAGGCAAGGACTAAGAGTCTGTTTCCCTGACCTGCACGATTGCTGCCAGAAAAGAGGTGAGGAGAAGAAGACGGGGGCAGGGGCTGATGCTCAGCATTGCTACCAGCTCTACTACGAAGGTAGTAGTTATGAGTGGTATCAGCTGTTTGAGTTGTGCAGAAGCGGGTACTTGTTGTGGCTTGCTGAGCAGCGAAGCTGCTGGAAGGTAGTGGGGATACGCTTAGGCGTAGACTACGGGACGCCCTTGGGCGTGAACAGCAAGGAGCCATAAAAGATTTATAAAAGTTACGTGGACGTCGGGTTTTGGGATCAAGCCCAGAACAACCTGTCCGATGCAACCATCCCTTGCACGAAACACACTGAACAGAGTATGACCGTCCTAAAAAGATTCTTTTCTGGCAAATGCAGCAAAACCATTTCTCAGGACCGGGGTCAGGAGACGGACCCGGATTGGGTTCGATACCTTCCCGGAATAAGAGAATATGTAGCAGTCCTGCTGCAAGGAGCTGCTGGGAGGATGACAATTTGTGGGAGGGACGAAACAAATTAAATGGGGTCACACTGAAAATGACAGTCCTTGGTCGGGAAAATTCCCCAGAGCACGGGGAATAAGTGTTAATAAAATATGACACTATGGCAGCATTGCCATCAAACAACTCCAATTTTCACATTCATTCTGCAACAGATGTCGCAGTGTTGTGAATATCAATTGGTAAGAACCAGAATAGAAGTAGGATTAATGAAGACAAACAAAAAACCGCTGTGATGACTGAATGGTTATGGCAGCGGCGCCTAAACGTTGCCGATGAAGGAATTTAGCAGTTCCCGAAATGGATCTATACAACGAGCTTTTTGGCAGTTGTCTAAATTTTTTCTTCTATTCTAATTTAATAATTTTTTCAATTAAGAAAAAATTTATCATAACAATAATAATGATAAAAAATAATTATTGTTAGGCCTTGAACTCGATTCGAACCCGCGATCTTTAATATTTATTGTTGCGCCACTTTACACTTTTCCAATTATCGAATTGAGCATTCTGTAGATGATATATCAAAAAAATTTGTTTCATAACTGTGAAAATAACAAATTCCTATTTTTACCACTTATTCACTCATAGATGGATTTTAACAGCACATTTTTGTCAGCTGGAGATAACCAAGTTACCGAACAACGTAAGGTTTTTGACTATTCATGGTTTTTTTGAAATTGTTTATACTAATAGTCTATTATCATTTTCAGATTTGGATAATTTGAATAGGAATATTGATGCCTTAGACAAGAAAATAGACGAATGGAGATCAAATTTATCAAAGGGTAATATTTGTTTATTTATTTATTATAATTTTTTGAATTAATGTGCGATATATTCAATTTGAATACCCAATGTTTTTTATATTTTTAGTCAGGTTTTTAATAGCATTTTCGAGTATGCACTTTTTAGTATACAAAATTTAAATTTGGTCCTTACGTTGTATGGAATAAATGGAATACTCGAAAATATTGTGAAACATTTGATTGAAAAGTTACAAAAATTTTGGAATGAAGAATTTTATCCTTACTCAAAATCAGTCAAAACGTGTATATATAATGATAATCCTCCTTGAAAGTGTTTTAGTTGGTATACGACTTAAAATACCTTTCATTCGATACCCCTATTGGCATATCTTGCTTAATACTTAAAAAAAAATTACATTGGTGGCACCCCAGTAGAAAATTTTGAAACGAGGCGTACTTTCCATATATATAATTATTTCATGCAATTTTTCTAATATTCATACATATCTATAAATTCAATAATTTCAGAAAATCAATCAACACAAAAGTAGCTAATGAGGGTATTGGAAGAAGCTGAATTAGGAGCTAGTTTTGCAACTGTAAAAAGGAAGAAGATTTTACCGCAAAACCTTTTTCAGAAGTGCAAGAATTTTCCGAATTTGAAGCAAAAATTTAAAGCTCTGAGAATAAATATAACGATTTGGTGAATATCCTAACAATTTAGCTATTCAATAAAATGCAGCTATTTTATATATCTTTATTTTTTCCAGGTGGCCGAACTGCAGACCATCATCTGTGCAAGTACAACTAAATTCATTAAAATGGCTTGGCGCAAAATAATAACTGACAATGTTGCGCAATCGTATTCCTGGCAAGGAACTAAAACAAAGACATCAGCTAGGGCACTAAGTGTAACAGGAGCACTGAAACGTAATTACGCGTATGATCTTATGTTGTGGCTTTAGTTATTTTCTTGATTATATTTAGAAGCCTTTTATCTAAAATTTCCTAATGTGGCCAACGACAGTGAGTTTGAACGAGCGACAATCAACTTCTTCCAACACGATAGTACTAGGCTAAATAAAAAGGTTGAATACGAAAAACAGAAGAATACCAACTTGCTATACATTATAATCTATATATAATAATTATTAGATGCATTTTATTTATTTATTTATTATTTAATGTATCCTTTTTCTTAAAAAGGCAGGATATTTCTATTGAATTTTTTAACTACAAAAATGTTATTTGAATTTTTGTATTAAATTCTTTTCACTTCTTCAACTTAATTGAAAGAACATTTATATGTGTAACCCGTTGAAGCTTTTTAGCTCATATGCATTTTTTGTAACCTTTTATGTAAATTTTTTTTTTTTTTATGTGAAATAATAGGCCGGTCATTTACAAAAATATTGTTACTGGAATTTACTAATTGTTGATGTTTTGTATGAGCAATGACAGAAACTCGTAACTTCCAGTAATAATTTTTTTGTAGATGAACAGACCTAATATGTTAGGCTTGTATACATGTGACTAATGGGAACTTTTGTACCTCATCTGCACTTTTCTTTGCAAACTTAAATTTTTGTGCCTAAGTTTTTTGTTTACCTATATGTGTACTTAATCAACATGAAATAATATTTTAATGTATTCACAATATATGTATAACTAGTGGGAGTTTCTTTACATCCAATGTTACAAACATTGAACTTAATGCTTATTTTTTTGATTTTCATAAAATAATAATTTTTTTATAATATAATTTTAATTTTTTATTCACGTATCTATCAACATTAAATAATATAAAATGTATACATATTTGTTACAGTATAATTTAATATAATAGAATATAATATAATAGAAAGATGGTTGAAAAACTGGTATGTAACTAATTTTTTGCATTGATATAATTTTTTGAATTAACTGAATAAAGAAAATTTAAAAAATTTGTCAAAACTCATAAAAAAGAACTGTTATTATTAAAACTGGGTATTTCTTTTACAGCGTAGGTAACACTGAATAAACAATTAGAGTTATTGGATTCCATTTCGTTCCGCTTTATTATCGTTTGAGAAAAAGTTGAGAATCCAAAAATTCTCAATTTGAAAACGAAGAAAAATACCATATTAAAAATGAGCCTTTTAGCTTGAGAATACTATCAACGGTTATTTTAAATGCATTGAAAACTAACGTTTGAAATGTGAGAAATGGAGTGATTCTCAAATATAACTTTGGTGTAATTCACTTGAATCCATCTCATACAAAGTTTGGTAAAACAAGTAAGGAAGGCTAAATTCGGGTGTAACCGAACATTACATACTCAGTTGAGAGAAAGAAACTAGGGTAACCCTGGAATGTGTTTGTATGACATGTGTATCAAATGGAAGGTATTAAAGAGTATTTTAAGAGGAAGTGGGCCATAGTTTTATAGATGGACGCCATTTAGGGATATCGCCATAAAGGTGGACCAGGTCTGACTCTAGAATTTGTTTGTATGATATGGGTATCAAATGAAAGGTGTTAATGATTATTTTAAAAGGGAGTGGGCCTTAGTTCTATAGGTAAACGCCTTTTCGAGATATCGCCGTAAAGGTGAACCAGGGGTGACTCTAGAATTTATTTGTACGATATGAGTATCAAATGAAAGGTGTTAATGAGTATTTTAAGAGGGCGTGGGCCTTAGTTCTATATGTAGACGCCTTTTCGACATATCGCCATAAAGGTGGACCAGGGGTGACTCTAGAATTTGTTTTGTACGATATGGGTATCAAATGAAAGGTATTAATGAGTATTTTAAAAGGACGTGGGGCTCAGTTCTATAGATGGACGCCTTTTCGAGATATCGCCATAAAGATGGACCAGCGGTGACTCTAGAATTTATTTTGTACGATATGGGTATCAAATGAAAGATATTAATGAGTATTTTAAAAGGGCGTGTGCCTAAGTTCTATAGATGGACGCCTTTTCGAGATATCGCCATAAAGATGGACCAGGGGTGACTCTAGAATTTGTTTGTATGATATGAGTATCAAATGAAAGGTGTTAATGAATATTTTAAGATGGCGTGGGCCTTAGTTCTATATGTTGACGCCTTTACGAGATATCGCCATAAAGGTGAACCAGGGGTGACTCTAGAATTTATTTGTACGATATGAGTATCAAATGAAAGGTGTTAATGAGTATTTTAAGAGGGCGTGGGCCTTAGTTCTATATGTGGACGCCTTTTCGAGATATCGCCATAAAGGTGGACCAGGGGTGACTCTAGAATTTGTTTGTACAATATGAGTATCAAATGAAATGTGTTAATGATAATTTTAAAAGGGAGTGGGCCTAAGTTCTAAAGGTGGACGCCTTTTCGAGATATCGCCATAAAGGTGGACAAGGGGTGACTCTAGAATTTGTTTGTACGATATGTGTATCAAATAAAAGTGTTAACGAGTATTTTAAGAGGGCGTGGGCCTTAGTTCTATATGTGGACGCCTTTTCGAGATATCGCCATAAAGGTGGACCAGGGGTGACTCTAGAATTTATTTTGTACGATATGGGTATCAAATGAAAGGTATTAATGAGTATTTTAAAAGGGCGTGGGCCTAAGTTCTATAGAAGGACGCCTTTTCGAGATATCGGCATAAAGATGGACCAGGGGTGACTCTAGAATTTGTTTGTACGATATGAGTATCAAATGAAAGGTGTTAATGAGTATTTTAAGAGGGCGTGGGCCTTAGTTCTATATGTGGACGCCTTTTCGAAATATCGCCATAAATCATCCGATTTTGCTAATTTTTATTTAGCACACATATAGTAATAGGAACGACTGCCAAATTACAGCTTGCAGAACTTTTTCTTTTACAAAATTTTACTAGTTTTCTATTCTGCGTCATAAGTTCAACTCACCTACCAAGTTTCATCGCTTAATCCATATTTGGTAATGAATTGTCGCACTTTTTCGATTTTTCGAAATTTTCGATATCAAAAAAGTGGGCGTGGTTATTGTCCGATATCGTTCATTTTAAATAGCGATCTGAGATGAGTGCCCAAAAACCCACATACCAAATTTCATCAAGATACCTCAAAATTTACTCAAGTTATCGTGTTAACGGTCAGACGGACGGACATGGCTCAATCGAATTTTTTTTCGATACTGATGATTTTGATATATGGAAGTCTATATCTATCTCGATTCCTTTATACCTGTACAACCAACCGTTATCCTATCAAAGTTAATATACTCTGTGAGCTCTGCTCAACTGAGTATAAAAAATTGAACTTTACTGCAGCATTCATCATACAATCGCTCGTCTCTATTAACTCCCTCCCTAAAACAGTAAACACGTCGTCTAAAACGTCTTTATCCTTTTGCTCTTGGCCATGTTCTGCAACCCACATCTCATAAAACTCCCTCTTTGAGATCGTCATTATATCAAAAGAGGGACCTACGGGGATGAAGAATCATTTCAGTTATATGCAATAATATTGAGTTATTGTAGAAATTCTAAAATTATTATGGTACAGAGTGGTTCCAACTTTTGGCACGCTTTTCTTTTCACGGTTTTATATATTTTCAGCACAAAAATAATACGTATTAAAAAACCCATAATTTCGTAAAAAATACTCAACCAAAAAACCTTTGAACACTTGCAAAATAATATAATTACGTGTAGATTTTAAATAACCGAAAAATATTTTAGCTTTTGTTTCACCACGCGTTATTTCACTTCTGTAAATTGTACTACTTAGCGCGTCATCAACTACTCACAGTTTGACAGCAGGTTATTCAATGAAGAACAATAATTATATATCGTGAACAATATGGCCGTATGCACATTAAATCAGTGCCAAGTCCTGTGATGTGAAAAATTTGAATAGACAAGGGATATAAATGTTTATTTTGCAGCATAGTTTTCTTTTGTTGATTAGTGGCAGAGGTATAAGGATTTTCCCACCGTTATGATGGCTTTCACACCAAAACGATTACACTCCAAAGATTAAGAATTCGGGGGTTCTCATAAAAAAATTTGAGCTTAACGTAAAAATATATAATATAATATAGTAAAAATGTGATGTTTCTTTATGTTAATTTTATTGTAATGGAAACAAAAACAAAACAAAATAACCGAAGCTCGGACTACCGCTCGTTAATAAGAGTTTCCCGCTGTTTCAGTACATAGCGGATGGAGAGGATTTGATATTGACTTTCGTTGTGTGCGGAGGTGTTTTCGCAGTGTCGTGGGGTGCACGCTTTGTTAATACGTTTTATTTCAACACTATAGCCAATACGTTCCTTTTTATACCACATTTTTTTAAATACTTTTATAAGCCACATTCAGGCTGCAACCTTCTCCGTCACTTCACCTAGATCTGATATAAGGTTAAAGCCTTGGATAAGTAAGCAGTTGATGAAAAAGATTCGCCTTAAAAACAAGCTTGGAAGAAAGAGCACTAGAAATCCTTCGAATACAAGGCTTCGTAGTCCACATAGAGATCTTTGTAGAAGGTTAAGAAAAGAAGTACGATTGGAACGCGACAGTTTCTATCGAAATGAATTCAGGTCGTCGTTTGGAAACCCAAAAAAGGAATGGAATGTTATAAACAGCCTTTTAAATCGGAGTCCTAAATCAATTGGCTCATCAATTGTTTTATGTAATAGTGGCCTCAATATTTCTGATCCCACAACTGTAGCAAACCTTTTTAATAGTCACTTTTCAGCAATCGGGCAAACTTATACAACTACTTATATATACGAACTTTCAATGAATAACTCAGATATTTCAAATTTAGGTAGTAGTTTTTCCTTTGAACCTTTTACTGACACTGAATTACTGAAGGTAGTAAAATCGTTGGACAACTCCAGATCTTGTGGCTCTGGTGGTGTTTCAAATCAGGTTTTGAAAAAAGTCGCTTTAAATTTGGTTGACATTTTAATTTATTTGTTTAACAAAAGCGTATACTCTGGAACTTTTCCTACTGATTTAAAATGTGCTGTTGTCATTCCTTTATATAAAAAGGGGAACAAAAAAGATATAAACAATTACCGACCAATCTCTTTACTTTCTTCTATTTCCAAAACTTTTGAAAAGCTTGTTAAAAGTAGAATTCTTTCTTTTCTTAACAGCAAACATTTTTTCAGCTCGATGCGATACGGATTTAGATCTGGACTCCCAACAGAAGATGCCCTGCTGAGCTTTTGTTCCGTTATTTATGGCGAGTTAGACAAAAAGCAGAACTGTGCTGGCCTGTTTATTGATAACACGAAAGCATTTGATATGGATGATCACCAAATACTGTTAGATAAATTGTATTACATAGGATTTAGTGGCTTTATGTACAATTGGCTCAAATCATATTTATCAGGAAGAGTGCAGAAAGTAAAGGTTGGCAATTGTTTAAGCAATTCTGTGACAACTACCTTAGGAGTACCCCAAGGGTCTGTTCTAGGTCCAATACTGTTCCTTGTTTATTCGAATTCTTTATTTTCTTTGCCGTTCTATGGCAAGGTTACCGCTTTTGCAGACGACCTTGGTATAGCCTATAGTTCATCGAACTATCTGGATTTGGTAGCAGGCGTCAACTTCGATGCTCATTTGTTGAGAGTGTGGCTTGCTAAACATAAACTGATCGTCAGCAATAAAACTAAACTGATGTATTTCAATTTACATCCAAGAACCTCACCTGATATTGCCATTATATTCCACGCAACTGACTGCAGACGTTTCTCTCTTAGCAATATGTCGTGCTCTGGTACATCGTTTAATCATGAAACAAATTGTAGCGATAAGTGTTTCCCAATTGAAAGAGTTGATACCTACCAATATCTTGGTGTTTCTGTGGACCAATCCTTAAGTTGACATATTTCTCGCCTGAAGGCATACATGCGATCCACTGTGCGCTATTTTTATAGTCTAAGGAATATATGTATGTTCAAACGCAACGCTGAAGACGCTTTATTACGCTTTGGTTCACTCTAAGCTTCAATATGGCATATGCTGCTGGGGTGGTGCGTCTTACAGTAAAATCCAGCAACTTCTTACTATTCAAAAATGTGTCATGAGGAAAATATGTAATGTGAACCGTTTCCACCACAGCATGGAGTGGTTTAGAGAGCTGAAAATTCTTCCAGTAAAACACATGTACTATTACAAGACTTTAAAAATATTCTTTATTCGTTGTGGGTATTTACACAGCCTAGTCACGGATAATTATAATTTGAGGCAAAACTCACTCAGACTTGTTGTTGTTCCCACATCTCGTACTACCCATTATAATAACTTTTTTACTATCGTATCTTGTAAAGCTTTCAATACGCTACCTGCGTCTATACGTGTCATTAGAAATATGCGTGAATTTTTAAAACATATCAAATCATTTTTATTAGAGCAGTCACACGACGACATCAAAACTTTGCTGAACCCTGCCACTTAGTAATTTAATTTCAACATTGTTATACATTTTATTTTACATTTTGTAACTTTAACTTCAACTTATTAACTATTTTCACCCCACACACATTTGTATATATTTATTAATTTTTTTGAGATGGCATTCAAAACTAAAGTTTTAGATAACTTTACAGAATGCCTTACTTTTCTTTCAATTTCAAGGTATTAATTTAAGTGGCAATTTTATATATGTAAACATGTAAATAATTATTTTGATTTGAAAGAAAATGAATAAATCTAATCTAATCTAATTTGTTACAAACTATAAAGAATAAAGATCAGCAAGAGGAGGCACGCACAAAACTCTCGCTGATGATAAAAAGTAACACAACAACAAACAAGAAAAGTGCAATAGACAGTGCAATTGCAGATACAGTGGAGCAAACAAAGAAATTTCTTAAACAAAATAGTAACATACGAATTTTAACATCAGACAAAGGTAATAAAACGGTAGCAATGGAAGTCGACGATTACAAAAAGAAAATGGAAGAAATTTTAATGGATTTAACTACATATAGGGTTCAAAGACAGGACCCAACATCACGATTGCAGAATAAGAACAACTGCCTAGTAGATAAGCTTTTTAAGATGGATTTAATCACGAGGTCTGAGAGAAATAGACTTACAACAACAACTGCGCTTCCACCCAGAATATCTGGCCTCCCTAAGATCCATAAGGAAGGCACTCCATTAAGGCTAATTTGTTCAGCGATTGGATCACCCTCATATGGACTCATGGACTCTGAAATAAACAGACGATGAAATCAACTAACATTTAAATGGTATAAAAGAGAAATAGCTTCAGGACGAATTATAAATTTTAATTCTAAGCATCCCAAATCCATGATTGCAAATACAGCATTTGGCTGTATAAGGAAAATGCTACTTACCTCAGGCGAAGTGTACCACAAGGAAATAGGAAAGGAAAAATAGTCATATTGTTGAGAAATAATGATTTTCCTAAACACACGATAAGAAGGTAATCAAAAAGGCTAAATTGCCAAATAACACACAAAAACCCGGAAAACCATTAAATTTTAATTCGCTGGCCTATGTACCTCAATTATCAGAACGTTTGGCTAAATCTGATTGTTACAACAAGGATAACAACAAAAAAAGCACATAAGCCGTCTAATACTTTAAAAAAAATTTTCAATAAAACGAAGTCAACTATACCAAATATGGACAAAAGCAACGTTGTATATAAAATTCCCATACGTATTCAACTCGTTAAGTTACTAAGATTTTGTCCACATTGTGTTATTTTTGTTTTGTAATTTTGTACGTCTCATAACAATGATTTTCGAGATACGTCCGGGTACCCGTCGGAGTTATTTCGGGACTATTCCGGGATCATTTGGGAATCCTTCCGGTGTCATTTCCAAATAATTTCGTGATTCCGTCAGGGTCATTTCGGGATAATTTCTTGATCGTTCCGGGATAATTTCTAGATGGTTTTCAGTATCGCGTTATGCTAATTTCGGAACTTTTTCGGGACTATTTCGGAATCATTTTGGGACCCTTTGGGATCATTGGATGATTTTCGCGATCCGTCCGGGGTCCCGTCAGGGTCATTTCGAGACTTTTTCGCGATCATTTCCGTCTGGGTCCCGTGAGGTTATTTCGGGACTTTTTCGGGAGTATTCCGGGATTATTTGAGGATCCTTCCGGGTTCATTTCTGGATCGTTTTCGGGATCCCGTCGAAATTATTTCGGGATAATTTGGGGAGTTTTCTGGTATAATTTCTGGATGATTTTCAGGATCCGTCCGGGTACCTATCAGGGCCATTACGGGACATTTTCAGGACTATTAGGGGTTCATTTTGGGACCCTTTCGGGATCATTTCTGGATAGTTTCCGTGATCCGCCCGAGATCCATTCCGAGTTAATTCGGGACTTTTTCGGGCGTATTCCGGGGTCATATGGGGCCACTTCAGGGATTCTTTCTGGACGGTTTACGGAATCCAGTCGGTGTCACTTTGTGACTTTTTTTGGATTATTTCGGTTTAATTTGGGGAGCCTTCCGGCATCAGTTCTGGATGGTTTTCGGGATCAATCTGGGATCCCGTTAGGGTCATTTCGGGATCATTTGGGGACTCTTTAGGGATCATATCTGGACAGTTTCTGGGATCAATTGTGGATGGTTTTCGGAATCCCGACGGCGGCTCGCTGGACAAAAACTAGCAGCAGCCAAAAAAGAATTCGACAGTGTGTTAAAACAAGGTATTTGCATTCCGCCAAAAAGCGAATGGGCCAGCCCACTACATCTCGTGCGAAAAAAGATGGAAATTCGCGCGCTTGTGGTGACTACCGAGGACTAAACAGAGTCCCAGTACCCGACAGGTATCCCATTCCGCATCTCCCAGACTTCACATACTTAATGCATGGCTGAAGTGTGTTCACAACACTGGATCTCACGCGAGCATACTACCAGATTCCAGTAGCACCTGAAGACCGACCGAAAACAGCGGTAGTAACACCCTTTGGCCTCTTCGAATTCAACGTAATGACATTCGGCATATGTAACGCTGCACAATCATTCCAAAGATTAAGGGATTCCATATTTCGAGACTTGCAGTTTTGTCACATTTACATCGACGATATCTTGATAGCATCTAAGTCCACGGAGGAACACAAAAAACACCTAATGGTGTTCAACTGCCTCAGACAGAACGGCCTTTCAATTAAAAAAAAAAAAAAAATGTAAGGCGCGATAACCTCCGAAGAGATCTAAGGCCGAGCTTCTCTTCCAATTTGCGTCGTGCTCCTCTTGATTTTCCCTACAAATCGGCCGGACGGGACCTACATGTTTTATGCCGACTCCGAACGGCATCTGCAAGGCAGATGAGTTTTCACTGAGAGCTTTCATGGCAGAAATACACCCGGAGTGCTTGCCAAACACTGCCGAGGGGCGAACCCGCTTAGAAAAATTTTCTTCTAATTGAAAAAATCTTATTTCTAAAATTTTGATGTTGCTTTGCCCGGGAGTTGAACCCAGGGCATACGGTGTGATAGGCGGAGCACGCTACCATCACACCACGGTGGCCGCCTTTCAATTAGTGTCATCAAATATTCGTTCGCACAACAAGAGGTGGTCTACCTCGGACATACAATCGACAGAGCAGGGCTTAAGCCAACCACTCAGCGCATAGAAGCAATGCGAAACTACCTGAAACCACAAACAATTGCTGAGCTTAAACGTTTTTTAGGCTCATGTAACTTTTATAGGCTAAACATTCCTCGAGCTTCGGAAATTCAGGCTCCTCTAATCGCCCTCACCGCGGAAGCGAAAAAGAACGACAAACGTCCGATGAAATGGAATGAAACAACATCAAAAGCCTTTGTTGACTGAGGTGACATAAGGTCAACGGCCATAAGGTCAATAGGTCTTATTACCACTTTGAATGGCCATAAGTTTGATTGAAACTTTGCACACATATCAACTCGATGACAATGCATTAATGTTATGGTGTGGTGAAATAAGGTCAACGGCCATAAGCTCAATTGGCCTTATTACCACTTTGAATGGCCATAAGTTTGATTGAAACTTTGACACGTATCAAGGCTCGACGACAATGCATTAATGCGATGGTGCGGTAACATAAGGTCAACGGCCATAAGGTCAATTGGCCTTATTACCACTTTGAATGGCCATAAGTTTGATTGAAACTTTGCACACATATCAAGGCTCGAAGACAATGCATTAATGTGATGGTGTGGTGACATAAGGTCAACGGCCATAAGGTCAATTGGCCTTATTACCACTTTGAATGGCCATAAGTTTGATTGAAACTTTGCACAAATATCAAGGCTTGATGTCAATGCAATAATGTGATGGTGGGGTCACATAAGGTTAACGGACATAAGGTCAATTGAAGTTGTGACCACTCTAAATTGTCATAGATTTGAAACCTTGCACATAATACGAAAAACGCATTCCTTTATTAATGATAGAAGTGGATGCATGGCACATCTACGAAAGAGCATACTGGAGCCCTTTTAAACACGCTTTTATTAGCTTGACCTGTATCTATCTATGTATCTATGTATCCATGTATGTATGTAACGGAATCTGGAGTGGAGCCGAGAGCCCCGGTAATGCAGAGCTCCGAACTCCTTTGCACCTTTTGAAGCATTTTAAGATATGTACTTTTAGCTAGTGCAGGCCACCAGACCAAGGCACCATAAACAAGAATCGGGCGCACAATGGCTGTGTAAATACAGTAGGTCAACTTAGGGGAGAATCCCCAGGAGGTGCCAATTGCCCTCTTGCAGGTGAACAGCTCTGCTGCTGCCTTCTTGGATCGCTCCACTATATGGTCACTCCATAATAGCTTCCTACCCAGAATCACTCCCAAATACTTGACTTGATCGCTAAACGCTAAGAACGTACCCCCATTTCTTGGCGGTATAAGATTTGGTACTTTTTACCTCCTCGTGAAGAGAGCAAGCTGGGTTTTATCCGGGTTGACTTCCAAACCTGTGGCGGGTTGTACTCCTGGAGCAGCTCCAGGATGTCAGCTGGGTCCGTTGGCGTCACTGGAACCCAGGCTCTAGCCCTTGGTCGTGAGGGGATATCACGCGCCTCCACTACCTTGAGGCGCGCGACCGGATATACCACCCCTATCAGCGTGACGGCGGCCCTATATAGGTTGACCGACCTGGCATCGTCACAGGCAATTAACTTGACATTGCCCTGGAACCACCCTGCTTCGGTGTAAGATGGCGGTGGACCAGGTTTGTCTTTTTAACCTTAACGGCCACTGTAGCGTGCACGGCCTCGATCCACTTCCACTGTTGTTTCGGGATCCTGCCATCTTCGCTGCTCTCGTTTATAATGCCAATGATCTGCCGACCCTTGGCAATTTCGGCGAAAGACCGCATCCAGCCTCCCTGCGTCTTGGCCCTTTTCGGTGCCGGGGGGTTGGATTCATCCACGGACCGCTGGCGTTTCGAGGTTTCATCACTCTCGACTAAAACTTTTAAAATTACTTGAACTAAAAAATTAAAAATAAATAATAGTTTAAAAAAAAACTAAAAAAAACGCTTTTATAGCAAATCGAACTAAAAAATAGAAAATAATTTTCAAATTAAAAAGAGTTTATATAACAGTAGTAGAAGGTCAAACAATCGTTTATAGTTAATAACCTCAAAATAAAATTACAATAAAATTGAAGTTATTACAAAATAATTTAATTCACAATAAAAGCGTGGGGTGCTTGATATTGAATGCTACAATCATTCTATTGGCAACTATCTGAGAGGATAGATATGAAATGTAGTCAAATGCACCCCACGCTTTTTAGTCTGAATTAAATTATTCTGTTAATAACTTAAATTTTATTATAATTTTATTTTGAGGTGATTAACTATGAACGATTGTTTGACTTCTGTTATATAAACTATTTTAAATTTGAAAATAATTTTCTATTTTTTAGTTCCGTTTGCTATAAAAGCGTGTTTTTTTAGTTTTTTTAAACTATTATTTATTTTTCACGCGCAAACGTAAACGTATACGCGTGCGAAAAAAAACACGGCTATTGTCTCTGTAGTAGGTCACATTCACCACTTACACAGCAGAATTTGTTAAACTACCACTGTCTGTATTTATTATTTAACAATTATTTTTACACTTTTTATTCAGCTAATGTGTTCAGAATTCACATTTGTACACTCCAAAACTACAATCGGTGTATTTTGTGTGCTTAAATTATGTTAAAAATCGTGTTAAAATTTGTGGTGTGGTGGAAGTGACCTACTAGAATTTTGTGAAGCTCCGCTGCTTTCCACTGAAGTTCGCGCATGCAACATCTTTACCTTCAAAAATTTTTGATAGTACATACACCGGGACATAAAAACACGGTAGCTGATGCGCTGTCGCGGATTAATACCATAAACCTTCCTGTGAGCATATCAGCCAGAGAGATCGAAGACGAACAACATAACGATCAGGAACTACACCATCTTCTACGTTCAAGTTCAACATCTCTGAAACTACGCAAACTCAAAATTGATGATTCAGATGCTGAGTTTTACTGTGACGTATCGACGGGCAAGGTAAGGACATACATACCTTCTTCACTACGACGAAAGGTGTTCGACCTAATTCACAACATCTCGCACCCCAATGTACGAGCCACACAAAAGCTCGTAAGTCAACAATACGCGTGGCCACATACGAATCGTGACAGTATCCGGAGGGTCCGTACATGTTTGTCATGCCAACGTAGCAAGGTACACCGTCATGAAAGTAGCATTCCGCAACACATCGAGGTACCGAGTGAGCGTTTCAAACACGTTCACGTCGACATCATAATCATGCCACTTTGCGACAGATACAGATACTGCCTGACGATAATCGATCCCTTCACCCGTTGGCCCGAAGCAATACCGCTAAAAGACATCTATACCGATACAGTAGCAAAAGCATTTTTAGCCGGGTGGGTAAGCCGCTTCGGAGCACCAGCTACTGTTACCAGTGATCGAGGCTCTCAATTCGAGTCAAAATTCTTCAACGCATTCACGCAACTCATAGGATGCAACCGAACTGGAATGACAGCTTTTCACCCAGCATCGAATGGAATGGTCGAGCGTTGGCATAGGTCCCTCAAAGCGGCAATACGGTGCCACGCCTCATAAAACTGGGTAAATATACTGCCAGTGCTGTTGCTCGGTCTTCGCACAAGTTTCAAAGACGACATTAAAGCCAGCACAGCATAAGTGCTTTACGGAACAACACTCCGGTTACCAGGGGAATTCTTCATCGTCGTCGAAATGGGGCCTGAGCCACAATATTTTGTCGAAGAATTTCGAAACTTCATGGGTACAGTCCCCTCGTCACCTACCGCGCATTAAAATAGATCTCGAGCATTTAAACATTCTAGTCTTCATAGTTGTACTCATGTGTTCGTACGAGTAGACGAAGTAAACAACCACTTGAACAACCGTATCGAGGTTCATATGAAGTCCTCGAGCGCATATCGGACTATGTGTTCAAGATTGACGTCGATGGTAAGGCAACCACAGTATCAACAGAAAGCTTAAACCTGCGTTTATTGAAGCAGAAAATCAGAACACGAATGGCACAAGTAACTCAACCGTAGTGCCATCAACGAGCAACTCCAGGAGTCCAAAAATACCGCGCACATACTCCAGAAGTCGGCAGTGGAACGATCCGTGACTTCTCAGGTGCATCGAAGTCACTCCTGGGGGGCTATTGTGGCAACATTCACACTTTTCTGCATGACGGCAACCCGTTTTGGACTAATGACAGATATTTAAACTCAACGAACGACGCGGAAAAATTAGTAGAAGAAGAGCGTTTACACAGAAACATCCAGATTTCATTATTATGAATTTACGAGTATTATATATTAAATGTTACGTTTGATCAATAAACATATTATCTGACGTGACTACAGTAGTATCGATATGATCAAGTACACTACACAAGCAAATGCACCCGCGCCCCCTACCGGCACAACAGTTCCAGCTGACATCTCAGGTATTTCGCTAAAAATCCCTCCCTGCGATACCGAAATATTTTATGGTGGTTATGAAAAATGGCCCTCATTTCGTGACATGTTCACAGCGGTCTACATTAACCACCCCAAACTCTCCCAAGCGCAAAAAATTCTATCACCACATATACAAAACCCAAGGAAAGGCAGCTCAAATATTCAACCAATTCCCCTTGACTGATGACAACTTTGCCTTAGCGTGGGAAGCCCTGAAGTCCCGATTCGAGAACAGACGAGTTCTCGTAGATAATCAAATACGGACACTTACGAACTTAAAAACTATCACTACGGACTACAGTGAAGATATACAAAAGTTGCAATCGTCGGTAAATAATTGCCTACAAATTCTCGCCACGCAACAATTATCCACAGATAACTGGGACCTCATACTTATTTTCTCGTTATCTCTAAACTCCCTGAAAACACAGTCACGTTGTGGGAGCAATCTCTAACCTCAAGAAGAGAACTTCCCAACTGGTCACAAATGGACCAGTTTCTCACAACTCGATACGAAGTGATAGAAAGAGTTGATCAATGTTGCCCAAGTAAAGGCAAATTCGCTCCCCCTCAAACTAGGCAGCCATTTAAACCCCAACAGGCATACTCGTTTCCAAGTAAATCGATCTCCCACACCCAGTCTCACACGACAGAGCATCGCACAATGTACAAATGCTCAATGTGCAAAACCTCCTCTCATCCCTTGATAAATTGTTTCAAATTTAAGAAATTGTCTACCTGTGACCTCAGGAAGTTTGTCAAAGAAAACAATATGTTTTCAATTGTCTCTCCCAGTCACACATGTTGAAAGATTGTTCTAGCACTCAAACCTGCACCCAATATCGAGATCGGCACAACTCAGTGCTTCATGAAGACGCTTCATCCACGCCGAAGAGACAACCCTCCCGAGCGAAAAGGATAACCCCCCCAAACCACTACAACAAACTCCATTAACTCATCCGATAAAACCCCGGATCAAGCCGATCTTATGGATGCAGGACCTTCCTGCTCTCAGAAAAGCCAGGTACAATCGTTCTGTGCTGAAACCGATTGTAATGTAATTTTGCTCACGGCTATCGTCCCTGTAGAACATAGAGGGGATATATTCAAGCTTACAGCTCTCGTAGATAAGGGATATGAAAGAACCTTCATTTCCACAAGAGCCCAAGACAGGATCAGACTCCGTTATAAACCCTCCAAGTTTTGAAATCTCTGGCATGGTAGGGAAAGTAGTGCAAACCTCAAATAAACTGTGTTCCCTGACCTTTGTTTCCCCCGATAAACAAACAAAAATCAATGCGGAAGCGATAGTATTACCTCGGCTGACTAAAATGTTCCCCAACTTCCAACTTAATAACGAGCTCCAAAAAAATGGGGGCACCTCAATCTCGCGGATTAAAATTTTCACTCTCCATCTCAAATAGACCTTGTTCTAGGTAGTGACATAATACCCCAAATAATTAAGGAAGGCGTTGAAAAGCTCTCACCCCACCTGTTAGCCCAAAACACGATATTTGGATGGATCATCAGCGGCAAAACGCCCGTGGAAGTAACCTCCTACTCCATCCAAGTATCAGAGGCAACAAATAACGAGCTAAGCTCCCTACTAAGGAAGTTTTGGGAATTGGAAGAAATACCCAGCTTAACTGACAAAACTCCTGAAGATGGGTTATGTGAAAATTATTACACAGATACAACTACCCGCTCGGATAATGGACGTTATGTGGTCAGGCTCCCCTTTAAGCCTAGCTTCCCCGACGCGATCCCCTTATCCAATTTACACCCCTCTGCCCTCAGCCAATTTTAAGGGATTGAAAAAACTCTCCCCAGAAGAGGAAATATAATAATCATATGGAAGAAACGGGCTCCCATTAAAAGATCCACGAAGGCAAATGCGCCTCGTTTTATCTCCCCCATCATGCGGTTATAAAACCCGAGAAAAAAACCACGAAAGTAAGGGTCGTGTTTAACGCCTCGAAAAAGTCAGCATCAGGGTACTCCCTTAATGGTGTTCTCAACACCGGGCCTACCCTCCAACCCGATCTAATGCTCCTTATTTTCAAATGGAGAACATACCAGTTTGTCTTCAACGGAGACGTAGAAAAAATGTATCGTCAAATCGTAATGCACGAAGACGACAGAGACTATCAGAGGATCGCCTTTCGCTCATCTCCGAGCAACCCCATAAAAGAAAATCGTCTGGAAACAGTTACATTTGGTGTGAACTGTGCCCCCTACCTCGCCATACGTACTCTTCATCAACTGGCCAAATATGTAGAAGAAACGTTCCCCAAAACCGTCCCTGTCTTGACCAAAGAAAGGTATGTAGATGACATTCTCTCGGCTGAACAATCTCTCTCTCAAGTCATCGAAGCGCTCGGTTCAGCAGGATTCCCATTACGAAAAATAACGGCCAATCACCCTAATGTTCTGAAGGATATCGACAAAGAGGACTTGCTCGACACAAATCTTTTAGAATTCGAGAAAACGAGTAACGCCAAAACTCTCGGGATTCAATGGAATGCTCTCACCGACACCTTCCAGATACCAGTACCTCCTCTCATTTCTTGGTTTCCAAGGTTAAGTTGCACCCCTTAGCACTTCCAGCCTGCCCCGGCTAGAACTATGCACGGCGCTTCTTTTGGCACGTCTAGTCGCTGCCGTCCAGTCAACCCTCAACCTCTCGTTTACAAAAGTGATACTGTGGTCTGACTCGGAAATAGTTCTAGCATGGCTGGAAGACCTTTGTATCTAACCGCACCGCTGAAATAACGGATCTCGTCGGAAATGCGTCATGGAAACATATCGGCACTCGCGACAACTCAGCGGACATGGGCACTAGAGGATGTAAATCCATTGAATTGTCTAGTTCTCCGTTATGGTGGAATGGCTCTGAGTGGCTGACCTTGCCCCAGAAGCCTGTCCAAAACGCATTATACGAAACACCAACCCACCGGAAATACGCCGAGTCGAAGATCTACTCGCCACGGCAGATGAACCGGATTTTCTCGACCGATTCTCCTCTTTTCACGAGACCTTAAGATAGTGGCATATGTCCCAAAATTCATCCCCAACCTGAGTCATTGAACCGGAGGCACACGTTCCGCGTCCATCACTTACGATGATCTCCATAAAGCAAAATGTAAGATTATAGCCTTGACGCAAACCCGCTTCTTTCCCCGTGAAAAGGCATGTTTAGAAAACTCCAAGGTGATAGACAAACGAAGCTTCCTATTGGCTCTTAGTCCATACCTCGACAAAGATGGCCTGCTTTGGGTGAATGGGAGGTTAGCCCATTCGACCATGAAGTTTAATGAACGACACCCTATCACCATCCCTGAAAAATCGCAAATTGCGACTCTCTATGTTAAGTTCCTGCATGAGCTCCTTTTCCACGCCGAGGCACGTCTCTTGCCACAATGCCTAAGGCAGAAAGTCTATATCCCTCGGCTCAAACCCCTTATAAAGAAATGTATATTCCAGTGTAAGACCTGCACCCTCGATAAGCAGCAGATGCCCTCGAAAATCATGGCAGCGTTGCCCCCGGAACGGTGCACTTATGCTCCGCCTTTTACTATCACCGGTGTTGACTTTGCGGGAACTTTTCACGTAAAAGCCTCTATGCTAAGCTCTCACACCCTACTAAAAGGTTACGTGGCCGTTTGGCCGTGGACGTCGCGCATACCCAGCGAAAATGATAAGCGATAATGGCAAAACGTTTATAGGAGCAAAAAGAGCAACCGAAAAAGAATTTGTCGCCTTTCTGAAAACTGCCTCCGGAGAAGCCATCCAGAAATACTCCCCTCAAGGTATTAATTGGCAGTTTATTCCCCCCGGTGCTCCCCACATGGGTGGAAGAAGATTACCTAAAAGATCTTCAGAAAAGACAAAAGTGGAAAAATCCACAAACGGAACCCAAAGTCGGTGAATGCGTTTGTACTCACGACGACACACTCCCCCCGACAGAGTGGCGTCTGGGACGCATTGAAAAATTATACCCACGGCCAGACGGTAAAGTTATGTTTCCTCCCTCAAAGCGAAACCTAGATAGGGAACGCACAGGAAGCCCACCAAAATTTAAGCTACCACTGAACCATCTCTTCCACTCCTTCAGCATTCCCGTCGCAACAGTATCACACCTCGTAGACTCAAGCCAACTGAAATCTCCCTGCATTACCATTTCTCTCACCTAAAATGCATTTACAACTGTAATTCCATATCGCTATGGATCGCACTCAACCAGCATCCCGAAGGCCAGTGCGATCAGAGATCGTCGATCCGAACCACGCCAGCTAGTCCCGAACTTCGACACTGCTAACTGAGTATAGATGGTGCCGGATCTGCACACGCCTGCACGCCCTCCGAAATTGTGCTATTTTTAACAAAATGAAGCCACGAGCTCACAAGTTTGCGTGAATTGCCTGTCATTGTCACATGCCACCAGCGAGTGCAGCTCGTACGATCGATGCCGGATCTGCGGAGCACGGCACCACACGCTACTCCATCGGCGGGACGCTACCCCAAGCGCCCCACGCGCCACCCAGGCACCCCGGCCTGGAAGATCCGCCGGACCAATTCCGGCACCCCAACGCGCCGCCCAGGCACCCGGCCTGGTTGATCAGTGATACCGCCACCCCCAGCCCCCACCGGGCAAACCCGTTCTCGCCCTGGCAACAAAACCTCAGCAGCACCTAGCGTCGCTCGACGCACCATTCGATGCACCGCGCACGGGCTGCAGACTGCCAGCGCGAGAGGAAAGGTTTCCCAAATCCTCGTGCGAGATGCATTACGTATGCTGCAAGAAGTCCAGAAGGCTCTAGCCGCTGAATGCGCCTAGAGCGGGGACGATGGCTGAGCGACTTTTGCAGTCATCAACAGCCAACTTCATCAAAACAATTTTTGTAACTAATTGAAAGGAACTGAATTTTATATTGAATTTTTGGATTGAATCTATATGCACATATTTTATATTTATAACTACATGAATTAAGATACGTGCATGTAAATATGTATATTGGAAGATGTATACATCAAATATGTCTAGTTATTATATCATTAAGAGTCATGACTTATACTCATCAGTTGGGGTAAGTTTTATACCAGTTTGTATTTTTGCCCCTCTGGCAACCACAACTGATGAGTTGACAGTGACATGTACGTATGTACATATATATATATTTGTTTTGACATTTCCTTTTATTATTACTCACTCGAATTCTTTTACTTATCCCCGTGTGGCTAAAATAAAATTGTAGAATTGTAAATTGCAAAAGTTGAATTTCAGAATATATTTCGGTGCTGATCATAGTCAATTGAAGCGTTTATGATTGAATAAGTTAGTGTGAACCAACCGAAAGTGAATAATAATAATACGTATTGATCCAAGAACAACCTTTTCAGAAAGTGCAGGTGTTAGTTGCCAGACACCTTGGTTTAAGGATAAACCGTGTCCAGCCACCATCCCACTACCACCAAATCCATATCGCCTCATCATCGCCAGTATAGCCGCCGCTATACAACCACCAAATCATCACCATATTCAGCCAGCACCTCCATCATCACCATATTACCACCACGTCCACACCATCGACACCGCCGCATCCACCACAGCTACATCCCGCCAGGAGAGGAAGGTAAATTGTGCATAAACCACACCCCCTTTAATAGCATCTTCCCAATATAGCTCCTTTGGTCAGTTTGAGTGGTGAATGAACTCATTGAAACTGTATTCCAGAACAATTGTATCTCTTGCTAGGTTATTAGCTATATATATACGTGTATTTGTAGTCTATGACTATTAGGGTGCCCCTTATTTTTAGAAGTCTTTTTTTTGTAACGCATACCCTTCAGATCGGTTCTCCTTAATCCAATATACTCAATAAGAAAATATAAGCTCATTACGGAAACTCTAAACCGTGCCGAATTACTTTGGAAACAAGTTGGTTCAGATTCAACGGTTAACTTTCGATCAAATTAATTTTATTGGAAATGACGTGTTCTATAAAGAATTTTTTACGAATTAGGTTTGTTAGTACACTCTGTTTAGACTATAATTTTAGGAGAAACATCGGTGGTGTAGATGGGAGTGATTTTATCTTATTGGTGCAATTATGCCAAGCCCCGTGTTCCAATGGACAGTGATCCAGATCTCGATAAAAATGTAACATCAAATGCAACAACAAATTGATCCATATGGATCACATTGTTATTGCTTTTTCTTTACATTGGAACAAGGGGAAAGTGTTGGGCGGCAGTGGCGCTTCTGTTTAGCGCAACAACGTAACGTCGCGCAGCTTTGTAAATGCGCTAGCTTTTTGCAAATAAAAAGATTTGAAAATACTGGACCAACAGATTTGGTGGCGTTTACCAATAATAGAAAACAAATTTTATATAATTTTTCGTTCAAATAAGACGTGCACGCAGTATTAGTCTTGAGTTGTAGAGTTAATAACGCGGATAGCACTGGTCGACGGCCAAAATTTACCAGAGACGCCGTTATGAAATTCGTATGTATAACCACGCTCTGATTTCGAAAATGAAGTCCATTTTTGATTCTATTGTACCGTTTTTGAGATATTTGCAATTTACCGTTATTCGAAAAAACCAAAAAGATGGCTCCCTTTAATTACGTATATCTCACGAACGGGCCAAGCAATCGTTTACAGAATCGGAAAGACGATAAAATTTGCTATAAATGCATCATACATTGATTTTTGCTCAACCAAATGGTTTTCGAGATATTAGCTTTTCATTTCAGGTTTTTGGTTTTTTTTATGAAAAAATATGAAAAAAATGCCTCTTTGCGAGGGCAGCATTCCAAAACCACAACTTTTTTCCAGATATTTTTTCTTTGCGTAAAGCTCTGTTTAATAAGAAAAAAGATAAGCTATCACCGAAGAAAATCGATGCAAAACTACGTAAATTATAAGCGATCAAATAAAAATACCCAGGTTCCGCAATTTCAACGTATACCTCAACGTATGTATGGTATAAAGAAGAGTGAAATATCTAGTTATGCTCTGTTTCTATTTAGTTAAAAGTTCAATTTATGAATGAAATTACCCATATTTTTAACTTTTTTTTAAATTTATTTATGTTTATACTATATTCTAACAATCAGCAGTAATCACCTATCATTGCGACGTCCCAGAATCCTTGATATCGATTCTCAATTAATTTCATTTGCTGATAAAACCTTTCGCCATGTTCGTTATTTTCGTCGCCAAGATTTGCCGGAAAAAAGCTCAAATGTGAGTGCAGAAAGTGAATTTTTAAAGACATATTTACGCCTGGAAAGAAAATATTAGTTAGGTAAATAAGTTATAGAATTTTGGGAAATTAATTTTAATAAGCCTTTAATATTTACCCATTTTCGCATAATTATTTATTAAGTCGTTCACTATCTGCTCGTAGTAGGGCTTTTGTGTCTACCGAGAAAAGAAGCACCGACCTTTTCAAAGGATTCCCACGCTGCTGCCTCAACTGATGAGAGTATTCCTTTGAATTGATTATTGTTGACCAACTTTTTTATTTGTGGTTCAACAAAAATACCTTCCCTTATCTTGGCTTGGGAAATATCTGGAAAAATTGTTTTCAAATAGTCGAATGCTTCGCCTTCTTTGTCCAAAGCCTTAACAAAGTTTTTAATGAGACCGAGCTAGATGTGTAAGGGTGGAAGTATGATTTTCTCTTTCTTGACAAGAGGGGTGTATTTGATGTTATCCACACCAACGGTAAGCTTGACTCTTTCCGGCCAATCCTTTCTGACTTAGTGGTCCTTACGAGCTCCCACTTGTAGAGGAAGCATCAGTGCTTGGTGTAGCCACTTTGTAGACTGCATAGCATTGCAACGACTTTGAGATCAGAACATATTTTCCAATCATGCTCTTCATATTTGTTAAATTTGAGTAGTTTTTGCATTTCCTCGCAGGTTTCCTTTGTATTTACTTTATGTGCGATCGGGATAGAAGGCTTTTTGCTACCAATATGCAATAATACAGCCTTCAAACTCAGTTTATTGCTGTCTATGAACAATCGCCACTCTTTTGAACCATATGTTTGACCAAACTCTTTGAGTAAACCACGAATGTCGTTGCAGTGGCGTATACAGTCTTTCTTGGTATAGTGTTGGAAAATGGTTCGTGACGAGTTCTACAATATATCACCTTAACATCGGATGACACAAATTTAAATTGTCGCATACGAGAAGTGTGGATTTCGGCCTTTTCCTAGTTCTAAATCTCTTATCCAATCATTAAGTTGTGCTTGTGACAGAACTGTTCTCTCGTTTCCCATGGGAAATTCAGTACAACTTGATTCCCCGCAATCAGATATTACTGTTGACAATGGAACTGATGGGCCAGCCTTTCGACATCCGACGCAAACTCCTGCAAAGTCTCATTCGCTTTTTGGTAGCCGTTTTGTAACTCTATATGGTATATCTGCTTTCTGTGTTCGCTTCCGTATGGATCCGCAACAGCCGTTGAATGTAGTACTGGTAATGTCACTGTAGGTACGCTGGCATAAGTTACTCTTCTTGATCTTCCAACGCCAAGTACTTTTGTTTTACAAATATAACACTCTATTGAATGGCAAGTAGGTTCTCTCCATATCATTGGTGTATCAAATTTTATTTGTTGTCCTGATTCCGACTGAATAAATTCTACTCGACACGATGTACACAAAGTGTTCGGTGTCCATGGTTTTTCAGCATTTTTAGGCTCAATGCAAAATACTTGGAGTATAAAGTTTTGATATGATCTGAGAACACTCGTCGTCGCCTAATAATAGTATATTGGCCACACATGAAACAGAATATATATATGGATCGTTATTACACTCAAATTCCCGCGTCCTTTTACTCAATTTATTTTTTTTTAATAAATCACGGTTTTGAAATTTGACTTATGAACTGAACTATCTCCGGCGAGCCTTGCAGATGTTATGAAGTTTCAAGGCGCATTAACTCATATTTATACACGGAACAAGAATAAAATTGAAAAAATCAAACCTTACCTAGGCAGAAAGGTTCCTTTTTATACGAAGCCGGGAAAAAAAAATACTACCTGCTTTAGATGTAGGCTTTAAAAATTGTATGTGTCTTATAATTTTGAAAATCTACCTGCATACTTACCCATAAGTGACGGGAATATATGTTTATAACTACATGCCTACAGCAGGTTTCGAACCCAACCACTCTTCCTTTCGATGTAACCACTCTACCTACTATAAAACAATTCGAGTATTAAAAGTACTGTTTGATTTATTTAAAGAAAAAGTATTATCATTGTTATGGTGTTATTCGTTTATCCCGATAATATCCCATTTGCACTTTACACCTTTAATATATGTATGTATACATTGAAGTTGCGCAACTTGGGTATTTTTATTTGATCGCTTATAACTTACGTAGTTTGCATCGATTTTCTTCGGTGATAGCTTATCTTTTTTCTAATTAAACAGAGCTTTACGTAAAGAAAAAATATCTTGAAAAAAAGTTGTGGTTTTGGAATTCTGCCCTCGCAAAGAATAATTTTTTTCATATCTTTTCATAAAAAAAAACAAAAATCTGAAATGATAAGCTAATATCTCGAAAACTATCTGGTTGAGCAAATTTTATCGTCTGTCCGATTCTGTAAACTTTTTTTGCAATTGCTTGACCCGTTCGTGAGATATACGTAATTAAAGGGAGCCATCTTTTTGGTTTTTTCGAATAACGGTAAATTGGAAATATCTCAAAAACGGTACCATAAATATAAATATATGTAAGGCGCGATAACCTCCGAGGAGATATAAGGCCGAGCTATTCTTCCAATTTGCGTCGTGCTCCTCTTGATTTTACAAATTGGCCGGACGGGACCTACATGTTTTATGCCGACTCCGAACGGCATTTGCAAGGCAGGTGAGTTTTCACTGAGAGCTTTTCATGGCAGAAATACACCCGGAGCGCTTGCCAAACACTGCCGAGGGGCGACCCCTCTTAGAAAAATTTTCTTCTAATTGAAAAACCTTATTTCTAGAATTTTGATGTTACTTTGCCCGGGGTGCGAACCCAGGGCATACGGTGTGATAGGCGGAGCACGCTACCATCACACCACGGTGGCAGCCAAACTAAAAAAAACATGTTTTTATAGCAAACTGAACTAAAAAATAGAAAATAATTTTCAAATTAAAAAGAGTTTATATAACAGTAGTAGAAGGTCAAACAATCGTTTATAGTTAATCACCCCAAAAAAATTATAATAAAATTTAAGTTATTAACAGAATAATTTAATTCAGACTAAAAAGCGTGGGGTGCATTTGACTACATTTCATATCTTTCCTCTCAGATAGTTGCCAATAGAATGATTGTAACATTCAATATCAAGCACCCCACACTTTTTACTGTGAATTAAATTATTCTGTTAATAACTTAAATTTTATTATAATTTTATTTTGAGGTGATTAACTATAAACGATTGTTTGACCTTCTACAACTGTTATATAAACTCTTTTTAATTTGAAAATTATTTTCTCTTTTTTAGTTCGGTTTGCTATAAAAGCGTGTTTTAAACTAATATTTATTTTTAATTTTTTAGTTCAAGTAATTTTAAAAGTTTTAGTCGAAAGTGATGAAACCTCGAAATGGCAGCGGTCCATGGATGAATCCAACCCTACGGCACCAAAAAGGGCCAAGACGCAGGGAGGCTGGACGCGGTCTTTCGCCGAAATTGCCAAGGGTCGGCAGATCATTGGCATTATAGACGAGAGCAGCGAAGAAGTGGATCGAGGCCGCGCACGCTACAGTGGCCGTTAAGGTTAAAAAGACAACCCTGGTCCACCGCCATCTTACACCGATGCAGGGTGGTTCCAGGGCAATGTCAAGCTAATTGCCTGTGACGACGCCAGGTCGGTCAACCTCTATAGGGCCGCCGTCACGCTGATAGGGGTGGTATATCCGGGCGCGCGCCTCAAGGTAGTGGAGGCACGTGATATCCCCTCACGACCAAGGTATAGAGCCTGGGTTCCAGTGACGCCAACGGACCCAGCTGACATCCTGGAGCTGCTCCAGGAGTACAACCCGCCACAGGTTTGGAAGTCAACCCGGATAAAACCGAGCTTGTTCTCTTCACGAGGAGGTACAAAGTACCAAATCTTACACCGCCAAGAATTGGAGATACGTTCTTAGCGTTTAGCGATCAAGTCAAGTATTTGGGAGTCATTCTGGATAGAAAGTTATTATGGAGTGGCCATATAGTGGAGCGATCCAAGAAGGCAGCAGCAGAGCTGTTCACCTGCAAGAGGGCAATTGGCACCTCCTGGGGATTCTCCCCTAAGTTGGTCTACTGTATTTACACAGCCATTGTGCGCCGATTCTTCTTTATGGTTCCTTGGTCTGGTGGCCTGCACTAGCTAAAAGTCACAAGTTCAATTGACCTTAGGTCCCTTAACCTTCTGTGACCCCACCATCACATTATTGCATTGTCATCGAGCCTTGATACGTGTGCAAAGTTTCAATCAAACTTGTGGCCATTCAAAGTGGTAATAAGGCCAATTGACCTTATGGCCGTTGACCTTATCTCACCACACCATCACATTAATGCATTGTCATCGAGCCTTGATACGCTTGCAAAGTTTTAATCAAACTTATGGCCATTCCAAGTGGTAATAAGGCCAATTAAACTTATGGCCGTTGACCTTATGTTACCGCACCATCACATTAATGCATTGTCGTCGAGCCTTGATACGTGTGCAAAGTTTCAATCAAACTTATGGCTATTCAAAGTGGTAATAAAGGCAATTGACCTTATGGCCGTTGACCTTATGGCCTCACACCATCACATTAACGCATTTTCATCGGTCCTTGATACGTTGTCAAAGCTTCAAATTAATCAGACTTCTAGAAACCGGTGAAAATTAAGCTCAAAGATTCCGTTACATACAGGCCAAGCTAATAAAAGCGTGTTAAAAATGAACTCAATTTTCGAAATCAGGGGGTGATTTTACATACGAATTTCATAACGGCGTTTCTGGTAAAGAGAAAAAAAGTTGAAATTCGTGGTCCAGTGTAGTTTTTCATTTCGAAAATGTCAGTGGAACTAAGAAGCAATAAATATAGTATATTTCTGGTGGGTGAGATTAATCACCAAATAACAGGTGCAAAATTACCGTCGAATCGTCAAATTCTTGCGGCTCTGTTTTTCAACATTCGCGAAATAAAGCTACGTATTAGTGAAAGTTCAAATCTTGTGGCTCGGGAGTGTATTATGTTCTGGGAAAAGGCTAGAATACCCACCAAAGCTTTTCCTAATTGTGTTAAGAAAATTGTGAATCTTTGTCAACTCTGGCGAGAGCTTCAAAAAAATTGCAAGAAGATACCGAATTTTTATAAACGTCGCGAGAAGGAGTTTCAACAGCATTTGGATAATTTATTCGATATCGCACATGCTGATGCTCTCAGCGTAATTAAAACAGAAGAAGATAAAATATTCTTACAAAAACAGAGAGAGCCAGAGCGCACAGGTTGCTTAATGAGTGTAGACAAAAAGTTGGCTGTAATTGAAGAAAAGGTAAGGCTTAGACAATTAGCAAAAGAGAAATATAGATTAAAACAAATGCCCTCATAGGGCTTGCCGACATCTGCTGCTGCTAACAAGGATATGAAACTTACAGAATTATATGCAAGCTCTGAAGAAAATGTGAACGAACCGACTCCTTTCACTTCTCAATCAATTCGTTCTTTAAGTGCAGTAGCAAAAAGAGGAAGAAACAATTTTGTCACGCCAAAATTGGTTGCGACTTTAGACAGATGTCAACTCAGCATTCGAGACTCTGTTTATGTAGTTCAAGCTGTAGTGGAAGCTCTAGGTCTTAATTGTGATGATTACTCAATCAACAAATCCTCTATTCAACGCATTCGAACACAAATGAGAAAACATAGAGCAGAATCCATTATATCTGATTTTCAGAATAACATGTCCGAAGTTATTGCTGTTCATTGGGATGGAAAACTGTTACTTAGTCTCAACGTAAAAAGCTCTAAAGAAGAACGCTTGCCAATAATTATTTAATTTGAAGAGAAAGAACAAATTCTTGTAGTCCCGAAATTATAAAGCTCTTCCCGCAAAGATCAAGCAAATACAGTACGAAATTCGCTCAATGATTGGAACCTTAATAATAAGGTAGAAATAATGTGCTCTGATGCGACAGCATCGAATACAGGTCGCTTGAATGGAGCTTGTGTGCTTTTGGAGCAAGCATTAGAAAGAGAACTGTTCCTCTTTGCTTGTCGTCATCAGTTTACGAACTTGTGCTCAAAAGTGTATTTAAGACTAAAATCCAAGAGGACAGTACCATTCCCGAGATTTCCACTATTGAATCCTGCGCTAATTTCGTAAAACAAAATTTTTGTGAGACGATGATAAATGAATCGGTGGAGTTTTACTACAACAAACTGGAGAAGTCAATTGTACGAGATGATTATCGGAAACTCATTGAACTAGCTATTATTTTTTGGGTGGAAAATCGGAGAATAAAATTAAAATCAGACCTCCAGACGCATTGCATCAAGCACCATGGATGGCAGGAGCTATTTACTCTTTAAAGATGTGTTTGTTGCAGTCTAAATTTAAAATGAACATTGAGGACGAACAAGCGCTTAGAGATATTTCTTTATTCATTGTGACAGTTTATGTGAAGCCCTGGCTAAGATGCAGTTTTCAGTGAACGCGCCGAATCAAGACTTACTCTTTTTAAAGACCATGAAGGATTAGGAAAGAGCGACAAGTTGATTTCCAAAGCAGCTTTAGGAAAATTCAGTCAACATCTGTGGTATTTATCAGAAGAAATAACACAGCTATCAATTTTTGACGACGACGTTGATGAACAAAACCAAGAATAACATTGTAATTAACTTAAAAAGAGAAAGCTTAGGTGATTCCGGAAAGAGATACGTTGCATTGAAGGATGAAACGTCTATATCTTTATATGATAAATACTAATTAATATCTTTTTTAAGCTGTGTTCACTATTTACTAAACGCTAAAATTTTGTTCTTGTTTTAGAAAAATCTTTGAGCGATTTCATTACTATTAGAAGCAAAATATATTTTCGAGGTTAAAAGTTGACTGCAGTTTCTTTCAGGAAAATATATCTTCGTGGGAAGAAAATGCAGCCTATGTAGAAGCAAAAAAGAAGATTTTGAGCTTAAAAGTGGTTAATGACACAGCTGAAAGAGCTATTAAACTTATGCAAGAATTTCATGGTTTGATAACCGCAGAACAAGAACAAAAGCAGTTCCTTTTACGCTGTGTGCAAGAACATAGAAATATTTATCCAGATTGTAAAAAACAAATCTTTAAAAATAATACTTAAATTAAACAATTTTTAATACACATTTCTAATAGCATGTTTAAACAAAACAATAAACAATTTCGTTAACCCAGCTACAAGATGAAGACAAAAACTGTTATTTGTGAGGTCCTGTGGGCACGGGTTAAAACTTACGTGGAATATTAAAATTTGTTATTTGAGCATAGGTTTGTATACTAAACAGAATTAGAGGTTATACGTTTTGATAATTGCAAAACGAAATATTTCGTTCATATAAGGGACACCCTAATGTCTATCTTATAGCCATATGCGGCTGTATGCGTGAGTACTACTTCGGCTGATGACTACATCTGTGTGTGAGTTATCTCTTCGTTGCCTTGTATGTATGTGGGTAAATGATGATTAATGTGTTTATGTAGTTTGCTTTAATGTTTCTGTTGTTGTGCATTTATTTAGTGATGTGAAAATTCGCCGCAATGCATACATATAGCTCTATTATTTTTCTTCGAGTTATGGCTCCCAAAACATAGCAATTGCTTAGTCATAAAAGGGGTGGTGCCCAGCCCATTTTTTTAAATTTGAAGTTTTTTCTATTTAAGTAGTATGTAAATGCCGGATCTGGATCACATTTTGTATGGAAAGCTCGGTGCATGTCTCACCCTAAAAACTCAATACTTTTGGAACAGTCTGCCAGCAGTCTGGTCTTAGGAATGGGGTTAGTTCATTATTTTCAGATCAGTCTGGGATGAGTCTGACCGAAGGAATGAAACCAGGTCTATATTTATCTTGACCTGAAATTTTTACCACCTCTCAAGGTCATTCAACAATTCCGCTAGGTGGCGCATACGTTTTTTCGGTTTGTGTTCTGGCTGATCTTCCGGTTTGTGTTCTGGCTGATCACACCGCTAGGTGGCGTGTTCTGGCGTATCTTCCGCTAGGTGGTGCATAAGAAAAAGCTAAGTGGTGTATAATAAAAAGCTTAGAGCTTTTTACCTTTAGCAGAGCTTTGCCGATCCAGATACATACATGTAGATAAGGGCTACTTGTCTCAATGTATATAAGTTGGACATCTTTTGTTGAAAAAAAACTACATGGGGGGCCCTACATTTTTATAGGGCCGCAAATTTTTAAATGTCTCTTCATATTTCTAATGAGTCCTAGACTTCACCCGAGCCGTTTTGAAGAGTCCACTAGATTTATAATCGAGCGAATGTATTCTATTCACATCGATCAAGAAGAAAGAGATTAAAAAATTAAGGGTGTTAAACAATGTGTTACTCTCAAACTTTCTGCAAATGATTTTAAAAGATGTTTATTCGAAAAGAAATTGTACTTTGACTCAATGTATATTTTTAGATCAAAATCTCATGAATTGTATACACAAGAAATAAATAAAGTAACGTTAAGTTTTTAGATGATAAGAGATTTGTAAAAAATAATGGAATTAATACCTACGCTTGGGAAATGTTTGTACAAGAGAAGAAATCAAAACATGCTGATAAGAAACCTTAACTGTTCAACACTGAAACATATATATATATATATATGTATATATATGCATGTGAGAATTTCATAAAACTGCAAATAAATATGAAGACTAAACATTTTTTAAGGGTCCATATTTCTAAAGTATATAAGTGTGGGCGAAATATAAAAATTCTATTTTATACCCAACTATGCTTCGCCTGTCTGTGCTTAACGTATAAAAAGCCTACCATTACAAAGATATTTCTTTATTAATTTTCATAATGTTTTCGACAGTAGATGTTCAAGGCTTTAAAGCATACGATAATAGATTTATTGTAAAGGAAATAGCTGTGGTCCTCAACAAAAAACAATTCCATTGTTTCCACATAAAAGCTCCATTTGAATTTTCGGATCCGAGTAAGGATAATCAACGAGAAGCTAATTTGTAAATATTACACCACCATAATGTATTATTGTCCTATGGCAGCGATATTTTTAAATCTGTAAAAAACTATTTGATCCAACGTTGAAGAACATAAAAGTTTATGTTAAGGGGCAAGAAAAAAGTGTATGGATAGCAGAGTTCCTCCAAAAGCCGGTGTTTAACATTGAAGAGGAGAGCACAGGATGTGATGGAATGAATCTCTTTAGAATAGATTTCATCCATCAGGATGAAAGGCATCATCGTCTACACTAATTCCTTCCGACTCCATTACCTCTCGTAGCCGTGCTTGAAGTTCGATCTTATTGCCGGTTGTACTCAATCCACGGTTCTCCAACTCCTTTTTCAGTTGCTGTATCCTTAATTCATTCAACTTTGCCATGTTGTTTTCGGAATCTTCGGAATTTATTCAACAATTCCTCTTCTGACACCAGCTGTAAAAAATTTAGGGAAATTCCGCTTATTCCAAACCTTGTGTTAACGTTCGAATTCTAAACTGTTGAATAACTAACTCCAATATTCAATAATGAAAAATGGGCTTTATTAGACTACTTTTAAAGTACTTCACAATAATACTTATACTTCACAACCAATAGCGTGCTTAAATCAAAACTGATTACTGATTCCTCAGCTTACGCTGCTTTTATACTCTCATTTTTCTCGTTCGCCCATTTGTCCTAAGATCTAGCCATTTCGCGAAACTGTATTCCAGAACAATTGTACCTCTTGTTAGGTTATTAGCTATATACATGTGTATTTGTAGTTTATGACTATTAGGGTGCCCCTTATTTTTAGAAGTCTTTTTTTTTGTAACGCATACCATTCAGATCGGTTCTCCTTAATCCAATATACTCAATAAGAAAATATAAGCTCATTACAAAACTCTAAACCGTGCCGAATTACTTTGGAAACAAGTTGGTTCAGATTCAACGGTTAACTTTCGATTAAATTAATTTTATTGGAAGTGACGTGTTCTATAAAGAATTTTTTATGAATTAGGTTTTTTAGTACACTCTGTTTAGGCTATAATTTTAGGAGAAACATCGGTGGCGTAGATGGAAGTGATTTTATCTTATTGGTGCAATTATGCCAAGCCCCGTGTTCCAATGGACAGTGATCCAGATCTCGATAAAAATGTAACATCAAATGCAACAACAAATTTATCCATATGGATCACATTGTTATTGAATTTTCGAGTTAAATTTTATCCGGAACTGAATCTCTTTACATTGGAACAAGGGGAAAGTGTTGGGCGGCAGTGGCGCTTCTGTTTAGCGCAACAACGTAACATCGCGCAGCTTTGTAAATGCGCTAGCTTTTTGCAAATAAAAAGATTTGAAAATACTGGACCAACAGCTTTGGTGGCGTTTACCAATAATAGAAAAAAATTTTTGCATAATTTTTCGTTCAAATAAGACGTGCACGCAGTATTAGTCTTGAGTTGTAGAGTTAATAACGCGGATAGCACTGGTCGACGGCCAAAATTTACCAGAGACGCCGTTATGAAATTCGTATGTATAACCACGCTCTGATTTCGAAAATGGAGTCCATTTTTGATTCTATGGTACCGTTTTTGAGATATTTGCAATTTACCGTTATTCGAAAAAACCAAAAAGATGGCTCCCTTTAATTACGTATATCTCACGAATGGGTCAAGCAATTGCAAAACGTTTACAGAATCGGAAAGACGATAAAATTTGCTATAAATGCATCCTACATTCATTTTTGCTCAACTAGATGGTTTTCGGCGGCCACCGTGGTGTGATGGTAGCGTGCTCCGCCTATCACACCGTATGCCCTGGGTTCAACTCCCGGGCAAAGCAAAATCAAAATTTTAGAAATAAGGTTTTTCAATTAGAAGAAAATTTTTCTAAGCGGGGTCGCCCCTCGGCAGTGTTTGGCAAACAACGTAGGTTATAAGCGATCAAATAAAAATACCCAGGTTGCGCAATTTCAACGTATACCTCAAAACGTATGTATGGTATAAAGAAGAGTGAAATATCTAGCTATACTCTGTTTCTATTTAGTTAAAAGTTCAATTTATGAATGAAATTACCCATATTTTTAACTTTTTTTTTAATTTATTTATGTTTATACAATATTCTAACAATCTTTATCTTAATTTGATTTTACTATGTAGTCGAAATAATTATGTGTTCTACTTTGACGCTTATTCAGTTTAGGATCGGTTTCTCTTATGAGAAACCAACAGTAATCACCCATCATTGCGAGGTCCCAGAATCCTTGATATCGATTCTCAATTAATTTCATTTGCTGACGAAACCTTTCGCCATGTTCGTCACTTTCGTCACCAAGATTTGCCGGAAAAAAGCCCAAATGTGAGTGCAGAAAGTGAATTTTTAAAGACGTGTTTACGCCTGGAAAGAAAATATTAGTTAGGTAAAGAAGTTATAGAATTTTAGGAAATTAATTTTAATAAGCCTTTAATACTTACCCATTTTCGCATAATTATTGATTAAGTCGTTCACTATCTGCTCGTAGTTAGGGCTTCTTTGTCTACCGAGAAAAGAAGCAACGACCTTTTCAAAGGATTCCCACGCTGCTGCCTCAACTGATGAGAGTATTCCTTTGAATTGATTATTGTTGATCAACTTTTTTATTTGTGGTCCAACAAAAATACCTTCCTTTATCTTGGCTTGGGAAATATCTGGAAAAATTGTTTTCAAATAGTCGAATGCTTCGCCTTCTTTGTCCAAAGCCTTAACAAAGTTTTTAATGAGACCGAGCTTGATGTGTAAGGGTGGAAGTATTATTTTCTCTTTATTGACAAGAGGGGTTTATTTGATGTTATCCACACCAACGGTAAGCTTGACTCTTTCCGGCCAATCCTTTCTGACTTAGTGGTCCTTACGAGCTCCCACTTGTAGAGGAAGCATCAGTGCTTGGTGTAGCCACTTTGTAGACTGCATAGCATTGCAACGACTTTGAGATCAGAACATATTTTCCAATCATGCTCTTCATGTTTGATAAATTTGAGTAGTTTTTGCATTTCCTCGCAGGTTTGCTTTGTATTTACTGCATGTGCGATCGGGCTAAAAGGCTTTTTGTTACCAATATGCAATAATACAGCCTTAAAACTCAGTTTATTGCTGTCTATGAACAATCGCCACTCTTTTGAACCATATGTTTGACCAAACTCTTTGAATAAAACAGGAATGTCGTTGCAGTAGCGTATACTGTCTTTCTTGGTATAGTGTTTGGAAAATGGTTCGTGACGAGTTCTACAATATATCACCTTAACATCGGATGACACAAATTTAAATTGTTGCATACGAGAAGTGTAGATCTCGGCCTTTTCCTTGGATAGTTCCAAATCTCTTATCCAATCATTACGTTGTGCTTGTGACAGAACTTTTCTCTCGTTTCCCATGCGAAATTCAGTACAACTTGATTCCCCGCAATCAGATATTACTGTTGACAATGGAACTGATGGGCCAGCCTTTCGACATCCGACGCAAACTCCTGCAAAGTCTCATTCGCTTTTTGGTAGCCGTTTTGTAACTCTATATGGTATATCTGCTTTCTGTGTTCGCTTCCGTACGGATCCGCAACTGCCGTTGAATGTAGTACTCGTAATGTCACTGTAGGTACGCTGGCATTAGTTACTCTTCTTGATCTTCCAACGTCAAGTACTTTTGTTTGACAAATATAACACTCTATTGAATGGCAAGTAGGTTCTCTCCATATCATTGGTGTATCAAATTTTATCTGTTGTCCTGATTCCGACTGAATCAATTCTACTCGACACGATGTACACAAAGTGTTCGGTGTCCATGGTTTTTCAGCATTTTTATATACTTGCAGTATAAAGTTTTGATATGATCTGAGAACACTCGTCGTCGCCTAATGATAGTATATTGGCCACACATGAAACAGAACATATCTGGATCGTTATTACACTCAAATTGTCGCGTCCTTTTACTCATTTTATTTTTTTTAATAAATCACGGTTTTGAAATTTGACTTATGAACTGAACTATCTCCGGCGAGCCTTGCAGATGTTATGAAGTTTCAAGGCGCATTAACTCATATTTATACTCGGAACAAGAATAAAATTGAAAAAATCAAATCTTACCTAGACAGAAAGGTTCCTTATTATACGAAGCCAGGAAAAGAAAATACTACCTGCTTTAGATGTAGGCTTCAAACATTTTCTGTGTCTTATAATTTTGAAAATCTACCTGCATACTTACCCATAAGAGACGGAGATACATGTTTATAACTACATGCCTACAGCAGGTTTCGAACCCAACCACTCTTCCTTTCGATGTAACCACTCTACCTACTATAAAACAATTCGAGTATTAAAAGTACTATTTGTTTTATTTAAGGAAAGAGTATTATCATTGTTATGGTGTTATTCGTTTATCCGGATAATATCCCATTTGCACTTTATACCTTTAATATATGTATGTATACATTGAAGTTGCGCAACTTGGGTATTTTTATTTGATCGCTTATAACTTACGTAGTTTTGCATCGATTTTCTTCGATGATAACTTATCTTTTTTCTAATTAAACAGAGCTTTACGTAAAGAAAAAATATATGGAAAAAAAGTTGTGGTTTTGGAATTCTGCCCTCGCAAAAGGTAATTTTTTTCATATCTTTTCATAAAAAAAAAAAAAAAAAAATCTGAAATGATAAGCTAATATCTCGAAAACTATCTGGTTGAGCAAATTTTATCGTCTTTCCGATTCTGTAAACTTTTTTGCAACTGCTTGACCCGTTCGTGAGATATACGTAATTAAAGGGAGCCATCTTTTTGGTTTTTTCGAATAACGGTAAATTGCAAATATCTCAAAAACGGTACCATAGAATCAAAAACGAACTCAATTTTCGAAATTAGGGGTGATTTTACATACGAATTTCATAACGGCGTTTCTGGTAAAGAGAAAAAAGTTGAAATTCGTGGTCCAGTATAGTTTTTCATTTCGAAAATGTCAGTGGAACTAAGAAGCAATAAATATAGTACATTTCTGGTGGGTGAGATTAATCACCAAATAACAGGTGCAAAATTACCGTCGAATCGTCAAATTCTTGCATCTCTGTTTTTCAACATTCGCGAAATAAAGCTACGTATTTGTGAAAGTTCAAATCTTGTGGCTCGGGAGTGTATTATGTTCTGGGAAAAGGCTAGAATACCCACCAAAGCTTTTCCTAATTGTGTTAAGAAAATTGTGGATCTTTGTCAACTCTGGCGAGAGCTGCAAACAATTTGCAGGAAGATACCGGATTTTTATAAACGTCGCGAGAAGGAGTTTCAACAGGATTTGGATAATTTATTCGATATCGCACATGCTGATGCTCCCAGCGTAATTAAAATAGAAGAAAATAAAATATTCTTACAAAAACAGAGAGAGCCAGAGCGCCCAGGTTGCTTAATGGGTGTAGACAAAAATTTGGCTGCAATTGAAGAAAAGGCAAGGCTTAGACCATTAGCAAAAGAGAAATATAGATTAAAACCCTATAGATTAAATGCCCTCATAGGGCTTGCCGACATCTGCTGCTGCTAACAAGGGTATGAAACTTACAGAATTATATGCAAGCTCTGAAGAAAATGTGAACGAACCGACTCCTTCCACTTCCCAATCAATTCGTTTTTTAAGTGCAGTAGCAAAAAGAGAGGAAACGATTTTGTCACGCCAAAATTGGTTACGACTTTAGACAGATGTCAACTCAGCATTCGAGATTCTGTTTATGTAGTTCAAGCTGTAGTGGAAGCTCTATATCTTAATTGTGATGATTACCCAATCAACAAATCCTCTATTCAACGCATTCGAACACAAATGGGAAAACATAGAGCAGAATCCATTATATCTGATTTTCAGAATAACATGTCCGAAGTTATTGCTGTTCATTGGGATGGAAAACTGGTACTTAGTCTCAACGTAAAAAGCTCTAAAGACGAACGCTTGCCAATAATTATTTAATTTGAAGAGAAAGAACAAATTCTTGTAGTCCCGAAATTAGAAAGCTCTTCCGGCAAAGATCAAGCAAATGCAGTACTAAATTCGCTCAGAGATTGGAACCTTAATGATAAGGTACGCATAATGTGCTCTGATGCGACAGCATCGAATACAGGTCGCTTGAATGGAGCTTGTGTGCTTTTGGTGCAAGCATTAGAAAGAGAACTGTTACTCTTTGCTTGTCGTCATCATGTTTTCGAACTTTGTGAGGACCCCAAAGCCGAGGACTTTGTATCCTCACAACATACACTTATCCATACATTTTTCTAAAGAACAGACATTTTGAAATAACTGAAAACTTATAATAATATTTGAATTTATCACTTATACATTTTATATGAAATATACATATGTATACCTTTATGAATTATACCCTAAATACATATATTCGGTTGTACATTGAATTGATAATTATTAAATTGAAGGACAAATTAGACTTGCACACTTTTGCACGCAAGCAAAATATTAACATTCTCGCAAACATAAATTTTAAATATAGGATCACCCTAACACGCATTGAATATTTGGAAGGAAGGTAGATACGCACAAAACATAAAAATGCAGCGGTCAACCAATCCTTTGCAATCTCAAAATCCAATACATCCAGCTACAAATACAACATACATAATAACTTAAGTGAACGGAGATCAGCAGCAAGTCGTCAAAATAAGCGCCGCTACTAGTAGAAATTTCGCTATACATATTTACGGCACTAGCATACAACACACCAACGCACGCCATACTACAGAAGGCAGAAGCATTGGGCAAAGCAAAATACAAGATTAGAATCAGGTGACCACAAACAAATGTACAAACACACAATAGTTATAGCAACGGCTGGAAAGCGCGGTATGAGCAAGTACAAAGGCATTGTATTCAATAAGGAGCATTATGGTGCATGGAAATTCATGGGAAGGAAATATTCACCGGCATAACAGTTGTTTTATATTGTTAATACTATTTATTAAAAGTTGTTATTATAAAATAACCGTTTGCCTGCGTGCAAAAATTAGTATATAAGGGCGACGAGTTCGCATTGAAATGGAGAGATTAGGAGACAGGCATACGAGTCGGTAGGTTTTATGACTACCGACCAAGAGTACACCTGAAAGTTTTTGACTTCATTTGTACTAAAAGTATATTCGTCTGGAGGCTTTATTACTCCATTCGACCGCAGAGGTTGGCCGAGGGCTTTATTACCTCAGTCACCTCTTACAAAGCAAGGGAATCAGCTAGTAGTAGGAATAGAAATTTTATTAAATAAATACTTTTATAACGTTTTTATAAGAAATAAACAGGGCTATTCTTTTAGAAGGATCGGTAGGAATTTCTACTTTCAGGAACCCTGGACGGACTGAGGCCAACCCCGGCAAAGTCAAAGGAAAAGTCCGTCACAACTTGTGCTCAAAAGTGTATTTAAAACTAAAATCCAAGAGGACAGTACCAGTCCCGATATTCCACTATATAAAAAGTTCAAAGATAACTGGAAGAATATAAATCCTAATGCTATTGAATCCTGCGCTAATTTCGTAAAATAACATTTTTGTGAGACGATGATAAATGAATTGGTGGAGTTTTACTACAACGAACTGGAGAAGTCAATTGTACGAAATGATTATCGGGAACTCATTGAACTAGCTATTATTTTTTGGGTGGAAAATCGGAGAATAAAATTAAAATCAGACCTCCAGGCGCATTGTATCAAACACCATGGATGGCAGGAGCTATTTACTCTTTAAAGATGTGTTTGTTGCAGTCTCAATTTAAAATGAACGTCAAGGACGAACAAGCGCTTAGAGATATTTCTTTATTCATTGTGATAGTTTATGTGAAGCCCTGGCTAAGATGCAGTTTTGCAGTGAACGCGCCGAATCAAGACTTACTCTTTTTAAAGACCATGAAGGATTAGGAAAGAGCGACAAGTTGATTTCCAAAGCAGCTTTAGGAAAATTCAGTCAACATCTGTGGTATTTATCAGAAGAAATAACCCAGCTATCAATTTTTTACGACGACGTTGATGAACAAAACCAAGAATAACATTGTAGTTAACTTAAAAAGAGAAAGCTTAGGTGATTCCGGAAAGAGATACGTTGCATCGAAGGATGAAACGTCCATATCTTTATATGGTAAATACTAATTAATATCATTTTTAAGCTGTGCTCACTATTTACTAAATGCTTAACTTTTGTTCTTGTTTTAGAAAAATCGTTGAGCGATTTCATTACTATTAGAAGCAAAATATATTTTCGAGGTTAAAAGTTGATTGCAGTTCCTTTCAGGAAAATATATCTTCGTGGGAAGAAAATGTGGCCTATGTAGAAGCAAAAAAGAAGATTTTGAGCTTAAAAGCGGTTAATGACACAGCTGAAAGAGCTATTAAACTTATGCAAGACTTTCATGGTTTGATAACCGCACAAGAACAAAAGCAGTTCCTTTTACGCTGTGTGCAAGAACATAGAAATGTTTATCCAGATTGTAAAAAACAAACCTTAAAAAGAAAGTATCCTGAATAATTCTATTAATAATACTTAAATTAAAAAGTTTTAATACAAATTTCTAATAGCATGTTTAAACAAAACAATAAACAGTTTCGTTAACCCAGCTAATAGATGAAGACAAAAACTGTTATTTTTGAGGTCCTGTCGGCACGGGTTAAAACTTACGTGGAATATTAAAATTTGTTATTTGAGCATAGGTTTTTATACTAACCAGAATTAGAGGTTATACGTTTTGATAATTGTAAAACGAAATATTTCGTTTATATAAGGGACACCCTAAGTTCTATCTTATAGCCATATGCGGGTGTATGCGTGAGTACTACTTTGGCTGATGACTACATCTGTGTGTGAGTTATCTCTTCGTTGCCTTGTATGTATGTGGGTAAATGATGATTAATGTGTTTATGTAGTTTGCTTGAATGTTTCTGTTGTTGTGAATTTATTTAGTGATGTGAAAATTCGCCACAATGTATACATATGGTTCTAATCTTTTCCTTCGAGTTATGGCTCCCAAGACATAGAAAATTGCTTAGTCGTAAAAGGGGTGGTGCCCAGCCCATTTTTATAAATCTGAAGTTTTTCCTATTTAAGTAGCATGTAAATGCCAGTTCTGGATCACACCCTAAAAACTCAATACTTTTGGACAGTCTGCCTTCAGTCTGGTCTTAGGAATGGGACCAGTTCATTATTTTCAGCTCAGGCTGGGATGAGTCTGACCGAAGGAATGAAACCAGGTCTATATTTATCTTGACCTGAAATTTTTACCACCTCTCAAGATCATTCAACAATTCCGCTAGGTGGCGCATACGTTTTTTCGGTTTGTGTTCTGGCTGATCTCACCGCAAGGTGGCGTGTTCTGGCAGATCTTCCGTTAGGTGGCGCATAAGAAAAAGCTAAGTGGTGTATAAGGAAAAGCTTATAGCTTTTTACATTTAGCAGAGCTTTGCCGTCAACATGACAGCATATAAATTATATATATATATATTAGGGCGGGTCGATTTAAAAATCGCTCTTTGCTCTGTGAAAATCGTATTCTAGGGATCAAAGTAAGAAACTTTGCCGAAGGAACCATACCTCTAAAACGAATTCTGATGTCCCTCCCTTTGGATCGAACTTTTGGGTGGGGGGCAATTTCAATTCTACATGCTGTGTCTTGTGGTGGCTTAAAAAAACAACACAAGCAATTTTACGATCTGCAATTGTATCACAGTGATACCTTCATTTTTTAAAACGGTTGAATAAAAAATCCACACAACTATGTTTAGGACATGTAAATGCATCACAGTGATGCCTTGGTTTTAAAAGGGGTTGTAAAAACGCTAATTTCTAATAATTTTTTTTAATTTCTTTTCTATTACTAAGTTAAATTCATTTTTTTATTTACATATGTTCTGACTAAATAAATTCCTAAAGAGAAAAATAATCTCCAAAAAGAAAAAACATAGGCATTTCAAAGTGGGATTTTTCAAAATTTTCCCCTACGGCCCAAAGGGGGGGACATCATAATTCGTTTTAGAGGTATGGTTCCTTCGGCAAAGCTTCTTATTTTGATCCCTAGAATATGATTTTCACAGAGCAATAGTCGATTTTTTGCCTCCCCACAAATCGACCCGGCCTAATATATATATATCAACAAACCGCAAAATACATACCGACACAGACACACACATCCATATACATACATTTAGATAAGGGCTACTTGTCTCAATGTATATAAGTTGGACATCTTTTGTTGAAAAAAAAAACAACATGAGGGGCCCTACATTTTTAAAGGGCCGCAAATTTTTAAATGTCTCCTTATATTTCTAATGAGTCATAGACTTCACCCGAGCCGTTTTAAAGAGTCCCATAGATTTCTAATTGAGCGACTGCGATTAGAAAATTAAGGGTGTTAAACAATGTGTTACTCTCAAACTTTATGCAAATGATTTTAAAAGATATTTATTCGAAAAGAAATTGTACTTTGACTCAATGTATATTTTTAGATCAAAATCTCATGAATTGTATACACAAGAAATAAATAAAGTAACTTTAAGTTTTTAGATGATAAGAGATTTCTAAAAAATAATGGAATTAATACCTACGCTAGGGAAATGTTTGTACAAGAGAAAAAATCAAAACATGCTAATAAGAAACCTTAACTGTTCAACATTGAAACATATATATATATATATATATATATATATATATATATATATGTGCATGTGCATATATATATGTATGCATGTGAGAATTTCATAATTGTTTGTTAATAAAAAGAAAAAGAAAAATATCTAAGAGAAAACAAACAAAAGAAATAAAACTCAATTTATTTTAAACACACTATTAGAAAAAACAAAACACGTAACACAAGATTTTTTTACACAAAAAATTAAACAGTTATATTCAAAAAAATTGAAGGGAAAAACAGAATGCAAATTTTTTTGGAAAAATATATATACAATTTTTGTTGTTATATCGGCCTACTGATTTTAAGATCGCGGGTTCGAATCGAGCTCAAGGCCTAACAATAATTTTTTATCATTATTATTGTTATGATAAATTTTTTCTTAATTGAAAAAATTTTTAAATTAGAATAGAAGAAAGAAAAAATTTTAGACAACTGCCAAAGCTCGTTGTATAGATCCATTTCGGGAACTGCTAAATTCCTTCATCGGCAACGTTTAGGCGCCGCTGCTATAACCATTCAGCCACCACAGCGGTTTTTTGTTTGTCTTCATTAATCCTACTTCTATTCTGGTTCGTGCCAATTGATATTCACACCACTGCGACATCTGTTGCAGAATAGCTGTGAAAATTGGACTTGTTTGTTGGCAATGCTGCCCTAGTGTCATATTTTATTGACACTTGTTTTTCCCCGTGCTCTGGGATGTATTAACAATTTTTGTTGTTATATCGGCCTACTGATTTTAAGATCGCGGGTTCGAATCGAGCTCAAGGCCTAACAATAATTTTTTATCATTATTATTGTTATGATAAATTTTTTCTTAATTGAAAAAATTTTTAAATTAGAATAGAAGAAAGAAAAAATTTTAGACAACTGCCAAAGCTCGTTGTATAGATCCATTTCGGGAACTGCTAAATTCCTTCATCGGCAACGTTTAGGCGCCGCTGCTATAACCATTCAGCCACCACAGCGGTTTTTTGTTTGTCTTCATTAATCCTACTTCTATTCTGGTTCGTGCCAATTGATATTCACACCACTGCGACATCTGTTGCAGAATAGCTGTGAAAATTGGACTTGTTTGTTGGCAATGCTGCCCTAGTGTCATATTTTATTGACACTTGTTTTTCCCCGTGCTCTGGGATGTATTAACAATTTTTGTTGTTATATCGGCCTACTGATTTTAAGATCGCGGGTTCGAATCGAGCTCAAGGCCTAACAATAATTTTTTATCATTATTATTGTTATGATAAATTTTTTCTTAATTGAAAAAATTTTTAAATTAGAATAGAAGAAAGAAAAAATTTTAGACAACTGCCAAAGCTCGTTGTATAGATCCATTTCGGGAACTGCTAAATTCCTTCATCGGCAACGTTTAGGCGCCGCTGCTATAACCATTCAGCCACCACAGCGGTTTTTTGTTTGTCTTCATTAATCCTACTTCTATTCTGGTTCGTGCCAATTGATATTCACACCACTGCGACATCTGTTGCAGAATAGCTGTGAAAATTGGACTTGTTTGTTGGCAATGCTGCCCTAGTGTCATATTTTATTGACACTTGTTTTTCCCCGTGCTCTGGGATGTATTAACAATTTTTGTTGTTATATCGGCCTACTGATTTTAAGATCGCGGGTTCGAATCGAGCTCAAGGCCTAACAATAATTTTTTATCATTATTATTGTTATGATAAATTTTTTCTTAATTGAAAAAATTTTTAAATTAGAATAGAAGAAAGAAAAAATTTTAGACAACTGCCAAAGCTCGTTGTATAGATCCATTTCGGGAACTGCTAAATTCCTTCATCGGCAACGTTTAGGCGCCGCTGCTATAACCATTCAGCCACCACAGCGGTTTTTTGTTTGTCTTCATTAATCCTACTTCTATTCTGGTTCGTGCCAATTGATATTCACACCACTGCGACATCTGTTGCAGAATAGCTGTGAAAATTGGACTTGTTTGTTGGCAATGCTGCCCTAGTGTCATATTTTATTGACACTTGTTTTTCCCCGTGCTCTGGGATGTATTAACAATTTTTGTTGTTATATCGGCCTACTGATTTTAAGATCGCGGGTTCGAATCGAGCTCAAGGCCTAACAATAATTTTTTATCATTATTATTGTTATGATAAATTTTTTCTTAATTGAAAAAATTTTTAAATTAGAATAGAAGAAAGAAAAAATTTTAGACAACTGCCAAAGCTCGTTGTATAGATCCATTTCGGGAACTGCTAAATTCCTTCATCGGCAACGTTTAGGCGCCGCTGCTATAACCATTCAGCCACCACAGCGGTTTTTTGTTTGTCTTCATTAATCCTACTTCTATTCTGGTTCGTGCCAATTGATATTCACACCACTGCGACATCTGTTGCAGAATAGCTGTGAAAATTGGACTTGTTTGTTGGCAATGCTGCCCTAGTGTCATATTTTATTGACACTTGTTTTTCCCCGTGCTCTGGGATGTATTAACAATTTTTGTTGTTATATCGGCCTACTGATTTTAAGATCGCGGGTTCGAATCGAGCTCAAGGCCTAACAATAATTTTTTATCATTATTATTGTTATGATAAATTTTTTCTTAATTGAAAAAATTTTTAAATTAGAATAGAAGAAAGAAAAAATTTTAGACAACTGCCAAAGCTCGTTGTATAGATCCATTTCGGGAACTGCTAAATTCCTTCATCGGCAACGTTTAGGCGCCGCTGCTATAACCATTCAGCCACCACAGCGGTTTTTTGTTTGTCTTCATTAATCCTACTTCTATTCTGGTTCGTGCCAATTGATATTCACACCACTGCGACATCTGTTGCAGAATAGCTGTGAAAATTGGACTTGTTTGTTGGCAATGCTGCCCTAGTGTCATATTTTATTGACACTTGTTTTTCCCCGTGCTCTGGGATGTATTAACAATTTTTGTTGTTATATCGGCCTACTGATTTTAAGATCGCGGGTTCGAATCGAGCTCAAGGCCTAACAATAATTTTTTATCATTATTATTGTTATGATAAATTTTTTCTTAATTGAAAAAATTTTTAAATTAGAATAGAATAAAGAAAAAATTTTAGACAACTGCCAAAGCTCGTTGTATAGATCCATTTCGGGAACTGCTAAATTCCTTCATCGGCAACGTTTAGGCGCCGCTGCTATAACCATTCAGCCACCACAGCGGTTTTTTGTTTGTCTTCATTAATCCTACTTCTATTCTGGTTCGTGCCAATTGATATTCACACCACTGCGACATCTGTTGCAGAATAGCTGTGAAAATTGGACTTGTTTGTTGGCAATGCTGCCCTAGTGTCATATTTTATTGACACTTGTTTTTCCCCGTGCTCTGGGATGTATTAACAATTTTTGTTGTTATATCGGCCTACTGATTTTAAGATCGCGGGTTCGAATCGAGCTCAAGGCCTAACAATAATTTTTTATCATTATTATTGTTATGATAAATTTTTTCTTAATTGAAAAAATTTTTAAATTAGAATAGAAGAAAGAAAAAATTTTAGACAACTGCCAAAGCTCGTTGTATAGATCCATTTCGGGAACTGCTAAATTCCTTCATCGGCAACGTTTAGGCGCCGCTGCTATAACCATTCAGCCACCACAGCGGTTTTTTGTTTGTCTTCATTAATCCTACTTCTATTCTGGTTCGTGCCAATTGATATTCACACCACTGCGACATCTGTTGCAGAATAGCTGTGAAAATTGGACTTGTTTGTTGGCAATGCTGCCCTAGTGTCATATTTTATTGACACTTGTTTTTCCCCGTGCTCTGGGATGTATTAACAATTTTTGTTGTTATATCGGCCTACTGATTTTAAGATCGCGGGTTCGAATCGAGCTCAAGGCCTAACAATAATTTTTTATCATTATTATTGTTATGATAAATTTTTTCTTAATTGAAAAAATTTTTAAATTAGAATAGAAGAAAGAAAAAATTTTAGACAACTGCCAAAGCTCGTTGTATAGATCCATTTCGGGAACTGCTAAATTCCTTCATCGGCAACGTTTAGGCGCCGCTGCTATAACCATTCAGCCACCACAGCGGTTTTTTGTTTGTCTTCATTAATCCTACTTCTATTCTGGTTCGTGCCAATTGATATTCACACCACTGCGACATCTGTTGCAGAATAGCTGTGAAAATTGGACTTGTTTGTTGGCAATGCTGCCCTAGTGTCATATTTTATTGACACTTGTTTTTCCCCGTGCTCTGGGATGTATTAACAATTTTTGTTGTTATATCGGCCTACTGATTTTAAGATCGCGGGTTCGAATCGAGCTCAAGGCCTAACAATAATTTTTTATCATTATTATTGTTATGATAAATTTTTTCTTAATTGAAAAAATTTTTAAATTAGAATAGAAGAAAGAAAAAATTTTAGACAACTGCCAAAGCTCGTTGTATAGATCCATTTCGGGAACTGCTAAATTCCTTCATCGGCAACGTTTAGGCGCCGCTGCTATAACCATTCAGCCACCACAGCGGTTTTTTGTTTGTCTTCATTAATCCTACTTCTATTCTGGTTCGTGCCAATTGATATTCACACCACTGCGACATCTGTTGCAGAATAGCTGTGAAAATTGGACTTGTTTGTTGGCAATGCTGCCCTAGTGTCATATTTTATTGACACTTGTTTTTCCCCGTGCTCTGGGATGTATTAACAATTTTTGTTGTTATATCGGCCTACTGATTTTAAGATCGAACCCGCGATCTTAAAATCAGTAGGCCGATATAACAACAAAAATTGTTAATACATCCCAGAGCACGGGGAAAAACAAGTGTCAATAAAATATGACACTAGGGCAGCATTGCCAACAAACAAGTCCAATTTTCACAGCTATTCTGCAACAGATGTCGCAGTGGTGTGAATATCAATTGGCACGAACCAGAATAGAAGTAGGATTAATGAAGACAAACAAAAAACCGCTGTGGTGGCTGAATGGTTATAGCAGCGGCGCCTAAACGTTGCCGATGAAGGAATTTAGCAGTTCCCGAAATGGATCTATACAACGAGCTTTGGCAGTTGTCTAAAAAATTTTTTCTTTCTTCTATTCTAATTTAAAAATTTTTTCAATTAAGAAAAAATTTATCATAACAATAATAATGATAAAAAATTATTGTTAGGCCTTGAGCTCGATTCGAACCCGCGATCTTAAAATCAGTAGGCCGATATAACAACAAAAATTGTTAATACATCCCAGAGCACGGGGAAAAACAAGTGTCAATAAAATATGACACTAGGGCAGCATTGCCAACAAACAAGTCCAATTTTCACAGCTATTCTGCAACAGATGTCGCAGTGGTGTGAATATCAATTGGCACGAACCAGAATAGAAGTAGGATTAATGAAGACAAACAAAAAACCGCTGTGGTGGCTGAATGGTTATAGCAGCGGCGCCTAAACGTTGCCGATGAAGGAATTTAGCAGTTCCCGAAATGGATCTATACAACGAGCTTTGGCAGTTGTCTAAAATTTTTTCTTTCTTCTATTCTAATTTAAAAATTTTTTCAATTAAGAAAAAATTTATCATAACAATAATAATGATAAAAAATTATTGTTAGGCCTTGAGCTCGATTCGAACCCGCGATCTTAAAATCAGTAGGCCGATATAACAACAAAAATTGTTAATACATCCCAGAGCACGGGGAAAAACAAGTGTCAATAAAATATGACACTAGGGCAGCATTGCCAACAAACAAGTCCAATTTTCACAGCTATTCTGCAACAGATGTCGCAGTGGTGTGAATATCAATTGGCACGAACCAGAATAGAAGTAGGATTAATGAAGACAAACAAAAAACCGCTGTGGTGGCTGAATGGTTATAGCAGCGGCGCCTAAACGTTGCCGATGAAGGAATTTAGCAGTTCCCGAAATGGATCTATACAACGAGCTTTGGCAGTTGTCTAAAATTTTTTCTTTCTTCTATTCTAATTTAAAAATTTTTTCAATTAAGAAAAAATTTATCATAACAATAATAATGATAAAAAATTATTGTTAGGCCTTGAGCTCGATTCGAACCCGCGATCTTAAAATCAGTAGGCCGATATAACAACAAAAATTGTTAATACATCCCAGAGCACGGGGAAAAACAAGTGTCAATAAAATATGACACTAGGGCAGCATTGCCAACAAACAAGTCCAATTTTCACAGCTATTCTGCAACAGATGTCGCAGTGGTGTGAATATCAATTGGCACGAACCAGAATAGAAGTAGGATTAATGAAGACAAACAAAAAACCGCTGTGGTGGCTGAATGGTTATAGCAGCGGCGCCTAAACGTTGCCGATGAAGGAATTTAGCAGTTCCCGAAATGGATCTATACAACGAGCTTTGGCAGTTGTCTAAAATTTTTTCTTTCTTCTATTCTAATTTAAAAATTTTTTCAATTAAGAAAAAATTTATCATAACAATAATAATGATAAAAAATTATTGTTAGGCCTTGAGCTCGATTCGAACCCGCGATCTTAAAATCAGTAGGCCGATATAACAACAAAAATTTTTAATACATCCCAGAGCACGGGGAAAAAAAGTGTCAATAAAAATTTGACACTATGGCAGCATTGCCAACAAACAAGTCCAATTTTCACAGCTATTCTGCAACAGATGTCGCAGTGGTGTGAATATCAATTGGCACGAACCAGAATAGAAGTAGGATTAATGAAGACAAACAAAAAACCGCTGTGGTGGCTGAATGGTTATAGCAGCGGCGCCTAAACGTTGCCGATGAAGGAATTTAGCAGTTCCCGAAATGGATCTATACAACGAGCTTTGGCAGTTGTCTAAAATTTTTTCTTTCTTCTATTCTAATTTAAAAATTTTTTCAATTAAGAAAAAATTTATCATAACAATAATAATGATAAAAAATTATTGTTAGGCCTTGAGCTCGATTCGAACCCACGATCTTAAAATCAGTAGGCCGATATAACAACAAAAATTGTTAATACATCCCAGAGCACGGGGAAAAACAAGTGTCAATAAAATATGACACTAGGGCAGCATTGCCAACAAACAAGTCCAATTTTCACAGCTATTCTGCAACAGATGTCGCAGTGGTGTGAATATCAATTGGCACGAACCAGAATAGAAGTAGGATTAATGAAGACAAACAAAAAACCGCTGTGGTGGCTGAATGGTTATAGCAGCGGCGCCTAAACGTTGCCGATGAAGGAATTTAGCAGTTCCCGAAATGGATCTATACAACGAGCTTTGGCAGTTGTCTAAAATTTTTTCTTTCTTCTATTCTAATTTAAAAATTTTTTCAATTAAGAAAAAATTTATCATAACAATAATAATGATAAAAAATTATTGTTAGGCCTTGAGCTCGATTCGAACCCGCGATCTTAAAATCAGTAGGCCGATATAACAACAAAAATTGTTAATACATCCCAGAGCACGGGGAAAAACAAGTGTCAATAAAATATGACACTAGGGCAGCATTGCCAACAAACAAGTCCAATTTTCACAGCTATTCTGCAACAGATGTCGCAGTGGTGTGAATATCAATTGGCACGAACCAGAATAGAAGTAGGATTAATGAAGACAAACAAAAAACCGCTGTGGTGGCTGAATGGTTATAGCAGCGGCGCCTAAACGTTGCCGATGAAGGAATTTAGCAGTTCCCGAAATGGATCTATACAACGAGCTTTGGCAGTTGTCTAAAATTTTTTCTTTCTTCTATTCTAATTTAAAAATTTTTTCAATTAAGAAAAAATTTATCATAACAATAATAATGATAAAAAATTATTGTTAGGCCTTGAGCTCGATTCGAACCCGCGATCTTAAAATCAGTAGGCCGATATAACAACAAAAATTGTTAATACATCCCAGAGCACGGGGAAAAACAAGTGTCAATAAAATATGACACTAGGGCAGCATTGCCAACAAACAAGTCCAATTTTCACAGCTATTCTGCAACAGATGTCGCAGTGGTGTGAATATCAATTGGCACGAACCAGAATAGAAGTAGGATTAATGAAGACAAACAAAAAACCGCTGTGGTGGCTGAATGGTTATAGCAGCGGCGCCTAAACGTTGCCGATGAAGGAATTTAGCAGTTCCCGAAATGGATCTATACAACGAGCTTTGGCAGTTGTCTAAAATTTTTTCTTTCTTCTATTCTAATTTAAAAATTTTTTCAATTAAGAAAAAATTTATCATAACAATAATAATGATAAAAAATTATTGTTAGGCCTTGAGCTCGATTCGAACCCGCGATCTTAAAATCAGTAGGCCGATATAACAACAAAAATTGTTAATACATCCCAGAGCACGGGGAAAAACAAGTGTCAATAAAATATGACACTAGGGCAGCATTGCCAACAAACAAGTCCAATTTTCACAGCTATTCTGCAACAGATGTCGCAGTGGTGTGAATATCAATTGGCACGAACCAGAATAGAAGTAGGATTAATGAAGACAAACAAAAAACCGCTGTGGTGGCTGAATGGTTATAGCAGCGGCGCCTAAACGTTGCCGATGAAGGAATTTAGCAGTTCCCGAAATGGATCTATACAACGAGCTTTGGCAGTTGTCTAAAATTTTTTCTTTCTTCTATTCTAATTTAAAAATTTTTTCAATTAAGAAAAAATTTATCATAACAATAATAATGATAAAAAATTATTGTTAGGCCTTGAGCTCGATTCGAACCCGCGATCTTAAAATCAGTAGGCCGATATAACAACAAAAATTGTTAATACATCCCAGAGCACGGGGAAAAACAAGTGTCAATAAAATATGACACTAGGGCAGCATTGCCAACAAACAAGTCCAATTTTCACAGCTATTCTGCAACAGATGTCGCAGTGGTGTGAATATCAATTGGCACGAACCAGAATAGAAGTAGGATTAATGAAGACAAACAAAAAACCGCTGTGGTGGCTGAATGGTTATAGCAGCGGCGCCTAAACGTTGCCGATGAAGGAATTTAGCAGTTCCCGAAATGGATCTATACAACGAGCTTTGGCAGTTGTCTAAAATTGTTTCTTTCTTCTATTCTAATTTAAAAATTTTTTCAATTAAGAAAAAATTTATCATAACAATAATAATGATAAAAAATTATTGTTAGGCCTTGAGCTCGATTCGAACCCGCGATCTTAAAATCAGTAGGCCGATATAACAACAACAATTGTTAATACATCCCAGAGCACGGGGAAAAACAAGTGTCAATAAAATATGACACTAGGGCAGCATTGCCAACAAACAAGTCCAATTTTCACAGCTATTCTGCAACAGATGTCGCAGTGGTGTGAATATCAATTGGCACGAACCAGAATAGAAGTAGGATTAATGAAGACAAACAAAAAACCGCTGTGGTGGCTGAATGGTTATAGCAGCGGCGCCTAAACGTTGCCGATGAAGGAATTTAGCAGTTCCCGAAATGGATCTATACAACGAGCTTTGGCAGTTGTCTAAAATTTTTTCTTTCTTCTATTCTAATTTAAAAATTTTTTCAATTAAGAAAAAATTTATCATAACAATAATAATGATAAAAAATTATTGTTAGGCCTTGAGCTCGATTCGAACCCGCGATCTAAAAATATATATATTTAATTTTTTCACGAATACAAAAAACGAAAAATATTCAAAAAAAAAAAAAAGAAAAAAACTACAATTGGGAAAAAGTTGGGAAACAATAATTGGAAAGAAAATCATACATCAAAGCAAAATTAACAACACAACAACAACTAGGAGCACATTACAATAAAGGACAACACAAACAACTCACAAGTAACCCATATAAAAACCAAAAATGTCAGAGTACGGTACATATATATACATACATATATATCCCTCCGATCTTAGAATCCGGACCCCTTCATTATAAACATACCCATTATATGTATATCCACATATATTTTTCCCTCCGTCTAAAGAACGGACCCAAATCTAAAATCCCCAAATTTATATACCCCTCCGATCTAAAGATCCGGACCCTGGGTATATAACCCACATCAAAAAGCCTAAACGGCAAAATATTTCATTTGCTTACTCACTGTTACCAACAGGTACAGTCCCTTCAAAAACCCCATATATGTTTTTAAAAAAATAAATTTGCATTCCCGTATCAACGGAAAATCCACTGCCCGGTTCTATATACCCAAAAAGTTCGTTGCGCTAAATATCGATTTAATTATAAAAATATATACGTATATATGTAATATATGTATGTATATACCCACTTAGTTCGGTAATATCACCCGAGCTACATATTTTTCCAGCGTGAAATTCACCGCTGCCCACTTTACCCTTATATGCATATATTACATAAAATATATTTTACAAAAAACCCATAGCTACAAACTTTACCAAATTTTTGTCACTTTTCCTAAAGTTTATTTTACCGGTGCACCCAAGAGTAATTTTTCATACAAACCTACAATTATATGCACCCATAATACCCACACGCACTTGTATATCTTTTTGCATAAGCCAAAACCCACCCTCAACAAAGTAATTGCATGACCATATGTAACTACATAATAGAAGGAAGCAACAAAAGAGATCATCGATCACATATTTGCATGCATTTACTTTGTCGATAGATCAAAGTGCATTGGCACGGCAAACAAAAGGTTGTTGGTACACCACAGTTTACCGGCAAATATATTTTACCCACTTATATATATACATACATACGTACTATATACCCATATTACTTGTACTCAGAAGCTCTGAGACAAGTACATAACAAACCAAAAACCCAGCATACATTAGGCGGGTCTCAAAAAAAACCCCAGTGTACACCCACCCATTTATATACTCACATTACTTGAACTCAGAAGCGCTGAGACAAGCCCATATTAAAAACCAAGCGTACATTAGGCTGGTTTCAAAAAAAATTTTTTTTTTTTTGCCTTTTGACAAAATTTTTTTCGACCTTCACAGCTTAATAAAAGCTCCCATTTCTTGGTAAAATTAAATTATAATGTCAAAAACAAACGAAACCCAAAAATTTACCACTGCAGACCAATGCCTGCAGAAATTCATATATGACGGTAACCAAGTAGAAGTTTACTGCTCAAGATGGTCACCCTCCCAAGCTACCGATTTATCAGAGTGTATGCTTAAGGTCAAATTAGAAGACCTAGATAAAATATGGGCAAAGGTGCTAGAGTCCCATCGAGATGTAAGTTTCTCTGATAATTACACAGATGTCAGCGGCTCGGTTGAGCAAAAATTAGCTAAATGCATGGAAACGTACCAAACATGCAAATCGGAAATTTTAGAAGCCTTACAGCTTTTTAATACTGCTAGCACCAACCAACAACAAATACCCGGCCACCCAATGAACAATTCAAACGCAAACGGTTTTTATTTAAAAGTACCACCATGTGACACCGAAGTCTTTCATGGTGGATACGAAGACTGGCCATCCTTTAGAGATATGTTCACGGCAGTCTATAAAAACCACCCTAAATTATCACCCGCTCAAAAATTATACCACCTACGCCTGAAAACTAAAGGCAAGCAGGACTTATTGTAAAACAATACCCACTGAGCGATGATAAGTTCGAGCTTGCCTGGGAAGCACTTAGATCGAGGTACGAAGATAAAAGGATACTCGTCGACAATCAACTAAAGACGCTGTTCAACCTGCCCACAATATTCACAGAAAACGGAGAACAAATCCAGAAGATGCAGACAACAATCAACAATTGCATGCCAACTTTAAACACCCAAGGAATCCCGACAACGGACTGGGACCCGATCCTCGTTTATCTGTGCTCATCAAGGCTGCCAAGTGAAAGCCTTTCACTATGGGAACAATACCTCAGCTCCCGAAAGGAGCTGCCCCTTTGGGAAGACATGAATAAATTCCTCACCAGCAGATACGAGGTAGTAGAAAGACTAAGTACCTACAGACCAAGCAAGGCGAAGCCCCAATTTACGAGTTTTACACCACGACTGGTGAATCAAAACTCGACCCAACCCAATAATAATAAAACCCATGGATATCACATCGAGTTCAATAAAACGGCTTCGTGTAGATTTTGCAACCAATATCACGCAGTCAAATTTTGCGTTAGGTTTAGGAACTTATCGGTATCAGACTGAATCAAACTTGTGAAAGAAAATAGTTACTGCGAAAACTGTTTATCAACGTCACACCCCAAGAACGAATGTAAAAGTAGTTTCACGTGTGTTTATTGCCAAAAGCGTCATCATTAACTACTGCATTTGCAGCCCAAACCCCAACAATCACAACCAAACCCCAGAGCTCAAAATGCCCAAGCCGGCATGCCTAGGAGAACGGACGACGAGCGAGCCTCAACATCGAAGGCTGCCGCAAGAGCCACCTCCTCCCAACAGCCTCAAGACAAAAATCCGGTTTCTACACTCTTCTCGAGTAATCATCGAACCACCCTGTTACCAACAGCAGTAGTATCAATATACTATGCTGGCGAATTCCATAAAATTCGTGCCCTAATAGACCAAGTTTCACAGACAACTTTTGTATCATCCCGTATACAAAAGCTTCTTGGTCTACCCACAAAAGAGTCTCTCCACCAGATATCTGGAATGGGTGGAACGGTTGTGAAGAATGCTAATAAAGTCTGCCAGATAACATTCTGTTCGGCAGACTTAACCCAAATGATAGACGCACAAGCAATAATTTTGCCGAAACTAACGAGGTTCTTGCCCACAGTCAGAGTTTCAAGCATCGATCTCGAAGAACTGTCCCATTTACCGTTAGCCGATCCACAGTATTCGATATCATCGAAAATCGATGTGGTAATCGGCAGCGATATCACCCCGCAAATCCTCACCGAAGGGCTCCTACGAAATGTGAGTGGAACATTGCTTGCCCAAAACACAATATTCGGATGGATATTAAGCGGCCTTGTAGCTGAAAAGGTATCAACCTTCAGCACTCATGTCACCGAATGCACCGATGACCCCATCAATCAACTTTTGAGACAATTTTGGGAACAGGAAGAAGTTCACCAAACCCAACAACGATCAGCAGATGATGAATACTGTGAAGCACTCTACCGGACAACCACAATTCGTGAGGCAGATGGACGCTACAGAGTCAAACTACCATTCAAATCGGAATTTCCAGCCAATCAGGCACTCGGTCATTCACGACCCGCAGCACAACAGCAGTATATTAGCATCGAACGAGCCCTCGAAAGAAAACCCGAATTAAGAGACAAATATTTTGAAGTCCTTAATGAATATTTAACCATGGATCACATGGAACCCGCCTCCCAACAAGAGGTAATTAGAGATGGTAAATATCTATCGTTTTATCTACCCCATTATGCTGTCATAAAACTCGACAGAAAAACCACAAAGGTGCGAGTCGTCTTCAACGCATCAAAAATGTCGCATTCTGGCAACTCGTTGAACGACGTCCTCCATACAGGCCCCATACTACAAAATGACTTAATGCTCGTCATACTTAAATGGCGACTTTATAAGTTTGTCTTCAACGGCGATATTGAGAAAATGTATCGCCAAATACTCATCTATGAAGAAGATAAAGATTTTCATCGAATCGTTTTTCGAAAACACCCAACTCTGCCGATAGGAGATTTTCGACTAAAAACAGTTACCTTTGGTGTAAATCGCGCCATATTTGGCAATTCGAACCCTACACCAACTCGCCCACGACTGTCAAGACGAATATCCGCTCGCTAAAAATATTTTATTGAACGAAACTTATATTGACGATATTTTGTCCGGCGGTCATAATATACAGTCCACTTTGAACGCTATGACTCAAGTTATCGAATCCTTAAAATTGGCAGGGTTCCCTTTGAGGAAGATGTCGGCAAATCACCCTGAAATTTTAAAACCCGTTCCCGACCCTGATTTGCTAGACGTCGACTTCCTTAAATTCCATGATTCGAGTTCCACAAAAACCCTTGGAATTCAGTGGAACGCGTTAACCGATACCTTCACCTACACGTATGATCCACCATCAGCAGAAAACACGACTACAAAAAGGCAGATTTTATCAGCAGTTGCAAAATTGTTTGAACCCGCAGGATGGCTTTCGCCAATAATGATTCTTGCAAAAATGTTGCTGCAACAACTCTGGATGGAAGGAACGGATTGGGACGAAGACGTGAAGCCCGGAGCTAGTTTTTTATCCCATTTGCTAGCTGCTAAAAGCAAAGTAGCACCCCTCCAAACCGCGAGTCTTCCACGGTTGGAACTCTGTGGAGCAGTTTTACTCTCCAAGTTAGTGAAACAGCTGCGAAGTGAGCTGAATCTACCCCCACACGAACTCATTCTCTGGTGCGATTCTGCCATCGTACTGGCATGGCTAGAAAAACCACCCCATACCTGGAAAACGTATGTCGCCAACACGACATCCGAAATTTTTAAGAACGACGACAACGCCACTTGGAGGCACGTTTCCAGTAAGGATAACCCAGCGGATTTGGGCACTCGAGGTTGCAAGCCTCAAGATTTAGTCCAATGTCCGCTATGGTGGGAAGGACCTAATTGGCTAATCAATCAATCAACGTCGTGGACAAAGGATACATCTCACCACCCAACTCCACCCGAACAACGACATGTGGAAGTATTCCACACCCTGCAGGAAGAAAATATAGACATACTCGACCGTTTTTCGTCATTTTCTCGAGCGCTTAGAGTCGTAGCCTATATGTTGCGGTTTATGCGAAAAGCAAGAAAACTAGAAGTTCCAGCCAGGTTCAACCTCACCCATGCCGAAGTGAATGATGCCGAAATCAAAATCATCACTCAAACTCAACGAAATTATTACGGAGATACGATAGAGCTGCTTCAAACAGCAGGACCCTTATCCAAAAAGCACACCCTTCGGACATTAAATCCTGTGCTAGATGACTCAGGAATCATGCGAGTTTCTGGAAGATTAGCCTATGCCACAGGTAGCTTTAATGAACGGCACCCAATCATCCTACCCGGAAACTCTCGATTTTGTTCTCTTCTGTTGGATTTTCTCCATTCGAAACTGCTGCACGCCGACAAACAGCTTATGATCCGAATGGTACAGCAACAGTACTACATTCCACGTTTGAAGCAAAATGTCAAAAAGCTCATCCTCCACTGCAAGACCTGCACCATCTACAAACAGATGAAAACGCAGATAATGGTACCCTTGCCACCCACGAGGTCAACATATTCTCTACCCTTCCATACAACAGGAGTCGACTTTGCCGGACCATTTTTGGTAAAAACTTCTTCCCTCCGCCGAGCTTCGTATGTGAAAGCTTACGTTTGTGTGTTCGTCTGTTTTTTCCACAAAGGCTGTACATTTAGAAGTGTGCTCTGATCTCACTACGAATGCCTTCAACGCAGCCTTTGCCCGATTCACTGGCCGCCGTGGCCTACCCCACCAGATATATTCTGACAACGGAAAGACGTTCGTCGGCGCACAACGCGGATAACAAAGAGAATTCACCATATTCCTCAAGGAAGTCGCTACAGACGTCGCCGAAAAGTATGCAACTCACGGATTCTCATGGAAATTCATTCCACCATACGCTCCCCACATGGGTGGTCTATGGGAAGCGGCCGTGAAAAGCTTCAAGATACACTTTATGAAAGTAGCAGGAAACCAGAAGTTCTCCTTCGAAGAGCTTACTACCCTCTTAGTACGCATAGAGGCGGTCCTCAACTCCCGACCGCTCTTCGCTATGTCTGAAGATCCAATGGATCCCCTAGTCCTAACCCCAGGGCATTTCCTACGTGGCGCGCCGCTCTTGTCGTTACCGGAGCCAACTGCAGAGCATCTCACCTTGGTCAACAAATGGCAGAAACTGAAAGTGTTCACCACCAATTCAGCACACGATGGAAGAGCGAGTATCTCAAGGAGCTGCATAAGCGGTACAAATGGAAATGCCCTCAACGCAATATTCAAGTTGGAGATTTAGTCGTGGTAAAGGATGATTTACTACCCCCGAACGAATGGCGTTTGGGACGGGTAATCACTTTACACCCTGGATCGGATAACCATGTTCGAGTCGTGGAACTCAAAACCCAAAACGGACTAATAACCCGAAATATTGCCAAACTGTGCGTGCTACCAACTGCCTAGTAATGCCAACCCTACCTCTGGTACCCGCTGTTTTCATGCCCCTAGCAGTCTGAAAAAGATATATAAGCTACCCTCACCAACGTATTTTTTTAACCCATTTTTTGAAAAATACGTATTTTTCTTTCTTGTCTTTACAGGACCCGCAGATCTACCCAGGTGCATAAATGCCGTCTATGTGGGCAGCGACACGTGCTAAGGAAGTGCCGGGCGTTCCTCGCAATGAAGCCTGAGTAGTAGTAGTACGTATGCACCTAAATGATATAGATGGGTCAAAACACAAACCGAAAGAACAGATGCGCCTAAGTGTAGGCAACGAAATTGTTTTGCTGTATATATGTGTGTCGGTGTGTAAATACTTAATCAACTTGTGGATTAATATACACATAAAAACCTACCATCTGCAAAAACAAAATCGATTCATAATTAGAAGAGATCTTCACAAGAAATATGTACAAGGAATTTACCGGTAACATTATTAAAGTTTACAGTGACCTTGTTAGCAAACCCCGAGACAAGTTTAATATATAACAGTTCAAAATAAGTAAAATTGATATCAGACCAGATTCTTATCAGATACACAACTGATAGGTAACATATTTAACAGATTCTTATCAGATACACAGCTGATAGATAACAGATTTTTTCAATTAGAAGAGATCTTCACAACAAATATGTACAAGGAAATTACCGGTAACATTATTAAAGGTTACAGTGACCTTGTTAGCAAACCACGAGTCAAGTTTAATATATAACAGTTCAAAATAAGTAAAACTTGATATCAGACCAGATTCTTATCAGATCCACAACTGATAGGTAACAGATTTAGCAGATTCTTATCAGATACACATCTGATAGATAATATATTTTTTCGATCGCTCGTTTAAAATCATGTCAAATAATCATATGACTGTATTAGCAAACCTTGATAAGATCATGAAAGTATTAAGAAAGACTAAAAAGTATATTTTGATAGTTTTGGAAATTTACAGCCACCGATTGAACTGATTAATTATCTGAAGTCACCAATACCAATTATGAGCAGAAAGAAAAATACAACACAGTAATATGCGAACAATTATGTTTAAAATTTTTATTTAATAAAAATAAATTATATGAAATATAAATTGTTTATTATTCTTTTCTTAAATGTATTACAGTAAAGTACTACTATAAGATTTCGAAATGACCATAAGCACAAGTATCAATATGATTTTCTCGTACACTTCGCTTATCATCCATATTGCTTAGAGCTATTAGAATTAGACCAAACACAGTTTACATAGTGTTCACCGAAATTATTTTTAATTTTACTTAATTTATCTCTATACTCAATTATTGAATGAATTTCGAAAAGTCTTTTCCTCTGCTCTTCAGGTAAAATATGTTTAAATTTTTTCAGAAAATTAAATATGTATACTGCTGCTGACCACGACGACGACGATGACATGTTTGTGATTACTGAACCTTCATATGCAATGTTTGATAATAACGATCAACATGAATTATTGTTGGATTTATATCGTACGAAGTGTGCTCATATAATGCTTCTCGTTTATGTAATGTCTCCGTATTGTCTTCCGGAAATTCAAAGCAATAGATATTTAAAGTACGCTGTATATAATTGCTGTAATAAGAGCATTTAATTCGTATTTCACAATTATCGTAAACTAAATTGAAATGTCTATAAAAAACCTCTGGGCTTTCAAGAATGCCTCCTATTCTCTTTTCCTTTTCAACTAATAATTTTTTAAAATTGTTAATAGCCTCTATAATGGTGTATTCACTTTTTTTCACACCATGTGACTCACTCCTTTGATCGCGGATCGTTGGTATAAAAGATCCCCCAGGGCTCTGCGTTGTTGTTGTTGTTGATTTTGTTTTTAATAATGAGGGGTTGAGCTCAGGAAAACTCTGATCTAACAATTGAATTGTTACATTTATTTTTAAACGTAATGAAGTGTTTGGAATATTGTATTCAAAACTAGTCTGTTTACTATTTTCAAAATTTCTAAAGCTTTTTATATTTTGTTCTTGATTCATAAATTGATTATAGGGATAACTTGTTCCATAACTTAAGTGAAACAGGTAAATAAGTAAAATTTTTATTAAATTAGCTAATTTCATATCGGTTTTTTTATTTTTATCTATACACGTGTGAGACACATTATACAATGATCATATTATATGTTTGTCTATAGTTTTTCACATCAATTATTTCTATATGTGGTCTTTTAAATGAAGTATCCTGGGCTATAATATTTTCAATATCACCATTACTAAGAATTCGATCATTTTCAATTTCACGATATTCAAAGCACTTGATGCTCAACATTTTTTCCGTGTATCTACTATCATAAGTATTCTTATTTAAAATGTCGATAAAATGCTTGTTTTGCCTCAATGATTCCTCCAATATCAGATTCCTTTTCAATGAGCTCTCTACGAAATGCCTCTATAGCTTCATCTATAGTAAAAATTATCATAGGCTTCCCTTCCGTTCAAAACTCACCTTTAGACGATGGTTCGATTGTGTGGATGGTGAAAATAATGGTATCGTTGACAACACTACAATTTCTTCTTCGTCATTAGTTAAAAGAGGCTCACTATGTTTTAGTAATAATAATGAAACATTGATTGATAAAATATCATTACTATTGGGTAATGTTAAATTAAATTGAATACTTTTCGAGTTTTGGCTTATCGCAAGCGTATTACTATCTAGGTTTTTCCAAAGTGGTGCTCCGTAGGTAGTTTTGAAAAAAAAAAAAATAATAATAATAATGAGATATAAAATTTAAACTTCATTGTGATATATCCCTTTGTTTACGTCAATTTAAAATGAAGTTGATGTTGGAAAACAATGTATTTATATACTTACTTTTCATCTTCTTCTTATTCTCACCCTTTTAAAATAAAACAAGTAAGGAAGGCTAAGTTCGGGTGTAACCGAACATTACATACTCAGTTGAGAGCTGTGGAGACAAAGTAAGGGAAAATCACCATGTTGTAAAAAGAAGCTAGGGTAACCCTGGAATGTGTTTGTATGACATGTGTATCAAATGGAAGGTATTAAAGAGTATGTTAAGAGGAAGTGGGCCATAGTTTTATAGATGGACGCCATTTAGGGATATCGCCATAAACGTGGACCAGGCCTGACTCTAGAATTTGTTTGTATGATATGGGTATGAAATGAAAGGTGTTAATGGGTATTTTAAAAGGGAGTGGGCCTTAGTTCTATAGGTGGACGCCTTTGCGAGATATCGTCATAAAGGTGGACCAGGGGTGACTCTAGAATTTATTTTGTACAATATGGGTATCAAATGAAAGGTATTAATGAGTATTTTAAAAGGGCGTGGGCCTAAGTTCTATAGATGGACGCCTTTTCGAGATATCGCCATAAAGGTGGACCAGGGGTGACTCTAGAATTTGTTTGTACGATATGTGTATCAAATGAAAGGTGTTAATGAGTATTTTAAGATGGCGTGGGCCTAAGTTCTATAGGTGGACGCCTTTTCGAGATATCGCCATAAAGGTGGACCAGGGGTGACTTTAGAATTTATTTGTACGATATGAGTATCAAATGAAAGGTATTAATGAGTATTTTAAAAGGGCGTGGGCCTAAGTTCTATAGATGGACGCCTTTTCGAGATATCGCCATAAAGGTGGACCAGGGGTGACTCTAGAATTTGTTTGTACGATATGTGTATCAAATGAAAGGTGTTAATGAGTATTTTAAGAGGGCGTGGGCCTTAGTTCTATATGTGGACGCGTTTTCGAGATATCGCCATAATGATGGACCAGGGGTGACTCTAGAATTTGTTTGTACGATATGAGTATCAAATTAAAGGTGTTAATGAGTATTTTAAGATGGCGTGGGCCTTAGTTCTATATGTGGACGCCTTTTCGAGATATCGCCATAAAAGGGAACCAGGGGTGACTCTAGAATTTATTTGTACGATATGAGTATCAAATGAAAGGTGTTAATGAGTATTTTAAGAGGGCGTGGGCCTTAGTTCTATATGTGAACGCCTTTTCGAGATATCGCCATAAAGGTGGACCAGGGGTGACTCTAGAATTTGTTTGTAGTATATGGGTATCAAATGAAAGGTGTTAATGAGTATTTTAAAAGGGAGTGGGCCTTAGTTCTATAGGTGGACGCCTTTTCGGAATATCGTTATAAATTGGACCAGGGTTGACTCTAGAATGCGTTTGTACAATATGGGTATCAAACCAAAGGTGTTAATAAGTGTTTTAAAAGGGAGTGGGCCTTAGTTCTATGGGTGGACGCCTTTTCGAGATATCGCCATAAACGTGGACCAGGGTTGACTCTAGAATGCGTTTGTACAATATGGGTATTGTTTAGGCAGGATGCCTAACTTTTCCGCATCTGATTGCGACCCCCCCAATGCAACTCTGCAAATCGATACTCGAATTAATTTATAACCACCCACACCATCACCCTCATGCATGTGCATGCATGTACATGCACGTGTATGTGTGCTTTTTGTCAGCACTCATGCATATGCATGTCGGGGTTGATGTGTGGGTGCCTTTCCCCTCCAAAACGGAGGATTTTGCGGGTCAACGGTTGTAGCTCGCTATCCAACCGGCCTCTTTGATTTCAACAGCCAACGAGTTAACATCTGCCGCCAAGGATCTCCGCCGTGTTCCACCATATTCAGGTAATATCATACCCACGCTATTTTACTTGTACCTAATAAAGTTCACCCATTATAACGAGGAAAATCCTCCCGTGTTCTTCTTTATTTCCTTTTGAGTGAATCATCCCTTGTGCGAGATCGACCCTTGTGCGCCTACCCACTGCCGGTTTACGACGCACTCAGGCCGAAAATTTGGTCCTTCTCACCAGGAATTAGAACAGAGCGCCTATATACAGTCCACATCCACACAAAATCTTCTATATACACTTTGGTGGTAAAATTCTTTTGAGAAGCTGAAATACACGCTTGGTGGTACACTTTGGTGGTAAAATTATTTTGGTGATATTAAACAGGAGCTTATAACCACGCTTAGTGATAACCTACAATTGGCTAACAACATCTGGGTAAAACACTGCCAGCTAAAGCAGTTTTAACATCGCAAGCCAACTTGCCACATCATCACCAGAACAGCAAATAACAAAAAAGGTCACAGTAAGTGCAATATTTCTTGCCACAATTTTTTTTTTGTTATATAAAAAAAATAAATAAAACCGAGTAAAAAAGAAAATAAAGATTCTCAGTGCCACACGCATAGTGATTTGTTATTAACCGCGAAAAGTGTAAAAAAAAAAAAAAAAACTTAGTGCCGAAAAGAAAAATAAGTGCAAACGCGTTGCATTAACTTCGTTTTAAGATTCCTTGTGACTATCTGGTCTGTCCCCCCACCAGCGGTAAGGCTCTCCGGACACAGCACAAAGAAGAGGTGCACATAACCTCACATTCATATTAAAATCTAACGCCACATGGCTGTGGCATTTTTCATTTTCTTTTCAAGCACTTTAATTTTCACTAGTTTTCGACACAGTTTTTTACAACAGTTTTCACTGAGTTTTTACACTTTTCGTCGAGTTTATATCAACGCGCGCACTTATTTCTTATAATAAAATTGAAGGTTGAAGTGGCGAGTGGCCCCCTTTTGCTTCACACAATACACATTGGAGTTGCTCCCCCCTGCTCTCTGTCGTACGGCACAAAAATAATCTGCAAATAAATTAACATACAACAATATATACATATATATATATAAGTTGCGTGCGGTTGGCGAGTAGGTTACACCATCGCCTATTCTTCCCTTGAAAAAATATCAGACGAGTCGGCCAAGTCTGAAATAAATAAATAAAAGCGACCTTTCAAAGCATTGTTTCCATTTTTTTTGTTCAAAGAATTAGCTTGTTTTAGTTGGGCAGGAAAGATTTGTTATAAAATGGAAACATATATCCGATCAGCTGAGTTAATCTCAGAGTTTGAACAGCAGTACAGCCTTATTCCAGAGGAAAGCCATAATAAGCACACTCTTGCGATACAGCAAGAAGAGTTGCGCTCCTTATGGAAGAAGGTTAAGTCTGTGTTTGACTCACTGATGGGATCAGAAGATGTCGATGCAAATGATGTGCTGGCCATCCGGAAAAAACAGATCTCTACCTACGCAATATATATGCGATGCTTATCCACAATATCTGCTGAGGCAGAGAAATTTAAAAAAGTAGAAAATAGTGCTATCTCGGAGCAAGCACCCCCAGCCGCACCTCGCGGGCTTAAGATCCGCCTCCCTCCTTGTGACACGGAGATTTTCAAAGGTGACTATTTATCATGGCCAACCTTTCGTGACCTGTTTACGGCCATATACATAAATAATTCCGACCTACAGGGGGTGGAGAAATTGTTCCATCTGAACAACAAGACACAGGGCGAGGCCAAAGATATTGTAAAAAAATGCCCTCTAACAAATGATGGATTCGATATGGCCTGGAAAAACCTCTGCGAAAGATATGAAAACAAGCGTATATTAGTCAACACGCAATTGCAAATTCTTTTTAATTTAAAGAAGGCAGAGAGTGAGTGTGGGAGCGCGTTAAAGAAATTACATAGCGATATAAACAATTGTCTATCGTCCCTCAAGTGTCACAAAATCGACACATCCAATTGGGATGCAATACTAACTTATTTGTGTTCGACAAAGTTACCGGAAAGTACCCTGGCTCTATGGGAACAAAGCATAGACCATAAAATGGACATATCTAAATCGGAAGATATGGACAAATTTCTATCAAATAGGTTTCAGACACTGGAAACAGTGTCTAGCTTCACCGGCACTAACGCCCAAAAGGGACAAAAGCCAGCGAATGCTCGGCATACAACCGAAACCCCCATAAAAAGCCTTGGTGCCTTCCAAACGAAGGTATCCAAAGCTACCTCAAAATCAACATCAAGGGTTTTTTGCAAAATGTGCAAAGCTGAACACAGGTTACGGAATTGTCCCCGATTCTGTGATCTGACCCCAGTGGAGAGAATCAACTTCATCAAATCCACGGGGGGATGCCTGAACTGTTTATCCCCAGGACACACAGTGACGAGGTGCACGAGTTCGTACAACTGCGCCAAATGCCACTATCGTCACCACACGCTCCTGCATGCGGATACAGTTCAGCAACCTATGAGGCGCAATCCATTCAAAGACGCGGATAATATCCCGTCGACTTCAGCACAAGCACAAAGAAGACAGGAATCGGGGCAACCAAATTCTGCTGTGAACCAGAATGTAAAATCCTGTCATGCTAATTCCAGCACAGGCGTGCTATTAGGAACTGCTCGCGTACACACTCATCATAATGGTACCGACTTCTCCGCGCGGGCATTAACTGATTCAGGGTCTGAATGCTCTTTCATGACAGAAAGACTAAAACGCAGAATCAATTTGCCGGCAATTTGCCCAAGTTTCAGGCATCACCAACGCAGTATCTGCTCAAGTTAAAGAGGCATCCACCATCGAGCTACGTTCACCAGTGGACCCATGCTTTAGCTTGACTACTCCTGTTCTAATTTTAGCCAAACTAACTGGGAATCTGCCATCCTGCCATATCGAAACAATGGCGATGCAGGCGTTCCCAGACTTAGTTTTGGCAGACAAGAGGTTCTACGTCAATGAAGATGTAGACCTCATACTTGGTGGCGATATATATCCCCAAATTATACTAAGCGGTCTAAAAAAGAATGTACTTAATACACTTCTGGCCCAAGAGACAGTGTTCGGTTGGATACTAACCGGTCGTATTGAAGCACCGAATCCAACAAAGAACATAGTGTCGTTTTACAACGAAGTCGCGCTGGACAACCAACTAAAAGCTTTCTGTGAGTTAGAAAATTTGCCAAAAGGCAAAAGCATTAATGCAGAGGACGCATATTGCGAACAGCTTTATAAAGAAACAAGAAGAAGAAACGAAGATGGGAGGTATATAATATCCCTCCCATTCAAGCAAGGCTACTCAGAAGAGCTGAGTTTAGGAGGATCCCTTAAGCGCGCATTCTCACAATATTACCGAAACGAGTCCCGGTTAATAAAAAATCCGGACTTAGGGAAAGAATATATTAGGGTACTCTCAGAATACGAGACTCTTGGACATATGGAAAAAATCAGCAGTGTCGTCGCAGCAGATGAAACAAATAATTACTTTCTGCCACACCACGCCGTTGTCAAAGCAGAAAGTATAACGACGAAAGTCCGAGTCGTTTTCAATGCCTCAAGCCCGACGGCTAATGGCAGCAGTCTAAACGACATTCTCCTACCTGGTCCAATACTACAAGCAGATCTCCCAATTCTTATTCTGCGTTGGAGACTCTATCGATATTTCTTCAATAGCGATATAGAAAAAATGTATAGGCAAATTTGGATGGATGCCAACCATACCAAATTTCAGAGGATTGTTTTCCGAAAAGACATTAGTGAACCAATAGGCCTCTACGAGTTAAAGACTGTGACGTTCGGAGTTAACTGCGCTCCATACCTGGCCATCAGAACGCTTCTACAACTAGCGGACGATGTGGAAAATTCCCATCCAACTGCATCGAGCATCCTGCGAGAATGCATGTATGTAGACGACGTATTAGCGGGAGGATACACCATCGCATCGACCATTAAGGCAAGGGATGAAATATGACAGGCACTACAGTCAGCTGGTTTTCCACTTCGGAAATGGACATCAAACTCGGAGGCGGTTCTAAAAGACATCCCGAAAACTGATCGACTAAGCGAAGACTTTCTGGCGTTTGAAGACACCAGCAACGTGAAGGCATTGGGCATAAGATGGAATGCGCACTCCGATCTCTTTTATTTTAAAGCAGGACCACTGGAGGATCCAGAAAAACTAACTAAGCGAGAAATATTGTCAGCTATCGCCAAGCTGTTCGGCCCATTAGGGTGGCTCGCCCCAATGGTCATAGTGGCAAAAATACTAATGCAGCATATCTGGTTAGAGGGCACCGGGTGGGGCGAAACTGTCTCCCCAACTACCTTAGAACGGTGGGAAAATTTCACCCAACACTATAACGAAATAGATAACATTAGGATACCGCGATGGGTAAATTTTACGCCCGAGGACGACATCGAAATACATGGTTTTTGCGATGCATCGGAAAAGGCATATGCAGCAGCAATATACATGCGCGTAAAAAGGGACGATAAAATTTTCACAAATCTCTTGCTAGCCAAAACCCGAGTAGCCCCAGTGAAAACCATCTCACTGCCACGTTTAGAACTTTGCGGCGCCGTGCTGCTCGCAGAAATCATGGAATCAATATTCCGAAATATTCATTTGGGACCAGTAAAAGTTCACCTCTGGACGGATTCAACCATCGTACTCGCATGGATACGCAAGCCGCCCTGTACTTGGTCAAGCTTCGTCGCACATCGAATCACAAAGATCATCGATATGGTCGGTAATAAGGACTGGCTTCACGTTGACTCGGAATCTAACCCAACGGACTTAGGGAGCAGAGGACTACTAGCGTCAGATTTGGTCAACAATTCGTTGTGGTGGCAGGGACCTTCTTGGCTGCAAGAAGACAATTTCCACTGGCCAGCACAAGACACCGAATACAACACGTCAATTGAGGAAAAGCGGATAAAGGTTCATGCAGCGTCAGTAAACAACAACCCTAACATCCTTGATAGGTTCTCCGACCTTTCAAGGGCGCTGCGGGTTATATCTTACCTTTTTCGATTTGCCCGCAGAACACATCCCAAAACTAGAGTTTCCTTCAATAGGCAGTCTCATACAATCGCACCGGATGAAATCGAAACTACGTCACAACGATTGATAGCTATATGCCAAAGGAAATATTATCAAGCAGAGTATGCCAACTTGAAGTCAGGGAAACCAATTCATGGGAAGAGTGAAATTTTACCCTTAAACCCATTTATCGATTCTGATGGTATAATCAGAACTGGTGGTAAGATTGACGCATCCAAAGATATGCCCTACAACGAACGACCCCCAATTATCCTGCCGTACACTTGTAGGCTATCCAGACTCCTAGTTGAGTTTATACATAAGATCTCCCTCCATGGAGAAAACCAGCTGACGCTGCGCTTTATTCGCACTCAGTACTGGATACCGCGTGTTAAAACCATGATTAGGTCTGTCATCCACAAATGTAAAGTGTGTACTATTTACAAGAAGCGGCACAAACTCAACTCATGGGCATCCTTCCCAAGGAGCGCACCACTTTTGCCAGGGCCTTCACAGATACAGGGGTAGATTTCGCCGGACCATTTGACATAAAGTCCTACCGAGGGAGAGTGTGTCGGACCTCAAAGGGATATGTATGTTTGTTCGTCTGCTTTTCAACGAAAGCTATTCATCTTGAAGCGACAAACGACCTTAGTACCGGGTCCTTCTTGGCTGCCTTTTCCAGATTTGTATCGAGACGAGGATGCCCAAAAAACGTCTACTCCGACAACGGTACAAACTTTGTCGGAGCTTCACGATCCTTACGATCGGAGTTCAAGGCATTTCTTCGGGAAGCGAGGGACGATACCATGAATAAATATAGCCACCAAACTCTCGCATGGCATTTCATACCCCCAGGTGCTCCTCACATGGGAGGCTTGTGGGAGGCAGGGGTAAAAAGTTTTAAAACCCATTATAAAAAAATCGCGTCCGACCATAAATATACCTTCGAGGAGTTTACGACCCTGTTATGCCGAATAGAGGCATGTCTTAACTCTAGACCGCTGAGTCCCTCATCAAATGAACCTTCCGACCTGGAGCCGCTTACTCCAGGCCATTTTCTCGTGGGTGAGCATCTGTTAGCTCCACCCGAACTCGACTGTGACGAGAATCCTGCCTCAATAGTCAACAGATGGCAAAAAATGAAGGCCTTGCATCATACTTTCTGCCAAAGATGGAAATCGGAATATCTCACCGAGATCCAGAAACGATATAAGTGGAAACATCCACAATCCAATTTAAAATCCGGAGACCTGGTCGTTATCAAGGAAGATAACCTCCAACCTAACGAGTGGAGAATGGGGAGGATCGTCAACATACACCCAGGCTCTGACAACCGTGTGCGTGTTGTTGACGTCCATACAAACAAGGGACAAATAACTAGACCAATTTCGAAATTGGTACTCCTTCCGTCCCACGACAAGGAGGAGGAAATGTAAGGGGCAAAATTCCGCCTCACCAAACCCCAGAAAACCACAACTCTATTTCCCCCGACTACCTACAATTAGAGGCCCACGGTTGGTGATAGCATCGAAAGCATATTAAGGAACCCACGTCTTCGTGTCTCTCTATCCCTAAGCTGGTGTTTCTCCCGAGCCATATATTATCATCAACCCCCCGGTCTCGTGAGGGTGCGAGTCTACCGGAGGGCGATCCTACATCTTATTTTTCTTTTTTTTCTCACCCCCGGTCTCGTACCGAGTCTGCCGGAGGGGGAATCCTACACCTAGCTACTTGTGGGCAATGGGGAAAGGTAGCTAGAGACACGAGGACGCATGGGAGCTTACCAAAAGCTCGCAAAACAAAAAGCAAAACTGAGGCTTCATAATAATACTAACCGCGGGCCCCTTGCAAAAAAAAAACCACCCCAAATTCACTCGCTCACCCAGAGCGAGGACACCAGACAACACCCAAATTCACTCGCTCACCCAGAGCGAGGACACCAGAACCCCTAACGCAGATCCAGGATCTGCCACATAATGCATCTGCACTCGGTCAAAGGCACTCGGCCAACTGAATTTAAAAAAAAAAAAAAAAATCATCCCATCACCCAAAATCTTTTCTACTCATAAATTTTGAGTTTTCCAATGGAAAAAAAAAAATTTTTTTTGGAAGTGGGAAAAAGTTCCCTAACCTTGAGCAGTAGGGGTACTGGCCTTATCACTGGTGGGGGGGAAGTACCAGACTTACAAAAGGTCGTTGAAAGCGGGAGTGCATCCCACCGGGTGGATACTTCCCTTACCTCGAACAGTATCTGATACCCCTTACCACTGGTGGGGGGAAGTGCCAGACTTGAACGAGATTTTAACAAAAAAAAACAGACTAATGTCATTGTTACAACTTTAAGCAGTATCTGCTGCCCCTTACCACTGGTGGGGGGAAGTAGCGGACTGACGCAAAGCTTCCCAGTTATTTTTCGAGAAAATGGGATGCGTTGTTGATCACAAAAGAAAAAAGAGAATATACGCTTTTTACATTTGTACAAGTCTGATATCCCGGTGCTATTCCTCAATGGACAATTTCTTTGCATGCATAAGCTCAATGTAAACTTGTTGGGAGTACAAATAACTCAAAAAACCAACATTCAAAATTAACTAGCTTTTAATATACCCTGGTTCCCATACCGGGAATCGAACCCGGGCCTTCTGGGTGAAAGCCAGATTAAAATAATTTTGCTGTCCTAATCAACTAATTAGATTTAACGAGAACAAGTAATTGTAAAAACTTAATCACTCAGTTAACTCGATAAAAAAAAACAAGGTATCGCAAATTATGTACATATTTTGAAAAATATAAATTGTAAAGTTGTTAAAAAAAAAAAAAAAAAACTTACTGTGTTGAGTAGCCAGCTCACGAAATATATCCTCAGCATGCTTGGATAACCACGATAAGCGCCGACTAATATTTGTTAGCGCAGAATTTGTGGCTGTTTCCAACTCAGCGAGCTGAAGGTCATACTGTTGGTAACTGATCTTTACACATTAAAAAGCTCGAGAGAGTGCTTCGGCAGAGCCATGTTTCATCTTCGGGATAAACTCTGAAGCAACGTAACAAAGTTCAATAAATCTATAAATTTGGTCAATATAAATAAAAGCATAGACCTTTTAAAAAGTGCTACCCATACCTTTTTTCCTTTTTTGATATATCTCAATTTAGTTTATTTTTCCATAATTAAATGAACGAAATTAACGTTACATATAATTTATATCATTGATATAAATTTATGAAAACATGCGATCATAGAGAGACAATTTCGATTTTAGAAACTATAGAAAGATTGATTGTGAAATGTAAAACTATTAACTAAATTCAGATATTTTGTGACTTAGTAGTTCTGCAATTTTAGTTTTGGTACCACATTCATGCTGGTTAATTCCTGGAAAAGCAATTTACATGCATATGGCATAGAAATTTTCGACACATTCGCTGATGACTGACAGTAGTGACACCACGAGCAATATGCTAAACGACCACAAGTCTTACAAACATCTACATCGAAAGCATCTGAAGAAATCATCAAACGTTCCATAATCAACATGCTAGCGCCATATGAAATGAGGCAATCGCGTTCCATTTCACCCAAACGTAGACCACCTTCACGACTGCGACCCTGTGTGGGCTGACGAGTTAGCACAGCTTTTGGACCATATGCTTCAACTCTTGATCATATACGGGACCTGAATAAATGTATGCCTCCAAAGATTCACCTGTTATGCCCGAGTAGAAGTAGTCTTTACCCATATAATTAAAGCCATGTTTAAATAGTTCATCCTGTATGTCTTTACATATGGAACCACCAAATGCTGTGCCATAATGAAATTTGCCTTCTAATAAACCAGCTTTGCCTCCAAATAGTTCAAGCGTTTTTCCAACAGTCATACGACTGGGAAAACCATGTGGATTCATTATCATATCTGGGCATATACCAAAATCATTGAAAGGCAAATCTTCTTGTTCAACAATTAAACCGGTAACGCCTTTTTGACCGTGACGTGAACTAAATTTATCACCGATCTCCGGACGACGAGTTTGGCGCAAGAGTATTTTAATAAGAAAATCTTCTTCACCGTTTGCGGAAACCATTACCTTTTCAATGTAACTCGGTTCCGGACATTTATATGAAATAGGCACTGCTGTATAGGGAATCTGCGAAGTTTGTCCACTCTGTTCTATCGGATTTATTGATGTCACCGCTGGCATTTCTCTGTTAATTAAAATTTGTTTGTTTACTACCATTTCACCAGGTGCCACAATTCCATCTGTGTCTAGTGCATCATGTTTGAATATCACCTTATTCGTAAGCGTATCTTTTACTGGGCCCATAATACGATCATATGTTTGATTTGCATACCGTTTAACAGTACATTTTGAGTTCTTATAAATTAAACAACGTCCATAGCCACGATCAATGGATGCTTTGTTTAGAATGAGCGCATCTTCAATATCATACCCAGAATAACTCATCACAGCAACAGTTGCATTTTGACCAGCAGGCAACTTGTCGAACCCAGTGAGCTCAATGGTCTTTGACTTGACCATAGGAGCTTGTGGATAAACTAAATCGTACATAAGCGTATCAATCCTATTCTTTTGATTATAACCGATTACACCCATCGCTTGTTTGCCCATAGCACATTGATAAGTGTTACGTGGACTTTGATTGTGATGTGGATAAGGCACAAGCCCAGCGCATACGCCCAACAAGGTAAATGGCTCTATTTCTAAATGTGTTGTGGTATCTGCTATGATATCAGCTTCATTCCAAGCAATAAATGAATTATTTTCTTCGTTCACGTCAAGATATTCTACTAAACCATCATGCAGAAAATCCTCAAATTTACGTATGCCACGTTTAAGCTCTTCAATATGACGCTGTTCTACAGTTGGTTTACCATTACTTACAATTATATAAGGGCGACAGAGGCGCCCACCGTCTGTGTGTATGTACACACAACGCTGAGTGTGAGCAGTGTGTATGGAAACAAATGGGCTAAGTCGGCCTTTGCGGCGCATCATGCGAAAAACTTGTACGAGTCGCTTACAACTTATTGTTAGTCCTAGTATGTTGCCATTTAAAGAAGTACTTATCTGAAATGAAATAGAAGGAAAAAAAATCCATTAATAAGTGCACAAATGGACATCGCAAAGGCCGCGCCGCAGTTGGAGCACCCCTTTGCGGTGCCCGGTAGCCTAGAAAACGAAAGAAAAAAAGGGGAAAACGACACATCAAACCCATCTGCTCCACCTCCTGGATCCCCATCACCAGTCACCTGAAAATAAACAAAAAATGAATTAAAAATCTGAAATAACATAAGAAATATTTATTTCAGTAAAATTATTGCAAAATATTTTACCACTTACCTTTTTGTCCAGCAACGCGTAGATTTCATATGAATTGAAACAAAAACGGTAAAATAAATCTTTCGATTTTTTTGCTTCATTCTCTATACTGGAATGTTCAAACAAGTATGTATGTATGTATGATATATACAAGAAAACGAGAAACGACAGAGTTGCCATGTTACCCAACTCGACACCCAATGGTGCGTTTTCTTGTTTGCGTCTGTCTAAGAGTAGAGAAGACAACACAAGGTTAAATCACAAGAGCTTCCCCCCCCCCCCCCCCCCCCCCCCCCCCCCCCCAACCTAACTAATCAGGCCGAAATAATATGAAGGATAATATAAATCCATTTATTATTATTTTTTTTTTTTCAACAAATATTACTTCACAGCCGTAACTGAGTGGCACAGAAACCCACTTCAGTGGCGAAGAAGGCGATGCACGGAGAGCGCTGCGGACGACGCATACCGCTTGGGGCAACTCCAACACCTATACGGGTAAAATTGCATATGCCCATTTAGATGGGCAATCAAGCCTCCAAACGACCGAAGATGCCGTTGGCACACACGACATCGATACCCCCCCTGAGGCGTTGGACCGTGTGCTGGCTGCGGCTCCCACAACACGTTCTCGTGCGCCTTATGGAATTTGGCATACCAGGCGGTGGTGCTCCCGCGTAGTTTAACCACCAGAGGCGTCTGCAGGGCCCGGAGCACACAGGGCCTAACTTGCCGCAACACCTCCTCCACCGCCTGCTGCACCAACTCGTCCGGCGCGTGGCAGATATAGGAGCCCCTCCGCCGCTCCGGGTATTGGACATCCGCCACCACCTGGATTGGCTCCTCTTCCCCAGTCTCCAAACACACCAGAAGCAGTTGCATCGGTTCCATCTGAAACGAAAATAAAAAAATCCATTAAAAAAAAAAAATTATCAAAAAATCCGTTAGGAATTTGTCATACTTACGTTTTACCAGCTTGAAAATCCTTTTCCAAATAACAATGTGGTGAGGGTAATTTATCCACCACAATCCTACATTAATGTATCCTGGAAAATTCCTGTTACGAGAAAACAACTGGATGGCAACCCGCAACATACCAACGGCAGCCTCATTAGTGCTGTCATATTAAGAAAGAAAAAAAGCGGATACCGATAACTACACCAAAGCAGTACCGAAAAGCGCAAAACATCAGAATCGATACTGACGTGTTTTGCCGAATATAGGCATCTACTACAGTACCAAGCAGTCATACACAACAAAGGAACTCAAAAAAAAGGGGAGGACAAAACAAAGAAAACAACCTTTCCTCGCAAAAAATTCACATTTTTTTTACAAAGAAATGTTTTTGTTGTTTTTTTTTTGTACCCTTTCCGTTTTTTTGGGCACTGTTTTCTGGCGGGGGGGGCAGTACTTGTTGTTTTTCAACAACAAACATCACAAACAGTCATTATAAGGGGCTCGGTTACAAAAACAATCCGAGTCCCGAAATAAAACAATCCCGACACGACAAAATCCCGAAATGGGAAAAGTCAACTGTTTCTACCGGCCTAAGTGTGCTACTGCCCCAGTGACCTAGTTTTTTTTCAAGGGCAAGCAAATACATATATGTATTATATAATATACTCGCACACCACAAATTCACCATACCAGCTGTCAGCTAACCAAGAAATACACGACAGGGTTGCATGCAATCTCAGAATGGTACGTGCAGATAGAACGCGTCGCGGAGAACGCATCGCCAATCCGGATGCAAGCACCGGCAGTTGGTACACTTTCGAGTTTAATTACGATTTTCGCTATTCATCATGAGCTGTCGCACAAAGTTAAATCCATACCTTCGTGAGCCTCTCCGCTTCGATTTAAACTCGGCTTATTCACCTATTTTAACGTACGTTTGTTAATAAAACAACACGCGTATCACGAAAACAAGTAATTTTGCGCGGGTGGCTTGGAATCACGTCCGCTCCAACCTCCCACACACCGCAATCTTGCTGGTTTTGTTGAAATATATAAGCTGCTCGAAATCACAGCACTAACTACTTTGCAAAAACGCTCTCGTCACTCCACGTCATTTGACTAGTCATTTTACGGTGACAGGTTATTTTCGTAGTCACATTTGCATGGGCGTGGGGTAGGTTTTGTGACCAGGTGTTTTGTAGGGTAATAATATAATACACAACTGACGAAATACATGCGCTGCAGCGAAAACGCGCATCACCCAACCAACCTCACGGCCACTCGCCCTGGCACATCCATAAAATGCCACAGTCGCCCTGAGAGCGACACAACACGTTGTACGCTGGAACGGAGACCTCGGCCTCTTCGTCCAGCCCAGAAAAACCTAAAAACCCTCGAGTCTGGAACGGAGACCTCTGCCTCTTCGTCCAACCAACACAAAAAAACCGCAAATCTGGAATGGAGACCTCGGCCTCTCCATCCGAAACGACAAAAACCAAAGAATAACAAAAACTGGTGCCACTCTGGAACGGAGACCTCGGCCTTTTCGTCCAGCCTTACTGGCCATCGACTATAGATATATTACGTTCTGAATTTCTATATTTAAGAATTATGTATAATTCAATGGCAAGAAATATTCACTTCACTGTTCATAACCGCTAATTCTTTCATCTTAGCTCAGGTGGCATGCTAAGCAAGTCGGAAGGGATTCCCGGCCATTTTGCGTCGCAGACGAATTCTTCATTTAGATTAAGTTTAGTGTGTAAGTCTTATATTAATTTTTTCTCGTTTCAGCGGAGGTCATTGGCGGAAAACGATGTTGCGTATCGCAAGGGGGGCCGGCATGCTTAGGCAGGATGCCTAACTTTTCCGCATCTGATTGCGACCCCCCCAATGCAACTCTGCAAATCGATACTCGATACTCGAATTAATTTATAAACACCCACACCATCACCCTCATGCATGTGCATGCATGTACATGCACGTGTATGTGTGCTTTTTGTCAGCACTCATGCATATGCATGTCGGGGTTGATGTGTGGGTGCCTTTCCTCTCCAAAACGGAGGATTTTGCGGGTCAACGGTTGTAGCTCGCTATCCAACCGGCCTCTTTGATTTCAACAGCCAACGAGTTAACATCTGCCGCCAAGGATCTCCGCCGTGTTCCACCATATTCAGGTAATATCATACCCACGCTATTTTACTTGTACCTAATAAAGTTCACCCATTATAACGAGGAAAATCCTCCCGTGTTCTTCTTTATTTCCTTTTGAGTGAATCATCCCTTGAGCGAGATCGACCCTTGTGCGCCTACCCACTGCCGGTTTACGACGCACTCAGGCCGAACAGGTATCAAATGAAAGGTGTTAATGAGAATTTTAAAAGAGCGTGGGCCTTAGTTCTATAGGTGGACGCCTTTTCGAGATATCGCCATAAAGGTGGGCCAGGGGTGACTCTAGAATTTTTTTGTACGATATGGGTATCAAATGAAAGGTGTTAATGAGTATTTTAAAAAGGAGTGGGCCTTAGTTCTATATGTGGACGCCTTTTCGAGATATCGCCATAAACGTGGACCAGGGATGACTCTAGAATGTGTTTGTACGATATGGGTATCAAATTAAAGGTATTAATTAGGGTTTTAAAAGGGAGTGGCCGTTAGTTGTATATGTGAAGGCGTTTTCGAAATATCGAAAAAAATGTGGACCAGGGTGATCCAGAACATCATCTGTCGGGTACCGCTAATTTATTTATATATGTAATACCACGAACAGTATTCCTTCCAAGATTCCAAGGGCTTTTGATTTCGCCCTGCAAAACTTTTTCATTTTCTTCTACTTAATATGGTAGGTGTCACACCCATTTTACCAATTTTTTTTCTAAAGTTATATTTTTCGTCAATATACCAGTACAATTACCATGTTTCATCCCTTTTTTCGTATTTGGTATATAATTATGGCATTTTTTTCATTTTTCGTAGTTTTCGATATCGAAAAAGTGGGCGTGGTCATAGTCGGATTTCGGCCATTTTTTACACCAATACAAAGTGAGTTCAGATAAGTACGTGCACTGAGTTTAGTAAAGATATATCGATTTTTGCACATGTTATCGTGTTAGCGGCCGAGCGGAAGGACAGACGGTCGACTGTGTATAAATACTGGGCGTGGCTTCAACCGATTTCGCCCTTTTTCACAGAAAACAGTTACCGTCCTAGAGTCTAAGCCTCTACCAAATTTCACAAGGATTGGTAAATTTTTGTTCGACTTATGGCATTAAAAGTATTCTCGACAAATTAAATGAAAAAGGGCGGAGCCACGCCCATTTTGAAATTTTCTTATATTTTTGTATTTTGATGCACCATATCATTACTGGAGGTGAATGTTGACATAATTTACTTATATACTGTAAAGATATTAAATTTTTTGTTAAAATTTGACTTAAAAATTTTTTTTTTTAAAAAGTGGGCATGTTCGTCATGCGATTTTAATTTAAAACACATGTATTTATAGGAGTAACGTTCCTGCCAAATTTCATCATGATATCTTCAACGACTGCCAAATTACAGCTTGCAAAACTTCTAAATTACCTTCTTTTAAAAGTGGGCGGTGCCAAACCCGTTGTCCAAAATTTTACTAGTTTTCTATTCTGCGTCTTACGTTCAACTCACCTACCAAGTTTCATCGCTTAATCTGTATTTTGTAATGAATTATCGCACTTTTTCGATTTTTCGAAATTTTCGATATCGTTCATTTTAAATAGCGATCTGAGATGAGTGCCCAGTAACCTACATACCAAATTTCATCAAGATACCTCAAAATTTACTCAAGTTATCGTGTTAACGGCAGACGGACGGACGGACGGACATGGCTCAATCGAATTTTTTTTCGATGCTGATGATTTTGATATATGGAAGTCTATATCTATCTCGATTCCTTTATACCTGTACAACCAACCGTTATCCAATCAAAGTTAATATACTCTGTGAGCTCTGCTCAACTGAGTATAAAACAAGTAAGGAAGGCTAAGTTCGGGTGTAACCGAACATTACATACTCAGTTGAGAGCTATGGAGACAAAATAAGGAAAATCACCATGTAGGAAAATAAACCTAGGGTAAACCTGGAATGTGGTTGTATGACATGTGTATCAAATGGAAGGTATTAAAGAGTATTTTAAGAGAGAGTAGGCCATAGTTCTATGGATGGACGCCATTTAGGGATATCGCCATAAAGGTGGACCAGGGCTGACTCTAGAATGTGTTTGTACGATATGGGTATCAAATGAAAGGTGATAATGAGTATTTTAAAAGGGAATGGGCTTTAGTTCTATAGGTGAACGCCTTTTCGAGAAATCCCCATAAAAGTGGACCAGGGGTGACTCTTGAATATGTTTGCTGTTAATGAGTATTTTGAAAAGGAGTGATGCTTAGTTCCCTAGGTGGACGCCGTTTCGAGATATCTCCATAAAGGTGGACCAGGGGTGTCTCTAGTTGTACGATATGGGAATCAAATGAAAGGTGTTACTGAGCGTTTTAAGAGGGAGTGGGCATTAGGTCTATAGGTGGACGCCTTTCGAAATGTCGCCATTAGGGTGGGCCAGGGGTGACTCTGGAATGTGTTTGTACGATATGGGTATCAAACGAAAGGTTTTACTGAGCATTTTAAGAGGGAGTGGGCATTAGGTCCATAGGTGGACGCCTTTTCGAGATATCGCCATTAGGGTGGGCCAGGGGTGACTCTGGAATGTGTTTGTACGATATGGGTATCAAATGAAAGGTGGTAATGAGTATTTTAAGATGGAGTGGGCATTAGGTCTATAGGTGGACGCCTTTTCGAGATATCGCCATTAGGGTGGGCCAGGAGTGACTCTAGAATGTGTTTGTACGATATGGGTATCAAATGAAAGCTGTTAATGAGTATTTTGAAAAGGAGTGATCCTTAGTTCCCTAGGTGGACGCCGTTTCGAGATATCGCCATAAAGGTTGACCAAGGGTGACTCTAGAATGTTTGTACGATATGGGTATCAAACGAAAGGTGTTACCGAGCATTTTAAGAGGGAGTGGGCATTAGGTCTATAGGTGGACGCCTTTTCGAGATATCGCCATTAGGGTGGGCCAGCGGTGACTCTAGAATGTTTGTACGATATGGGTATCAAACGAAAGGTGTTACTGAGCATTTTAAGAGGGAGTGGGCATTAGGTCTATAGGTGGACGCCTTTTCGAGATATCGCCATTAGGGTGGGCCAGGAGTGACTCTAGAATGTGTTTGTACGATATGGATATCAAATTAAAGGTATTAATGAGGGTTTTAAAAGCGAGTGGCCCTTAGATGTATATGTGAAGGCGTTCTCGCGATATCGACCAAATGTGGATCAGGTGATCCAGAAAATCATCTGTCGGGTACTGCTAATTTATTTATATATTCAATAACACTAACAGTATTCCTGCCAAGATTCCAAGGGCTGTTGATTTCGCCTTGTAGAACTTTTTCATTTTCTTCTACTTAATATGGTAGGTGTCACACCCATTTTACAAAGTTTTTTCCAATGTTATATTTTGCGTCAATAAACCAATCCGTTTACCATGTTTCATCCCTTTTTTCGTATTTGGTATAGAATTATGGCGTTTTTTTAATTTTTCGTAATTTTCGATATCGATAAAGTGGGCGTGGTTATGGTCGGATTTCGGCCATTTTTTATACCAAGATAAAGTGAGTTCAGATAAGTACGTGGGCTAAGTTTAGTAAAGATATATCGGTTTTTGCTCAAGTTATTGTGTTAGCGGCCGAGCGGAAGGACAGACGGTGGACTGTGTATAAAAACTGGGCGTGGCTTCCACCGATTTCGCCCATTTTCACAGAGAACAGTTAGCGTCATAGAATCTATGCTCCTACCAAATTTCAAAAGGATTGGTAAATTTTTGTTAGACTTATGGCATTAAAAGTATTCTAGACACACTAAATGAAAATGGGCGGAGCCACGCCCATTTTGAAATTTTCTTTTATTTTTGTATTTTGTTGCATCATATCATTACTGGAGTTGAATTTTGACTTAATTTACTTATATACAGTAAAGATATTAAATTTTTTGTTAAAATTTGAATTTAAAAAAAAATTTTTTAAAAAGTGGGCGTGTTCTTCATCCAATTTTGCTAATTTTTATTTAGCACATATATAGTAATAGTAGTAACGTTCCTGCCAAATTTCATCATGATATCTTCAACGACTGCCAAATTACAGCTTGCAAAACTTTTAAATTACCTTCTTGAAAAAGTGGGCGGTTCCACGCCCATTGTCCAAAATCTTACTATTTTTCTATTCTGTGTCATAACGTCAACCCACCTACCAAGTTTCATCGCTTTAACCGCCTTTGGCAATGAATTATCGCATTTTTTCGGTTTTTCGAAATTTTCGATATCGAAAAAGTGGGCGTGGTTATAGTCCGATATCGTTCATTTTAAATAGCGATCTGAGATGAGTGCTCAGAAACCTACATACCAAATTTCATCAAGATACCTCAAAATTTACTCAAGTTATCGTGTTAACGGACGGACGGACATGGCTCAATCAAATTTTTTTTGGATCCTGATTATTTTGATATATGGAAGTCTATATCTATCTCGATTCCTTTATATATGTACAACCAACCGTTATCCAATCAAACTTAATATACTCTGTGAGCTCTGCTCAACTGAGTATAATAAAGTTAAGATTTATAATTCTATTTTATTTCATTATAAATTTAAATTACTAGCCGATATGTATTTGAGCAAAATATATGCTGATTTTAAAGTACAACGAATTTTTCGTTGGTTGATTTGCACATTACAATCAGTATGGAAATGATATTGACAACGCACAACATCTGGGTGTAAACTATATAATCTAAAGAGACTCATTCCATCACATCCTGTACTCTCCTCTTCAATGTTAAACACCGGCTTTTGGAGGAACTCTGCTATCCATACAGTTTTTTCTTGCCCCTTAACATAAAATTTTATGTTCTTCAACGTTGACATCAAATAGTTTTTTACAGATTTAAAACTATCGCTTTCATAGGACCATAATAAATTATGGTGGTGTAATATTAACCAATTAACTTGTCGTTGATTATCCTTACTCAGCTCCGAAAATTCAAATGGAGATTTTATGTGGAAGCAATGGAATTCTTTATTGTTGAGGACCACAGCTATTTCGATTACAATAAATACATTATCGTATGCTTTAAAGCCTTGAACATCTACTGTCGCAAACATTATGAAAATTAATAAAGAAATATCTTTGTAATGGTAGGCTTTTTATACGTTGAGCTTAGTTGGGTATAAAATAGAATTTTTATATTTCGCCCACTTATATATTTTAGAAATATGGACCCTTTAAAAATTTGGAGCCCAATAGTAGGTGGTTACATCGAAATAACCACACAACAGCTGTTGTTTAGAAAAAGGCAAAACTGAAAAATAAAGAATTGTAAGCGGAAATAAGTAAAGATAATAGTAAAAGAGTGTTTCCTCTTGCTATACATATTTGTTTACATTATGTACTTTTACAGAATAAATTACAATATACCTATGTACAAACTTTTCATGCATAATATGCAAATACACATCATCCCGTTTATTCGTCGACCTCGTATCTACAATTTCGGTAAAGCGAACACGGTTGCCACACCGTGTTTTCATTTGGAACCAAAATTCATCGAAAAAAAGGACCAAATTTTTGTTTTATTATATTAGTATAAAATATAAAATTTTAGGATTTTTCCATATAAAATTTTACTAAACATGTGAAGACTTTCCTTTAATTCAAGCTGAACAAACAACCAAAAATTGTACTATATTTTGACATAGGATAAGTCTATGTTTTTCACCAACCAAACGTGTGAACCTAGTTTTGGTCACAAAGCTCTTGGTTCTAGCATTATGTTGTTGTAGCATTGAAACGGTTCAAAATTTGCTTTCTGGTGTTGCCGAACTATGTATGTGGAAAACTCAGTAAATCATAAATGAAACTAGGCAATTTTGTTAGTGCTATTTTTTAGACGCTTACTTTTTCCCTTAACGTTTAAACTTCATATCAGAGCCTATATTCAGTAAGTTTGAGTTTTGATCCCACGCCTCAGGGGTTCTGCACCTACGGGAATAATTTTATACAAATCATTTCTTCCGAAATCAAATGTCTTTTGCATTTGTCCTTCTGTCTTCGAGATAAAATACTTCTTGCGCCAAGATACTTAGTTTTCAATTACCTTGCGTGGCTTAACACCACAATAGTCCTGAAATTCCTTGAACTCATTGAGCTGGGTGAGAAAGATTTAAATATCAACGTGCCAAATGAGAAGTAATGCATGGAATTTCTTTGTATAAGGTTTGAAAGTGTTAGGCTCACGGCAGAGTGCTCGCCATAAGCTATGCTATGCGAAAAGCAATTTTTATTTTCATATATTTTACATAGTGTTGTATAACCGATCGAAATATCTAGCCGTTATTAATAGCCGTGTTTTCTTTACACGCGTATACGTTTCGTTTGCGCGTGAAAAAAACGCCTATCCTCGCTTAGATAATGCTTAGGAGATCCATTTATCTACAGTGGTTAAACAACTAGCTACAGCACAGGGTGTACCGAAAAGCGGAGAAACAACCCTCTGTTGTATTTCTGAGTATAACATATAGCTGAATCAGTTGTGATAAATAGTGGACGCGCATAGAATACATAGAATTAGTGCAGAGGGTGAAACATAGACACATATTTCAGTTACATCTGAATATAATGCGTGAAATGTGAAAAAAACACAGCTAATATTATTATAAAACAAGAGTTTTTTTTTGATTAATCGGTTATTTAATCGACACTTTTTTTATTTTAATCGACACTTAACGACAATGTGTTTGCCAACACTTTTCTTTTTAATGCCTGGCATAAATTATATCCTAGGTGAAATGTTATTGTTCTGGCACATTTTATTGACTGAGCAATTTTATATGGTGAGATTTCCATTGAAGTAAATTCAAAATTATATGGTGGCTAACGAAAGTGTGGCGAATTTTTGGGCAATATTGTGAATTTTTACCTGAGTGAAGAAGAAAGAAAAGTACCAGTCGTCGCTACTGCCTAAAAAGGACCAAAATTGAAGAAAAGGAACCAGCGGACCAAATGGGGTTGGAAGGGACCATTTTTGTTCCAAATGGACCAAAGTGGCAACCGTGAAAGCGAAGAACACTACCTTTCAAATTTCTCCACAGCCACTTGTGAGTTTTTCGGTGATGACAGCGTTACCACGATATTCGGTTACATAATGTTTTGGGTACTATTTTACCGGTAACGCTCAGAATCGGGGCGTTAGTCTTCATATTTATTTGCGGTTTTATGAAATTCTCACATGCATATATATATACATATGCACATGCACATTCTCACATGCATATATATATACATATGCACATGCACTAACTTTCGAGGCCCGACCCATCGATGCCAATGGCACACCCCCTGGAACACCTCTGGGGGTTCACCATACAAACATTTCAAAAAATCGCCGGTTTTGCACTTTACATGAAAAAGTCAGCGAAATGCCTATGTTTTTTCTTTTTGGAGTTTATTTTTCTTTAGAAATTTATTTAGTCAGACCATATGTAAATGAAAAAATTAATTTAACTTAGTAATAGAAAGGAAATTAAAAAAAATTATTAGAAATTAGCGTTTTTACAACCCTTTTAAACCCAAGGCATCGCTGTGATGCATTTGCATGTCGTAAACATAGTTGTGTGGGTTTTTTATTCAACCGTTTTAAAAAATGAAGGTATCACTGTGACACAATTGCAGATCGAAAAATTGCTTGTGTTGTTTTTTTTAAGCCACCACAAGACACAGCAGGTAGAATTGAAATTACCATTTCATTCTTATTACCTCGTCTCGTAGACCATATATAACGCAACAGTTTTTGTGAATGCATTAAGTCGTTGTGAAGAACTCAAAGTGTGAAGTGTTAATTATAGATAAAAAAATATTTCAAAAAAATAATAAGTGAAGTGACCATTCCAAATCAAAAAGTTTACAATGAATCCACCATCCTCTACACTGCAAGATGAAGCAACTACATCAACAACTATCGAAAACCCAATGAGTCATATACCCAAGCATGATGTTACTGTTTTCGGTGTGTATACTTTTCTGGGGGGTAAAGCACAATTTTGTGAAGGGTCTAAGGTGCCACTAGCACTTCACTTCACACACCGTCACATAAAGAAAAATGCACCTTTTAAATATAAAATTTTTAATATATTTTTAATATATATTTTATTTAAACTATTTAATAACTCTAGTTAAACTTTCTTAGCGGCACTCAAATAACTCTTTTACTCGAGAACAATAATGAACGTTAGCGGGCGATAGTTACAGACGAACGGATTTGGCAAATTTCCTAAGTCTCCTGCGCAGCAGGAAAACGGTAAGTATGTATGTATGTATGTATGTTAATATGAAAATGTACAAAGAGTATAAAAAATGCAGAAAACAGTAAGTAAATTCTTATTTTTCAGGGTGCTTGAAAAAGGTGAGTTAAGTAAGTTAATTTAAGTAAATCTAGGTATTTTAACAAAGGGTATGTATCTTAGCACATGTAAGTATTTTAGAAAAATGATTTAAGTAGATTTAAGGAATTTAAGGTAAGTACATATGTGGTTTTAAGAAGTGAATGTTTTAGTTAAATTTTACAAGGTAAGTTATTCTAAGGTAAGGATATACATATATAAGTGTAAATTCATTGTAAATTCGTTTTTTTCATATTAAATTCATTATTATATTATAATTGAATAATTAGGGAAAATTCTTAAAATTCAATCAAATTGGAGTTCATGTCTCCAACATGGCGGCCGGCCTGCTCCGATGAAGGAAGCAGCAACTCCTGCATCTCTGCCAAGGTGGATACTGCTGTGGAGAACAGGGTTTTCAAGCGCCGCTGAGTGTCCTTGCGTCCTTCCCTCTTCTTTTTCGGCTTTGCAATGACCACTCGTCGAGTAGTTGGTTTCTCCTTCGGTTTCAGTACATTGCGTCGGTTCTTCTGCTTCTTGGGAGGTTTATCTTGCTGCCGATGTAGCAGCGTGTGGTGTGCAAGGCCGCATTTGCGGCAACGGTCCAGGGAGTCGCATGCGCCCGTAACATGGGATGTTGCCAAACAATTTATACAATATTTATGAGCCCGCACCGACTCATAGCGTTCTTCAGGGGTCATAGCCATGAAGGCGTTGCAATAGCGCAAAGAGTGCTTTTGGCAACAGAGCCGACAAGTGCTGTAACTCTCGTAGCGTCTGTAATGAGAATAAGAAGAGAGAGAAATGTTTTGTGAGGTGAGTAGGGGGGCTAACGATAGGGTTTTATGGATATCCTAGAGTTTATATGGTACGGTGAGATCGCTAAAGTGAGGGTAGAGATATTATTCTGCTGGGGGAAGTGCGCAAAGTTTCGCAATGGGTCGTGTATATATTCCGCTTTGAGTGCGGACATCTACAACTCGAACATTTTCGTCCGATCCGGGATGAAGACGAGTGCCACGCCCGAGTCGCCACTCATTCGGGGGGGAAAAGGTCATCTTTCACGACGACTAGATCACCTTCTTTGATGTTTGTCTGCTGAGTTTTCCATTTAGTATGCTTATGAAGTTCTTTGAGATTTCCATTTTTCCAGCGCGTACTAAATTGATGGTGTAGAACTTGTAGTTTTTGCCATTTGTTGATGAGCGAAAGGTTCTCGGAGTTGGGTTCGGGTAACGCGAGTAGTGGAGCACCACGGAGGAAATGTCCGGGAGTTAGAGCGAGTAAATCATTTGGATCTTGCGACATCGGAGCTAGCGGTCTAGAGTTGAGAACCGCTTCGATTCGAGTGAGTAGGGTAGTAAATTCTTCAAATGTGAATTTTTGACAGCCTGCAACTTTAAGGAAATGGGTTTTAAAGCTTTTAACTGCCGCTTCCCATGATCCGCCCTTGTGAGGAGCATATGGTGGGATGAATTGCCAGGACAGTCCATGAGTAGCATATTTTTGAGCTATGTCAGTTGCGGCTTCCTTGAGAAAAGAAGAAAGCTCATTTTGAATGACACGACTGGCTCCAATAAAGGTTTTGCCATTGTCTGACATTATTTTGTGTGGGAGTCCACGACGACTAACAAAACGAGCAAATGCTGCTTTAAAAGCAGCGGTCGCCAGATCTGAGCAGACTTCCAGATGGACTGCTTTTGTTGAGAAACATACGAATACACAAACGCATGCCTTTGAGTAAGATGCCTTCCGTAAGATTGATGTTTTAACGAGAAAAGGTCCAGCAAAGTCGATACCGGTCGTGTGAAATGGGAGAGAGTATGTGGACCTTTCCGGAGGGAGTGCGGCCATTATTTGGGATTTAGCCTGTTGTTTGTAGATCGTGCATATCTTACAATGGAATATGCACTTCTTCACCTTTTGTTTGAGTCGAGGGATGTAGTATTCCTGTTGTATCATGCGGATAATCAGTTGTTTTTCGGCATGCAACAAGGTAGAGTGAATAAATTCGAAGAGTAAATAGCAAAAACGAGAGTTATCGGGAATTATAATAGGATAACGCTCGTTGTAACTAAGATTGGCTTTTGCGAGCCGACCGTTCACTCGCATTATGCCCGATTCGTCGAGCATAGGGTTTAGAGTTAACAAAGAACTCTTTTTGTGGAGTGGTTTGTTGGACTGTAGATCTGCAATTTCGGCAGAGAAGTATTTATGTTGCGTCAACAGGATCAAACGAACTTTTGCCTGATGAACTTCTTCTTGGGTTAGCGTGATCGTTTTCAAAGTATCAAGACCTTGTGCTCTGTGTATAAATCGGTACATATAAGCAACGACTTGTAGAGCTCTTGAGTAGGAAGAAAAGCGTTCGAGTAGATCAGGCACATCTACAGCATGAAATGCTTGGGTGCGCTTTTGTTCCGGTGGAGTGGGGGTTTGTGTCACTGGTTTCGGCCAGGACGTTGGGGATTTGGCCAACCACTCTGGGCCCTTCCACCAGAGGGAGCATTCGGCTAGATCCTTGGGTGTACATCGACGGGTACCAAGATCTGCTGGATTATCTCCACTGCGTACGTGTTTCAAAGGGGCGTTACTCACGTTTTCCAAAATTTGTGAGGTTCTATTTGCTACGTAGGTCTTCCAGGTGTGTGGGGGTTTTTCCAGCCATGCTAGTACGATAGCGGAGTCCGACCAGAGAAACAGGTCATGTAAAGTCAGAGTTAGGTGTGAGCGAATTTGTTTTATTAATTTTGTGAGTAGTACTGCTCCACAGAGTTTTAGACGAGGGAGGCTCACGGTTTTCACGGGAGCCACTTTGCTCTTCGCCACGAGTAGGTGAGTAGAAAACGTGTCCTTGCTATTCTGCACTCGCAGGTACACACAAGCGCAGAATGCTTTTTCAGATGCATCTGAGAATCCATGCATCTGAAAGGGTTTATTGGGTGAAAATTGAACCCATCGAGGTATTTTAATTTAATTTATCGCGGAGAGATTTTCGCGAAATATGTTCCATTTGTGGAAAGCGCTGGGTTTGACTTGTTCATCCCAGTCAGTTCCTTCTAACCAGAGTTGCTGGAGGAGAGTCTTGGCTAGTATCATTATTGGCGATAGCCATCCTGCCGGGTCAAACAATTTCGCAACCGCCGATAAAATTTGCCTCTTTGTGTTCGAGTTTTCTGCGGGTATAGGGTCGTAAGAGTATGAGAAAGAATCGTTTATAGCACTCCATTTTATGCCGAGGGTCTTTGTTGAGCTGGCATCGTGAAATTTGAGGAAATCTGCATCTAGGAGATCAGATTCTGGGATGGATTCCAATAATTTTGGGTGATTTGCCGTTATTTTCTTGAGTGGAAAACAGGCTGATTTCAACGCTTCGATAACCTGGTGTAGAGAGTCGTGAGCGGACTGTATACTGTGTTCGCCCGAAAGTATATCGTCTACGTAGGTTTCGTGTAGCAATATATCATAGGCGTGTGGGTGGATGGGTTTTGTGTCTTCTGCGAGTTGGTGCAGAGTCCGTATCGCGAGATATGGGGCACAGTTGACGCCAAACGTCACTGTCTTTAATTTGAAGTCCTCCATCGGTAGCTGTGGAGATCTTCGGAAGAGAATTCTTTGAAAATCCTGATCTTCTTTATGAACGAGTATTTGGCGGTACATCTTTTCGATGTCGCCGTTAAATAGATACTTAAAAAATCTCCATTTGAGTATGACGAGCATTAAGTCGTTTTGGAGTAGGGGGCCTGTGTGCAACAGATTGTTTAACGAGTTGCCAGAGTGGGTAGTTCTAGACGCGTTGAAAACAACGCGTACCTTTGTTGTTTTGCTGTCGGGTTTTAAGACAGCGTGGTGGTGGAGGTAGAACGACGAGTACTTTCCGTTCGCGATGACTTCGCGTGATGAAGTTGCCTCCATGTGGCCCATGGTGAGGTATTCCTCCAAAACTTCTGAGTATTTTTCTCTTAATTCTGGTCTTTTCTCCAAGGATCGCTCGACGCTGATGCATTGCTGCTGTGCTGCAATTCTCGAGTGTCCAAGGGCAAGGGTACTGGGGAATTCCTTTTTAAATGGAAGTTTTACCACATATCGGCCATCTTCCTGGCGGTGAGTGGTTTCTCGGTAGAGGTCCTCTTCCGAAAGGGCTTGGGTGTCAGGTATTTCTTCCTGTTGCCAGAACTTCTGCAGTAATGTGCTAAGGGTGTCGTCTGGGTTTTCAATAACTTGGGTGGAGAATGCGTTCACTTGTTCTTTAATAAGCCCGCCGAGTATCCACCCAAATATTGTATTTTGGGCTAACAAGGAACCACTTACGTTGGCTTGTAGCCCCTGGAGTATTATTTGGGGTGTGAGATCGCTACCTATAACCATGTCGATTCTCGAAGGAGTAAAACAGTTAGGGTCCGCGAGTGGCCATGTGGCAATTTCTTGCAAATCTATTTTTGACACTTTAATGCTGGGTAAGAAATGGGTCAGTTTAGGCAATAATATCGCTTGGGTGTTTATTTTTGTTTTGAGATCCGACGAGCAGAGTGTTATCTCGCAGATCTGGTTGGAGTTTTGAACTACCGATCCGCCCATTCCCGAGATCTTATAATGGGTTTTCTTGGTTGGTAGTTTCAAGAGCTTCTGGATTCGAGACGCTACAAATGTCTTTTCCGAACCCTGATCTATTAGTGCACGGATCTTGTGGTGTTCGCCATTTGCTTTCACCGTGACTAAAGCTGTGGGTAAAAGAGTAGTTTCGCTACTACTCGCGAAGTGAGTTGAGGTTGAGTTTTTCTTAAAAGGGTTTTGAGTGGCTTGGGTTTGGCTGGCCTCTTTTGAGGTTGACGCCCTGTTCGGGTCTTCAGCTGGAGGTGGCAGACCTTGAGGGATTGTGTGCGTCCTGTTCCTCTGCTGCCTGGGTCTGCTGTCTGGCTGGGATTTTCCTTGGAAATGGAGTAGCGAGTGATGTCGTTTTTGGCAATACACGCTACAGGGTTATTTATATTTGGGTAGCAACTAATTTTGGGTGAGAGGATGCTAATGATGAGAACCAATTATATGTATACAAGAGTGTATGAGTACAGTATTTATATATGAGGGTGTTGAGTATGTATATATATATGTATATATGAGGGGACAAGTACAGCTTTTTTCCAAAGATAAGTGCCGCTATGAGATGAGAAAATTGTGCTTCGATTGCAATTTATATTATGTACATATGTACGTACTATTGGGATAAGGTTCGACTGTACCTTTTATGGGTTTTATTTAACCAGAGTATGCGGTGTTGTTGGGTAAATGAACGGTTCAAACTACCGATCGAAGGGTGGGTAAATTTGCTGTACTTGTGAATGTGTATAATTTTGTATTGGGTGTACTTACTTTGGCATTCTTCTTTATCACCTGTTTTGACCTGTTGGTTGGATGTATGCTTATTTGCTGTAATTGCTTGCTTTTGGTGTTGTTGGGGTCGCTTTATTGTTGCTGTTTGGTGGGGTACCACTTGTGCAGGTCTACTGCTCGTGGCACAGTAAAAAATAGCAAATATTGCTACAAAATTAGAGCCGCTGTCACACAAAAAATTTTTTTTGGATGGGTCTAATGAGTGCCTTTTTTTATTATTGTATGTGTACCGTTTGTTTTCACCGGCGCACTTCGCACTTTTGGCAAACTTTTTTTGTTTTTTACAATTTACGAAAATAGTTTTTTTTCTTTGTTATAATTTATTACTTTCACTTTCTTTTCAGTATTTGATGTAAACAATTTTATTTTTGTATTTTAGTTAGTTTATAATTTTTTTTGTTTGTTTTTAGCACTTTTTTGCGCGGCGCGTACCCGGTATAAGTTTTTTATTTAATTTTTTGCTTGAACATTTATAAAATTCACTTTTTTCACAGGTAAGTATGAGTAAAATTGTATATTTTTTGTGTAATTTTCTTTAAATAATTTTTTCCTTTTATAATTTCTAGGTCGCTGAGCTCACTATGGCCGCAAAGGACCATGTATACTTTTCTGGGGAGTAAAGCACACTTTTGTGGGGGGTCTAAGGTGCCACTAGCACTTCACTTCACACACCGTCACATAAAGAAAAATGCACCTTTTAAATATAAAATTTTTAATATATTTTTAATATATATTTTATTTAAACCTTTTAATAACTCTAGTTAAACTTTCTTAGCGGCACTCAAATAACTCTTTTACTCGAGAACAATAATGAACGTTAGCGGGCGATAGTTACAGACGAACTGATTTGGCAAATTTCCTAAGTCTCCTGCGCAGCAGGAAAACGGTAAGTATGTATGTATGTATGTTAATATGAAAATGTACAAAGAGTATAAAAAATGCAGAAAACAGTAAGTAAATTCTTATTTTTCAGGGTGCTTGAAAAAGGTGAGTTAAGTAAGTTAATTTAAGTAAATCTAGGTATTTTAACAAAGGGTATGTATCTTAGCACAGGTAAGTATTTTAGAAAAATGATTTAAGTAGATTTAACGAATTTAAGGTAAGTACATATGTGGTTTTAAGAAGTGAATGTTTTAGTTAAATTTTACAAGGTAAGTTATTCTAAGGTAAGGATATACATATATAAGTGTAAATTCATTGTAAATTCGTTTTTTCATATTAAATTCATTATTATATTATAATTGAATAATTAGGGAAAATTTTTAAAATTCAATCAAATTGGATTTCATGTCCCCAACACGGTGTGTCTACTGATTTAACTGATCTTAATTTACCAACCCATCTGGATATCTTGAGATATTATTTTTACTTAAGCGAACGTGCTAAAACAGAACAAAAAAATTTTCATATAAATCATTCACTATTCAAATACAAGATAAGTTGATTGGAATTTGGGAAAAACTTGGTATGGAAATAATGCTGAAAAAAAGTGTATTTAATAAATTGAATAAATTGCTTGACAAGTATCAAGAGCAAATGAAGAGAAGAAACAACACCCAACAATTTACAGAGTATGTAAAATCTCTGGAAACAATTTTTTACATTGGAACATGTAAATGCGATTTGAAGGCAGCTCCATGTGCATGCGGCTGGGTTCCCGAACGCCTCAAAGAGTTCATGCAAGATCAACATAATCAGAGAAGACTAACAATGGATGCATTTATGATGGAAACTGAAGAGCAAGGAGTAACGTCTATGTCATCAATGCCAAAATACCAAGATCCCGATGATTCAACATACGCACCGCCACAGAGAGATACGATTGTTTTAACTTTGCCTTGGTATGTGACAGATTTGGTGTGCCTGACAGAGTAGCATCAGCATTGGGAACCGCTCTTTTGCAAGATTTTCAAATTAACGATAAGCATGGGAAACCTCTCATCATGGATAAATCGAAAGTTCGCAGAGAAAAAGAGAAATGCAGACAAGAAGTGCTTCGCAAACGGTTAGATTATACCAATTTGTTAGCGTTTTCATTCGATGGCAGAAAAGATGATACTTTAACGATAGATAAAATTGATGAGAAGTATGAGACTAGGATGGTAACCTCATCTTGTTATTTTGAGAGAACCCAATTCTGAATTGATTGGTTAGGTAAGACTGGAACATGAAACCGCTGAAAACAAAACAACCAAATTAAGTGGGTTTTTCAACGATAAAAATATATCACTGGATGCATTAATTGGAATATGTAATGACGGTGAGCCAACAAACACTGGCCCACACGGTGGAATTATACGACGATTCGAATTGCTGTTAAAAAGACCATTGCATTGATTCGTTTGCCTTCTACACTTCAACGGACTTCCGTTTCGGCATTTGTTTGAAGCTTTAGATAAATCAACCAGCACTGGACCAAGATCGGCAACCGGAAAACTGAGCCGTCAAATCAAAACTTGTGAAACTCTTCCGGTAAGTTATTGCTATCACTCATTTATTATAATTGTCAACCTTTTTTAATTATTTTATTATTATATATTTTCAGGTGATGGACGGCTTCCAGAAAATTGAGTTGCAAAATATGCCCCCTGCTCCAGAAAAAATTGAATTTTCCACCGATTCGAAGTACTTATACGACATGCCCCATGCAATTTCTAGCGGCGTGGTTCCGATGGATCTGGCATACATCAAACCAGGGAAAATTGTACATTCTCGGTGGCTCACCAAGGCCGCTAGATTATTGCGATTATATGTGACCACGGAAAATCCAGATGCAAATTTAAGAATTCTGGTTGAATTTATAATTAAATGTTATGTGCCAATGTACTTCAATATCAAGTATTACAGCTCTGTCGTGTACGGCAGTGCATTATTTTTCAAGTTCATTGTTTGGTCACGATTTCTAGAACCTCGTTTACGCAAAATTGTCAATCAAGTAATTAAAGATAATTCATATTATGCGCATTCGGAAAATATCTTGTTATCAATGTTGTTTGATGATAGCACTGATGATAGACTGTGCCATCAAGAAAATTCTACGCTATCGAACCGATGTTGACGAGCCAATGGAACTTAGAGTTTATAAAAAACCAGATATAAACTTTAATTGCACAAGTTATACGGAAATGATCAATTTGAATGATATAAATATCGTATTTGAACCACCATTGACGCGAAGCATTCCGTACGATACATTGAAAGAATATTTAAATCAAAATGATCCACCGTTTAATGATACAAATATTCCATCACACATACAAGGAACGGAACGACATGTTCAATTGCCTGTTATGGCGACGACATTAGAGAGCCGTGCGAAATTGCCCAGACTTGAAAGTAAAAAAGACTTCAAACAATAATTTTTTTTAGTTTCTTTTCTATAACTCACTTAAATTAATTTTTTCATTTACATATGTTCTGACTAAATAAATTTCTTAAGAGAAAAAATAGATATTATTATAAATAAATAATAAATATTATTATAAATAAATAAATAAAAATAAAGAACAAACATAGCCATTTAGCTGATTTTTTCATGTAAAGGCAAAACCGGCAATTTTTTAAAATGTTTGTATGGTGAACCCCCAGGGGATTCCAGGGGGTTTGCCACTAGCATCGGTGGGTCGGACCTCCAAAGTTAGTGGGGGTCGGTCAGACATTTGGACTCGATTGGAGCACTCTAAATGGGTCAAAGTGGGATTTTTCAAAATTTGCCCCTACCCAAAAGTTCGACCCAAATTGGGGGACATCAGAATTCGTTTTAGAGGTATGGTTCCTTCGGCAAAGTTTCACAGAGCAATGGGCGATATTTTGGCCTCCCCACAAATCGACCGGGCTTAATATATATATATACAATTTATATGCTGTCATGCTTACGGCAAAGCTCTGCTAAAGGTAAAAAGTTCTAAGCTTTTTCTTATACACCACTAAGCTTTTTCTTATGCGCCAACTAGCGGAGATCTGCCAGAACACGCCACCTAGCGATGAGATCAGCCAGAACACAAACCGGAAGATCACACAAACACAAACCGAAAAACGTACGCGCCACCGAATTGTTGAATGATCTTGAGAGGTGGTCAAAGTTTCGGGTCAAGATAAATATAGACCTGGTTTCATTCCTTCGGTCAGACTCAACCCAGACTGGTCTGAAAATAATGAACTCGTCCCATTCCTAAGACCAGACTGCTGACAGACTGGTCCAAAATTAAAGAGTTTTTATGGTGAGACATGCACCGATCTTTCCATACAAAATGTGATCCAGAACCGGCATCTACATACTACTAATTAATGTTATAAATTCACTTTGGAAATGAAATACCATTAATATAAAGCTCTTTTTGCAAAGCTATGGATTGTTTTATTCGTCCACGACCCTTTTAAAAATCTTTTATATAAAAGTGGGCGTGATCCTTAACCGATTTCGTTAATTTTTCTTCAAAGCATTCCTTATAGTAAAGGAAACGTCTCTGCCGAATTTTTTGACGATAAGTTTGACGATTTTTGATTTATGATTAATAATATTTGAAAATTGGCGGCCACCGTGGTGTGATGGTAGCGTGCTCCGCCTACCACACTGTATGCCCTGGGTTCGCACCCCGGGCAAAGAGACATCAAAATTTTAGAAATAAGGTTTTTAAATTAGAAGAAAATTTTTCTAAGTGGGGTCGCCCCTCGGCAGTGTTTGGCAAGCGCTCCGGGTGTATTTCTGCCATGAAAAGCTCTCAGTGAAAACTCATCTGCCTTGCAGATGCCGTTCGGAGTCGGCATAAAACATGTAGGGCCCGTCCGGCCAATTTGTAGGGAAAATCAAGAGGAGCACGACGCAAGTTGGAAGAGAAGCTCGGCCTTAGATCTCTTCGGATGTTATCGCGCCTTACATTTATTTTTTTTTTTTTTTAATATTTGAAAAATTGATTTTGTCACAAGTGGGCGGTGCCACACCCATTTTAAAAATTTTCAGTGCATTGGTCAAATTTCAACATTCTAGGTGTATTATTTACAAACTAATCAGGGGTTTTGTGTTTTCCAAAATGTTATTTACATAAAAAGTGGGCGAGGCTGGCATCCGATTTCGCTCATTTTCAATACCAATCTGCTCTGTGTCCAGATAAGATCGTGTACCAAATTTGGTGAAGATATCCCAATATTTACTCAAGTTATCGTGTTATCGGACAGACGAACGGACTGACATGGCTCATCCAATTTTTTTTTTTGATACTGATGATTTTGACCTGTACAACCATATACCTGTACAACCAACCATTATCCAATCAAAGTTCTAATACCCTGTGTACAAGTACATCTGCGTATAAAAACTAAATATGCCTCAGGGTACTCTTGTCTGTCGGCGACCTCTTAGCTCTTTGAATCTTTCAATCGCGATTTAATTGTGGTACTTATTTCCCGGTTTCGCAAATATGTTCTTTTGAATTGTTAGCTCGATTTCCAAATACTATTTCCAAAGCAATACTCAAAAACCATCGCATAATGACACGTGTGAAATTGTCCAGCCTATCGGACGAAAAAATCCGTGAATTCATTGAGTCTGAGAAATATGGTCGGACGAGCAGGTTGCCAAGGCTAAACTGTATGATAGAAAGAAGAAGCATCACATTAAAGTTGAGTGCCCTCAAATAATTCGGAAGTACAACAGCCATATGGTAGGTGTTGACCTTATGGATGGCTTAATGGGACGATACCATATAAAAGTCAAGACACATGAGGCAATGACTCGTCCTTTTTATCACTTCATTGATATGGCTGCAACAAACGCTTATATTCTATATCGTCGAATTCTCACGGAGAAGTAGAATAACAACAGCAATGAGTCCTATGAACAGGGAAAGTTTTAAAGCTACCTCAATTTCGAAGATGGCTGCTGGTCTTTGGAGCTACAATCAGATTCGTTCGGTGGGTCGCCCAACTAAATCGCTACCTTCAAAATCTTCAGAAAAATGCTGCTCTAAGCGTAGAAAGAAATGTTGTTCATCACGTTGATGACGATCGACTCAACGGCAACCATCCTTCAGGAAGGAAGGTGGTAAAAAATTGTGCAAACATTCCAAAAATTTTAAAACTCAATGTAATTCCGTATGCAATTTACAAACATGTTGCCTGGCCACAAAAATTACTGTCTGTCTTGATTTTATTGTTAACTTTACTTTTTGCAATAAAGCCTTACTTAATAAAATTTGTATCTGTTTCTATTTTTGACACCAACCGATAAGAGTTCCTGGAGGCATTGTTTCTTTAATCTCATGGATGGTGGTTTTAAATTTCTCGTACCCTAATTATGCTAGAAAAAAATTCCCCACTATTTCGGAACGATTTTCCTTCATCCTTTGTCAAATAAGGGAAAATCAACATGTAGGAAAATGAATCTAGAGTAACCCTGGAATGTGTTTGTATGACATGGGCATCAAATGAAATGTATTAAAGGGTATTTTAAAAGGGAGTGGGCCTTAGTTCTATAGGTGAAAGCCTTTTCGAGATATCGCCATAAAGGTGGACCAGGGGTGGCTCTAGAATGTGTTTATACGATATGGGTATCGAATGAAAGGTTTTAATGAGTATTTTAAAAGGGAGTGGGCCTTAGTTCAATAGGTGGGCGCCTTTTTGAGACATCGCCATAAAGGTGGACCAGGGGTGACTCTATAATGCGTTTGTACGATATGGGTAACAAATTAAAGGTATTGATGAGAGTTTTAAAACGGAGCGGCTATTAGTTGTATATGTGAAGGCGTTTTCGAGATATCGACCAAAATGTGTACCAGGGTGACCCAGAGCATCATCTGTCAAGAAACAGTCATCGTCATAGAAGCTATGCCCTTACAAAATTTCACAAGGATTGGTAAATTTTTGTTCGACTTATGGCATTAAAAGTATTCTCGACAAATTAAATGAAAAAGGGCGGAGCCACGCCCATTTTGAAATTTTCTTCTATTTTTGTATTTTGTTGCACCATATCATTACTGGAGGTGAATGTTGACATAATTTACTTATATACTGTAAAGATATTAAATTTTTTGTTAAAATTTGACATAAAAATTTTTTTTTTTTAAAATTGGGCATGTTCGTCATGCGATTTTAATTTAAAACACATGTACTTATAGGAGTAACGTTCCTGCCAAATTACATCATAATATCTGCAACGACTGTCAAATCACAGCTTGCAAAACTTCTAAGTTACCTTCTTTTAAAAGTGGGAGGTGCCACGCCCCTTGTCCAAAATTTTACAAATTTTCTATTCTGCGTCATAAGGTCAACCCACCTAACAAGTTTCATCGCTTTATCCGTCTTTGGCAAGGAATTATCGCACGTTTTCGGTCTTTCGAAATTTTCGATATCGAAAAAGTTGGCGTGGTTATAGTCCGATTTCGTTCTTTTCAAACAGCGATATGGGATGAGTGCCCAGACCAAATTTCATCAAGATACCTCAAAATTTACTCAAGTTATCGTGTTTACGGACAGACGGACAAACGGGCATGGCTAAAGGAATTTTTTTTTCCCCCAGATCATTTTGATATATAAAAGTCTATATCTATTAGTTTATGCCGTTACGGGGTACCGTTATGCGAACAAAACTAATATACTCTGTCAGCTCTGCTCAGCTGAGTATAAAAAAACACAAGGAAAGCTAGACGTCGAAAAGCTGCAATCGCAATAGACTGCCAATGGATTTCGCAACTCGATTCTCACACTTGCTCTCTGAGAGCAAAAGTCAGGGTTAATATTGCTGACTGAAAATTAGCAAAAGCAATAGTAATTCGGCTATTCCATTTTCAGTGCATTGTCAATTTTTTGTGCAATAACAGCGACTATTGTATTAGGTATGAAATAGCTACATATAAAATGGAAATGAAATATACAAACACTTAAATGAAACCAACTGCTAAATTGACGACAACGAACGACGAATGACTGCTAGCCGACAGCCACAGTTCTTTGCATAACAGTTAACTATCGCTGCTTATAAGAACTATGGGTTGTTTAAATGAATTGTGTGTAACAAAAGGGAAATGAAATATGCAAACACAAAAACGAAAACCATTGCTGTTTGGACTTTGAATTTAAATTATCGATACAAATTGCATAGACAGTTAATATACATATGTAGCAGGGATGCACCCTAAGGTTAAGCTAATCGTTTATCAAAAAATTTCCACCGTTTCCGTTGAAACACTTCGAATATTATCGATAAAGAAATTATCAAGATAAATTGTATCTCGTTTTTTACCGAAACGATAAGCTTAAAAACGTTAACGAAAACGTGATACTTTATGTTTGAATTGTGCTGGCAATGCTATAGCCATGGTGAAGCCGTAAGGTGGCAACAACGAGCGCACATACACACACAAACTCTATGTAATTTGTTTGTGTAATTCGTTGGTGGTAATGTCAAAAATACTCTGAGAAATGTTCGTACTGTCAAAGTTCATGAGAAAAGTTGCAATCAGCTTGGATAATGCTTTCACCTTTAATGACTCCGCCATCAATCAGCTTTGCCAGCATAGTTTGAAATTAATAATCAACATAAACGATTTGATTTCGTTTTGATATGGCAGAAAACGACACGAAATCATTTCGTTAATTTGACGATCTTAACGTTTCGTTTATTAACGTTGATTATCGTAACGAAATGATATCGTTTCGTTGGTTAAGCATGCCTGATATGTAGCATATAGTGCTAAGATCTTTATGGCTCAGCGATTAAATAAATCCCGAATATTTGAACATTTCAAAGTGAAAGATAACGATGATATATCTGTTTGCAATTTTTGCAATAGCAATTTAAAAAAAATAAAATGTTTAATTTAAGAAATCATTTAAATAATATGCACAAAATCAATATAAGTCATGCTGATACTTCAAGCAGTGGTGGTAGTGGAATTGTGAAAGCTGAGTTTAAAAAACAGTCAATTAAAGTTGAAATAAGCAAAAAGCAATTATTTAAAATGTATATTGAACTGGTCACCGAGGAAAGTATTCCCTTTAATGTGTTAGGTTCTCAAAGCATGAAAAATATCATAGATCCGATATGTCATGGATACATGGTACAACATAATTGACAATTTTAAATTATCTTTTCAAGGAATCACCACAAACGTGGTCGAGTTCTGGAGAGAGGGGAATTCCAGAATCATACCAGATCCAGAACTGTATGCGCTTTCTAATATATGCTTCGCTGTACCTCCAACGCAGGTAATTTTTAGAGTCAAAATCAAAAGACAGTTTAGAGTAATTTTTTTAATATTTAAAAAATGTACTTTAAATATATTTTAGTTTCTTCTTAACTATTTAGTTTATAGTAAGTGATTTTCGCAAAACAAATTATAAATATTAAAAAAATAGCTTTACTACTACTTTTGATAATGACTCTTAATGAGAAAATTTTAGCTTTTAAATCGACTCATACTTGATTAATTAGGTAACCATTGAAGGGGGCATTTTCATCCCTTAAGTTAATACTTACGGATAACCGCAACCGACTGGGCCAGGATATGTTGGAGGACATCCTAATTGTTAAGCTAAACCCGATGTATTTGGATAAAGCGGTTAACGATTTGCACCTTTTATTTTATTTTATTTATTATTATTATTATTATTAAAGTTATTTTGGAATTACTTACTAAATTTGGTTTTAATTTATTTATTTTTTTTCATCTTAACTGAACATAAGAAAGCTATATGAATTAAATTTACAGAGGTACCCCTGAAAAAATAAGCAATCAGCCTGTAATTCACCAAGAAACACAGCATTTTTTTGCGAGAATCTACTGTACATAGTAATATGTAATGTAATATGTACATATCTATTGCCCGGCGATTTGTTTCGATCATTTGAATTCATAGTCTAAGCAGTGCATTTAAACAACTCATAGTTCTTGTAAGCAGCAACAGTTAACTGTTGTGCAAAGAACTGTGGCTGTCGGCTAACATACATTCGTCGTTCGTTGTCGTCAATTTAGCAGTTGGTTTCATCTAATACTAATTTCACACAGACGGCTTATTGAATAATAAAGGCAATTTTCTACATTAAGACGCTTATTGAGCTCAATCTTCCCTACAAAATTCGAATCTATTATTATTTCATTAGTAGCTAATCGAATGCCTAATGAAGTCAAAAGCACAATACAACTCTGTTGGCAGCGTTCCGCTTCCGTTTCCGTTTCTTAGTTTTCAAAGCAAATGTCATTGTCTGCATGGCGGAACGATACAAGGTGGCAGCATCGAACAGCTGATTATAACCTTTTTTATTTGATTTGATACATCAACTACCGGCGCAGTACGATTTTGACATTTGTCCATCGAATTTACAAGTACATGGAATTTTTTTTGTTTGTAGGTATGTCACCATGCTCCCACCTTGTATCGTTCCGCCATGATTGTCTGTCTCATCCTTCGTACTAATCGAGCAGTTACTTCTGTGTGAAAGCAAAAAATTTACGATTACATTAGCAGGTGAAATGAGATCATTAAGTTTCTGTGTGAAAACAGTATTAGTGTTTGTATCATTTGCCGTCATCCAGTGGATCATTGAGAGACTTGAGAAGCAGATGTCGTGTAATTTTCGCACACGTGAAATATGATAGGCATGATGAACGCATACGGCGAAAGTCTAAGCAGCGTTGCCAAACTAAAAAGAAGTAATTAACAAATTATCTGGCTCACAAATTGAACCAGACTTCTATCTGGATTTATCTGGCTCAAATCGTTGTTGTTGCATTTACATGCAAAATTATTTATCTGGCTCAGGGTTTTGCCACCGGATGATGGCTATTGTGAATCAAACTAAGTGTGATATCTTATCTGTCAACTGACTGACAGGATGTTGAATATGGCTACTTTTTAGAGTTTTGACAGGGTGTTCAATATGGCGGCGCATAGGGCCGGCTATCTTCAGTGGGTGATAGAAAGAGATACAGAATGAGACAGCGATAGTCAATTACAAATCAGGTGATCCTATCACTTTGGAATTTTCACGTCTATGTAGAAGATATCACACTTAGTTCGATTCACAATGGTTTGTATATTTCATTTCCATTTTATATGTAGCTATTCCATACCTAATACGATAGTCGCGGTTATTGCACAAATATTGAGCATTGAAACTGAAAAAGTTATAGTTCAGTCAACAATCCGAACACTCGCACAACTCAACCCGAGGGAATACAGGAGCAGTGGGAGCATATCTCCACAGCACTTCGTACTGCCGCCGAGGAAAAATAGGTTACCGGCGACCAAGGTAAAACAACTGGTAAGATGAAGAATGCCGCGTTGAAACTAATAGAAAAGACGCTGCCTACGAGCGAGCACAACAAGAGGAGTGGTTTAAATCTTTCCGTTATAAAACCTATTTTTAAAAGTGGCACCAGATCTGATCCGCGGAACTATCGGCCAAAAGCTATTCTACCAGTCATTGAGAAAAGTATGGAAGAAGTCATCGCAAGTAGACTAACTGATTTTATCATGAAAGATAAGATAGTAGATCAAAGACAATATGGGTTTCGAAAAAAGCAAGAACATAAACCAGCTATTAGGCAGATACCCTAGTAAAATTTATGAAAACCCAGAGAAAAGCTACCATGTTCTGGCCTTATTTATAGACTTCAGTACAGCGTTTGATACCCTGTCACATGCGAAAATGAGTGAAGCCTTAGGCAATGCCAGAATAAGGGGTTATTGCTTGAAATGGTTTGCAAGCTACTTAGAATTGAGAAGTTACAGAGTGAAAGTACTAACAAAAAGTAACAATCAAACTGACATCTCTTGTGGTGTTCCTCAGGGTTCTAAATTAGGCCCAATCCTATATATAATCCACGCTAATAGCATGCTTAGAGCACTGAAAAATTTTGAACTATTTGCATATGCAGATGACACAGCCGTACAAATTATGCAAAGGAAATTAGATCTCATAGCAAAATAGTCACTTGATAATATGCTTACTATAAACATATCAAAAACCAAGTTAATGCACATTAGGCCTCCACACATTAGCCAAACAAGAATTGAGCTTACCTTTCACGATTGCAGGCATGAAAACCAGGTACCCTGTGCATGCAACACGTTGCTAGATACAGTTGACACTTACAAGTATCTCGGTGTAATACTTGATGAAAACTTTACATGGAATACGCAAATATCACACCTGCAAAAGAAACTTCGATCCTCCTCTTACTTCTTAAAACATCTGAGTTACTGCACCAATTATGACGTTTAACATCAGGCATATTTAACTCTATCGGAATCGTATCTAAGACATGGGGTCGCCGCATGGGGAATTTCAGCACACTGCAGAAAACTGCAGGAAAGTAAAAACTTCAATTTAAAAATCCTGGCCAAGAAAAAAAAATATATACACACCAAACATTCAACTGAATAGCGCATTAAAACTACTAGATCTTAGTGCTATTTTTAAACTAACAGTTTTAAATGAACTTTATGATGAAAATGAATTTAAAGTCCCACTATCTCGCAGTCATCGCACACGAAGGCGCCTGGATAATACACTAGTAGTACCAAAGTTTCTAAATAATTATACAAAAAGATCTCTATGCGTGTTACTTCCCTAACTTTTTAATGGCCTACCAATAAGTTTAACGAATTCACCAAATACATTGGGAGAGAAAACAACTAATTAAAGATCATTTTAAAATATTACTATAATAAAGCTCTCAACGTAAAAATATATAAAGCCGACTATGGAAAATATGTATAAAAGCTCTTTAATATCACTTCATATTGTTTAAATACTCTGAAAAAAAAATCCACATTAAATCCAAATACTTTACGTTGAAAAATTCCATTTAATCAAAAGTATTTGTTTCAGCAGCAAAGTATTTACATAAAATACTTTGCTCTTGATTCCACAACTTTTTTTAAATACGGCACTGTTGTTTTAAATGCGTGCTCGCTTTTAAAAATTCTCTAAACACAATCAAATGTAAAAGTATTTATTTCAAATGTTTCGTATTTAAATTTCATTGGATTAACTGTTTTAAATTCAAACGTATTTGCTTTAACAATTTCGCATTTAATTCCGCATTTGAGTTTACCGTTATACCATGAAGTTTTCATTTACATATTATCTTTCACACGGAACTTATATGGCGGCGTTATAATAAATTATTTTTGGGATTTTAGCTAAAGGTAAGTAATATAAATTTTAATTTTTAGCAAAAATGTTTATTCTTATATATTATTTGTATATGTAGCTTAGTGCATATCCAGAATCGTTTAAGGCAACATATTTGCACAGAGTGGAGATTTTACATTATTTCAAAGATATGTATATACAAATTTATTACAATAAAAATGTTTATTCAAAAACACTTTTGCAGTTATGAGTGAGGAATTAATACCATCTACGCCTACCGATATTTCACTATTTTCCGAGCAAACTCCGCTTGGAGATGAGTCCACTACATCAAAAAAAGACAATGAGGCAGTAATCATATTAGACACCGATTTACAGCTATACGATTTGTTTTGCTCTTGGGGTTTGTCGGCTGATTCATTAATACAGTTCGATCAGTGTGAGGTAAAGAGTATGGACATTTTGAAGATGATACACTCTCATGACATTGATGAAATCCTCAATATAAGAGAACTCATAGCTGACAAAATTAAATTCGGGTATCAACTCCAAAATTGGCGTTTGCAAAATAATGTGAGTAAATAGTTGTTTACTTTTGTTTTTGTTTTTTAATATACGTTTATATATTCCTAGTTTGATATGCTTACATGCTGCAGTGGTGCAAGCACAATGCATAAAATTTCCCCACCTCACAGCAGGCTGAGCACTAGTACACCACCGATTTCACTGGGCCATCAACCCAACTTGGAGAATATTTTGAAAGATACCGTCTATGGTAATGATATTGTTAAGAAATACGAAAACTTGAATTGCCTCCAAGAGACCGACCAATCCACAATAGTGCGTATTATTGTAGATAATTACATTAAACGCGATATCAAAATGACTCCGGCTACAATGAAAAATGTAGCAAACCAGCTTGTCAAGCTCTTTCCAACCGAACAGGAATCGGTGTACTTATATACCCAGAAAAAACAAAAAAAAAACGCTACCGGAAAACTGTATGATAGATATCTTAATAGCTTGCATAAGCGAGTCTCAGCAGAAAAATGACACTCCATCAAAAATTAGCAAAACTGTTGTTATAAGCAATGAGGGTCCGGAAAACTCGGATGCGACTAAACAATGATTACAACATAATATCCCTGAAGATATATTTGAATTGTGGAAAGAAACTTTAGAAGAGGCAATGAGAGAACATAAAAGTGGTATACAAGATTTATTAAAGGAATGGATACGATATTGCGATTCCAAGGGATACCAACTGATTGATATTGATTTTGGCACAATGTTTCCTGGTAAATCAGATCTGATGTTTAACAAAATTGACAGCATTCAGGAAACAATAAATGAAGTAATGTTTAATTTTATTAACAAACTTAGAAAATCTAAACAACATTCTAAGCAAAAATAATTATCCAAAATGTTTAATACGCGAATTAATAGACCAGGAACTCATGAAAAGAAACTGCCACAACCAAATAATAACAAATTCGGAACCACAAACACAAAAGAAATTCTTCAGCGCAACATACATACCACGACTCACCGAAAATGTTTACCACAGCATAGCAAAAACACCTAACACAGTACTAGCTTACAGGTCAAACCAAACCATGTCCACAATATATACAAGAACAAGGCATCCCTTAGAACACCAACAACAAAATAATGTTATATACGAGGTAACATGCAAAGGCGATGAAAACGACGAAACGACCTCTTTCGGTTAGACTAGGCGAGCATGAAGCGAATATCAGAAAACAAAAAACAAGTACAGCACTAGCGCAACATATATTAACAAGTGGGCACTCAGCTGACTTTACCAACACGAAAATTATTGATAAGGAAAAGAGAGAAGCAACAAGATATACACTTGAGAGCCTGAGAATTATGGAAAGACGAGAAAAGACGATCAATAAACGCGAAGATACGGAAAACATAGCGGCCGCTTACATTGTTTGTTTACAAAACAATAATTTTTAGTATTGATAAAGCTACCATGATAGTCAGATGGTAATGATTATATTGTGATGATTTATGTTTTTAATGTTTTTTACAACAGTTTTCATTTAATGACTAAATAACGTAAGTTTATCTTGTTAAATGTTAAACTATTCACCAAATTGTTTTTCTTTGTTGTTTTTCATATCTGTTTTGAAAACTAATTGATAATTTTCATAATTTTTATATATTGTTTGTAACAGATAAATTAATAAATATTCCCCTGATGATGCTAAAAATTAATAAATATTCCCCTGATGATGCTAAAAATAAAAATATTAGCGAAACGTTGGGAAAACAGTGGAATAATTTAGTTTTATTCGCACATAAAATATAGATTGGAAAGCCTACTTACACATATATTTAAGATTAAAGAAGAACCAATCGGAATATATATAAAATTTCAAATAACGGAAGGCCCGCCGCAACAATTTATTTATTATATTTTATCTGTCCCCAACAACTATACAAACAACAACATGAAAGGTTTTTATAAGCACATGAAATACAAACATGGAGACGTCACTTGTCTTAATTTAAAACAATACAGCAAACAAAAGCAGAACTTAGCAAAATAAAGAGAAGAACTGAAATTCCTTCTAGAATGTAAGCTGTATGGCTTTATTCCCTATCACTTGACAAACTCGATCAAGCATTTGCAAATAAAAACCAGCTCTGAACGAATAATACAACAAATGTATAAATTCAAAGAAATCTTCCTTCTAAAAATATTAAACTTGGAAATAACGCAAAAGTACATAAATTTAAAAATTACAAAAGATACACTAACTCGGGCGCAACAACAATTAAAATATACGTTAAGTGAAGAAGAACTCAACTCGTTCGTAACTAAACAAAATTTACTTAGTCAAAGGATCGCAGAACAGAAGAGATCAACGCTAAAAGGCAAAATCAAAAAGCTAAAATACGAACTAATGAAAAAACTGAGAGTTACAACTAACGATGATTGGTTCGTTAATAAAACTACTCTAGAATTCCCTGAAGAAGTAAAGTGGATACTCTCGCTAGAAAGAAAATTTGCTTTACCAACAACAAGAGCAAATTTCTCACCAATACACCTGATAGCCAAACTCGAACAACTGATCCCATCACTAACCAATGAAAAAGAAATAGCGAGAAGCAGAGTAAGCAATAGAATCATGCAATTCAAACGCAGCATAAAGCATAACACATCGGAAAAATTTATATTAGCAGCTTTCCACCAGGCAAAAAGGTTTATACAAATACACAAAAACGAGCTCATTATAACCGATGCAGACAAAGGCAACAAAACGGTGGCAATGTATAAAAGTGAGTACAAAGAAAAAATGAACCAACTCCTTTCAGACAAATACACATACAAAAAAACAAGGATTGACCCAACAAACTCTCTCCAAAAGAAAAACAACAAAATAGTCGATGATCTGTACAAAAGTAAACACATCACCTTTAGGGAAAAACAACAGCTTGTATGTTCTGCAGCCGCTGCGCCAAGAATTTACGGATTGCCGAAAATTCACAAACCACAAATTCCTTTACGTCCGATTACTTCTTCAGTTATGGTCCCCTGCTATAAACTATCCAAACACATTGGCGAAATTTTAAAATCGTTGATTTCAGACAAATATAATATTAGAAACTCATTTATTCTAAAAGACAGGCTATCAAACATACAAGTGTGTGAAGAAGAAGTTCTAGTGTCTTTCGATGTCATCTCTTTGTTTACAAATATACCAACAATGTTTGCTTCAAAAATAATCACAAATAAATGGGACAAAATAAAAGATAATACAAATATTCCAAAAAAGAAGTTTCACGAAATTTTAGATTTTTGTTTGAAAGAAAACAATTATTTTATGTTTGACGGTGATTTATACACACAAACCTTTGGAATGCCCATGGGCAATCCCATTTCTCCCACGATTGCGGACATCATCATGGACGACATACTGGACAATACAATTTCTGAGCTTAAACAACAATTCAACGTAAACATCAAATTTATATGCAAATACGTGGATGACATTTTCGCGGTAATCAAACGAAATTGTAACACGTAGCAAATGCTACGCCACAATATCTATTTCCTATTTAGCGCCCACCCCTAACATCATATTTTCCATTTACTGCCCACCCCTAGTAGTGTATGTACCGACATACATATATACATACATACCGGCCCAACAACCATCGCGCAACCACAAAGCAAGCCAGCGATGGTGAACGCACAATGCTTGGGAATTTTCATTCGTGGCGCGCTGTGCGCGACAATGCGAGCATAATTCCCAACGTGTTCATAGCTACCTATGAATAAAATGATTGGCCGGAATACACCAGGCACACTTCGCCGTAGGTAAGTGAAGTGCGTTTCGGCCGCCACTGGCGGTCGACAAGGGGTGCCCTTTGAGTTAGAAGGGTGCGTTACAAGGTCGGTTCCACCGATGGTACGCCCCCCCTGCTTATCGGACACCCCGCAGGTTTACCCACATTTCCGGTGAGTAAGACGGGATTTACACCCCTTATTACTCATCGGAAAGGTAATGCGCGAGCAGCCTTCTCAGTAGGAAGGAAACCCGTCCCAACGCCATTGGCGGGGCGGATTTCCCCACTACCCTGGTAGACTGCTCGAGCCAATATAAATACATTGTAGGGGCTCCCTTTGGGTCGACGGGGGTAAAGTTACAAGGTCGGCTCTGCCGATGGTACTTCCCCCCAGGCCTATTGGGCAGCCTTACCCATATTCCAGGGACTCCCTTTGGGTCGAGGGGGGGTAAAGTTACAAGGTCGGTTCTGCCGATGGTACTTCCCCCCGGCCTATTGGGCAACCCTAATATTTTGTTATCATCTCCTCTGAGTAAGACGGGACTCACCCCCCTATTACTCAGAGGAAGGGTAATGCACGGATATACGGCTCAGGTAAGAGGGGAACACTTCCCAACGCCTGCGGCGGGACAAACTCCCCTACTACCCTAGCCGAATACCCGAGCCAATATATTGTAGTTAGTTAGCCTCATACTAATATACACACTTCGCCGTAGGTACCATCATCATCGCGATCCCGATCCACGGACATCCCATCCCGAAGCCTAGGCACCCGTTGTCATAGCTATTTGGTGAGAGCCACCGTCATCCAGTACTCTCTCTCTGGGCGTGATCCTAACTACCGCCGTCACTACTACCGCCGTTAGCACCCCTTAGCGAGAGCCACCGTCGTCTCCACCATCTCGGCCACCGCTAGCTAGCACTCTATCTCTCTCTCTGCGGAGAGCCGTCGTCCTTGGATTATAATATCAGCGATACTACTTAGTGAACATCTCTCTCTCTCTTCTGGATTCAAGGTTGTGGATATTTTAGCCCGAGAGCCGCGTGTGTGTGTGTGTTCGAAATCAAAACACTAATTTACTGTGTATTTATTTAGGTGGGGGAAGTGGGACCTCCATCCGACTCTGGATTGACTTGAGCATACCTCAGCCTTTGACCAAACCCACCTCATAAAATGATGCGAACACAATTTTAAAAATTTTAAATAAGTACCACAATAAATTACAATTTACGATGGAAAGGGAAGTGAATTCCAAAATTCCGTTCCTGGGAAAATCATAATCTTTTACTTGACTGGTATGCGAAACCCACTTCATCCGGGCGGCTGATAAACTACCTTTCATCGCAACCAAAAAGGTACAAAATTAACACGGCTAAGAACCTTATAAGTAAAGTGTTGGCCATAAGCCACAATAAATTTCACGAAACAAACTTAGAAAAACTAAACAACATTCAGACAGTTGAATACGCGAATTAATAGACCAGGAGCTCATGAAAAGAAACTGCCACAACAAAATAATAACAAATTCGGAACCACAAACACAAAAGAAATTCTTCAGCGCAACATACATACCACGACTCACCGAAAATGTTTACCACAGCATAGCAAAAACACCTAACACAGTACTAGCTTACAGGTCAAACCAAACCATGTCCACAATATATACAAGAACAAAGCATCCCTTAGAACACCAACAACAAAACAATGTTATATACGAGGTAACATGCAAAGGCGATGAAAACGACGAATGTAGAAGAATATATATTGGTACTATAAAACATCCTCTTTCGGTTAGACTAGGCGAGCAAGAAGCGGATATCAGAAAATAAAAAACAAGTACAGCACTAGCGCAACATATATTAAAAAGTGGACACTCAGCTGACTTTACCAACACGGAAATTGTTGATAAGGAAAAGAGAGAAGCAACAAGATATACACTTGAGAGCCTGAGAATTATGGAAAGACGAGAAAAGACGATCAGTAAACGCGAAGATACGGAAAAAATAGCGGCCGCTTACATTGTTTGTTTACAAAACAATAATTTTTAGTATTGACAAAGCTACCATGATAGTGAGATGGTAATGATTATATTGTGATGATTTATGTTTTTAATGTTTTTTACAACAGTTTTGAATAACGTAAGTTTATCTTGTTAAATGTTAAACTATTCACAAAATTGTTTTTCTTTGTTGTTTTTCATGTCTGTTTTGAAAACTAATTGATAATTTTCATAATTTTTATACTCAGTTGAGCAGAGCTCACAGAGTATATTAAGTTTGATTGGATAACGGTTGGTTGTACATATATAAAGGAATCGAGATAGATATAGACTTCCATATATCAAAATAATCAGGATCCAAAAAAAATTTGATTGAGCCATGTCCGTCCGTCCGTCCGTCCGTCCGTTAACACGATAACTTGAGTAAATTTTGAGGTATCTTTATGAAATTTGGTATGTAGGTTCCTGAGCACTCATCTCAGATCGCTATTTAAAATGAACGATATCGGACTATAACCACGCCCACTTTTTCGATATCGAAAATTTCGAAAAACTGAAAAAATGCGATAATTCATTGCCAAAGGCGGTTAAAGCGATGAAACTTGGTAGATGGGTTGACGTTATGACGCAGGATAGAAAATTAGTAAGATTTTGGACAATGGGCGTGGCACCGCCCACTTTTACAAGAAGGTAATTTAAAAGTTTTGCAAGCTGTAATTTGGCAGTCGTTGAAGATATCATGATGAAATTTGGCAGGAACGTTACTACTATTACTATATATGTGCTAAATAAAAATTAGCAAAATTCGTAAAAACATTCTAGAGTCACCCCTGGCCCACCCTAATGGCGATATCTCGAAAAGGCTTCCACCTATAGACCTAATGCCCACTCCCTCTTAAAATGCTCAGTAACACCTTTCCTTTGATACCCATATCGTACAAACATTCTAGAGTCACCCCTGGCCCACCCTAATGGCGATATCTCGAAAAGGCGTCCACCTATAGACCTAGTGCCCACTCCCTCTTAAAATGCTCAGTAACAGCTTTCGTTTGATACCCATATCGTACAAACATTCTAGAGTCACGCTTGGTCCACCTTTATGGCGATATCTCGAAAAGGCGTCCACCTATAGAACTAAGGATTGCTCCCTTTTAAAATACTCATTACCACCTTTCATTTGATACCCATATCGTACAAACACATTCCAGAGTCACCCTGGCCCACCCTAATGGCGATATCTCGAAAAGGCGTCCACCTATAGACCTAATGCCCACTCCCTCTTAAAATGCTCAGTAACACCTTTCGTTTGATACCCATATCGTACAAACATTCTAGAGTCACCCTTGGTCCACCTTTATGGCGATATCTCGAAGAGGCGTCCACCTATAGAACTAAGGATTGCTCCCTTTTAAAATACTCATTACCACCTTTCATTTGATACCCATATCGTACAAACACATTCCAGAGTCACCCCTGGCCCACCCTAATGGCGATATCTCGAAAAGGCGTCCACCTATAGACCTAATACCCACTCCCTCTTAAAATGCTCAGTAACACCTTTCCTTTGATACCCATATCGTACAAACATTCTAGAGTCACCCCTGGCCCACCCTAATGGCGATATCTCGAAAAGGCGTCCACCTATAGACCTAGTGCCCACTCCCTCTTAAAATGCTCAGTAACACCTTTCGTTTGATACCCATATCGTACAAACATTCTAGAGTCACCCTTGGTCCACCTTTATGGCGATATCTCGAAAAGGCGTCCACCTATAGAACTAAGGATTGCTCCCTTTTAAAATACTCATTACCACCTTTCATTTGATACCCATATCGTACAAACACATTCCAGAGTCACCCCAGGCTCACCCTAATGGCGATATCTCGAAAAGGCGTCCACCTATAGACCTAGTGCCCACTCCCTCTTAAAATGCTCAGTAACACCTTTCGTTTGATACCCATATCGTACAAACACATTCCAGAGTCACCCCTGGCCCACCCTAATGGCGATATCTCGAAAAGGCGTCCACCTATGGACCTAATGCCCACTCCCTCTTAAAATGCTCAGTAACACCTTTCGTTTGATACCCATATCGTACAAACACATTCTAGAGTCACCCCTGGCCCACCCTAATGGCGACATTTCGAAGAGGCGTCCACCTATAGACCTAATGCCCACTCCCTCTTAAAACGCTCAGTAACACCTTTCATTTGATTCCCATATCGTACAACTAGATACACCCCTGGTCCACCTTTATGGCGATATCTCGAAACGGCGTCCACCTAGGGAACTAAGGATCACTCCTTTTCAAAATACTCATTAACAGCTTTCATTTGATACCCATATCGTACAAACATATTCTAGAGTCACCCCTGGTCCACCTTTATGGGGATTTCTCGAAAAGGCGTTTACCTATAGAACTAAAGCCCATTCCCTTTTAAAATACTCATTATCACCTTTCATTTGATACCCATATCGTACAAACACATTCTAGAGTCAGCCCTGGTCTTTAATACCTTCCATTTGATACACATGTCATACAACCACATTCCAGGGTTACCCTAGGTTCATTTTCCTACATGGTGATTTTCCTTATTTTGTCTCCATAGCTCTCAACTGAGTATGTAATGTTCGGTTACATCCGAACTTAGCCTTCCTTACTTGTTATATATTGTTTGTAACAGATAAATTAATAAATATTCCCCTGATGATGCTAAAAATAAAAATATTAGCGAAACGTTGGGAAAACAGTGGAATAATTTAGTTTTATTCGCACATAAAATATAGATTGGAAAGCCTACTTACACATATATTTAATAGAAGTAATTTTTAATTCATAAATAAAAGATAAACTGAACCAGACTTACTACGACGCTATGCTTGTTGCTAACCACGCAAGTATGTAAATTATTTTTTGTTATTTTTGCGTTATTTCCGTTTTTATTTTAGATTGCAGACATTATTATTTCTTTAATTTATTAAATGCAGTAATAACACCGCCAAGGGTAAATAAAAACTTTAAACCCTCTATCGCAGATGGGCAAATGGAATGATGAACTTGCAACAAAAACTTGATGAACTGAATAATGGCTGCGCTCAAACAGGGATTTACATTGCAACCAAGGGTGTTTGTTGTTGGTGAGAGTCCCCAAAATTTAAACGAATTCTATGTCTGTGTTGACAACGTTAAATACAAAGTAAACAGCTTAGTAAGGGCTGTAGATTTAGTTATAAAAATTTGATTTGTATTCAACATCGAATATTCCGCAATGAGCAAATATTTTTCTTCAAGGATATGTTTATGACATTCCAAATCAGGAAAAATTTCCAAAAATTGAAAATATTTTAAACAAACTATTTAATGTCGAATAAAACCGCAGTTACAGAAAGTCCCACACATACTTGCTCTATATGCGAAAATAATTTCGTATTATTTGAAAATCTTTTTAACCATTTGAAGGACGTACATCGATGTCCTGTTACTTTTAAGTACTTATGCTTTATCAGAATTGTAATAGATACTTTCAAAACTTGTATAAGTTTCGAAATCACGCAAGGAAGCATGATTTTAGTTCTAATGTTTGTGAGAGCACGAATTGTTCACAAACCAAATTACCGAAAAATGATACAAGTTCAACCCAAAATATAAGAAACTCGCTACAAGTCAAGAATGCTTAGAGCTTCATCCAGATTTGCCCCCTATTCCAGATAACGCCAATGACATTAATAAACTAAACATTATTGAAATCAAAAAGTTGATAGAGAAAAATGTAATAAGTCATACTTTACAGCTTCACTGCAAACCGAATAATTTGAGAAAAGATTTACCAGTAGCTCAAAAATCCATCACTGAATTGATAATTGATCCAATTTTAACTTCTTTTGAAAAATTCACAGAGTACGTTGCTCCTGAGAAACAAATCGAATTTGAAGAACGAATTGCCTATGCAAAGCAACCTTTTAAGAATATTTCTTCAGAATACAAATTACTACAAAAACTCGAAGATATTGGTCTTCATAAGCCATCACAGTTATTTACAATATCTAGGCAACTCGATGAAGTATTTGCTTCTGGTTTCCCAACATTAAAAGAAAATATAATTGAGGGCTGTCTCTGTGACATAAAGCATCAATTAAAGAAATATTTTGAAGAGCCAAACATTTTACACCAAACATTTGAAAATATTGAAAAAATGAAGTCTTCGAATACTCTTAACCATTTTATAATGGGCAATTTTGGAAGAGTAAAACTAGTTGTTTCGGAATTAAAACTGTTTTCCCCATTTTTCTGTACACCGATGCATTCGAAATTAATAACCCTTTGGGAACGCATATGCATTCAGTTTGTGGCATATATTTTACAATACCTGTCATCCCGTCACACCAAATATCTCATTTACGCTATATTTTTGTAGCAGGATTTATAAACGCGAAAGATATGAGTTATTTCGGTAATGAATTAACACTTAACAGATTTGTTGAGGTTCTTGAAGACTTATCTCTAAATGGAATAAATGTAGTCGTTGAAAATACCCGATTTAAAATTTATTTTTATCTCGGCCAGATATTGGGTGATAACTTGGGCTTAAATGAAGTATTGGGTTATCATACTAGTTTTAACAGCAAATTTTTTTGCCGCTTTGTTCGTTATCCAAAGAAGAGTGTCAATCAGCATTAATCGAAGATTTGCAAAGAATACGTAATAAGGAATGTTATACCATGGAATTGCAGTGCTGTAGCAAAGAACTTAATGCTGTCAAAGAAAATTGTATTTGGAACAAACTACCCCTTTTTCATGTTACAGATAATAAAGCTTGTGATTTGATGCACGACGTGTTTTTAGGAGTAGCTAGATATATTATTCCAAAGGTTCTAGATTACTTTATTTATCAGAAAAAATATTTTTCGTTGGAAGCGTTTAACTATAGAAAACAATTGTTTGCTTACGGTCCAGCTCACGTAAGAAGTTTAAGTAATCCCATTACAAGGGCTCGAATTAAGACTAATAACATGAAAATGAACGCTTCGGAAATGAAACTTTTTTTGAATAATATTTTACTAATTATTGGCGACTTAGTAGACGAATTTGATTTAGCATATACATTTTTAATAACATTTATTAAAATTGTTTATATTATAATGGCTGAGGAATTTAGTGATATTATTTTACATGAACTACGTTCTTTAATTGCCGATCATCACACATTTTATATTACAGGCTTTAGAGAGAAGCTAAAACCAAAACACCATTTTATGATTCACTACATCAACTCTATCAAAGAACTTGGCCCACTCAAATTTTTGTGGTATTTTAGATTTGAAGGAAAACATGCTCAATTTAAAAAATACGCCAATAATATAACATCTCGTAAAAATATTCCGCTGTCTCTGGCAACTAAGTATAGTTTCCAATTCTGCTCTAATTTATTAGAAAGAAATTTTTTTGAAAACGATCATGTACAATGCAGAAATGTTCTACCAATAGATCTTACAGAACTTGAATTTTATCAAAATTTATGTACAGCTTTTAGAACCGGTTATGAAACTTCAAGTGTAAGTTACAAAGGAGTGTTGCATGAAAAAAATTACTACGTAAAATCAAATAATACAATTTTGCATATTGTTTTTGTTTTTTCGGCCTATTGATAAATCATTCAAGGTTCGAATCGAGCTCAAGGCCAGAACAACAATTTTTTTTTTCTAATGATAATTACTGTTATTTTTTAATTTTTCTAAATTTGAAAAATTGTATTTTGTTTTTGGAATAGTAAGTAGAAAATTTTTCAGACAACCTGCCATAGCTGCGCAGATAGATCCATTTCGAAGGGTGCTAAGCCTTCATTATCAGTACGCTTTAGGCATGCTGCGCTAACCATTTAGCTATACAGCGGTGGTTTGTTTGACTGGCAAATTTGCTACTTCTATTCCTTTTTACCAACTATATTTATTCAGTATTGCGCCATCTGGTGCAAATCACTGATAATGCTGGATTTTTGTTTATTGTCAATTACTTTGTTTGACATTCCCAAGTGCTCATGGTTTATTAACAATTGTTTTTGTTTTTTTCCAACAAAATACAATTTTTCAAATTTAGAAAAATTAAAAAATAACAATAATTATCATTAGAAAAAAAAATTATTGTTCTGGCCTTGAGCTCGATTCGAACCTTGAATTTTGCATATTATAAAATTATTTTTTGAATTAGAGAATGAAATATTTTTAATTTGCCAAGAATGCAAAACTTCTTATTTGGAAAAATATCAATCGTATGAAATTTTAAGCTCTAATAATGCCTTTTACTTAAAAAAAGTCGATCTCATTTCGACACCAGCCAAATTATATACTTTAAATGATGGAAAAAGTGTTGTAAGATTTTTTTGACAACAATATTGTAGAAAATCACTATCCACTAGATTTTTGTCGCTGGTTTTTATCTACATACAGAAATATATAAATATTTCTTTAAATTTTAATGTATTATATTTGTAAGTATGTATTTATCTTTATGTTAAATAAGTAAGATTTTCATTGAAAAGTTAATTCAAATTCCAATTTTTATTTCCCATGGTAGAGATGCCCATATTGCTTAAATTCTGAGTTTACTCGTAGTAACAAAACTACTATGTGTGATTGCACTCAAAATTTAGTGCAATATGCCCATCTCTGGTTCATTGTGAAGTGCGGAGAGTTTGGGGTTGGGGGAGTGAACCATAAAAGAACAAATGCGATCACATTTAGTTTAACAGCAAACACTGTTAACCGCAAATACTTTCACTGTCAAAACAAATGCGGAAGTAGTTGCTACTAGAGATATACGCCGCCGCCGCCGCCGATTTTGGTCGTTTTTCGTACGCCGCCGCCGAATGTCAAAAATAACGGCGCGGCGGCGGCGGCGTCCGGCGCGATACTATATTTTCTCGTTTAAGACTGTTTAGGCAATTTATTGTTCATGTCGAAAATTGGTCGAATATGGTCGAAAAAAGTATCAACGGATGCGCATCACTGCCAGTTATAAGAAACTAACTGCGAAATTTAACTCTTTCTAACTGTTCAAAAGTTATTTAAAATAAACAGGCGTTTTCGTTGTCAGCTTAACACGCACTTTGCATCGCCCAATTTACCAAGTCATTAAAACAAAACACTAAACGGAAAGTTTAATAATAAATTTATATGCGCACTTTGCATATTTTGCATATCAAACAAAATGACCCTCAAGTTTTTAAAAAAAGCAAATTACCCAAAAAGGTGCCGATTTTAAAAAAAATTTTATATTGCGATTGGTTGAAAGAATAAGCGAAATTAGTGATGCAAAATCATTTATCCTTAATCCTGATTCTTACCTCATACTTAGGTAGGTAGGTTGAACTGGCCGGTCCATGAGGACCTCACATAGACTGATTGAGCCCGTAGTGTTACCATAAGTTTGTTTTAACGACCAAACTGAAAAACCCTATCAAAAACCAGGACCTATGTTATAAAATAACTCCGTCCTCTTGGCAAATACCAGAAACTTCCTAGGACTTAAGCCACTTGCTGCTTCTAGATCTGACAGCTGTATCACTCCTAATAGCTGGAGTCTTAGCCTGGAAAGTGCAGGGCCTGATCAGAGAACGTGCTCGATCGTTTCCTCCTCCAACCCGCACTTCCCACATCTGCTATCACTGACCAAGCCTAATTTAAAGGCATGTGACGCCAGAAGACAGTGTCCAGTCAGAATACCTGTCATGAGTCTACAGTTCTCTCTTTTTAATGATAGAAGCAACTGTGTTAGTCTAGGGTTGTAAGACCTACACATAATCTTCGACAATTTACAGTCCCGCGCTTGAACCCACGCCTTTCCCGCTTGGTCGATCATGTGCACCTCTCGCCTTCGCTTAATCTCGCCCAACTAATTGGGACATCTAAGGAGCAAGCTTCAAGGGATGCGCCCTTTTTAGCTATTTCGTCCGCCTTTTCATACCCATCTATTCCCATATGCCCTGGGACCCAATATCGATGTATGCTTCTCCCTGTCCCGATTCTCTCCAGAGACTGCTTACACTCTAACATGCATTTAGATGCTCTGCTATGCGAGATTATTGCCTTAATTGCTGCTTGACTGTCAATCTAAAAGTTAACACGGTTGCAGCTTAAGCTATTCTCTTCCAGGGTTTCTACTGCTTTGGTTACGGATAATATTTCCGCTTGGAAAACGCTACAGTAATCCGGCAGCCTGTAGGATCTGCTTATTTCCGGATCAGCGTAGTATACCGCAGACCATACTCCTTCCACTACTTTGGAACAATCGGTGTACACATGTATCGCCTCGTCCGCCATTTGCGCACCATTGTACAAACCGTCCACCTCTATTGTGGCCTTAAGATCTCCCTCGAAGCGCAGTTAGGGAATCAGGTAGTCTGTTGGTCTTGTGATTGATGACGCTATACTACTATGGCCATATGGTCGGCGCTCAAGCTGCGCCGAAGCACCGAGCCTGGTTGCGGTCGTTAACGCTTTGTTCTTTGCTACCAGGTCTACAGGTGGGATGTGCAGAATCGCATACAGTGCAGCCGTCGGGGTTGTTTTCAGGGCTCCCGTAATGCTAAGCATCGATAGTCTGCATACCCCTCTTGTTTTTTGTGTGGCTTTCCACCAAACAAGAACTGAATAGTATAAAATAGGGCTTACAATCGCTGTAGAAACCCAATGAGAAAGAGAGGGCGATAGGCCCCACGTACACCCCAGCATTCTCTTACATGCATAGAGTGCCGTTGAGGCCTTCTTGACTCTCTCCTCCACGTTGAGCTGCCATGACAGCTTACTGTCTAGGATGATTCCTAGATATTTTGTGCAAGGTTTCTCCTGTAAGGTCACCCCTCCTAACTTGGGCCTGGTCTAATTTGGGGCCTTGTACCTCTTTGTAAACAAGACCATATCCGTCTTCTCCGCAGTAACTTTCCCGAAGCGCCCGATCCATCAAAGAACTAATCGTTGGAAGGCAATTTCCACTTATGACAATTGCAACGTCATCTGCGTAAGCCGTAAGTTTTACGGGTCCCTCATCGAATTGCCTGAGCAGTTAGTTGATGACCAGCGTCCACAGCAGAGGTGATAGCACCCCTCCCTGCGGCGTGCCCCTGTCCACTGATTTCGTGGCCTCGTACAATCCCCATTGTGATGTAACCTTTATGCAATTTAACATGCAGCCGATTCATCTGATTAAGGCAGGATGTACTTTAATGTAATTAAGACCATCCATAATCGCCCATTTTGCAACATTATTGAAAGCCCCGGCAATGTTCAAGAAGACTCCTAGAGCATACTCCTTTTATTCCAGGGATTTCTCTATGCTTATTACCACCCTATGCAATGCGGTGTCTACCGACTTGCCTTTGGTGTACGCATGCTGTGTTGTGGAGAGCAGCTTTTCATCCACGTTGGACTTTATGTACACATCTATCAGCCTCTCAAAGGTTTTGAGCAGAAATGATGTTAAGCTAATGGGTCTATAGTCTTTGGGATAAACGTGACCGATCTTCCCCGCCTTTGGTAGAAAAGCTACACGAGCAGTTCTCCAAGAGTGCGGCACATGTTTCAGTCTTATGCACCCATCGAATATTATTTTAAGGCATTCCAAGACCGCCCTACTTGAGACTTGTAGCACGGCCGGGAATATACCATCTGGGCCCGGCGATTTAAACTTAGAAAACGTCTTCACTGCCCATTCTATCTTGGTATCGGTCACCAAACCCGGCACTACTAGCTCCGTGATCGAAGTGTGAGTGATGTCTGCTGGCTCTTCTAAACCGTCTCCCGATGGGAAATGTGTGTCGAGAACCACCTCAAAGGTTTCCTAACTATTTCGTGACCATCCCCGTTCTCTTTTTTTATTAGTCCCTGGACTATGTTTCCCCTTGCTAGGACTTTTTTCAACCGTGCTGTTTCACTGGAGCACTCTATGTCCGTACAGAAATTTTCCATGAGTTTCTCTTCGCCCTGGTAATTTCACGCTTGTAGATCCTCAGTAGATCCCTGTAGCCGTCCCTACACGCTTCGATTTCCGCGGTCTTTGCGAGCTTAAACATTTCTTTTATCTGTCTTCTGAGAAGACTCAGCTCATTGCTCCACCATGGCTGCTTTGCTTTGCCTCTGAATCTTCTTAGAGGGCAAGCTTTGTTATACGCAGTCATAAGCGTCCTTGTTAGGAATTCATTCGACTCCTCCAGTTCCTCTACATTAGTAACCTCTTTGGGTTGTCCCAGTTTTTTTCTACATGTTTCTGGAATTTAGTCCAGTTCGTTGACCTAGGGTTTCTAAAGGTTCCTCCCTTCTCTACCCCCTTTAGAGGAATGCTGAAGCTGATATACGCATGGTCGGAGAAGGATGATCTATCAAGAACCATCCAATCATACCTTGATATATCACGCTCGGAGCTCAAAGTAATATTCAGAACATTGCTGGATGTTGGACCAATGTATGTAGGGGCATTTCTCCTGTTGGCTATCTGCAAATTGGTTTGCAGGATGTAAGAAAACAGAGATTCGCCTCTCTCGTTCGTATCTGCTCCTCCCCACGCATTGTGGTGCGCATTTGCATCTGCGCCTATGACCAACCGCCCTTTGCGCCCTTCCTCCTGTACTATCCTTTTGCACTCCATCGGTGGCACCTCCGCAGCATGGGCCATGTAGCAGGACGCCAGGATAAATGCCTGCTTATTCTCTTGCTCAACGGCCACCGCTACGAGATCCTCAGTGGTGTAGTTAGGCAGCATATATGAATATAGCTGTTTCCTTACCATTACTACAGCTCGCACCCGTCCTTCCGTTTGCACGTAGTAAACGCCAAACCCGCGCGCGCTAAGTCCAGAAACCTTTCCTCCCGATGAGAGCCACGGCTCCTGGATCAGCGCCACGTCAAACGAACCCTCCTCAAGGGTTAGGAGGAGTTCGCTCGACGCCACTTTACTGTGTTGGAGGTTTATCTGTAGGACTCGCAGCACCATTGGGCTGTTTATCCCCCTCCAGCACCTTCGTCTTGACGTCGTCGTCCTCCCCTTGCCCTTTTGGTTTAGAGTGTTCGAGGCCTCCTTCAGCCTCTCGTGACTGTTGTGACGGGTGTTCCTCTGTGCGAGTCACAGCACCATTTAGCGGTTGGTCCTCTTCTAGCACGTTCGTGGTGACGTCGGGGACCTCCACCTGTCTTTTTTCCCTTAGGATTTTGAGTTCCTTTCCGACTTCGCCCACCTCTAGCGTGTTAGGGTTTTTATCCTCGGGACTTCTTTTCCTGAGCCGCAAGTAGATTTTGCCATTGCGAAAGGACATTTTGCCAAGCTGCGTGTACAAAATATCCTCCGCCTGCTTGTTTATTTGGAAGATGTAGAGCTGGCCATTCTAGGTAGGCCAAGATACAGTAAGTACCTTCCAATCCTGTGTCGGTATGTTCGGATTCTGATTCTGCAGAAGTCGCAGTGTATCCTCCGACTTCATCACGCATGGTATCCATACCTTAACTTTTGGTACCGTGGGGATTTGCGCTTTATCAACCACCTCAAACCGCGCGTTCGTGCCTTGCCTTTGAAGGTTTGGAACAACTTCTTCCAGCCTCCGCAAGCTCGCGATGTTGTCGCACGCTATCATCTTCACACAATTATACCATCCCCCCGAACCAAAGGTTGGAAGGGGCTTACTTGGTTGTTCCCGCATCATCTTAAGCATTAAGCTCCCTTTCCACAGATCTCCACCTTTCAGTAGTCATTTGTCCGAAAGGACTGCTACGATCAACCAGCTCACAGTCAGTGTCTGCTTTGCCACATCACTCATCTTCTCGGGAAAAGAGAATTCTTAGTGTTAGCTCCTTTTGGCACCTCCGAGAAGGCCGGAGTCTTAGCGTTATCTCCCTTTGGCTTATCTCCTACTTCCGTAATTGAACTTCCCTCTGACTCGCAGCTTTCGAGGTAGTTGCTACCTCGCTATTGGATCCCATCTGTATTACAGCTTTGGGCCTACTTGTCTTTTATATGCGATTTCCCTGCCTCGCGGCTCTAGGACTGGGTCCTTTCTGCCTCTTGAAAGCAGACATGTCACCTTCCGCCGAACGTTGCCTCTTCATTCTGCCATTCGACGCATCCTCCTCCTCGTACCGATTGCAGAACCGAGGGTTTCTCGCAGCAAACCTTTTGAGCTGCCTTCGACCTACTTCTACCGCTTTATGGGCGCATTCCAAGGGCTCCATCTCCAATTCTGTTGGGTAGACCACTGCTCCCAAGCATTGCACAATTCTTAGTGCTGCACGGTACTGCGAGAGAGCTCATTTACTTCCTCTGCTCCGTACCCTTCTCCACTCTTCTACTCCGTTTTCATTTGTGTGCTTCTCCAACACGGAGTTAATTGAATCAGCACTACTCTCGATCCCCGAGCCCGGCGCATCTTAATTCGTATTTGTCGTCCTTGGATTGCGACTCAGTTCTCCTCTTTACATCGTCCTTACTACAATCAGGTAATGAGCCGTTCATCTTGGTCGTACGACCACCTGCCTGACAAGGCGGGCTCAGCCGTCCAGTATTATATACGGGGAAAGAACCGTCTGTCACAGCAGCGCCCCTTACTGTGGCAAGGCCACTAATACTTCCCGAGGTGGCCCGGTATTGCGAAGGCTCCGTTCGAACACAGCCGAATTTATCCCCTGGCTTCAAATCGTCCAACAGGCATGGTCCGCATAACACCCTGGATTGGGGGTTGGCAGTTCTTGGTCACCGACATCCTGCCGCCCTCCTATGAGACGAAACGGCGTAGATGTCAGTCCTAAACAGGTCCGCCTCATAGTCGGGCGCTATGGAGTTCGGCTAAGCCCTCACACCAACGACAAGGTGCCTACCCTAGTACTTAAGTTGAGGATATATGTACGTATGAGAAAGGTTTGAAAAATCACTTGGGCTTACATTCAAACATCTGCTGTTTATTTGCGAAACTATACAATAGCGTCTGAAATGTTAATTTTGATTTTCACACTTCATCCTTCAACACCCAAGTCGCCCGGTTTGACATTTCCTAAAGTTGGCGGCCCTATCCAAAACTAGTGCCTTGGAGTGAATCACATTGATTATAGCCTATAAACCAAGTTTAAATATCACCTACACGTTACGGCTCCCTTTACAAATGTGAATACGTAGGTACATATATTTACCAGGTGTGGCTTTGTCCTTCGCAAGAACGCTCAAAGTGGTGAAGTAAAAGCTTTCCCAAGACAGTCGAACTAATGACTGTGTGTGCTACTACCCTAACGTAGCGGACAGTCGAACTAGTCTGAAAATTGAAGCTACGCGGTCATCCATAAAGAGCTCTTATATCATAAGGCCGGAAAACCACAGTTAACATCTTTCAACTTAAAATCGGTCGACTTTCATTCTAAAATATCGGTTTGGTTTAAGGAACACTATTGAAATCAATGTTGTGAATACAAAGTCAGCAAACTTTGGTCTACAGTTTAAAAATTTTATCCAGGGTCCTTGTAAAACTTTAATTATGTAGATGCGCCGAGGATTATACGATTTTCACCCATTCCGCAATGACATACACTTATACTGCTTATCATTTTGAGGGCGGCATCCTTGGCCGAATAGATACTCCCTAACGCTTCAAGGTGTTTCTCTGGTATAGCTAGGCAGCATAGCGCGACAAAACAACCGCTAGAAAGTCTTCTTCTTTCTAGGAAAGTGACGTCGACAAAAGTATGAGTTCGAATTCGTAGTCCTATAGCTTCTGTGCTAGCATATTGTGTGAGAGTCAGGAGGCGTGGTAGCGACTGGTCTTAAAAACAGCCGAAAAACCTGGAGGCGCCCTGTGCCACGAAAGTCATGAGTATTTATAGATCATTAATAGCAACCGTGCATGACCGCCAAGGAGCCACAAATGATTTAAAGAAATTGTGTTCGCGATGATTATTAGGTTTTAACCCTAGGTGTGAAACTACGCTTTGCACGAGATATACAGACAAAAGTGTGACTCTTTTATGTATCTCCATTTCTTTCAAGCAGACGCAGCAGTACCAATTCCAAAGGCGTTAGGTTCGAAGCCCCTCTGGAGTAAGTGAACGAGGGACAATCCCTCGGCAAGGAGCTACTCCTGAAAATTTTTGAACGGTCTGCGAGATCTTGAGGCAAAAACCCCGGATCTTTCCGAAATGGCCAACACGTTGCTTTCCTTAAATACATACAAACAAAACCTTTCCTAAATATTATATTTTTAAATAGAAAAATAAAGCTTTTTAAAGTAAGAACAACGGCGTACGCCGGCGCCGCCGTTATATAATAGAGCCTACGCCGCCGCCGCCGATAAAGTGATCGGCGTATACCTCTAGTTGCTACAACAGTGCTCCGAATTTCGATTAAAAATGTTCCAGTGTTAATTTAAAAATGCCGCGTGTTTACCGCGACAATTGCTCGCGCTTTTAAAACGAATGCGAAAGGTATTTGGGCACGATTCTACTGCAAAAATATTTGTGACAAATGTAAAAATATTTGGATTTACTACTTTTTTTTTAGAGTAAACATTTTGTAAAAATTCATGTTCATATTTACACAAGAAGCTACTATTTCACAATTGAAAATTTATGTACACATATACTGTTAAATATTTGTATTTAAACCTGCAAACAAGCATTTAAGCTTCGCGAGTTTTATCGTATATTGTTTTTGTATTTGTAAAACGATGAAAAGTTTAACAAATACAATTCAATTCAATTAAAGTGTGTGAACGCTATCGCGAGTTGAGAAGAGAAGCGAGACGCCACCAGGAATAACGCCCGAAAATTTTACCAAAAAATTTGGCGACAGACGGAAGGTCTTAAGACCGCAGTCTACTGACAAGTCATAATATTAAGTATTATGTTTTTAGAGTCATAATTCTCAGCCGTAACCTCTTTATATTTAAAAAAGTGTGTTGTTGTTGTAGCGATAAGGACAATCCCAGAAGGCCTTGGGGAGTGTTATCGATGTTGATGGTCCTTTGTCGGATGAAGATCCGGTACGTTCCTGTACCAAGCCCGACCATCTCGGGAACGATTTGTTATGACCACATACCACTTTCTAGGCCATACCGCTCTCCCACCCCTGGATCCATGAGGAGTTCGGGGTCGCCAGAGCCTCGGCTGTTAATGAAACAGGATTCGCCAGGTGAGGTTGACAATTGGGTTTGGAGAAGCTATATATTGCGCTGACAACTTGAAAGGGTTCCACTACACAATCCCTCTTATGGCAGGCAGGCATACCTACCGTGGGAATAATCTAACCCTAACCCGCTGGGGGTTCCACAAAAGTGTGGCAAATGTATGCATACGTACCAAAATAAAAATCATTATTGAGCTCAGTTAATTATACTTTAAAATAACATTTCGTAAATGTAAATAATTGTATGCGAAAACTAAAATGAAATACAGAAACTTCAACCATTTTAAACATAAAAATGTGATTTTATTAAGAAATAAAAGAAAAAGAATAATGAAAAATAAAAATAAAATTTGAACAGATTTTTAAACATTTTAAATAAAAGGTGTGGTATTAGTTTTTATAATCTCTTATAGAGAGGTATGTTTTCAGTTGACTTAGATACATAGTGGAGATTTTAACTAACGATTTTTCACTTGAGATAACGACTGCGCCATTCACCAACTTAATTTTAATATCGCTCTTGAGGTGGCAATCATAAAAAAATAAAATAAATGTAAGGCGCGATAACCTCCGAAGAGGTCTAACGCCGAGCTTCTCTTCCAATTTGCGTCGTGCTCCTCTGATTTTCCCTACAAATTGGCCGGACGGGACCTACATGTTTTATGCCGACTCCGAACGGTATCTGCAAGGCAGATGAGTTTTCACTGAGAGCTTTTCATGGCAAAAATACACTCGGAGCGCTTGCCAAACACTTCCGAGGGCCGACCCCGCTTAGAAACATGTTCTTCTAATTGAAAAACCTTATTTCTAAAATTTTGATGTTGCTTTGCCCGGGTGTGAACCCAGGGCATACGGTGTGGTAGGCGGAGCACGCTACCATCACACCACGGTAGCCGTAGCAATTATATTGAGTTAAAAGGGGAGAAAGAGCCTTCATATCTAATTCCTTTGCAATAACTTTCATTTAAGTAAAGGTATCGTAATGAGATTTGGTGTACAACTTATTCTGACCATGTGTGATATTTCAACTAAAATGGGCATAATCAGAATATACCCCCGCCACCTTTTTATGTATCAAATATTTTTTATAAATATAAGTCTTCGATATTTAAATATCGAAAATGCTGGAGAAAATTATACGAGCTGTAGAAATCTGGAAAAGAAACGGTAAATATGGGTTTGATGATGAATGAGGACAAAACGAGGTACCTGCTGTCATCGGGAAAAGAGTCAGCGCATATGCGTCTTGGCAACCACGCTACTGTTGGCAGCCATAATTTTGAAATAGTAAAAGTCTTCGTTTATTTGGGAACCAGCATCAACACTAACAACAACATCAGCTCAGCCTGACCTGTAAAGAAAAAGTACCAGTACAAGTACAAGTATCAGTTCCTCAGTACTTCGAAAAATTAGTACAAGTATAAGTATCGAGGTACTTGTATTTGAATTGTTGAAGTACAAGTAAAGTACTTGTAAGTACTTTCGAAGCACTTTGATAAGTATTGAACGGTTTGGAAGCGGATCAACCAGCACCCTTACGATCACCTAACTTTGACAAAATGGCTGAAGAAGAGTTTTACGTTGTTTTAATGATACATCAACAGATTTCAATATGCTTCAGAGTTATCCTCTTATGAAGGACCTATCACTCAAAATGAATACGTCCTCAGCTTCCTCCGACCCAGTAGAACGTTTATTTTCTTTAGCAGGCATAGTTTATAGTCCTAGAAAGCAATCAATGACGGGCTTTTCGTTTAAAAAGCTAGTACTAATGAAGGCAAATACAAAAATACTTTAATATTGTTAGCTGTTGTACAATTTATACTTATTTAATATGTTGTTTTTCTTGTTGCTTTCTAATATGAATTTCACTCATATTTTGATTTTCCATTTATGAATCAAACTGATATATTTTATCAGAAAAAGTACTTTCGTGTACTTGCAAGGATTCGAAGTACAAGTACAAGTACTTGATTACTTGTACTTATTTGGTACTAGTACAAGTATGTACTCAGTACTTTACAGGTCTGAGCTCAGCGAAGAATTACTCTTGTCAATAAATGGTACTTTGGGCTAGGTAGGTAATTGAAAGGTAAAGGCTTCTCTCGGCAAACGAAAATCATACTATAAAAGTCACTTATCGTAACCGTCCTGCTATATGGTGGAGAAGCATGGACTATGACAACCGCAGATGAAGCGGCTCTGGGAGTGTTCGAGAGAAAAGGTCTTCGAAAGATTTATGGATCTATAACGCGTTGGCGGTGGAGAGTACCGAAGAAGATTTAATGATGATCTGTACGAGCTCTACACAGACATCAACATATTCCAGCGAATTGAAACGCAGCGGCTGCGCTGGCTAGGTCATGTTATGTAAATGAAAAATGACGCTCCGGCCAAGAAAGTGTTTCTATCGGAACACGCATATGGAAGCATAGGTAGAGGGCGGCCTCCACTCCGATGGAAGGACCAGGTGGAAAACGATTTAAACTCCCTTGGTGTGACCAATTGGCGCCGGTTGGCAGAGGAAAGAAGCGACTGGCGCGCCTTGTTGGACGGCCATAACCGTTTAAACGGTGAAGCGCCAATTAAGTAAGTAAGTAAGTAATATAACACTTCGAACACTGCCGGGATGGGTGACTGATACCAAGATCGAATGGGCGATGAAGACTTTCTCTAAGTTTTAAATACCGGGCCCAGATGGTATATTCGCTTCCACGCTACAAAAATCGAACGATGGTGGAATCGCTTTAAACAACGTTCTATGGGTGCATAAGACTGAATAATGTAGCAAACTCTTGGACAGCTGCTGGTGTAGTTTATATATCAAGGGCTGGGAAGATTGACGTCCATACCAAACTGCCAGTAAAGTGTAAAAAGCAAAATCAGAGAAATATGAAGTGCGAGTTTTTTTTTTAACTAAAAAAATGGTTTTACATGGTACAAAAAAAACTAATGAATATGACCTATTAAAAGACTTTATCTAGTGATTCTGGTACATAAATCTTTTCGAAGCCCGAAATGAGACGCGTGTAAATCCTAAAACAGTAAAATATAATTTACCATCGTATAAGAATCTTACGGTAAACTCATTTGGAAATTTTTGACGGAAGTAGATATTTTTTGAATTCTAGTTGTTTGTTTACACTACGACTAACCTTGCCATATTGATTAAATTGTGTAATGGTAATTTTAATTAATTTTTGTGGGAGTTTTACTTCTTCAAGATTCAAAAAACATCAAAGTCGTCCTGCTACTTATATCATGGCAAACCTGCAGGTTGCCGAGCATCAGCATTGCTTTCGCAAATTACAAGAACAATACTCGGGGCTCTAGACCTGCCAAAAGCTTTGGAAACGGTCAATCACGACAAGCCACTGCAAGAATTGGAAGGGTCTACCCTTTGTAACGAAGCTTTTTCCATGCCGCCATAATAATTGCTTGGGTATACTCCCCGTGTGCATGGTTCCGTACAATAAATTTACACTTTGGGCCTCTTTGTAAGTCGTATTCAACTTTATTAAGAAATAAACAGTGTTCGGATTACTGACTGAATTATTTATAACTATTTCAGTTTCAATGCATAGTCAATATTTGTGCAATAACCGCGACTACCGCATTAGGTATGAAATAGCTACATATAAAATGGAAATGAAATATACAAACACTTAAATGAGACCAACTGCTAATGTGACGACAACGAACGACGAATTTATGTTAGACTATGAATTTTTTTTTTTTTTTTATGAATTCAAATGATCTAAACAAACCGCCTGGGCAATAGATATGTACGTATTTTCGTACAGTAGATGCTTGCAAAAAAATGCTGTGTTTTTTGGTGAAAATCAGGCTGATTGTTTATTTTTCCAGGGGTACCTCTGTAAATTTAATTCATTTAGTTTTCTTATGTAAAGATAAAATGAAAAAAAAGAAATTAAAACCAAATTAAGTAAGTAATTCCATAAAAACTTTTCAGTTAAACAGAAAATGAAATTAGTCCACTGAATCCACTATTCCATCCTTCAAAGAGGGACAAATCGTTAACCGCTTTATCCAAATACATCGGATTTAGCTTAGCAATTAGCATGTCCTCTAACATATCCTGGCCCAGTCGGATAGATTTCAGCGTGTATCATATATGATACATAGCCGGAATTATGAATTTTTTTTAAAGCTCGATCTACGGTTAATATATTGTGCACTAAGAGCAAATATATTACGTGATAGATGAGATGCACTATCCATTTTTAATGATATTAGGCGCTGATTCAACTCTTTTTTAACTTCATCTCTTGTATTATTTGCAACTTGCTTTAAAACAGCTTTAGAGTTTCGGCTGTTTAAGGCAAACGTTTTGTTGCACTTCTGACTCAATCCATGACATATCGGATCTATGATATTTTTCATGCTTTGAGAAACTAACACATTAAAGGGAATAATTTCCTCGGTGACCAGTTCAATATAACTTTTAAATAATTGCTTTTTGCTTATTTCAACTTTAATTGACTGTTTTTTAATCTCAGCTTTCACAATTCCAATATCACCACTGCTTGAAGTGTCAGCATGACTTATATTTAAATGATTTCTTAAATTAAAAATTTTTTTTTTACATTGCTGTTGCAAATATTGCAAACAGCAATATCATCGTTATCTTTTACTTTGAAATGTTCAAAAATTCGGGTTTTATTTAATCGCTGAGCCATAACGATCTTAGCACTATATGCTAAATATGTATATTAACTGTCTATGCAATTTGTATCGATCATTTCAATTCATAGTCCAAACAGCAATGGGTTTCGTTTTTGTGTTTGCATATTTCATTTCCATTTTGTTACACACAATGTATTTAAGCAACCCATAGTTCTTGTAAGCAGCGACAGTTAACTGTTATGCAAAGAACTGCGGCTGTCGGCTAGCAGTCATTCGTCGTTCGTTGTCGTCACTTTAGCAGTTGGTTTCATTTAAGTGTTTGTATATTTCATTTCCATTTTATATGTTGCTATTTCATACCTAATGCGATAGTCGCGGTTATTGCACAAATATTGACTATGCATTGAAAATGAAATAGTCAAATTACTATTGCTTTTGCTAATTTTCAGGCAGCAATGTTAACCATGGAATTAATTATCCACTATAAATTCAATGTTTACCTACCCACAATACAAAATGCGTACACCAAAGCAAACCGGTAGGCATGTCACTGCATAGGGTGGCTAAATATATAGAGAAAGTCCTGGAGTATAAGGAGTATGCCTTAAGACCTGGTAACAAAGAACAAAGCATTAACGACCGCAACCAGGCTCGGTGCTTCGGGGCAGCTTGAGCGCCGACCATATGGCCATAGTAGATAGCGTCATCAATCACAAGACCAACAGACTACCTGATTCCCTATCTGCGCTTCGAGGGAAATCTTAAGGCCACAATAGAGGTAGACGGTTGGCGCAAAGGTGCCCAAATGGCGGACGAGGCGATACATGTTGATACTACCGACTGTTTTGTTTTTATGTATAATTTTCTATAATCGGGTTTCCAGTCAAAATAATTGGAAAAACGCCTTTATTATTTTATTGCCGACGTTTCGACCGTTTATTGTGGTCTTCTTCAGGGCTTAAAAATCTCTGCGTTCTTCTTCGTCAGGTTTTTCTTTATATATATGTGTTTTGAAATAAAACATAGTCACTTTAATACTCAATTAAGGGAACGGAAATTATTTTACAATTTAAAATTACTATTTTCAATAGACAACCCACAATTTACATGTGTACACCGATGGTTCCAAAGTAGTGGAAGGAGTAGGGTCTTCGGTATACTGCGCTGATACGCAAATAAGCAGATAATACAGGCTGCCGGATTACTGTAGCGTTTTCCAAGCGGAAATATTAGCCGTAACCAAAGCAGTAGAAACCCTGGAAGAGAATAGCTTAAGCTGCAACCGTGTTAAATTTTATATTGGCAGTCAAGCAGCAATTAAGGTACTAATCTCGCATAGCACAGCATCTAAGAGTGTTAGAGTGTAAGCAGTCTCTGGAGAGAATCGGGACAGGGAGAAGCATACATCTATATTGGGTCCCAGGGAATATGGGAATAGATGGGAATGAAAAAGCGGACGAACTAGCTAAAAAGGGCGCATCCCTTGAAGCTTACTCCGTAGACGTCCCAATTATTTTGGGCGAGATTAAGCGAAGGCGAGAAGTGCACATGATCGACCAAGCGAGAAAGGCGTGGGTTCAAGTGCGGGGCTGTAAGGGGTCGAAGATTATGTGTAGGTCTTACAACCTTAGACTAACACAGTTGCTTCTATCATTAAAAAGAGAGGACTGTAGACTCATGACGGGTATTCTGACTCAACACTGCCTTCTGGCGTCACATGCCTTTAAATTAGGCTTGGTCAGTGATAGCAGATGTGGGAAGTGCGGGTTGGAGGAGGAAATGATTGAGCACTTTCTGTCCTCGTGCCCTACACTTGCCAGGCTAAGACTCCAGCTATTGGGAGTGATACAGCTGTCAGATCTAGAAGCAGCAAGTGGCTTAAGTCCTAGGAAGCTTCTAGTATTTGCCAAGAGGACGGAGTTATTTTATAACATAGGTCCTGGTTTTTGATAGGGTTTTTCAGTTTGGTTGTTAAAACAAACTTATGGTAACACTACGGACTCAATTAGTCTATGTGAGGTCCTCGTGGGCCGGCCAGTTCAAGCTAACCTAACCTAGGACTCTTCTTAGACATTGACTTTCGAAAATTTCTCTAAATGGGCTATCATTGATAGTCGTAATTACATTGAAGTACATGCAGCCATAACCAGGCTGCATATTAAATTGCAGGAAGATTACTTCATAATGGTGGTTTCATGGGGCCCGATAAAAGACGGAGTACTATCTCCTCTGCTGTGGAAGCTGTTCAGCAATCAACTGCTCAGGCGGTTCGATTAGGGACCCGTAAATTACCTTCCAACAATTAGCTCTTTGCTGGATCGGCGGCTTCGGGATATAGATACCTCGACATCTAAGCCGGGTTGACCGCCAGCGCAGAGAAGAGGATAAGGTCTTGTTTTCCATTAGCCACATGGTCCCAAACTGGACCAGACCTTAGCCCGGGGGTGAGCTTGTAGGAGAAACCTTGCATAAAATATAAGGAAATCATTCTAGACAGTAAGTTGTTGGAAAAGCTCAACGTGGGGGAGACAGCGAAGAAGGTCGGAAAAGCGCTTCATGCAGGTAGGAGAATGATGAGCTGTACGACGAGGCGTCTATCGCCCTCTACCCCTCATTTGGTATTTGCAGCAATTTTAAGGCCTATCTTATTCTATGGAGTCCTTGTTTGATGTAGGGCTACACAAAAAATAATCGACCTAAAAAAAACTAAAGTAAGTGTGCAGGCTATGAACGCTTAGCATTACGGGAGCCCTGAAAACAACCCTGGAAGCTGCACTGTATGCTATTCTGCACATTCCATCTATAGACCTGGTAGCAAAAAACATAGCGTTAACGACTGCACCGAGGCTCAGTTCCATGTGGCAACTTTAGCGCTGACCCTACGGCCACAGTAGTCGTAAACTACTGGACAAACAGACTAACTTATTCCGTACATGATCTTCAAAGGGCTCTTAGAGCCACAATAGAGGTGGGCGGCTGACGCAAGTTTGCCCAAATGGCAGACGAGGCGAGACACGTGTACACCGATGGTTCCAAAGTAATGGAAGTAGTAGGGTCTGCGGTATACTGCGTAGATCCGGAAATAAACAGATCCTATCCGCTGCCAGATCACCGTAGTGCTTTTCAGGGGGAAAGTTAGGGTAACCCTGGAATGTGTTTGTATGAGATGGGCATCAAATGGAATGTATTAAAGAGTATTTTAAAGGGGAGTGGGCCATAGATCTATAGGTGGACGCCATTTCGGGATATAGCCATAAAGGTGGACCAGGGGTGACTCTAGAATGTGTTTGTACGATATGGGTATCAAATGAAAGGTGGTAATGAGTATTTTAAAAGGGAGTGATCCTTAGTTCTATAGGTGGACGCCTTTTCCGGATATCGCACTAAACGTGGACCAGGGGTAACTCTAGAATGCGTTTGTACGATATGGGTACCAAATGAAAGGTGTTAGTGATTATTTAAAAGGGAGTGGGCCTTAGTTCCATTGGTGCACGCCTTTTCGAGATATCGCCATAAAGGTGGACCAGGGGTGACTCTAGAATGTGTTTGTACTATATGGGAATCAAATGAAAGGTGTTAATGAGTATTTTAAAAGGAAGTGGGCCTTAGTTCTATGGGTGGACGCCTTTTCGAGATATCGCCATAACGGTGGACCAGGGGTGACTCTAGAATGTGTTTGTACTATATGGGAATCAAATGAAATGTGTCAATGAGTATTTTAAAAGGAAGTGGGCCTTAGTTCTATAGGTGGACGCCTTGTCGGGATATCGCCATAAAGGTGGACCAGGGGTGACTCTAGAATGCGTTTGTACGATATGGGTATCAAATGAAAGGTGCTAATGATTATTTAAAAGGGAGTGGCCCTTAATTCTATAGGTGGACGCCTTTTGGATATATTGCCATAAAGGTGGACCAGGGGTGTCTCTAGAATGCGTTTGTACCATATGGGTATCAAATGAAAGGTGTTTATAAGTATTTTAAAAGGAAGTGGGCCTTAGTTCTATAGGTGGACAACTTTTGGAGATATCGCCATAAAGGTGAAGCAGGGGTAACTCTAGAATGCGTTTGTACGATATGGGTATGAAATGAAAGGTGTTAATGATTATATAAAAGGGAGTGGGCCTTAGTTCTATAGGTGGACGCCTTTTCGAGATATCGCCATAAAGGTGGACCACGGGTGACTCTATAATGTGTTTGTACGATATGAATATCAAACTAAAGTTATTAATGAAGGTTTTGAAGGGGAGTGGCCCTTAGTTGTATATGTGAAGGCGTCAATAAACCTTTTTTCGTATTTGGTATTGAATTATGACATTTTTTAATTTTTCGAAATTTTCGATATCAAAAAAGTGGGCGTGGTCATAATCGGATTTCGCACATTTTTAACACCAAGATGAAGTGAGTTCAGATAAGTACGTGAACTAAGTTTAGTAAAGTTATATCGATTTTTGCTCAAGTTATCGTGTTAACGGCCGAGCGGATGGTCAGACGGTCGACTGTGTATAAAAACTGGGTGTGGCTTCAACCGATATCGCCGATTTTCACAGAAAACTGTTAGCGTCATAGAAGCTTTGCCCTTACCAAATTTCATAAGGACTGGTAAATTTTTGTTCGACTTATTGCATTAAAAGTATTCTAGTCAAATTAAATGAAAAAGGGTGGAGCAACGCCCATTTTGAAATTTTCTTTTATTTTTGTATTTTGTTGCACTATATCATTACTGGAGTTGAATGTTGACATAATTTACTTACACACTGTAAAGATGTTGAATTTTTTCTTAAAATTTGACTTAAAAAATTTTTTTTTAAAAAGTGGGCTAGTTTTTTTTTAAGCACACATATAGTAATAGGAGTAATGTTCGAGCAAAATTTGATCATGATATCTTCAACGACTGCCAATTACAACTTGCAAAACTTTGAAATTACCTTCTTTTAAAAGCGGGCGGTGCCACGCCCTTTGTCAAAAATTTTACTAATTTTCTATTTTGCGTCATAAGGTCAACCCACCTACCAAGTTTCATCGCTTTATCCGACTTGGGTAATGAATTATCGCCCTTTTTCGATTTTCGAAATTTTCGATATCGAAAAAGTGGGCGTGGCTATAGTCCGATATCGTTCATTTTAAATAGCGATCTGAGATGAGTGCCAGGTTCCTGGGCCAAATTTCATCAAGATATCTCAAGATTTACTCTGGTTATCGTGTTAACGGACAGACGGACTGACGGAAATGGCCCAATCAAAGTTTTTTTCGATACTGATGATTTTGTTATATATAAGTCTATATCTATATCGATTCCTTTATACCTGTACAACCAACCGTTATCCAATCGAAGTTAATATACTCTGTGAGCTCTGCTCAACTGAGTATAAAAAGAGAGGACTGTAGACTTATGACGGCTATTCTGACAAGATTTTGACTGTCAACTGTCGTGCGCGCACGTATTAATTTTCGCTCCGCTTTCTATAGTAATTTTCACTATGCATCAAACAATATTTTGCTTGGACTGTTCTAATCGCATTAAAGTCGGTACCTGTGTTACCTGAAAATTATGTGACTCTAAGTTTCATAATTATTGTGTTAAAGTTGAATTCGATGATTCTTCTTAAGTATTTATTATTTGCAAAAACATTTTTTATCTGCAATAACTGTTTAAACATCTCAGTGAATCTCTTTGCTATGATATCAAATTTAACTAAAGAAATTAACTCTCTAAAGAGTAAATTCGACGATTTTTCGCACAATAACAAAAACTGTAACTAACTCGACTCAGTGCAATCCACCTGAAAAGTCTACCAACATTTCATACAATATAGGCTCTCAGAGAAGTGTTGCTATAAAATTAAATGGTGCTGAGTTGGCCACTGAGTCGGCTGATAACACAAACAATCAAATCTCATCACCTTTGGGTGCTAGTCAAGCTAGCTCTGCCACTGCGGTGAACAATGTTGGCGCCGATACTCGAGTGCTACTTTGTTGACCTCTTCTGCTGCTGCTCAAGCTGTTGTTTCTCCTGCTGTTTCTGAAGCTGATATTCAAGCAGGCGATGCTTTTTTCGATTCTTCTGCTGCTGTTGAAAATGTTAGTCGCCGTGTTGCTGAGTATTCAAAACAAACAACATCACATAACAAGAAACATGTCAAAGCTAAGCATATTTTAACTAGGAGTAATTCCACGTCAATTGAACTTCCTGTTTTCATCAAAAATAAGAAGGAGTGGCTGCATTTATCGGCATTTAAACCTTCAGTTACTGGTGATAATGTTATTGATTTTGTAGTAAATAAATTTGAGATTCCTAGATATCATCTTAATTGTTCTTTGCTTGTCAAAAAATACGCCTCTCTTGAGAATTTGCGTAGTGTTAATTTTAAGTTAGGTGTCCCTGAGGATTATCTGAGTAAACTCTTAGATGAGAGTATGTGGCGGGCGGGAATATTAATTCGTTTACGACAACAAGAATAGCTGTCGTTATATTATATCAGATAATGTTATAAAGATAAATAACTACTCTTCATTCTGTGCGGTGAATAAATTAGATATATATTTCCAAAAGATCACTGGCATGCGTACAAAAAGTAAGGACATTCTAGCAACGTCACGGTGTGAGTTTGATGCCTTTGTACTTGTGGAAACATGGCTTAATAATACATTTTTTGATAGTGAATTTTTTGATCCACTTTTGTTTGAGACTTATCGTATGGATCGTGATTCCGATAAGACGGGCTTATTCAGAGGTGGTGGTATTTTAATAGCGATAAGACGCACTTTGCGTTCTTCTATGATTAAACCTTTTAATAATGATTCCTTACTGGATCAATTATGTGTTTGCATTTTTGGCGATTTTGGTAAAGTATTTTTCTGTGTTTCATATATTCCACCTAATAGTGATGAATCTTTATATAATTCACATGTAGATAATATTGTTAACATCTGCGAAAGGAATTAAGAAAGCCATTTCTGTAGTCTGGGTGATTTTAACCTTAAAAAAATTATTTGGTCTAACTTCTTAGACAAAAATATACTCACTCCTACCAATATTAATTATTCTCATGAGATCAATTTTCTTGATAGCTTATTTAGTGTCAATCTGATCCAAATTAATTATCTGCCTAACCGGCTGAATAATATTTTAGATCTTGTCTTTGTTGACGAGAACCTAAGTTTGAATTTAGATGAGTGTGAATTTCCACTCTGTAACTCGGACATGCACCATATTCCTCTCTCAATAACTCTCTTGTCTCTTCAATTCGAAATCAGTCTCTGAATGTTATGATATTTTTCTTATTAATGTTTTAGAAGTAGTTTGCAACATCGTACCCGTACGCCCCGCCCGTATACACAAACTCCCCTGGTATACAAAAAAACTTAAAAAGGCTTCAAAATAAGCGAAACAGATATTTTGACTTGCACAAATTTACTGGTAACTGTAATTTTAAAGATGAGTATTGTAGACTTTCAAGGGAGTTTAATGCTTTTGATAAACAGTTATACAATCAATACATCGCTCGGTATGAAGTTGAACTTAAATCCAACCCAAAATCTTTTTGGAATATCATACCTTCAAAAAAAGGTTCCACAAACATTCCCACCTGTGTGACTTTCGATGATAAGTATTCTCAGTGTTTATCCGATACCGCTAATTTATTTGCCGATTTTTTTAGTTAAAATTTTGTCCATGACAGTGGAAGTGCCTCAAATACCAGTTGTTCTCCAAGTTCTCTTGACCTTGGAACATTGGCGGTATCTAAGCTTGATATTATGAACAGCATTTCTTCTTTACAGCCCTCAACAAAAACAGATTTGGATGGTTTTTCCCCATTTTTACTAAAAAAGTGCATTCGGTACCGTATCGTTTCCATTCAACTTTTCTTTCTTGGTTAAACTCTTACTTGTTTAATCGAGTCTCATATGTTGAAATTAGTTATACTAAATCGTACTCTTACATTGCCATTTCTGGTGTGCCTAAGGGTAGCATTCTTGGCCCTTTGCTATTTCTACTTTTTATTAATGATAATAAACTTGTTTTAGTACTTCAAAAATCTTACTATGTGCGGATGATTTAAAATTTTTTAATGAAATCACCTGCTTGTCAGATACATTATCATTGCAAAGCGATCTAAATAAGCTATCTGATTGGAGTGTGAGAAATAAACTGTCGCTCAACACAAAGAAATGCTTCCAAATGACTTTTGCCAAAATTGTAAATCCAATTGTCACTACTTACACTATTTCTAACACCCCCCTATCTAATGTACATGAGTATCGGGATTTAGGTGAAGTTTTTGACTCAGGCTTCACCTTTGTCAATCACATCAATCATATTGTACCTAAGGCAAATTCTAACTTGGGCTTCTTGTGTCGTTATGTGCGCGATTTGAATGATCCATACACTAGAAAATCACTTTATAATTGCATAGTAAGATCTAAGTTAGAGTATGCCTCAGCAATCTGGAACCCTATTTATGCTTTACACTCCGACAGGATCCAAACAATTCAACGCCGATTTACCCGGTTTTCTCTGCAACCTCTTCATTTTGTTGAGCCATTCCCATCGTATGAGGCCCGTTGCCTATTAATTAACCTTAAATCGCTTAAGCCGAGGCGAATAATGAACTCTCTCATGTTTGTTTATGATATAATTTCTGGCATGATATATTGTCCTAACCTTCTCGATCACATTGTCTTTAATGTGCCCAAAGGGTCCTACGTACTCAAGTTCCGTTTCACGTTAAAACGCTTAGATCTAACTATTTATTGTACGCACCCATTACAAGGTCGCTTGAAGAATTCAATCGAATTTTCATAACTCTCAATCTAGATTTTGCTCATTCCAGATCCATATTTTTGGCTAATTTGCAATCAAATTATTTTTAAGTGTTATTAAGTAAATTTTGTATTTCTAGTCTGTAAGCTTTTGTAACCATTTACTGAAAATGATAAATAAATAAATAAATAAAAGACAGTACCTTTTAGCATCACATGCTTTTTAGTATGGCCTAGTCATCGATATTAGATGTAGGAAGTGTGGGGCGGAGGAGGAAAAGATCGTGCACGTTCCCACACTTTTGGACTTAGCCCACACTTATTAGGAGTGATACTGTTATCAGATTTAGAAGCAGCTAGAGGCATAGATCCAAGAAACTTTTGATTATTGCCAAGAGGATGGAGTTATTTTATAATATAGGTCCGGGTTAATTTGGTAACTAAACAAACTTCTGGTACCACTATTGACTAAACTGTGGACTCATTCAGTTTATGTGACACTATGAACTCATTCAGTATATGTGGGGTAAATATATAATGTTCGGTTTCAGCCGAACTTCGAATTCTTTACTTGCTCAATTTTTAATTTCCTCCTGGTATTGTAGAAAATCATCCACACCGAAGATCCCTGGTTCACGCCCCGGGTGAAGCAACATCAGAATTTTAGAAACGACTTTTTTCAATTAGAAGACAATTTTTCTATGCGGGGTCGCCCCTCGGCAGTGTTTGACAAGCATTACGAGCGTATTTCTGCCATGAAAAGCTCTCAGTGAAAACCCATCTGTCTTGCAAATGCCGTTCGAAGTCGGCATAAAATAAAATAATTTAAAAAAATGTTTAAGTTAAACGGTTTTATTGACAACAATACTTACATGAAGTAATAATAATACTAAAAGCTAGAAAATAATTAGGTTGGCCTTGGTACTAGTCACCACACTCCTCATCAATCTAGGGCGTTGATCAGACAATTAAATAAAAGCGTGCGGCGCGTAAATTTCTATTGATAGTATTATATAAGACCAACTGAACCCTAATCACATTTTTAGATGCTTGCGGGCCCAGGCTAGCTCGTCGTCTTGGGCGGGGTATTGCACCACCGACCTCACCCGCAGCCACATGAACAAAAAGAGGGTTCATACCTGCATGTGTATAGAAAGGAGAGAAAAAGCTGAAAAAGATAGAAATAAACGTGAGGGGCAAAGTTATAGAGGGGAAAGCATAAGGGGCAGAAAAAGATGAAGGCCTGTCCTGTCAGGTGGAGTCTTCCCTCCCTCTGCAGTGCAACTTGCATCGCACCGTGGGCACTGTGCTGACTCCTATCTACTTTCAGTGCCCCCAAACTTGACATAAGTCCGCCCGTCCGTCAACAAGTGATTTCCCTATGTTCACCTTCACCTTACCTGGCCACTCACAAGCGCAGCACCAACACCAAATATTGCCAGCCTAGCCCTGCATAATGAATGTATTAAAATTTCATCCAAACATAATTCTTATAATTTATTTACAAAACTTTTGGTTTTCAAATTACCAACTAACACCCTACTACCAGTTCAATAATTTCCTAAAGATACAAATTCAAATAAAATAAAATAAAATACAATAAAATAAAATAAGAGGGCGAACAAAAAAAATAAAAATCAAGGACCCTAATCCCTGACCTACCGCAACCGCTCAAGTAAACATAAGATCAAATACGTACAAAGCAAAAGTAGGTCTTCAAAGCAAAAGAATTTATATGTTTATGAAAACAAAAGGTATGTATGTAAGTGCAAATGTACGTTTGCTACGTTTTTCATGCATGTACATATGTTCGTTGCAATCTGTTTTTATTTTTTCTGATTTGCTAATTCCTGTTCTATTTTTGCAAGAGCAGGAATCTGTGCTAACACATGTACATACAACTAAAGGGGTGTATGTATTTTGGTAAATTTTAATGTTTCACTCAAAACACTCACCAAGTTAGTCTTCTTATCCAACGGCGCCGCTGCAGTTGAGTAGCTGAAACAAAAAACTCAAACATACATATGTACATATGACCACGCTCAAACACTGATCAAGATCGATCGCTTACGATCTTGGATGTGAGCGTGTTAATAGTAATAAAGTTATAGCCGTGCTGACAATATAAAAAAAAAGTGGGTAAAAAAAATTCGAAAGAAAAAAAATATGAAAACATTTCAAACGATTTTTTCAGGTGCTTAAAAGCAAGCTCTTGAGGCTAAATGTGCGGAAGCCAGGGCTAAGTTTGCCGGAAGCGTTCCGGCAAATAAGTATGTATGTGCGATCTGTGCAAACCAAATTAATAAAATAAGTTCAAAATTGCATAATTTCGACTTAGTCCGAAAAAAGCATGTGCGGAAGTGGAACTATGGGCAGAGCACACCGATAAAAATCGGCGTACTCAGAACATAGTATCTAACCGCCAAAAAGCGAATATAAGGAATCAAAAATAGATGAATATAAATAAATGTCAGAAGAAAAGGAAAAGTGTAAGTGAAAAATTACTCAACAAAAATTTAAAAAGTAAAGTTGAATTATTTAACAAAAAATTACTTAGAAAAATTTTCAATTTAGAAACCACAAAAAAAAAAAAAGCTGGAAGCCCTTCGCTTTCTTCAAACCTTTTTCCCACGAAAATCTACATCCAAAAAGGAACATACATATGGATAGATACATACATATATAAAAAAATACGGCGGAACCATCTAGCTACAGGCCCATTTGCCTGATCGACTCCGCCGGTAAGGTTCTTGAGCGAGTCCTCTGTAATCGACTCGAAAAAGAAATTGAAGATGTGGGTGGTATTTCCGATAACCAGTTTGGGTTTAGGAAAGGAAGATCCACCATCTAAGCTGTGAACATGGCGAAGGAAGTGGCCCAAGAAGCCATAAGTGGCACCCGATGGCTCGAAGGCTCTAAGGAATATTGCCTCATCGTTACTTTAGATGTAAAAAATGCCTTCAACACTGCAAATTGGGCAAAAATTCTAGACACGCTGGAGCAGATAGGCATATCCTTTTACCTGCGTAGGATCATACGCAGCTACTTTGAAGGTAGAGTGCTGGAATATGAAACGGCTGCTGGAGTAGAAAAGCTTCACGTCACAGGCGGTGTTCCTCAAGGCTCCGTGCTCGGTCCACTGCTTTGGAATATTATGTACGACGGAGTATTTCGACTCAAGGTACCCAATGGGGTGAAAATTATCGGCTTCGCGGACGATATCGCATTGGTAATCACCGCCAAGCACCTAGGCGAAATATGCGCAAATCTAATACAAGCATAGCGATGGTTCAATCGTGGCTTACGAAAAATGGACTGCAGCTGGCGGAACAAAAAACAGAGGCTGTACTCATATCAAGTAGGAAAAGGGTGGAGCAAGTCACTATAAGAATCGGCCGCCATGACATCGACACGCTGCCTGCAATAAAATACTTGGGGGTTGTGATAGACAGGAGGTTGTCATTCAAATCCCACTTAGAGTATGCCAATGGAAAGGTAGCAAAAACCGTAGCAGCATTATCTAGGATAATGATAAATGCAAGAGGACCAAAGCAACGATGGTGTCAACTTCTGGCTGGCGTTGTAAAAAGCCAAATATTTTACGGGGATCCTGTTTGGCATCAGGCCACGGAGTATAAATCATACTTCCGCGGGGTAAAGTCGACTTACCGCCTGTGTGCACTACGCGTCTGTAGCGCCTTTAAAACTGTCTCTGACGACGCAGCACTAATCATCGCAGGAATGTGTCCTATAGACATATTAGCAAAAGAAGCAGCGACGATTTATCGGGATCAAAGCTCAAGTAACGGAGCACGAGAGCGAAGCGTGCAGAACTGGCAGCTCAGGTGGAATGCCTCAACAAATGGTCGTTGGACACACCGATGTATCCCAGATATTAACATATGGATATCTAGAAAGCACGGCGAGGTGGATTTCTACCTCACACAGTTTCTGAGTGGTCACGGATGCTTTAAGGAATATTTGCACCGATTCAATCACGAGCCTAACAACATATGCGATCACTGCGGCGGCGATACAGTAGAAGATGTTTACCATGTATTTTTCGAGTGTCCTAGGTTCTATAGCTCGAGATGCAAACTGTGCAGAATATTTGGAGAGGATTACACTCCTGAAACAATTGTTGGATGCATGCTACAAAGCAAGGTAAAATGATCAGCGGCGTGCGATGTAATAGCGGAAATAATGAAGTGTCTACGAAGTCTTGAAAGGCTACGGCGCAGCAGCGAACATTGAACAGTCGAGTTGTGTGGGTGGATAACAAATTGCTAAGGTGGAGGGGATCGAGCTGAGCACGTATTGAATGCAAGGCCTCCGTACAATTAGCGGCGTGAGAATGATAACATAAGAAAATACCGTAATATATGTAGGTAAATGTAATAGCAAACCAGGCGACGGATTGGAGACAAGGCCTCTTCAACCGTTCGAATATTGCCCCAGGTGAAGGAATAAAGCACGGATTGGAGACACGGCCTCTTCAACCGTGCGACCAAAAGCAGTCAACATACACGCAACAACAAACCTACGGATTGGAGACAAGGCCTCTCCAACCGTAGAAACAACGAGTATGAGGGTAAACGTCTCACATGCAATCAGAGTTTATACTCGGATTGGAGAGAAGACCTCTCCAACCGGTGGAAGTACGAGGAAAGCCCCGTTACGTATTGTGGAAAAAAAAAAAAAAATTTCTATTTATACATATATAATTTATTCACACATATATACATATGTAAAAAACAAAACCCTACAATACAAGTAGTCGAACGCACAAGCATGCCACAAGCACTATATGCACAGTGTTTAAGGTAGGCTTGCAAATATTCGTAGAAGTGGTATGCGTCAAGCACATTCAGGTAGTAAGCAGGGCGTGTCAGTCCCAGCGTTAACCATACCGCGGCACTATCTAAGTACAGCAACGTGACCCCGACAGACGTAGAGCTTAGTGCTCAACCTACCTCCCGACGGAATACTTGACGGTAGTACCGGGGGGTAAATGGTACTCAGACGGTAGGAGGTTTAGTGCGGTTAAAGTCCCACACTGACTATGAGGCTTTCGATGCTTCCTCCTCGTAAAACAAAAAAAAAAAAAAAAAAAAATACATATATAAAAAGGTATGCGCTAAATACAAAAGTGTCACTTGTTACAAACGACAGAAAAGAAATTTTGAAATTAAATTTTGGTGATTATTTCTGCTGCTGCCGTGGTGGTGTGTTTCGTTGTGAAATGATGTTGTTGTTGGCCTCTGGAGGCTGACCGAGCTGATAAAAATTTATTATGTTGAGTAGGAATGAAGATGGAGTTGTTGTGGTTGTAGTTGTTGTGGCGATATATCGCCGATACAATAAAAAATTGTATTGTTGCTGCTGCCTGAGTCACAGGTGGTAATTGTATTTTCCAGTGGTAAAAAGGTGTCGTAATTATTGTTGGTTTTGCACAGCCGATGAAGAAAATATATGACGTTAGGCTAGACTTTGTGTGCCATCGGTGAAAAAAATTATGTGTAGTTATTGAATGCGTTGGGTGCCGTCCAAGAAAGCCAATGAGTGTTGCTGTAGTAGGCGTGCCATGCCGTCAGTTTAAAAGGTGATATAGTTTTTGTTGAGCGGTATGCCGCCGGAAAGCCAATGTGTGTATTTGTTGTATGCGATGTGTGTCATCTGAAAGCAAAATTATGTGGTGTTGTTGTAGGCGTGGTGTGCCGTCGAAAAATAAATGTGTATAGTTGTTGTCGATGCAGTGAGCCGTCTAAGAACGCAAATTTGTGTAGTTGTTGTGGATGCGGTGTGCCGTCGGCACGCTGTGCCCAGTGTATCTTTGCGTTGGCGAGGTGGCCTCTATCCTTGGTTTCCCGGGCAGGTTTTCTGATCCTCGTCTGGTTCTTGTAAGGGTACGCGCGTTAACTTGCGGCGCGCACAACAACCTTTTTTTCGATTTAAATCCGCGCACTTCACTTGTAATTTGGCACTTTTTTTTCTTTCGGTTTAAGTCGCGCACTTTGCTTTACTCTGGCACTTGCACTGGGCACTGATAGAATAAAACTTTCGCCCGTTGGCTGATTTTCCCCCTTCTTATAGCCACCGCCGTGGTAAAGAACGTTACCCAGAAACGGAAAATTCCTACCTATACAAGCTAAACCTTCTTTTCGGCTTTCCCATATTTTCCACCGATACGTTCATACAGTCCTGCACTCATACATTTACACGCTTACCGCTCCACAAAACGAACACCTACACAGATACATTTGGTTCGTGCCTTGACCGCTCACACTGATACATTCACATGTTCATAGCCTTGTACGAATACACATCAACATACATTATACAGAACAAAACAAACACATAGGTACATGGCATTCGTCAATGCTGTTAGGCTGTTAGCAACATAGTGACTGCTGCTAAAAACCTGATGCCAACGAGCAAAATCTCAGTTTCGCTGCAACATTGTGTCTACTGTAGGTACAATGTTGAATGTTGTCAATACGTGATGTCATTAGATTAGTGGCAACATTGCGGCTAGGGCACGGAATTGGACACAAACCACATAAACACATAGATACATATACACGCTGCCACTCATTCAAGCCAGTATGGAGACAGGCTGTCGTTGCATATCATCGCTTCACATGTATCAAAATAAAATACATTTTTCTTTATTCCTCCTACATTTGAGTTATTTTGCACCGTTTTACATATAAGATCCGTTTTGTGCCCGTCGGTGTTTAAATGCTGATTTAGCTGAGATTTCCGAGTACACATTAGCTTTAAAAACAAACACCTTAAATATAGGCTTAAAATATCTTTTTAAAACAAGCTTGACAAGATTCAGTATCGGCGTCCAGAGCTAAATTTCGGTCTTTAATAATTTCAACCCAATTTCTGAGCTTCAGCGGCCGCCGTGGTGTGATGGTAGCGTGCTCCGCCTACCACACCGAAGATCCTGGGTTCACGCCCCGGGAAAAGCAACATCGACAAGTTTTTTCAATTAGAAGAAAATTTTTCTAAGCGGGGTCGACGCAAATTGGAAGAGAAGCTCGGCCCTAAATTACTTCGGAGGTTATTGCGCCTTATATTTTTTTTTTATTTCTGAGGTTTATGCAAATTCTTTTCTTCGCTTTTCCAAAAGCAAATGCAGAAAAAAAGTGTTTAGACTATTAAGAAGTACTGAATGGCAAATTAATAAGTAATAATTGATATTTCATAGAATGCTTCTTTATATAAAAACAAAATAATATCCCAAAGTTTTATTAATTTAAGCAAATATGCAATTTATATGCAAATATTCAAGTAATATGCAATATGCAACATATGCAGAAATAAATGTGCGGATTTGGAGCTCTCTATTAACAACATACATTTTTCTTTTTTTCTTTACAAATGTGAACATCCGCAGTCTACTGACAAGACATAATATTAAATATTATGTTTTTAGCGTAAGAATAATTTAGCTGCTTTTTCAAAATTCTCAGCCGTAACCTATTTATATTCACAAACGTGTGTTGTTGTTGTAGCGATAAGGACACTCCCGAAGACCTTGGGGAGTCTTATCGATGTTAATGGTCCTTTGCCGGATGCAGATCCGGTACGTTTCGGTACCAAGCCCGACCATCTCGGGAACGATTTGTTATGACCACATGCCACCTTCTAGACCATACCGCCCTCCCACCCCCTAGATCCATGAGGAGTTCGGGGTCGCTGTTAATGAAACAGGATTCGCCAGGTGAGGTTGACAATTGGGTTTGGAGAAGCTATATATTGCGCTGGCAACTTGCGTACACAACCCCTTGAATCTGGTATTTTAGTCGCCTCTTATGACAGGCATACCTATCGCGGTTATATTCTAACCCCTAACCCGCTGGTGGTTCCACAAAAGTGTGGCTAATGTACGCATACGTACCAAAATAAAAATCGTTATTGAGCTCAGTTAATTATACTTTAAAATAACATTTTGTAAATGTAAATAATTGTATCCGAAGACTGAAATGAAATACAGAAACTTCAACCATTTTAAACATAAAAATGTGATTTTATTAAGAAATAAAAGAAAAAGAATAATGAAAAATAAAATTTGAACAGATTTTTAATTTTTATATGAGTTCGTTCTAATATTACATCTCTTATAGAGAGGTACCTATCGTTCTCAATGTTTTCAGTTGACTTAGGTACATAGTGGATAAGTGACTTGTAGAGTATGATTTTGGTTTAACGAGAGAATACTTTACTTTTCAATTGCCTACCTTGTCCAAAGTAGCATTTATTGGCCAGAGTGATTCTTCGCTTGATTTCAGAGCTGATTTTGTTGCTAATGTTAATACAGGTTCCCAAATAAACGACATCTTTTACTATTTCGAAATTATGGCTGCCAACATTAGCGTGGCTGCCAAGGTGCATATGCGCTGACTCCTTTTGTCCTCATTTAACATATTTACCGCTTCTTTTTCCAGCTTTCTGCAGCTAGTATAATTTTCTCCAGCATCTTCGATATCTACATATCGAAGAATTATATTTATAAGAAATATTTGATACATAAAAATGTGGCGGGGGTATATTCTCATTACGCCCATTTTAATTGAAATATCACTCATGGTCAGAATAAGTTGTGCACCAAATCTCATTACGATTCCTTTATTTAAATGAAAGTTATTGCAAAGTAATTAGACATGAAGCCTCTTTCTCACTTTTTATGTTTAAAATGTGATTTTATTAAGAAATAAAAGAAAAAGAATGATGAAAAATAAAATTTTTCAATGCCTGAAGCAAACTCCTCTCGTTAGATTTTTGGTAGCGGTTTTGCAATTCTATTTGGTAGATTTATTTCCTGTGTTCGCTTCCGTAACGTCGTTCTACAGCAGCTTCATAGTCGTTCCGCTCTCCTTCGGGAATCGTCTGTAGGATTTCGGCTGCTGGCCCCTTCAATGCTACGAATAGTGCAGCACCTTTATCTTCAGCATTCCGGTTGTTTACTGTTGCAGTCTTCTTAAACTGAATCTTAAACACCTGGAAAGGAACAGAACCGCCAAAGGATGGTGTTTTTACCTTTTTATTGCTCGCTGAAATTGCTGGGTGATTTAGTTGCAACTCATGTATACGACCTCTCAATGTTTCAATCTCGGCATTGATTTTGCCCTCGAGGAGCTACGTCCTTCTTGTTCTTCCATTTGCGCATAGATCTGTTCCGAAATTTACGCAGAAATTTCGGATATTCGTGCCTCTTTTGCTTTAATCTTGGATGTTATACGGTTCTGCTGCGATTCCAGTTGGGATGCTATATTTGTGAATATTTGTGATGACATTTCTGTCATGCGTGTTTCCTGGGTTTCAATTTTTGTCGATATCTGTGATAACAAAGCTAATATCGCATTAGTCTCGCCGCTGGCGACGGGACTCGGACTTCCGTTCTTCCCTTCCAATTTTGTTAATGTCTCGTCCCCATCAGGATGAAAGACATACTCGTCCACATTAATTCCTTCCGACTCAATAACCTCTCGTAGCCGTGCTTGAAATTTTATCTTAATGCCGGTTGTATTCAATCCACGGTTCTCCAACTCCTTTTTCAGTAGCTGGATCTTTAATTCACTTAACTTGGCCATGCCCAAGTTGTACTCGCAATCTTCGGAATTTATTCAACAATTGATCTTCCGACACCAATTTTAACGAATTTAGGGAAATTCCAAACCTTCTGCTAACGTTCGAATCGCTAGGCTGTTGGATAAATAACTCCAATATTCTGTATTGCAAAATGGTCTTTATTAGACTACTTTGAGAGCACTTCACAATAACACTTATACTTCACAAGCAATAGCGTGCTTAAATCAAACTGATTACTGACTACTCAGCTTGCGCTGCTTTTATACTTTCCGTTGCTTCATTCGCATATTTCTACTAAGGTCTAGACGTTTCGCCTTCTAGAACTGCTGTATCTCCTGCTTGGTAATTGAGCTATATATATGCGTGTGTACGCGTGAGCAACTAACTTCGGCTCATGACTACATGTGTGTGCATTCTTCACCTTTTATGTACGTATGTAAATGGATTAAATTCATGTATTCATGTACACAAGAGTGGCAGCTTGCTTTATTGTTGTTGTGCCTTTATTTATTTAGTAGCAGCTCAGTTGTGCTAATATTCGTCACACTATTTACCATCTGAAATATGTTTTAATTTCAAGTTCAGTTTTGCTTATTAGACAAGTTTTTGTAGTTTTGTGCTAATGACCGCGACACAAGGATAATGGTAGTATCAATTTATAAAAACATCATTTTCCAAAATTACTAATATTTTTTTTTTTTAATGCTAAATAAAAGTCTAGAAAAGATTGAAATAAAAGCAAATATAAAGATGTGGGTTGAACAGCGCTACTATATAAATTAATTAGTACGTTATATTTTGTTAATAAAAGAGTCAAATTCTCAAAACCGATGAAGCCTATTTTTCAAATAATATTTCTTTGTCCATGACAAGGCGAACAGTGAACTTTTTTATTTCCACATCAAACACATGCTTGACCTTTAAACCCAAGTGATAGAAATGAAGTAATTTTCAGTTCGGAGGACCTTATTTGGGGTTCGCAATATATTAAATAAAAAATGGGCGTAATAGCTTCATACGCGCCTTCTTAATTAAAAAACTATCTACTCTTTCTCTTTTGTTTCCGGGAAGGGGTTCAGGGACCGACCTATTCCAGAAAATCTAGTATATGATGCCATTTGTTAGAGATTTGGTAAAGGGGTACCTCTTTGTCGAACTTAATATTTTTGTAACTTATGTATATTTCGGACCCGGTGTGGGAGAGGAAAGAAAATGCAAATGAGAAGCGGAGGTAAAAATTAAGAAAGTGGAAGGGAAGATGGGAAAAGTTGGTGTGGGAGTGGAACTGGGAGTGGGAATGAGTTCGGGAGTGGAAGAAAGATAAACGGAAGAAGGGATGGCCAAGAATAAGAAGTAAAATGGATGAGTAGAGTAAAAAAAATGGGATAGAGAATGAAGAGGGGGAACGAGGCTGCTTGTTCAGATTTTATGCACTTTTAAAATTTCATCAGATTATTGTTCAGCTCCAATCATGAAAGGTACGATGACTTCGGCACAACCGAAAACAGTCCCGTCCTTACTTGCTGTTATGTGTTTTTGGCTCATTATATTTGTTTAATGCACTAGTGTTGCCTTAAAAGAGCTTGAATAAAATATTTTTGATTGTTAAAAATTAATTGACCGGCAAACTGTGGAAAAAAATTAATAATACAAAAGCAAGATCTAGCTGTTTTAGTAGATTTAAAAAATATATGCCTACCCAAATTTTCTCCAATGCATAAATAATCAAATAATACTGGCGCACACTAAACCTTTTTTCGCAATAAAACCCAATATACACTATATGCTGGTTACTCACCGTATATTCTATTTCTTTATCATTAAAGTCAAACAGAACAAGTAGCACTCCATCTTTTCCGGGAAAATAGTCATTTTTATATAATGACTTAGTTTCCATTTTGAAGTAAGAAGATTGCACTCTCACAGATCCATTGAACTGTACATCTAATTCAGATACCCTGTGATATGCTAAAAAATGTATAGCATATTTTGCTAGATCGAATTCTTCCCGTTCATCTGTTAAAGAAGTACTGATTGCCACTAAATGGTCTAGATTTTTTGAGTACTCTAATAACACATTCACTTTTATTAGCTCTCTTATACCGCGATAATAACTTCCTTTCAAGGTTATATCCTTCTCTAAGAGATGATGTCCCAAAGTGAATATAAACGTTTGATTATCCACATCAGTTTGTCCTAATGATTCTGTTCGCCATAAGAGACATGTTTGCAGCGAGTTTTTGTCTCGGTCGACAGCACCGGATAGTCCAAATGACATATTTAGGTTAAATTCATTCAATGTGGTAAAGTAAAAGCCATCGACAGAGAACTTTCGCTTCGGATATGACAATTCTGCCTCGAAATTATGAAACTCGTTGTTTTTCTGAAATTTAATTACAGTTGTGAAAAGTTATGTTATATCACTAGAAACTTTATAGTACCATGTTATTCTTTCCAACTACTATGTTATACCCTACCCATGCTGCTTCGGACAACTCCAATTTACCGCGATGGTGTATTGTATTTTTATCAGACTTTTTGTCCTTTGTTGTGAAAATTATAGTACGATTCGAAAAAATAACTAATAATTTAATATCTTTTTTGGTTTTTGAAGCAATTACAGTTGTTTCCACTGTCAAGTTGAATTTATTTGGATTATCCAAGTCGAATATTTCTATACGCTTCATGCTAGAATATTCACATTTATCTCGAAAATAAGAACTGTTAACAAAATGTAGGCCAATAGGTTTAATAACGTTTTCAATCGTAATATCAGTGACTCTGCTTAAACTAGATGAGTTATATTCTTTACTCTGATACGTACCATTAACCACAGCCTTTTTATTGTAAAATACTTTGAACTCGCCTTTACCCATCTCCGAGTTCTCTTTGAGATTATATATAATATCAGCGTAATGACGTGTATTTACTGGCACTTGTACTTCAATAGTTCCCTCTAAAGTATGGTCCAACTTATCACTTGTGTAGTTTTTATGAAGTCTAATAAAAGAAAAATCTGATGCCCAGTCTAGTCGGCAAAATCGATAGCTGTACCCTCTGAAAAAGAAATTTCAGATTATTTGTTTTCTTTTCAATACCGGCAAAAATTCTGACACAAAAAGTTCATGATACTAATTTTCCATACAAATAAATATTATAATAATATGAGGTGGGTTTTGTCTAACGATGAGGTAACGCTCAGTCAATCCAGAGTCGAGTAAGGTCCCACAAACCCCAACTGAATAAAAGCACAGTATTTATGTGATACGAACACGCACACACGGCTGTAGGTGTTAGGAGGACAGAAACTTTCCGTTCCAAGATGGATCGTGGGGGGGAGGAGAGCGGCCTAACGGTAGTTGTAGCAGAGGAGGAATCGGCAGAGCGGTTGAACGGTGGCAGGGCAACGGACGGATTTGTACGGCGGTATGGAAGCCGTGGCGGGGTCAGCACGGCAGCTGAACGGCGGCTGAACGGCGGTAGAATAGCGGACGGATTAGTACGGCGGTATGGAAGCGGGGCGGTGTCAGCACGACGGCTGAATGGCGGTAGAGTAGAGGACGGTTAACGGTCATCGTAGCAGCGGTGGTATCAGCACGGCGAGAGAATAGGCAGCGGGGCGTGCATGCTTGCATTAACCAGGCTTTTTTAGGCAGTCGGGAGGTCGGGATTTTTGCTCCTATCGAACCACCCCAGTGTAGGTTAGGTTGAACTGGCCGTTCAATAAAGACCTCACAAAGACTGAAAGTGTCCATATTGTTACCAGAATTTGTTTCACGACCAAACGGAAGAACCCCAATCAGGTGCCAGGACATATGTTATAGAATAACTCCGTCCTCTTGACAAATAATAACAGTTTCCTAGGACCCAGCTGAATTGCTGCCTCAAGATCTGGCAACTCTCCCGCCCCTAATAGCTAGAGCCTTGACCTGGCGAACGCAGGACATGAGCACAGAACGTGCTCAGCCGTTTTTTTTTGCAGCTCACACTTCTTATACTTGCTGTTACTGACGAGGGCTAACTTATAAGCATGTGACGCCAGAAGGCAGTGTCCAGTCAGTATGCCAATCGTGAGCTTTAGTTCTTCTCTCTTTAGAGATATGAGCCACTTTGTGAGTCTAATATCGTAGGTTTTGCACAAGACCTTAAAGATTTTGCAGCCCCGCGCACACCCTCTCAAGTTTTTTAGTATACGTACTTTTTTTTGTGGCTGTCCACCAAACAAGAACCCCATAGTAAAGTATGGGTTTGATAATTGCCGTAAATACCCAATGAAAGAGTTTGGGTGGTAGGCCCCACGTGCATCCTAGCATCCTCTTGCATGCATAGAGTGCCGCGGAAGCTTTCTTCGCGACAACTTACTGTCTAGTATGACTCCCAGATACGTTGTGCTAAATTTTTTTTGCAGGGTTATCTCTCCAAGCTTATTTTTGGTCCAATTAGGGACCTTATACTTCCTAGTAAATAATAATAGATCGGGTTTTTCCACGTTGGCGGTTAACCTGACTCCAGATGACCAGGCATATACATCCCAAAGTACCCGATCCATCAGAGAGCTGAGTCTTGTTAGGCTTCTTCCCCTTATGATGAGAGAAACGTCCTCAGCATATGCGGTTAATTTGACTGGTCATCCGTCGAACCGCCTAAGCAATTGGTTTATAACAAGCGTTCACAGCATTGGTGATAAAACCCAACCCTGTGACGTTCCTCTGTTTACAGATTTCATTGCATCGCACAGACCACATTGCGATGTGATCATTCTGCAACTTAACGTGGAGCTGATCCAATTTGCTAAAGCTGGATGAACTTCAATCGAGTTGAGACTGTCCATGATTGCTCTTTTCAACACATTGTTGAAAGCTCCGGCAATGTCCAGAAAAAGACCTAGGGCATATTCCTGGTGTTCCAAGGCCTTCTCTATATTCATAACCACCATATGCAATGCAAAATCGACTGACTTGCCTTTGGTGTAAGCATGCTGTGCTGAAGAGAACAATTCCTCGTTCATTACACTCAGTTGAGCAGAGCTCACAGAGTATATTAACTTTGATTGGATAACGGTTGGTTGTACAGGTATAAAGGAATCGAGATAGATATAGACTTCCATATATCAAAATCATCAGTATCGAAAAAAAATTCGATTGAGCCATGTCCGTCCGTCCGTCCGTCCGTCCGTCTGTCCGTTAACACGATAACTTGAGTAACTTTTGAGGTATCTTGATAAAATTAGGTATGTAGGTTCCTGGGCACTCATCTCAGATAGCTATTTAAAATGAACGATATCGGACAATAACCACGCCCACTTTTTCGATATCGAAAATTTCGAAAAATCGAAAAAGTGCGATAATTCATTACCAAATATGGATTAACCGATGAAACTTGGTAGGTGCGTTGAACTTATGACGCAGAATAGAAAACTAGTAAAATTTTGGACAATGGGCGTGGCACCGCCCACTTTTAAAAAAGGTAATTTAGAGGTTTTGCAAGCTGTAATTTGGCAGTCGTTGAAGATATCATGATGAAATTTGGCAGGAACGTTACCCTTATTACTATATGTCTGCTTAATAAAAATTAGCAAAATCGGAGAACGACCACGCCCACTTTTTAAAATTTTTTTTTTTTAATTCAAATTTTAAAAGAAAAGTTAATATCTTTACAGTATATAAGTAAATTATGTCAACATTCAACTCCAGCAATGATATGGTGCAACAACATACAAAAATAAAAGAAAATTTCAAAATGGGCGAGGCTCCGCCCTTTTTCATTTAATTTGTCTAGGATACTTTTAATGCCATAAGTCGAACAAAAATTTACCAATCCTTGAGAAATTTGGTAGAGGCTTAGATTCTAGGACGATAACTGTTTTCTGTGAAAAAGGGCGAAATCGGTTGAAGCCACGCCCAGTTTTTATACACAGTCGACCATCTGTCCTTCCGCTCGGCCGTTAACACGATAACTTGAGCAAAAATCGATATATCTTTACTAAACTCAGTTCACGTACTTATCTGAACTCACTTTGTATTGGTGTAAAAAATGGCCGAAATCCGACTATGACCACGCCCACTTTTTTGATATCGAAAATTACGAAAACTGAAAAAATGCCATAATTATATACCAAAGACGAAAAAAGGGATGAAACATGGTAATTGTATTGGTCTATTGACGCAAAATATAACTCTAGAAAAAAACTTGGTAAAATGGGTGCTACACCTACCATATTAAGTAGAAGAAAATGAAAAAGTTTTGCAGGGCGAAATCAAAAGCCCTTGGAATCTTGGAAGGAATACTGTTCGTGGTATTACATATATAAATAAATTAGCGGTACCCGACAGATGATGTTCTGTATCACCCTGGTCCACATTTTGGTCAATATCTCGAAAACGCCTTCACATATACAACTAAGGGCCACTCCCTTTTAAAACCCTCATTAATACCTTTAATTTGATACCCATATCGTACAAACACATTCTAGAGTCACCCCTGGTCCACGTTTATGGCGATATCTCGAAAAGGCGTCCACATATAGAACTAAGGCCCACACCTTTTTAAAATACTCATTAGCTCCTTTCATTTGATACCCATATCGTACAAACAAATTCTAGAGTCACCCCTGGTCCCCTTTGTGGCGATATCTCGAAAAGGCGTCCACCTATAGAACTAAGGCCCACGCCCTTTTAAAATACTCATTAACACCTTTCATTTGATACCCATATCGTACAAACAAATTCTAGAGTCACCCCTGGTCCACCTTTATGGCGATATCTCGAAAAGGCGTCCACCTATAGAACTAAGGCCCACGCCCTTTTAAAATACTCATTAACACCTTTCATTTGATACCCATATCGTACAAACAAATTCTAGAGTCACCCCTGGTCCACCTTTATGGCGATATTTCGAAAAGGCGTCCACCTATAGAACTAAGGCCCTCGCCCTTTTATAATACTCATTAACACCTTTCATTTGATACCCATATCGTACAAACAAATTCTAGAGTCACCCCTAGTCCACCTTTATGGCGATATCTCGAAAAAGCGTCCACCTATAGAACTAAGGCCCACTCCCTTTTAAAACACTTATTAACACATTTCGTTTGATACCCATATTGTGCAAACGCATTCTAGAGTCAACCCTGGTCCACTTTTATAACGATATTACGAAAAGGCGTCCACCTATAGAACTAAGGCCCACTCCCTTTCAAAATACTCATTAACACCTTTCAATTGATACCCATATAGCACAAACAAATTCTAGAGTCACCCCTGGTCCACCTTTATGGCGATATCTCGAAAAGGTGTCCACATATAGAACTAAGGCCCACGCCCTCTTAAAATACTCATTAACACCTTTCATTTGATACTCATATGTACAAACAAATTCTAGAGTCACCCCTGGTCCATCTTTATGGCGATATCTCGAAACGGCGTCCATCTATAGATCTTAGGCCCACGCCCTTTTAGAATACTCATTAATACCTTTCATTTGATACCCATATCGTACAAAATAAATTCTAGAGTCACCCCTGGTCCACCTTTATGGCGATATCTCGAAAAGGCGTCCCCTATAGAACTTAGGCCCACTCCCTTTTAAAATTATCATTAACACATTTCATTTGATACCCATATCGTACAAACAAATTCTAGAATCAAGCCAGGTCCACTTTATGGCGATATCCCTAAATGGCGTCCATCTATAGAACTATGGCCCACTTCCTCTTAAAATACGCTTTAGTACCTTTGATTTGATACACATGTCATACAAACAAATTCCAGGGTTACCCTAGGTTCTTTTTACAACATGGTGATTTTCCCTTACTTTGTCTCCACAGCTCTCAACTGAGTATGTAATGTTCGGTTACACCCGAACTTAGCCTTCCTTACTTGTTTTTGATTTAATATACACATCTATTAAACTCTCTAGGGTTTTGAGTAGAAAAGATGTCAAACTAATAGGCCTGTAGTCTTTCGGTTGCAGAGTACTGGCTTTTCACGCTTTCGGTATGAATATTACTCGTGCCGTTCTCCAAGATTGCGGGACGTAGTTCAGTTGTATGCAACCCCCAAAGATTATTCTTAGCCATTCTGTAATCGTTCCACCGGCCATCTGCAGCATAGCAGGGAGTATCCCATCTGGACCCGGCGATTTGAACATAGCAAACGTTTTTATTGCCCATTCAATTTTGGTCTTTGTCACCAATCCTGGTACCTCTCACTCCGTATTAGGACTGTAGATGTGGTTACATAACTCTTCCGCATCGTCTCCTGGTGGGAAGTGTGTGTTAAGTAGCGCCTCAAGGGACTCTTCACTACTGTGTGACCATTCCCCGTCGTCGTTTATCAGTCCTTGGACTGCATCTCCTTTAGATATCACTTTCCTCAGTCTCGCGGTTTCGCTGGAGCATTCTATGTGCACAGAAATTCTTCCATGAAACCTGCTTTGACCTGTTGACTTCACGTTATAGATCCTAAACAGTCTCTGTATTCGTCCCAGTACTACTCGCGTTCCGCAACTTTTGCTAGCTTAAAAATCATTTTTACCTGCCCTCTAAGAAGACTCAGCTGCTTACCCCATCATGGTGGTGGGATTTTGAGGGTGATATATGCATGGTCTGAGAATGATGGCCTTTCAAGGACCCTGCATTCATATCCCGATAAATCATATTCAGAACTCAATGTGATATCAAGCACATTGCTTGACGTAGGACCAGCATATGTAGACACGATACCCCTGTTGGCCACCTGTAGACTAGTCTATAGTATGTAACAAAAAAAAAAAATTTAAAAAAAAAAGTTTAAGTTAAACGGTTTTATTGAAATCAATACTTTCATGAAGTAATAATAATACTAAAAGCTTGAAAATAATTAGGTCGGTCCTAGGTACTAGTCATCACACTCCTTATCCATCTAGGGCGTTGATCAGACAATTAAATAAAAGCGTGAGGCGCGTGAAATTTCTAAAAATGTGAGGCGTAGCTTAACCTGATTAAGTTCATTTGGTTTTACTTATGACTACCAATACAAATTTGACGCGTCCAACGCTTTTATTTATTTGTCTGATCAACGCCCTAGTACCTATGACCTACTTAATTATTTTCTAGCTTTTAGTATTATTATTACTTCATGTAAGTATTGTTTTCAATAAAACAGTTTAACTAAACATTTTTTTTTTTAATTACTTTATTTTCAAGTTTTTAGTCCTTATTTAATTGCCTATTATTTCTCATTCCATTTAGGTTATTTAGTGACTCATTATTACAAGGACTCTTTCCTGACAATTTGTTACGATCTAAGTCCTCAATACATAATCCTTCCAAAGACTTTACTCGACTCTGCGCCATGTATGCTTGTCCCTTTCCAACTCCAAAATATTTTGATGTCACTTCTACCGGTATGTATGTAATATTTGTTCCAAATATGACCCAAATCGGACATCGTAGGTCGCTTTCTATTCATGTATGTATTATGTGTTCCAAATATGGACCAAATCGGACCAAAAATACGATTTTTGTGAATATCTCGATGCTTGCGCCACCTAGCGGTGACTTTTTCATAGGTCGTTTTCTATTCTTGTAAGTATTATGTGTTCCAAACATGAGCCAAATCGGACCACAAATACGATTTTTGTGAATATTTCGATCCTTGCGCCACCTAGCGGCGATTTTTTTTCATAAGTCGCCTTTTATTCTTGCATGTATTATGTGTTCAAAATATGAGTCAAATCAGACCACAAATACAATTTTTGTGAATATCTCGATCCTTGCGCCACCTAGCCGCGATTTTTTTCATAGGTCGCTTTCTATTCTTGTATGCATTATGTGTTCCAAATATGAGCCAATCCGGCCACAAATACGATTTTTGTGAATATCTCGATCCATGCGCCACCTAGCGGCGATTTTTTTTCATAGGTCCCTTTCTATTCTTGTATGTATTATGTGTTCCAAATATGAGACAAATCGGACCACAAATACGATTTTTGCGAATATCTCGATCCTTTTTCGATTTTTTTCTTATTATTGCATTGTCATCGGGTTCTGAACTATATTCCAAGTTTCAAGATTATAGCTTATCGGGAAGTTACTTAAATTTCAATTACAAAATTCGTTCACAACGGCCGTGCGGCCTGCCTGTCAAGTCAAGCTAAATAAAACCGTTTAAAAAGGGACTCACCTCTATCATTAATATGGTCCCCTCCCCATAAGCTGCGATGCGCATTCACATCCGCGCCTATATCAAGCCGTCCTCTGCACCCTTCTTGATCCACCTGCCTTTTGAACTCCTCTGGTGGGGCTTCCACGTCATCGGCCATGTAGCAAGATGCCTGGATAAGGGAAGGTTCTTTCTTTCCCTCTATTGCGACTGCCGCTAGGTCTTCGGTGCTGAATTTAGATAGCATGCACGAGTATATATGTTTCCTTAGCATCTCTGCAGCTCTAACCCTGTTTTCCGTCTTTGCTTAATAAACGCTGAATCCTCGAGCGCTGAGTCCAGAAACCTTTCCTCCAGATGAAAGTATTAGCGCCAAATCAAACGAACCCTCCTTAAGAGTCAGGAGGAGCTCGATCAATGCCACTTTACTGTTGGAGGTTTATTTGTAAGACTCGCAGCGCCATTGAGCTGTTTGTCTCCCTCCAAATTATCCGCCACTGCGCTCACGCGATTCATTTTTTCCGCTGTTTTGCGAGTCTTGAGGTCCGTTTCTCCCTCCCTGTTCGAAGAGTCTTTGTTTTACTAGCAGCATCATCGAGCTGTTTGTCCACTTACAATACCTCCGCCTCTACGCTTATACCCTTGTGATTTTCTGCTACTTCCGGGCCCTCGTGGTCCTTTTCCACCTTTCCTGCTTTTAGCATGTTTTAGTTTTTCTTAAGGTTTTCAGCGTTATTGGTTTTCTCGTGCACCTCTCCCACTGCGCCTATGCACCCATCATTAGTAGCTACTTTCAGGTTATCGAGGTCGTTTTCCCTCCCCTGCTTTTAGAGTACTGGGGTTATTGTCCTGAGGACTCCTCTTTTTAAGGCGCATAAATATACTACCTGCCCCCAGGACATTTTCCCAAGCTGTGAGTGCAACAGATCCTCCGATTCCTTATTAATTTGGAGGATGTAGTACTGTCCCCCCTCCACGGGTGGGGATAGATTAGGTTAAGTCAGGTTGCAAGGGCTGAGCTGAACACTATGGTAATAGCTCGCTACCTAGGCCGACAATGGGTCCATTTTAATACCCTATACGGTCTCAAAGAGGACCCCTACCTTGCCTAAAGCGGGTCGAACCACTTCGTGGAATTTATATATTTTGCTAGAGCCTTGACTTTATATCTAGAGATCTCAACAAGGTCATGTAGAAAAGGTTTACCAAGGATGACAAACCTACGCGTACTAAGCGCTGGGCAGTGACAGAGAAGGTGAAATATTTAAATTTATAAAACGAAATGTTTGTGGTTTGAATGTCTGAACATCAATTCATTTATTAAACAAATTCTTTCTCTTTTATAGATACATTCTTAACCTACATTTGTATTAACACTAATCATACATGTAAATTTGTATACAAGGTATGCATACATGTAGATTTGTAAGCATGGTATGCTTACCTGTAGATTTGTATGCACGCTATGAATATATGTAGATTTGTATGCATAGTCTACATGCATGTAGATTTGTATGCATGCTATGCAGTTATGTACATATGTATGCATTCGTCAGCAAATCGATATTCTGTCTGGTTAATTCTCATGATTGGTTGTATGTAAATATTTTGGTGAGAAACTAAAATTGATAATAAGCAGAATTTATTATTTGTGAACAGACAAGAGTTTCATATTCGGCATTCCATTGATATTAGGTAACCGCTGTGTTAGGTCAATAATTTGTATAATATTGTAATATGATTGAGCTGTTAAAAATGTATTGCATAGGAGTTCATGATGCGTAATGCCGCAAAATGTATTGCATTTGGTGGGCATAGACGCTTAATGCTACACCATCCGCCTTAGAAAAAGAGGATTATATAATTGTTTTGTGAACAATTGTATAAGACTCTTTGTTTGCATTTAGATGATTTTTATATTTTATTGTAACTTAATATTGTACTGAAAGAGTTTTTGGATTTAATTTCTTATTTGCTGACCTTCATACTTTTATTATTTGCATCTTACATATATTTTTTTTTGTTTTTGTACAAGTCCCTTTTTTTCAAAATTTTTAATTTAACGATTATTTTACAGATAAAGAATTTTTTAAATTTGTTTTGCACAGCCGGTCTTTAAGAGCGTCGACTCATTTAAAAATCGGCATGTTCTTACAAATCGAGTAGATTGGAATGATTAATTGTTTTAATTTAACAAAAGATATTTTAAATGGGTTTAAGTCTATTCTTATGGACTTTATTTCTTTTGTTTTGTTTGTACTATCTCTATTTTCTAGATTATACCGCACTACTTTCTTATAGAAATTTTTCTATGTATATGATTTACCGTAAAAAATTTTTTGTTTATCTATCTACCGAGGCTTAGAGTAAATTATTTTCCTAATATGTAAAAATATGATCTTATGAAACCTAGGCAATAAATTATTTTATATATTTTATTTCATTAAACTAATTTCGCATATTATTCAAGTCTTTTTTCTTTTGACATTTTTTTTCTCATTCATAATAAGATGAATTTGTAATAGATTGTATAGACAATAGATGGGTTGCTGATGGAAGGGCGGGGTAGCTATGTATTGATAGTAGTGGAAGGTACAGTGGGTGCAAAACAAAATTTGCGTATTTTTAAATGTTCTTTTTATATTCTCAATAATTTCATATTTTCCAGCAATTTCTTTGATCTTATTTGTCATGCGATTTCTGCGGCGGCCACCAGGACAAAATCGTCATGAATTTTATGAAGAATTATTTTTATTTTTATTCCGGGATTTGTCACATGCACAATCTCTTTGGTTAATGCATCTATTTGATCTTAGAGAACTATCAATTATTATTTTAAGTTTCCCTACTCGAGTAAAAAATCAATCATTTTCCATCAATTTGTCCCTCAGTACAACTGTGTTTTTCTTATAAATACCAAGTCCTGTATTGGCGGCATTCGCACAACGTGTGTACAGCCTGATAAGTAATTGTCCTAAGTCAATTTTATCATCTACAATCAGGTTTCTTGTATTTCCTACGCTACAATTTTTCTATCCTAAGATGAAAACGAGCGCGACATTTCTTATTGCTGCAAATTTATATAGCGCTTCACTTATATTTTTATAGATTCTCTTTGTGACTTTCCTTCATTTTTTCTTTTGTTGTTATGGGCTGGTTGAAAAATATGTATATTTTTATACTCAGTTGAGCAGAGCTCACAGAGTATATTAATTTTGATTGGATAACGGTTGGTTGTACAGGTATAAAGGAATCGAGATAGATATAGACTTCCATATATCAAAATCATCAGTATCGAAAAAAAAGTTCGATTGAGCCATGTCCGTCCGCCCGTCCGTCCGTCCGTCCGTCTGTCCGTTAACACGATAAATTGAGTAAATTTTGAGGTATCTTGATGAAATTTGGTATGTAGGTTCCTGGGCACTCATCTCAGATCGCTATTTAAAATGAACGATATCGGACATTAACCACGCCCACTTTTTCGATATCGAAAATTTCGAAAAATTGAAAAAGTGCGATAATTCATTACTAAATACGGATTAAGCGATGAAACTTGGTAGGTGAGTTGAACTTATGATGCAGAATAGAAAACTAGTAAAATTTTGGGCAATGGGCGTGGCACCGCCCACTTTTATAAGAAGGTAATTTAGAAGTTTTGCAAGCTGTAATTTGGCAGTCGTTGAAGATATCATGATGAAACTTGGCAGGAACGTTACTCTTATTACTATATGTCTGCTTAATAAAAATTGGCAAAATCGGAGAACGACCACGCCCACTTTTTAAGAAAACATTTTTTTAATTAAAATTTTAAAAGAAAAGTTAATATCTTTACAGTATATAAGTAAATTATGTCAACATTCAACTCCAGTAATGATATGTTGCAACAAAATACAAAAATATAAGAAAATTTCAAAATGGGCGTGGCTCCGCCCTTTTCCATTTAATTTGTCTAGGATACTTTTATTGCCATAAGTCGAACAAAAATTTACCAACCCTTGTGAAATTTGGTAGAGGCTTAGATTCTAGGACGATAACTGTTTTCTGTGAAAAAGGGCGAAATCGGTTGAAGCCACGCCCAGTTTTTAAACACAGTCAACCGTCTGTCCTTCCGCTCGGCCGCTATCACGATAACTTGAGCAAAAATCGATATATCTTTACTAAACTCAGTTCACGTACTTATCTGAAATCACTTTGTATTGGTGTAAAAAATGGCCGAAATCCGACTATGACCACGCCCACTTTTTGGATATCGAAAACTACGAAAAATAAAAAAAATGCCTTAATTATATACCAAATACGAAAAAAGTGATGAAACATGGTAATTGTATTGGTATATTGACGCAAAATATAACTTTAGAAAAAAAATTGGTAAAATGGGTGTGACACCTACCATATTAAGTAGAAGAAAATGAAAAAGTTTTGCAGGGCGAAATCATAACCCCTTGGAATCTTGGAAGGAATAATGTTCGTGGTATTACATATATAAATAAATTAGCCGTGCCCGATAGATGATGTTCTGGATCACCCTGATCCACATTTTGGTCGATATCTCGAAAACGCCTTCACATATACAACTAAGGGCCACTCCCTTTTAAAAACCTCATTAATTCCTTTAATTTGATACCCATATCGTACAAACACATTCTAGAGTCACCCCTGGTCCACGTTTATGGCGATATCTGGAAAAGGCGTCCACATATAGAACTAAGGCCCACTCCTTTTTAAAATACTCATTAACACCTTTCATTTGATACCCATATCGTACAAAAAAATTCTAGAGTCACCCCTGGCCCACCTTTATGCGATATCTCGAAAAGGCGTCCACCTATAGAACTAAGGCCCACGCCCTTTTAAAATACTCATTAACACCTTTCATCTGATACCCATATCGTACAAATAAATTCTAGAGTCACCCCTGTTTCACCTTTATGGCGATATCTCGAAAAGGCGTCCACATATAGAACTAAGGCCCACGCCATCTTAAAATACTCATTAACACCTTTCATTTGATACCCATACCGTACAAAAAAATTCTAGAGTCACCCCTGGCCCACCTTTATGGCGATATCTCGAAAATGCATCCACCTATAGAACTAAGGCCCACTCCCTTTTAAAATACTCATTAACACTTTTAATTTGATACCCATATCATACAAACAAATTCTAGAGTCACCCCTGGTCCACCTTTATGGCGATATCTCGAAAAGGCGTCCATTTATAGAACTAAGACCTACGCCCTTTTAAAATACTCAGTAACACCTTTCATTTGATACCCATATTGTACAAACGCATTCTAGAGTCAACCCTGGTCCACGTTTATGGCGATATCCCGAAAAGGCGTCCACCATAGAACTAAGGCCCACTCCCTTTTAAAACACTTATTAACACCTTTCGTTTGATACCCATATTGTACAAACGCATTCTAGAGTCAGCCCTGGTCCACTTTTATAACGATATTCCGAAAAGGCGCCCACTTATAGAACTAAGGCCCACTCCCTTTTAAAATACTCATTAATTCCTTTAATTTGATACCCATATCGTACAAACACATTCTAGAGTCACCCCTGGTCATTTGATACACATGTCATACAAACACATTCCAGGGCTACCCTAGGTTCTTTTTACAACATGGTGATTTTCCCTTACTTTGTCTCCACAGCTCTCAACTGAGTATGTAATGTTCGGTTACACCCGAACGTAGCCTTCCTTACTTGTTTTTGTTAGGTTTTGCTTCCTTCCACTGTCCTAGAATTTCCCATTGCTTCCTGACCATCTTTGTCAGGAACATTCAACGAAATTATGCGAATTTTGATTTGCTGTTCGTTTTAGGCAGGGCTGCCTTTATTGTCGATTGTGACATTTTTAAGACTTACTATTTGGGATTTTACTTTAATTGTTTATAGTTCTTCCTCAGCTTTGAGTTTAGACGTGCTGTTGCACGTTATTCATTTGCCTATATTTAAATTTCATATAGGTTTTAAGTATAGCTGCTATCGCTATGATTAATAGCACGATAACGCAGATTAAAACTGCTTGCCAAACATCTGGGATGTTTGGGGCAGCTTTTGTTTCTGATTCAGCTGGTGGTTCATATTTTGCTATCCTGTTCTCTGATGTTTCAGAGTTTCCTTTTCCTACCTCGTAGCCAGCTATGGCTATCATAATGCCTTGGGCTATTTTTGTCCACCAAGACATTTTGAAAGTTAATAAGATGATAGATATTTTGTTTTATAACTTTTTATTTTGTCAAAATTGTTGATTAAAAATATTTTTATTTGAAACAAATTTTTTAATATTCCAAAAAAAAAATTGTTTTTATACTAACTTAGTGTAGTTCATAATATATTTGAAAATATTTTTATATATTCGTATTAAACAATCTTTTATTATATACTTTTTTTTCGGATGCTACTCGACATTTGGCATTTTCGGGGAACACTCTCCTCATCATACGCATTATTTCTTCCACCCTGGTAGTGGGGTTTATCATGTCCTCTATTGTGGGTTCCCTTTCCATACCTTATATCTTCCACCATTTCTTTAAGCCTTCTAATTCTTTTTGTAGGTCCCTAGTGTGTCGGGTATTTTCGTCCCACCAATAGAGAGGAATGTCTGAGGAATCTCTTTGCATTTTTATTTATTATTAACAGAGTAATTTTATTTTTAACCCTTATAAAAATGTCCTATGGACTTTCTCCAAAGGAAATGTGAAACTGTCTGAAGTTAACTGACTATTTTAAAGAAGTGTCCTAAACATTCAAATTTACTTGAATAGTTTTCTTATTAACATTATTGTATAAAATTCGTTTCCTCAAATTTTTTTTTGTTTCCCAAAGTTAAGTGTTTTCTAAAGCTAATATTTTTAACTATCGTATTTTTCTTAAAATTGCAAATAAATTTGTTCAAAGTTTAACATATATATACTTCCTACACACTTTTCTTTAAATTTTGAAAAAGTAGCTTTATATTTTTTCGATTAATTATAAGTCCTATTTTTAAAAACAAAAATTCCTAAGCAAAAACTTTCGTTTTTGCTCATAGTTTAGCATCCATAAAGGCCGCCCAATTTTTTTTACTAAATATACTTATGATATGCCGCTTTTCGCCAATCATTATGCCAGTTTAAATCGTAGTGCAAAGTTGTATACCGTCAGTCGAGTTGAAATATTATTCCACTTCTTCTATGCGCATCCAATTGTATCCAAATTTGTGTGTCGTCAGTTTGGTTGAAATGTTATTCCACTTCTTCTAATTTCTGATTTGCTGACCTTCATACTTTTATTATTTGCATCTTACATATATTTTTTTTGTTTTTGTACAAGTACCTTTTTTTCAAAATTTTTAATTTAACGATTATTTTACAGATAAAGAATTTTTTAAATTTGTTTTGCACAGCCGGTCTTTAAGAGCGTCGACTCACTTAAAAATAGGCATGTTCTTACAAATCGAGTAAATTGGAATGATTATTTGTTTAAATTTAACAAAAGATATTTTAAATGGGTTTAAGTCTATTATAATGGACTATTGTTTCTTTTGTTTTGTTTGTACTATCTCTATTTTCTAAATTATACCGCACTACTTTCTTATAGAAATTTTTCTATGTATATGATTTACCATAAAAAATTTTTTTATCTATCTACCGAGGGTTAGAGTAAAGTATTTTCCTAATATGTAAAAATATGATCTTATGAAACCTAGGCAATAAATGATTTTATTTATTTTATTTCATTAAACTAATTTCGCATATTATTCAACTCTTTTTTCTTTTGACATTTTTTTTTCTCATTCATAATAAGATGAATTTGTAATAGATTGTATAGACAATAGATGGGTTGCTGATGGAAGAGCGGGGTAGCTATGTATTGATAGTAGTGGAAGGTACAGTGGGTGCAAAACAAAATTTGCGTATTTTTAAATGTTCTTTTTATACTCTCAATAATTTCATATTTTCCAGCAATTTCTTTGATCTTATTTGTCATGCGATTTCTGCGGCGGCCACCAGGACAGAATCGTCATGAATTTTATAAAGAATTATTTTTATTTTTATTCCGGGATTTGTCACATGCACAACCTCTTTGGTTAATGCATCTATTTGATCTTAGAGAACTATCAATTATTATTTTATGTTTGCCTACTCGAGTAAATAATCAATCATTTTCCATCAATTTGTCCCTCAGGACAACTGTGTTTTTCTTATAAATACCAAGTCCTGTATTGGCGGCATTCGCACAACGTGTGTACAGCCTGATATGTAATTGTCCTAAGTCAATTTTATCATCTACAATCAGGTTTCTTGTATTTCCTACGCTACCATTTTTCTATCCTAAGGTGAAAACGAGCGCGACATTTCTTATTGCTGCAAATTTATATAGCGCTTCACTTATATTTTTGTAGGTTCTCTTTGTGACTTTTCTTCATTTTTTCTTTTGTTGTTATGGGCTGGTTGAAAAATATGTATATTTTTATACTCAGTTGAGCAGAGCTCACATCAGTATCATCAGTATCGAAAAAAAATTCGATTGAGCCATGTCCGTCCGTCCGTCCATTCGTCTGCCCGTTAACACGATAAATTGAGTAAATTTTGAGATATCTTGATGAAATTTGGTATGTAGGTTCCTGGGCACTCATCTCACATCGCTATTTAAAATGAACGATATTGGACAATAACCACGCCCACTTTTTCGATATCGAAAATTTCGAAAAATCGAAAAAGTGCGATAATTCATTACCAAATACGGATTAAGCGATGAAACTTGGTAGGTGATTTGAACTTATGACGCCGAATAGAAAACTAGTAAAATTTTGGGCAATGGGCATGTCACCGCCCACTTTTAAAAGAAGGTAATTTAGAAGTTTTGCAAGCTGCAATTTGGCAGTGGTTGAAGATATCATGATGAAACTTAGCAGGAACGTTACTCTTATTACTATATGTCTGCTTAATAAAAATTAGCAAAATCGGAGAACGAGCACGCCCACTTTTGAAAAAAAAAATTTTTTAATTCAAATTTTAAAAGAAAAGTTAATATCTTTACAGTATATAAGTAAATTATGTCAACATTCAACTCCAGTAATGATATGTTGCAACAAAATACAAAAATAAAAGAAAATTTCAAAATGAGCGTGGCTCCGCCCTTTTCCATTTAATTTGTCTAGGATACTTTTAATGCCATAAGTCGAACAAAAATTTACCAATCCTTGTGAAATTTGGTAGAGGCTTAGATTCTAGGACGATAACTGTTTTCTGTGAAAAAGGGCGAAATCGGTTGAAGCCACGCCCAGTTTTTATACACAGTCGACCGTCTGTCCTTCCGCTCGGCCGCTAACACGATAACTTGAACAAAAATCGATATATCTTTACTAAACTCAGTTCACGTACTTATCTGAACTCACTTTGTATTGGTGTAAAAAATGGCCGAAAACCGACTATTACCACGCCCACTTTTTCGATATCGAAAACTACGAAAAATGAAAAAAATGCCATAATTATATACCAAATACGAAAAAAGGGATGAAACATGGTAATTGTATTATTATATATACTCACGAAAAATATAACTTTAGAAAAAAACTTGGTAAAATGGGTGTGACACCTACCATATTAAGTAGAAGAAAATGAAAAAGTTTTGCAGGGCGAAATCAAAAGCCTTTGGAATCTTGGAAGGAATACTGTTCGTGGTATTACATATATAAATAAATTAGCCGTACCCGATAGATGATGTTCTGGATCACCCTGGTCCACATTTTGGTCGATATCTCGAAAACGCCTTCACATATACAACTAAGGGTCACTCCCTTTTAAAACCCTCATTAATTCCTTTAATTTGATACCCATATCGTACAAACACATTCTAGAGTCACCCCTGGTCCACGTTTATGACGATATCTCGAAAAGGCGTCCACATATAGAAATAAGGCCCACTCCTTTTTAAAGTACTCATTAACACCTTTCATTTGATACCCATACCGTACAAAAAAATTCTAGAGTCACCCCTGGCCCACCTTTATGGCGATATCTCGAAAATGCATCCACCTATAGAACTAAGGCCCACTCCCTTTTAAAATACTCATTAACACTTTTAATTTGATACCCATATCATACAAACAAACTCTAGAGTCACCCCTGGTCCACCTTTATGGCGATATCTCGAAAAGGCGTCCATTTATAGAACTAAGGCCTACGCCCTTTTAAAATACTCAGTAACACCTTTCATTTGATACCCATATTGTACAAACGCATTCTAGAGTCAACCCTGGTCCACGTTTATGGCGATATCCCGAAAAGGCGCTCACCATAGAACTAAGGCCCACTCCCTTTTAAAACACTTATTAACACCTTTCGTTTGATACCCATATTGTACAAACGCATTCTAGAGTCAACCCTGGTCCACTTTTATAACGATATTCCGAAAAGGCGCCCACTTATAGAACTAAGGCCCACTCCCTTTTAAAATACTCATTAACACCTTTCATTTGATACACATGTCATACAAACACATTCCAGGGCTACCCTAGGTTCTTTTTACAACATGGTGATTTTCCCTTACTTTGTCTCCACAGCTCTCAACTGAGTATGTAATGTTCGGTTACACCCGAACTTAGCCTTCCTTACTTGTTTTTGTTGGGTTTTGCTTCCTTCCACTGTCCTAGAATTTGCCATTGCTTCCTGACCATCTTTGTCAGGAACATTCAACGGAATTATGCGAATTTTGATTTGCTGTTCGTTTTAGGCAGGGCTGCCTTTATTGTCGATTGTGACATTTTTAAGACTTACTATTTGGGATTTTACTTTAATTGTTTATAGTTCTTCCTCAGCTTTGAGTTTAGACGCGCTGTTGCACGTTATTCATTTGCCTATTTTTAAATTTCATATAGGTTTTAAGTATAGCTGCTATCGCTATGATTAATAGCACGATAACGCAGATTAAAACTGCTTGCCAAACATCTGGGATGTTTGGGGCAGCTTTTGTTTCTGATTCAGCTGGTGGTTCATATTTTGCTATCCTGTTCTCTGATGTTTAAGAGTTTCCTTTTCCTACCTCGTAGCCAGCTATGGCTATCATAATGCCTTGGGCTATTTTTGTCCACCAAGACATTTTGAAAGTTAATAAGATGATAGATTAAAAATATTTTTATTTGAAAAAAAATATTTTAATATTCCAAAAAAATTTTTTTTATACGAACTTAGTGTAATTTATAATATATTTGAAAATATTTTTATATATTCGTATTAAACAATCTTTTATTATATACTTTTTTTTCGGATGCTACTCGACATTTGGCATTTTCGGGGAACACTCTCCTCATCATACGCATTATTTATTCTACCCTGGTATTGGGGTTTATAATGTCCTCTATTGTGGGTTCCCTTTCCATACCTTATTTTTTTTTTTTTTTTTTTTTTTTTTTTTTTTTTTTAATGGACGTTGTGGCAGCGCGCTGCCCTCAAGTGGCCCAATGAAACCAGGCTAATCCTGTTCACGCGATCGATTTATATATATATAATAACTTTTTTTTTTTTTTTATTTTGCCGAGTCTTTGATGGGCAGCGGTTTGTCAAGCGTCACGATCTGAGACTGCTCAGCTACAGAAGAAATTTCATCAGCCAAGCGTAATACTTAAAGAGAACAGAAGCAAACGTATTATACATTAATTTAGAGAGGTGAGAACAATCTTTTTTATAGAAAAAAGGGAGACCGAGCTATCAAATGTGTTTGAGTGAGAGTTATAATCTTGGCATAAACGCCGAAAAGGTTCATTTTGTTCGAAATTCGTTCTACATTGTTTCAGCAGAAGAGGTTTGAAGTGTCTCGATGTCCGAGAGGGAACGCAAAAGTTCACTTCATTCAGAAGGAATGGGCTCGAAATTGATCCATTTAAAAGTTTTGTCATAAATATCACACCAAGCATTTCCCTTCGACTAGCAAGAGTTGGAAGATTGATAAGCTTTAATCGATTAGTATAAGGTGGAAGATTAGTTAAAGAGTCCCATTGGAAATTTCTTAAGGCAAATAGTAAAAATTGTTTTTGTATTGATTCGAGACTGTCTGCATGGACTTGATAACGCGGATTCCAAATTATCGAGCCGTATTCTAATATTGGCCTAACTAATGTTGTAAAAAGTGCTTTAGTTATGTAAGGGTCGTTAAATTCTTTTGACCACCGTTTAACAAATGCAAAAACACCTTTGCCTTTATTCACTGTAGCATTAATATGAAGATTGAAACTAAGTTTGGAATCCATCATGACTCCCAAGTCAATAAAATTATTTACAGTTTCTAGACTATAGTTGTTAATTGTATATGAAGCTGGTGGCGAAGCTCTCCGAGAAAAACACATGAATTTACATTTTTTGAGATTGAGCGGCATATAATTTACATTGCACCAGGTAACCAAGTGATTTAAATCCATTTGAAGCAAGGAATGTTCCTCAACCGAGCCACATGATTTGAAAAGTTTTACATCGTCTGCGTACATCAAGATTTTTGAGTATTTAATTGTACCAGATATATCGTTTATGAACAACAAGAACAGAATCGGACCAAGATGGCTGCCCTGAGGAACACCAGAAGAAACATTGATGACCCCAGAAAGTGTATTTTTAAAGATTGCTTTTTGCGTACGATAACCAAGATACGAAGAAATCCAACATATAAGACGGGGTTGAAAACCGAGTTGACTGAGCTTATGAATAAGTAATGGGTGTGATACTTTGTCGCAAGCTTTACTAAAATCGGTGTAAATTACATCAGTGTGAAGGCCTTTTCTAAATCCATTAGAAACGTGGGTGGTAAAATCTAGTAAATTGGTGATAGGTGATTTGCCCTTACAGAACCCATGCTGCGAGCTTGCAATTATGGGGGAAATAGAGAATGTTAGGTGGTGGGTAACAATAGCCTCAAATAACTGTGGGATAGCGGATAACTTTGCTATGCCCCGGTAGTTTTCTATTGAAGACCTGCTTCCATTTTTATGAAGCGGAACAAGAAAAGATTCCTTCCATATTGTTGGGAAAACTCCATAAATTAAAGATAAATTAAATAAATCTGTTAGCGGCTGATAGATGTTTGCGGCACATTTTTTAAGAAAGTGTGTCGGGATCCTGTCGGGGCCGTATGAATATGATACTTTTAAAGTTTTTAAATAAGATAATACATCTTCTGAAGATATAAATGGAGCTCTGATTGAATAACATGAATCAATATGGTGTGGGTATTCATTAGGTGAAACGTTGGTCTCAATAGAGTAATTTGATTTGAAAAATTCCGCAAAGAAGTCGGCAATCTCTTGATCATCGCTGGAAATATTATCTTGGAATTTCATGGATGATGGAAACCCTTTCGCCCTGCGTTTAGAGTTTACGAATCCGTAAAATGCCTTCGGGTTGCAAGTTATATTTCTTTTCATTTTACAAAGATAAGCTTTGTAACACTTTTTGTTCAATTGAAAATACTTGCAGCGTAGAATCGAGTACTGTAAGTAATGGTTATGTAAACCCGTCTTTTTGAACAACTTGAAAGATCGAGACTTTTTATTCTTTAAAATTTTCAGCTCTTTAGTGAACCATACTTGGCTTGTATCGGAATGTACACAAATCCGCTTAGGTACGTATTTTTCAAAAAGACAGTAAATGGTATTGTAAAAGTGAGAAACGCTTTGCTCCACATCAGCATTAAATATTGGCCACACTATCCGAGATAGATCACGATTTAATTTTTTAAAATTGGCCTTCGCAAAGTCGAAGCGATAACTGGAGTCGTATCGTTTATTTCCGCTGTTACAAGCATAATTTACAACTTCGTAAACTATTTTGAGGGAAGGGTGGTAAGCATCTTCAGGTTCAATAATGGGTTCGCATCGACTAATGGAATATTTAGATTCATCATCCACAAAGGCTAAATCTAACACTCTTCCGAATTTATTCGATTGGATGTTGATTTGTTGAAGGCACAGCTCAGACATTCCGTCTAGAAATTCATTGTTGGAAGACTTTGACGAAACTGGTACGATATTAAAGTCAGAGATGCACCATGATATGTGTGGCATATTGAAGTCACCCAAGACAATAATGGAATCGGAAGGCTTTAGCATCGAATTAACAGTTCTTAGCAAGGAAATGTGATTCATATAAACGGACAGTTCAGAAGATGGTGGGATATAACAGATGGCCAAATAAATGTGGATATTTGCTAGTTGTGTGCGTATGCACAAGAACTCAGTTGTATCGGTGGCGGTTACGCAAATCTCTTCAGATGGTATTGAAGAGTGTACAGCAAGCAGAACCCCACCTCCAACCCTGTTCAGGCGGTCATTTCGATATCTCTGAGTTAAAAACATGAGGTTTCAGCCAGGTTTCGGTTAAAGCAATTATATCGTAGCTTGAGTTAAATGATTTTAAAAACAGTTCTGTTAACTTGGTGTTTAAGCCTCTAACATTTTGGTAAAGTATATCTAAAGCAGATTTTTCGTTCAGTTTTTTGACTCAGTGTTATTAACAGGGATCTTTGCCAAGTTTGGAACACTCTTATTCCGCCTATATTCAAATTCCCGCACAAGTGCCCCAGAGGGCCAAAAATCGTTACTCAAGATAGTGTCAAAATGGTCAATAGGTACATCCAATCTAAAGGAAGATACGTTTCTTTCATAACTAAAATTAAATTTCCGAATTGTTACGTCATGGGTTTTCCTTTTTGAGAAGATATACGATTTCAGATCCTCCTCAGTAGTATCCCTCTCGAATCTTGACACGAATATCGATTTTTTAGGAGGGACTACAACCAACTTCCTAGTTCCAGGCTCAGTCGCCTGCTAGCTGCTAGTTTTGTTGGAGGTGCCTTTGATGTTGAAGGCTCTACTGTAAGAGGACTTGGAGATGCTAAGTTTATTAATTCTATCGTGCTAGGTGTAGGAACGATTGGGTTCTGGATGTTTTGAACGGGGTCTATGGTCAATACGCCAGCCGAGACATCAGTTCGTTTTCGTTTGCTGTCACGACTGTCGCTGTTAGCATTAGCAGCTGAATCGGTAATACATTTGAAAGTTTTAAACAAGTTTTCATAATACTTGAATTTATCCCCTAATGTAGAAAGTTCCTTACCGATTTCGGAGAATGCGTTTCGGGTATGTTTGAAAAGCTTAAAAAGATCCACTTCGGTGGATCTGCATTTCAAGCACGACCAACGCACACCCTTGTTATCGTTGATCGCATCACACACCCTTGCTGTCAAACTAGCGCACTTCATATGAGCAAGCTCATCACAAAGCCAGCACGACACGAAACGCTCGGTATCACCTTTCAATTGGCAGTTAACAAAATTGCAAGACATTATAAGTTAAAGTAAAATTGATTAAACAGACGGAGGTAGTGAAAATAGTTTGGAGATCACAGTAAGAAAATCACTGTTTGAGCAGTTTGAAGATCACTGTATGAGCAGCTTAAGATCGCTATTAACTGACGCTTAACAACACACAATGCAAACAGCTGTGGCAGTGAAAAGAAAATGAAGTAAATGTGCACGAGCAAATAACAATTGAAAACTGAAAATATATAAATGCCAATCAAATGCAACAACAAATATGCAAAGTGACTCGGCAAATATGTATGTATGTATGGATATACACACTTTATCAATTATTTTTAAGATACAATTTATTTTAGTAAAGAAAAGGTGAACTTTAAATTGCCAATGCAGTACACAACGTGTTTACACTTATTTTTAGCAAAATAATTATTTAAACAAACAAATTTCTTGATTTAAGACAAAATAAGGCACAGTAGAAATCAAAACACAACTTCACAGCTTGACGTTCGCACTTTTATATCTTCCACAATTTCTTTAAGCCTTCTAATTCTTTTTGTAGGTCCCTAGTGTGTCGGGTATTTTCGTCCCATCAATAGAGAGGAATGTCTGAGGAATCTCTTTGCATTTTTATTTATTATTAACAGAGTAATTTTATTTTTAACCCTTATAAAAATATCCTATGGGCTTGCTCCAAAGGAAATGTGAAACTGTCTGAAGTTAACTGACTATTTTAAAGAAGTGTCCTAAACATTCAAATTTACTTGAATAGTTTTCTTATTAACATTATTGTATAAAATTCGTTTCCTGAAATTTTTTTTTGTTTTCCAAAAAAAAAAAATTTTCTAAAGTTAATATTTTTAACTATCGTATTTTTCTTAAAATTGCAAATAAATTTGTTCAAAGTTTAACATATATATACTTCCTACACACTTTTCTTTAAATTTTGACAAAGTAGCTTTATATTTTTTCGATTAATTATAAGTCCTATTTTAAAAAAAAAAAATTCCTAAGCAAAAACTTTCGTTTTTGCTCATAGTTTAGCGTCCATAAAGGCCGCCCAATTTGTTTCTAAATATACTTATGATATGCCGCTTTTCGCCAATCATGATGCCAGTTTAACTCGTAGTGCAAAGTTGTATACCATCAGTCGAGTTGAAATATTATTCCACTTCTTCTATGCGCATCCAATTGTATCCAAATTTGTGTGTCGTCAGTTTGATTGAAATGTTATTCCACTTCTTCTATGCGCAATCAGCTGCGTCCAAATTTGTGTGTCGCCAGTTTGATTGAAATGTTATTCCACTTCTTCTATGCGCAATCAGCTGCGTCCAAATTTGTGTCTCGCCAGTTTGATTGAAATGTTTTTTAAAAAACGTAATATCCGTTCATGCTCCTTGTCCAAGTAAAATATCCGCCAGTGTTCTTTATCTAGTATTCGCCTTTGCTCTTGATTAGTGTAAAAATTATATTGCTAGGACTTTTTGTTAGTCCTCTTTGGCACTAATGTGCCCATTAAATTTTGACTAATATATTTAATATTTTAATATTTGACTAAAAACTTGGCAGGATATCTGTTCAGCAAGATCTAGCGAATTTTGCTTAATGAACAAATTTTCAGCTAATTGAAGATCAGGCTGGCAGGATCGCCATGAAATATTTAAATTTATAAAACGAAATGTTTGTGGTTTGAATGTCTGAACGTCAATTCATTTATTAAACAAATTTTTTCTCTTTTATAGATACATTCTTAACCCACACATTCATAATTACCTTAATACTAAAAATATGTACATTTGTATTAACACTAATCATACATGTAAATTTGTATACAAGGTATGCTTACCTGTAGATTTGTATGCATAGTCTGCATGCATGTAAAAGAGACCTCTAGACCCGGATCCGGTGAAAAGAGGCCTGCTCCCACCTTCCCGTCAAGCTTAGAACCATCCGTGAATATGTTGATGGCACCCGGTACCGTAAGTTGTCTGGTATTCCAGTATTATCGCGATGGTATATATATACTATAGTTTTTAACGAAAACGTTCTTTGGCGTGCAGTAGTCAGTACGTACCGGTATTGGGACTGGGGCGTTCGTGCTCAGGATTGTTGCGTGTCTACTAGACCCATTTGACCAAAGACCTGTTTCCCTTATGCGTAGAGCGGCGATGACCCCTATTTCCTTCGCCACCAGGTCAAGGCATTGTGTTGAGTGTTTCAGACGGAGTGGAGCCTAGAGCCCCGGTAATGAAGAGCTCCGAACTCCGTTGCACCTTTTGAAGCATTTTAAGATAGGTATTTTTAGCTAGTGCAGGCCACCAAACCAAGGCACCATAAAGAAGAATCGGGCGCACAAAGGCTGTGTAAATCCAGTAGGCCACCTTAGGGAAGAACACACAGGAGTTGCCAATTGTCCTCTTGCAAGTGAAGAGCGCTGCTGCTGCCTTCTTGGATCGCTCCATTATATGGTCACTCCATAATAGCTTCCTATCCAGAATGACTCCCAAATACTTGACTTGATCGCTAAACGCTAAAAACGTACCCCTAATTCTTGGTGGTGTTAGATTTTGTACTTTGTACCTCCTCGTGAAGAGGACAAGCTCGGGTTTTCCGGGTTGACTTCCAAACCTGTGGCTGTGGCCTAGTTCGAAATTTTGGAGTGCCCCTTCCATTAAGTTGCAAAGAGTTTGCGGAAATTTCCTCCGCATGGTGACGCAGATGTCATCTGCATACGCGATTACTTGGTGGCCTTTTGATTCCATGAGGCATAGTAGTTGGTTGACGGTAACCGCCCAAAGTAGCGGAGAGAGAACGTCGCCCTGCGGAGTGCCTCCGCTAACTGGTCTGCGGATCACGCATCCGTCTAGCTTCTGCCTACGCATAACCAGGCACGCGTCAACCCCCAGATCCATCTACGCCGAGGTGATGGCCTTCGGGAGAACATTGTTGAAGGCACCCGCTATATCTAGAAATTCCACTAGTTTGTATTCCTTCAGGTCAAGCGACCTTTCGATAAAGGATACCAGTGAGTGCAAGGCCGTTTCAGTTGACCTGCCTTTAGTATATCATGCTGAGCTAGCGAAAGAAGCGATGGCTCAATCCTCCTCCTGATGTAGTCCTCTATGAGTCTTTCGAGTGCTTTAAGCAGAAAATAAGATAAGCGTATAGGCCTATAATCATTTGGTTTAGAGTGGGAGGTTTTCCCTATTTTGGGGATAAAGACCACGTTGACTTCGCTCCACGATACTGGTACGTAATTATGCCTAAGACAACGTATAAACATCTCTTTCATCCAGGGCATTTTGAGTTCGGCAGTATAATGTAGCTGAGCCGGAAAAATTCCATTCTGCCCGGCGATGTATAGGGCTTGAAGGTCTGTAAAGCCCAATCTATCCTTTAATTATCTGTGATTTCGCTTATTAGCTGATCATTATGTGACCCTCCGCTAACAATATTTGAAGAAATGCCCGCGCTTGCGCGTTTCTGCACTTGAAGGTGTGTATCCATAACCAAGGTTATGGTTTCAGCGCTGGAGTCCAGTCCAGTGCCCGTCCGGCTTTTGGACGTAACTTAGCTGAGTTGAGGATTTCGATAGCACCTTCCTTAACCGGGAGGCCGCGGATGTGGATTCAATCCTGCCGGGTGGGGACACGTGGAATACCCTCCAATCCCATGTTGGTACGTTGGGGTTCTGCCGCTGTAAAATGCTAAGCGTGCCTTCCGCCTTCACCACCCGGGGGATCCAAACCTTGGCCTTTTTTATCGTGGGGATAAGTGCTCTATCCACCACCTTCAACCTTGCGCCTTCTTGTTTTTGAAGGTCTGGAACAACTCTCTGCAGCCATTCTAAAGTCGCATTATTAGTGCTGGTCATCAGTTTAACCCCAATGTACCATCAGGCTGGTATAGGTCTGTTTGGTTCATCATGCATTATTTCGATCGTAATACTGACCAGCTCCCCTTCTACGGATCTCCACCTTTCGGTTGACATTTGCCCATTGGGGACGCTGCAGTCTATTAGTGCTACAGTCAGGACTGCTTGGCAACTTCGCTCGCTCATCTTCTTCTCGATGAAAATCGGAGTCTCAGCGTTAGCTCCCTTTAGTATCATCGAGTTGTCTGGAGTCTGATTTGTATCTCCCTTTAGCTTATTAACACCTGTGTCTTTGCTTCTCAAGCCAGTATTGCCTTCCTCTTCCTGTATTACAGCTTTTGAGGTACATGACTTTCCAGTACTTATATTTCCCTCTTCGATACGCTTTGCAGATTTTGAGGTTTGATTTCCGTCATTCCGGCTGATTCGCCTCCTGGTTCTTGGACTGGGGCGTTTACTCTCCCCCTTCTGCCTCTTGAAAGCAGTCTTGTCCGGTTCAGACGATTGCTGTCTCTTGCCTCTAGGGACTTCTTCCTCTTCGATGCGGTTGCACAATTGAGGGTTGTTCGCAGCAAAGCTGTCGTCTGTGAATTTTCTTCCACATTCTTCCAATGTCTCACGGCCCCATGCCAAGCGATCGCTCTCAGCGTTGGTTGGGTGAAACACTGGACCCAAGCGCTGCACAATTCTTAATGCAGCCCGGTATTTTTAGAGAGTTTTCTTAAGCTCCCTATCCCGTTGTTCCCGTTCTAACATTAATTCTTTGTCCGGGTTTGTATGCCGCTCCTTTACCGATCGCATTGACTGCATACTGTCATCGCTATCCGCGTCCAAGTCATCGCTGATAACGATTTCCTCTTCCCCGGATTTCGACGCCATCGCCTTTTCTCTCGCATCCTCACTTTCTCTTAAAGTTTTTGGCTTCATCTTGGTCGTACGACCACCTGCCCACAAGAGCCCGCCTTAATGTTTAAGATGGGGATAAAAACCGTCCGCCACAACAGCGCCCATTGCTGTGGTAAGGCCATCATTACTTCCCGAGGCGGCCCGGTATCGGGAAGGCTCCGTTCAAATACTACCGAATATATCCGCTGGCCGTCCAATAGGCACGGTCGGCATACCACCCTGGATTAGGGGGTTGGCAGTTCTTGGAGTTCGGCTAAGCCTTCACACCAAAAACAAGGTGCCTGCTATAGTGAGGGCACCCTAGTGTAAGTATATATAAAAAACTAATTCATGCACTTTATGGAATAAACCCGAACAGAAAATTCATTCAAAAAGGGGGGGAAAATGCTTTCAGCTCATATTCTTTATTGACTTCTTTCTGACAGGCACTCGCTTAAGTGAGCATAACGAGAAAATCTGGGTTGCCATTGTTGTTTCGGTTGAAAACGGTCAATTAGGGTTCTGTGCAGAGACGTAAAAGATTGAAACAGGGTTTATGTAGTCACAAAAGTATTGCTCCTGTTCCACAGCATTTTAATTTTATATCATGGCGAAAAGCGTTCAGTTCAGAGTTATTGATTTTCATTAAAAGTTTAATTTATTACGGACGGTTAAAAGCAGAGAAACCGTAGAGTTTTTCAAATTATTGTGAAAAATTTTTTAATTTGAATTTCTGTACCCAAGTTCACTATATTTGTGTAACACAATAATCTGGAGGTCAATTCCTTAACTATGAAAAACCGAAAAATGTACACTTATTGAAAACTCATTTGCACACACAATTTACACTTTGAATTTAGTTGTGTTTTTAAGCACAAAATTTGAAACTAAAAACAAAAAATTTTCATTTGTCAGAAGAAATAAAGAAAAAACGGCCTAATGTCAAAAAACCCTATCGAAATACAAACTGGCTTGTTTGTTTTTAATGAACTACGTTGTATTTCGTTAGTTTTTTTTTAAATATAGTTCACACACTTACACCAGTACTGAAACCTTACTGGCTCCCTCGGCAAAAAATATAGGAGAAAATACAAGAAGAATACATAGAAAATAAAGTAGTGTCATATAGGAGTTTGAATTGTTTGGACTTATAGCACCATTTTATTTGCAGGAGATTTTTACAGCTACAAAAATTAAGGTGGATTTACACAGACGCTTTGGTTGTGTGGCATTCATTAATTCATCTGTCGGGCGAAGTATCGAAAAATTTACAGAAATGCTTTGGTTGCGTGCCTACGCTTTGACAACGCCAGACGAAAAACAATGAAACGCCGTACGTTATCTTTGCTTTGAAGCGAGCAAAGCGTTTATATTATTTTGCCCTTATGCATTTGTGTAAACAGCCTTAGAAGATAAATTTTTCCATGTTACACGTGTGGCGCTTTATATTTTGACTCTAATTTAAATAAATTTTGCTTTCCGTATGTTTCCGCATTGTTGCAGGCTACAAATCTTCTAGTATTCTTATATGCAACTATTTCATCTGTAAATACTACAAAGTTTTATTAAACTATCAAATGCAACTCAGCTTGAAGAACTCTTGCGTACCAAAAATGCAACTCTAGACCTGAGATTTGCATCAGGTGAGCGAGGCTGTTTGTAGTTTTGACGTTTATCGCTTAGCTGACACACTTGTATAGGTACACTATGAGCATTTGGCGCAACAACATCAATTGTGTGCGTCACTCGAAATGTTGACGAATGTTGTCCATATGTGTGTATATTATGAGTACGTATTTTGTAAACAAATATATGTATTAGGAGGTGTATATTTTGCAATAAAATATATCTTAGGATAAACCATTATTTTACGGAGTAGAATTGGCAAAATTTAAAATCATGCATTCTTTTTTATACGATTGCGTAAAAATGCGTTGTTTAAAGAAAAATAAAGTTTGTTTTAAAAAAAAAGTTAAAAGCTGGTTGGTTGAAAAATTAATTGTCGTCTTTAGTTTCATTTGAAATAGTAAGACGGAGTAGGCCGTTTTCTGATGGTAAATTTGTTAAACGTACGACAGTAAAGATTTTCAATAAATTGAGTTATAATACCGAATTTATTGAAGGAGTAACTTTATCTCCGAGAACTGTAGTGCGTCGTACGACTAAGTTAGGTATGAACATTAAATCTAAAATCGAAAATATTTTACAAGATTGGAATTTTTTTCGATATTCCTAGATAAAAGTACGGACATTACCGATGTTTCTAAACTGGCAAGTTGTATTCGTAGCATAATAGTGAATTTGATATTCTTAAATCTTTATTTTCCATTGAAAGCTTTTATGGTAACGTTATTGGAGCGTCTTTGTTCAAATGTCATATTGTAATATTTTTTATTTTATTACGATCTTAACAGATATGAGTTCGGAATTCAATGCGAGTTTAAAGTGCTTATCTCTATCCTCAACTTACTTTTTTCATATATTCATCGAACTTAATTATATTGTATTGGGAATTATATTATGAACAAGTAAGGAAGGCTAAGTTCGGGTGTAACCGAACATTACATACTCAGTTGAGAGCTATGGAGACAAAATAAGGAAAATCACCATGTAGGAAAATGAACCTAGGGTAACCCTGGAATGTGGTTGTATGACATATGTATCAAATGGAAGGTATTAAAGAGTATTTTAAGAGAGAGTAGGTCATAGTTCTATGGATGGACGCCATTTAGGGATATCGCCATAAAGGTGGACCAGGGCTGACTCTAGAATGTGTTTGTACGATATGGGTATCAAATGAAAGGTGATAATGAGTATTTTAAAAGGGAATGGGCTTTAGTTCTATAGGTGAACGCCTTTTCGAGAAATCCCCATAAAGGTGGACCAGGGGTGACTCTAGAATATGTTTGTACAAAATGGGTATCAAATGAAAGCTGTTAATGGGTATTTTGAAAAGGAGTGATCCTTAGTTCCCTAGGTGGACGCCGTTTCGAGATATCGCCATAAAGGTGGACCAGGGGTGTCTCTAGTTGTACGATATGGGAATCATATGAAAGGTGTTACTGAGCGTTTTAAGAGGGAGTGGGCATTAGGTCTATAGGTGGACGCCTTTTCGAAATGTCGCCATTAGGGTGGGCCAGGGGTGACTCTAGAATGTGTTTGTACGATATGGGTATCAAACGAAAGGTGTTACTGAGCATTTTAAGAGGGAGTGGGCATTAGGTCCATAGGTGGACGCCTTTTCGAGATACCGCCATTAGGGTGGGCCAGGGGTGACTCTGGAATGTGTTTGTACGATATGGGTATCAAATGAAAGGTGGTAATGAGTATTTTAAAAGGGAGCAATCCTTAGTTCTATAGGTGGACGCCTTTTCGAGATATCGCCATAAAGGTGGACCAAGGGTGACTCTAGAATGTTTGTACGATATGGGTATCAAACGAAAGGTGTTACTGAGCATTTTAAGAGGGAGTGGGCACTAGGTCTATAGGTGGACGCCTTTTCGAGATATCGCCATTAGGGTGGGCCAGGGGTGACTCTAGAATGTTTGTACGATATGGGTATCAAACGAAAGGTGTTACTGGAGTAATCCTCAGTTCTATAGGTGGACGCCTTTTCGAGATATCGCCATAAAGGTTGACCAGGGGTGACTCTAGAATGTTTGTACGATATGGGTATCAAACGAAAGGTGTTACTGAGCATTTTAAGAGGGAGTGGGCATTAGGTCTATAGGTGGACGCCTTTTCGAGATATCGCCATTAGGGTGGGCCAGGGGTGACTCTAGAATGTTTGTACGATATGGGTATCAAAGGAAAGGTGTTACTGAGCATTTTAAGAGGGAGTGGACATTAGGTCTATAGGTGGACGCCTTTTCGAGATATCGCCATTAGGGTGGGCCAGGGGTGACTCTAGAATGTTTTTACGATATGGGTATCAAACGAAAGGTGTTACTGAGCATTTTAAGAGGGAGTGGGCATTAGGTCTATAGGTGCACGCCTTTTCGAGATATCGCCATTAGGGTGGGCCAGGGTTGACTCTAGAATGTGTTTGTACGATATGGATATCAAATTAAAGGTATTAATGAGGGTTTTAAAAGCGAGTGGCCCTAAGATGTATATGTGAAGGCGGTCTCGCGATATCGACCAAATGTGGATCAGGTGATCCAGAAAATCATCTGTCGGGTACTGCTAATTTATTTATATATTCAATAACACTAACAGTATTCCTGCCAAGATTCCAAGGGCTGTTGATTTCGCCTTGTAGAGCTTTTTCATTTTCTTCTACTTAATATGGTAGGTGTCACACCCATTTTACAAAGTTTTTTCCAAAGTTATATTTTGCGTCAATAAACCAATCCAGTTACCCTGTTTCATCCCTTTTTTCGTATTTGGTATAGAATTATGGCATTTTTTTAATTTTTCGTAATTTTCGATATCGATAAAGTGGGCGTGGTTATCTTCGGATTTCGGTCATTTTTTATACCAAGATAAAGTGAGTTCAGATAAGTATGTGGGCTAAGTTTAGTAAAGATATATCGGTTTTTGCTCAAGTTATTGTGTTAACGGCCGAGCGGAAGGACAGACGGTGGACTGTGTATAAAAACTGGGCGTGGCTTCCACCGATTTCGCCCATTTTCACAGAGAACAGTTAACGTCATAGGATCTATGCTCCTACCAAATTACAAAAGGATTGGTAAATTTTTGTTCGACTTATGGCATTCAAAGTATTCTAGACACACTAAATGAAAATGGGCGGAGCCACGCCCATTTTGAAATTTTCTTTTATTTTTGTATTTTTTTGCATCATATCATTACTGGAGTTGAATTTTGACTTAATTTACTTATATACAGTAAAGATATTAAATTTTTTGTTAAAATTTGAATGTAAAAAAAAATTTTTTTAAAAAGTGGGTGTGTTCTTCGTCCAATTTTGCTAATTTTTATTTAGCACATATATAGTAATAGTAGTAACGTTCCTGCCAAATTTCATCATGATATCTTCAACGACTGCCAAATTACAGCTTGCAAAACTTTTAAATTACCTTCTTGTAAAAGTGGGCGGTGCCACGCCCATTGTCCAAAATCTTACTAATTTTCTATTCTGCGTGATAACGTCAACCCATCTACCAAGTTTCATCGCTTTAACCGCCTTTGGCAATGAATTATCGAATTTTTTCGGTTTTTCGAAATTTTCGATATCGAAAAAGTGGGCGTGGGAGATGAGTGCTCAGGAACCTACATACCAAATTTCATCAAGACACCTCAAAATTTACTCAAGTTATCGTGTTAACGGACGGACGGACGGACGGACGGACGGACGGACATGGCTCAATCAAATTTTTTTTGGATCCTGATTATTTTGATATATGGAACTCTATATCTATCTCGATTCCTTTATATATGTACAACCAACCGTTATCCAATCAAACTTAATATACTCTGTGAGCTCTGCTCAACTGAGTATAAAAAGCACATCGCAACCTAAACCAAAAAACACCACAACTTAAAGGCCATTTTTGTAAAAGTTTTGAAAATTTTTTGGTGTACAGAAGCAGTATCATATAGCTAATCTGTTACTGAGTCGTGACAGTTTTTGGTTGAGGATGCGATATATGTAATTTTGAATATAAAATAATTATATTCAATAAAAACAAGAAAAAAGTATTTCATTGTGTTATATTCTGAGCACATTTTTCAACTGTATTTGGGTGACAATTCCTGATCAACAGTATGTTGTTCAAATTTATTGAAGTTAACTTACTTCGCTGCTTCGAACAAATATATTTCAAATCCGAAAACCTTTGTTCGCAATATTATATAGAGAAGAATAGTGATAAACATTTTAAAGCATTTTTTTAATTGAGGATAATCCTCCTCGCTCAAATTCTTCCAGAAGTCAATAGTGTTTGTGACATCTGGAGCAACCATTTCACTCCTGAGTATGACGAGCTCGCATTGAATTGCGAACTCGTATCTGCTCACATCGCAATGAAAAGGTGCTTCGAAAAGGTCGATGGCTGGTTTGACATTTTAAAAATCTTTAAACCTGTCATCAAAGTTTTCGAAAAGCGTTTCAAGGATATTACAACATTCCATTTTTTTACACCTAGTGCTTAATTGGGACAAAATTATTGTTGTTTTTGGAAAACTTGAATAATTGTCTGAGCGTATCTCACACATAAGCAAAAAAATTTTAGCAATTTTTGTTGTTATATCGGCCTACTGATTTTAAGATCGCGGGTTCGAATCGAGCTCAAGGCCTAACAATAATTTTTTATCACTATTATTGTTATGATAAATTTTTTCTTAATTGAAAAAATTTTTAAATTAGAATAGAAGAAAGAAAAAATTTTTTTAGACAACTGCCAAAGCTCGTTGTATAGATCCATTTCGGGAACTGCTAAATTCCTTCATCGGCAACGTTTAGGCGCCGCTGCTATAACCATTCAGCCATCGCAGCGGTTTTTTGTTTGTCTTCATTAATCCTACTTCTATTCTGGTTCGTGCCAATTGATATTCACAACACTGCGACATCTGTTGCAGAATAGATGTGAAAATTGGACTTGTTTGATGGCAATGCTGCCATAGTGTCATATTTTATTGACACTTTTTTCCCCGTGCTCTGGGATGTATTAACAATTTTTGTTGTTATATCGGCCTACTGATTTTAAGATCGCGGGTTCGAATCGAGCTCAAGGCCTAACAATAATTTTGTATCACTATTATTGTTATGATAAATTATTTCTTAATTGAACAAAATTTTTAAATTACAATAGAAGAAAGAAAAAATTTTTTTAGACAACTGCCAAAGCTCGTTGTATAGATCCATTTCGGGAACTGCTAAATTCCTTCATCGGCAACGTTTAGGCGCCGCTGCTATAACCATTCAGCCATCGCAGCGGTTTTTTGTTTGTCTTCATTAATCCTACTTCTATTCTGGTTCGTGCCAATTGATATTCACAACACTGCGACATCTGTTGCAGAATAGATGTGAAAATTGGACTTGTTTGATGGCAATGCTGCCATAGTGTCATATTTTATTGACACTTTTTTCCCCGTGCTCTGGGATGTATTAACAATTTTTGTTGTTATATCGGCCTACTGATTTTAAGATCGCGGGTTCGAATCGAGCTCAAGGCCTAACAATAATTTTTTATCACTATTATTGTTATGATAAATTTTTTTTCTTAATTGAAAAAATTTTTAAATTAGAATAGAAGAAAGAAAAAATTTTTTAGACAACTGCCAAAGCTCGTTGTATAGATCCATTTCGGGAACTGCTAAATTCCTTCATCGGCAATGTTTAGGCGTCGCTGCTATAACCATTCAGCCATCGCAGCGGTTTTTTGTTTGTCTTCATTAATCCTACTTCTATTCTGGTTCGTGCCAATTGATATTCACAACACTGCGACATCTGTTGCAGAATAGATGTGAAAATTGGACTTGTTTGGTGGCAATGCTGCCATAGTGTCATATTTTATTGACACTTTTTTCCCCGTGCTCTGGGATGTATTAACAATTTTTGTTGTTATATCGGCCTACTGATTTTAAGATCGCGGGTTCGAATCGAGCTCAAGGCCTAACAATAATTTTTTATCACTATTATTGTTATGATAAATTTTTTCTTAATTGAAAAATTTTTTTAATTAGAATAGAAGAAAGAAAGAATTTTTTTAGACAACTGCCAAAGCTCGTTGTATAGATCCATTTCGGGAACTGCTAAATTCCTTCATCGGCAACGTTTAGGCGCCGCTGCTATAACCATTCAGCCATCGCAGCGGTTTTTTGTTTGTCTTCATTAATTCTACTTCTATTCCGGTTCGTGCCAATTGATATTCACAACACTGCGACATCTGTTGCAGAATAGATGTGAAAATTGGACTTGTTTGATGGCAATGCTGCCATAGTGTCATATTTTATTGACACTTTTTTCCCCGTGCTCTGGGATGTATTAACAATTTTTGTTGTTATATCGGCCTACTGATTTTAAGATCGCGGGTTCGAATCGAGCTCAAGGCCTAACAATAATTTTTTATCACTATTATTGTTATGATAAATTTTTTCTTAATTGAAAAAATTTTTAAATTAGAATAGAAGAAAGAAAAAATTTTTTTAGACAACTGCCAAAGCTCGTTGTATAGATCCATCTCGGGAACTGCTAAATTCCTTCATCGGCAACGTTTAGGCGCCGCTGCTATAACCATTCAGCCATCGCAGCGGTTTTTTGTTTGTCTTCATTAATCCTACTTCTATTCTGGTTCGTGCCAATTGATATTCACAACCCTGCGACATCTGTTGCAGAATAGATATGAAAATTGGACTTGTTTGATGGCAATGCTGCCATAGTGTCATATTTTATTGACACTTTTTTCCCCGTGCTCTGGGATGTATTAACAATTTTTGTTGTTATATCGGCCTACTGATTTTAAGATCGCGGGTTCGAATCGAGCTCAAGGCCTAACAATAATTTTTTATCACTATTATTGTTATGATAAATTTTTTCTTAATTGAAAAAATTTTTAAATTAGAATAGAAGAAAGAAAAAATTTTTTTAGACAACTGCCAAAGCTCGTTGTATAGATCCATTTCGGGAACTGCTAAATTCCTTCATCGGCAACGTTTAGGCGCCGCTGCTATAACCATTCAGCCATCGCAGCGGTTTTTTGTTTGTCTTCATTAATCCTACTTCTATTCTGGTTCGTGCCAATTGATATTCACAACACTGCGACATCTGTTGCAGAATAGATAGGCGCGATAACCTCCGAAGAGATCTAAGACCGAGCTTCCCTTCCAATTTGCGTCGTGCTCCTCTTGATTTTCCCTACAAATTGGGCGGACGTGACCTACATGATTTTATGCCGACTCCGAACGGCATCTGCAAGGCAGATAAGTTTTCACTGAGAGCTTTTCATGGCAGAAATACACCTGGAGCGCTTGTCAAACACTGCAGAGGGGCGACCCCGCTAAGAAAAATTTTCTTCTAATTAAAAAACCTTATTTCTAAAATTTTTGATGTTGCTTTGCCCGGGTTTGAACCCAGGGCATCTGGTGTGGTAGGCGGAGCACGCTACCATCACACCACGGTGGAAAATAAAGACTCAAAAATTTCAAATTCACTATTTATGCTACGAATACAAATAGCCAGTTAGGAAACATCGGTAACGTCGGTACTTTCATCTAGGCATATCGAAAAAAATTTGCAATCTTGTAAAATATTTTCGATTTCGGATTTAATGTTAATGCCTAACTTATCCGTACGATGGACCAGAGTTCTCGGAGATAAAGGTACTCCTTCAATAAATTCGGTATTATAACCTAATTTATTGAAAACATTTACTGTCGTATCTTTAACAAATTTACCATCAGAAAACGGCCTACCCTGTCTTACTATTTCAAATGAAACTAAAGACTACAATTCATTTTTCAGTTTCGTTCTACTTTTTTTCATTAGTAGAACAATCCATTGCAGTCAACCAACCTTTAACTTTTTTTAAAAATAAAAATTTTTTTCTTACATTGTGTTTGCCCAAAAGGGTTGGGCAACATAAAATATTTTCCGCTTGCCATTGTGTGCATTAAAATTATAATAGCAAACGGTCTTTACTTTTTGCTTTCTAATAAGCGAATGAAGAACGCAAAATTATGCATCAAGTGATGTGCGCGATCATCGCGCTCTCACTAACACACCTGCATTTCAATTTGCCGACATCTGATGTAAATACTTATAGTTGTTGGTTTTACTTACATTGAAAAAAGTGTGTTCCAACGATTTTACGCAAACAAGTTGTCCACCTATATTCAGGTATAAATGACAGTCGACTACTGGGTATTATTTGAAATCATTATACATATTGTTAGGAATATTAGCAAAACGAAGGAGTGCTGCCATCTCTAAGCCGATGCTAAGCAGTGACGTGAATTCACATCCACAGATCAATCATTATGTATTGTAACGAATTTACTTGCAATTCTTTTATTTGCATCCCTCTGCTAAGTTCGAATCACTAAACTGTTGAATAAATAACTCCAATATGTAATAATGCAAAATGGCCTTTATTAAAGTACTTTACAATAACACACAAACTGTGCAACGAATAGCTTGCTTAATAACCAAACTGATAGATAGCCCAAATGAAACTGAATTCCAGCGCCTCTACATCTGCTTTTATACTCTCTGTTCGCATCTTCTAGGCGCTTCCAGAATCTACTAGTCCATCAGCTCTCAAACTTCTCAGCTGTAACTACAATTGCACAATTTATAGCTTCTCTCATTGCATACTTTCAGGAGTATCTCAGATATATGCATGTGTTTGTGCATTGAATCTCCGCTGCTCGTATACGTACATGTTACATATGTGTAGATGCAATTATTGTTTCGTTTATGTAGATACATAATGACTGATCTATGGATGTGAATTCACGTCACTGCTTAGCATCGGCTTAGAGATGGCAGCACTCCTTAGTTTTGCTAATATTTGTAACACTTATTCGTAACAATATGTACATTTATGTACTTATTACTGCTTAGGCTATATTATTCATAACTTTTAAAAAGCTTCTTCGCTTGAAATTATTACATAATTAATTAAAATAAAAAATATATATTTACTCTTTTCTTACTTTACCATTAAAAAAAAACGAATAATTCATGAAAGAAAGAATCTCGAACAAAATTACATGGCAAGAAGAAAGAAGGAAATTCTAGACCGAAATTGGAAGATTGACCTTTGTAATTAAGCATAATGTTGATTTCGAAATAACACGTTGTTTTTACATCTATAAAAAATGTTGATTGTGAGTTAATACATTGTTGTTACATCTATAATTATACCCAGCTGTACTTGTACACAGGGTATTATAACTTTGATTGGATAACGGTTGGTTGTACAAGTATAAAGGGATCGAGATAGACATAGACTTCCATACATCAAAATCATCAATATCGAAAAAATTTTTATTGAGCCATGACCGTCCGCCCGGCCGTCTGTCCGTTAACACGATAACTTGAGTAAATATTGAGATATCTTCACCATATTTGGTACATGAGCATACCTGAACTCAGAATAGACTGGTATTGAAAATGAGCGAAATCGGATAATAACCACGCCCACTTTTTAATAAATAACATTTTGGAAAACACAAAAAACCTGATTATTTGGTAAATAATACACCTAGAATGTTAAAGTTTAACGTGTGGGCTGATATTTAGACTCTTGATAAAAATTTTTAAAATTGGCATTGCACCAGCCACTTGTGATAAAATGAATTTTACAAATATTTTCTATTTATAATCTATATCTATATCTATCTATAAATCTTATAAAATAAAGTCGCTAAATGCCATGTATGCACATAACTTCACACAGAATGCTCCGATTTTAAAACGGTTTTTTGCATTTGAAAGCTTAGCTACGTGGGATGGTACAGTTATTATAATTTGAAGGTATATATTATAGGGGCGTTGCAAATTGCCAAAATGTAGTAAAAAATCATAAAATTTTTGTTTACACAGCTATAACTCATAAACGGAAAGATGGATTTGAAAAATTCTACTTTTCAGTAAAACCTTGAAATATTTACCTTCGTTCTGCATCAAAAAAATACTTGATTCCTTTCTTATATCAGCCAAATTGTTTAAAGAAAAGTAACATTTTTACCAAAAAATTCGTGTGTGTGATTGTTCGGTGTCAACTGTGCGAGTAAATTACTTTGCAGTGAGACATGATGCGACACATACCTATATGCACATAGCTTTCGCTGCGTTATTTAACTTCGGCCGTAGGTTTATAGGTAGATACATATGTATGTGTTTTCATATCAGCTTGACATACATATGTATGTACATACACAAATAATAATAAATGGTTAAGAATTCATATATCTCTCGAAAAATACTCTTTCGTTAAAAATATTGAACATTTCCTTAAAATTCTTAAACAAAAGTTTTATTTTTTGGTATTTTTGCATGTATCACTATCACTCCGTAATATAAAACAGAGTCACTTTGTCGGTTCCTATGTCCTTTTGAATGCTCAAACCTTTAAAACTACGCAACGGATTTTGATGCGCTTTTTTTAGTAGATAGAGTGATTGAAGAGGAAAGTTTATATGTATTCCATTAAATAGGGGGAAAATGCTGTTATTTTTGAAGTTTATAATGTGGTGTATATATATAAAAGAAAGTGGTGTTAGTTACACTATTTATAACTCAAGAACGGAAGAACAGATTTGGCTGAAAATTAGTGGAGGGGTAGCTTAGAACCAGGAGACAGACATAGGATACCTTTTATCCCGTTCTGGCTAGGGTCTCGAGATCAAAACGTGGACTTGGGTAATCCTGGGATATGTTTGTCCAATATGGGTATCAAATGGAAGCTGTTTGTGAGTACTTTGATACGGGGTATTTTTCGTACCCGTGGATGACTAGGGTCTCGAGATATAGGCCAAAACGTGGACGCGGGTACCCCTAGAATGCTTTTATAGAAAATGGATAACAAATGAAAGCTGTTGATTATTGCTTTAGTACAGAGTAGTTTTCATACCTATTGGTGACTAGGGTATCGAGATTGAGGCCAAAACGTCGACCCGGGTACCAATAGAAAGTGGTAATACAACATGGGTAACAAATGAAAGTTGTTGATGAGTGCTTAAGTACATGATAATTTTCATACCTATGTATTTGTGACGAGGGTCTCGAGATATAGGCCCAAACGTGGATCAGGGTAACACTAGGATGTGCTTTTACATTATGGGTATCAAATTGAAGCTGTTGATGTATGCTTTAGTACAGAGTAATCTCTATAACCCTGGGTGACTAGAATCTCGAGATATAGGCCAAAACGTGGACGCGGGTGCTCCTAGAATGTGTTTATAGAATATGGATAACAAATGAAAGCTGTTGATGAGAGGTTTAGTACAGGGAAGTTTTTATAATTTTTGGTGACTATGGTCTCGAAATGTCGGCCAAAACGTGGACCAGGGTAACACTAGGATGTGGTTTTACATTATGGGTATCAAATTGAAGCTGTTGATATGTGCTTTAGTACAGAGTATGTGTTTGTAATATGGATATCAAATGAAAATTGTTGCTGAGTGCTTTAAAGTAATTTTCATTCTGATATTCGATTTAGTCGCATCAATCTGGCAAAACTGATAAATATGCATGCGAAGCCGAAATAAAGACATGAATTAATAATACCCACATACCTATTTACATACGTCCTATTCGATTTGCCTGAAATTTGGTATATTAATCTGCCTATATTAGTATTTACGAACCTTTTTTCTGGGATGTAGACCAGAGACGGATTGGGACTGGGATTAGGACTAGGGCCAGGATTGAGCCTCGGAGTGGGACTGGGACTCGGAATGGGACTGGAACAAAATACATACCACCCTCTGGGACGGGCAATAAGGGATGAAGAAGAATGGGAAAAACTTCAGAGAAGAGAAAAGAGGGAAGGAGACTGACAAAGAGATAGAGTGAGACGAAGATAGAGATAGATGAAGCGAAAAACACGGAGGGAGGAGAGAATAAAAGGATTAAGAAGAAGTGAAGAGGGGGTAGGGCAGGGCTAGACGGAAAAAGCTTATTAAAATGTATGCAGATAGACCAAATTTGGGGCAGAACAACGTCTGACGGGTCTGCTAGTTAATCATAAATCAAAAATCGTTAAATCTATCGTAACAAAATTCGGCAGGTTAGTTGCCTTTACTATAAGGAATGCTTTGAAGAAAAATTAACGAAGTTGGTTAAGGACTACGACCACTTTTATATAAAATATTTTGAAAAGGGTCGTTTACGAATGAAATAAGATATATCTTTGCAAAAAAGAGCTTTATGTCAATGGTATTTCATTTCTCAAGGCATTTATAACAACAAATAGGAAAAACTTCAAATTTAAAAAAAAGGGCGAGGCACCGCCCCTTTTATGAGCAATTTTCTACGTTTCAGGAGCCATAATTCGAATGTTCAGAATAGAACCATATGTATATGTATTATTGCGCAGCTTTGTAACACTATTAAGCACACAAAACAACAACAACAGGATTTCATTACGTGCCATTTAAAACTTATGGTTCTAATACCGGAAGAGTATGCGATGTAACGTAGTTACCTTTCCGGAATACTTCCTCGTGTACTTGGAGCACGATTATATATATAATCAAAAGTGGAGTATTTATTTATTTATTACTAGCAGACCCGGCAGGCATTTTTCTGCCCTAAATTCGGTCTATCTGCATACATTTTACTAAGCTTTTCCCGTCTTGCTCTGCCACCTCCCCCCCCCCCCCCCTCCCCTCATCACTTTTGCTTAATCCCTTTATACACTCCTCCCTCCGTCTTTTTCGCTTCATCTATCTCCATCTTCGTCTCACTCTATCTCTTTCTCAGTCTCCTTCCCTTTCCCTCTTTTCTCTTCTCTCAAGTTCTTTTAATTCTTCTTCACCTCTTATTGCCAGTCCCAGAGGGTGGTATGTATTTTGTTCTAGTCCAATTCCCAGTCCCAGTCCCAAGTCTCAGTTCCAGTCCTTGTCCTAATCCCAGTCCCAGTCCTAGTCCTAATCCCAGTCCCAATCCGTCTCTGGTCTACATCCCAGAAAAAAAGGTTCGTAAATACTAATATAGGCAGATTAATATACCAAATTTTAGGAAAATCGAATAGGACGTATGTAAATAGGTCTGTGGGTATTATTAATTTATGTCTTTATTTTATTTATCAGTTTTGCTAGGTTGATGCGACTAAAACGAATATCACAATTAAAATTGCTTTAATGCTATCAGCAACAGCTTTCATTTGCTATCCGTATTACACACACATTCTAGGGGTATCCGGGTCCGAGTTTTGACCTATATCTCGAGACCCTAGTCACCAATAGGTATGAAAACTACCCTGTACTAAAGCACTCATCAACAGCTTCAATTATATACCCATAATGTAAAAACACATCCTGGTGTTTGTAAGGTGTGAGACTTATGTGGCAGTCCTATTACTGCTTAAATCCGGTCGCCATAGGAAATAGATATAGATGTATAGATGGCAAATGTTGGTATTCACAACACCTTTAACATTGCGATTGGACAACATGTGAACGCGTACGTTAACAGCGGTTGAGCGAATTCGGCTATGTTAAGACATACGCTCGAAGATGGGTTCGAAAAAGCGGGAACAGTTTATAGCAGATACCTTAACAGTGGGCTGGCACTGTGGTTGAGAATGTCTCAAATTGTACCGAAGAAGTGAGATGAATAGTTTTGAGAAAAATGAGAAAATAACAGCGAGAAGCATTGGAGTAGGTTTCGATCTAATAAGTTGGTATAGGATATAAAATTATAACAACAATAGTATAGAAAATAGGTCGAAAACAATTTTTTCTGGAGTCAAATAGCTCGTAAACAATTTTTTTAAGGAAATAGCGGGATTGCGGTTGAAGCCTAGCTTAGGAGACGAAAATTACCGCAAGCTTAGCACAGTTAATGATGGAGATCGAATGACGAAAGTCGTGCTGGTTAATAAGTTGAGTTCGGGCGGTTCCCAACCGTCTAAAGAATAAAGTTTATGAAATTTGAAGAATAAACGCTTTTGCCGTCCGAGAGGAAAAAAAGTGACCATTTATTTTTTTAGAACAAAACCAAACGCGAAAATAAAATAAATATAAAGTTTAAACTAAACCAAAAACTTTCGGAACAGAAGTGTTATGAGGAAAGGAAAACAACTTTGAAACACGAAATGATAACTGACTTAATAATAAATTAATAAGCGAAAAAGAAAAATGTGAACGTTTTTAAAGAAAAAAACCAACCGCGAAAGGAAAATATTTTTGTGACGAACAACAAAAAAAAATAAATAAAAAAATAAACTTTGAAACACGAAATACTAACTAAACTAATAATAAATTATGCAATAACTCGCATAGGATTTTCTTGGATTGTATTAGAAAAAAAAAAAACAAAAAAAAACTTAAAATGTTTTCCTATTAAAAGGTCTTGGTTTGTAGAATTTGGATAGGAAAGTTAACTAAGCTTTCAGTTACGAAAAAGAGAAAAAAAATAAGACCTTTAAAATATTTTCCAAAGAAAAATTTTGTGAGCTTTGTGCTGAGAAAAAATAAGGATGCTATTAAGTAACATTAGTAAATACATACACAAATAGCAAATATCGAGAAAAAAAATTTCGTAAGACGTGAATAATCGCCAAAAATTAAGTTTATTTTGTAAAGGAAGGTGTAATTCGGAAGAAGTAACTTGAAACCTAAGCCACTGCAAGCAGCCGCAGGAGCCGGAAACGAGTGGACCGGGGTCATGGATTTAAATTAAATATGCATAATTTTATAATTTCTAGAAGTTGTAAAGGGAAAAAAATAATAATAATTATGAATATTAAATTAAAAATTTTATTTTAGAAAACAAAGGTGAAGTTAGGAAATGAAAGAAGAGAGATGTAATGTTAAATGGAGTAAAATTTAAATAACGTACCAAAGGTACCAAAAGATTGGCGATCGAAAATCGAAAGACCGGTCATAACAGGGGAAAAATGCTCGCACCGAGAGCCAAATAGCTCCGACGCACGAAAGTGGTGAATAGTGAAAGTGATTTCTTTTTTTCAGTTTTAATTAGCGGTTGTCTAGCTGCTATCATCCCCATTAACTGGCCAGTGGAAGGAGGATAAATGGGTAAGTCATTTTGTGACCATGTATTTGTACATATAAATATTCTTTAATTTTTCACCGACTGTCTAATAAGGGGTTTAGAACATTAGAAAAAAAGAGAAAAAACCCAAATTTGCATTCATTAGGGAACTTTAAATTCAAAAGACGAGATCGGCAACAAGAGAAAAAAAAAATAACGAAAAAAATAAAAATCAATTTAAAGACAGGATGGACGAAGGGATGGAAGAGTTTACAAATAATATAATTTGTTTCGCGAATTAAATTATTTATTAAATGGGATCCTATCCTATCATATCTAATCAAATTGGGCCTGTGGCAACATAGCCAGTAAATGTGTAGCAAGTTTTGTATGTTACGATAATATATGCCTTTTATCATTACATGTTTGTTTGTTTTAATATGTAAACGCATTCGCCTTAACTTCAGCTTTTAACGTAACTTTTGTTTTGCTTGCTCGTTTTCAAGCACCAATACATTTCAGTTACCATATAGTGAGTAAACGAGAGCTTTGTAATAGAACTCGGAGACTATCAGACGCAGAGAATAAATCTGGGTAATTGATCTCGCTCACTCTCTCACCGATAACCTTTTAAATTTTACATTAGTATGTATGGGTAATTCCCACACTGTAGCATAAATTTTGTGAACTTGAAATTAAATAGAGAGAGACTATGCTATACTTGATATATTGTAGATACGAGAAATGTTATAATTGAAAAAGGAATGTTAGCTATTAGGCTTACATTAATACTCTAGTATGTATGAATTTTAATAGGGAGCGATTTGGCTGTAAAATATTTGGCGGTATCGAAGTCGCTCGAACCAGAATTGTTCATAGATTGAATGAGAACAGAAATATGTATGTTGTAACATAGCAATATCTAGCATAACATATATCTTTAATACAATATGACAATACCTTGCATGGCAGTACCTTGTATGTATCTTTTATGGCAATTCCTTTCTATGACATTAATTTTCGCTGTCAAATGTATCGTACTGTAGTTGTATCTTTTTAACTTAAGTAATTTGATTTGTATAACTTTTTATAACAGAATGTACTAGAAATGATTTTGCCATATGAAAAGGTATAAAAAGCCAGCGCACTCATAATTCATCATCAGTTCTTTCTGCGATCGGCGGTAAAAGCATCTCCAAGCTAAATGCAGAGTGTGTGGTAGGCGTTAAGTCCGCCGCACTTTGTGTTAAAGCAAAGGAGATGTACTTGAGTAAACTGCGTTGTAGTGTGGATAGCGATGGCTAGCCGCTGCAATGTAATTGGCCATGACTAAACATCGCTGAACGAAATTTCCAACTACGTTTTATCTAGTTTATTTTACGTTCATCAAATAAAATTATTTTACCTTTAAGATTTAAACAAATAAAAGTTTTCTTAAATATTTAAAACTTCAACGTTTCTATGAAACATTAAACGGAGTAACAGACACTCTACAAATTGGCGCCCAACTCATCTGGCTGGAATAATTTCTTATTTAAACATTCTACCTCGACGAAGTCCTCGGCTGAACAAAATGGTGACTCTTTCCATGGAACAGTTCGAAGCATTAATGAAATCAGTAAGCACCAGCAATAATCGTGTGGGTACGCTGAACACATGCAAAGCTCGTTACAGTGGAGAGCATAACCCTGCAAAGGTGGAAGAATTTATAGCAGCGATTTCAACCTTTAAGATGGTGGAAAAAATTAATGACGCCGACGCAGTAAATGGTATGCCGATGTTGCTCGAGGGAGACGCAGCGGAATGTTGGCGTAATGTGAAAGAGCAAATATCAACTTTTGCTGACGTAGTTCACATGCTTCGCCAAAGTTTTTCACCCGCAAAGCCGGCATGGAGAATATATTGCGATATATTTGAAATCAGGCAACAAAAAAGTGAACCGACGGACACATTCATTCGTAAAAAGCGAGCACTATTTGCCCAACTACCAAAAAGTCCAGCCGAAGCTGACCAAATTGATATTGTGTTCGGTTATTTACATGCAAGCAGTCGAGAAAAAGTAAGCCGTCATAAGGTCACGACATACGAACAACTTCTCAAAGATGCACGAGAAGTGAAGTTATCACTAATGGAACGTGAAAGTGCTAAAAAGCCACAAGAGCAAGTACCCCGGTGTACATATTGTAGCAAAAAGCGACATTTACGCGAAAACTGTTTTAAAAAACAGAATGCGGAAAACATTGCTACAGATGCAGCTAAAGTCGCCGCAGCAATAGTAGCCAAACCGAAGTTTGCTTGCTATGGGTGTAACGCACCTGGCGTGACTGGTGCTAATTGTACAGTGTGCAACAAAAATAAAAGTTCTTCGAGTGGAACTATAAACTTTAATTCGATAACCCCCGTAAATATTGGTAGAGATATGCCGATAGTTAATGTGCAACTTTTCGGTGTGCCTGGTCAGGCCTATTTTGATACTGGTGTACGTACTAGTGTGGCAAGCGCAAACTTGAAACGGGTTATGGATTTTATGGGTTGCAAATATCAAAACGTGACCTGCGATATTGCCCTAGCAGATGGTATAGTGTCGAGAAAAATTGCTTGACAAATGAATGTAAGATGGTAATAGGTGGCCGCTGTTTGAATATACAATTCATTGTATTACCAGATGCAGATAATAACCGCACGTTACTTGGCGCTGATTTTCTTGAGCAAGTTAATATCGTACTCAATATGGGGCAGAGGTACTGGTATTTTGAGGATAACCCCACGCAGCACTTGGATTTCGTAGGAAAAGCTCCCGTTAATGTAATAGAAGTGGTGAAAGTAGCTAATGTTACCCCCAAACGAAAACTACCAGCTAAAATCCTAATGCTCAAGCATACGTTACAGAGTTCGAAACTTATGGCCCTGATATACCGACAAATGACTACTCGCCAACTTCGATCCAAACCATATTTAAAGATGCTTTACCAGCGGATTCGTTTACGCCACAGAGACAAAAGGAGCCAGCACTATTTCCAAGCCTCGTTTACAAACAATCCGATGACAACGATGACGATTTTATGAGACTATACTCAATTGATTTTAAATTGCTAAAGCCCAGAGATGGTGCTAATCTAAATATGCAAAAAAAGAAACAACTAAATGAAATTCTCGAGAAGATGATCGAAAGTGGAGTAATTGAGGAAGGTGAATCACCGTGGGCATCTCCAGCCGTTATGGTGCCAAAGAAAACTGGCGGAATTCGAGTTTGTATCGATTATCGAAAACTGAATGCGGTAACTGTGCCAGACAGATATCCATTACCAAGAATGGATGATATACTGCATGCCGCAAAGATTACAAAATTTATGTCTATATTAGATTTACAAAGCGGTTATTACCAAATAAAAATGAATGACAAAGATGCTTACAAAACTAGTTTTATTACCCCTTTTGGAACATATTTATTTAGAAGAATGCCATTTGGTTTGCTTAATGCACCCACAACTTTCCAGCGTCTCATGGACCTGTTTAAAGCTGCAATCCCCAAGGTTCAGATGTTGATCTACCTTGATGACCTAATTGTTTGCTCCTCTTCATGTGATGAGCACCTCAATGATCTTAATCTTGTTCTTTCAAAGTTGCAACTATATAAGCTACGGGTAAATAATAGTAAGAGTAAGTTTTGTTGTGTACACATAAAGTATTTAGGTCACGTAATTACGGCCGACGGCATATGTGTAGATGAAGAGAAAACAGCTGCCATTAGCCAAAGAAAAGAGCCGCGAAATGTGAAGGAGCTAATTTCATTTGTCCAAACTTGTTCTTGGTATAGAAGATTTATTTTTGGCTATGCCGAGCTTGCGAAACCATTAACTGAACTTATGAAAAAGAATGTAAAGTGGTGTTGGACGGAAAGACAAAAAGTTGCCTTTGAATCACTTAAGCAAGCCTTAACGTCAGCACCCATATTAAAACAGGCTCAAGATAACATGCAGTTTTGTATAAAGGCCGATGCGAGCGCGTATGCTATTGGCGCACCTTTACTCCAGGGAGAGGAGAGCAAAGAGCATCCAATTGAATATGCAAGCCGATTGTTGTCAGCAGCTGAGCGAAACTATTCAACCGCTGAGCGGGAAGCCCTGGCTATAGTGTGGGCATGTTCAAAGTTCCGTGGCTATATCGAAGGTTCCGAAATAATTTTGGTTACAGACCATCAACCCTTAAAATGGCTACTCACAATCAAATCCCCTTCTGGTCGTCTAGCACGATGGGTTTTACAAATTTAGCAATACGATTTTAAAGTTCAATACAGGCCTGGTAAAACTAATTCTCTAGCTGATATGTTATCTCGTCCATTAAGTGATGGCACACAAACTGAAGCCGAAAATAATTATATATGTGCCTTTCAAGTAGATTTTCCCCGAAAAAGTAGCAAAGAAATACGGGATGAGCAGTTAAAAAACGAATATATACAAAAAATTATATCGTCAATAGAGTCCCAAGACGATAATTTAACTTTTTGGTCAAACAGAGGATACGTGCTTTTTGATGGGATCCTATTCTGTTATGCAAATGAGGATAGGGAAGTAGCCCAAATGGTAGTTCCACAACAAGAACGAGCAGACCTAATCAAGAAATACCACGACGAAAGCACTGCAGGTCACTACGGCGTCGAAAGAAGCATTCATCGAATTGCTAATCGGTATTTTTAGCCAGGCATGCGAACCGATATTGCAAAGCATGTTAAAGCTTGCATAGAATAACAAAGATATAAAGCAACCAATCTAAAAGCAATGGGTCTTTTCTAGACCACAGGCAGTAATCAACGATTTGAAGTTGTAGCAGTTGGCTTATTTGGTCCTTTGCCAAAAACAAATGATGGTTTTCAATGGATACTAGTAGCAGAGGATGTTGCATCGCGTTGGACAGAACTTTTCGCCCTTAAAGAGCAACAGCCGAAATTTGTGCAAAAACTGTAATCGACGAAATCCCTCGCCGACTAAAATCAGATAACGGTGTCCAGTTCATATCGGCGGTAATACAAAAGGTTGCCTACTGTATGGGAATTGAGCAACAATTCACACCTGTCTATCATCCGCAAGCTAATCCCGTCCAGCGTAAGAACAGAGACATCAAAACTCAATTAGCCATCCTTGTTGGCAATGAGCACAGTACATGGAATCTGAATCTACCCGCAATAAGATTCGTATAAAATACGGCAAAATGTCAAAGTACTGGCTTCACGTCTGCATAACTAACGTTCGGTAGAGAGCTGCGTACCCTAGACGACGTACAACATGACGTAAAAAATATTGTGGAATCTGAAAATTTTATTTTATTATTTTATTCCAAATAACGCCTTATCTTCAAAGAATCAGCGTTGAATTACAACATGCAAAGGAAACTCAACATCATATGCAAGACAAAAGCAAAATCTACTTTGATCAGCGCAGACGGTCTCAAGACGCCTTCGATATCGGTACAGAAGTACTTGTAACTACGCACACCTTAAGTCAAGCATCAAAGAACCTAACATCGAAATTTGTTCCGAAAAGAGATGATCCCTATACTATCATTGGCAAAGTTGGCTCATCTTCATTTGAAATCGCATTAAAAACAAAACCTAAACTTACTATTAGGAACATATCATGTTTCATCACTTACAAAGTACAATCAAAGCAACCAAAAAGAATCTCCAGCACCCATGCTAACTTTACGAAAACGATGAAGGCCAAAGAAAAATTAAAAGTTTTGTCGTGCCTTCGGGACGATTTAGTCACGCCAAAGGGGGAGACTGTAACATAGCAATATCTGGAATAACATACATATTTCTTTAATACAATATGGTAATACCTTGTATGTATCTTTTATGACAATGCCTTTGTATGACATTACTTTTCGCTGTCAAATGCATTCGTACTATAGTTGTCCCTTTTTAACTTAAGTAATTTGATTTGTATCACTTTTTATAACAGAATGTACTAGAAATGATTTTGCCATGTGAAAAGGTATAAAAAGCCAGCGCACTCATAATTCATCATCATTTGTGAGGACCCCAAAGCTGAGGACTTTGTATCCTCACAACATACACATATCTATATATTTTTGTAAACAACATACATTATGAAATAACTTGGAGTTTATATTTGAATTTATCACTTATACATTTTATATGAAATATACATATGTATACCTTTATGAATTATACTCTAAATACATATATTCGGTTGTACATTGAAATGATAATTATTAAATTGAAGAACAAATTAGACTTGCGCACTTTTGCACGCAAACAAAGTATTTACATTTTCGCAAACATAAATTTTAAATATAGGATCACCCTAACACGCATTGAATATTTGGAAAGAAGGTAGATACGCACAAAACATAAAAATGCAGCGGTCAACCAACCCTTTGCAATCTCAAAATCCAATACATCCAGCTACAAATACAACATACATAATAACTTAAGTGAACGGAGATCAGCAGCAAGTCGTCAAAATAAGCGCCGCTACTAATAGAGATTTCGCTATACATATTTACGCACTAGCATACAACACACCAACGCACGCCATACTACAGAAGGCAGAAGCACCGGGCAAAGCAAAACACAACATTAGAATCAGGTAATCACAAACAAATGTACAAACACACAATAATTATAGCAACGGCTGGAAAGCGCGCGGTATGAGCAAGGCATACGAGTCGGTAGGTTTTATCACTACCGACCAAGAGTACACCTGAAGGTTTTTCACTTCATTTGTACTAAAAGTATACTCGTCTGGAGGCTTTATTACTCCATTCGACCGCAGAGGTTGGCCGAGGGCTTTATTACCTCAGTCACCTCTTACAAAGCAAGGGAATCAGCTAGGAGTAGAATATAATTTTTACTTAATAAATACTTTTATAACGTTTTTATACGAAATAAACAGGGTTATTCTTTTAGAAGGACCGGTAGGACCCTGGACGGACTGAGGCTAACCCCGGCAAAGTCAAAGGAAAAGTCCGTCACACATTTCGTTCTGATATCGGCGGTAAAAACATCTCCAAGCTAAATGCAGAGTGTGTGGTAGGCGCTAAGTCCGTCGCACTTTGTGTTAAAGCAAAGGAGATGTACTTGAGTAAACTGCGTTGTAGTGTGGATAGCGATGGCTAGCCGCTGCAAAGTAATTGGCCATGACCAAAATTCGCTGAACGAAATTTCCAACTACGTTTTATCTAGTTTATTTTACGTTCAACAAATTAAATTGTTTTACCTTTAAAATTTAAACAAATAAAAGTTTTCTTAAATATTTAAAGCTTCAAGGTTTCTATAAAACATTAAACGGAGTAACAGACACTCTACAATGTTAAGTTAAGAGCGAGGGATTTGAAGCTGTTATAAACTTTAAACAAAGAATGTTTAATCAGACACACATATGTATACATATACTAAGTTGTTGTTTGATATCGTACACATTTTTTTGAATTTTGCTATTTTGCGTTAAGTTTGCCGATATCATATTGTTTCAAAATTGGTTTGATGAAACACACTAACATGAAATATTAGGTTACATATCTATGTAGGTGTATATTGAGTAGTAAGTTGTGGAGAATGAAATCAGGGATCGGAAATAAGATCATTTTTTTAATAAAGTTAAGTTGAGTAATTTAATATGGATATGATGGTGTAAATCTTTTCTATAGTTGCTAGCTGAGGCAATGTTAGGTATTCTTTTGGGCTAAAAGAGCAAACGTATATGATTTCTTTTAGCAGGTGGGTTACGACGGAAGGGCAACAACACCTTCAGCCTTCCACAGAGTGGCCGGAAGAGTTTAACCCAGACTATTGGTATGACAACAGAGGTAAGTAGGTTTCAACTTTGTGTTTGTAGGATCTGGTAAGGTTTAGGCAAATTTAATTTTTAGCATGTGTAACCCTTGTTGGCCACACATAATTTTTTTTAAACCTCTGTTTGAAACTTTTATGTGAAGGCGAGAAAAAGTCAGTGCAGGAGAAAGTTCCCACCCTCATTCGCTGAAGACTAGCTGGTAGTAGCAAACCCTATACATACACGGAGAACTAAGTTGCTGATTAGTCGGTGTCCTGGTGTATGGTTGAGTTCCTGAGGATCTATATTCGGGGAGACTCACCTAGGCCCACTTTCACCCTGGTTCATTACATAAATGGCGTCCAAGTGTGGGGCCGACGAAGATCACGTTTCCATAAAATGTTGTATATATTTTTGTTCTTTAATTTCTCATCTGCCAAAAGATTCTTTCTTGGAGTGTCATGCTCTGGATTATTTCGGAGGTGAACCGTAGAAATTTAGCAGAATGTCTTCCAATTGCACTTTAGTCGGAGATATTGATGACCATTGGCTTATGTCGAAGTCATACCCGAAGAAAGTGATATGCATAAATTCTTTACTTTTATTTTTTTAGTTTTGGTAAAAATTAGCTCGAGATTTTTCTCTACTGGGTTACCTCGGTAGACTACTCGCTTTGTTCACCGTATCATTTTTTTTTATGCAATACGGTTGTAGGTGGTTGGAGATGTAGTTAGTTGGTAACTAAACTCTCGTCACATAACTAGACTGGAATTTGTGTTTTATCGATTGTCATACCATTTCCGGGGTAAATTCCACCGGCAGTGATTACAGTTTTAATGCCCCATGTAAGTCCTCAAATGCAGCAACTATGCCAAACAAATAAATTCGAATTTTCTTTACATGAAGAAACAATAAAATTTTTTTATTTTTGATTGAAATTGTTTCTAGAAAGAAACCTAAATAGGTGCAGGTAACTGTAGCTTATTGATATAAATAATAAATACTTTTCGGAATTTTACAGCGACGTTATCAATTTTTTTATCTTTAATCAACAAATCTGAGATTTTTTTTTGTAATGGCAGTTCTTCATAGTTCAGAAAATCTGAATCTCACAAATGCAGAGGAGGAACTAATCTGTACCCCAGCGGGTTAGGGGATCAGAATATACCCGCGGTAGGTATGCCTGTCGTAAGAGGCGACTAAAATACCAGATTCAAGGGGCTGTGTAGCGCAACCTTTCAGGTTGCCAGCGCAATATATAACTTCTCCAAAGCCAATTGCCAACCTCACCTATCTGCGGCGAATCCTGTTTCACTAACAGACGAAGCTCTGGTGACCCCAAGCTCCTCATGGAACTTGGGGGTAGGGAGGGCGCGAATGGCCTGAAGGTTTAATGTGGCCACATAAATCGTTCCCGAGATGGTCGGGCTAGCACCTTAATGGTGTTATGGTACCGGAGCGTACCGGATTTGTATCCGGCAAAGGACCATCACATCGATAACACTCCCCAAAGCCTTCGGGGAGCAACCTTATCGCTACAACAACAACAACAACAACAAGGAACTAACCTGCGCCATTTGTAGCGATACTGTGCAAAAACGACCGAGTTGAGACTCCGTGCAAGCACAACTTTCACAGGCAATGTATAGTTAGGTGGATAGAAACCAATGCTTCTTGTCCTACCTGCAGAACCAGTTACATTGTCAGATTTCCCAAACGTGTCTAGTATGACTGAATCGGCTGCTTCACCGTCGTATACTTCATTCCGCGCGAGAGGGGGTGCGGTAGCTAGAAACAGGCCAATCACGCGTTTGGTAACGCAAACGTCTAGAAACGCGGCAGCAAATATGAACAGACCAAATTTTAACCGATCGCCGCGACAAATCGCCAGACCGACAGCTAGTGCTCAAACGCCAGTCACCGCGGTAGACGACTCTATGGTACGGGGCTTAATTCAAGAATCCCTGAATGGCTTCCGCGAACAAATGGCATCTCAAATCGGAGTGAGTTAAGCGCCCTACTCGAGCACTTAAATTTAGGAAGGAATCGCGAACGTCCATCGAATCAACACATCCCAAGGTGGCCACAAGAAATGCCGTTGAATGATCAGTAGGAGCCTCATACCCGACCGTACCGTGACAGAGGATCTCTACCCTAGAACAGCGATCTACAGGCTAACAAAATTTCCAACCTTATTTCTTACTGGTATGTCTGTCGAAGACTTTATTAAACTAACACGGCAGTCTTTGAAGGGGGACTTCGATGTATTATGCCGATACGTACATATGTTGTTCAGTGATAATGCGGAAGCTTGGTTTTAGCGACACCATCGCCAAACTGAACGATTAGATTGGGGGAGTTATGTGAAGTTTTGAGACAGAAATATAAAGATCAGTTGAGCGACTACGACAGAAATGAAAATATACGACGGCGAAAACAGCGCCCTAACGAACCATTTGACCAATTTTTGAACGAAATACTTGCGATGAATGATCGCCTGCGTTTCCCTATGTCTCATCAAGAGCTAATAGAAACCATGGTTACGAATTTAAAACCTGACCTCAGGTACGAATTATTACATTTAGACATAGCCAACTTATCGATTCTCCGTAGGGAATGTCACCGTCATGAAAATTTCATGGCCATCGTGGTTACTGGTCATCCAAATCGAAATTTTACGACGAGAAGAAATATCGCCGAAGTAGCTGAAGGAATTTACGATCAGGACACCACATATACCCCATTCATTGTTGAATACCTTAAGTGTTGGAATTGTGACTGTATGGGCCATAGGTATCAAGACTGCACGAATCCAGTGCGACGGATATTCTGTTACGGTTATGGGAAATTAGACACGTATAGGCCGACCTGTAATAAATGTAATAGAAATGCGGAAAACTTGCGTCAGGATGTTCGTCGACAGGGATATCCGAACCAGAAGACTCGGATGTAGAAAATATTCAAGTTTTAACAACTCCTTTCAGCCGTGTTGCAAAACCGTCAGGTTCGCCTAAATTGTGTCCAACAAAACCCTTTCATTTCCGGGTAGCCGAATATAACCAGCGACGAGCTGAAACATTTTTAACCTTACCGAAAGTTGTTTCACATTCGAAGCGGCGTATGAAGAACTTTTGGGCTAGGAAAGACAGTTTGCGTAAGTTTCTTATATCAGCGATTATCTACAAATCTCCAGACAATAGACCATTTATACAGATAGGTATCAACGAAGAGCAAGTGTTAGCCTTACTAGAGAGCGGTGCAAAGAAAGCGTGATAGGAGGCCAGCTGGCGAAATCAATGTTAGCTAACAATACGTCTGCTTCAGGTTTTAATGGCCACGTAAAAACAGCGGATGGCCAAGGACAACAAATAAGGGGATAGTTTTAATACCGGTTAGATATAATGGTCAAGAGAAAAATATAGAATTTTTGATAGTTCCGTCAATTGCTCAGTCAGCCATATGCGGGATGGATTTTTGGAATGAGTTTTGCATCAGGATAAAGTTCGATTCGTAATGCAGTTATGTAAATTCGATTGAGAACGATTCTGATGAAGTCTTGTCTTCAAATTCTCACCAACGGGGACAACTAGAAGGTATAATAGAGTCATTCCCTAGTTTTGAAATAGATGGACTGGAATTGACAGAAGTAGTAGAACATGTCATCTATACAGGCGATGCAAAGCCAATCAAACAGAGATATTATCCGATATCGCCGGCCGTAGAAAAGTTGCTATGTGAAGAAAAAGATAGAATGTTGGAACTAGGAGTCATAGAAGAAGCTCTTTGCTCAGCATGGTCATCGCCGGTAGTTTTAATTGTGAAACCAGGAAAGGTCCGTTTTTATTTAGATTCGCGGAAATTAAACGAATGCGATGCGAGTCTAGTAGGGATAGGCGCCTGTTTGTTGCAAGAAGACGATAACGGTCAAGAGCGTCCTATAGCCTATATGTCGAAGAAGCTAAATAAGGCCCAGCGAAATTACTCGGTGACCGAGTTAGAATATCTAGCTGTAGTATTAGCGATAAAGAAATTTCGCATGTATATCGAAGGGATGAAGTTTAAGGTGGTGACGGACCATGATAGTCTGCGTGGCTTATGCAACAAAAAGATTTCAGCGGTCGACTAGCCAGATGGGCGATCAAACTACAGGGATTTAATTTTACTATTGAACACAAAAGGGGAAGTAAAAATGTAATCGCGGATGCTTTATCGCGTATACACGAAGACACGACTGAAACAGAAATCAATGAATTAGAACTAACCATTTTACCAGAAATTGATTTAAGCTCCGATGCTTTCAACTCGCCAGAATACGAGGATCTGAAACTGCGGTTTCAGAACTCGAATTTACCCGACTTTCAGGTTATCGATGATACATCTACCATCGTACCGACTTTGCTACCGGTAACAGTGATTCAGATAACAAAGCGTGGAAATTTTATGTGCCGACCGAACTACGCCAACATGTAATATCCGCGGCCCATGAACCACCATCTGCAGGATATGGTGGGATAGCCAAAACGGTAGAACGCCTTCGGCGGAAGTTCTGTTGGCCTGGTATGGTTACACAAATTCGCGAGTACATACGTAACTCTAAAAATTGTCAAACTTCTAAAGCTTAAACAACAACATTACGACCGCCAATGGGACAACAAATTGTGTCAGATAGACCTTTCCAAATGTTATATATGGACCTGATAGGACCGTTTCCACGTTCAAAGAAAGGTAACATCGGCTTATTGATTATTCTCGATCATTTGACGAAGTTTGTACTTTTAAAACCCTTAAAAAAGTTTAACTCAAACTTGATCATAGGCTATTTAAAGGAAAATGTGTTTGATTGTTTTGGGACCCCTGAAACCGTTATCACGGATAATGGTAGCCAATTCAAAAGCAAGGAGTTCGAGGGATTTTTGGCGAAATATGGAATTTCTCATATCACTACTGCTGTTTATTCGCCACAGTCGAATGCATCAGAGAGAGTGAATCGTTCAATCAATGAGGCTACAGAGAAGTTACATACGCAAGGATCAGAGGGAATGGGATGCATACACCAGCAGCATTAACTGTGCTCTGCGTAATAGTTTACACCAATCGTTAGGCTATAACCCATACTTTGCCGTATTTGGACAACACATGATTACCCACGGAACAGAATACAGACTACTCCGAAAGTTACAACTGTTAGATGACAATACTGCATAAGAGATACCATGAAGAAAAATTTGGAAAAAGCACATATCCGAAATACAAACACGTATAATCTACGAAGCCGTAGTAGAAATTTCCAAGTAGGTCAAATCGTTACCAATGACCTGCAAACATCGAACACAACAACCTTCGATTACATTCGGCAACATGATCGTGTTCAATGATCCAACTTGCTTAAACGAACATAATCGACATTGATTTAAAATCAACCAACCTATGGCATGCGTGAATATAATCGATTCAGGCGTTTGCTCGTTTGCCTCAACGGTGATTACATTCATCGGAATGAAAAGGCAAATATGAAAACTCCATGCGTCTGAATATTTCAGGGATGCACCTTAACGTTAAGCTAATCGTTTATCAAAAAATTTCCACCGTTTCCGTTGAAACACTTCGAAATATTATCGATAAAGAAATTATCAAGATAAATTGTATCTCGTTTTTAACCGAAACGAAAAGCTTTCGTTAACGTTAAAACCGTTAACAAAAACGTGATACTTTATGTTTGAATTGTGCTGGCAATGCTATAGCCATGGTGTAATTTGTTTGTGTAATTCGTTGGTGGTAACGTCAAAAATACTCTGAGAAATGTTCGTACTGTCAAAATTCATGAGAAAAGTTGCAATCAGCTTGGCTAATGCTTTCACCATTAATGACTCCGCCATCAATCAGCTTTGCCAGCATAGTTTGAAATTAATAATCAACATAAACGATTTGATTTCGTTTTGATATGGCAGAAAACGAAACGAAATCATTTCGTTAATTTGACGTTCTTAACGTTAATAAACGAAACGAAATGACTTTGTTTCGTTTATTAACGTTAATTACCGTAAAGAAATGATATCGGTTCGTTGGTTAAGCATGCCTGGAATATTTGCATGATTCTTCTATTGCTTCTACTACGGGAATCGTTAATAAGAAGATCAACATTAAGATCTCCGCAGATGACAACATGTTGGCATTTAACTGTAAATTAAGAAATTTTTTTTAATAAATCTGCCAAATCGTTAGTCCTAATCGGGTTATAAACACACGCTACGAAGCAGATTGTTCGTGAGTCACCTATTTCAATGAAAATATATTCAACCACACTTGCCTCATCTGAACAATAAACTATCTTTGGTTTTAAAACAGGCATCGGCAAAATCAAAATGCAGACGTGTTAGTGAGAGCGCGATAATCGCGCACAATAATTGATGCATCGGTTTGCGTAGTTCATTCGCTTATTAGCAAGTAACAAGAAAGATTGATTTTTATTATATTTTTAATGCATACAATGGCAAGAAAAAGGTTAATACTATTAAACACATTGTATTTGCTCAACGCGGTTGGTCAACATTAAATATTTTTCGCTTGTGCGCATTGGAAAACTAACAACCAATCTTTCCTTGTTGCTTGCTAATAACATTCGTCAACATAGCGAGCGACGAGCACGATCGATGTTACTGCGCCAAATGCTCAGCGACAACTAAAGAGAATAAGAATACGTGTGAATTGAGTCTGCACAATTGTGCTATTGTTTGCCGATGTCTGTTTAAAACCTCTCTGCAATAAATTGCAACTCCACCACGACGAATATTGCCTTTTCTGTCATTTCGCAGTAATACATAGTCATTAATTGCGTATGACCGATCATCAACGCTGCATCTAAACCAAGTGTGCGTGATGCAAATTAAATCAATATTTTGCTCAGCAAATACATAGGAAAGATAATCTAATTTTTCAATCGTAAGGCTACGAGTATTTAGGTGACATAAATTAAATGCATGTTCTTTTGAAATTTGACTCAGTAAGAACCTTACATGCCCACTGTCAGCACAATCATTGGTCAATATATCCATAATCAAAATAAACAAGCTGGGTGATTTTAAGTAAGCTGTAAGAATCAATTAGAAATATTGAGAACATAAAGAGTAAAGTTAGGGAAATAAACACTATAGAAAAAGAAGTAATAAAAATTGAGAATAAACAAAAAATCAATATTGAGTAAATCATATTTATCATATGTTTATAGTTGAGTACTTTTCATCATGTGCTGACTGCTGCAATTTTATCAGCGCTCTCTCTGTCATTAATTTTCTTCGCTTCGCTTTGTTGACTAGCGCGGACATACACACATCCACGAATTGAGAAAACAGCAGTGAGTTATTCGCGCCGCTATCTAATAATGCTAACATATTTTCACCTTTAATGTAAATTTGTATATAAGGCCTAATATCAGAGATTTTGGACACAATGGCTGAGATGGTAAATTTTCGTAAACGCTTCTTTTTAGCCCAGAAATTCTTCATTCGTCGTATCGAACGAGAATCAATTTTTGGTGGCGCTGAGAAAATTGCAGCGCGACGCTGGTTGTACTCGGCTAACCGGACATGAAAAGGTCTTATGGGAGTTAATTTTGGCTGGCAAGATGGCTTGGGAATCATGTCGTTGGAGTTCGCGAGACTTGGGCTATTATTTACATCCGAGGCTGGTGGTTCGGATATCCCCTTCTGCGGACATCCTGATTCGCGTTTTCCGCACCTCGATTACATTTTGGGCATGTAGGTTTGTACGTGTCTGGTTTCCCACATCCATAACAAAATATTCTTCGCACTGGGTTGGTGCATTCTTGATACCTATGGCCTAACACTTCGCAATTCCAACACTTTCGATTTTCCGCTGATATTTCGGCAACATCCGATGAGTCGGTTATATTCCGCTCAACACGCTCTTGAATTTCCTCGGTAATTTCAGATATATTTCTTCCAGCGGGGAAGTTTCGGATAGGGGAACTATTACTGAAATTAGCCATGAAGTGCTCGTGCCTGTGACATTCTCTTCGAAGCATAGATAAGTCGGTTATGTCCAAATGCAAAAGCTCGTATCTAAGGTCGGGTTTTAAATTCCTAATCATTGTTTCTATAAGCTCCCGATCTGTCATGGGAATTCGAAGCCAATCATTCATGGTTAGCAACTCGTCTAAAAATTGATCAAATGGTTCGTTGGATCTCTGTTTGCGTCTACGTATATTCTCTTTTCGGTCGTAGTCGCTCAACTTGTCCTTATATTTTTGTCTTAATCCTTCACAAATCTCCTCCCAGTTTAGTCGATCTGTTTGCCGGTGATGCCTCCAAAACCACGCTTCCGCATTATCTGCGAAAAGCATGTGGGCATATCGACACAATACATTAAAATCTCCGTTCAAAGATTGACGTGTTAACGCATTAACTCGATATATACAGTCCTCCACCGACATATCATTTGGCTTACCAGTGAAACGTATTCGCCAGTTAGAAATCATGCTATAGATCTTGTTAGCCTGAAAATCGCTCCTCGGAGGCAGAGGTTCACTATCACGGTACGGTCGGTTGGGCTCCTCCTCCTGATTATGTGTCATTTCCTGTGGCCGCCTTGGGGTTTCTTGAGTGGATTGGCGATAGCGATTTTCTCCTACATTTAATTGTCCCAAGAGAGTGCTCACATCACGACCGATTTGGGCGATTATTTGCCCGCGAAAGCTAGTAAAAGATTCCTGAATCATGTTTCGAACTCTAGAATAATCTACATTACTGGATGACATAGGAGCAGAAGCTGTCAATCTGTGGTCGTGTCTAGGTGAACGATATGCGTTCGGTCTATTTAAATCAGTGCCAGTGGTTCGAAGTGCCTGTGTTATTGATCGAGTTGCTACTCTATTTCGGGGTATAGCTCCTCCTCTGGCACGGAATGAAGTAGTTGCTGGTGAGGCTGTAACCACCGCTACGCCAATAGGGCTTTGTAGATCGGACATAGTGACTGGGTCCCTGCAAGAAGGACATGAGGCATTCGTATCTATCCACCTACCTAAACATGATCTGTGAAATATGTGCTTGCAAGGAGTCTCAACACGATCCTGCGTCACACCTTCGCTACAAATGGCGAAGATCATTTATTCGGCTGCGTTAGTCAAATTCAATTCCTCATTGCTATGTCTCACCGCCATTATGAAAAAAAAAAATGTTTGGTATTTGTATTGGTTGGTGTTTATATTTATATCTGTTTTTTGTTATTCGTATTTATAGTTATTTGGTTTTCTAGATAAATCCGTGCACTACGAAATTTTTGTTGAAATATGTTAATTCTCAAAAAAAAAAAAAAAAAAAAAAAATCCAATCCATTTATCCACTTGCTTAAAAACGCGTCGATTTACTTATTTTTAACGTTGAGTCAAAATAGTCGATACGCAAACCGTATATTATTATTGGCGAACGTAGAGTTATTTGTTTAGTGTTGATCGTTTTAGGTTTACGTATGTTAGATTTATTACACGTTTACTTATTTCGATTTTACCTCTTTATATACTAGGTATTTTTCTTTTCCTTTTGGAACAAAAACATATTATTATCGTGATAACATATTTGTGGCATCGGGGTCTTACCTGGGCTTCAGTACATGTATGTACGTACTACCGGTTGAACCCAACCTTGCAACAAAATGACAGTACAAAAATTGAATTAAATAATGGCTGCGATTTCAAGTTCGGAAAGTGACGAGAGTCTAGTCATCAACTAAAGCAACCTCTAGCCACTTAATCCAAAAAAAAATTATCAAGCGGTATAATTCGTGAGTAATCTACCAAGATAACCCAGTAGAAAAATCTCTAACGATGCCCGATATAAATTTACGGAAACAAATATAAGGTTTTATGAAAGCTTTGATCGGGTATGACTTCGACATTAGCCAATGTCATCTACTTCGCCGAGCAAACCATGCAAAAACTTACACTGATCTAGAGTTTACCGGTTCACATCCGAAATAATCCAGATAATGAAAATCCAAGGCAAAATCTTTAGGAAGACAAAAAAACGGTTAAATTGCGCTAAAGCAAACAAAAAAAGGTAAAGAGCTGCAAAACATACAAAAATTAAAAAAAAAAACTTATAAAGTTCACCGGTTCACATCCGAAATAATCCAGATAATGACAATCCAAGGCAAAATCTTTTAAGTGATCAAAATTGAACAAACTACAAAAACAAATTTGATGAACTCTTAATCTTCTCTGGCCCCATGTTTTGGGCGCCATTTTATGTAATGAACCAATCGCATCATGCCTCCGTTGGATCCCACATAGTGCACCATCTATGCAAAGAAGTTGGCCTCATTAACGTTTGTCTTTCCATCCACAAACTTCTTCGCATAGACAATTGTCTAGCTTACTTAGCACTGAATTAGGGAACACCAGGTCTGCTTTGCAATAGCTCTCTGAGTGGGTATATGGTTTGAGGAGCGGGTACTCTGTTTGCTACCACCGGCTAGTCTACGGCGTATATGGGGGGGGGGGGGGGGGGGGGGGGGGGGGGGGGGGGGGTTGGCGGATCTTGCTCCTACATTGACTTTTATCTCGGTTTCTCATAAAAAAAAATCAAACAGAGATCTAACAAAAAAAAATTAAATGTTGAGGCCGTCGAAGGGTTAGGCTCATCCAAATCAAACAATACCCAAAAGAACGTATCAAATTTACTACGGAAATAAAGAAGGAAAGTGTTAACTAATACACCACTAACTGTCACGCGTTGCGCCGTTTGGGGTTTTTTCGGCAAAGGTGGAAGGCTAAGCTGTCGTTGCCCTTGCGTCTACACACACCCCCCCACCCCCCTCCCAACCTGTTAAAAGAATGGTAAAAGTTGTTCTCTTAGCCCACACATACTCACCATTGCCCCTACCACAAATATCCAATAGAAGTTAAACCCTCATTTTTCTTTACCAAATCCTTAAATTTTAATTAAAATTTATTCAATCATACATTTCATTGGTTCTATACCTACTACTACGCTAAACTTGAATTTTTATTTTTGTATTTATTTATTACTTACTTTGTGCTATATGTATTTATGCACATATATGTTAACCTACCTAAACTGTTCCTTACATCATATATGTTAGCTTACATTCAAACATGGTTATCGAGACCGAATTCTCAATATTTCATTTTATTTCGAAGTCTCTCAATTCAAAAATAAGTTCACAAATTTACAAAAGAATATTATATTCAAATTAATTCTCTTGAGCAAAAAAAAAAAACACTTCTCTGGTTTCTATGATTTCTTTACATTCTCCAAAATTCAAAGCATATTATATTCAAATTAATTCTCTTGAGCAAAAAAAATACTTCTCTGGTTTCTATGATTTCTTTACATTCTCCAAAACTCTTCTCATCTCTTATCATTAGTCAAACATGTTAATTTGAGATTTCCTTACTAAATACAATTTAAACAAAATCACTCAGTATACAAGTTCTCTTATTACCCTACTACTAATTAAAAAAAAAACCAATGTTATTTCTCAATACTATTTCTCTCACATTTAACCAAATTAATATAACCAGAGATCTCTGTGAATTCATATTTCACATAGTTTCAAACATATTTATACATCGCTCTCAGTTTGGGAGTGAGCGAGAATCACCGCTTGCACTTAATAAGCAGTATGTTAACTCTCGATGTTGCGCTCTCATATGCTCACAAAATTTAGAATTAATTGAGTTGGTGCATGGAGTATGAACCAAAAACGAAAGAAAATTGAAGTTAATGAGCAGCTGAGTATGAGAACTTAGAGAACTTATTTATGAAATTGAAATTCTCTTTCAAGTTAAGAGAAGGAAAGCAAGAAAAAATCTTCAACAGAAAATCGAAATTATGTGAACGCTGTAACATAGCCTTCTTGCAACATAACCTGATTTAACGATGTTACATGGCCCAATTAATAGAGAAGCACAAAAAGAAACAAACAAAAGAAATTCAAAACCTCCTGAAAAAGTTTATTAATGTTCAAAAAAAAAAAATCTTTATAATTAATTCATTTTTTTTGTACTATTTTTACCGTCAAATTTATTGTAGTATTTTGTGACGATGTAACCCCCAATTGGTGGAAATAAAAACAGGAACTGCTGTATGGATATTAAACAGATATACAGACCGGTTAATGTTTACTATGATAACTTACTTTATCTTCTCATTAAGGTGATCATTTTAATGAAAAGAAAAAAAACAATGTGTCGAACATTCATCGCAAAAATAAAATGCAAAAGTTTAAGTATTATCAGGCCGATTTGATAGAGAAAGCAATTAAACCAACTGATTGGATTAATTAAGTTATCTGCATTTACTCATTTAATGAGTAGTCCGCCTTAAACCAATACAATAATAATGACCTTTTTTTTTTTGTTTTTCGTTAATCAATATCTAACTGGTCTGTTATATGTACATGTCAAAGACAGTTGATGGAGTGTTGACGTTTGTTGCTATAAAATTTTTTGGAAGAAAACACAATCACTTTTTTATTTAGCTCCTTTTTCCAAACATACCCATTTGTGGTATGTTTTCTTGGGCTTTTGGAGACTCGCTCGCTCGTCCACATTCAACTTTTCACCATAAAATATTATATTTTTTTTTTTGATGTTAGAGAGCCTAAGAGCCTACATAAATTTTAATTTTACTTTTTTTTTTGATTACTAAATCCTACAAACTACAAAGAAAACCAAAATATTTAGCAGCTATGCCTCCTGATCCTGGAAACTCCTGCCGACGTTAGGGACTCCGACTTGAAATTCTGTCTCATTTCCTTGCTTCGGTTATTTTTATAGTAATTACGCAAATTATTTATAGATAGGTAAAATTGTTTCTTGCGCTACTGAAAACTTCGGTGAGTTTCTAGTTTACTAAAAATTTTTGTTCTTTTATGTTCCATGTGTTTCTCTCTTCTTATAAAGTTATACTTTTCTTCTTTTCAATATTTATATATATTTTTCAATATTTTTCGTCCTTATTTTCTTCTGCGTCCGAACTTCAGAACTGCCTTTTTATAACTTTTCGACTCCTTGTTTCCGTGTGGATGTTTTCCGAAATTTAAGATTTTTGGTTTTGTTCTTATTATGGTACTGGAATATTCAAGCTTCCTACTCCGTGATTTTTTTTTTTTCCTAATTAACTTTTCTATGAAATATTTTTTTTTTTTTTAACTTTTCGGTTCACTTTTATAAATAAACCTTCCTTTTTTTTGATAAATTTTATACAAAAATATCGTTTTCGTAAGTTTTCAAAGTTTCACTTTTACTTTAAAATAAAATTTTTTCTTAGTTTGACGCGGTGCACGGCCGGGATAAACTTTTGTTTGATTAGTAAAAATTATTATTTTTTCTCCAAAAAAGAGTTTTTTTTTCTTTCTTTTATACAGTTGTTCACGAATTCATAAAATTTTAGTTTCCTTCTTCGCTTTTGATAAATTTTTACATAAAACAATTTTTTTTTCCAAAGTTCACTGTCAGTTCTTAATTTTTATTAACTTTAAAAATTTGTTTTGTTAGTTTTGCACAGAAGGGATTTCAAACGTATCCCTTGATTTTATTTTATTTCATTTTTTCCCGGACAACCGAACGTCTTTAAACTCCTGCAGTAACTGCCTTGTCCAACTTTTTACAATCCATTTCCAAGCTCGGTAACCGCCGCAATTAAGCCACTTGCTCTCCAAAAAAAAAATTGTTTGCGAACTATTTTCTATTAAAAAAAAATGTTTACGAGCTATTTTTCCCCGTTAATCGGCTGTTTTCGAACTATTTTCCTTTGTATAGTTTTTATATTTTTAGTCTCTTCAAACCTATAGAATTTATATTTTACTCCCATACTTCCCGCTGTTATTTTAATAAGCAATCTCTCACAATTTCTGCAACATTTTCCTACAAAACTACCACAGTGTAAGCCCTGCTGTTATGATACCTGTTACCATCTGTTCTCACTTCTGTTATTAGAATTTATGTTTGAACTCATTAATGTGACATTAACTTGAACTTCGAAACTGTACATATGCTGTTAAACCATCGATTTGGGCTTGCCCTGTTAACATACTACAGATTTGCTATACCACTTACTAATATACGAGAAGCATTTCCTATGGCTACCGGAAATATAATACTAATGTTTGTCGGTTATCCGTCGAACCTCACACTTTGGCAACATTGTTGTGGCTAAAAACAACCTGATGCCGAAGCGACTGATCACTTCCGCCGCAACAATGTTGTCATAGCGGAGTGTAGATACGTTCTTCGCAACATTGCGGCTGAGGCATGAACCTAGACACACTACACACAGATACGGACATACGCTACCATTCACTCAAACCAGTACCTATGGTGAAAGGCTGTCGTTACAGGCTCGCAACCGCCGATGGTGCCTGCACTATGGAGCGTGTGCGTAAAAAGAGTCAGACGCAGCCTGTAACTTGTTGTTTCCCGTCCAACGTGTGGCCTCGACCCACGACTCAATGCCGGGCCTAACCTTATTGTTAAAGTCTCAAAGCTTGCCTCTCGGGATAATTTTGTTGCAACATCAAGGAACTAAGAAACTGGGTCACTGCCAACATTTACATTCTGCTTAAACTATATCACAGATAAATTCTAAAAACTAACAGTAAAATAAAATAAAAAAATAAAGAAAACATCACAGATAAAAAATTTATTAAAAAATATAAATAAAATATCACAGTTAGCAGAAAAATTATGAAAAAAAACCTTATTAAAATAAAATATCACAGATGGCGGAAAAATTATAAAAAAATTTATAAAAAAAATATCACAGATCGTGTAGTCAAGTAGGTAAAAAAAGGTAAAATAAATAAATAAATAAAATAAAAACAAAATAAATAAATGCAAAAATAATAAAATAAATAAAAAGATCAAAAAAATTAAAAATAATTTAATAAAATAATCACATACGTCAATAAATTAATAAATACAATACGTCAATAAATAAATAAATAAAATACATCGATAAATAAATAAATAAGATAGAACAAAGGTACTAGCACTACAAAAAACATTAAACTATTTTGCAAAAATGTCTTTAGCGTGGTATACGCCGATCTTTTTCCCACTACTATCGCCAAGCTCATACATTGAATTCCCTATGCAATACATTTTATTTGTTTCGGAGCTAGTTTGGCGTTGTAATTATCTACTTGGGAACTTTGCTTAAAGTTTCGGCGATATACCACTTGTCCGATATTAAACTTCACATCTCTCGCATACCGAAAGTGGCAAAACAAGGCGGCATGTTGATTGGGGAGTGTGTAACGCTGCGGAGCGCAAATGCAGCATCGCTGATGCATTTGCCCCAATTCTTTGACTCTCCTTTATAAAGGATCTAATGATCTGCAGAACAGATCAATTCACCCTCTCCGCAGCGTTACCCTGTGGCGAATAAAATAAAATGCCGTTTTTATGTGTTTGGTGCATTACTTTTCCAGAAAGTGGTTGAAAACTTCTGACACAAACTGCTTCCCATTGTCTGAGTGGACATACTCAGGCACACCAAACACATGAAAGACATCCGTCTCTGAGAACTTGACGACTTCGGCTGAAGTTGCCCTTCTCATCGGTTTTAAAAACACAAACTTAGTAAAGTGATCTAGACAAACAAAGACATACACGTTACCATCACAAGAACGAGGATAAGGACCCATAAAATCAATAAAAAGACGTTTGAAGGGTCGTTCTGTTAGCTTCTGTTTGCCCATCATCGGTTGGTTAAAAGCGTTTTGAGTTTTATTAACTTTACAAATTTCGCAATCTTTTACATACGTGTATACGTCTGTAGCCATACCAGGCCTATTAATACTTTTGACGTAGTCGGGACAGTGTCTTGTAGATGCCACCATGACCAGCGTACGGTAAGCTGTGAGCCGACCCTACCAGCCCCAGCCGCAATTCCGACGGAACCCAGAGCTTCCAGGTCTGGTCCGCTAGAAGATTATCCCCCCTGTCGAATTGCGTCCTTTTATAAACGTAACCGTCCGATATGCATACGTCTGGTAACTTGTCTTTGTTCTCGGTCACCGTCTTTTTCAACTCCGTCGTTCGTCTGAATTTCGTCCATATGAATTCGTGAGAGTGTGTCGGGAACCACGTTTTGTGCACCTTTTCGATGTTGAATATCGAAGTCATAACCCTGGAGTTTCAAACTCCACCTTGCCAACCTCCCAGAAAGATATTTCTGATTCATGAGCCATTTGAGGCTGGCATGATCAGTTATGATGGTGAACGGGGTTCCCTCCACGTAAGGTCGGAATCTCTTGACACGCACGATGGCGGCGTAGCATTCAAGTTCCGTAATGCTGTAATTTTTCTGCGCCTTATTTAGTTTTGCCGAAACGTAGGCAATCGGTCTTTCGTTCTAGTCATCGTCTAGTTGGAACAAAACCCCTCCCACTCCGTCAGTTGATGCATCACATTGTGTAAAAAATTTTCGGTTAAAATCAGGGTGTGTAAGCACTGGTGCTGAAATCAAAATTTGCTTCAAAATGTCAAAATATTTCAAAGCTTCGTCCGTCATGGTAAATTTCTTAATTTTGTCCTTTTTGAGGCAGTCGTGCAGCGGAGCTGCAATTGTCGCATAGTCCTGTATGAAACGTCGATACCAGCCCGACCTATATTTTTTTTGGATGTTAGAGAGCCTAAGAGCCTACATAAATTTTAATTTTACTTTTTTTTTATTACTAAATCCTACAAACTACAAAAAAAAAACAAAATATTTAGCCGCTATGCCTCCTGATCCTGGAAACTCCTTCCGACGTTAGGGACACCGACTTGAAATTCTGCCTCATTTCCTTGAAAAAAATTCCTTCCTCTTGCTTCGGTTATTTTTATAGTAATTACGCAAATTATTTATAGATAGGTAAAAATGTTTCTTGCGCTACTGAAAACTTCGGTGAGTTTCTAGTTTACTAAAAATTTTTGTTCTTTTATGTTCTGTGTGTTTCTCTCTTCTTATAAAGTTATACTTTTCTTCTATTTAAATTTTTGTTCTCTTTTTTTTTTTGGCTTTTTCCGTTAAAAAATTCCCGATTTTTCAATATTTTTCGTCCTTATTTTCTTCTGTGTCCGAACTTCAGAACTGCCTTTTTATAACTTTTCGACTCCTTGTTTCCGTGTGGTGTTTTCCGAAATTTAAGATTTTTCATTTCTTCTTGACTTTGTCTTTTTTTCTTTTTGTATGCAGTCAAACTTCCACATAATAAAATTTCCTTAGGTTTTTTTCCAATTTATCTGTTTTTTTGTTTTTGGAAAACTTTTCGCTTCACTTTAGTTGTTCCTTTGGTTCGAAACTTAATCTTTTAATATTTTTAGTTTTGTTCTTATTATGGTACTGGAATATTCAAGCTTCCTACTCAGTAATTTTTTTTTTTTCACTAATTAACTTTTCTATGAAATATTTTTTTTTTTATAACTTTTCGGTTCACTTTTATAAATAAACCGTCCTTTTTTTTTGATAAATTTTATACAAAAATATCGTTTTCGTAAGTTTTCAAAGTTTCACTTTTACTTTAAAATAAAAATTTTTCTTAGTTTGACGCGGTGCACGGCCGGGATAAATTTTTGTTTGATTAGTAAAAATTATTATTTTTTTCTCCAAAAAGGATTTTTTTTCTTTCTTTTATACAGTTGTTCACGAATTCATAAAATTTTAGTTTCCTTCTTCGCTTTTGATAAATTTTTACATAAAACAATTTTTTTTCCAAAGTTCACTGTCAGTTCTTAATTTTTATTAACTTTAAAAATTTGTTTTGTTAGTTTTGCACAGAAGGGATTTCAAACGTATCCCTTGATTTTATTTTATTTCATTTTTTCCCGGACAACCGAACGTCTTTAAACTCCTGCAGTAACTGCCTAGTCCAACTTTTTACAATCCATTTCCAAGCTCGGTAACCGCCGCAATTAAGCCACTTGCTCTCAAAAAAAAAAATTGTTTGCGAACTATTTTCTATTAAAAAAAAATGTTTACGAGCTATTTTTCCCCGTTAATCGGCTGTTTTCGAACTATTTTCCTTTGTATAGTTTTTATATTTTTAGTCTCTTCAAACCTATAGAATTTATATTTTACTCCCATACTTCCCGCTGTTATTTTAATAAGCAATCTCTCACAATTTCTGCAACATTTTCCTACAAAACTACCACAGTGTAAGCCCTGCTGTTATGATACCTGTTACCATCTGTTCTCACTTCTGTTATTAGAATTTATGTTTGAACTCATTAATGTGACATTAACTTGAACTTCGAAACTGTACATATGCTGTTAAACCATCGATTTGGGCTTGCCCTGTTAACATACTACAGATTTGCTATACCACTTACTAATATACGAGAAGCATTTACTATGGCTACCGGAAATATAATACTTATGTCTGTCGGATATCCGTCGAACCTCACACTTTGGCAACATTGTTGTGGCTAAAAACAACCTGATGCCGAAACGACTGATCACTTCCGCCGCAACAATGTTGTCATAGCGGAGTGTAGATACGTTCTTCGCAACATTGCGGCTGAGGCATGAACCTAGACACACTACACACAGATACGGACATACGCTACCATTCACTCAAACCAGTACCTATGCTGAAAGGCTGTCGTTACAGGCTCGCAACCGCCGATGGTGCCTGCACTATGGGGCGTGTGCGTAAAAAGAGTCAGACGCAGCCTGTAACTTGTTGTTTCCCGTCCAACGTGTGGCCTCGACCCACAACTCAATGCCGGGCCTAACCTTATTGTTAAAGTCTCAAAGCTTGCCTCTCGGGATAATTTTGTTGCAACATCAAGGAACTAAGAAACTGGGTCACTGCTAACATTTACATCCTGCTTAAACTATATCACAGATAAATTCTAAAAACTAACAGTAAAATAAAATAAAAAAATAAAGAAAACATCACAGATAAAAATTAATAAAAAAAATAAATAAAATATCACAGTTAGCAGAAAAATTATGAAAAAAACTTTATTAAAATAAAATATCACAGATGGCGGAAAAATTATAAAAAAAATTTATAAAAAAAATATCACAGATCGTGTAGTCAAGTAGGTAAAAAAAGGTAAAATAAATAAATAAATAAAATAAAAACAAAATAAATAAATGCAAAAATAATCAAATAAATAAAAAGATCAAAAAAATTAAAAATAATTTAATAAAATAATCACATACGTCAATAAATTAATAAATACAATACGTCAATAAATAAATAAATAAAATACGTCGATAAATAAATAAATAAGATAGAACAAAGGTACTAGCACTACAAAAGCATTAAACTATTTTGCAAAAATGTCTTTAGCGTGGTATACGCCGATCTTTTTCCCACTACTATCGCCAAGCTCATACATTGAATTCCCTATGCAATACTTTTTATTTGTTTCGGAGCTAGTTTGGCGTTGTAATTATCTAATTGGGAACTTTGCTTAAAGTTTCGGCGATATACCACTTGTCCGATATTAAACTTCACATCTCTCGCATACCGAAAGTGGCAAAATAAGGCGACATGTTGATTGGGGAGTGTGTAACGCTGCGGAGCGCAAATGCAGCATCGCTGATGCATTTGTCCCAATTCTTTTGATTCTCCTTTATAAAGGATCTAATGATCTGCAGAACAGATCTATTCACCCTCTCTGCAGCGCTACCCTGTGGCGAATAAAATGCCGTTTTTATGTGTTTGGTGTCATACTTTTCCAGAAAGTGGTTGAAAAATTCTGACACAAACTGCTTCCCATTGTCTGAGTGGACATACTCAGGCACACCAAACACATGAAAGACATCCGCCTCTGAGAACTTGACGACTTCGGCTGAAGTTGCCCTTCTCATCGGTTTTAAAAACACAAACTTAGTAAAGTAATCTAGACAAACAAAGACATACACGTTACCATCGCAAGAACGAGGATAAGGACCCATAAAATCAATAAAAAGACGTTTGAAGGGTCGTTCTGTTAGCTTCTGTTTGCCCATCATCGGTTGGTTAAAAGCGTTTTGAGTTTTATTAGCTTTACAAATTTCGCAATCTTTTACATGCGTGTATACGTCTGTAGCCATACCTGGCCATTAATACTTTTGACGTAGTCGGGACAGTGTCTTGTAGATGCCACCATGACCAGCGGACGGTAAGCTGTGAGCCGACCCTACCAGCCCCAGCCGCAATTCCGACGGAACCCAGAGCTTCCAGGTCTGGTCCGCTAGAAGATTATCCCCCCTGTCGAATTGCGTCCTTTTATAAACGTAACCGTCCGATATGCATACGTCTGGTAACTTGTCTTTGTTCTCGCTCACCGTCTTTTTCAACTCCGTATACTCCTCCGACTCGAAGCACGGTGAATCGAGACATACGTCAATGGCTCTGTCGTTCGTCTGTATTTCGTCCATATGAATTCGTGAGAGTGTGTCGGGAACCACGTTTTGTGCAAATTTTCGATGTTGAATATCGAAGTCATAACCCTGGAGTTTCAAACTCCACCTTGCCAACCTTCCAGAAAGATCTTTCTGATTCATGAGCCATTTGAGGCTGGCATGATCAGTTATGATGGTGAACGGGGTTCCCTCCACGTAAGGTCGGAATCTCTTGACACGCACGATGGCGGCGTAGCATTCAAGTTCCGTAATGCTGTAATTTTTCTGCGCCTTATTTAGTTTTGCCGAAACATAGGCAATCGGTCTTTCGTTCTAGTCATCGTCTAGTTGGAACAAAACCCCTCCCACTCCGTCAGTTGATGCATCACATTGAATAAAAAATTTTCAGTTAAAATCAGGTTGTGTAAGCACTGGTGCTGATATCAAACTTTGCTTCAAAATTTCAAAATATTTCAAAGCTTCGTCCGTCATGGTAAATTTCTTAATTTTGTCCTTTTTGAGGCAGTCGTGCAGCGGAGCTGCAATTGTCGCATAGTCCTGTATGAAACGTCGATACCAGCCCGACATACCCAGGAACCGTCGTAGTTGCTTCGGTGTTTTCGGAACTGGAAAGTCCCTCACAGCTGCCACTTTATTTCCGTCTGTTCTAATGCAATCATCCCCGACTACGTACCCTAGATATCGAATTTCTTTGAAACAGAACTTGCTCTTTTGTACATTTATAGTTAACTTAGCCTCACGAAGACACCGAGCGACCTTTTCCAACAGACACATATGTGACATAAAATCTTCAGAACACACTAACAAATCATCCAAATAAACAAAAACACATTCACGTAAAGCGGCCGGAATGACCTTGTCCATAAGACGACACATTCGTTGTGCTGCATTGCACAACCCAAAAGACATGACAGTAAATTGGTAAAGGGGTCGGACAGGGACAGTGAAGGCCCTCTTTTCGCGGGCATTTTTCTCGAGGGGAAAGCGTCCTTAAGGTCAATTTCGGAGATAAACCGGGTGTTCTGCAACCTGTTGAGGATTCCATCGATGTGGGGTAAGGGGTATGCGTCTTTAATCGTCCTCTCATTCACTCTTTTCGCGGGCATTTTTCTCGAGGGGAAAGCGTCCTTAAGGTCATTTGCGGAGATAAACCGGGTGTTCTGCAACCTGTTGAGGATTCCATCGTAGTGGGATAAGGGGTATGCGTCTTTAATCGTCCTCTCATTCACCTTTCGTGCGTCCAAACAAAGACGATTCTTTGTGCCCTTTATCACGAGCGAAACCGGCGAATTCCAACTGCTATTTGATTCTTCGATTACTTCCATGCTCAGCATTCTGTCCATTCTGCGTAAATAAGTTTCTGTATGGTCGGCGAAATTGGATAATGGCGTTGCTTGACCGGCAGATTCTCGTCCACAACCTCGATGACGTGTTCCTCGACATATATATTCAAGTTGTTGGTTATTTCTTAATCATTAAGATTATTTTTAAAAATTGTTCAGGTTGATTTCTGAAAGTTTAGAGTTTTTAAATTTTTTTTATAGTCTTTTCGCTTTTTGTTTTTTGAGTTGCAACTTTTTTTATTTTCTACAGTTGTTTTTTTTTTTTTTGTCTTACACATCCATATATTACCGGATATCCCTTTTATTATTATTTTTTTGCAATTTTACACGCAAATATAGGGGTGAAAATAATTTTAGTCTTAATTAATTTCAAAACTTGAATTTTTTTATATACTAGTATAATATTTTTATTTTTGGTTTTCAACTTGCATTTTTTTATCTTTAATATATACGCATACACATTAACTGAATTTTTATATACACACACATATTCACACAAACCTACGAAATTGAATTGTTTTTTTTATATCTTGCTTTCATATTGTTTTTTTATATATTTTATTTATATTTTTGGGTGTTGAGATTTTCAGTTTGCCCTACATTCGTCATATCCTTGTTTGCTTAATTTTTTATTATTTGCATCATTGGGTATTTTCAAATAGGTATATACATTAATATTTTTTTAGTGAACTTTCCTTTTGTTTGATTTGCGGCTTTCATAATTTGTTTACCTTGCGGGGTTTTGTTACGGTTGATATCCCTTTTTCTGAGATAGTAACCCGGGTACATTTGGGGGGGGGGGGGGGGGGGGGCGAAAAATATATTTTTTGTTCGGTTAAATTTTTCTGAGTACCGACAGTGAAAGCCTGTAACGACAGCCTTTCACCATAGGTATTGGTTTGAGTGAATGGTATCGTGTGTCCGTATCTGTGTGTAGTATGTCTAGGTTCATGCCTCAGCCGCAATGTTGCGAAGAAAGTATCTACACTCTGCTATGACAACATTGTTACGGCGGAAGTGACCAGTCGCTTCGTCAACAGGTTGTTTTTAGCCACAACAATGTTGCCAAAGTTATAGCAACAGTGCGGTGAGGGTACGAACGAAATGTATCTGTGTAGGTGTTATTTTGTGTGAACGTACAAATGTGTAAATGTATGATTGTGTGAATGCATAAAGGAAAGTAAAAAGCTTGTATGTGTTAAAACTATCTGTTTTGGATAACTTTCCGTACCACGGCGGCAGATATAAAAGGGCAGAACGTTAGGCAACGGGCCAAAGTTTGATTTTTAACTATGCTCAGGGAGGTGCGAAAATAAAGATACACGGTGCAGTGCCAAATAGTTAAAACAAAAAAAAGAAAAGATAAAGTTCGTAGTGCGCGGTTTAAACCGTTGACTGGTAAATATACCTATTGAAAGTTTTCTTAAATTGTGTTGTGCGCGCCGCGAAGTACTCGCGATTCGTGCCGAGCAAAGCGGAAGAACAGCTGCCGCTAGATTTTATTTGGATACTGGAATCAAAGTCATAGCACCAGGTAAGATCAACCTTTCGTTTGTGTGCGTTTTGGGTTTTTTTTCCAATCCGGCATGCGCTCTGGGGAGGTGGCTTCCATATAGCCAACTTTCCAAGCAAGCCAAAAGCAAATCGCATGCATGTATTCACACATTCATACAGATATATGTTGGCAGGTGAGTATATTAACCATGCAAACAAGTAAAGCATATATGTACGTACATAAACAACCAAAATCCTAGCTATGCGGAACGTTTTTTTTACTATTCTCTTATTATTATTTTTTCTTTCTGAAGGACACGCTGGGCACAGGTATTGCCAAGAAAGGGACTAAAAGCGATGATCGCCACAAAAGGAGCACCGGGCAGGGTAACTAAAAATACTAAATTTTGGTATCTGCCACAACAATAACAACAAGCGCAACATCTTGATCTATGCATATGTATATGTATTCCTGACAACAATAGGCGTAGCAGCACACAACAAATTCAACACATTTATTTGGTGACAAAACACCCATAACAGATTACCTTTGCTTGGGAAACGCAACAACAAAAACAGGCCGATTGTACATATCGGCACCCGACACTACTTCAAAATAATTTTAAATAATTTTTGTGAGGACCCACATCTTCTTACACGTGTAACCACGTTTTTTTATTTTCCCACTACTAACCAACTCACGGCCCAAGATCAATAGTGAGCGATCTTGCCGAGCAATTGAGTGATAAATGTATGTATGAATCGTAAGCAGGTATGCTTTGAGTTTGTTTCTCTTTTTTTCAACACAGGTGCTCAACAGCATGAAGGCGCCTCCAACGGATTGAGTAACTTGGTGAGTGTCTAAAAAGTTTATTATGATTTGAGTTTTCAATTGAGTTTATATGTTTGTATGTACATATATTGGCTGTCAATCCCTAGGGCATGCTCAACATTGTATATGCTAAGAATTGACAAAGAGTGAAAATATATTTGCATACACAATTTTCCTAACATACATTTAAACGTATATTGTTTTTTGTTTTTGGCAAGTATTATTATTATTATTATTAACAGAGACTAAAAGCAAATAATAGTAGTAACTTTCTTTACTTTATTTTATATACCTACACCATTATTTTTTCTTTTACTTACTTTTAGCTTTTCCAATAGTAGCATTTTGTAATAAGGCTAAAAATCATATGTAGGTTTTAAAAAAATTATAACTTAATTTCTATATTTAGCAGTCACCCCACTGCACTAATGTTTCAATATTTTTGATAGATATGACATTTGTCACTATGTTAAGCTTAACATAAAAAATGTCTTACCTTTTTCTTATATCTACACGGTCTCATACACATATTATGCATTCGTTAATTTATACTTCATAATGTTAAACTTTTTTTATTTTTTTGCTATATATGTAAATAGATAGGTATAAGAAAAATGCTCAATAAAAATGAAATGAAATGAAAATGCAGGGCTAGGTTGAATCCATTCGGTGTAGGTGCTGCGCTTGCGCGCGGCAAGGTGAGGGAAAATGACTAAGTGACAGACGGACAGACTAGTGTCAGGTTTGGGTCGCTGTAAGTTATTAGGAGTCAGCACAGTGCCCATGGTTCAGCGCAAGCGGCGCTGAAGAGGGAGGGTAGACTCCACCTGACAAGACCGGCCTTCATCTTTTTCTTCCCCTTACGCATTCCCCCTCACGTTTATTTCTATCTTTTTCAGCTTTTTCTCTCCTTTCTACACATATGCAGGTATGAACCCTCTTCGTGTTCATGTGGCTGCGGGTGAGGTCGGTGGTGCAATACCCCGCCCAAGACGACGAGATAACCTGGGCCAAGAGCAGACCTGCTTGCCGCCGCTCCTCGCCATCCTAACAGTCAGCCACGTAACAGGTGGTATACCTCTACGACCTACTTGTTCTTCCATTTAAAAAAAAATCAAAAATTTAACTAAATCATCGTGGCAGAGTTTAAAGAAAAAGGAACGTACCTACATCATGGCCGATGAAAGCTTAGTGTCTTTCGACGTCATCTCCTTATTTCCAAGCATTCCGGTATATGTGGACATCGAGCTCATTGCTTCAAAGTGGAACGACATAAAAGTGCGTACGTCACTTCCGAAAGAGCTATTTTTAACAATTGCTAAGTTTTGTATAAAGGAAAATCGTTATTTCAAATACAACGGAAAAATATATGGGCAACGAACTGGAATGCCAACGGGATTTCCAGCCTCCCCGGTCATAGCTGACATCGTTATGGAGGAATTGATGATGAAATTCGACACAGAAACCACCAGAAAGCCACGATTGTTAATCAAATACGTGGATTACCTTTTCGCTGTTGTCAGAACTGATGAAATCGACAACATGCTCATGTAGCTTAATAGTTACAACAAGTCCATACAATTTACAATATAGGTAGAAAAGAAAATTGCTTGCCATATTTGGACACTCTGATAACTAGAAAGGATAACAAGTTATTTATCGATTGGTATAAGAAGCCTACAGCGTCCGGAAGGCTAATTAACTACAACTCGAAGCACGAAAAAAACCCTTTTGGATACCGCGAAGTATTTTATATCGATATTGTTTAAAATAAGTGATAAAATATATCACAAGAAAAACATTGCTATTATGAAGGCAACCCTGGAACAAAATGAATTTGCGAAAGAGCTAGTTAACAAACTGATCCGAAACTCTTATGAGACAATCTCGCAAGAAAGTGCTAGCAATAGAAATACCAAAATATACAAATATGTCACAAATGTTCCAGGAATTACAGAGAGGATAAAAAGATTTAATTTATACGACCGGGAAAAATATCAAATCTCATTCTCGTATAGCAACACACTGAGACAAATTTACAGCAATACGAAAGACCACATCCCAAAATAAGAGAGATGCGACACAATCTATCAAATTCCATGGCGATGGGTCCAACTTAAGCAAAAAATTAAAAGTTAAAGTTAATCATCCGCTACCCACATACTTGGCGACAAATACAAAAATAGCATTCTCCGGGTTTGTCTTTGTTCATTCATCTGTTCAACATCTGATCAGTCGATCAAGCTCAATAATTAATCAAAAGGATGAAATACACTTATAAGGCTATTAATAAAACTCAAAAATGTAACAATAATATATACACTCTAGAGATATACGCCGTGGATTTTTGTCGTTTCACGCACGCCGCCGCCGAATGTCAAAAATATCGGTTCGGCGGTTGCGGCGTCCGGCGCGTTACTATATTTTCTACTCGTTTAAGACTGTTTAGGCCATTAATTGTTCATGTCAAAATTGGTCGGATATGGTCGAAAGTAGTACCAACGGATGCGCATCACTGCCAGTTGTAAGAAATTAATTGCGAAATGTAACTCTTTCTAACTGTTCAAAAGTTATTTAAAACAAGTAAGGGATGCTAAGTTCGGGTGTAACCGAAAATTACATACTCAGCTGAGAGCTTTGGAGACAAAATAAGGGAAAATGAGACTAGGGTAACGCTGGAATGTGTTTGTATAACATGGGTATCAAATGGAAGGTATTAAAGAGTATTTTATAAGGTAATGGGCGATAGTTCCATAGGCGGACCCCTTTTCGAGATATCGCCATAAAGGTGGCCAGGGGTGACTCTAGAATGTGTTTGTACGATATGGGTATCACATGAAAAGTATTAATGAGAGTTTGAAAAGGGAGTGGCGCTTAATTGTCGACCAAAATGTGGACCAGGGTGACCCAGAACATCATCTGTCGGACAGTATTCCTGCCATGATTCCAAGGGCTTTGGATTTCGCCCTGCAGAACTTTTTCATTTTCTTCTACTTAACATGGTAGGTGTTACACCCATTTTACAAAGTTTTTTCAAAATTTATATTTTGCGTGAAAAAAACCAATCCAGTCACCATGTTTCATCCTTTTTTTGGTATTTGGTATAGAATTATGGCATTTTTTAATTTTCGATATAGAAAAAGTGGGCGTGGTCATAGTCGGATTTCGCCCATTTTTAATACCAAGATAAAGTGAGTTGAGATAAGTACCTGAGCTAAGTTTAGTAAGGATATAAAGATTTTTGCTCAAGTTATCGTATTAACGGCCAAGAGGAAGGACAGTCGGTCGACTGTGTATAAAAACTGGGCGTGGCTACAACCGATTTCGGCCATTTTCACAGAAAACAGTTACCGGCATGGAAGCTATGCTCTCACCAAATTTCACAAAGATTGATACTTTTTTGTTCGAATTATGGCATTAAAAGTATTCTAGACAAATTAAATGAAAAATGAAAATTTGCCTTTAAATTTTTTTTTTTTAGGTGGGCGTGTTAGTAGTCCGATTTGGCAAATTTTTATTAAGCATAAATATAATAATAGGCGTAACGTTCCTGCCAAATTTCATCGTGATATCTTCAACGACTGCCAAATTTCAGCTTGCAAAACTTTTAAATTACCTTCTTTTAAAGTGGGCGGTGCCACGTCCATTTTCCAAAATTTTACAAATTTTCTATTTTGCGTCATAAGGTCAACCCACCTGCCAAGTTTCATCGCTATATCCGTCTTTGGTAATGAGTTATCGCACTTTTTCGGTTTTGCGAAATTTTCGATATCGAAAAAGTGGGCGTGGTTCTGTCCGATTTCGTTCATTTGAAATAGCGATCTGAGATGAGTGCCCAGAAATTTACATACCAAATTGCTTTAAGATCCCTCAAAATTTACTCAAGTTATCGTGTTTACGGACGGACGACGGACATGGCTAAATGAATTTTTTTTTTCGCCCAGATCATTTTGATATATAGAAGTCTATATCTATCTCGATTAGTTTATGCCGTTACGGATTACTGTCTGCTCAGCTGAGTATAACAAGTAAAGGTGTCTAAGTTCGGGTGTAACCGAACATATTATACTCAGCGTGAGCTTCATTTGTACATTTCATTGCAGATAAATTACGGCGGCAGATATAAAAGGGCAGAACGTTAGGCAACGGGCCAAAGTTTGATTTTTAACTATGCTCAGGGAGGTGCGAAAATAAAGATACACGGTGAAGTGCCAAATAGTTAAAACAAAAAAAGAAAAGATAAAGTTCGTAGTGCGCGGTTTAAACCGTTGACTGGTAAATATACCTATTGAAAGTTTTCTTAAATTTTGTTGTGCGCGCCGCAAAGTACTCGCGATTCGTGCCGAGCAAAGCGGAAAAAACAGCTGCCGCTAGATTTTATTTGGATACTGGAATCAAAGTCATAGCACCAGGTAAGATCAACCTTTCGTTTGTGTGCGTTTTGGGTTTTTTTTTGCCAATCCGGCATGCGCTCTGGGGAGGTGGCTTCCATATAGCCAACTTTCCAAGCAAGCCAAAAGCAAATCGCATGCAAGTATTCACACCTTCATACAGATATATGTTGGTAGGTGAGTATGTTAACCATGGAAACAAGTAAGGCATATTTGTACGTACATAAACAACCAAAATCCTGGCTATGCGGAACGTTTTTTTACAATTCTCTTATTATTTTTTTTCTTTCTGAAGTACTCGCTGGGCACAGGTATTGCCAAGAAAGGGACTAAAAGCCATGATCGTTTGGCGGGTAAAAGCCGCATTTGTACAACAAAAACAACTTCACAAAGCACAGCAACAACAACCACAAAAGGAGCACCTGGCAGGGTAACTAAAAATACTAAATTTTGGTATCTGCCACAACAATAACAACAAGCGCAACATCTTGATCTAGGCATATGTATATGTATTCCTGACAACAAAGGGCGTAGCAGCACACAACAACTTCAACACATTTATTTGGTGACACCACCTATAACAGATTACCTTTACTTGGGAAACGCAACAACAAAAACACGGCGATTGTACATATCGGCACCCGACACTACTTCAAAATAATTTTAAATAATTTTTGTGAGGACCCACATCTTCTTACACGTGTAACCACGTTTTTTTTTTCCCCCACTACTAACCAACTCAGGGCCCAAGATCAATAGTGAGCGATCTTGCCGTGCAATTGAGTGATAAATGTATTTGTGAATCGTAAGCTGGTATGCTTGGAGTTTGTTTCTCTTTTTTTCAACACAGGTGCTCAACAGCATGAAGGCGCCTCCAACGGATTGAGTAACTTGGTGAGTGTCTAAAAAGTTTATTATGATTTGAGTTTTCAATTGAGTTTATATGTTTGTATGTACATATATTGGCTGTCAATTCCTAGGGCATGCTCAACATTGTATATGCTAAGAATTGACAAAGAGTGAAAATATATTTGCATACACAATTTTCCTAACATACATTTAAACGTATATTGTTTTTTGTTTTTGGCAAGTATGCAGGGCTAGGTTGAATCCATTCGGTGTAGGTGCTGCGCTTGCGCGCGGCAAGGTGAGGTGAAAGTGAGTATAGGGAAAACGACTAAGTGACAGACGGACAAACTAGTGTCAGGTTTGGGGGCGCTGTAAGTTATTAGGAGTCAGCACAGTGCCCATGGTTCAGCGCAAGCGGCGCTGAAGAGGGAGGGTAGACTCCACCTGACAAGACCGGCCTTCATCTTTTTCTTCCCCTTACGCATTCCTTCTCACGTTTTTTTCTATCTTTTTCAGCTTTTTCTCTCCTTTCCACACATGTGCAGGTATGAACCCTCTTCTTGTTCATGTGGCTGCGGGTGAGGTCGGTGGTACAATACCCCGCCCAAGACGACGAGATAACCTGGGCCCAGAGCAGACCTGCTTGCCGCCGCTCCTCGCCATCCAAACAGTCAGCCACGTAACAGGTGGTATACCTCTACGACCTACTTGTTCTTCCATTTAAAAAAAAAAAATCAAAAATTTAACTAAATCATCGTGGCAGAGTTTAAAGAAAAAGGAAGGGTACCTACATCATGGCCGATGAAAGCTTAGTGTCCTTCGACGTCATCTCCTTATTTCCAAGCATTCCGGTAGATGTGGACATCGAGCTCATTGCTTCAAAGTGGAACGACGTAAAAGTGCGTACGTCACTTCCGAAAGAGCTATTTTTAACAAGTGCTAAGTTTTGTATAAAGGAAAATCGTTATTTCAAATACAACGGAAAAATATATGGGCAACGAACTGGAATGCCAATGGGATCTCCAGCCTCCCCGGTCATAGCTGACATCGTTATGGAGGAATTGTTGATGAAATTCGACACAGACACCACCAGAAAGCCACGATTGTTAATGAAATACGTGGATTACCTTTTCGCTGTTGTCAGAACTGATGAAATCGACAACATGCTCATGTAGCTTAATAGTTACAACAAGTCCATACAATTTACAATATAGGTAGAAAAAGAAAATTGCTTGCCTTATTTGGACACTCTGATAACTAGAAAGGATAACAAGTTATTTATCGATTGGTATAAGAAGCCTACAGCGTCCGGAAGGCTAATTAACTACAACTCGAAGCACGAAAAAAACCCTTTTGGATACCGCGAAGTATTTTATATCGATATTGTTTAAAATAAGTGATAAAATATATCAGAAGAAAAACATTGCTATTATGAAGGCAACCCTGGAACAAAATGAATTTGCGAAAGAGCTAGTTAACAAACTGATCCGAAACTCTTATGAGACAATCTCGCAAGAAAGTGCTAGCAATAGAAATACCAAAATATACAAATCTGTCACAAATGTTCCAGGAATTACAGAGAGGATAAAAAGATTTAATTTATACGACCGGGAAAATATCAAATCTCATTCTCGTATAGCAACACACTGAGACAAATTTACAGCAATACGAAAGACCAGATCCCAAAATAAGGGAGATGCGACACAATCTATCAAATTCCATGGCGATGGGTCCAACTTATGCAAAAAATTAAAAGTTAAAGTTAATCATGCGCTACCCTCATACTTGGCGACAACAACAAAAATAGCATTCTCCTGTTTTGTCTTTGTTCATTCATCTGTTCAACATCTGATCAGTCGATCAAGCTCAATAATTAATCAAAAGGATGAAATACACTTATAAGGCTATTAATAAAACTCAAAAATGTAACAATAATATATACACTCTAGAGATATACGCCGCCGATAAATGCCGCCGCCGTGGATTTTTGTCATTTCACGAACGCCGCCGCCGAATGTCAAAAATATCGGTGCGGCGGTTGCGGCGTCCGGCGCGTTACTTTATGTTCTACTCGTTTAAGACTGTTTAGGCCATTAATTGTTCATGTCAAAATTGGTCGGATATGGTCGAAAGTAATACCAACGGATGCGCATCACTGCCAGTTGTAAGAAATTAATTGCGAAATGTAACTCTTTCTAACTGTTCAAAAGTTATTTAAAACAAGTAAGGGATGCTAAGTTCGGGTGTAACCGAAAATTACATACTCAGCTGAGAGCTTTGGAGACAAAATAAGGGAAAATGAAACTAGGGTAACGCTGGAATATGTTTGTATAACATGGGTATCAAATTTAAGGTATTAAAGAGTATTTTAGAAGGTAATGGGCGATAGTTCCATAGGCGGACCCCTTTTCGAGATATCTCCATAAAGGTGGGCCAGGGGTGACTCTAGAATGTGTTTGTACGATATGGGTATCAAATGAAAAGTATTTATGAGGGTTTGAAAAGGGAGTGGCGCTTAATTGTCGACCAAAATGTGGACCAGAGTGACCCAGAAAATCATCTGTCGGACAGTATTCCTGCCATGATTCCAAGGGCTTTGGATTTCGCCCTGCAGAACTTTTTCATTTTCTTCTACTTAATATGGTAGGTGTTACACCCATTTTACGAAGTTTTTTCAAAATTTATATTTTGCGTGAAAAAAAACCAATCCAGTCACCATGTTTCATCCTTTTTTTCGTATTTGGTATAGAATTATGGCATTTTTTAATTTTCGACATTTTCGATATAGAAAAAGTGGGCGTGTTCATAGTCGGATTTCGCCCATTTTTAATACCAAGATAAAGTGAGTTGAGATAAGTACCTGAGCTAAGTTTAGTAAAGATATAAAGATTTTTGCTCAAGTTATCGTATTAACGGCAAAGAGGAAGGACAGTCGGTCGACTGTGTATAAAAACTGGGCGTGGCTTCAACCGATTTCGGTCATTTTCACAGAAAACAGTAACCGGCATGGAAGCTATGCTCTTACAAAATTTCACAAGGATTGATAATTTTTTGTTCGACTTATGGCATTAAAAGTATTCTAGACAAATTAAATGAAAAATGAAAATTTGCCTTTAAATTTTTTTTTTTAAGTGGGCGTGTTAGTAGTCCGATTTGGCAAATTTTTATTAAGGATAAATATGATAATAGGAGTAACGTTCCTGCCAAATTTCATCGTGATATCTTCAACGACTGCCAAATTACAGCTTGCAAAACTTTTAAATTACCTTCTTTTAAAGTGGGCGGTGCCACGTCCATTTTCCAAAATTTTACAAATTTTCTATTTTGCGTCATAAGGTCAACCCACCTGCCAAGTTTCATCGCTATATCCGTCTTTGGTAATGAGTTATCGCACTTTTTCGGTTTTGCGAAATTTTCGATATCGAAAAAGTGGGCGTGGTTCTGTCCGATTTCGTTCATTTGAAATAGCGATCTGAGATGAGTGCCCAGAAACTTACATACCAAATTGCATTAAGATCCCTCAAAATTTACTCAAGTTATCGTGTTTACGGACGGATGGACGGACATGGCTAAATGAATTTCTTTTTTCGCCCAGATCATTTTGATATATAGAAGTCTATATCTATCGCGATTAGTTTATGCCGTTACGGATTACCGTCTGCTCAGCTGAGTATAACAAGTAAAGGTGTCTAAGTTCGGGTGTAACCGAACATATTATACTCAGCGTGAGCTTCATTTGTACATTTCATTGCAGATGAATTACGGCGGCAGATATAAAAGGGCAGAACGTTAGGCAACGGGCCAAAGTTTGATTTTTAACTATGCTCAGGGAGGTGTGAAAATAAAGATACACGGTGAAGTGCCAAAAAAGAAAAGATAAAGTTCGCAGTGCGAGGTTTAAACCGTTGACTGGTAAATATACCTATTGAAAGTTTTCTTAAATTGTGTTGTGCGTGCCGCAAAGTACTCGCGATTCGTGCCGAGCAAAGCGGAAAAAAAACACCTGCCCCTAGATTTTATTTGGATACTGGAATCAAAACCATAGCACCAGGTAAGATCAACCTTTCGTTTGTGTGCGTTTTGGGTTTTTTTTGCCAATCCGGCATGCGCTCTGGGGAGGTGGCTTCCATATAGCCAACTTTCCAAGCAAGCCAAAAGCAAATCGCATGCAAGTATTCACACCTTCATACAGATATATGTTGGTAGGTGAGTATATTAACCATGCAAACAAGTAAGGCATATATGTACGTACATAAACAACCAAAATCCTAGCTATGCGGAACGTTTTTTTACAATTCTCTTCTTATTTTTTTTCTTTCTGAAGTACTCGCTGGGCACAGGTATTGCCAAGAAAGGGACTAAAAGCCATGATCGTTTGGCGGGTAAAAGCCGCATTTGTACAACAACAACAACTTCACAAAGCACAGCAACAGCAACCACAAAAGGAGCACCCGGCAGGGTAACTAAAAATACTAAATTTTGGTATCTGCCACAACAAGCGCAACATCTTGATCTATGCATATGTATATGTATTCCTGACAACAAAGGGCGTAGCAGCACACAACAACTTCAACACATTTATTTGGTGACACCACCCATAACAGATTACCTTTACTTGGGAAACGCAACAACAAAAACACGGCGATTGTACATATCGGCACCCGACACTACTTCAAAATAATTTTAAATAATTTTTGTGAGGACCCACATCTTCTTACACGTGTAACCACGTTTTCTTTTCCCACTACTAACCAACTCACGGCGCAAGATCAATAGTGAGCGATCTTGCCGTGCAATTGAGTGATAAATGTATTTGTGAATCGTAAGCTGGTATGCTTGGAGTTTGTTTCTCTTTTTTCAATACAGGTGCTCAACAGCATGAAGGCGCCTCCAACGGATTGAGTAACTTGGTGAGTGTCTAAAAAATTTATTATGAATTGAGTTTTTAATTGAGTTTATATGTTTGTATGCACATATATTGGCTGTCAATCCCTAGGGCATGCTCAACATTGTATATGCTAAGAATTGACAAAGAGTGAAAATATATTTGCATACACAATTTTCATAACATACATTTATAAGTACATTGTTTTTTTTTTACTGGTTTTATTTTACTGCTCTCCATATTCGTACGTAGGTACATTCATTTTATTGAGGAAGCTCAGGGATTTGCAGATAACAAGCAAAATCACATATGTTTGTTGTATTAGTTGCTCCTCCTTGATAAACCTTGCGGATACCGTAGTAGAATGATTTGAGTAGATACTTTGGCATAGACATTAGCCCAATTTATATATGGAATAATTATTAAGCTATATATTTATGGAATAATTATTAAGCTTATGTATATATTTCTGTCACATGAACTCAAACTGAATTTGAAGATAAGTGTTAGAACGTAGCAATTTTCGCATTATCATTATACCTAATTTAGGTTGGTTTTTGTATTTAATTTTTATTGCTTTTATATTTATACTTACAGTCTTTGAAATTTGAATTTGAATAATTACTAATTAGACGTTAATTTGGAATATAGTTTTCTTGGAATCCGTTGTAACTTCTTTTACCGAGGTTGAATCTAAGTATATTTGAAGTAGGCATATTAGCATTAGGGCATTACTTATTAATATTAGTTAGGGATATATTTCGTAAATAAAATTTGTAAATTATGGATGGATGAAAATTTTAGTTGTTGTTGTTGTATATCCTCTAACGGGAGTCCAAGGAAACTTGCCGTTTCAACAGGGGTGGACTATAAGGAAAGGGGTGTTAGAGGCGTTGGTTCCACATTACAATTGAAGAGATGGTTGGTGTCATGTGGGGACACGTTGCAAGCGGGGCATACCTTTTGTATGTCGGGGTTGATTCTGGATAGGTAAGAGTTTAACCTGTTACATTATCCAGAACGAAGTTGAGCAAGAGTGACACGCGTTTCCCTGGGGAGTATGCGTTCCTCTTCCGCAAGTTTTGGATAATTTTCGTTAAGCACTGGATTCACCGGGCAATTCCAGGCACAAAGGTCCGACGCCTGTTTATGGAGTTCACCAAGGACCTGCTTGTGTTTTTTCACTTCATACGGCTGAGTTCTCAGGTGCCGTATTTCCTCAAAATGTTATGGAGATGACTCCTTAAGGCCCTAGGCGGTGCTGGTTCATCAATCAGATGTCTGTTGGGATGCCCAGGTTTCTGGGTATTGTTTGGTCAGCATCTCATTTCTCTCCCTGATGGGGAGAATTCTCGCCTCATTATGCAGATGGTGTTCTGGGGACATAAGAAGACAGCCCGTGGCGATTCTGATAGCAGTATTTTGGCAGGCCTGTAGTTTCTTCCAGTGGGTGATTTTTAGGCTTGGCGACCGTATGGGTGACGCGTAGCACGTAATCGGCTGGCTAATTGCTTTGTATGTAGTCATGAGCGTTTCTTTATCTTTTCCCCAAGTACTGCCAGCGAGGGATTTTGTTACGGCTCTGAATTCTCGGAACAATTGCGGCTGCGTGCTCACCAAAATTTAGACCCTGATCAAATGTCACACCCAAGATTTTGGGGTGTAGGACAGTCGATATCGTAGTGCCATCGACGTGGATGTTCAAAATGGTCGACATTTGGGGCGTCCATGTTGTAAATAAGGTCGCGGAAGATTTAGTCGGTGATAATGCCAGGTTTCGCGAGGCGAAAAAACTGGAGAGATCAGGGAGGTAGCCGCTTATTTTATTGCATAGCGCACCGATGTTTGGGCCTGGGCCTGTGGCCATTATTGTGCAGTCATCGGCGTAGGAAACGATTGTGACTCCTTGCGGTGGTGAAGGTAGCATAGATATGTAGAAATTAAACAAAAGTGGGGATAGGACACCACCCTGTGTCACCCCTTGTTTAATTCTCCTTGGTTTTGATGCTTCGTTTCTAAATTGCACCGATTCCTGCCGACCACCCAGATAATTTGCGGTCCACCTTTTAAGACATGGGGGAAGGGTAGACCCTTCCAGGTCCTGCAGTAACGAGCCATGGTTGAGTGTATCGAAAGCTTTTGATAGGTCTAGCGCTACGAGTACTGTTCTATGGTGGGGATATTGATTTAAACCGCAATTTATCTGGGTGCTAATGGCATTTAGCGCGGTGGTAGTGCTATGGAGTTTTCTGAAGCCATGCTGATGAGGGGCTAGCTGCAAATTTGCTTGGAAATAAGGGAGCAAAATGGCTTCAAGCGGCTTTGCCACTGGCGATAGGAGAGATATCGGACGATACGACTCACCTATGTTAGCTGCTTTCCCAGGCTTTAGTAGCGGGACCACCTTGGCCATTTTCCATTTCTCAGGTATGACAAAGGTGGAAAGAGACAGATTGAAGACATGCGCCAAATATTGGAAACCCTCTTTCCCTAGGCTTTTAAGCATCGGCATGGCTATGCCGTCTGAGCCCACTGCTTTGGATGGTTTAGCACGACCAGTGGCGTCCTCAACCTCTTTAGCGGTTATGGTGATTGGTGACGCGCTGAATTTGTTTTTATGTGCGTGTCTATTGGCTCTCCGTCTATCTTTGTCGACCGTAGGATGCATTATATATTGTCGGCAGAAAGCGCTCGCGCATTTTTTTGCGTCCGACAGCACTTTGTCGCCAAAGGCGATGGAAACTTTGTTGTTGTTGTTGTTGTAGCAATGCTCGCCCCACCTAATAGCCGCGACCGATCACAAATTGTCATCAATATCCTCTAACGGGAGTCCAAGGAAACTTGCCGTTTCAACAGGGGTGGACCATAAGGAAAGGGGTGTTAGAGGCGTTGGTTCCACATTACAATTAAAGAGATGGTTGGTGTCATGTGGGGACACATTGCAAGCGGGGCATACATTTTGTATGTCGGGGTTGATTCTGGATAGGTAAGAGTTTAACCTGTTACAGTATCCAGAACGAAGTTGAGCAAGAGTGACACGCGTTTCCCTGGGGAGTATGCGTTCCTCTTCTGCGAGTTCTGGATATTTTTCTTCAAGTACTGGATTCACCGGGCAATTCCCGACATAAAGGTCCGACGCCTGTCTATGGAGTTCACCAAGGACCTGCTTGTGTTTTTTCGCTTCATACGGCTGGGTTCTCAGGTGCCGTATTTCCTCAAAATGCTTACGGAGATGACTCCTTAGGCCCCTAGGCGGTGCTGGTTCGTCAATCGGATGTCTGTTGGGATGCCCAGGTTTCTGGGTATTCAACAGAAACTGTTTGGTCAGCATCTCATTTCTCTCCCTGATGGGGAGTATTCTCGCCTCATTATGCAGATGGTGTTCTGGGGACATAAGAAGACAGTCTGTGGCGATTCTGAGAGAAGTATTTTGGCAGGCATGTAGTTTCTTCCAGTGGGTGGTTTTTAGGCTTGGCGACCATATGGGTGACGCGTAGCACGTAATCGGCTGGCTAATTGCTTTGTATGTGGTCAAGAGCGTTCCTTTATCTTTTCCCCAGGTACTTCCAGCAAGGGATTTGAGGATTTTATTACGGCTCTAAATTCTTGGAACAATTGCGGTTGCGTGCGCACCAAAATGTAGATCCTGATCAAACGTCACACCCAAGATTTTGGGGTGTAGGACAGTCGGTAGCGTAGTGCCATCGACGTGGATGTTCAATATGGTCGACATTTGGGGCGTCCATGTTGTAGATAACGTCGCGGAAGATTTAGTCGGTGACAATGCCAGGTTTCGCGAGGCGAAAAACTGGAGAGATCAGGGGATAGCCGTTTATTTTATTGCATAGCTCATCGATCTCTGGGCCTGGGCCTGTGGCCATTATTGTGCAGTCATCGGCGTAGGAAACGATTGTGACTCCTTCTGGTGGTGAAGGTAGCTTAGATATGTAGAAATTAAACAAAAGCGGGGATAGGACACCACCCTGTGGCACCCCTTGTTTAATTCTCCTTTGTTTTGATGTTTCGTTTCTGAATTGTACCGATGCCTGCCGACCACCCAGATAATTTGCGGTCCACCTTTTAAGACATGGGGGAAGGGTAGACCCTTCCAGGTCTTGCAGTAACGAGCCATGGTTGACCGTATCAAAAGCTTTTGATAGGTCTAACGCTACGAGTACTGTTCTATGGTGGGGATATTGATTCAAACCGCAATTTATCTGGGTGCTAATGGCATTTAGCGCGGTGGTAGTGCTATGTAGTTTTCCGAAGCCATGCTGATGAGGGGCTAGCTGCAAATGTGCTTGGAAATAAGGGAGCAAAATGGCTTCAAGCGTCTTTGCCACTGGCGATAGGAGAGATATCGGACGATATGACTCACCTACGTTAGCTGGTTTCCCAGGTTTTAGTAGCGGGACCACTTGGCCATTTTCCATTTCTCGGGTATGACAAAGGTGGAAAAAGACAGGTTGAAGACATGCGCTAAATATTTGAACCCCTCTTTCCCTAGGTTTTTAAGCATCGGCATGGCTATGCCGTCTGGGCCCACTGCTTTGGATGGTTTAGCGCGACCAATGGCGTCCTCAACCTCTCTAGCGGTGATGGTAATTGGTGACGCGCTGAGTTTGTGTTTATGTGCGTGTCTATTGGCTCTCCGTCTATCTTTGTCGACCGTAGGATGCATTATATATTGTCGGCAGAAAGCGCTCGCGCATTTTTTCGCATCCAACAGCACCTTATCGCCAAAGGCGATGGAAACTTTGTCTTTGTGCTTAGTCGGATTCGATAGGGACTTTACGGTGGACCAAAGTTTACCCACACCGGTAGAGAGGTTACAACCTCTTAGGTGCTCCTCCCATTTCGCCCGCTTGTGTTCATCCACAAGCAATCTGATGCGTTGGTGTATATCCCTTATTTGGGGGTCGCATGGATCAAGCTGTCTTATAAGGTCACGTTTTCTCGCAAAGTTTGCGGCCCCCGCGGGAAGTGGTGCCGGATTTCGGGAATTCTCCCGGCGGGAATGAAATGTGCCGAGGCGGATTTAATGACCTTACGGAAGGCACGCTCCCCTTGGCGGGCATCAGTCGGGATAGGGAGGGCAGCAAAGCGGCTGTCTGTAAAGGATTTATATTCTTCCCACTTTCCTTTTTTGAAGTTTATGAAAGTTTTTCAGTGACGATGAATTCGGCGGTACGCTCAAGCGAAATAAGTATGGGCAGGTGGTCGGATGCCAATGTTACAATCGGCTGCCAGTAGACGCAGTTTACGAGTTCTGCGCTCACGATTGAGATATCTGGCGAGCTGTGACAGCTTCCTACCATACGTGTGGGGGCGTCTCCGCTTATTGTGCAGAACGTCGTTTCTTCTATTTGATCCGCCAACATCTCACCCCTACTGTCCGCCCGCAAGTTTGAATGCCATAGATCATGATGGGCATTGAAATCACCTAAGATAATGCGATTGTTGCCAGTGAGTAAGGCCCTGATATTAGGGCGGTATCCACTGGGGCAACAGGTGGCAGGAGGGGTGTAGATGTTGATGATTTCTAGTTTTGCATCGCCTGACCGAACAGATAGGCCTTGACGTTCTAAGACATTGTCCCTGCGGTCGATGCCAGGATCAAATATATAATATTGCACAGAGTTGTGTATGATAAACGCGAGACCGCCTCCATTTCCGCTCTCGCGGTCTTTCCTGTGGACGTTATACCCAGAGCAGGTCTGCAATGCAGATCTTGCTGTGAGTTTAGTCTCTTGAATCGCAGCAATGCGGATGTTGTGCCGCTTCATGAAATCGACTATCTCCGTAATCTTCCCAGTTAGTCCATTACAGTTTAACTGCAGGATTCTGAAGTTCATAAGGGGAGACGTCGCCAATCTGGGGGTAAGTGACGGGTGACTACACCTGGGTTGTGGAAGGCCAGGACGCAATTGCTGTTGTGGCCCTGGGACTGGGCGTCCTTGGGCAAGCATTGGGGTACCCGGATGATTTGGGTTTGCGACCTGGCAACATGGCGCGATGAAACCCGTCGAGGGGTTGCCGTCGCGGTGACCAGAACATCTGGGAAAGTGGCACCACCCAAGGCAGGAGCTGCATTGGGCGGATGTCGCAAACATATATATTCTGTGCTGGCAGACGGTGCAAACGGAGGTAGGGACTAAGAGTCTGTTTCCCTGACCTGCACGATTGCTGCCGGAAAAGAGGGGGGAGAAGACGGGGGCAGAAGGCTAAGGCGTAGACTACGGGACGCCCTTCTGCGTGAACAGCAAGGAGCCACAAAAGATTTATAAAAGTTAAAAATTTTAGTCGTTGTTGCAAGTATGCAGGGCTAGGTTGAATCCATTCAGTGTAGGTGCTGCGCTTGCGCGCGGCAGGGTGAGGTGAAGGTGAGTATAGGGACAACGACTAAGTGACAGACGGACAGACTATTGTCAGGTTTGGGGGCGCTGTAAGTTACTAGGAGTCAGCACAGTGCCCATGGTTCAGCGCAAGCGGCGCTGAAGAGGGAGGGTAGACTCCACCTGAAAAGACCGGCCTTCATCTTTTTCTTCCACTTACGCTTTCCCCCTCACGTTTATTTCTATCTTTTTCAGCTTTTTCTCTCCTTTCCACACATATGCAGGTATGAACCCTCTTCTTGTTCATGTGGCTGCGGGTGAGGTCGGTGATGCAATACCCCGCCCAAGATGACGAGATAGCCTGGGCCCAGAGTAGACCTGCTTGCCGCCGCTCCTCGCCATCCAAACAGTCAGCCACGTAACAGGTGGTATACCTCTACGACCTACTTGTTCTTCCATTTAAAAAAAAATCAAAAATTTAACTAAATCATCGAAATATAATGTTAAAGACGTGGCAGAGTTTAAAGAAAAAAGGAAGGGTACATACAACTTGGACGATGAAAACTTAGTGTCCTTCGACGTCATCTCCTTATTTCCAAGCATTCCGGTAGATGTGAACATCAAGCTCATTGCTTCAAAGTGGAACGACTTCAAAGTGCGTACGTCACTTTATAAAGAGCTATTTTTAACAATTGGTAAATTTTGTATAAAGGAAAATCGTTATTTCAAATACAACGGAAAAATATATGGCCAACGAACTGGAATGCCAATGGGATCTCCAGCCTCCCGGTCATAGCTGACATCGTTATGGAGGAATTGTTGATGAAATTCGAGACGAACACCACCAGAAAGCCACGATTGTTAATGAAATACGTGGATTACCTTTTCGCTGTTGTCAGAACTGATGAAATCGACAACATGCCCATGTAGCTTAATAGTTACAACAAGTCCATACATTTACAATATAGGTAGAAAAAGAAAATTGCTTGCCATATTTGGACACTCTGATAACTAGAAAGGATAACAAGTTATTTATCGATTGGTATAAGAAGCCTACAGCGTCCGGAAGGCTAATTAACGGCAACTCGAAGCACGAAAAAATACTCTTTTAGATACCGCGAAGTATTTTATATCGATATTGTTTAAAATAAGTAATAAAATGTATCACAAGAAAAACATTGCTATTATGAAGGCAACCCTGGAACAAAATGAATTCCCGAAAGGGCTAGTCAACAAACTGATCCGAAACTCTTATGAGACAATCTTGCAAGAAAGTACTAGCAATAGAAATACCAAAATATACAAATCTGTCACAAATGTTCCAGGAATTATAGAGAGGATAAAAAGATTTAATTTATACGACCGGGAAAAATGTCAAATCTCAATCTCGTATAGCAACACACTGAGAAAAATTTACAGCAATACGAAAGACCACATCCCAAAATAAGAGAGATGCGACACAATCTATCAAATTCCATAGCGATGGGTCCAACTTATGCAAAAACTTAAAAGTTAAAGTTAATCATCCGCTACCCACATACTTGGCGACAACAACAAAAATAGCATTCTCCTGTTTTGTCTTTGTTCATTCATCTGTTCGAACATCTGATCAGTCGATCAAGCTCAATAATTAACCAAAAGGATGAAATACACTTATAAGGCTATTAATAAAAATCAAAAATGTAACAATAATATAATAACAAAAATATCGGTGCGGCGTCCGGCGCGTTACTATATTTTCTACTCGTTTAAGACTGTTTAGGCCATTAATTGTTCATGTCAAACTTGGTCGGATATGGTCGAAAGTAGTACCAACGGATGCGCATCACTGCCAGTTGTAAGAAATTAATTGCGAAATGTAACTCTTTCTAACTGTTCAAAAGTTATTTAAAACAAGTAAGGGATGCTAAGTTCGGGTGTAACCGAAAACTACATACTCAGCTGAGAGCTTTGGAGACAAAATAAGGGAAAATGAAACTAGGGTAACGCTGGAATGTGTTTGTATAACATGGGTATCAAATGGAAGGTATTAAAGAGTATTTTAGAAGGTAATGGGCGATAGTTCCATAGGCGGACCCCTTTTCGAGATATCGCCATAAAGGTGGGCCAGTGGTGACTCTAGAATGTGTTTGTACGATATGGGTATCAAATGAAATGTATTAATGAGGGTTTGAAAAGGGAGTGGCGCTTAATTGTCGACCAAAATGTGGACCAGGGTGACCCAGAACATCATCTGTCGGACAATATTCCTGCCATGATTCCAAGGGCTTTGGATTTCGCCCTGCAGAACTTTTTCATTTTCTTCTACTTACTATGGTAGGTGTTACACCCATTTTACAAAGTTTTTCAAAATTTATATTTTGCGTGAAAAAAACCAATCCAGTCACCATGTTTCATCCTTTTTTTCGTATTTGGTATAGAATTATGGCATTTTTTAATTTTCGACATTTTCGATATAGAAAAAGTGGGCGTGTTCATAGTTGGATTTCGCCCATTTTTAATACCAAGACAAAGTGAGTTGAGATAAGTACCTGAGCTAAGTTTTGTAAAGATATAAAGATTTTTGCTCAAGTTATCGTATTAACAGCCAAGAGGAAGGACAGTCGGTCGACCGTGTATAAAAACTGGGCGTGGCTTCAACCGATTTCGGTCATTTTCACAGAAAACAGTTACCGGCATAGAAGCTATGCTCTTACCAAATTTCACAAGGATTGATACTTTTTTGTTCGACTTATGGCATTAAAAGTATTATAGACAAATTAAATGAAAAGGGCGGAACCACACCCATTTTGACATTTTTTTAATTTTTTTATTTTGTTCCACCATATCATTACTGTAAATATATTGAATTTTTTGTTAAAATTTGACTTTTAAAATTTTTTTTTTAAGTAGGCGTGTTAGTCGTCCGATTTGGCAAATTTTTATTAAGCATAAATATGATAACAGGAGTAACGTTCCTGCCAAATTTCATCGTGATATCTTCAACGACTGCCAAATTACAGCTTGCAAAACTTTTAAATTACTTTCTTTTAAAAGTGGGGTGGTGCCTCGTCCATTTTACAAAATTTTACAAATTTTCTATTTTGCGTCATAAGGTCAACCCACCTACCAAGTTTCATCGCTATATCCGTATTTGGTAATGAGTTATCGCACTTTTTCGGTTTTGCGAAATTTTCGATATCGAAAAAGTGGGCGTGGTTATGTCCGATTTCGTTCATTTGAAATAGCGATCTGAGATGAGTGCCCAGGAACTTACATACCAAATTGCATTAAGATGCCTCAAAATTTACTCAAGTTATCGTGTTTACGGACGGACGGATGGACATGGCTAAAGTAATTTCTTTTTTCGCCCAGATCATTTTGATATATAGAAGTCTATATCTATCTCGATTAGTTTATGCCGTTACGGATTACCATTATGCGAACAAAGTTAATATACTCTGTGAGCTCTGCTCAGCTGAGTATAACAAGTAAAGGTAAAGGTTAGTTCGGGTGTAACCGAACATATTATACTCAGCGTGAGCTTCATTTGTACATTTCATTGCAGATAAATTACTTTTCTACATAACACGTGGCACCACCGCCCGTTAAAAAAAAGCTGTCCCCATTTCCTCTTACAATAAAACTTGAAAAGTGAAATATCATTGATTCAAAACAATTTTTTTCCAAGTTATAGCTTATTATTCTAGTATACGACCCTGTTAAAGTTGTTTTATATCTAAGTTGCCGTGGTCTTTAACTGATCCCGTCCATTTTTACTAGAAATATTTTCTACTATAAGGAAAATATGTGTACACAATTTCATCACGATACGTTAATTTTTCTCCGAGTTATGGCTCCCGAAGCATAGAAAATTGCTTAGTCGTAAAACGGGTGGTGCCACGTCCATTTTTTTAAATTTGAAATTTCTCTTATTTACTATTATAAATTCACTTGGGAAATGAAATACCATTGATATAAAGCTCTTTTTTGCAAAGATATAGCTTATTTTATTCGTCCCCGACCCTTTTAAAAATCTTTTATATAAAAGTGGGCGTGGTCCTTAACCGATTTCGTAAATTTTTCTTGAAAGCATTTCTTATAGTACAGGCAACCTCTCTGCCAAATTTTGTTACGATAGGTTTAAGCGTTTTTGATTTATGATTAATAATATTTGTAAAATTGATTTTATTACAAGTGGACGGTGCCACGCCCATTTAACAAATTTTTTTCAGATTTTTGTCAAGAGTCTCAATATCAGTCCACACGTGACGTGAGTGGACGGTGCCACGCCCATTTAACAAATTTTTTTCAGATTTTTGTCAAGAGTCTCAATATCAGTCCACACGTGAAATTTCAACCTCTAGGTGTATTATTTACTAAATAATCAGGTTTTTTGTGTTTTCCAAAATGTAATATATATAAAAAGTGGACGTGGTTATTATCCGATTTCGGTTATTTTCAATACAATCCAGATAAGATCGTGTACCAAATTTGGTGAAGATATCTCAATATTTACTCAAGTTGTCGTGTTAACGGACGGACGGACATGGCTCAATCAAATTTTTTTTTCTTATATGAATTAACCGGGATTGCCCGTATCGCTTTAAATGTATGAAAACATTTATTTCAAGCAAATTTTAATTTTATAATTTATTTTGTAAATTGTTGTTTAAATTTTTCCCAAATTATTAAAAAAAAATTTTTTTCGATACTGATGATTTTGATATATGGAAGTCTATATCTATCTCGATTCTCGATACTCTGTGTGCAAAACACGCTGAGTATAAAAACAGGCGCTTTCGATGTCAGCTTAACACGGACTTTGCATCACCCAATTCACCAAGTTATTAAAACAAAACACTCTAAGAAAAGTTATGTAATAAATTTATATGCCCACTTTGCATATTTTTTTTTTTCAAAAGATTAATAATGAACTATGAATTAAAATTAAATGACCCAAGGCGAATATGTTTTCAAATTATTAAAAAAAAGCAAATTACCCAAATTACCCCGATTTTTCTTAAAACTGTATGTTGCGATTGGCTGAAAGAATAAGCGAACTCAGTGATACAAAATCATTTAGTAGGTTCTAGGGGGATAAACACTCCTTCGAAATGATTCTTACTTCATACTTTAGTTGAGGATATATGTACGTATGTGAAGGGCTTGAAAAATCACTTGGGCTTACATTCAAACATCTGTTGCTTATTTTCGAAACTATACAATAGCCTCTGAAATGTAAATTTTGATTTTCACATTTAATCCTTCAACACCCAAGTCTCCCGGTTTGACATTTCCTAATGTTGGCGATCCTATCCAAAAGTAGTCCCTTGGAGTGAATCACATTGATTATAGCATATCAACCAATTTTAAATATCACCTACACGTTACGGCTCCTTTTACAAATGTCATTGTTAGGCACATATATTTACGAGGTGAGGCTTTGTCCTTCGCAAGAACACTCAAAGTGGTGAAGTAAACGCTTTCCCAAGACAGTCGAACTAATGACCGTGTGTGCTACTACCCTAATGTAGTGGACAGTCGAACTAGTCTGAAAACTGAAGCTACGCGGTCATCCATAATCCTTCAGCATCCTTGGCCGAATAATCACTCCCTAACGCTTCTCTGGTGTAGCTCGGCAGCATAGCGCGACAAAAACATCTGTTAGAAAGTCTCCCAGCGGTTCTAGGAAAGTGACGTCAACCAAGGTATGAGTTCGAATTCGCAGTCCTATAGCTTCTGTGCTGGCATATGGTGTGAGGGTCAGAAGACGCGGTAGCGACTGGTGGTCGGGATTGCTACTGTTCGCACATCGGGAGTTGTAGCTCTTAAAAACAGCCGATAAAACTAGAGGCGCCCTGTGCCACGAGAGTCGTGAGTAAAAATATATCATTAATAGCTACCGTAAGTCGCATTTGTGCGTGACCGCCAAGGAGCCACAAATGATTTAAATAAGTCGTGTTCGCGACGATTATTAGGAGTTAACTCCAGGTGAAATTACGCTTTGCACGAGATATACAGACAAAAGTGTGACCATTTTATGTATCTATATTTCTTTTCAGCAGACGCAGTACCAATTCCAAAGTCCGGGGTTTCATTCGAATCCTCTCTGGAGTAAGTGAACGAGGGGCAATCCCTTCGCAAGGAGTTAATCCTGCAAATTTTTGAACGATCTGCGAGGTTTTGAGGCAAAACCCCCGGATCTTTCCGAAATGGCCAAAACGTTGATTTCTTTAAAAACATACAAACAAAACCTTTCCTAAATATTATTTTTTAAATAGAAAAATCAAGCTTTTTAATGTAAGAAACACGGCGTACGCCGGCACGCCGCCGCCGCCGATAAAGTGATCGGCGAAACCTCTAATACCCTCGGTCTTTTGAAATGCCGATGGGTAACCCCCTTCCCTACGATCGCGGCTGTAATAATGGATGACATTTTAAATAGCACATACCCTGAGCTCAAAAACAAGCAGCAAGTAATTAAGTTTCTAGTAAAGTATGTGGACGACATATTGGCCATTGTCCAAAGAGAGAATGCAGATATTATACTTAAACACTGAACCAGTACCATAGCAGACTACAATGCACTATGGAAATGGAAGAAAATAATAGCATACATTTTCTAGATGCCCGTATACATAAAACAAAAAATAACATTAGATTGGTAAACTAAGCCAACAGAATCTGGGCGTCTAATAAACTTTTTTTCCACACAACCGCGCAAATATAAAATTAATACAGCCAAAGGCCTTAAACACAATTTCATGACGACAACATAAAGAAAATACAATTGACGCTAAAAAAGATATAATTACCCTGACTACCTTATATCTGACCTTATAGAACAATAATTAAATCCAATTCAACAAAACCAATCACTAGCAACAACAAAAAACAATGAAATGAATATTCCCAGGCTAACAGAAAACTTTACACAGGACGTAATTAAACAACAGAACATCACACTAGCTTACAAATCAAACCACACATTATCAAGATGCCTTGCCAGAATAGAAACCCCTATAAATAGAGAACAACAATGCAATGTGGTTTACAAAATAGAATGCAAAGGGAATAACGAGGAAAAATGCAACAAAGCCTACGAATTTTGCAAAATAGGGGGAAAAAACTGTGAACAAGGAAGACGACACAGATGTTATCACTGCCACTTACATATTGTGTTTATAAGGTTTTACTTTTAGTATGACAAGTGTAGTAGATGGTACCGTTTTATTATACTCAGCTGAGCAGGGTTCACAGAGTATATTAACTTTGTTCGCATAACGGTACCCCGTAATGGCATAAACTAATAGAGATAGATATAGACTTATATATATCAAAATGATCTGTGCGAAAAAAGAAATTCATTTAGCTATGCACGTCCCCCCGCCCGTCCGTCCTTCTCTTCGTAACACGATAAATTGAGTAAATTTTGAGGTATCTTAATGAAATTTGGTATGTAAGTTCCTGGGCACTCATATCAGATCGCTGTTTAAAATGAACGAATTCGAACTATAACCACGCCCACTTTTTCGATATCGAAAATTTCGAAAAACCGAAAAAATGCTATAATTCATTACCAAAGACGGATAAAGAGATGAAACTTGGTAGGTGGGTTGACCTTATGACGCAGAATAGAAGATTAGCGTAATTTTGGACAATGGGCGTGGCACCGCCCACTTTTAAAAGAAGGTAATTTAAAAGTTGTGGAAGCTGTAATTTGGCACCCGTTGAGGATATCATGATGAAATTTGGCAGGAACGTTACTCCTGTTACTATATGTCTGCTAATTGTATGAATTCACAATGTCCAGCACCATCAAAAATTTCGTTGTGAAAGAATTCAAGTTTTTGGGATATTTTCCATGGTGGAAAAAATTTCCCATAAATAGAATGAGTGGGAATGAAACAGCATCAGTGTCTTGCTTACAAATATCCCAAAGACGAGGGAAATAAAAAAGTAAAAAAATTTGACGCGCCATTGACGTTGGAAAATTTAAAATATTCAAGCGTAATTTTTGCAATTTTCCTTAAAATTATTAATTATTTGAGTTTTAATTGTGAAAAATAATAAAAAAGGCGAACAAACAGTGAAGCTCTTTTGCTTTTCTAAAACCACAGTGGAACGGATGACCATATATCATAAGAACTGCCGTTTTCGTCGTTTTCATTGCCGCCATACAGTAAGTACTAAAAAAAAATGTGTAATATTGAAATAAATTAACATATCTGTGGCAATTTGAAAAACAACGTATTTCGAGTTAGGATAATGGCGACACATAGACCTATATCTGAAAACCTAGCCGCAATTCACCATTGTAACTTCCTATATTTTGTAGCAGCCATTTGGCGCTAGGGCTATGAGTAAGTAACGCAAGGAGATCTGTAACGGATTTCTTTTATGAAGGCAGAATATCACTTTTATCCTAACTCGAAGTAAGTTGTTTTTTCAAATTGCCACAGATATTATGGTGTCCAACATATTATAGAGATGCAACTGCGCTGATGTGGCAGGCCCCCGAAAAAATTCAGGAAGATTTTATGGTGTCACCATAATATGGTCATATACATGCGCTTGTGCATTTATGTATCATAGTGTACACCAAAACAAGTGAACTGCTAAGCCTGACAAAGTTCAGGAAGATTTTATAGTGTCATCTTAAAATAGATATATATGTGAATGCTCTTGGACATATGTATATGCATAATAGTGTACATCAAAACCCGTTCAGGGTTAAGTCCCTGACAAAGTGCAGGAAGATTTTATGGTGCCATCATAAAATAGATATGTACATGCGCTTGGACATATATGCATAATAGTGTATATCAAAACCATTCCAGTGCTAAGTCCCTGACAAAGTGCAGGAAGATTTTATGGTGCCATCATAAAATATATATGTGCATGCGCTTGGACATATATGCATAATAGTGTACATCAAAACCCGTTCAGTGCTAAGTCCCTGACAAAGCTCAGGACGATTTTAAGGTGCCGTCATAAAATATATATGTACATGCGCTTGGACATATACGCATAATAGTGTATATCAAAACCAGTTCAGTGCTAGGTACCTGATAAAGTTCAGGAAGATTTTATGGTGCCACTATAAAATATATATGTATATGCGCTTGGACACATGTGCATAATAGTGTACATCAAAACCCGTCAGTGCAAGGCCCCTGACAAAAGTCAGGAAGATTTTATGGTACCTTATTAACATGCTTTTATAATTAGCTTCACCTTATTTGTAATCCCGTCGTGGTCATTTGGGTACTATTCCGGGAACATTTGGAGACCCTTCCGGGTGCATTTCTGGACGGTTTTCGGGATCCGTCCGCGATATCGTCGGGGTCATTTCGTGGCTTTCGATCATTTGGGGACCCTATCAGATTATCAACTCATTTAGTTATTTTTTTACTCTATTACAAAAATACAGTACGTTAGACAGACGAATTTTGTTTAAACAGATAACTTGATAAGCAGGCTAACGTGAATAGCCCATATGTTTCATTTTCTCTTTGCGGACAGGGCCGCGGATAAAGGCTAGTAAAATATATATTATTAAGAGATATATTTGTAGATAATTAAAAGACATTTAGTAATCGTAACATACCAATAAAAAATGCTTTATTACTTAATCTTTTTAAAAAGGAAAAGCTGATAACTTACATTTTGTTGGAAAAAGAGCATAATAGGTACATACATTTGTCATAAAGAAAATAGCAAAATTTGGCTTTCAAGAGAATTTTCCACTGATTCCAACGGTATTTTTTTTTTTTGGTGCAAATAAAAGCTTTAGGAGTAATTCCACGTCAAAAGTTCAAACCATCGTTTTTTAAAATAAAATAATTTCATAAAAAATATATTTCAAAACTTGTTAACGGATTTTAACATGACTGTAGCTCCGAAGTAGCTTATAAAAATACCTTCAAATTTATATATATTTATTTAACCACTGAAATCCCCATTTACTAAAAAATTGCAAAAATTATTTAACTTTTTATTTCCAGTCCTTTTGAGGAACACACTGCAGAACAGCACAACAACAAAACAGGATAACACCGAGAAAAATTAATTTAATTTTTATTATTAATATCACTACTATTATTATTACTATTATGATTATTATTATTATTATTATCATTATTATTATTATTATTATTATTAATTATAACGATGAATAGGAGAACATTCTCAAATTTAATGAGCAGGGAAAAGGCATATTTTTAAAAGAAAAATTTAGGAAATTTTTTGAATCATCTGGGCAAGATATCCATAATTTACCATCAACTGGCAGGGGGACAATTTCTTTAGATAGAGATGAAGTACCATCAACTAGTGGGGGTGATTTTTTAAGATAGTGTTGAAGACATGATCCGATTTTCGGATTAAGTCCGCCCCTCCGTCTGGCAACACCCGGCCAGTGCGGCCAAGCGCAGGCAGTGCAGCTCAGCTGCCAACCCCCACCACGCTCACTCTCAATTTTTTAGTTTATCATTAACTACCCACGCAAACGCATCGTGCCAGCAACGTTCGCCTCGCTTTTTTTATTTTAACGCCCTCCCGCCGTCGCGCCACTATTGCATTTTACTTTGTGTCAAATATTTAAATAAATTAATTTTTATAGAACTTGGTTTTATATTATAAAGGTTTAAATTTGAAATAAAACGCGTATACATAGCTTAAACCGGTGTGCCCTACTTTTCTTAATAAAGTGCCTAGTGCAGTGAGTATTTTAAACATGGTCCTTATGTGCTAAAAAAGCAACCAGCGGCAAAAACATAAAACAAAAGTTATTTAAAGTGATATATATTCTACATGATATGTAAAACATAAAAAATAATACGCGCTCGGTACGGCCACAAAAAAGTGCTTAAGTAAATAAATAAAATTGATTTAAAAATTTAACAAAAATAGTGTACATACATAAATACATAAAATAACTAAAACACATTAAGGTGTGACAAAAAAGGAAAAATTTATTTTATAAACAAAAATTGTTTAAGAAGAAGAAGACTACATTTTGGAAAAATTTAATTATTTGAAAAAGGGGAGTTGTTTTTGAGAAAAAAAAACTAAAATCCAACATAAAGGAAGAAAAGAAAAAATTTAATTTCATTAAACAAAAAGTTTACAAACAAACAAAACTTTATAAGAAGTGCTTAGTTAGAGTGAATAAAAATACGAATTACCAAAAATACAAAAAAGAATCAAACAAAATTAAGTTCTGAAAAAAAAGAAGCAATTTATTATTATTGTGGTAACATTCAAAATTAAATAACGTTTTTTGAAATAATTTTGAGAAAAAGAAAATAAAATACTGGTGATATACCAACATTATAAAGCCTAAACGGCAAAATATTTCATTTGCCTACCCACTGGTACCAAATGTACAGTCCCGTCAAAACCAATATAATTTTTTCAACAAATAAATTTGGGCAGCTTTGATGAGCACAGATAAACGAGGATCGGGTCCCAGTCCGTTGTCGGGATTCCTTAGGTGTTTAAAGTTGACATGCAATTGTTGATTGTTGTCTGCATCTTCTGGATTTGTTCTCCGTTTTCTGTGAATATTGTGGGCAGGTTGAACAGCGTCTTTAGTTGATTGTCGACGAGTATCCTTTTATTATCATACCTCGATCTAAGTGCTTCCCAGGCAAGCTCGAAATTATCATCGCTCAGTGGGTATTGTTTTACAATAAGTCCTGCTTGCCCTTTAGTTTTCAGGCGTAGGTGGTATAATTTTTGAGCGAGTGATAATTTAGGGTGGTTTTTATAGACTGCCGTGAACATATCTCTAAAGGATGGCCAGTCTTCGTATCCACCATGAAATACTTCGGTGTGGCATGGTGGTACTTTTAAATAAAACCCGTTTGCGTTTGAATTGTTCATTGGGTGGGCGGGTATTTGTTGTTGGTTGGTGCTAGCAGTATTAAAAAGCTGTAAGGCTTCTAAAATTTCTGATTTGCATGTTTGGTACGTTTCCATGCATTTAGCAAATTTTTGCTCAACCGATCCGCTGACATTATCAGAGAAACTTACATCTCGATGGGACTCTAGCACCTTTGCCCATATTTTATCTAGGTCTTCTAATTTGACCTTAAGCATACACCCTGATAAATCGGTAGCTTGGGAGGGTCACCATCTTGAGCAGTAAACTTCTATTTGGTTACCGTCATATATGAATTTCTGCATGCATTGGTCTGCCGTGGTCAATTTTTGGGTTTCGTCCGAAGATTTCGGCATTATAACTTAATGTAGTATATCAAAGAGGGGAGCTTTTATTAAGCTGTGAAAAAAAAAATTCGTAAAAAAACTTTTTTTTTTTTGAAACCAGCCTAATGTACGCTTGGTTCTTTTTACGGGCTTGTCTCAGCGCTTCTGAGTACAAGTAATGTGGGTATATAATAATATAAAATATAAAATATATAAATGGACCTCAATTTATGAAAATTTACCTCACATCAGAGACATTAAAATCCCTAGGTGGGTACAGTATTCCCCCGATAAACTAATCCAGCTGCATGGATTTTCAGATGCTTCAGAAAAAGCATTTTGTGCCTGTATATATTTACGAGTACAAACCCATGAAAATAGTTTTTCGTCCCATTTGCTAGCTGCTAAAAGCAAAGCAGCACCCCTCCAAACCGTGAGTCTTCCACGGTTGGAACTCTGTGGAGCAGTTTTACTCTCCAAGTTAGTGAAACAGCTGCGAAGTGAGCTGAATCTACCACCACACGAACTCATTCTCTGGTGCGATTCAGCCATCGTACTGGCCTGGCCCCCCATACCTGGAAAACGTATGTCGCCAACAGAACCTCTGAAATTCTTAAGAACGTCGACAACGCCACTTGGAGGCACGTTTCCATTAAGGATAACCCAGCGGATTTGGGCACTCGAGGCTGCAAGTCTCAGGATTTAGTCCAATGTCCATTATGGTGGGAAGGACCTAATTGGCTTGTCAATCCAGCAACTTCATGGCCAAAGGATATATCTCACCACCCAACTCCCACCGAACAACGACATGTGGAAGTATTCCACACCCTGCAGGAAGAAAATATAGACATACTCGACCGTTTTTCGTCATTTTCTCGAGCGCTTAGAGTCGTGGCCTATATGTTGCGGTTTATCCGAAAGGCAAGAAAACTAGTAGTTCCAGCCACGCTCAACCTCACCTATGCCGAAGTGAATGATGCCAAAATCAAAATCATCACTCAAACTCAACGAAATTATTATGGAGATACGATAGAGCTGTTTCAAATATCAGGACCCTTACCCAAAAAGAACACCCTTCTGACATTAAACCCCATGCTAGATTACTCAGGAATCATGCGAGTTTCTGGAAGATTAGCGTATGCCACTTATAGCTTTAATGAGCGGCACCCAATTATCATACCCGAAAACTCTCGGTTTTTTTCTCTTCTGTTGGATTTCCTCCATTCGAACCTGCTGCACGCCGACAAACAGCTGATGATCCGAATGGTACAGCAACAGTACTACATTCCACATTTGAAGCAAAAAGTCAAAAAGCTCATCTTCCACTGCAAAACCTGCACCATCTACAAACAGCATATGAAAACGCAGATAATGGCACCCTTGCCACCCGCGAGGTCAACATATTCTCTACACTTCCATACAACAGGAGTCGACTTTGCCGGACCATTTTTGGCAAAAACTTCTTCCCTTCGCCGAGCTTCCTATGTGAAAGCTTACGTTTGTGTGTTCGTCTGTTTTTCCACAAAGGCTGTTCATTAGAAGTGTGCTCTGATCTCACCACGAATGCCTTCAGCGCAGCCTTTGCCCGATTCACTGGCCGCCGTGGCCTACCCCACCAGATATATTCTGGCAACGGAAAGACGTTCGTCGGCGCACAACGCGGATTACAAAGATAATTCACCACATTCCTCAAGGAAGTCGCTACAGACGTCGCCGAAAAGTATGCAACTCACGGATTCTCATGGAAATTCATCCCACCATACGCTCCCCACATGGGTGGTCTATGGGAAGCGGCCGTGAAAAGCTTCAAGATACACTTTACGAAAGTAGCAGGAAACCAGAAGTTCTCCTTCGAAGAGCTTGCTACCCTCTAAGTAGGCATAGAGGCGGTCCTCAACTCCCGACCGCTCTACCCTATGTCCGAGGATCCAACGGATCCCCTAGTCCTAACCCCCGTGGCGCGCCGCTCTTGTCGTTACCGGAGCCAACTGCAGAGCATCTCACCTTGATCAATAAATGCCAGAAACTGAAAGTGCTTCACCACCAGTTCAGCACACGATGGAAGAACGAGTACCTCAATGAGCTGCATAAGCGGTACAAATGGAAATGCCCTCAACGCAATATTCAAGTTGGAGATTTAGTCGTGGTAAAGGATGATTTACTACCCCCGAACGAATGGCGTTTGGGACGGGTAATCACTTTACACCCTGAATCGGAAAACCATGTTCGAGTTGTTGGACTCAAAACCCAAAACGGACTAATAACCCGAAATATTGCCAAACTGTACGTGCTACCAACTACCGAGCAGTGTTAACCCTACCTCTGGTACCCTCTGCTTCATGCCCCTAGCAATCTGCATATAAGCTACCCTCCCCAACGTATTTTTCTAACCCATTTTTTGAGAAATACGTATTTTTTCTATTCTTGTCTTTACAGGACCCGCAGATCTACGGAGACCCAGAAATGCCGGCTATGTGGGCAGCGACATGCGCTAAGGCAGTGCCGGGCGTTCCTCGCAATGAAGCCTGAGGAGCGCTACGAGTGCGCGAGGAACCACCGGTACTGCATAAACTGTCTGGCAGTGTCGCACAGCACCGGGGCATGAGACTCCCCGTCCAGCTGCCGCAAATGCTCACTCGGCCACCACACTCTCCTACACCGAGCTCGACAATAGGGCACCAATACACGTCACACGGACAGTGGACAAAGGCGCGCACCAGCCCAACATCACCCAAGGGCAATCCAAAGCCGGTCGGCTCGACAGCGCGACGAAAAACTTAGGAAATTAGTGAAAGAGGCACGGGCGGCCCTAGACAAGATCGAGGCTGTCCTCAACCCAGCCACGCGTCGGGGGGGGGGGGGGAGCATGTTGAAGACATGATCCGATTTTCGGATTAAGTCCGCCCCTCCGTCTGGCAACACCCGGCCAGTGCGGCCAGGCGCAGGCAGTACAGCTCAGCTGTGGCTTGCCAACCCCCACCGCGCTCACTCTCAATTTTTTAGTTTATCATTAACTACCCACGCAAACGCATCGTGCCAGCAACGTTCTCCTCGCTTTTTTTTATTTTAACGCCCGCCCGCCGTCGCGCCACTATTGCATTTTACTTTGTGTCAAATATTTAAATAAATTAATTTTTATAGAACTTGGTTTTATATTATAAAGGTTTAAATTTGAAATAAAACGCGTATACATAGCTTAAACCGGCGTGCCCTCCTTTTCTTAATAAAGTGCCTAGTGCAGTGAGTATTTTAAACAGATAGTGATGATGTACCATCAACAAGTAGAGGGTTGGTATCTCATATTTCATCTGCCAATGATACACCATGCGCTGGTGTGGAACTTCCTTCCTGTCATGACAGCGATAGTGAATATGAGAGGTATTTATTTGAAGATGGTGGACTAGACGAGAGTGTAGACGAGGTAGGACCAACGGACATGACGTGAAGGGTATGTTTAGCGTTGAAAGGTTGGGCATTTAGAAATAAAACATCCCATAGTAGTCTTTTGCACTCTTTGGATGGAACAGGACGTAAGGGATTGCCAGTAGACGCTAGAACAGCTCTGGATACAAGCAAGGAACTAATAAGTATTAGGTCTTTTTCAGAGGGCGAGTTTTTGAATTTTGGGATTGAATATAATTTTTACTTTAAAGAATTTGATGTTCTCGAAAGTTTAGAACAAATTTCAATAGATGTGGGGATAGATGGGCTTAAAGTTTTCAAAAGTTCTAACAGGGTATTATGCCCAATTTTGGGCCACGTTGTAGATTTCCCCAATTCGGAACCATTTATGATAGCTTGTTATTCAGGGATGAGTAAGCCACCATATGTAAATGATTTTTTAAAAGAATTCTGCGAATAGATAGGTGCTTTAGCTAAGAATGGGGTGAAATCGGTATCTAAACAATCGTTAAAGGAATTTAGTGTTAGGCTATTTACTTGCGATTCACCAGCTCGGGCATTTATAACTGAGGTAAAGGGTCATAGAGCAAAAAATAGCTGCCTGAAAAAAGCACCCAGTTACTTTTTAAAAGAGGGAACGTAACGAGAATGAACGAAAAATGTATGTTTCTGAATAATTACGTTCCCTCTGAGTTTTCTAGACGAAGCCGTCATCTAGACCAATTAAGCAACTGAAAATCGACAGAATACCGGCAGTTTTTATTGTATTCTGGCATTTTCGTTTTGAAAGACTGCATACCGGATAACCTTTATTATCACTTTCTTTTTTTGCATTGCGCTATTGGACTTCTCCACTGTGAGAAGTCTTGTAAAGTAGAATCTAATGCTGCGAATGAAATGTTAAAGGAGTTTGTTAAATTATTTAGTAATTATTCTGGCGCGAATTTCAATGTCCATGGCATTTTGCATTTAAGCGATTGCGTAAAACAATTTGGTCCACTAGATTCTTTTTCACCATATAAATTTGAGAATTATATGCAATACATTAAAAAACTTATTCACAATCCATCTAAGATACTGCAGCAATTGTTTTTAAGAATAGAAGAATACGGATTGTAGTAAAATTTAAAAAAATGATAAATTTATTATAAATTGTAAGAATGATAAGGACAGTTTCTTCTTAAGTAGTACATTGGGTTCTATAAAAATTGTCATTCAACAAAACGAAAATAGTTTGGTAGTTCAAGTTTTAACAAAAGTTGGAAACGCTTTTATAGAGCCCCTTGTGTCCTCATCTATATTAGGTATTTAATAGCTCAACTTATAGATGAGGACATACACAATATAAACAAAGAAGATTTAGTCCTTAAGTATTATTCTATACCTGTAGGTCTTAGATTTATTTTAATTCCGTTATTACATAAATTATTTTATAAATTTTCATAGGCTAAATAAACATAAAATATACATGTTAACATAATAAATGTTAACTCCTACATAAATATGTAAACACTTGTCAGCAACAATAAAACGGTACACCGCAAATGCAACTCGACTTTCACAATGTTTCCCATACCTGAAGCCAGACGCATCGTCAGCAAAAAGCTTATTTTCAATTGTGACGGGAGTCAAGTGCACCGTCAGCAAAAATCTTATTTTCGATGGGAGCGGAAGTCTTCACACGCGCAGCCCAAATTGGCAAATTCTGAGAATTAGCAAAACAACAACAACAAGTGGCCAGTGCAAGTTAGCTTAGCTGTTAAGTAAATTAAATTGTAAAAGTTAGTCTTAATTTTGAACTCATTAATAAAAGGTCGGTTGACCAAAAAAATATTTTTTTCGCTCCTCTAATAAGGAATGAGTTAACTGGCGCCCAACGTTAATGGGCCTTTGTTGTCAAGTTCGCGTTCGTGTTAAAGTAAAGTGAATCGTAAAAAATTCTGAAAAAATCTAAACCGTTCAAATAAAACAAAAACCCCAGGATTAAACTACACGCGCAACAACAGGGCCCTCGGCAGGAAAATACCCAAAATCGAGCCGAAAAACCAATAATTATACAAGAGTGTGCAGGAAAAGAAGGGAGGGAGGGAAGAAAGAATTCAAAGAAAAGTGTCAGTAAAATTATTAAGCAAATAAGATTTTAAAAGAGTTCAAAGAAAAGTGTCATTAAAAATGTTTAAGCAAATAAGATTTAAAAAGAATTCAAAGAAAATTTCAGTAAAAATTTTTAAGCAAATAAGATTTTGAAAGAATTCAAAGAAAAGTGTCTGTAAAATATTTAAGCAAATAAGGTTTTAGAAGAATTCAAAGAAAAGCATTAATAAAATTTTAAAGAATTCAAGGAAAAGTGTTAATAAAATTTTTAAGCAATTAAGATTTTAAAGAAAACTTGAAGAAAAGTGTTAATAATATTTAATTTTTAGGAAAGGATCGAAATCGAGCTAAACAATTTTTAGGCAAATAAGGTTCTAAAAGAATTTAAAGAAAAGTGTTAATAATATCTAATTTTTTGAAAATAAATCTAAATCGAACAAAAAGGCAAATAAGCATTTAATAAAACTTAAAGAAAAGCTATATACTAAACCTTTAAATCAAAGTTTATTCTAAACAAAGTGAAGGAATCACACCAAACCCCAATTGAAGTGAAAAATCAGTTAAGCAAAACAGTTCAACCCAGTTTTAAGGAAATATAGTTAAATATTTTTGCCTTACATAAATTTTACAAAATGTCAAATCCCCCAGCACCCCCCGCTCGGCAAGCTCCTGCTAGCAATCCACTTACCATGGACCAACTAACAAGTCTCATATCTGCTATCGCGACCAATATAGTTCAAGCCGCCCTCAATCCCAACGCAAGTTTTGCGAGCTTAGAGATATAACTATCGACGCAAGTTCGCCCAACATTTGGCTGGACAAAATACCCGACGTGGTTAGATATCTTCGCGAATTCTCAGGGAAACCTGGAGAATATAACTCACGGAAAAAGAGTGTAGACAGAATTCTACAAATCTATGAGCCGCAAAGGGGATCTCCCAAATATTACGGAATCCTCAACGTAATCCGAAATAAAATTGTCTGAAACGCCAACATAGCTTTGGAGCCATATAATACTCCACTAGACTGGAAAGTTTTAGATGCTTAACGCTGCATTATGCGGATAAGCGCGACTTAGGTACTCTTGAGTACCAGATGACGTCACTTGTACAGGGTAACCTGACGATACAAGAATTTTACCAGAGGGTATGTTCGCACTTGTCGCTTATTCTAAATAAGCTTGGTTGCATGGACGTCGGCACAGAAGCTATGCATCTGCTCACCCACACGTATAGGGACAAAGCCCTAGACACATTCATTCGTGGACTCAAAGGAGATCTACCAAGACTCCTCGGAATGAGGGAGCCCGCAGACCTCCCACAGGCCCTCCACTTGTGTTTCAAACTCGAAAACCAAAACTTCAGAACTCACTATGACTTAACAAATAATGGCCAAGCTAGGAGAACTTTGGACATCCGTCTACCCTTTCCACCCAGAAAATTCAATAATGAATTTTACCCCGAATTGGCATTTATGCCCCAACCGAGGTTGAACACCGCTTCACCCTATAGGACTCCCCATTATAATCAATACCAAACCCCCATAAATCGAACCATTATAATAAATACCAAACCCCACATCAATCGAACCACTATAACCAATACGAAACCCCACATCAGTTGAACCAATACAACCAATATCAAACCACACATCAGTTGAACCAATATAACCAATACCAAACCCCACACCAACCCACCAATTTTCTTCTCGTCCAAATAACCCACCACCTCGTCCATTACAAAAACCCAACCACGTCCGGAAGCAATGGACATAGACCAGTCGTTGCGGACTAGAAACATTAACTACATGAACAGACAAAAAGCGAACGATCCCACCAACAAGAGACCACCACCTCACCTCCTACCCCTTCAGACCAAGTGCCTAACAAAATTCAGAGGAACTACCACATAGATACAAACTCACCGCCGGATAATATTCATGAGGAATACCTGACAACGAATGACTACCAGACGTGTTACGACACAGACTATTACGAAAAGGACCCGCAGGATGACAGCTACCTTGACACTACTGACTTACATTTTTTAGAATGAATCACTATTCACTGCCTTACTTTGAATGCAAACGGAAGAGTGGAACTATAGCAAAATTTTTGATAGATACAGGATCAACCAAAAATTATATACAACCATTCATAGTTCCCAATCCTACCAAAAACGAGACATACTTCTTTGCCAAATCCATAGCAGGCGATATCGAAATTAGCGAACATACATTAATTAACCTTTTCAATACACCAAATAAACTGAAATTCTACCTTCTTCCTACATTGCGTTCATCTATTGCATCCTTGGTAATGACAGCCTCAAAGAACTCGGAGCGGTCATTCATGTTAAGGACAACTACATGGTTATACAAGATAAGACCAAAATAAAGATAAAACAACTAGCTTCAAAATCAATAAATACAATTGACATTAAGGACAACATGACACCAAACCAAAGGGCAAAAATTAACAACTTAGTAGAAAATTTTTCGCAACTATTTGCTGAACCTAACGATAAGCTTACATATACCACCCAAGTTGTAGGAGAAATTAGGAAAAGTAAGGACACCCCCGTGTACACAAGGTAGTATCCATTCCCAATGTCGCTAAAGAGCGAAGTAGAGTCACAGATCAAGAAAATGTTAGACGATGGCATTATTCGGCCACCAAGATCCTCTTATAATTCACCCGTTTGGGTCGTAACAAAAAAACCTGAATCGCAGGGTAATAAACAGTACAGGATAGTAATCGATTATCGTAAACTCAATGCAATCTCTGTAGCAGATCGCTTCCCAATACCACAGAAAAATGAGGTGCTGTCCCAACTGGGAAAAAATAAATATTTTTCCGTATTAGATCTTAAAAGTGGATTCCACCAAATCCCACTCAAGGAATCCGACATCGAGAAAACTGCCTTCTCCATAAATAATGGAGCATGTGAGTTTACAAGGCTACCATTCGGCTTAAAAAATTCCCCCTCCATATTCCAACGAGCCCTGGACGACATCCTCCGCCACCATATTGGCAAGATATGTTACGTGTACATCGACGATATAGTCGTATTCAGCAACTCCAAAGAGGAGCATGCTCTCCTCGTACAACATATATTTAAAACTCTCGAAGAGGCCAACATGAAAATTCAGTTGGACAAATGCCATTTCTTCCGGGACAACATAGAGTTCCTTGGATTTATCATATCATCAAAGGGAATCACAAAGAACCCAGCAAAGGTGGATGCAATCGCAAAAATACCATATCCCAATACAATTAAACAACTTCGCTCATTTTTAGGCTTTTGCGGCTATTACCGCCGCTTTATTAAAGATTATGCCATGTTGGCTAAATCCCTAACGACACTCCTAAGAGGAGAAGAGGGACGAATATCAAAGAACAAGTCCGCGAAAATAAATATTGATCTAAACGAAGAGGCAAAAGACGCCTTCAACAAAATTAAGAGATCCCTTATATCTGACGACATAATACTAGTATACCCCGATTTTAGTAAGGAATTTCACTTTACAACCGATGCATCTAACTATGCTATAGGTGCAGTTCTCTCCAAGGACAAAAAACACATCGCATTCATTTCCAGAAAACTTAAGAATAGCCATACGCCACAAATGAAAAAGAATTTTTAGCAATAATATGGGCGCTCAACAATTTCAGAAACTATCTATATGGGTCACCCAAGGTTAAAATATTCACAGATTCCCAACCCCTTACGCAAGTCCTTAGTAATAAAAATAACAACGCCAAAATGAAACGTTGGAAATCTTTTTTAGAAGAATACAATCACGAACTCCACTATAAACCAGGTACAACCAACGTTGTAGCCGACGCACTCTCAAGAATGCCTACTGAACCAATTAACTCTCTTTCTTCAACGCAACACAGTGACGAAACCTCATCAGACGATTTGAATCACCATGTAGAAACACCAATAAATATTTTCAAAAACCAAATATTCTTAAACATCGCCCCAGCCTCAACCTATCAGTTTAAAATATTTCCCACAAACCACAGACACATCCTTGAAGAACCAGAATATGGCTCAACAATACTTATAAATCGCCTCAAAAGATATTTAAACCCCTCCGTTGTAAATTCCATCAAAACAGACGAACGAATAATGGGAAAAATACAAGAAATATGCCCAATACATTTCAGTAACTACAAAGTTAGATTTACCCAACTCCACGTCCAAGACGTCATAAACGAACATGAGCAGGAAGAGAATATAATAAAAACACACAAAAGAGCACATAGAAGGATAGCTTTTCAGCCACATTAATAGGTGAAACGGAAAGCCCAGTAAATCAAGCTTATGAATAAGTAACTCATGGCTGACGGTATCAAATGCTTTGCTGAAGTCTGTGTAGATGACACCCGTTTGCTTGTTCGCTAAAAATCCTTCCATAAGTATAGAGGTGAATACAAGCAAATTTGTAGTAGTTTACCTTTGACGAATGAAACCGTGTTGGCATGGAGATAAAAGACTAGAACACTGATATTGGAGATGACTGGTAACAATCTGTTCAAAGACTTTAGGAATGACTGAAAGTTTAGCAATACCCCTGTAGTTTTCAACTTTTGACCTACTACCTTTTTTATGCAGGGGTATAATAAAAGACTGTTTCCAAAGTGCCGGGAATGACGCAGATCCCAGAGATAGCTCAAATAATTTTAATATAGGCTCATACATGTTTTCGGCGCAGTACCTAAGCACGCAACTAGGAACACCGTGCGGTCCCGGAGAAAAGGTGGGCTTCAAAGATTGAAGACTCTGATGAACAATATTACCATCAATAGCAATTTCCTAATAAAATTCGAGCTATCTAAGCGATAGGGATATTGACTTAAAGAACTCAGAAAATAGTTCAGCAACGTCGTCATCAGTGCAAGCTTTTTTACATCCAAAGGTTAATGAGACACTTAATTTACGTGTAACAACATTAAAAACAACAACAAACAACACTTACGCAATATGTTTAGTTAGACTCTAAAAACTAAAAAATGGTACCATTATCGTTTGGTATCATCGTCATACTAAATTATAATTATAAACATAAAAGGTAAGCTTGTTTACCGTATTTTCTCTTTTTCTAATATTCGCAAACACTTTAATTTGTATCGTGTTCTCCCATATTTGTTGCGGTCTATTATCTTTGTGTTTGCTAAATCAGCTGCGTGGCCACTATCTATATTAATATTACAGGAATGCGATTCTGTGGCTTTTCCTAATGTTTACATGTTGTTGAAAATCTTGTGTATGCTTCCAGTAACAACGGCCACGAACAAGAGATCTTTTTCAACTCTTAGGCTGATTAAAAACTATTTGAGAAACACGATGAGTGAAAATCGATTGAATGGCTGTGCATCACTAAGCATCCATGCTTCCCAAGGCCGTCGGTTCTATGTACCGCAGCGACTCGGGATTTTCCCCGACCAAGGACTGCCATTTCAGTGTAACCTCATTTAATTTGTTGCGTCCCTCCCACAAACTGTCATCCTCCCAGCAGCTTCTTGCAGCGGGACTGCTCCATATTCTCTTGCTCCGGGAAGGTATATAACCCAATCCGAGTCCGTCTCCTGACCCCGGTCCTGAGAAATGGTTTTGCTGCGGTCATACTCTTGTCAGTGTGTCTCGTGTAAGGGACGGTTGCATCGGACAGGTTGTTCTGGGCTAGATCACAAAACCAGACGTCCACGTAACTTCTATAAATCGTTTGGGGCTCCTTGCTGTTCACGCCCTAGGACGTCCCGTAGTCTGCGCCTTAGCGCCCCCCACTACCTTCCAGCAGCCCCGCTGCTCAGCAAGCCACAACAAGTACCCACTGTTGCTCGCGCCCCACGGCGCCACCAGCTCTTACGGCTGCTCCCACTCATACCTGCAATCTCCTTAGTAGAGTCGGGAACAATGCCGAGCTTTTTTTCCGGCAGCAATTGTGTAGGTCAGGGAAACAGACTCTTAGTCCCTACCTCCCTTTGCACCGTTTGCCAGCACAGAATATATATGTTTGCGACATCCGCCCAATGAAGCTCCTGCCATGGACGGTGCCACTTTCCTGGTCTCCGCAACGGCAACCCCTCGACGGGTTTCATTGCGCCATTTTGCCAGGCCACATACCCAATTACACCGTGTACCCCAATGCTTACCCAAGGACGTCCAGTCCCAGGGCCACAACAGCAGTTGCGTCCTAGCCTTCCACAACCCAGGCGTAGTTACCAGTCACTTACTCCCAGAGTGACGACGTCTCCCCCTATGCTCTTCAGACTTCTGTAGTTAAACTGTAATGGATAACTGGGAAGATCACGGAGATAGTCGATTTCATGAAGCGGCACAATGTCCGCATTGCTAAGATTCAAGAGACTAAACTCACAGTAAGATCTGCACTGCAGACATGTGCTGGGTATAATGTCCACAGAAAAGATCGTGAGAGCGGAAATGGAGGCGGCCTCGCGTTTGTCATACACCACTCTGTGCAATATCATATATTTGATCCCGGCATCGACCGCAGGGACAGTGTCTTAGAGCGTCAAAGCTTATCTGTCCGGTCAGGCGATGCAAACCTAGAAATCATCAATATCTACATTCCTTCTGCACCTGTTGCCCCAGTGGATACCGCCCTAATATTAGCGCCTTACTCACTGGCAAGAATCGCATTATCTTAGGCGATTTCAATGCCCATCACCATCTATGGCATTCAAACTTGCGGGCGGACAGTAGGGGTGAGATTTTGGCTGATCAAATAGAAGAAACGACGTTCTGCACAATAAACGGAGACGCCCCCACACGTATGGTAGGAAGCTGTCACAGTTCGTCGGGTATTTATTATTATTGAGCGAAGAACTCGTAAACTGCGTCAACTGGCAGCCGATGGTAACATTGGCATCCGACCACCTGTCTATACTTATTTCGCTCGGGCATTCTGCCGACTTAATCGTCACAGAAAAACGCACTTTCATTAACTTTAAAAAAGGAAAGTGGGATGAATACAAATCCTTTACAGACAACCGCTTTCCTGTCCTCCCTATCCCGAATGATGCCCACCAAGGGGAGCGTGCTTTCCGCAAGGTCATTGAATCCGCCTCTGCTCGTTTCATTCCCGCTGTTAGAATTCCCGAAATTCGGCATACTTCCCGGCGGAGGCCGCAAGTTTAGCGAGAGAACGTGACCTTATAAGACAGCACGATCCCGGCGACCCACAAATAAGGGATATAAACCAACGCATCAGATTGCTTGTGGATGAACACAAGCGGGCGAAATGGACATAAAAATAAATTCAGCGCGTCACCAATTACCATCACTGCCAAAGAAGTTGAGGATGCCATCGGTCATGCTAAACCATCCAAAGCAGTGGACCCAGACGGCATAGCCATGCCGATGCTTAAAAGACCAGGGAAGGAGGGTTTCAAATATTTAGCACATGTCTTCAACCTGTCTCTTTCCACCTTTGCCATACCCGAAAAATGGAAAATGGCCAAGGTGGTCCAGCTACTAAAGCCTGGGAAACCAGCCAACATAGGATAGTCGTATCGCCCGATATCTCTCCTATCGCCAGTAGCCAAGACACTTGAAGCCATTTTGCTCCCCTACTTTAAAGCAAATTTTCAGCTAGCCTGTCATCACCATGGCTTCAGAAAACTCCATAGCACCACCACCGCGCTAAATGCCATTAACACCCAGATAAATTGCGGTTTGAATCAATATCCCCACCATATAACAGTACTCGTAGCGTTAGACCTATCAAAAGCTTTTGATACGGTCAACCATGGCTCGTTACTGCAAGACCTGGAAGGGTCTACCCTTCCCCCATGTCTTAAAAGGTGGACCGCAAATTATCTGGGAGGTCGACAGGCATCGGTGCAATTTAGAAACGAAACATCAAAACCAAGAAGAATTAAACAAGGGGTGCCACAGGGAGGTACCATATCCCCACTTTTGTTTAATTTCTACATATCTAAGCTAGCTTCGCCACCAGAGGGAGTTACTATCGATTCCTACGCCGATGACTGCACAATAATGGCCACAGGCCCAGGCCCACATATCGATGAGCTTTGCAACAGAATAAACGGCTACCTCCCTGATCTTTCCAGTTTTCGCCTCGCGAAACCTGGCATTATCACCGACTAAATCCTCCGCGACCTTATTTACGACATGGGCGTCTCAAATGTCGATCATTTTGAACATCCAAGTCGATGGCACTACGCTACCGACTGTCCTACACCCCAAAATCTTGGGTGTGACGTTTGATCAGGATCTACATTTTGGTGAGCGCGCAGCTGCAATTGTTCCGAAAATCCAGAGCCGTAATAAAATCCTCAAATCCCTTGCTGGTAGTACTTGGGGAAAAGGCAAAGAAACGCTCATTACCACATACAAAATTTAGCCAGCCGATTGCGTGCTACGCGTCCCCAATATGGTCGCCAAGACTAAAAATTACCCACTGGAAGAAGCTATAGGCCTTCCAAAATACTGCTCTCAGAATCGCCACGGGCTGTCTTCTTATGTTCCCAGAACACCACCTACATAATGAGGCGAGAACCCCATAAGGGAGAGAAACGAGATGCTAACCAAACAGTTCCTGTTGAATACCCAGAAAACCGGGCATCCCAACAGACATCTGATTGATGAGCCAACACCGCCTAGGGGCTTAAGGAGTCATCTCCGTAGGCATTTTGAGGAAATACGGCAACTGAGAACTCAGCCGTATGAAGCAAAAAAACACAAGCAGGTCTTTGGTGAACTCCACAAACAGGCGTCGGACCTTTATGTCAGTAATTGCCCGGTGAATCCAGTACTCAAAGCACAGTCCCAAACCTTGCGGAGGAGGAACGCATACTCCCCAGGGAAACGCGAGTCACTCTAGCTCAACTTCGTTCTGGATACTGCAACAGGTTAAACTCTTACCTCTCCAGAATTAACCCCGATACAATGTGCCCCAAAAAATGTATGCCCCGCTTGCAATGTGTGCCCACATGACACCAACCATCTCTTTAGCTGTAATGTGGAACCAACGCCTCTAGCACCCCTTTCATTATGGTCCACCCCTGTTGAAACAGCAAGTTTCCTTGGACTTCCGTTTGAGGATAGTGATGACAATTTGTGACCGGTCGCAGCTGTTAGGTGGGGCGAAGCACTGCTACAACAAAAACAACAACTTAGCATCCATCGTGATCAAATTGTTACCGTTGAGTTTTTAATGTAACATTTTTCATATCTTATTCTAAATACGCGTACTTTAATGTTCAACCTAAAGACAACATTTTTTAAATTTATTTAACTGAAAAAGATATCGAGATATCGGCCAAAATGTGGACCAGGGTGACCCAGAACATCATCAGTCGGGTACCGCTAATTTATTTATATATTTAATACCATGAACAGTATTCCTGCCATGATTCCAAGGGCTTTTGATTAATAAATATGGTAGGTGTCACACCCATTTTACAGAGTTTTTTCTAAAGTTATATTTTGCGTCAAAAAACCAATCGAATCACCACGTTTCATCACTTTTTTCGTATTTGGTATAGAATTATGGCATTTTTTCATTTTTCCATATCGAAAAAGTGGGCGTGGTCATAGTCGAATGCCGCCCATTTTTAATTCCAAAATAAAGTGAGTTCAGATAAGTATGTGTACTAAGTTTAGTAAAGGTATATCGATTTTTGCTCAAGTTATCGTATTAACAGCCGAGCGGAAGGACAACCGGTCGACTGTGTATAAAAACTGGGCGTGGCTTCTACCGACTCCGCCCATTTCCACAGAAAAAAGCTACCGGCATAGAAGCTATGCCCTTACCATATTTCACAAGGATTGGTAAATTTTTCTTCGAATTATGGCATTAAAAGTATTATAGATGAATTAAATGAAAAAGGGCGGAGCCACGCCGATTTTTGAAATATCCTTTTATTTTTGTATTTTGTTGCACCATATCATTACTAAAGTTGAATGTTGACATAATTTACTTATATACTGTAAAGATATTAAATTTTTTGTTGAAATTCGATTTAAAAAATTTTATTTTTGTAAGTGGGCGTGTTCGTTATCCGATTTTGCTAATTTTTATTTAGCACACACATAATAATAAGTGTAATGTTCCTGCCAAATTTTATCTTGATATCTTCAACGACTGCCAAATTACAGCTTGCAAAACTTTTAAATTACCTTCTTTTAAAAGTGGGCGGTACCACGCCCATTGTCCAAAATTTTACTAATTTTCTATTCTGCGTCATAAGGTGAACCCACCTACCAATTTTCATCGCTTTATCCCTCTTTGGTACTGAATTATCGCACTTTTTCGGTTTTTGGATATCGAGAAAGTGGGCGTGGTTATAATCCGATCTCGGTCATTTTAAATAGCGATCTGAGATGAGTGCCCAGGAACTTACATACCATATTTCATTAAGATACCTCAAAATTTACTCAAGTTATCGTGTTTACGGACGGAAGGACATGGCTAAATGAATTTCTTTTTTCGCCGAGATCATTTTGATATATAGAAGTCTATATCTATCTCGATTAGTTTATGCCGTTACGGATTACCGTTATGCAAACAAAATTAATATACTCTGTGAGCTCTGCTCAGCTGAATATAATAATTTTCAAAAATATACATAGTGTATTTAAATAAAGTAGATAACCCTATACCTGCTATACTAACTACCGTTTCCATTGTGCTTATTTTTATCTGTTTTCCGATGCGATTTTGTTACGAATATTATTGAGGGGGAGAGCATCTTCTGCTGTTTAAAAAGAAATAAGCGTCGATGCACGGCCAGATACAGCGTTACTGAAACGATTTACATTAGAGTATTGAGTTAATCGAAATGGCTTCTGAAATAAATTACTTATTATTCAATGGCCAAAAAAATTTGCCATTTAACGGTGCTAATCTTAGGTATTCAGGAAAGTTATTATAATAAATATAAAAAGTTATGACTATACCATGGACTTTGACACTTAAATTTAAGAGTTTTCAAAAAGTGGAGTTAATCGATGTGTGCACTGAGCGGCTCATATGTAACTAGGGAAAATGTTGAAAAATTTTATAAAGTTGTAATGAAAGTGAATATTTTTAACTCATTGTAAACGAGTAATAAATGCTAGTATATATCAAAAGAAAGGTAATTTTATTAATTTTCTTTCGGTAATATTATGGTTTAAATCTATATCCGATTTTTTTGAAATGTTTCATGTATATAGCTAGGGAAAACTTGGTAAAATTTTGTAACGTTGTAAGAAAAGTGTATGCTTTTACTCCTTGCAAACTAGTTTCAAGTTTGAGCATATACCAAAAGAAAGGTAACTAAATTATTGTACTTTTGTCAATCGAATCAAAAAGTGTTTTCCAAAATTTTGTATATTTTAGGAAAACACCTCTGTAGTAAGAAATTTTTTTGCAAACTTCTACAAGTATTTTTCATTCATTGTGGCTTTTTGTTAAAAAGAACTGACTGGCCCTCTGATAAATATCAAAGTTTGTTAAATCGAGTGGTCAAAAAGCTAATAGTTCCTTTATTAAATAATAGAATTTGAAAAGATACTTATCACAATAATCCTTAGTTTTAATTGATTTGAAAAATTTAGCTTATCGATTGATTGGTTTTTAGTGGAATTGCCTTTTTAGAAGCTCGACTTAATCAGCTTTGACATTTTATCAATTATCGATTTAATTACTTTGATAAATAAACAAATGTCATTTTAATGTCAGAAATCTGAATATGACGCTGTTATTCAAAATTATTTTATTTCAATATTATTTGCATTTCTTTTTTAATTTATATAAAAAATATTATAGTTTACTAAACTACTTAAAAAAAATTGTGATTACAAATATTTATTATTTATGCTATTTAATAACTTTAAATTTAATGTAAAAATTCCTTCTAACAGATGTATTATTAACATTTTATGATAAAATAGCTTTTAGAATAATTGTAAATGAATTTTTATATTTAAATTTAATGTAAAAATTACTTTTAACAGATGTATTCTTAACATTTTATGATAAAATGGCTTTTAGAATAATTGTAAATGAATTTTTATATTACTAAAAAAACATTTTCATTAAAAATTAAAAAACAAAAGGTTGGAGATTTTTTGGGTATTTTGGAGTTTTTTTTAGGTATTTTAGAAGAACTTTTGGGTAGTTTGGTAAACATTTTGGGTATTTCTTAGACATACAATTTTTCAGATATGACATCCCTACAAGAATACAACCCTGTGTTATGGGAAATTTTCAGTTAGAGAAGAGCAACTATGCATTTTTCTTTATCGCATTTTGGTATAAGTGTGAGAAGGATGCGCGATCACACGTACACCACTCGTTCAAGGGGAAAGTGGATAAAATCCGCACACTGGCTATACAAAGCTATCCATTTTTTTATTCCCTTTTTTTAGTGTGCATTATCCAGTTTTTTACGCAAATTTGGTTGGCATGGTAAATAATATGGTTAAATATGTAAGTAAATAAATAAGTATATAGTCAGTCATGTAAGAACCAATACGTTCGTAGTCAGAAAGGGTAACATTTAATATGTAACAATTCCATAACTTCGCAAATATGTCCTTGCGTGGTATACCCTCAATTTTTTTCCCGCTTGAATCCCCTAGGTCATACATTGAGTTTCCTATTGCCTTAAGTACTATGCATATAATTTGCTTGGGAGCTCACGAATTGTGATCTTTCACTTTTTGACTCCACTTCTCAAACAACATCCATAAGTGAACGCAACTTCCGATGTAGCCCATATGATGCTGTATGCAGTTTCATCGGCATACCGAAAGTGGGATTATAAGGCGACATATTGATTGCGGACTGAACGGAGATTCGGAGTGCCAACGCCGCATCAATAATATGTCGGTCCCACGATTTTTGGGTTGTTTATAAATTATCTTACGATCTGAAGGACCGACGCACAGTCGCATTTTTGCTTGGTTTAGACGGGAAAAAGGAAAAATTTCCAGGCCATTTTTTTTTTGAAATTTGAATGCAGTTTATTTTTAAAACGTCCACAGTATATTACGGCATTTATCAGTTCTTATAATTCTGTTGCCATAAGGCTTAACAGCGCAAGTGCGTTTTTTGCGTTTTTCAGGATTATATGTTATTATGTTTAAATTATGTTTGCGTTTTCTTAATACATATCTCGTTAACTATTGCAGTGATCTGCACAAAATTTTGACAAAACATGAAATCGAATGAGGAGAATTCAACCATGATAATAATTCAATTTTGTCAAAAATGGACTTGTGCTGTTAAGCCTTGAGACCAAAGAATTATTGTTCTTCATTGAATAATCTGCTGTCAAACTGTGAGTTGTTGATGACGCGCTAAGTAGTACAATTTACAGAAGTGAAATAACGCGTGGTTTAAAATTAAATAAGACTTTGTGGTGAAACAAAAGCTAAAATATTTTTTGGTTATTTAAAATCTACACGTAATTATATTATTTTTCAAGTGTTCAAAAGTTGTTTAGATGATTATTTTTTACGAAATTATGAGTTTTTTAATGTGTATTATTTTTGTGCTGAAAATATAGAAAACCGTGAAAAGGAAAACCTGCCAAAAGTTTGAACCACGCTGTAGCACAATAATTTTGTATAAAACTCAAATGATTCTTCATCCCCGTAGGCCCCCATTTGAAAACGTAAGCTGGCGGCTTGCAGACTTAGTTTCTCCCGATGGGGTTAGAAAATTTCAATGGTAGTATTTTATTTAAACAAAAATGTGCAGTGGAAAATAACACACACGTAGAGTTTAAAAAGCAAACATGCACTTGCTACAGTGTTACCTTTTAATGTATACAGGGACTCTGCGTTCTGGCGGTGATGATCGCTGGAGTGACTTTTTGATGTCGTTTAAACTTGTAGATTTAAAACTTACGGGCGTGTACTGCAGCTGCTACAATCCAAGTGACCGAGTACCATCACACACGTTCCGTTTACCCCCCACAGCTAACAGGCCTTTGGCGAGGTAAATAAACGAAACGTCACTTTTTCCTTTAGTATGAGCGATAACGGCCGTAACAAATAAGCGGTTTCGTATCAGGTTACATTAGGGTGGCCGACCATTGTGGGTTGCAGAACGTGGCCAAAAGCAGAAGTATAAAGCCGTTTTAGACCACGTGTTTACTGTTTTAGGGAGGGAGTAAATAAAGACGAGGGATTGTATGAAGAATGCTGCAGTAAAGTTCGAGTTTTTTATCAAACTTTGTATGAGATGGATTCAAGTGAATTACACCAAAGTTATTTTTCTTGGAAAGTCTGCTTCATGGTTTGAAGAAGATAAGAAATTTAAATATAGGTATGATCAATTGTGAACAAAAGAACAAGATAAGGCTATAAGGAAGTTTTTGTTTAAGGTAAAATAAATTTTTTGGAGGGCGTCCAACCCCCCAACAAAAAAAATATTATGAGTTACCCCGTGACCGGCTGAAGGTAACGCTGGCTTCCTTATATATGCCGTACGACGGTAAGGTATTCAGTGACCGATCAAGGTAAGGGCCATCTATTCATCGGGACAGACTGAGACGCACCCTACGTCCAGTGGGACAGTTCCGACATCGACATTTGTGATTACCTTTTAACAACTAATGTGGCAGTTTGCAATGTAAGTAATGAAACAACTTTTATTACAAAAAGCCTTAAAGAGGTTATATACCTTATTATTTGTAGCGAAATGGCTTATGTAATAAAAACTAGCAAGAGACCTACCAGTACTGCCCTCATAATGCCTTTCATCAAGGGAGAAGCTGCAGAATCTGGTAGCAACCTTCTCATTGGCACTCTCAAATGCCCTTGCACAAGCTTTTCCAAGACCTCACTGGTGCTCCCATGATTTGTACTCACTTCGTAAATCTTGGAAAAAAGTTTATACAGCACAGAAGGGGAAACCATAGAGCTGCTCCTGAACATAAATTTTTCGGGAAAAATGCCCGAAGCACCTTCAACAAACCAGGCTGCAAATATACTCTTTACTGAGGAAAGGGTCAGGTGAGCATTTAAAAGTTGTAAGCCTCTTAAATCTTCTGGACCAGAAGGGATTGCCTCCGCTCAACATATCCACTCTTTGCAGATATCAGCCAACTGGCTTTGGCACATATATACCGCTTGCTTAGCTCCGTGTGCAAGGAGGAGTGCCACGGTCATATTTATTCGTAAGGCAGGGAGAGCCTCTCATTACGGGCCGAAGGACTATAGACCTATCAGTATGTCGTCCTTCACACTCAAGACCCTAGCGATTTCCTCACTACCACTATTGATAGGAACCTCATATCTAGCTATCAACACACGCACACAAAAGGGAAATCCGTGGAGAATGCGCTGCACAACTTAGTCTCTACTGTCGGAGCATCCTTGCTAGAAAAGGATAAGGTAGTAATCCTAGCTTTTTTAGATATTGAAGAACTATTCAACAATATAAATCCAGATAAGCCAACAATGCTCTAATTTGAATGTATATAAGCACCTATTGGGACTGATTGATCAACTATTCAAGGGAAGGAAAGTGCTTTCTTCACTGAAGAAGGTTAATATGACACGCTATAACGCAAGAAGCACACCCCAGGGTAGTATCCTTTCCCCTCTAATATGGAACCTAATGGTAAATTCACTAGAAAGAGATACTATTTGGGGCAGCGGGAAGATTGTGACATAGGCTGATGACCTAGGAATCGCTTACAGAGGTAAGTTCCCGATGTAGACTCACCGTCAATTCTGATAAAGTTGAGCATGTCTTATATACCAATCGATACAAAATACCAGCGTTAAACATACGAAAACTAAATGATGTGCGCCTTAACCAGCAGATACCGCCAGATTTCTAGGCGTAGCTCTGGACGAAAAGCTGAAGTGGAAGGACAACGTCATTAAGCGACAAAAGAAAGGCTACATTGCATTAGATACGTGTAGAGCCCTTGTCAAAAAATTTGGACTCACCCCCAATATATGCAGATGGATTTATCCTGCGATTGTCGGACTCATACTGCCTTATCGCATAGTCGTATGGTGGCCAGCCTTGGGCAAGGCACCAAACCTAAACTTGTTGGTGAAGTCCACAGATCTAGCATGCTCAGCTTAAGCAGTGCTCTAACAACTACGCCTAGCGAAGCTCTTCAGATCATTCTTGACATTCTTCAATTGTATATACCTGGCTATTTTCCTCCGGGCTTCCTCGTACTAATATTCCTAACATGTCAACTCTTTTTAAAGTCCATTTTCTTCCTTGCCCATAAACTGTTTCTAACTTCGCTATTGGTTGTTGTCCGGGCTACCCTTCTCCTGGCTGAGTACCCCGGTCAGCTCTTCCAGATTGTCATTTCCCTTCGGTGGCCTAAAGCCACAAAAAGAGCTGTCCCCGACGCGAAAAGCAGGTCATGTTGTGGAAAGTAGACCTGCATCCAGCCTCCTTATCAGCTTCCAAAGGATTTTTGATAAAATGGTAAGCCGGCATTTCACACGAGGAGCACAACATTAAGTGGAAAGGTGAGGGACAGAAAGAGCTAATGGTAGGTTTGATACCGGTCTCAGGCACTGTAGCCGGAGCACCACACGGCACAGCATTTTAAGCTCTATTATCAGAGAGTTTGCCGCTGTTCGAACTATTCTTGAATGCGTTCCATAACGCTTCCAGTGGCTCGGAACTACTCTCTACTTCCAGAAACTGCACATCGGGGTAAGCCAAGCCACTTACGTCCCCTTAAGATCTACTTTTGCTATACCATAAAACTAATTCAACTCGCCTGCTTTCAGCCTTTAGCTCCGTTATTGTGTCCATTTTCGATGAAAAAGTAAGGTTACGAAAGTATGGTTTTAGGTTCCTTTTAATGATCCCCACTAGCACTTTCTCGGACACCCTTATTCCCAGCCTTAACGTCAAATTGTGAACCTCCCCATAAAATTATTCAAATCCCTCATGCACCAACTGTTTACGCTCCATGATTTGTCGAATCACCTGCGGTATTGAAGTGAGTCAGCAGTTCTGCCTTCAGATCCGTGTATCCGAAATTCTCATCTGCTAATTCTTGCCTGTACTATTTCAAAGCCCCGCCCGATATATGGCAATGGAAATCCGTAAACAGTTGGTGACTTGATGTTGGACTCCCACATTTTCTAGACGAAACAAAAAGCTTTTGACAGAAATCGCCATATCCCTGCCGTCCAAACTATATGTGCCACTTTTCTAGGACCATCTTCTTCCAACGTTGTGGCTCCTGCATTGTTTGGCTTCCTACGTCTGATCTGCATTCTCCACTGTTTGCATTAGTAGCTGTTGCATTTCTATTTGTTTCACCCCTGTTGTTAGGCGTGGATACTTGAGTGGAGAGCTGATCCAATGCCTGCGCTGCGGAAGCCTCGACTTCGGCTACTCGGCCCCTGATGTTAGAAAAATAAGTTTTAATATTCCGACCTCTTTAGTATCCTGGCTAATCAAATATCCTTGGTGTGCCATCATTGCCATTAAAATGCTCAGTTGCTCGGTGTTTCTGTCGGTAGTTGCAATTCTGTTTTTCGCTGCCATCGCAACCCCACCTTACGGTCGTCCTATCGTCTGACCCTCTATTGGACAAAAGCCCCCCTTAGCTCTGACCTCATCGTTATTTGGCATTTCTAAAATTTTCTGTTTGACAATGGACATACTAATTTCGCGTCCGGTCCCGCCTTCGAATGTACCGAAGATCCTGGCAGTACACTGTTTAATGTAGTCTCTAGGAACGAAATCACCTGAGTTCTGAACAGCAGTAAAAATTTGGTTGAACATTTATCCAACAATCTGATTCTCTACTGCTCGTGCAAAGCCAGGCGTGACAGGTCTTCATCCTCTGAACAGGCCCAAACCACCTGGTACTCTCTCTTGCCTGTTCCCTTCGTCAGACATGTACCCAAACTCACTCGACTGATTCACGCAATGTCATACAGGCCGAAAGGAAAGACTGCTTCTGCCCAAGTCAACTACAAAGTCAGACCAAACAAAAAAAATATGGAAAGAAGAATTCCCGAAATTAATTAAAAACTCAGAAAAAAGAAAAATAATTAAATAAATAAATAAATAATTTAAATAAGCAAATAAAAAAACTTCACGATAGAAGGTGACAAATCAAAAAAGAAAAGTTCAAATAATAAATAAAATAATAGCAGCAAAAAATAAAAAATAAAAAGAGGGAATTCAGCTATGAATCATAAAAGGTAAATGGAACCAAGTAAAGGTGTCTAAGTTCGGGTGTAACCGAACATTATATATTCAGCGTGAGCTTCAATTATACATTTCATTTCAGACAAATTACTTTTCTACATAACCCGTTTAAAGAAAAAATGTCTCCCCATTTCCTCTTACAATAAAACTTGATAAGTGAAATATCATTGATTCAAAACTATTTTTTGCTAAGTTATAGCTTATTATTCTAGTCCCTTTTAAACTTTTTTTATATCTAAGTTGCCGTGGTCTTTAACGGATCCCGTCCATTTTTAATAGAAATATTTTCTGCTATAAGGAAAATATGTGTACACAATTTCATTACGATATGTTAATTTTTCTTCGAGTTATGGCTCCCGAAACATAGAAAATTCCTTAGTCATAAAAGGGACGGTGCCATGCTCATTTTTTTAAATTTGAAGTTTTTCCTATTTATTGTTATAAATCCACTAGGGAAATGAAATACCATTGATACAAAGCTCCTTTTTGCAAAGATCTGACTTATTTTATTCGTCCACGACCCTTTTAAAAATCTTTTATATAAAAGTGGGCGTAGTCCTTAACCGATTTCGTTAATTTTTCTTCAAAGCATTCCTTATAGTAAAGGCAACCTCTCTGCCGAATTTTGTTACGATAGGTTTAACGATTTTTCATTTATGATTAATAATATTTGTAAAATTGATTTTATCACAATTGGACGGTGTCACGACCATTTTAAAAGATTTTTACACGTTATAATATTCTTTCGCCTCAGCTACATTGCCTTCGTGACATTACATCAGCACTACCATGGGTACTACATTTTCGATGCTCAATGGAACAGTCTTAGCTTTGTAGTCGCTCAATGCACCGTACCAATTGATATTCTGTATTACGGAACTACAGAAGCCATTTCAACGCTGCGTGATCTCTCCTGAGGCGGAATCGCTACCCGTAGATGTACTTGTGAAAATGTTTAGTGCACTCTACCAATGCCAACAGCTCTCTCCGTGGAGGGGCTTAAGGTAACGCTGGCTTCCTTATATATGCCGTACGACGGTAAGGTATCCAGTGACCGATCAAGGTAAGGGCCATCTACTCATCGGGACAGATGGAGACGCACCCTACGTCCAGTGGGACAGTTCCGACATCGACATTCGTGATTACCTTTTAACAACTAATGTGGTAAAGAGGTTATATACCTTATTATTTGCGAAATGGCTTATGTAATAAAAACTGGAAACCAAATAATGAGCTATTAGCAAGAGAACTACCAGTACTACCCTCATAATGCCTTTCATCAACGGAGAAGCTGCAGAATATAGTAGCAACTTTCTCATTGGCACTCTCAAATGCCCTTGAACAAGCTTTTCCAAGACCTCACTGATGCTCCCATGATTTGTACTCACTTCGTAAATCTTATAGATAAAAGCTTACACAGCACAGAAGGGGAAACCATAGAGCTGCTTCTGAACATACATTTTTCGGGAAAAATACTCGAAGCACCTTCAACAGACCAGGCTGCAAATATACTCTTTACTGAGGAAAGGGTCAGGTGAGCAGTTAAAAGTTGTAAGCCTCTTAAATCTTCTGGACCAGAAGGGATTGCCTCCGCTCAACATATCCACTCTTTGCAGATATCAGCCAACTGGCTTTGGCACATATATACAGCTTGCTTAGCTGCGTGTGCAAGGAGGAGTGCCACGGTCATATTTATTCGTAAGGCAGGGCGAGCCTCTCATTACGGGGCGAAGGACTATAGACCTATCAGTATGTCGTCCTTCGCACTCAAGACCCTAGCGATTTCCTCACTACCACTATTGATAGGAACCTCATATCTAGCTATCAACACACGTACTCCAAAGGAAAATCCGCGGAGAATGCGCAACACAGCTTAGTCTCTACTGTCGGAACATCCTGGCTAGAAAAGGGTAAGATAGTAATCCTGGCTTTCTTAGATATTGAAGAATTATTCAACAATATAAATCCAGATAAGACAACAATGCTCTAATTTGAATGTATATAAGCACCTATTGGGACTGATTTATCAACTATTCATGGGAAGGAAAGTGCTTTCTTCACTGAAGAAGGTTAATATGACACGCTATAACGCAAGGGGCACACCCCAGGGTAGTGTCCTTTCCCCTCTAATATGGAACCTAATGGTAAATTCTCTAGAAAGAGATACTAGTTGGGGCAGCGGGAAGATTTTGACATAGGCTGATGACCTAGCAATCGCTTACAGAGGTAAGTTCCCTTCCAACTTTATGTGACTTATGCAGGTAGCATTGCGAGCGGTTTCCATATGGGTCTCCCGTTGTAAACTCAGCGTCAATTCTGATAAAGTTGAGCATGTCTTATATACGAATCGATACAAAATCCCAGCGTTAAACATACCAGAACTAAGTGATGTGCGCCTAAACCAGCAGATACGGCCAGATTTCTAGGCGTAGCTCTGGACGGAAAGCTGAAGTGGAAGGAAAATGTCATTAAGCGACAAAAAAAAGGCTACATTGCATTAGATGCGTGTAGAGCCATTGTCAAAAAATTTGGACTCAGCCCCAATATATGCAGATGGATTTATCCTGCGATTATCGGACCCATACCGCTTTATCGCATAGTTGTATGGTGGCTAGCCTTGGGCAATGCACCAAACCTGAACTTGTTGGTAAAGTCCACAGATCTAGCATGCTAAGCTTAAGCAGTGCTCTAATAACTACGCCTAGCGAAGCTCTTCAGATCAATCTTGACATCCTTCCATTGTATATACCAGGCTATATTCCTCCGGGATTCCTCGTACTAATATTCCTAACATGTCAACTCTTTTTAATGTCCCTTTTATTCCTTGCCTCTAAACTGTTTCTAGTTTCACTATTGGTTGTTGTCCGGGCTACCCTTCTCCTGGCTGAGTACCCCGGTCAGCTCTTCCAGATTGGCATTTCCCTTCGGTGGCCTAAAGACACAAAAAGAGCTGTCCCCGACGCGAAAAGCAGGTCATGTTGTGGAAGCTAGACCTGTACGGAGCATCCTTATCAGCTTCCAAAGGATTTTTGATAAAATGGTAAGCCGGCATTTCACACGAGGAGATCAACATTAAGTGGAAAGGTGAGGGACAGAAAGAGTTAATGGTAGGTTTGGTACCGTTCTCAGGCACTGTATCAGGAGCACCACACGGCACAGCATTTTAAGCTCTATTATCAGAGAGTTTGCGGCTGTTCGAACTATTCTTGAATGCGTTCCATAACGCTTCCAGTGGCTCGGAACTACTCCCTACTTCCAGAAACTGCACACTGGGGTAAACCAAGTCACTTACGTCCCCTTAAGATCTACTTTTGCGCTACCTTAAAACTTATTCTACTCGCCTGCTTTCAGCCGTTAACTCCGTTATTATGTCCATTTTCGATGAAAAAGTAAGGTTACGAAAGTATGGTTTTAGGTTCCTTTTAATGATCGCCACTAGCACTTTCTCGGACACCCTTATTTCCAGCCTTAACGTCAAATTTTGGACCTCCCCATAAAATTATTCAAATCCCTCATGCACCAACTGTTTACGCTCCATGATTTGTCGAATCACCTCTTAGCCGGACCCTGCGGTATTGAAGTGAGCCAGAATTTCTGCCTTCAGATCCGTGTCTCCGAAGTTCTGATCTGCGAATTCTTGCCTGTACCATTTCAAAGCCCCGCCCGATATTGGCAATGGAAATCCGTAAACAGTTGGTGATGATTTACTTGATGTTGGACTCCACATTTTCTAGACGAAACAAAAAGCTTTTGACAGAAATCGCCATATCCGTGCCGTCCAAAATATATGTGCCACTTTTCTAGGACCATCTTCTTCCAACGTTGTGGCTCCTGCATTGTTTGGCCTCCTACGTCTGATCTGCATTCTTCGCTGTTTGCATTAGTAGCTGTTGCATTTCTATTTGTTTCACCCCTGTTGTTAGGCGTGGATACTTGAGTGGAGAGCTGATCCAATGCCCTCGCTGCGGAAGTCTCGACTTCGGCTACTCGGTCCCTGATGTTAGAAAAATAAGTTTAAATATTCCGACCTTTTTCGTATACTGACCAATCAAATATCCTTGGTGTGCCATCATTGCCATTAAAATGCTCAGTTGCTCGGTGTTTCTGTCGGTAGTTGCAATTCTGTTTTCCGCTGCCATCGCAACCCCAGCTTACGGTCGTCCTATCGTCTGACCCTCTATTGGACAAAATCCCCCCCTCAGCTCTGACCTCATCGTTATTTGGCATTTCTAAAATTTTCTGTTTGACAATGGACATACTAATTTCGCGTCCGGTCCCGCCTTCGAATGTACCGAAGATCCTGGCAGTAAACTGGTTGAAGTAGTCTCTAGAAACGAAATCTCCTGAGTTCTGAACAGCAGTAAAAATTTGGTTGAACACTTATCCAACAACCTGATTCTCTAGAGCTCGTGCAAAGGCAGGCGTGACAGGTCTTCGTCCTCTGAACAGGCTCAAACCACCTGGTACTCTCTCTTTCCTATTCCCTTCGTCAGCCATGTACCCAAACTCACTCGACTGATTCACGCAATGTCATACAGGCCGAAAGGAAAGACTACTTCTGCCCAAGTCAACTTCAAAGTCAGACCAAACAAAAAAGTATGGAAAGAAGAATTCCCGAAATTAATTAAAAACTCAGGAAAAAGAAAAATAATTAAATAAATAAATAAATAATTTAAATAAGCAAATAAAAAATCTTCACGATAGAAGGTGAAAAATCAAAAAAGAAAAGGTCAACTAATAAATAAAATAATAGCAGCAAAAAATAAAAAATAAAAAGAGGGAATTCAGCTATGAATCATAAAAGGTAAATGGAACCAAGTAAAGGTGTCTAAGTTCGGGTGTAACCGAACATTATATATTCAGCGTGAGCTTCAATTGTACATTTCATTTCAGACAAATTACTTTTCTACATAACCCGTTTAAAGAAAAAATGTCTCCCCATTTCCTCTTCCAATAAAACTTGATAAGTGAAATATCATTGATTCAAAACTATTTTTTGCTAAATTATAGCTTATTATTCTAGTCCCTTTTAAACTTTTTTTATATCTAAGTTGCCGTGGTCTTTAACGGATCCCGTCCATTTTTATTAGAAATATTTTCTGCTATAAGGAAAATATGTGTACACAATTTCATTACGATATGTTAATTTTTCTTCCGAAACATAGAAAATTCCTTAGTCATAAAAGGGACGGTGCCATGCTCATTTTTTTTAAATTTGAAGTTTTTCCTATTTATTGTTATAAATCCACTAGGGAAATGAAATACCATTGATACGAAGCTCCTTTTTGCAAAGATCTGACTTATTTTATTCGTCCACGACCCTTTTAAAAATCTTTTATATAAAAGTGGGCGTAGTCCTTAACCGATTTCGTTAATTTTTCTTCAAAGCATTCCTTATAGTAAAGACAACCTCTCTGCCGAATTTTGTTACGATAGGTTTAACGATTTTTCATTTATGATAAATAATATTTGTAAAATTGATTTTATCACAATTGGACGGTGTCACGACCATTTTAAAAGATTTTTACACGTTATAATATTCTTTCGCCTCAGCTACATTGTCTTCGTGATATTACATCAGCACTCCCATGGGTACTACATTTTCGATGCTCAATGGAACAGTCTTAGCTTTGTAGTCGCTCAATGCACCGTACCAATTGATATTCTGTATTACGGAACTACAGAAGCCATTTCAACGCTGCGTGATCAAGGTAAGGGCCATCTACTCATCGGGACAGATTGAGACGCACCCTATGTCCAGTGGGACAGTTCCGACATCGACATTCGTGATTACCTTTTAACAACTAATGTGGTAAAGAGGTTATATACCTTATTATTTGCGAAATGGCTTATGTAATAAAAACTGGAAACCAAATAATGAGCTATTAGCAAGAGAACTACCAGTACTACCCTCATAATGCCTTTCATCAACGGAGAAGCTGCAGAATATGGTAGCAACTTTCTCATTGGCACTCTCAAATGCCCTTGAACAAGCTTTTCCAAGACCTCACTGATGCTGCCATGATTTGTACTCACTTCGTAAATCTTATAGATAAAAGCTTACACAGCACAGAAGGGGAAACCATAGAGCTGCTTCTGAACATAAATTTTTCGGAAAAAATACTCGAAGCACCTTCAACAGACCAGGCTGCAAATATACTCTTTACTGAGGAAAGGGTCAGGTGAGCAGTTAAAAGTTGTAAGCCTCTTAAATCTTCTGGACCAGAAGGGATTGCCTCCGCTCAACATATCCACTCTTTGCAGATATCAGCCAACTGGCTTTGGCACATATATACAGCTTGCTTAGCTGCGTGTGCAAGGAGGAGTGCCACGATCATATTTATTCGTAAGGCAGGGCGAGCCTCTCATTACGGGGCGAAGGACTATATACCTATCAGTATGTCGTCCTTCGCACTCAAGACCCTAGCGATTTCCTCACTACCACTATTGATAGGAACCTCATATCTAGCTATCAACACACGTACTCCAAAGGAAAATCCGCGGAGAATGCGCAACACAGCTTAGTCTCTACTGTCGGAACATCCTGGCTAGAAAAGGGTAAGATAGTAATCCTGGCTTTCTTAGATATTGAAGAATTATTCAACAATATAAATCCAGATAAGACAACAATGCTCTAATTTGAATGTATATAAGCACCTATTGGGACTGATTTATCAACTATTCATGGGAAGGAAAGTGCTTTCTTCACTGAAGAAGGTTAATATGACACGCTATAACGCAAGGGGTACACCCCAGGGTAGTGTCCTTTCCCCTCTAATATGGAACCTAATGGTAAATTCTCTAGAAAGAGATACTAGTTGGGGCAGCGGGAAGATTTTGACATAGGCTGATGACCTAGCAATCGCTTACAGAGGTAAGTTCCCTTCCAACTTTATGTGACTTATGCAGGTAGCATTGCGAGCGGTTTCCATATGGGTCTCCCGTTGTAAACTCAGCGTCAATTCTGATAAAGTTGAGCATGTCTTATATACGAATCGATACAAAATCCCAGCGTTAAACATACCAGAACTAAGTGATGTGCGCCTAAACCAGCAGATACGGCCAGATTTCTAGGCGTAGCTCTGGACGGAAAGCTGAAGTGGAAGGAAAATGTCATTAAGCGACAAAAGAAAGGCTACATTGCATTAGATACGTGTAGAGCCATTGTCAAAAAATTTAGACTCACTCCCAATATATCCAGATGGATTTATCCTGCGATTATCGGACCCATACCGCTTTATCGCATAGTCGTATGGTGGCTAGCCTTGGGCAATGCACCAAACCTGAACTTGTTGGTAAAGTCCACAGATCTTGTGACGGACTAATTCCTGCTGAGGTATGCCCAGTCCGTCCAGGGTTCCTATATTTGGTGGGGGAACCTATTCCGATGAAAATAAATAGACAAAGGAGTTCTGAAAACGTTATAAAGTTTATTTAAAAAAGGATCGATATCCTTAAGAGCTACTCCTATTCTTTGTCCCTGTCTAAATAAGAGTAGCTGAGGTAGAACCCCTCTGCTAGCTCTCCGTCAGTTGGAGTAGAAACCTCCTACTGAATATAAAATAATTCACGAAATGAAGTAGAAACCTTCAGGTCGTGTTGGTCAGTGGTAGAAGCCCACTGACTCGTATGCCTATCTCCTAGCTTCTGATCTTACAAGCTAATTTGCCGCCCTTATATACGATTTTGTACGCCGGTGGACAGTTATTTCCTAAAAACAATTCATTGTAATAATTCCTCAGTTATAGAATTATGTAGGACTGCACGCAGGCAGTCAGTAATTTTACAATAACAATTATAAATGTTGGAAATGCAAAAATTGAATTCTAGTTTAACGCTCCTTTCGCTGTATTCTATTGGTATATACATACGCTTACATGCTAACATGCGTTTTCCCTCTTTCCATTATCATACATATGGTGGTACATCGGTATATATACATATATGCATATTTTCGATCAGGTATGACGATCCGCTATCCCGGCATTTCATATCCCAATTTTAGGGAGCCCTAATATACATAGCGAACAATGTGCCAAATCTCGTACGTACGCTTGTTGTATGCCTGCCGTGTTTTCCAGTCATTGCTTTACCTATCGAATTCGATCATTTGTGTTTATGCGTATGTTCGCTGTCACTTGGTTTTGATGGTGCGTTGGCCTCGTTTGATGCTTTCGGCTTCTGCTTAGCGCGTGCGTTGGTGTGTCGTATGCTTGTACGTAAGTATGTAGAGAAAAGTCCCAATTAGTAGCAGCGCTTAGTTTGGCGACTTTTACTGCTGATCTTTGTTTATCCAAATTATTATGTATGTTGTATTTGTGGCTGAGTGCATTGGATGCGCAAAGGGTTGGTTGACCGGCATAATTTTATGTTTTTATGCATTTCCATTTTCCTTCCAAATGTTTTAGTGTATGTTAGGGTGACCTATATTTGAAACTTATGTGGGCGAAAAATGTAAATATTGTGATTGCGTGCAAAAGTGCGCAAGTCTGGTTTATCCTTCAATTTAGTAAATAATAATTCAATATGCGACCGCATGTATTTGTTTTGACGTGTAATTCATAAAGGTATAATTCATGTAATAAAAATGTATAAATGTTAAATTCAGAGTTAAATTCAATTCTTGTATAACATGAAAATGAAAAATAGGTATATGTTGTGAGGGTACAAAACCCTCGGTTTTGGGGTCCTCACACTCCCCCCTCACCTACCGCAGCGAAGCTTACGGTCACCATGCAGGTGCGTGTGATCCGTACTCGGAAATAGTGTTCGCTCACACTGCCTTCGTCGTCGCTGTCGTCATGGTTGTCGTTGCTGCTGTTGATGCTACCACTGGCCTCGCTGGCCATCAGGCTCAATATGTCGCTGGTGTTGTCGTTGAGGCTGTCGTTGACCTCGCTGGCCATACGGTTTAATATTTCACTGTCGTCGTTGTGTTCGTTGCTGACGTTTCGCTGCCCTTCCCGTCGGTGGTGTGTGTGATGCCAGCCTAAACTGTAAATGAAAAAACTGGTGGAATTTCCTTAGGGTGTTCCCACCGTATATGGTGGATTTAAAAAAAATGTGGTATATCATGAGCCTAGTTACAGGGTATATTTATGTGATTATGTAATTGTGGTTAGAGTTTACCGCGCTTCAGTGGTTGATTCGAAGTCCGGGTACTCCTTGAAATGAAATTTCTTCGTGTATGATTTGATACTGTTGCGGTTGGGCGTGTACGTTACTACCGATTTGATTCGAGTTGCAGTAGAATCTCACGTAATAATCCGTTATTCCGGAGCTGTCTCTGGGTGTGTGCTCATTTAGGGCTGCTATAGCAAACTGTCTTCCTAGGTGTAATCTTGCTACAGGTATCGGTCCTTTGGCGATCTGTACTTGGGTTCCTCGAGCGACCTGTACCTGATTTTCTGGAAATGTTCGTGCCTGATTCTCCGTATTGTTTTGCACTTGAGCGTCTCTGTATACTATCAGTTGTTGGCTCGGACTTTGGTCCTCTTCGTGTTGTCTCTCGGCCTCTTCGCTGACTCGTGTGAGCGTACCACAGATGGCTACCTCGCTGTTCTCTCTCTGTTGTTGTACCTCGGGGATATTGTTTGTTGTTCGATTGGACGATGTTGACGGGATTTGATCTTCACTAGCGTTCTTCTTGTTACCCTGTTCATTCCTTTGCTTTATGGATTCATTGTTGTCGGCGGCGTCTGTTGCGTGGTATGCTTTCAGCTCACTTAAGTGGGCTGTCCTCCTCCTTCCTCTGAAAACTTTGTCTAGCTCTACGATCACTGGTGATACAAAGTTCGTTATCCGATGGGGTCCACTGTACCTGGGCGCTAGTTTGGCTGCAAAGTTATCCACCGCTTTTGACAGCTGATGCTCCTTTACCAGCACTAGGTCGCCTATAGCCGGTTGCCATTGCCTTCTTCTTAAATTATAATGCTTTGCTTGCTCTGCTGATGCTCGCTCTTGCTTCCGTCGTACCATCTCGAATATCTCCTTCATCTTCATTGATTTCTCGGCTGGATTAGCTACTCTCTCACCTGTACCGAATGTATGCTCGTCGTAAAGGCTATTGGGAATCCTTGGTTCTCTGCCTTGTACTACATATGCTGGACTGTACCCTGTCGATTCGCATACGCTTGTGTTTATTGCGAGTGTTATCTCTGGTATAAGCTCGTCCCATGTTCTCTGCTCATTCCCTGAAAACTGTGCTATCATCCTCTTGATGTTGCGGTTCGCTCTTTCTGTCGGATTCTCCTGCGGTGTGTATGGTGCTGTCAGCTGGTGTTTTACGCCAAGCTCCTCCAAATACTTCTTAAAACGTTTGCTCACGAACTGCGCTCCGTTGTCTGTGATTAATACCTTTGGAATGCCAAATCGTGCCAAAATTCTCTCTCTAAATCCTCGTACTACGCTTTCTGTTGTTGCCTTTCTAATTGCCATTATCTCCACCCATTTTGAAAATCTGTCAACGAAAACTAATGCCATTGTATTACCATGTTTTGAGCGTGGCATTGGACCAACAAAGTCTGCACACACTGTTGCCCACGGTTCTTCTGGAATTTTAGTTAACATCTTACCCGCGGCCTGTTGTTGACTAGGTTTGTATACCTGACATCCATGACACTGTTGTACGTACTTCCTTACGTCTCTGAACATTCCGGGCCAGTAATATCGTGTCGTCGCTCGTGCAATAGATTTTCGAACGCCCATGTGTCCTGCGCTTGGTGTGTCATGAATTTCCGCCAGCACTCTGCGTCTCTGTGGGGTCGGTACACATAGCTTCCACGGTACTTCGTCTTCATCATCAACTTGACTCTCTATTCTCCTGTAGAGCTTTCCGTCCTCGATCACATAGTCTGGGAATTTCTCCGGAGCCTTTCTTACCTCTGTAATCTTCGCTTTTAGCCACTTGCACTCGTCTTTGCCTTGCTCTACTGTCAACGTAGTTAGTTGCTCGTCCATCGGCTGTCTCGAAAGTGCATCTGCCACCACGTTTAGCTTTCCTTTCCGGTACTGTACGTCGAATGAGTATTGTTGTAGTTCTAGTGCCCATCTAGCAATCCGTCCCGTCGGACTGTCTATTGCGTTTAACCATTTTAGAGCTAGGTGGTCTGTGATTACCGTGAACGTGTATCCCTCTAGGTAGGGTCTCATCTTCCTTATCGCCCACACTATTGGCAAACATTCTTTCTCTGTCGGGGAATAATTTGTTTCTGCCTTGTTAAGTCGGCGACTCGCGTAAGCAATCACTCGTTCTTCGCTGCCTGATCCTTGGGTGAGCACTGCTCCGAGGCCAAAATCGCTTGCATCCGTCTGTAGGCAAAACTTCTTCGAAAAATCTGGGCATTCTAGTACAGGTGCTTGGGTGAGTGCGGCTTTTAATGCTTCGAATGCCGACTGCTGCTCTTCCGACCACTTCCACTTCCTTCCTTTCTTTAGCATTGACGTCAACGGGTGTGAAACTTGTGAAAAGTCTGAGACGAATCTCCTGTACCACGATACCACTCCTAGGAATCTCCGTAGTTCGCGTAAATTGTTTGGCGGTGTCAACTCGTTGATGGCTGCTATCTTGTCCGGGTCCGTGTGAATGCCTTCCTCGCTAACGACATGACCTAGATACTTTAAACTTTTCTTAAAAAACTCACATTTTTCCGAGTTTATCTTAAGGTTTGCTCTTCGCAGCCGTTGAAATACTTCTGCCAGGTGTCTTATGTGTTCTTCCAATGTTTTGCTCGTAATGATGATGTCATCTAGATATGCGAATGCGTAAGGTTCCAACTCTGGTCCTATAACGTGATCAAGTGCCCTCTGGAAAGTTGCTGGGGCTGAGTGCAGACCGAACGGCATTACTTTCCATTGATATAGCCCACGTCCGGGTACAGTGAATGCGGTGTATTGTTTGCTGTTTTCTTCCATGGGGATTTGCCAATATCCGTTTTTTAAATCGAGGCTGCTGATAAACCGAGCACTTCTCAATCTGTCCAGGATGTGTTGGATACGGGGTAATGGGTATGCGTCTGGTACTGACCTTGCGTTTAGTGGGCGGTAATCTACGCACAGTCTCCATTTACCATTTTTCTTCCTTGCCAAAACTATTGTTGCGCTGTGCGGGCTTCTAGAAGGTTCGATGCAACCTTTCTCGATAAGCTCATCGATTTCCTTATTAATAATCTCTTGCATCTTGGGATTCTTCGGGTAATATCTTTGTTTTATGGGGCGGTCGTCTTTCATCACTATCTTGTGCGTGGCCACGTTGGATACACCTGACATTTCCTGGAACATCTGTAATTCTTTGTTGAGAAATTTACTCACCGACTCGTCTGTGTTCGCAACTTTTAGGCTGTTATCTTTGTGACTACTTTCATTTCTACTTTCGACCATTGTTGTACAAGTGACCGCATCCTCCTCCTGATTGTTTGTGTTCAAGGTTAGCGTTTGTTCTCCGCATCTCATCTCCCTGTTCACCTTCGCTAGGTAATCCGTTCCAAGCACCACTTCGTCGACTAGTCCTGGTAGGATTAGCATTTCATTTCGCAGCACTTGGTTACTCATTCTCACTTCTACATCTACCGCTTCTATGATCGTCTTAGGTTTGCCATCTCCCAGTATCACTCGTGTTTCTATCGCCTTGAATATACCTGTTTTCAGCCTTCTTGCCAATGTTCCACTCACAAAGCTTCGCGTCGCCCCTGTGTCGATTGCTGCTACTACCTCTTCGCCATTCACCGTAATATTCGCCAAGATCCGGCCCTTTGTATGTCTTAACGTGTTTAGTTTTCCCGACGTTGCGTTTGGGGAGACCCCACTCCTCGGTGCCAATGAGGTCTCTGGCCGTTTCCCTGCGTTCGTCTACAACAATTTCGTGTGAGTGTGCCTACTTTTCCGCATGTCCAGCAGAATTCGATGCGAGCGCTACGGCAACCGTATGCGACATGGCCGCCTCCTCCGCATCGTCTGCACGCCGTGTTTGTATCGATGTATCTTGGTGCCGGGTCTGATTTCTGGGATGGTTGTTTCTCTGTCTGCTGTTCCCGCTCCTCTGCCTGCATATATTGATAACGTTCTTCTGGGCGCCTTGGTACAAATGGTCCCGCCGTTGGTCGCATCGGATCTCTGTCAGGGGTAATATTTTCATAATCTTCTACCAAACTTACCAATTCTTCCAGGCTGCTGATCTCGCCTCTTTTAACATACAGCTGGATTTCTCTGCGGGAGTTCCTGTATATGCGGTTTAGCTTTTGGTCTTCGGTGTAGGCGGCATGTCGCATCAGCCCTTGTAGTGCTAGCACATAATCCTTAAACTTCTCTCCTGGTCTTTGCATGCGTGTCCGTATCTCGTCGTCCAACTGTTCAAAATATCTGGAGCTGAGGAAAAATTTTAGGAAATCTTTCTTGAATGAGTCCCACTCGTTCCAACTCCGGTTGTTATTTCGGTACCAAACCAACGCTTTGTCTTTGAGTAGCTCCGGCAATGCTCGTGGTATCGAGTTGACGTTTATTTCGTATCCTTCTGCCAGTTCTTCCACGCGTTCTATGAACCCTAGAGGATCCTTGCCCCCGTCGTATTTCAAGCCCCATTTTCTTACCCGGTCCATAGTGGTTGCGTATGTGCCTGGCTGTTGCATCGCATATAGTGGTGGTTGTGGGACCTCGTGTTGGATGGGTGCGCCGGTTGTATTCTCGTCATCCGTTCTCGTAGCGCTTGGAGATGTCGAACGACTACTTGCCTGTGGTTTGTTTAGATTAGATGTCGTCCTTGCATGTTGTAGAGCTAGTTCTGTAAGCCGATCACGCCATTTCTCGTTGTCCTTTTCTGCCTGTACGAACGCCGCCAATCGCTTCCTTAGTTCGTCTACCGTTCCCGTATCATCCAGCTCGAACTCCGAGTGGTAACTTACCAGCTCCTCTCGGGTCAGATAATATACCCATGATACCTTTACCATTTTCTTATTTGCGTATCTTTCCTTGTTAGTTTGTCTGCTTAGTCTTCGTTGTTTTGCTTTCCGTATATCCTTGTTACCTTCCTTTATGTAAAGCCTTGATGATTTCCTTGATTTTATTTAAGTCTTCTTGGGTGCCATATGTGTTTTTATTTATAAGCCTGCTCGGGCGCCATATGTGACTTTATTTATAAGCCTGCTCGGGCGCCATATGTGACGGACTAATTCCTGCTGAGGTATGCCCAGTCCGTCCAGGGTTCCTATATTTGGTGGGGGAACCTATTCCGATGAAAATAAATAGACAAAGGAGTTCTGAAAACGTTATAAAGTTTATTTAAAAAAGGATCGATATCCTTAAGAGCTACTCCTATTCTTTGTCCCTGTCTAAATAAGAGTAGCTGAGGTAGAACCCCTCTGCTAGCTCTCCGTCAGTTGGAGTAGAAACCTCCTACTGAATATAAAATAATTCACGAAATGAAGTAGAAACCTTCAGGTCGTGTTGGTCAGTGGTAGAAGCCCACTGACTCGTATGCCTATCTCCTAGCTTCTGATCTTACAAGCTAATTTGCCGCCCTTATATACGATTTTGTACGCCGGTGGACAGTTATTTCCTAAAAACAATTCATTGTAATAATTCCTCAGTTATAGAATTATGTAGGACTGCACGCAGGCAGTCAGTAATTTTACAATAACAATTATAAAAGTTGGAAATGCAAAAATTGAATTCTAGTTTAACGCTCCTTTCGCTGTATTCTATTGGTATATACATACGCTTACATGCTAACATGCGTTTTCCCTCTTTCCATTATCATACATATGGTGGTACATCGGTATATATACATATATGCATATTTTCGATCAGGTATGACGATCCGCTATCCCGGCATTTCATATCCCAATTTTAGGGAGCCCTAATATACATAGCGAACAATGTGCCAAATCTCGTACGTACGCTTGTTGTATGCCTGCCGTGTTTTCCAGTCATTGCTTTACCTATCGAATTCGATCATTTGTGTTTATGCGTATGTTCGATGGTGCGTTGGCCTCGTTTGATGCTTTCGGCTTCTGCTTAGCGCGTGCGTTGGTGTGTCGTATGCTTGTACGTAAGTATGTAGAGAAAAGTCCCAATTAGTAGCAGCGCTTAGTTTGGCGACTTTTACTGCTGATCTTTGTTTATCCAAATTATTATGTATGTTGTATTTGTGGCTGAGTGCATTGGATGCGCAAAGGGTTGGTTGACCGGCATAATTTTATGTTTTTATGCATTTCCATTTTCCTTCCAAATGTTTTAGTGTATGTTAGGGTGACCTATATTTGAAACTTATGTGGGCGAAAAATGTAAATATTGTGATTGCGTGCAAAAGTGCGCAAGTCTGGTTTATCCTTCAATTTAGTAAATAATAATTCAATATGCGACCGCATGTATTTGTTTTGACGTGTAATTCATAAAGGTATAATTCATGTAATAAAAATGTATAAATGTTAAATTCAGAGTTAAATTCAATTCTTGTATAACATGAAAATGAAAAATAGGTATATGTTGTGAGGGTACAAAACCCTCGGTTTTGGGGTCCTCACAATCTAGCATGCTAAGCTTAAGCAGTCCTCTAATAACTACGCCTAGCGAAGCTCTTCAGATCAATCTTGACATCCTTCAATTGTATATACCAGGCTATATTCCTCCGGGATTCCTCGTACTAATATTCCTAACATGTCAACTCGTTTTAACGTCCCTTTTATTCCTTGCCTCTAAACTGTTTCTAGTTTCACTATTGGTTGTTGTCCGGGCTACCCTTCTCCTGGCTGAGTACCCCGGTCAGCTCTTCCAGATTGGCATTTCCCTTCGGTGGCCGAAAGACACAAAAAGAGCTGTCCCCGACGCGAAAAGCAGGTCATGTTGTGGAAGCTAGACCTGTACGGAGCATCCTTATCAGCTTCCAAAGGATTTTTGGTAAAATCGTAAGCCGGCATTTCACACGAGGAGCACAACATTAAGTGGAAAGGTGAGGGACAGAAAGAGTTAATGGTAGGTTTGGTACCGTTCTCAGGCACTGTATCAGGAGCACCACACGGCACAGCATTTTAAGCTCTATTATCAGAGAGTTTGCCGCTGTTCGAACTATTCTTGAATGCGTTCCATAACGCTTCCAGTGGCTCGGAACTACTCCCTACTTCCAGAAACTGCACACTGGGGTAAACCAAGTCACTTACGTCCCCTTAAGATCTACTTTTGCTCTACCTTAAAACTTATTCAACTCGCCTGCTTTCAGCCGTTAACTCCGTTATTGTGTCCTTTTTCGATGAAAAAGTAAGGTTACGAAAGTATGGTTTTAGGATCCTTTTAATGATCCCCACTAGCACTTTCTCGGACACCCTTATTTCCAGCCTTAACGTCAAATTGTGGACCTCCCCATAAAATTATTCAAATCCTTCATGCACCAACTGTTTACGCTCCATGATTTGTCGAATCACCTCTTAGCCGAACCCTGCGGTATTGAAGTAAGCCAGCAGTTCTGCCTTCAGATCCGTGTCTCCGAAGTTCTGATCTGCTAATTCTTGCCTGTACCATTTCAAAGCCCCGCCCGATATTGGCAATGGAAATCCGTAAACAGTTGGTGATGATTTACTTGATGTTGGACTCCCACATTTTCTAGACGAAACAAAAAGCTTTTGACAGAAATCGCCATATCCGTGCCGTCCAAACTATATGTGCCACTTTCTAGGACCATCTTCTTCCAACGTTGTGGCTCCTGCATTGTTTGGCCTCCTACGTCTGATCTGCATTCTCCGCTGTTTGCATTAGTAGCTGTTGCATTTCTATTTGTTTCACCCCTGTTGTTAGGCGTGGATACTTGAGTGGAGAGCTGATCCAATGCCCTCGCTGCGGAAGTCTCGACTTCGGCTACTCTGTCCCTGATGTTAGAAAAATAAGTTTAAATATTCCGACCTTTTTAGTATACTGACCAATCAAATATCCTTGGTGTGCCATCATTGCCATTAAAATGCTCAGTTGCTCGGTGTTTCTGTCGGTAGTTGCAATTCTGTTTTCCGCTGCCATCGCAACCCCAGCTTACGGTCGTCCTATCGTCTGACCCTCTATTGGACAAAATCCCCCCCTCAGCTCTGACCTCATCGTTATTTGGCATTTCTAAAATTTTCTGTTTGACAATGGACATACTAATTTCGCGTCCGGTCCCGACTTCGAATGTACCGAAGATCCTGGCAGTAAACTGGTTGAAGTAGTCTCTAGAAACGAAATCTCCTGAGTTCTGAACAGCAGTAAATATTTGGTTGAACACTTATCCAACAACCTGATTCTCTAGAGCTCGTGCAAAGGCAGGCGTGACAGATCTTCGTCCTCTGAACAGGCTCAAACCACCTGGTACTCTCTCTTTCCTATTCCCTTCGTCAGACATGTACCCAAACTCACTCGACTGATTCACGCAATGTCATACAGGCCGAAAGGAAAGACTACTTCTGCCCAAGTCAACTTCAAAGTCAGACCAAACAAAAAAAGTATGGAAAGAAGAATTCCCGAAATTAATTAAAAACTCAGGAAAAAGAAAAATAATTAAATAAATAAATAAATAATTTAAATAAATAATTTAAATAAGCAAATAAAAAAACTTCACGATAGAAGGTGAAAAATCAAAAAAGAAAAGTTCAACTAATAAATAAAATAATAGCAGCAAAAAATAAAAAATAAAAAGAGGGAATTCAGCTATGAATCATAAAAGGTAAATGGAAACAAGTAAAGGTGTCTAAGTTCGAGTGTAACCGAACATTATATACTCAGCGTGAGCTTCAATTGTACATTTCATTTCAGACAAATTACTTGTCTACATAACACGGTGCTCCGCCTGTTTAAAGAAAAAATGTCTCCCCATTTCCTCTTACAATAAAACTTGATAAGTGAAATATCATTGATTCAAAACTATTTTTTGCTAAGTTATAGTTTATTATTCTAGTCTATGACCCTTTTAAACGTTTTTTATATCTAAGTTGCCGTGGTCATTAACGGATCCCGTCCATTTTTAACAAAAATATTTTCTGCTATAAGGAAAATATGTGTACACAATTTCATTACGATATGTTAATTTTTCTTCGAGTTATGGCTCCCGAAACATAGATAGTGCGGTGCCACACCTATTTTCAAAAATTTTAGTGTTTTCCAATTTAATGTTATAATGCAATTTAGAAAGTATAATTCTATTGACACAAAGCTCTTTTTCGCTAAGATATAGCTTATTATTTTCATCTACGACCCTTTTAAAAATCTTTTATATAAAAGTGGTCTTTAAACGATCTCGTCCATTTGTCCTAGAAATATTTCGTGCTATAGGGAAAATTCATGTACCCAATTTTATTACGATCCGTTAATTTTTCTTCGAGATATGGCTCCCGCAACATAGAAAATTGCTTAGTCATAAAAGGGGCGGTGCCACGCTCATTTTTTAAAATTTGAAGTTTTTCCCATTTATTGTTATAAATCCACTTGGGAAATGAAATACCTTTGATATAAAGCTCTTTTTGCAAAGACCTGACTTATTTTATTCGTCCACGATCCTTTTAAAAATCTTTTGTATAAAAGTGGGCGTGGTCCTTAACCGATTTCGTTAATTTTTCTTCAAAGCATTCCTTATAGTAAAGGCAACCTCTCTGCCGAATTTTGTTACGATAGGTTTAACGATTTTTCATTTATGAATAATAATATTTGTAAAATTGATTTTATCACAATTGGATGGTGTCACGCCCATTTTAAAAGATTTTAACACGGTATAATATTTTTTAGCCTCAGCTACATTGTCTTCGTGACATTACATCAGCACTCCCATGGGTACTACATTTTCGATGCTCAATGGAACAGTCTTAGCTTTGTAGTCGCTCAATGCACCGTACCAATTGATTTTCTGTATTACGGAACTACAGAAGCCATTTCAACGCTGCGTGATCTCTCCTGAGGCGGAATCGCTACCCGTAGATGTACTTGTGAAAATGTTTAGTGCACTCTACCAATGCCAACAGCTCTCTCCGTGTAACGCATTACTTCCTCTCTGGTTTTCCAATTGATCGGCTGTAATATGCAACTATCTTCCCCTGTCCATCGACCAGTTGTGACAAAATGCCTCCTATAGCATATCCACTCGTATCTAGAATAAACGTTGCTCCTGGAATCGGATATGGCAACATTGGGCAGTGCACAAACGCTCTTTCAATGTTTGAAAAGATTATGTGGTCTTGGCCAAACCTTTACTGCTTCTATCTTTTCATTCGCGGTGCAGATACCCTCCGTTGTTACTTTATAACCCAAGTAACTAACTTGCTTCTTGAACAGAGAGCACTTTTTGGGACTAGGTTTCAGACCAGCACCAGCTACCCTTTGGAAAACCTTCTCCAAATTCTTCAGGTGTTCTTCAAATTTTTTCCCAATATGAGGATTTATATAGCAAGCACGTTTTCCAATGTAGTCCTCTCAATACCTGATCCAAGTCCAGTGTGGAAAACCTTTTTGTACTAGAGAGCAAATCCGGAGTGCCGTCAATACTTGGCAATGGGTAGCTACCCTTTTCCTTGGCATGTTTCATATTTTCATCCTTCTTTTTTACAAGTACTACCGGTGAGCTCCATGGACTGGCTGATAGTTCGATGACGCCGCTATCACTCATTTTTTATGTGATTTGAGTCACAATTTCCCGCTTCGCTAGTGGAATACGGCGAGGAGCTTGACGGATCGGCCTCGCTCCAGTGTAAATTTGATGCTTCACATCGTTGGTGCGGCCTGGTTTGGAACCATGCTGGTCAAATAGGTTTGCGCACCTTAGGAGAAGTTATTTTGCCTTACTCTGAGATGAAGACTCCTCTACCCTTCCGTCCACGCCGTGATGTCATTTGAAAGATCAGCCTTGCTTGTTGAAGCGTTTTTCTGGAGCTGTTCACATTTAATTACTACTTGAGCCTCTTGTCATCTTCCCAATATAGTTGCTTTGGTAAGTTTGAGTGGTGAGTGTTTGAGTACTCTTACCGGAATACGTCTGTCTTGTTTATCATAGGCAGAGTTCTTCCTACAAATATTTTCGGTGTTGATTTATTCACTGCCTCTACAATTCACAATTTGTTTGTCCCATAATTTCCCTCAACTAGTGGCTGTACGTAATCTTGCTCCATGCAATGGTCTTATATTCTTGTTGACTAAATCCGATCGAATGGTGGAATGAGATGCACCCATATCAACAGTCAGTTAACGCTCCTTTCCATCAACATGTCCTGCGACAGTAAGATTTCTTGATCTTCCAATTTGCAGGAGAGAGATTATAGGGCATTCAATTGTGGAAGACTGCTGTCGCCAATTGCGGCTGACTCGCTTTAGTTTAACGATTGAGTGCGGCCACCCACTATGTTGGAACTATTAAGGTTGGTGATGCAAAAACGTCCAATGTGCCCTGGCTTCTCACACTTGAAGCATTTGACTACATCGTTATTCCTCTACTGCGTTCCCTTCAATGCTGCGAAAATTGTGTCTATCCACTGTGGCCTTTCTACTTCCACACGATGGGCTTTGTACGCTGGCTTACTCTAAAGTGAGGCTGTTTCCTTAGTAGGTGCATGTGATACGATTTCAGCAAATGTTGGTTTTGCATTCGCATATGTGGCTCGTTTCGTTTTGACAACCCGTATTCCATTTATAGAGCTTTGAATTTTAAATCTCTCGGTGTATTTCACGGGTGCGTCCGCATTTGCGAGATGAGCTAATCTGTCGACATCCGAAGCAAACTCCTGCAAGGTCTCTTTAGTTTTTGGTAACGGTTTTGCAATTCTATTTTGTATATCTATTTCCTGTGTTCGCTTTCGTAACGTCGTTCTACAGCAGCCATTAACGATTCATAGTTATTCCGCTCTCCTTCGGTAGGATTTCGGCTGCTGACCTCTTCAATGCTACGAATAGAGCAGCAGCTTGATCTTCAGCATTCCAGTTGTTCACTACTGCGGTCTTCTCAAACTGTACCTTAAAGACCTGGAAAGGAACAGAACCGTCAAAAAATGGTGTTATTACCTCTGGATTACTCGCTGAAACTGGTGGCCGATTCAGCTGCAACTCTTGCACTCGTCCTTTTAAATCATCGACTTCTGCCTGAAATTAAGCGATTTTTGCATCCCGTGCCTCCAGGTTTGATGATACCCTTCCTTTCTGGATGCTGCGAGGATATACGAGCCTCTTGTGCATCAACTGCTCGGCCATATATGTCTCCTGTTCTTCTTTTTGTGTTTCTATCTTGGATATAATCAACGTCGATTCTTTCCAATTCCATAGCTTCCCTAAATCGTGTTTGTAGCTCGGATTTATTGCCAGTAGTATTCAATAGACAGGCTTCCAACTCCTTTTTCAGTTTCTGGATCTTCAAATCACTTAACTTGGCCATGTCCCTGTTGTCCTCTGGAATTTTTTCAACAATTCCACTTCTGACACCAAATGTTACGAATTTTGGGGGCTTCCGATTATTTGCACCTTCTGCTAACGTTCGAATCGCTGGACTGCCGAATAAATAACTCCAATATTCAGTATTGCAAAATAGTCTCTATTTAGACTACTTTGCGAGTAGTACTTCACAATCACAAGTGTGGGGAATATTCTTCCTTGCCTAGTACATAATTGCGACTGCTTGCTTTAATGTGTACATGTACATAAGTGTGGCTGCCTGCTTTTTTGTTGTTGTGACTATTTACCAACATCACACTAATGCTAATATTCGCCACAATATGAATTTTTATATAATGCGCTTTAGATGCGTTCTTCTTCTGTTTGAACTCTCACCGAGTTCCCCCTCCCCGTGGATCCGCCGATGCCTACCAACCTTGTTGCATGCAATTATTGCACGCCCTTTTACATTTTCAATTCTCATAAATTTATTGGAAAATCGATCATTGTAAGCGAGTTTAAAGTTCAGGTTACTCTATTGCAAAATTGCTGTTGCACAGTGTAATTTTAACTGTGCTCTAATTGTGTAACTAAATTCAAACGAAGAATAATACATACCCATATTTTGTTAAATTAAAAGCAGTTTTATACCAAGTCGACTTCAAAAAAGGCGTTGTACAGTTTAAATAACCGTTAAGCTCTGAAAGAGACTTAAATGCTAGCTCCATATCGGCTACTCGATTAGTGTATGGATAATCGACGGACCAACTACGAAAATAGAAAAAATTAAAAACATAAGATATGAATTATATATACGGGGCTTTTCACTTCAACCAAAGTTGATGAAAATGTTTTCATTGTATAGTAAACACCTGTGCAAAAGGAATGCCTGAAATATTAAAGGATTACGATGATACAGGGTGTCGAAGTTTTGCTTTTTCCCTTGTGGTTTCTTTTTTTTATAACTATTTGAGCGACTAAATTTTAACGTACAAAAAAATTTATATGTTTCTTGCACCATTTTTCACCGAAATTTTTTTGTATTGTTGCTCAAAATTAATCCCAATTTTCCTCTAAATAATATATGAGGGTAACTTTGTTTGGAAAAGTCTATTTTTATGCGATATTTCGCTTTGAAGCAAAAAAGAAAAATATAAAAGTGGACTTTGCCCCACAAAGTGACCTTTACATTTTTATAGAAGAAAGAAAAGTTTGTATTAAAAGTAACATTAAAAACTAAAAGAAGTTTCTAAAAAATTAAAAAACAAAACAAATTAAAAAATAAAAATTGTTAACATATTTTATACAATACGAGTAGGTTCGACTTTTTATTTTTGCTTTAAATAGGGTCTATATGGAAATATTTTTTTGGATTTTAAAATTGTAGGATAACGAAACCCGAAAATTTTAAAGCCGAAAAAACAAATAAGTTGATGGTATCCCAAGGGATACTAAGATACTTGGCTTGGATTTCACAAGTGGTTCCAGGCTCTGGATCAGGGACTGTTATCAGTCTTAGACAGACCATAGTGGCGAATTTCACGCGTGATTAAGTTGCACGTCCTGCACCAGGTGTCCCTGCTTCTGCTGATAATGGCGGATCTAGAGAGGACAACTCGATCAAATCCACACCCCTGAGTCATTGTGCCGAGCTCAGGGGAGGGAGGACTCTTTAAGAGTCAAGATCGGTACACAGCGGTGACGAATTGGATTGTTTAGGGCTTTTGCTTATTGACATTGAATTTTGACTTGATGACTTTGGGCTGGTAGGTGCGATATTCTGCCACCTTAGTAGGTCGGGATGAAACCCTACCGAAATGGCTTCTAGGCTAATGCTGTTCCTGCCCACGTCCCGTTAAAACCGTGGTGGGCCTCAAGGTACTTTCCGGCTCCTTCGCCGTTAAGTTGGTGGTGTAGGTGCGGTTGAAAATTTTCCCGCTTCGCGTCCGGTCTGGCTCTGAACGCATTACTCATAAGGTCTCCCTGCGTAGCATAAATAACCACGAGACCGTTGAAGGGCGACTACACAATCGGCTCCGGATAGCGGCCTTGAGGGGATACTTTTTAGAATAGACACGACTAACACGAATCCGCCAAGGATGGGGTGCGGAAGAAGAGCGGTTTTGATGGAAATCCGTCAAATCAATCTTCAGCACTCTAAGGTAGCTTCGGCAAATTTGTTGCTCTGCCATGAAAAAGGCGGAGTGGATATAGTCCTTTTCCAGGAGCCGTGGCTGAGTAGTAACGGCAGTAAGATTTCTGGATTAAGGACTGGAAAATTTAACACCTTGGAGCATGGGGAGGCAGGTAGGCCTAGATCCTATGTGCTTGTTAAAAAAGAGATTAAAGCTTTTATTTTCTCTAATTTCAGCATTGCTGACGTAACCACGGTCTGCCTCGAGCGAGGAAGTAATGAAATCTGGGTGGTCTCAGCGTACATGACCCACGGGGACGTAGCGGGACCACCACCTGCGATACTGGGCGAAATCACCGCTGAAGCAAGGCGGAGAGGTGTTGGCGTGATCATCGGTGCCGATGTTAATGCCCATCATAGCATCTGGGGAAGCTCGGATACCAACACTAGAGGTGAGTCTTTATTTACTTTTGTTGTAGATGAGGGGATTTGTATATGTAATAGGGGGAATGACCCGGATTGGATTACTGCGGTAAGGGAGGAGGTCCTGGACCTCCCCCTGGTTAGCAGAGAATTGGAAGGTCGGATATCTGGCTGGAGGGTTCTCAACGAGCACTCCTTCTCTGATCACCGATATATTCAGTTCTCGGTGAACGAAGAACGTCCCGGTAATTTATCTTTTGGTAACCCTAAAAGTACTAACTGGGACTTGTATTGTAGGAAGCTGGGAGGGCTATTGCCTGCGGCGCCTACCGTTAGTTCGGACCTGTCCGAATCTGAGATAGACGTTCTGGTTGAAAACTTCACCTCGGCTCTTCAACAGAGCCAGGAGGGGTAAATTACCCTCGGACTAGGAGCTGTATAAGGTGAGTCTGGGGATATATAAATATGAAATAAGGATAGCCTAGCGAGATTCATGGCGAAGCTTCTGCGAAAACATAGAAGGCTGCAATGAATCCGCGATGCTTAGAAAAATAATCTCTAGGAATCCCGCTCCTCTGGGGTATCTGAGAGATGATTGTGGGGACTGGTCGATGAGTAGCAAGAAGTCCCTAAATCGTTTACTGGACAATCATTTCCCCCATGTCCCAGTTGCGCAGGGATCTTCGCCTGCATGGTCGGCGGTCGTTGGCCATGCAGAAGTGCCTGCCATTCCAATACGGGCAAGTCAAATAACCTGGGCTATAGGATCGTTTAAGCCCTATAAGTCTCCGGGCCTGGATGGAATCTTTCCTGCGCAAATTCAAAAGTCTTTGGGAATTTCCTGCCGCTGGTTGGCCATCATCTACACTAACTGCCTCAGGCTTAACTATATCCCGAAGTCTTGGCACACGGTTAGGGTTATTTTCATTCCGAAGGCCGGCAGAAGCTCTCATGTATCACCTAAGGATTTCAGGCCAATTATTCTCTCGTCGTTCCTTCTTAAGGCGTTTGGGCGCTTGATTGGGAGTGGGGAGGGGCCATAATTAAGAGGAAGGTGTGCAGAAGCACGCCACAGGGGGGTTTCCTATCTCCTCTGCCCTGGGTTGTGGTAGACAACGAGCTTGTTGTGGAGCTGGAAGCCAATAGTTGTCGGGTGGTTGCCAATGCAGATGACCTCGCTATCCTAGTCAGAGGCAAATTTCTGGGCACCCTGCGTGATGTTCTGCAGGGATACTTGGATACTGTGGCTAGGTGGGCTGAATCATGTGGATTGGCGGTCAACCCGGGAAAAACGGAATTGGTTCTTTTTACAAGGAGATATAAGATGCCAGATTTCAGAATTCCCTCGATTGGAGGGGTACCGTTGGTACTTTCTGATAGGGTTAAATATTTGGGGATCGTTTTGGACAAGAAACTGTCCTGGAGACCCAATGTGGAAGATCGGGCCAGGAAGGCCACCGTTGCGTTGTACTGCTGTAGAGGGGCTATAGGAAAGAGATGGGGACTCTCGCCAGGAGTAGTGCCCTGGCTTTATGAGATGGTGGTCAAACCGATTCTGCTATATGGGGTGCTGGGGTGGTGGGAAGCACTGGACACGGCGACCACCTCCAAAATGTGAATGTAAGTGCAACGGACCGCGCTGATTGGTATCAGTGGCGCTCTCAGAACAAAACCTACCTTGGCAATGAACGTCATGCTGAACATATACCCAGTAGATATTGCGGGAAAGGCGGCCGCGGCAAGGTCGTTGGTCAGGCTTCGTGATATGAGCTATGGGCTTTCTGACTGCGGACACTCTAGCCTTCTTACCAGTTTCGACTTTATCCCGGACAGAACGGACTATTGTATGCCGATAACAGCTCCCTATACAACCTTCACCCCAGTAATTCCACCGAGAGAGGAGTGGGAAAGAGGAATTATCTGGGGCATGGAACCTGTTAACTTGTTCACGCATGGGTCGAAGCTGGATGGAAAGGTGGGTGGGGGTCTTTTGTCAAGAGCTAAATATAAGCCGCAAGTTTAAGTTGGCTGATCACTGCAGTGTATTCCAAGCGGAAGTTGCTGTGATTAAGGATGCGGTGGATGGAATGCTATCCAGTGCTACTACGGTTAGGGAATTTAACATCTACTCTACGATATCAAGGCCTTGAGCTCAACTACAGTGCGATCGAGGGTGGTCTGGGAGTGCCTGACCACGCTTGCGATTGCATCGAATTATTTTACAATTAAAATTATATGGGTCCTGGGCCATAGTGATATCCCGGGTAACTGTCGAGCGGATCTCTTAGCCCGCATCGGTACAACTGAACCGGATGAAGATGGCTGTAGGGATTTTGGGATCCCGCTGGCCACCTGTGGATTGCTCCTCCATAGCTGGGCCTCGACTCAGCTAAGCAAACGTTGGGCGAACACCACGTCTTGCATGGTAGCAAGATATTTCTTTCCGAAAGTGGATGGCATATACGGGAAACTCCAGCCTGCTGCAACTGTATGGAGGATGATGAGGTGGGTTCTCCAAATCACTTGCTTGATTGTCCAGCTTTTGCCAGAACTAGGCGAAAGTGCTTCGGTCGCGACTCACTTGAATCTCCCGAGGATTTATTCAAAATTGAGATCGGTATCATTCGGAGCTTTATCGTTGCTACCCAACGGTTCCCTAAGTAGCTAGATCTAAGTCACTGTTATTTTCGGTGTATGTGGTATCACAATGGACCTTCGTGTTGTCCAAGTGACCTATCCTTATCAGGGCAGCTACCACCTAACCTAACCTAACCTATCCCAAGGGAATATAAGAATTTGGAGAAACACAAAAAAAAGTAAAAACAACCCCTATTGCGTGAACAATTTATTTAAAATTTGTATTCTAAATTTATTTTAAAATTTTTTACGAACCGATTTTGATTAAATGAAACTTCACGATGACCCAGAGTGCTCTGTTAAGTTGTTACTTATACGGGAACTTACTTAAATATCGATCGCATATTCCACATGTAGTTAATGGACTTTCTAAATATCTCTGAATATTTCGACCCATGTCCCATCTATAAAACTCTTAACAGAGCACTCTGGGTCATTCGAAAGCAAAATTTCCATGTTCGGGAGGTTTTTTGAATTTTCACGATCCTTTAACCACTTAGCAAAATTTGTTACCCTCATCTTACATTGTTAGGGGGATCTGAAATATGTTCTTATTTTGCAAAGGTTTCTCGAAACTAGGTAGAGGGATTTAATATCCAGCACATGTCTGCAAACTGTCCCTTTCCATCTTTGTCATCCCCGAAAAATGGAAAATGGCCAAAGCAGCTAACACAGGAGGTTCTTATCGTCAGGTATCTCTCTTATCGCCGATAGCCAAGACACTTGAAGCCATTCTGCTTCACTACTTTAAAGCAAATTTGCAACTAGCTAATCATCAGCATGGCTTCCGAAAATTACATAGCACAATCACCGCTTTAAATGCCATTAGTACTCAGATGAATAGTGGATGAAATCAAAATCCCCACCATCAGACCTGTCAAAAGCTTTTTATACGGTCAACCATGGCACGCTACTGCAAGACCTGGAAGGGTCTCGCCCTCCCCCAAGTCTTAAAAGGTGGACCGCAAATTATCTGCCTGATCGGCAAACATCGGTGCAGTTCAGGAACGCAACATCCAAAACAAGAAGAATTAAACAAGGGGTGACACAGGGTGGTGTCCTATCCCCACTTTTTTTTAACTTCTACATATCAAAGCTACCTTCACCACCAGTAGGATTCACTATCGTTTGCTACGCCGATGATTGCACAATAATGGCCACAGGCCCAGGCCTACAGATCGACGATCTTTGTAACAAAATAAACAGCTATCTCCTTGATCTCTCCAGTTTCTTCGCCTCGCGAAATCTGACATTGTCACCGACTAAATCATTGGAAACATGGACGGTCCAAATGTCGACCATATTGAACATCCACGTCGATGGCATCACGCTGCAGACACCCTTACACCCTAAAATCTTGGGTGTGACGTTCGAGCAGGATCTACATTTTGGAGAGCATGCAGCCGCAATTGTACCGAAAATTCAGGGCCGTAATAAAATCCTCAAATCTCTTTCCGGCAGCACTTATTTTCACCAAATGCTAACCAAACAGTTCCTGTTGAATACCCAGAAACCTGGGCTTCCCAACAGATATCTGATTGATGAGGCTACACCTCCCAGGGGCTAAAGGGTAATTTCCGTAAGCATTATGAGGAAATACGGCACCTGACAACACTGCCGTATGAAGCAAAAAATCACAATCCTCAGTGATATCCACAAAGAGCCATCTTTCTATGCCAGGAATTTCCCGGAAAATCCGGTACTCAAAGAAAAATACCCATAACTAGTAGAGGAGGATCGCACTTGCCCTAAGAAAACGCGCGTCACTCTAGCTCAATTTCGATCTGGATAGTGTAACAGGATAAACTCTTACCTATCCAGAATCAACCCCGACAAACAAAATGTATGTTCTGCTTGCAATGTGTCCCCGCATGACACTAACCATCTCTTCAATTGTAATGTGGAACCAACGCCTCTAACACCCCTCTCATTATGGTTCACCCCTGTTGAAAGAGCAAGCTTCCTTGGACTCCAGTTAGAGGGCATTGATGATAATTTGTGAGTGGTCGCACCTATTTGATAGGGCGAAGCACTGTTACAACAAAAACAACGAGGGAACAAATTTTTCGATAGGTGGTCCAGGGATCGTGAAAATTAAAAAAATCGCCAGAAATTCGAAATTTTGCTTTCAAGTTTTAAGGAACGAGTTTTCTAGATGGAACAAGGAACAAGATATTAAGAGGTATTGAAAAGTGCATTTAAAATTTTGGAATCTTGCGATCTATTTTAAAGTAAGTACTCATTAGCTAGAAACACGAAACCTTATACATAGTTCAGATGACTTTGACAACGCAATAAAGGAGAAAATAAAAAAATCATAAACGCTTTTTAAGTACTTTCTTTATAGAATAGAATGAAGAAACGAAAAATGTCTCCTTGAAATAGGTATAATCTTGTTTATCTTCCATATTCAAACTTTAACTAATCACTGTATTACTTTTTTATGAGGAAAAAAAATATAGAGGGGGAGTGCAATAAATAGACCTTCTATGTAATCTTTACCCAAGTTCGGCATTGATTGGTTTGTGTGTTATGTAAATTTTTCAGACAACCTGCCATAGCTGCGCAGATAGATCCATTTCGAAGGTTGCTAGACCTTCATCATCAGTACGCTTTAGGCACGCTGCATTGATCATTTAGCTATACAGCGGTGGCTTGTTTGACTGATAAATTGCTATTTCTATTCCTTTTTTTCAAATTTATCAAATCAGCTTTGCATCATCTGTTGCAAATCACTGATAATGTTGGATTTTTTGTCTATTTTCAATTACTTTATTTGACATTCCCATGTGCCCTGGTTTATTAAGTACTAGCCTTTACCCGCGGCCCCGTCCGCAAGGAGAAAATTAAATATATGGGCTATTCAAGTTAGCCTGCTTATCACGTTATCTGTTTAAAAAATTTTTTCTGTCTAATGCATTTTATTTTTGTAATTAAGTAAAAAAAGATCTAAATGAGCTGATAACCTGATAGGATCCCTAAATTATCCCGGAAGTATACAGAAAAAGCCACGATATGACCCTGATGATATCGCGGACGGATACCGAAAACCATCCAGAAATGCCCCGGAAGTGTCTCCAAAAGTTCCCGGAATAGTCCCAAAAAAATCGAAATGACAACGCCACGGTTCTAGACTTATCCAGAGAACCACACAGAAATGATCCCTGAAGGGTACCAAAATGACCCCGAAATAGTCCTGAAAAAGTTCCGAAATGACCCTGACGGGCTCCCGGACGGATATCAAACACTATCCAGAAAATATCCCGATATAGTCCAGGAAAAGTTCCGAAACTACCACGAGGGGATCCACGACGGATCGCGAAAACCATACAGAAATGATTCCAGAAGGGTCCCAAAATGATCCCGAAATATTCCGGAAATGGCCCCGAAGGGATGCCGCACGGATCCAGAAATTACCCCGGAAGGGTCCCAAAACTATCCCGAAAAAGTAACAAAAAGATCTCGAAATGACTCCTACGGCACCACGGACGGATCCAGAAATAACCTCGGAAGGGTCCCCAAATGGTCCCAAAATGGTTCCGAAATGACCCTGATGGATCAGGCAAACCACCAAGAAATGATGCCGGAAGGGTCCCAAATGATCCCGAAATAATATAGAAAAGTCATGAAATGACCCCTAAAGGGTCCCCAAATGATCCCTAAATAGTCCCGAAATTACCCCGATGGGTTCCCGCACAGATCCCGAAAACTATTCAGAAAACATGCCGGAAAGATGCTCAAGTGATCCCCCTAATAACCCCTAAATGACCCTGATGGGATCCCGGACGGTTTCCGAAAACCATCCAGAAATGATGCCGAAAGGGTTCCCAAATGAACCCGTATTAGTCGAGAAAAAGTTCCGAAATGATCTCGACGGGATCCCGGACGGATCCCGAAAACCATCTCAAAATGATGCCGGAAAATACCCCAAATCTTCCCGAAATGACCCCGTCGGGATCCCGGAAGGATCCTGAAAACTATCCAGAAATCATGCCAGAAAGATCCTCAAGTGATCACCCTAATAATCCCGAAATGCCTGACGGGAAACCGGATGGATCCCGAAAACCATCCAGACATGATGCCGAAAGGGTCCCAAAATGATCCCGTATCAGTCGAGAAAAAGTTCCGAAATGACCCCGATGGGATCCCGGACGTATCCCGAATACCATCTAGAAATGATGCCGGAAGGTACCCTAAATGATCCCGAAATAGTCCCGAAATGACCCCGACGGGATCCCGGACGCATCCCGAAAACTATCCAGAAATGATCCCCTAATAGACCCGAAATGACCCTGATGGGATCCCGGATGGATTTCGAAAACCATTCAGAAATGATGCCGAAAGGGTCCCCAAATAATCCCGTATTAGTCGAGAAAAAGTCCCGGAATGATCCCGACGGGATTCCGGACGAATCCCGAAAACCAGCTAGAAATGATGCCGGAAAGGACCCCAAATAATCCCGAAATAATCCCGAAATGACCCCGATGGGATCCCAGACGGATCCCGAAAACCATCTAGAAATGATGCCGGAAGGTACCGAAATGATCCCGAAATAGTCCCGAAATGATCCTGATGGGATCCCGGACGAATCCCGAAAACCATCTAGAAATGATGCCGGAAGGTACCCCAAATGATCCCGAAATAGTCCTGAAATGACCCCGCCGGGATCCCGGACGCATCCCGAAAACTATCCAGAAATGATCCCCTAATAGTCCCGAAATTACCCTGATGGGATCCCGGACGGCTCCCGAAAATCATCCAGAAATGATGCCGAAAGGGTCCCCAAATGATCCCGTATCAGTTGAGAAAAAGTCCCGGAATGACCCCGACGGGATCCCGGACGCATCCCGAAAACTATCCAGAAATGATCCCCTAATAGTCCCGAAATGACCCTGATGGGATCCCGGACGGCTCCCGAAAATCATCCAGAAATGATGCCGAAAGGGTCCCCAAATGATCCCGTATTAGTCGCGAAAAAGTCCCGAAATGACCCCGACGAGATGCCGGACGGATCCCCAAAACCATGAATGAAATGATGCCGGAAGGGACCCCAAATGATCCCGAAAAAGCCTCGAAATAACCCCGACGATATCCTGGACTGATACCGAAAACCATCTAGAAATGATGCCGGTAGGTAGCCCAAATGGTCCCGAAATAATCCCGAAACGACCCCGTCCGAATCCGGACGGATTCCGAAAACTATCCAGAAATGATGCCGGAAAGGTCCTCAAATGATCCCCTAATAGTCCCGAAATGATCCTGATGGGATCCCGGACGAATCCCGAAAACTATCCAGAAATGATGCCGAAAGGGTCCCCCAATGATCCCGTATTAGTTGAGAAAAAGTCCCGAAACGACCCCGACGGAATCCCGGACGAATCCCGAAAACCCGCCAGAAATGATGCCGGAAGGTACCCCAAATGATACCGAAATAGTCCCGAAATGATCCCGGGAACCATCAAGAATTTATTTCTCCCGTAAATACCCCGACGGGATGCCGGACTGATCCCGAAACCCATACAGAAATGATGCCGGAAGGGTCCCCAAATGATTGCGAAATAGTCCCGAAATGATCGCGGAATAGTCCCGAAAATGTCTCAAAACAACTCCAACGGGATCCCGAACGGATCCCGAAAACTATACAGAAATGATCCGGGAATGGTCCCAAAATGATCCCGAAATAGCCCCGAAAAAGTTCCCGAAATTACCCCGGCGAGATCCCGGACGGATCCCGAAAACCATCCAGAAATGATGCCTTAAGGGACCCAAAATGATCCCGAAAAAGTCCCATAATGATCCCGGGAACCATCAAGAATTTATTTCTCCCGTAAATACCCCGACGGGATGCCGGACTGATCCCGAAACCCATACAGAAATGATGCCGAAAGGGTCCCCAAATGATCGCGAAATAGTCCCGAAATGATCGCGGAATAGTCCCGAAAATGTCCCAAAACAACTCCAACGGATCCCGAAAACTATACAGAAATGATCCGGGAATGGTCCCAAAATGATCCCGAAATAGCCCCGAAAAAGTTCCCGAAATTACCCCGGCGAGATCCCGGACGGATCCCGACAACCATCCAGAAATGATCCCGGAAGGGCCTCGATATAACCCATACGGGATTACAAATAAGGTGAAGCTAATTATAAAACCATGTTAATAAGTCAGCAGGCGCGTTGGAGCGAATGAAAGGTTACAAAGAAACATACAGTAAAGCTAATAAAAGCGTGCTAATAAAAACAATTGAAGGAGGGCGGATGGTGGGAGGAGACGGAAAGCACTGGTCGTTTTTCCAAAATTGTTTATATCTCGATCTGTATGAGCCAGATACCAAAAATTATTGATTTAATAGAACATTTATATTGAGTTATAACAATTTATAGATTTTACACCAGAGGGTAGAGAAAGTGGAGGGGGATGGAGGGTGTCACTGCTCATTTTGTAAGCCCTCGACTTATTTGACCTATTCAGTTTGTAATATTGGTGGAGGTCAGTAAAGGTAAAGTTTTAATGTGTAAAAATCATTAAAAAGTAATTTTTCGAAGGAGTCGTGGGACCCCCACCCCCTTTCCATGTTCGAAAAAAATTTCGCTAGTAGACTATTGTCTGTGTTTCATCGAAATCCGTGTAGCCGTTCTGGCGTGATTCAGTCACAAAGACGAAAAAATATAATAATTAAATTATAACTGTTCCTAGGGGGCGGATACCTCCCCCCTTTTGAAAAATATATAGCTAGTAGTTCCTTCTAGACTATTGGCTATATGTGTGCCAAATTTCACCCAAATCCGTCCAGCCGTTCTTGCGTGATTAAGGCACAAAGACAAACGTCTGGACATACAAACATCCAAACTTTCCCATTTATAATATACTAGCCTTTACCCGCGGCCCCGTCCGCAAGGAGAACATAAAATATATGTGCTATTCACGTTAGCCTGCTTATCAAGTTATCTGTTTAAAAATTATTTTTGTCTAATGTATTTTATTTTTGTAAATTAGTAAAAAAAAAGAATTAAATGAGAAAATAAGCTGAGAGGTACGCTTTCATCAATAGTACAATACAGTTTTCTTGAATTAAAAAAAAAATACATTTTGTTTTTAAATTAAATTAACTGATATGAGAGGGGTGAAAGAATTACTACTCATAGAACAAAGGCGTGAAACTACAATTAGCTAAAACCAAAGAGAATTTTTTAAATGAAAATAGTGTTGCTTTTTCGGCTATTTAGTTGGTTAAAATATTTCAAAAAGTGTAATTATAGTTATAACATTTCGTTACACGATTCATTTAAAAAACTCAAAAATAGAACGAAAAACCTCTGTTAGATTGAAGATAAAACACACCAAATTTTAATTACGAATAATTAGCAGCAAATCCCCGGCCATAAAAGCTCATAATTTAAAAAGGCATGTGTGCTGAACTACCGGTTGCGAAGAGACCTAAAATGATCCCGGAAGTGTCCCAAGATGATACTAAAATTTCCGGGCAGATCCCGAAAATCATCCAGAAATTAACCAGGAGGGGTACCAAAATGAGACCGTAATAGTCCCGAAAAATTCCTGAAATGACCCTGACGGGATCCCGAAAACCATCCAGAATTGATCTCTGAAGGGTCCGCAAATGATTCCGAAATTGTCCGGAAAAAGTCCCGAAAAAATTCCGACGGAATCCCGGACAGATCCCGAAAATCATACAGAAATTATCCCGCAAGGGTCTCAAAATGATCCCGAAATAATCCAGAAAAAAGTCCCGAAAAAGTCCCGAAATAACTCCGACGGGATTCCGGACAGATCCCGAAAATGACCCATAAATTATCCCGGAGGGGTCCCAAAATGTTCCTGACGGGATCCTGCAGGGATTCCGAAAATCATCCAGAAATAATCCCTGAAGTATCTATCCTGAAATGATCCCGAAATACGCCCTAAAAAGTCCCGATATGTTTTTGACGGAACCCGATATAGCCCTGAAAAAGTTCTGAAAGTTCGCTGGCGGGATTCCGTATGGTTCCCGAAATAATGCCGGAAGGGTCTCCAAATGATCTCGAAATACTCCCGAAACGTCCCCATTTGACCCTGACGGGATCACCAAAAACCATCCATGAATCTGGAGGGATCCCCAAATGATCCCGGAAAAGTCCAGATATAACTCCGACGGGATCCCGGACATATTCCGAAAATCATTCAGAAATTATCCCGAATGGTCCCAAAATGATCCCACAATAGTCCTGAAAAAGTCGCGAAATAACTCCGACGGGATCCCGGATAGATCCCGAAAATCATGCAGAAATTATCAAGGAGGGATCCCAAAATGATTCCGAAAAAGTCCCGAAATGACACAGACGGGTTCCCGGACGGATCCCGAAAACCATCCAGAAATGATCTATGAAGGGTTCCGAAAATGATTCCGAAATAGTCCCGAAATTACCCTGACGGGATCCCGGACGGACTCCGAAACCCATCCACAAATTATCCCGAAATGGTTCCAAAATAATCCCGAAATATTCCTGAAAAGTCGCGAAATAACCCTGATGGGATCCCGAACGGATCCCGAAACCCATCCAGAAATGAGGTCGAGAGGGTCCCCATATGATCCCGTAATAATACAAAAAAGTCACGAAATGACCCCTAAAGGGTTCCCAAATGATCCCGAAATAGTCCCGGAAAAGTCGCGAAATTACCCTGATGGGTTCCCGTACAGATCCCGAAATCCATCCAGAAATGATGCCGGAAGGGTCGCTAAACGATCCTGTATTAGTCCCCAAAAAGTCCCGAAATGCCCCGACGGGTTCCCAAACGGATCCCGAAAACCATCCAGAAGTGATACCGAAAGGCTCCCCAAATGATCCCGTATTAGTCCCGAAAACCATCCAGAAATAATGCCGGAAGGGACACCAAATGATCCCGAAAAGTCACGAAATGACCTCGACGGGATCCCGGATGGATCCCGAAAACGATACAGAAATGATGTCGGAAAATACCCCAAATGATCCCGAAAAAGTCCGAAATGATACCGACGGGATCCCGGATGGATCCCGAAAACTGCCGGAAAGTTCCTCAAATGATCCCCTAATAGTCCCGAAACTACCCTGCTGGGATCCCGAAGGTATCCCGAAAACCATCTAGAAATGATCCGGAAGGGGCCCCAAGTGAACCCGAAAAAGCCCCGAAATGACCCCGACGGGTTCCCGGGCGGATCCCGAAAACCATCCAGAATTGATCTATGAAGGGTCGGAAAATGATTCCGAAATAGTCCCGAAAAAGTTCCAAAATGACCCTGACGGGATCCCGGACGGATCGCGAAAACTATCCAGAAATGATGCCGGAAAGGTCCCCAAATGATCCCCTAATAGTCCCGAAATTACCCTGCTGGGATCCCGAAGGTATCCCGAAAACCATCCAGAAATGGTCCGGAAGGGACCCCAAGTGAACCAGAAAAAGTCCCAAAATGACCCCGACGGGATCCCGGACGGATACCGAAAACCATCCAGATAGGATGCCTGAAAGATCATCAATTGATCCCTTAATAGTCCCGAAATGACCCTGACGGGATCCCGGATGGATTCCGAAAACCATCCAGAAATGATGCCGAAAGGGTCCCCAAATGATCCCGTATTAGTCGAGAAAAAGTCCCGAAATGACCCCGACGGGATCCCGGACGAATCCTGAAAACCATCCAGAAATGATGCCGAAGGGGACCCCAAATAATCCCGAAAAAGTACCAAAATGACCCCGACGGGATCCCGGCCGGATCCCGAAAACCATTCAGAAATGATGCCGGAAGGGACCCCAAATGATCCCGAAATAGTCCCGAAATGATCCCAACGGGATCCCGGAAGGATACCGAAATCCATCTAGATGTGATCCCGGTAGGTACCCCAAATGATCCCGAAATAGTCCCGAAATGACCCCGTTGAGATCCCGACGGATCCCGGAAACTATGCAGAAACGATGCCGGAAAGGTCCTCGAATGATCCCCTAATAGTCCCGAAATGATCCCGGACGGATCTCGCAAATCATCCAGAAATGATACCGGGGTCCTCAAATAATCCAGTATTAGTAGAGAAAAAGTTCCGAAATGACCCCGACGGGATCCCGGACGGATCCCGAAAACCATCCAGAAATGAAGCCGGAAGAGACCCCAAATGATCCCGAAAACCCCAGAAATGATCCCGACGGGATCCTGGACGGATACCGAAAGCCATTCGGAAATGATGCCGAAAGGGTGTCCCAAATGATCCCGCATTAGTCGAGAAAAAGTCCCGAAATGACCCCGTCGAGATCCCCGACGGATCCCGGAAACTATGCAGAAATGATACCGGAAAGGTCTACAAATGATCCCCTAATAGTCCCGAAATGATAGCCGACGGATCTCGGAAACTATGCAGAAATGATGCCGAAAAGGTCTTCAAATGATCCCCTAAAAGTCCCGAAATTATTCCGGACGGATCCCGAAAACCATCCAGAAATAATGCCGGAAGGGACCCTGACTGGACCCGGGCTAGTCTCGAAATGACCCCGACGGGATGCCGGACGGATCCCGAAAACCATCCAGAAATGATGCCGGAAGGAACCCCAAGTGATCCCGAAAAAGTCACGAAATGACCCCGAAGGGATGCCGAACGGATCCCGAAACCCATACAGAAATGATCCGGAAAGGTCCCTAAATGATAGCGAAATAGTCCCGAAATGATCCCGGAATAGTCCCGAAAATATCCCAAAATAACCCCGACGGGATCCCGAAAACTATACAGAAATGATCCCGGAAGGGTACCAAAATGATCCCGAAATAGTACCCAAAAGTCCCGAAATGGCCCCGGCGGGATCCCGAACGGATCCCGAAAACCATCCAAAAATAATCCCGGAAGGGCCTCGATATGAACCCAACGGGATTATAAATAAGGCGAAGCTAATTGTAGAACCATTTTAATACGGCAGCAGGCGCGTTGGAGCGAATGAAGGGTTACATAGAAACATACAGGTAAAGCTAATAAAAGCGTGCTAATAAAAACAATTGGAGGAGGAGGGATGGCGGCAGGAGAAGGACCGCTGCTCTTTTTTCCAAAATTGTCTAGATCTCTAAATGTATGTGCCAGATACCAAAAACTATTGATTTAGGAGAACATTTATATTGAGTTATAACAATTTATAGATTTTACACCAGAGGGGCGATAAAGGGGGGGGGGGGGGGGGAGACGGAGGGTGTCACTGCTCACTTTGAAAGCCCTCGACTTATTTGACCCCCACCTCTCTTCCCATTTTCGAAAAAATTTCTCTAGTAGACTACTGTCTGTGTCCCAAATTTCATCAAAATCGGTGTAGCCGTTCTGGCGTGATTCAGTCGCAAAGACTAAAAAATATAATAATTAAATTATAAATGTTCCTAGGGGGCGGGGACCTCCCCCCTTTTGAAATATATATAGCTAGTAGATCCTTCTAGACTATTGGCTATATGTGTGCAAAAGTTCATCCAAATCGGTCCAGCCGTTCTTGCGTGATTGAGTCACAAAGACAAACGTTTGGACAAACATCCAAACTTTGCCATTTATAATATACTAGCCTTTACCCGCGGCCCCGTCCGCAAAGAGAAATTTAAATATATGGGCTATTCGCGTTAGCCTACTTATCAAGTTATCTGTTTAAAAAAATTGCTTTTTGTCTAATACATTTTATTTCTGTAATTGAGTAAAAAAAAAGAACTAAATGAGTTGATAACCTGATAGCATCCAAAATGATCCCGAAATTATCCAGAAAAAGCTACGAAATGACCCCCACGCTATCGCGGACGGATCCCGAAAACCATCCAGAAATGCCCCGGAAGGGTCTCCAAAAGTTCCCGGAATAGTCCCAAAAAAGCCAGAGATGACAACCACACGATTCTAGACGTATCCAGAAGAAATGATCCCTGAAGGTGTTCCAAAATGATCCAAATTGATCCCGAAATAGTCCGGAAATGACCCAGATCCAGAAATGATCCCGGAAGGGTCCAAAAACTATCCCGGAAAAGTAACAAAAAATCCCGAAATGGCTCCTACGGCATCGCGGACGGATCCAGAAATGATCTCGGAAGGGTTCCCAAATGATCCCAAAATGGTCCCGAAACGACCCTGATGGATCCGGCAAACCATCAAGAAATGCCGGAAGGGCCCCAAATGATCCCGAAATAATACAGAAAAAGTCACGAAACGACCCCTAGAGGATCCCCAAATGATCCCGTATTAGCCCCGAAAAGGTCCCGTAATAACCCCGACGGGATCCCGAGCAAATCCCGAAAACCATTCAGAAATAATGCCGGAAGGGATCCCAAATTATTCCGACAAAGTCCCGCATTGATTCCGACGGGATCCCGAACGGATACCGAAAATCATCCAGAAGTGATGCCGGAAAGGTCCTCAAATGATCACCTGATAGTCCCGAAATTAGCCTTAAGGGGCCCTTTACGGATCCCGTAAACCATCCAGAAACGATCCCGATATAGTCCCAAAGAAGTCCCGAAATGACCCTGACCGGATCTCGAACGCATCCCTAAATGACCCTGACGGGATCCCCAACAGATCCCGAAATCCATCCAGAAATGATCTTGGGAGGGACCCCAAATGATCCCGAAAAAGTCCCGTAATGAATCCGACGGGATCCTGAACGGATACCGAAAACCATCCAGAAGTGATGCCGGAAAGGTCCTCGAATGATAGTCCCAAAATGACCCTGACGGCATCCCGGACTGATCCCGAAATCCATCCAGAAATGATCTTGGGAAGGTCCCAAAATTATCCCGAAATAGTCTCGGAAAAGTCCAGAAATTACCCTGACGGGTTCCCGGACGAATCCTGAAAGCCATCCTTAAATGATCCCGAAAAAGTACCGAAATTACCCTGACGGGACCCCGAAAGGATCCCGAAAACTATCCAGAAATGATGTCGGAAAGGTCCTCAAATGATCTCCTAATAGTTCCGAAAAGACACTGACGGAATCCCGAACGGATCCCGATAACTATCTAGAAATGATGCCGAAAGGGCCCGCAAATGATCCTGTATTAGTCGAGAAAAAGTCCCGAAATGACCCTGACGGGATGCCGGATGAATCCCAAAAACCATCCAGAAATGATGCCGGAAGGGACCCCAAATGATCCCGAAAAAGTCCCGCAATTATTCCGACGGGATCCTGAACGGATACCGAAAACCATGTAGAAGTGATGCCGGAAAGGTCCTCAAATGATCACCTAATAGTCCCAAAATGATCCTGACGGCATCCCGGACAGATCCCAAAATCCATCCAGAAATGATCTTGGGAGGGTCCCAAAATGATCCCGAAATAGTCTCGGAAAAGTCCAGAAATTACCCTGACGGGATCCCGGACGAATCCTGAAAACCAATCTTAAATGTTGCCGAAAAAGTCCCGAAATGACCCTGATGGGACCCCGAAAGGATTCCGAAAACTATCCAGAAATTATGCCGGAAAGGTCCTCAAATGATCTCCTAATAGTTCCGAAAAGACCCTAACGGGATCCGCTCGGGACAACTATCCAGAAATGATACAGAAAGGGCCCGCAAATTATCCCGTATTAGTTGAGTAAAAGTCCCGAAATGACCCCGACGGGATGCCGGACGAATCCCAAAAACCATACAGAAATGATGCCGGAAACCCCCGGACCCCAAATGATCCCGAAAAAGTCCCGCAATTATTCCGACGGGATCCTGAACGGATACCTAAAACCATCCAGAAGTGATGCCGGAAAGGTCCTCAAATGATCACCTAATAGTCCCAAAATGACCCTGACGGCATCCCGGACAGATCCCGAAATCCATCCAGAAATGATCTTGGGAAGGTCCCAAAATGATCCCGAAGTAGTCCCGAAATGACCGTGACGGGATCCCGAAAGGATTCCGAAAACTATCCAGAAATGATGCCGGAAAGGTCCTCAAATGATCCCCTAATAGTCCCGAAATGACCGTGACGGGATCCCGAACGGATCCCGATAACTATCCAGAAATGATGCCGAAAGGGTCCGCAAATGATCCCGTATTAGTCGAGAAAAAGTCCCGAAATGACCTCGACGGGATCCCGGACGAATCCCAAAAACCATTCAGAAATGATGCCGGTAGGTATCCCAAATGATCCCGAAATAGTCCCGAAATGACCTCGTCGGCATCCCGGACGGATCCCGAAAGTTATCCAGAAATGATGCCGGAAAGGTCCCCAAATGATCCCCTAATAGTCCCGATATTACCCTGATGGGATCCCGGAAGGATCCCGAAAACCATGCCGAAAGGGTTCCCAAATGATTCCGTATTAGTCGCGAAAAAGTCCCGAAATGACCCCGACGGGATCCCGGACGGATCCCGAAAACCATCCAGAAATGATGCCGGAAGGATCTCCAAATGATCGCGAAATAATCCCGAAATGATTCCGGAATAGTCCCGAAAATGTCCCAAAATAACCCCGACGGGATCCTGACGGATCCCGAAAACTATACAGAAATGATCCCGGAAGGGTCCCAAAATGATCCCGAAATAGTCCCGAAAAGTCCCGAAATTACCTCGGCGGGATCCCAGACGAATCCCGAAAACCGTCCAGAAATGACCCCGCAAGGGTCTCCATATGAGGTGAAGCTAATTATAAAACCATTTTAATAAGGCAGCAGGCGTAGGAGCGAATGAAAAGTTACATAGAAACATACAGGTAAAGCTAATAAAAGCGTGCTAATAAAAACAATTGAAGGAGGGCGGATGGCGGGAGTAAAAGGAGAGGACCACTGATCGTTCCTCCAAAATTGTCTAGATCTCGATCTGTATGTGCCAGATACCAAAAACTATTGATTTAAGTGAAAATTTATATTGAGTTATAACAATTTATAGATTTTACACCAGAGTGGGAGATAAAGGGGGGAGGGGCGGAGGGTGTGACTGCTTAATTTGTAAGCCCTCGACTTATTTGACCCCTTGAGTCTGTGATATTGGTGAAGGCCAGTATACGTAAAGTTATAATGTGTAAAAATTATTAAAAAGTAATTGCTCGAAGAGGTCGTGGGACCTCCACCCCTCTTTCCATGTTCGAAAAAAATTTCGCTAGTAGACTACTGCCTGTGTCCCAAATTTCATCAAAATCCGTGTAGCCATTCTGGCGTGATTCAGTCGCAAAGACAAAAAAATATAATAATTAAATTATAACTGTTCCTCGGGGGCGGGGACCACGCCCTTTTCAAAAATATATAGCTAGTAGATCCTTCTAGACTATTGGCTATATGTGCGCAAAATTTCATCCAAATCGGTCCTGCCGTTCTTGCGTGATTGAGTCACAAAGACAAACGTCTGGACAAACATCCAAACATCCAAACATCTTCACATCCAAACTTTGCCATTTATAATATATATTAGATATATTAGATATTAGATTAGATATTAGATTGCTTTTTGTTTTATAGTATATATATGTAGATTCTACATAACACACAAATCAATATAGGCAATGCCTAATTGTGTTGTCAGTGTAAAAATGAGATAAACTGAAATAAGCAAGAAAACAAATACAAGCAGGATAGTCCAGTGGTTAAGGCTACTGCAGTTTCACCGTGCAATTCGCGGTTCGAATCTCGGTGAAAGCTTTGATAACATTACGAAGTTACCTGATGATGTGTAAGTGGCGGTTTTCGAAATGGTACCATCGTAATATGCCAGTAAATGTTTATTCTTTTCAGTTTCTCTTAAATAAACATAATAATTGAATATTCAATTGTTACAAGGCGGTGTTATGCTCATGGATTCTTAAATATTAAGTATTTTTCTATAACTGAAAAATTGTTTTAAGCTATTGCATAGATTTTATCGCGGGCTTGGCGACTAAATCAAAAAAAACCGTAACGGATATTTGACAAAAAAGATCCGAAAAGGCCCGAAAAGGTTCGAAAAGGTTCGTAAAAGTTCGGTGTTAGCAGCAGGTCAAATAAATAAAATTGGATCTCTATCATAAACAGCGGTGGGCACCACTACATTTACACGGTTACCAAATTGAAAATGTGTTAGTAAACACGAACGCGTAGTGAGCAAGAAAGCAAAATAAATTATTTATTTAGTTTGATTTCAATGCTTGAACGGTGAACACGTGTCACACGCACTCTTTGGTACTCTGTTTTAAGCGCGCGTGCGACACTTCCTCACCATACGACCATCGAAATCAAACTAAAACAGCTGTCGTTGATTTTCACGAAGCAGCCATTGTGCTATCGCTTATCGTATACATATATAGTCGCTTACAAGCCAACCTAATAAAACCGCACAACCGGCGTTTTTTGCCCTAACCCAAATAAGCATGCGTTGCGACAATGTAAAGCATGTGTGCAAACGTCAAATCTAAATGTCACGCAGAACAAAAATTGGAAATCGAGTTAGGTTTTCACGCAGCAAATTCAATTTGAGTTGCTCTCATACAAGTTGTATGTGCATGAGACATTTTTGACAGAAAATGACTTGCGTGCGTTTATATTAGGTTGGCTTGTTAGCAGGTGCTAAGCTCACGCCCACCCCGAATCATAAAGTTAAAGTTAAAGTGAATGTTAAAGTTAAAGCGAAAGTTAAAGTTAAAAATAAAGTTAAAGTTAAAATTAAGGTTAAAGTTAAAGTTAAAGTTAAAGTTAAAGTTAAAGTTAAAGTAAAAGTTAAAGTTAAAAATTAAAGTTAAAGTTAAAGCGAAAGTTAAAGTTAAAGTTAAGGTTAAAGTTAAAGTTAAAGTTAAAGTGAATGTTAAAGTTAAAGCGAAAGTTAAAGTTAAAGTGGATGTTAAAGTTAAGGCCAAAGTTAAAGTTAAAGTTAAATATAAAGTTAAAGTTAAAATGCAAGTTAAAGTTAAAGTTAAGGTTAAATTTAAAGTTAAAGTTAAAGTCAAAGTCAAAAATCAAAGTTAAAGTTAAGGTTAAAGTTAAAATTAAAGTTACATTTAAAGTTAAAGTTAAAGTTTAAGTTAAAGTTAAAGTGAATGTTAAAGTTAAAGTTAAAAATAAAGTTAAAGTTAAAGTGAATGTTAAAATTAAAGTGAAAGTTAAAGTTAAAGTTAAAAATAAAGGTAAGTTAAAGTTAAAGTGAAAGTTAAATATTAACTTCTCATTTATTCAATAAAAGTAAAAAATTTGTTTTCTTATCGGTCACCACGCTTAAAAAGGTTAACTTGAATTAATATCAAAGACAAAACTTGAATTAATATCAAAGAAAACAAAATGTTGCATAAATATTATAATTGCATAAGTTGATCATATGCAATAGCTTTACCGCGGCAGTCCCCGAGTGCCACACGTCCTTTTTTTTATTTTTGGAACAGTTGGTCGAAAATTTTTCAGACAACCTGCCATAGCTGCGCAGATATATCCATTCCGACAGTTGTTAAGGCGCGTACGCTTTTAGGCACGCTGAGCTAACCATTTAGCTATACAGCGGTGGTTTGTTTGACTGATAAGAAACAATTTTTATTATGAAAATTATTGTTCTGGCCTTGAGCTCTGATCGAACCTTAAATCCTTTATCAACAGACCGATAAAAAAAAAAACTATTTTTATCTAATAAGCCAAGAGCACACGCAAATATCAAAAAAAGTGATTGAAAATAAATAAAAAATCCAACATTACACTGGATCACAAATTCCAATTTTTTTCTGCACCAGAGACGCCATTATGAAATCCCTATAAAATTACCGCCTGATTCCGCAAAATCAAGGTTATTTTTAATTCTATGGTAAAGTTTTTGAGATATTTACCAATTACCGTTTTTTCAACAAAAAAAAAAAACAAAAACAAAAAAAAAATGGGTCCACTTAATCATATATATCTCAAGTGCGCTTTTCTTCCTTAGATTCTATTTCTTCTTTTCTTTTCTCTCTTTCTACTCTTCTTTGATAAGCTCGAGCAGTATTCCTATCGACACCTTCCATGTGACCTTTGCGACCTTTCATTCTCTGACTTTCCAAAAATCGAACATCTTTTTTATTCGACATATTGGAAATGGCATCTTCCACTGCTACATCAAAAAGGTCGGGCAGCTTGGATTTGAATGCAAGATTCTTTTCTTCCTGGCATTTTGTCTTCAATGCTGAATTCCTTTGAAGTGACCTCCATTCGTTACATAATTTTTCAACTTTGCAAACACCATTTTTTGGCATCTGACAAGGTATTCTTGCTTTTGTACGACCCGTTTACACTAACTAGGCAATTTTAAAAATCAACAGGACTGCAAAGTTGGGCAATGTAAATTCATTTTATGCATAAATATCAAATGGACTTAAAAATGCCAGAAGTTTCAAGTATCAATATTCGCCTAATTGAATTTTAAAACTATTAGACTATATTCAAGTTGAGTCATAAGCTATTGTTTATGGGACGTTTTTGACTTTATTTTTTATTGTTTTTGTCAAAAAAAAACTTGAGTTTATAGGCCTGTTTAATGAACAAAAAAAGTTCAGATCAGGTTAGAGCAGAGCAGAGTGGGGCAGCTGACAAAATAGAAATAGAGCAACTCAGAGCAGAAATGACATGAAACCCTTGAATATCGATAGTTTCCATTTATTTGGTTTTTTTTAAATCTTCAAAATTAATGCAAATGCACGTATGGTAAAACGTGGTTTTTCTTGCAAGCTAGCTTTTTTGAAGTTTTCAAAAATTTATTTTTTCTTGACTGACAATTACTTCTCTGCTCTAACTTACTCCACACAAAAAGCTAGATCAGTAATTTGTGATCTGGATTACTCTAGTTTTGTTTTGAGCAGGGATGCACCTTAACGTTAAGCTAATCGTTTATTAACAAATTTCCACCATTTCCTTTGAAACACTTCGAAATATTATCGATAAAGAAATTATCAAGATAAATTGTATCTCGTTTTTAACCGAAACGAAAAGCTTTCGTTAACGTTAAAAACGTTAACAAAAACGTGATACTTTATGTTTGAATTGTGCTGGCAATGCTATAGCCATGGTGAAGCCGTAAGGTGGTAACAGCGAGCGGACATACACACAAACTCCATGTAATTTGTTTGTGTAATTCGTTGGTGGTAATGTCAAAAATACTCTGAGAAATGTTTGTACTGTCAAAATTCATGAGAAAAGTTGCAATCAGCTTGGCTAATGCTTTCACCTTTAATGACTCCGCCATCAATCAGCTTTGCCAGCATAGTTTGAAATTAATATTCAACATAAACGATTTGATTTCGTTTTGATATGGCAGAAAACGAAACAAAATCATTTTGTTAATTTGACGTTCTTGCCTGGTTTTGAGCATACTCATGAAACAAAAGATAGAGCAACCTAGAGCAAGAAAAGTATTCATCAAACACCATTTTGTGAAATAATTCAACTTGGCGTAAGCTAGAGCAGCTCAGTAAAGCAACCTTATGGCTCAATATGAACGTGGTGTGAACGTATACGGTGCTAAAAATATGTCAACTTTAAAAGTTTTATAGAACATCAATAAACTCGAAGTTGACTTGATCAAATTGTAGGGAACAGCGCAATACCATACCAGATCACTTCACACGAACTTGATTCATTAAATATTATATATCTATCAAACCACCCATTTTTAAAGGAAAATGTCTATTATATACTTTAAAATCCATTAAATTTCCGTTCATTTGACGATAAATTTATTTCAACATGTATAATATATTGCAAATGAAACAAAAAAAAAAAATTGATTTTTCGCGAAAAATTGTGACTTGTCCAACTTCATGGGTCTTTAGGCACGGAAAAGCAAAGTCCGATTGAGCTCAAACATTAACAATTCCATTTTTGCACTAAAAAGTGCATTTTAAGAACTGAGCACCTGTAAAAATCCGAAAAAAAATTTAAAAACCGCCCTAGTGTGAACATTGAAACAAAATAAATTAAAGAAAATTTGTAAAAAACACTGAAAAACGTTTATATTTTATTATTCACGCCATTTTGTACAAAAAAAAAACAATAGAATATATTGCCGCGGTGTTATATTTTTTTGAGTCAAGTACTTTCATAATTGAGGGGATGTGTGGAATAATGGTATAACTCAAAAAAAAAAAAAAAGAAATCATCCATTTTCTAATAAAATTATGTACATATATATAAAATTTGTTACTTTTTCTTATCAAAGAATCATACTATCTAAAATCCTACCAAGTAGGATTATTATACATTTATTTATTATACATTATATTTATTTGTTAAGTTTTTTTAACTTTTCTCAAAAGGTTGATTCTTGAGTTATACCGTTATTCCACACATCGGTTGAGTGTCGTTTTCTCAAACCCAGGTACATTTCAAGCAAGAGCATATTTTTAAGGCAGGTAGTGTTTTCTTTGTAGAGCTAGGGAACCTTTTTGTCTAGGTAGGCTTGAATTTTTAATTGATCTAAGTATAAATAATAATACATGCGCCTTGTTCCTTCATAATCTATCCAAGGCTCGCCGGATACTGTTCAGTTTATAATTGCAGTTTATAACCCGTCATTTACTTAAAAATATAATATGAATAAAAGAGGGCGAGAGTTTGAGTGTACAAATGATCCAGATATGTTCTGTTTCATCTGTGGTCAATTTATCGTTAAAAGGATGCGACGTGTGTTTTCAAATCCTTTGAAAGTTACATACTATAAGTATTTTAGAATTGAGCCTAAAAACAATGAAAAACCATGGACACCGAATACTGTGTGCACCACATGTCGAGTCGAATTGATTTTTTCGGAAACCGGAACAAAAAGGTGCGTTGTAAAAATTAGGAATTTGCTCCCTTTTAATGCATAGCTGGCTAATTTCTTAAACTATCTATTTAAGCGACATATGAAATTTATTACACCAATGAAGTCGAGGGAACCAACTTGCCATTCAACGGACTGCTATATTTGTACTACAAAAGTACTTGGGGTTGGAAAGTCAAGAAAAATAACCTATGCGGGCTTATCTACAGTGTCATTACCAGAACTAAATTCAACGGAAGCTACATTGCCAGAATCAAATTTAACTTTTGTTCCGGCTGCAGTTTCATTGTCAACAGCAGTATCTGATTACGCGGCATCATGTTGTACTGGATTTCAAACGGAAAACGAAATAAACTATTTGTCCCAAGCACAATCAATGACTGGATAAGGGATTTGGAATTGTTAAAGAAAAAGGCCGAACTACACGCCTCTCGTATGCAACAATTTTAATTTGTTTGAATAAGTTAATCGGGGATTGCGCGCATTGCTTTAAATGTATGAAAACATTTATTTGAAGCAATTTTTAATTTTATAATTTATTTAATAATTTAGGAATAATTTAATCAACGTGACATCAGGACGGACAAAGCGACACCTGTTTCGATTATACCTTGTAAATCTCTTCAAAGCCTTTTATCCCGGGAGTGGGATTTGAACACGCACTATTACGATGGTTGAAAGTGTTACAAACGCATTCAGCCACGTCATGACTTAGTTGTTGTAACGTTTTTCCCAATTGCCTTCTTTACATATTTAATCTTTTACACACTGCATACTTCGTATGTAATTATGTGTTAAAGTTATGCTTGTTGGTAAGGCGGTTTTCAAAGAAACTTGGTATTGTCGCTGTTTTTGTTTTATTTATAAAACTACAACGAATTAAAAAATTTTTCTATTTGTATGAGTATGGGAAATCCCCGATTAACTCATGCAAATAGACAAAATTGGTTAATTCGTTTTAGTTCTATTAATAGAACAAAAACAGCGACAATACCAAGTTTCTTTGAAAACCGCCTTACCAACAAGCATAACTTTAACACATAATTACATACGAAGTATTCAGTGCGTAAAAGATTAAATTTGCAAAGAAGGCAATTGGGAAAAACTTTACAACTAAGGCATGGCTTGGCTGAATGCGTTTGTAACACTTTCAACCGTCGTAGGAGTGCGGGTTCAAATGCCACTCCCAGGAGAAAAGGCTTTGAAGAGATTTACATGGTATAATCGAAACAGCTGTCGCTTTGTCCGTCCTGATGTCACGTTATTTAAATTTTTCTCAAATTATTAAATAAATTATAAAATTAAAAATTGCTTCAAATAAATATTTTCCTACATTTAAAGCAATACGGGCAATCTCCGATTAACTCATACAAATAGACAAAATTGGTTAATTCGTTGTAGTTCTATAAATAGAACAAAAACAGCGACAAGACCAAGTTTCTTTAAAAACCGCCTTACCAACAAGCATAACTTTAACACATAATTACATACGAAGTATGCAGGGTGTAAAAGATTAAATATGCAAAGAAGGCAATTGGGAAAAACTTTACAACTAAGGCATGGCATGTCTGAATGCGTTTGTAACACTTTCAACCATTGTGGAAGTGCGGGTTCAAAACCCACTCGCGGGAGAAAAGGCTTTGAAGTGACTTACATGGTATAATCGAAACAGCTGTCGCTTTGTCCGTCATGATGTCACGTTGTTTAAATTTTCCAAAATTATTACATTTTTTCATCCGATGTTAAGGTAACATATTATAGAACTCGTCACGAACAATTTTCCAAGTACTATACGAAGGAGGACAGTGTTTGTTAATGCAAAGACATTGCTGGCCTATTCCAACAGTTTGGTGAACCATATGATTCAAAAGAGTGGCGATTGTTCATAGACGGCAGTAAATTAAGTTTAAGGGCCGTATTATTGCATATTGGCAACCAAAAGCCATCTATCGCGCATGCAGTTAATATGAAGGAAACGAATTAATCAAATACGAAGAACATGATTGGAAAATATGTGCCGATCTTAAAGTCGTTGAAATGCTATGTTGTCTTCAAAGTGGACACACAAAATACTGTTGCTTTCTGTGCAAATGGGATAGCCGAGCTCGTCAAACCCACTACATCATAAAGGATTGGCCAGAACGAATCGAGTTTCAAGTTAGGGTGAATAACATAAAATACTCCCCACTTATAAAGAAGGAACATGTAATTATACCTCCGCTCCACATCAAGTTCGGCCTTATCAAAAACTTTGTCAAGGCTTTGGACAAAGAAGGCGAAGCTTTTCATCATTTGATGACAATCTTTCCAAAGATTTCAGAAGCAAAAATAAAGGAAGGCATTTTTGTGGGACCTCAAATAAGGAAAATGATGACCAATAACCACTTCAAAGACCTATTGTCACCAGTGGAGGCAGCAGCGTGGGATTCTTTTGAAAAGTCGTTACTTCTTTTTTAGGCAAACACAAAAGTCCTATTTACGAGATGATAGTGAACGACTTAATCAACAACTATGCGGAAATGGGTAAATAAATAAACATATTTAAGACCGTTTTCTCAGTTAACTTTAAAACCTATATGCCCGATAAACAAAAAATTTGTATGCAAATTTTTAAATTTACATGAGAATATATAGCCCTAAATCTGAATTATTCGTCCAGTTCCGAACAAACAAGAACGAGAAAAATGTAAACAAAAAATTTGTTGTGGATTGAAAGATAAATCCAGCCTAAGAAAATTATATACTAATGTGTCACTATGTATTTATCTAATATATTTTTTTATATTCTTTCAGGAGTAAATATGTCTTTAAAAATTTATTTTCTACACACCCATTTAAATTTTTTCCCGCAAAATTTTGGCGACGAAAGTGACGAGCATGGCGAAAGGTTTCACCAGCAAATGAAAATGATTGGAATTCGATATCAAGGATTCTTGGATGTCGCTATGACGAGTGACTACTGTTGGTTTCTCATAAGAGAAACCGATCCTAATCTAAATAAGCGTCAAAATAAGATACATTTCTTTTTAAATTATAAAATAAGATCATAGAGTTAAGGCAGAATCATATGTACATGTGCTCTTATTTGTAGGGTACTTAAGTTTTACTATATGGATATATTTATTTGAATGCTTATAACTTTTGTATTAGTTCATCGATTTTGTTGAATGAAACCTTATTTTTTTGTAATAAAACAGAACTTAGAGAGCAAAAAATCTGCAAAAAAATAAAAAGTTTTCGAGATCATTCGTCGCAAAATAAAAATTTTTTTATGTTTTTACAAAAAAAAATTTAAAAAAATCCGTAATGATTGTTCGTTATCTTTGAATCTGCAGGGTCTAGCAAAAAGTGTTGTATGCACAGTTTATAGCAAATTTTACTACCTTTTAAAAGCTTCAAACTCTTTTGGAATTGCTCAATTCGTTCTTGAGATATATATGATTAAGTGGACCCAATTTTTTTTCTTTTAAAAAACGGTTATTCGTAAATATATCAAAAACGCTACAACAGAATTAAAAATAACTTTGATTTTCGGAATCAGGGGGTGATTTTACATAGGAATTTCATAATGGCGTCTCTGGTGCATTTGGCTGCAAACCAGTGTTATCAGTGATTTGCAACATATGGCGCAACGCTGATTAGATATTGCTAGTAAAGAGAAATAGAAGTAGACGAACTTATAAATTAGTCAAACAAACCACCGCTGTATAGATAAATGGTTAGCGCAGCGTGCCTAAAGCATACTAAAGATGAAGGCATAGCAACCTTCGAAATGGATTTATATGCGCAGCAATGGCAGGTTGTCTAAAAATTCTCCTCCCTACTAATCCAAAAACAAAAAAACTGGTTTTCAATTATAGAAAAATTTAAAAAAAAACAATAAAAAACAAAAAACAATAATTATCATAAAAATATGGAGCTCGAATCGAACCTTGAATCGATTATGTCTTTGTTTTAAGAGACATTTTTCGTTTCTTCTAATTCACTTGTGTGAATGAAGTACTTAAATATTTTGTATTTCCTTTTTTTGTACGTTTAAATTTGGTGGCCTAAATATTTTTTGAAAAAAAAGAGCATAGAATTAAGCAAATTTTCGACACCCTGTATCTTTCCAATTATGTTATATTTCAGCCCATTCTTTTGCAAAGGTAATAAACCATACAATTTTTAAAGTGGGCACACTTGGCTTGGAATGCCCTGTACATACATATTTTGACTTACTTTATATATTGGTAACCATCTTTTATCTTGTCATAAAAGCCAATTAGAAGAAGGGTAGCGTCACTTCCGAATTCTGGCGTGATAATCTCTACCATAAATTCTCGGCGAGCTTTAATTTTTTTTAAGATTTGCAATTCTGCTTTGTATGTGATAATATTGTATGCAGTTTCCCATTCGATATTGAATATGCTTCGAATATCGGTAACATTGGTGTATAAAAAATGTGTAAGACAACGTCGCTTGGATTTCTGGCCATTATATTTTCCTTCAACGAGCACCTGTAAATTTCTTCCCTGATAATTAATCAGATTTCCATGATAGATACACTTTAATTCGTGTATGTCACCGTTGGATGTAGGCCAGTCGATAATTAGACCAACTTCAATATCATCCGCAGATGTATAATTTAAAGTTCCATTTAGCCCGAAATTCCACATTGTATCAAGATTCACTCTTCCACCAAGAACTAACTCCTTAAAATCTTTATTCGGATTAAAATATTTTACTTCCGCTAGTAAATAACTTGAATTAGTATTTGGTTGTATGATGTGACCTTGTATTAGTAAATGAATATCCTCTTCCGGTTTTAATGACCATTCGATCTTGCCATTACCTTTATGGCAAGTAATTAAATAACCAGCTTGTATTTGACCCTGGACGTCTTTTTTTTGCAAATCAGCCCATAGCTTTACGTTTTCAAGTTCTATATTACGCCAGGGCGTTTCCAGATGTAAATTGGCTATAGTGCGATTATTTTGGAGAAACTGCCAATTGCTCGTAATACAAATCCTCTTAATTGCTGGCTCACTCGACAATACAAGCATAGACATATTGAAACCAATAAACCGGCTATAAAAATAGTCACCAGAAATTGCACAGCTCATTTTACTTTCTATAGAATTGAGCTGAATTTCGAAACTTATTGAATCAGAACTTTTTTTGTTGATATTAATTTCAATGATATCCTCAGATCCATTAGATATTGGTTCTATTCGGATAATTGTTTGTACGAGGTAATCATCTTTCATATAAATAGAACCGTTCACCTTATAGGGTTCCATATCACGAAACAAAACTCCTTCAACTTTATATTGGTCCGAAAACACTCTTCTTAGAGTACAATGAAGAGATATATTTTTAAAATTTACAACAGGTGTCCACATCTCCATGTTGACTACTTCGTCATTTTGTATTGTACGTAACCCGTAATCCATTCGAATGCTATTTTGGGTTAGAAGCCTCAAATCTAAATTAAGCTGCACATTTTTCCTTTTAATCAATAAAAATGCGTACTCAAACGTTTTAATTGGTAATATAGTGGTTGTTATATTGCCCTCAGAAGTAATTTTACCATCCTGAGTATCAATCTGCCACACAGATTGAGCTTGAAACTAATTTTCAGTGTAATGGAACGGAAATAAATTAAGAAATAATAAATATTAAATAGCAACATATGCAATTTACCTTGCTTATTTGGTTTCTATTATTGATATCAAAAATTATGCACAGGGAGTTGTTCTTTTTTGACAAGTCTTGCTTAAAATATGCTCTGCATTTGTATTGGGTTATTGAATTTTCTGCCAATAAAATATCTGTAGATCCTTCGAAAAAATTTTCTTCAGCCTATAAATAATTAAAAAATATACGCTTTAGAAGCTTACGTAACGCTGACTACCAATATGAGGCTTCATTTAAAAATAAAAATAAAAAAATCGTATTATGTGTAACGTGCACATACAAATGAATCAACCGCTTTTTGAGCTATAAATACGAAATGCCCCCAACTAAATCAGCATACATGGAGCGGTCCTCAATCCTTGACCACATTTTCAGCAGTATGGATATTACAATTATTTTCATTACTGATATCTCTTTTTAACCCCACTCATCTTTGGACCTCTTGCTTATTTCCAATTTCCACAAATCCCCATACCTCTATTCCATTTAACTCACCATCCCCCTCTCCAACTAAAGTATCACATAGTGCATTATTTTCTTACTTAAGAATTAATCTTTTAATGTTATAAAATGAAGTACCCAAAAGGTGACAGGGCAAAACTGCCGAACGGCTTAACTGATTTTCATGAAATTTTCAATGACCATATATAGATTTCCATCACGATAGTGTTTGTGCGAAAAAATTGTTTAAAGTTATACAGGAAAGGAGTTACAGGGCTTTAAAATCCTACAGAAACACACACACATATCCTTGCTGTGTTGTCTTTTGCTTATCGATGCACACACATTCGAACACATAACCCTACTAGACAGCTGACAATCAGATGATTGATCATCTGTCAGGAAGTGCTGTAAGAAAGTCACATCAGGCCGCAGTACGAATATCCCATCAGGTTTGCTCTAGCAGTATGATAAACCTGATGGGTTTGGCTGTATACGTGTGACTTCAGACATGATGTAAACATTTTTCAGGGCGGAGGCATCATGCCGGATGTAAACATTTGTCAGAGCGGAGGCATCATGCCGGATGTAAACATTCGTCAGAGCGGGGGCATCATGCCAGATGTAAACAATTGTCAGGGCGGATGCATCATGCCTGATGTAAACATTAGTCAGGGCGGAACCATCAAACATGATGTAAACATTAGTCAGGCGGATCCATCAAACCGGATGTGCAAATCAATCACAGAGGATGCATCATAATAAATAAAAAATATACAGATGTATATAAAAATTCGTTTATTATTCAATATATGTGCACCTTTATATAGTACTTATGATAAAAGACTATAAACAGATCTCAAAACGTCCAATTAAATATATATATCACATTATTTATTCTAACTTAGTTTTACTTATATACTTGTATATCTGATTACTTTTTTTTATGTTTTCATTGTTCATTAAAATTTCATTTCTTGAAATAAAGTATATTTAAATTATTTATTCTAACTTTACCTATTTACATATATATCACATTTCTTTTCTTTATGTATTCATTAAAATTTCATTTCTTTAAAAAGCTAATAATTGTTTATCTTTTCATTCTCAGGTACATATGATAAAATAACTATAAAAAATATATATATTTTATATTATATTATATATATATATTATATATATTTTGTCAAAAAGGCTTTTATTTATTAGTTATTTGTCCTTTTTGTCTCAGGTAGTTATGATAAAAAATATATAAAAAATTCAATTAAACATTGGGACTAAATTAAAAAATGTTTCGAAAACTTAAAAAGTAACTGACTAACTTAAAAATATAACGAAAACTTAAAAACTTCATTTATATATTACATTAGCCTAACTTAAAAACAGTAACTAATTAACTTAAATATATTCCGCAAACTAAAAAAATTCAAAAACATATAAAAAACCGAAAATTCAAAAGCTACAACTTAAATGAAAAAGAAAAGAGGAAAAAATTCATTGCGCTGGTGGGCTTGTTTGTGCAGTAACTAATTTTTGCCTTTTGCCGAATTTCCTTTGTGCTATCCTGTGGTGGCTGAGTTCAACCGCCTTTCTTATTCCTTTTTCATACGATGCATGTCCTTGCTGTATGAATACATATAAAAACGTACCAAAAATCAATATAGGAATACAATTTATAATACATCTCTCTTTATAACATCTTACCGCGAAGAAATGTCTCGAACAAGGAAAGCTTTTGGATACTTTTCTTTCCAGCTGCTCCCGCCCAGTTGTACTCCTCCATCAACGTGTCACTAAAAATTTCTTTTACTACTCCGGGTATGTCCTCTGAAATGCCCTTAATTTTGAACATATGAGCCTTCTAAAGTATGAAAGCGAAATTAAATTATGGTAAAAGAGAACTTTTTGAGTCAAATTACCATTGCTACAGCGTACTCCTCTACCTTCAATCTTTCTTCCACCCTTAGAATCTCTAATACATTCTGGAGAGGCAATGCGCTGGCAACTTCATCCATGTATTTGTCTCTGACTTCCCCAGTAATTTTGCACACAGAGATTTCCACCTTCTTCAGCGTCACCTTGCACTCTCGCATTAAGTGCTGTGCTGCCTGTTTAAAATGTGGGTCTTTTGTTAAAGTATATATATTAAAGGGAAACGAGTTGAAAATCGGTGTTACAAAACATTATATATTCAGCTGTGAGCTTTAGCAACAAAGTAGTTCGGTTGAGATATGGTCGGTACCTTTTTTCATCGCTATCAGCCCAATTCTCAATCTTTTTTCCGGGGAGATTTTTCTCCTTCTCCATACAAAAATGGTTGAGGATGGCAAATTTTTGTATGGAGAGCGGGAGAAATCTCCACGGGAAAAATATTGAGAATTGGGCTGTATATTTAAGATAATAACCTATCGTTGTTGGACGGCCATAACCGCTTAGACGGTTAAGCGCCAATTAAGTAAGAAGTAAGTAATCTATCGTTAGGGGAATGAAACTAAATTCTCAATAGCAAATATTAGTATATACACAAAAAAAGCCTAAGCCATTAGATAATAATTGAAGCGAAAAGTAAAATTAATTAAATAAAAACAATATCTTGCAAAATCTTGCTTTACTTCCTCCACCATTTTCATTAGTACGCTTTGAATATAGCTGAGTGTACGTTGCTAAGTTTAAAGAATACAAAAAGTACTTTGCATGAATATTGTAGAATACAAATATCTAGTTAAATACAAAATCATTGTGAAGTTTAATGCTATTTTTCCTCCGTCTCCTATTACCCTACTTCTTACATTCTGTTCAATTTGATCCATCTTATAAATAATCTCCATCAAAACTATCAGCACATCTATAAAAAGAATAATATACGTTTAATATCTTATATAAAACAATGGGGCGTATTCATAGTCAAACTTAGTTAAGAACTAAAAGTTAGTTACAGCTTTTTGACATAATTTGCTATTGGCTATCTGTCGAAAAAGCTTCAACTAACTTTATGTACCAACTAAATTTCGTCTATGAATATGCCCCAATATGTGATATACATCACAGCTATCTAACCGATAGCTTTCTTGTTGGGGCATTGAAAACGATAGAAGTCAGCTGATCAAGCTAATTTTGTTGCACATATCTACCTTTGGCTAAAATATTCATGCAAGTTTAAGGGAGATTTAGGAATAAATAAAAAATAAAACTGTACTAGTGATTAACTTGGTGTATAGAGTAATTAAATAACTGTAACCCATATCAAACTGGATGTGAAACAGTTCTCAAGCCCAAAAAACTTTTGTTATAATGCAAATTAAATAAATAGTGCAGTGAATTGATAGCAAGGGGGACAATTCTTTACTTTAGCTCACAACTGCTAAAACTCGTCCAAATATATCAGGAGAGGTGTCAAAATACGCGCTTTGGAACCAGGATCACGAATCCGAAAGCGGGGCCATTTTTAGGTTTTTTTGAAATATCTTTTGACAGAAATAAAATTTTGAATTTCCGCTTTCGGATTCATGGTCCTGGGATCAAAACGCGGTCGAGTTTTAGCAGTTGTGAGCTAGAGTAAAGAATTACCGCAATGGGGTGCTCTACATACCAAATTTCTTTGTGATTATTATATCTGGTTCTGCTTTAAAAGTGGTGGAAAGTGCAGCGACGTTATGTCGGGGAATGTTTCCAGTTATGACTTGCTGCAATGTGGGAATTCTTTTGCTAAACCAGAGGGCCCTTTATTCAATCCTGCGCTATTAAATTTAATTATGATGTTACACCTGGATATTATACCCGTCTTTGTATTAAAGGGTGCATCTATACTTGTAAATGTAACTTCTGGCATGATATTACATGGAGCTTTCATCTTGGCAATCATTTCTTTGCTTGGACAGTGGAAAGATATAGAAATATTGCATCTGGATTATCTGTTTTCTAAAAAATAAGTCTGAAATAGGTCGGTGTGCAATACCATTCCGAGATAGGGCAGCAATCGATGTGCAAATGTATTAGGGCGGGCTGAATAAATATAAAGCTTTCTCTTTTAGTATAGTGAAAATATGGTTAAGGACATTCAAAGAGATGGCTGTGAACATTTAAGCTTTTAATTTTAATGCTAAGTGGTATACTATCACGATTTTTGTTTTCACCTTCAAATAACATGGGGATATTTGATTTTTAACTATATGTGGGCAAATGATTTGTATATAAACGAAAGGTAATACTCTTGTGGCCACCGTGGTGTGATGGTAGCGTGCTCCGCCTATCACACCGTATGCCCTGGGTTCACACCCCGGGCAAAGCAACATCAAAATTTTAGAAATAAGGTTTTTCAATTAGAAGAAAATTTTTCTAAGCTGGGTCGCCCCTCGGCAGCGTTTGGGAATCGCTCCGGGTGTATTTCTGCCATGAAAAACTCTCAGTGAAAACTCATCTGCCTTGCCCTTCGGAGTCGGCATAAAACATGTAGGTCCCGTCCGACGCAAATTGGAAGAGAAGCTCGGCCTTAAATCTCTTCGGAGGTTATCGCGCCTTACATTTATTTATTTATTTTTAATACTCTAGAAGGGGCTTTAAAACAACAAAATTAAATTTAAAAAATTTACCTCCATTAGGTCCTGCCAGGTTGACTTCAATTTGGTTGGTTCCAACATCTTCAGCCTGATCTCCTTGTAGGTGTCCTTCAGCCTGATCAACTACCATTCCTGCTGAAGAAATGGCAGCACCTTCGGCTTCAGGTGTAGCCTCATTCAAACATCTGTTCGTTGCAAACAGCTTATTGATAGAATTTGCTGACAATTATTGAAAGTTAATTTATGTACAAATCATGTACAAGAGATTTTTTTACCATTATTTGTAGATTCCATAACTACACTTCTTCTTGTAACTGCACTCTTCAAAAATTTTAGAATCAAAAGCTAAACACGTTTTAATTATATTTTTAAGATTTATTTATTCGAAAGTGTGGAAAGTGTTACTTTATTGAAAGTTTATGAAACAAGGGTTAGGAAAAAGTGGCTTAATTGGAAAACTCATGGAATAGGTGGTGAAGAAGGGGTATAAGCAAAAAGTTGCTTTCCTAAGGGATACAGAAGGGATATCAAGATCTTCTCTCTTTAAATCAACCAAATTTAAGCTTGGCTCACTTGCAACAATAATACCTAAACTATCGGAGGAGCTAACAGGTACATCGAAAAAATTTTTTGTTTTCCGAAAAACAGTACATTGCACTATTTCCAATTCTCCTGACCCTATAAGTTCTACTACCTTTATAGGGCCGACTTTTTTGCTATAACAAAAACAATCTTTATCTTTCTTTAAATCAATATCGAAAGAGCCTAGCTTGGACGGTTTGTGAATCGATGATCTCACATCTTGCAAATTGCATAAAATTTTCAAACCTGTAAGCAGTAAAGGAATCTAAAGGACCAAAATTTTTGACACATTCTGACAAGTGTAATAAGCCATGAATGTTGAAAGTAACGCTTTCCTTCCCAAACATTACATTGAACTGCGTGACGAAATGCTCTAATATATCTTGGGCAACATCAGCCTAAGACCTAAACGACCTTTCACTTGAAAGAAGTCGAATGCCGGTATGTAGTAGTAGGAAAAGAATTACAACTCACTACTAATGCAGTCTTTTAAAACAAAAATGCCTATGTATAGCAGGAGCTGTCTGAATTCCGTTGCTTTCTACCGACTAACTTCATCTAAACTTCTCGCAGTACGACAGAATTCAGACGGAAAGTAATTCGAAATAACTTTAATATTTTCATTTATCCTTCGGATATTTGCATCGCTATTCAAATTTTTTAAAAACCTTTTTACGACACCTAAATCTACCAAATGCATACAGTCTAGTGGAAACTGAGAAACCATTTTAAAGCCGGCATCTTCTAAAACGAATTTCTGTTGCCTGAATTGAGGACTGTGGTGAGACACATGATCTCTTTTCTCAAAACTTATATCCGCCTTGGGTATACCAGACGTTGTGGGTAAATATACTTTCCCATCCCAGTCACCCCCTAGATAACACCTGGGGCATCCATGTTTGGCATTAAATGACATAACACCACTAACAAACGCCCTAGCTGGAGAGTCGCAAATGAACACACGCACATCAAATCTTAACAACACTTTATTGGGACCGACAGCAATACCGTTTTCTCGCAGGGATTTTGCCTCTAAAGCGAACTTAGCCATAAAATCATTAATATTTTCAGGCTTTTTAAAACCTGAGAAGCCAGCTATAACAAAAGGATCAACACTAGGAAAATATACTAGTGCTCCAAGAATAGGCCATAAAACTCGACTTGAACTGTTAAATAGTTTCAGCCCCTCGACTCCAACATCAATTAAAACCTCTTCTTGTGCCTCCAAAAATGAAAATTGTTTAGAAACTAGTTGGTCTTTTATACCAAAGTACAAAAATTCACAATTTGGCATAGATTCTACACTGAATTTTTCTCGAAAGGTGTCTAAAAGAGTTTTGGCACACAACGGCACATCCTTTATCCCACCCTTTTGGAGTGCCTGAAGAAGTCCGTCTATAATATTATGAGGAACTTTAAAATCTATGGCCCAACTTCTTAGCAAGTCGTTCAGATCCGTACCTGCACCCTCTTCTACATAATAACTTTGGGCACCGAAACACTCTTCTACGCTTTCATCACTACCACTTCGAACGCTCTCAACTGGCAAACACTGACTTTGCAAAATCTCACTACTCAAAGGATTAGCCTCACTTTCCAAATGATTAGCAACACTTTCCAAAGATTTAATAACACTTTGAACTTTATCTTGAGAGGACTTCTCAAGTTCTTTAAACATTTTAGCGTTATCGTCAAAGAGCTTTTTCTCCTTCGATAAGCAATCAGCAAAATGCCTTCTTTTCATATTTTTTTTTATTATATTGACCTTTATTTTATTTATTAATTAATTAATTTAAAAATCACGTCCCGCTTTGAAATTTTTAAGTCTTTTGCGCTTTAGAAAATAATAGCTTTGTTCTGATATTCTCCAAATATCGTCCTCGTGTTCCCAAAACTGATACCCAAAAATAATACAAATAACACAAATTGAGTTATTTATGGACAGGTACGCACAGTTTCGGGCAAACTTGAAAAAAAATTAACAACACCAAGTTTGTATGTATTAGTAATCGCCATACTTTTGTGTGAATGTGTTGGTGAACACATCAGCGTTCTGCTCGCGCGTCTTGTAGGGAAACGCTCTTTTCTCATGTGCTCAAGTGTACAGGCGTTGCAAACCAAACTCAAATCAAACTTATTTAGCTTCGCTTATCCATTTTGCAAGCACTGCTCGCATCAAAAAATTTTTATTTATAGGTATATATATCCGTTGGCATATCCGATTCCAGGAGCAACGTTTATTATAGATACAGATACGAGTGGATATGCTATAGGAGGCATTTTATCACAACTGGTCGATGGACAGGAGAAGGTAGTTGCATATTACAGCCTATCAATAGGAAAACCAGAGAGCAACCAATTCGGTTCACGGAGAGAGCTGTTTGCATTGGTAGAGTGCATTAAACATTTTCACAAATATTTCTACGGGCAGCGATTCGCGTCAGGACAGATCAGCGTTGAAATGGTTCCTGCAGTTCCGTAATCCAGAAGATCAATTGGCACGGTGGATCGAGTGACTACAAAGCTATGACTTTTCAATTGAGCAATGAAAAGGTAGTACCCATGGAAATGCTGATGCAATGTCACGAAGACCATGCAGTTTAGAATGCAAACGCTGTTCAAAAGCTAAGGTTAAGGAAGACTTTATAAATGTCCGGCTAATGACTATAACGTATACGGATGAATGGGACAAGGAACAATTAAGGGAGTGTCAGCTAGAATATACAGATATTTCATATGTTATGCAAGAGCTGGAACTCAAAGAAAGACCAAATAGAGAGGAGATGTCAGCGGAGAGCCCTATTGCGAAGTCATATTTGGCACAGTGGAACAGTTTAGAATTGATATCCGGTTGCTTGCATCGAGTATGGGAGAGTGAGGATGGTTAATGTAAGAGGGCACTAATAGTTGTTCCCAGGAAAAGGATTCCTGACGTTCTCAACGAGCTACATAATGGTCCAAGTGGAAGTCATCTGGGAATCACGAAGACGATCGAGAAGATTAAGCAGATATTCTATTGGGTTGTTTGCCGTCAGTCGGTCACTGAGTGGATTGCCAGCTGCGAGATTTGCAGCAGAGTGAAAGGGCCCCAAAACCCGAAGTCATGGCCAATATAACTCAGATGCGCCATTTGAAAGGATCGCTATGGATGTCGCAGGCCCATTTCCTACTAGCAACTGCGGAAACAAATACGTTCCGGTAGTTATGGATTATTTCAGCAAATGGCCAGAGGTATACCCAATCTCAAATCAAGAAGCGGAAACAGTAGCAGAATTGTTTATAAACAATTGGGTTGCAATGTATGGTGTACTAATGGAGTTACATCTGACCAAGGCAGGAATTTTGAATCAGTTTTGTTCCAAGAAATGTGTAAGAAGTTGGGCATTAGTAAAACACGGACAACTGCATTGCATCCTCAGTCCGATGGTTTGGTGCAACGTTTCAATAGAACCTTGGAGGACTTAAGGAAAGTAGTCGAAAAGTTCCATAAAGTCGACAGGTTCCAAATATCATTATTCTTGAAGGCTTACCGATCGGCAGTGCATGAGACAATGGGCCAAACTCCCGAAAAGGTAATTTCTGGCAATAACCTTCGACTGCCAGCTGATTTGAAATTTGGGATAAATGCCGATGCGGAGAGAAATACCAAGAAATCCACTAGTGTCTTGGAGGAAGAGATGAGGGAAATACAAAATCTTGTAAGATAACAAACCAAGATTATAAGTGACAAGATGAAAGCCAGATACGACAAAGCAATTAATTCGGAAGGTTTTAGGGAAGGAGATTTGGTGCTGCTATACAACCCACAATGAAAAAAAGGTTTGCCCCCGAAATTGCAATGTAATTGGGAAGACCCATACAAAGTTTAAAAGGGATCAAAGCTGTAGTTTACTGCATACAAACCATTGGCAAACCACGACACAAAATTAAAGTGGTTCATTTGGAAAGACTGGCAGCATTTAGATCAGAAAATTTGCCCGATCGGGACAATCCCACTTAGGTGGAGGGCAGTGTGGCGAATGTTGACATCAGTAGGCAACAAAAAAAAAAACAAACATAAAGCACTGGTGTACATGAACACATAAATCATTATTTATACACATACATAGAAGACGACGGAGAGGTTTTTCCGAACACACATGTAGTCATATAGCCGAAGTAGTGACACGCGCATATGAATATGAGAAACACATAAACTACAAATATACATGTTTATCGCCGGTACCTAGCAGGATATGCTAAAAGGTAAAACGTCCAAACCTTTGGAGAAATATGCGGACGAGGCAACAGAGAGTATAAAAAAGCAGCGCAAGCTAAGGAATGATTACTCAGTTTTGATTTAAACACGTTGTGAAGTATAATTTTGAAGTACTACTCTCAGTAATTTTAATAAAGACCAGTTTGCAATACTAAATATTGGAGTGATTTATTCGACAACTTAGCTATTCGTACGTTTGTAGAAGGTTTCAAATAAGCGTAATTTCTCTAAATTCGTTACACTACTTTAAAATTTAATATAAAAAATGCCATGCACTTTTCTTATGCTATATATAATAATAGATAGATAGTAATAGAATGTGCAATATTGTAATTTATTTAAAGTGTGCATTAAAAAAATGTTTGATAAATAAAATAAAATAATTAATATTTCTAGAAAAAATGGACGAGTTCGGTTAAAGACCACGCCCAATTTTATATTAAAAGGGCCGTAGACGAAAATAATAAGCTATAACTTAGCGAAAAAGAGCTCTGCATCAATAGAGTTTTACTTTCTAAATTGAATTATAACATTGAGTTTGAAAACACTAAAATTTTTGAAAATGGGTGTGGCATCGCCCCTTTTTTGTCTAAGCAATTATCAATGTTTCGGGAGCCAAACTCGATGAAAAATTTACATATCGTAACAAAATTGGGTACACATAGGAAATATTTCTAGTAAAAATGGATAAGATTGGTTAAGGAACACGCCCACTTTTATATAAATGACTTTAAAAAGGGTCGTAGGCAAAAATAATAAGTTAAATCTTAGCACAAAATAGTTTTGTACCAATCGTATTTTGTGCCATTATAACAAGAAATGGGAAAAATTCAAATCTTGAAAAATGGGCGTCGCACTGGCCCTTTCTGGATTTCCCAACGTTTCTGGAGCCATAACTCGACAAAAAATTAGGTGCATATGTATGCCTTTGAACAGGAAATATTGTCAGTAAAAATGGACTAAATCGGTTAAACCGCCTTCTTTTATATAAAAGATTTTCTAAAAGTGCGTAGGTGCAGGTAATAAGCTATTTCTAGTGAAAGTTGGAAAATTTCGTTAATAACCCTGCCCTTTTTTTGTAATAACGCTTTTTAGTACAATGGCACTTGTGTGTTTATGATTATTGTTCTTTTGTATCTTTATTTTGAAATAAACAGTAGGTAAATCTCCATATCTGAAGGACCTGCATTATTATCCACTCAAGGTCATCGGTGTTAGCCTCGGTATCCTTTTTGCTTTTTTTAAACGAAAATTAGTTCAGAATAGAACAATATGTATATGTATTATTGCGCAGCCTTGTAATACTATTAAGCACACAAAACAAACAACAACAGCATTTCAAGTGTACAGGTGGGTATTTAATGTTCGGCTTCACACGAACTTAGAAGGCCTTACTTGTTCTTTCTTACTATTTACTTTGGCTTCATTCTGCCCGCCGTTGTGTTGCGACAATCATGTGACATGATCCGGGGTGGGCGTGAGCTTAGCACCTGCAAATAACAACAACTGAATTTTTTTAATAATAACTGTGATATTTTAATTCATTTTAAGCATTTGGCATTGATCGCCTTGTATGCTGATATGTAATGCATTAATATATGGGAAAAAAGATTAATATTGAAAAATTCATATTTCGAAAACAACGAGCGTTGGCCAATGGATATTTACCCAAGTAAGTATGTATGTATTCTGTTTTTAAATACTTTTTGTATTTTTTATTTGGTACTTTTATCATCACTGGGTGTGTACATTTCATGCTTATATAATTTTTTTGTATTGTCGACAGCTGTCAAATAATACATCTGTTGCTCAAAAATAAATTATCACGTTTTTAGGTGATCCGTTTCAGAAATTTTCGAATCGTTCGACGATATCTTCTGGTTTCACTTCAATGTCAGAATGTATATTCAGCAACGCCAGACCGACCAATCGTTGCTGAAGCATAGTCGTTCTGAGCCACGTTTTCAATCGACGTAATGTTCAAAAAGATCTTTCGGCCATTGCATTCGTGACACTCATCGTACATAAAATTTTGAGCAAAGCATGGATGGTTGGGTATAAACCTTTGTCACAAAATTTCAAAGTTTCCACAGCGTTAGTTGGTATAGCAGAGGCTGTTTGAGAATTTTCGGTTTTCTTTTGCTTCCAAAAATATTGCCAATGAGTAATTTCTCCTTGAAGTCTTAAGTAAAGAAGCTTATCGGATTCCTTCAAAAGTGTGGAGAACCGATGTGTAAACATTCGATTAAATTTGTAATTTCACACGGGATTGTCCCCAATTCCTACGGGGGGATCCGCGCCTGGAACTATTGGAAAAGAGCACTATTAGGCCAAGCGATTCGCCATGTGTTTCTGCGGTTGTATTAGTAAAAACAAGTAAGGAAGTTTAAGTTCTGGTGTAACCGAACATTACATACTCAGTTGAGAGATATGGAGACAAAATAAGGGAAAATCACCATGAAGGAAAATGAACCTAGGGTAACACTGGAATTTGTTTGTATGACATGTGTATCAAATGGAAGCTATTAAAGAGTATTTTAAGAGGGAGTGGGCCATAGTTCTATAGGTGGACACCATTTAGGGATATCGCCATAAAGGTGGACCAGGGCTGACTCTAGAATTTGTCTGTAAGATATGGGTATCAAAAGAAAGGTGTTAATGAGAATTTTAAAAGGGAGTGGGCCTTAGTTCCATAGGTGAACGCCTTTTCGAGATATCTCCATAAAGGTGGACCAGGGGTGACTCTAGAATTTGTTTGTACGATATGGGTATCAACTGAAAGGTGTTAATGAGTATTTTAAAAGGGAGTGGGCCTCAGTTCTATAGGTGGGTGCCTTTTCGGGATGTCGTTATAAAGGTGGACCAGGGGTGAATCTAGAATTTGTTTGTAAGATATGGGTATCAAAAGAAAGGTGTTAATGAGAATTTTAAAAGGGAGTGGGCTTTAGTTCCATAGGTGGATGCCTTTTCGAGATATCTCCATAAAGGTGGACCAGGGGTGACTCTAAAATTTGTTTGTAATATATGGGTATCAAAAGAAAGGTGTTAATGAGAATTTTAAAAGGGAGTGGGCCTTAGTTCCATAGGTGGACGCCTTTTCGAGATATCTCCATAAAGGTGGACCAGGGGTGACTCTAGAATGCGTTTGTACAATATGGGTATCAAACGAAAGGTGTTAATGAGTATTTTAAAAGGGAGAGGGCCTTAGTTCCATAAGTGGACGCATTTTCGAGATATCGCCATAAAGGTGGACCAGGGGTGACTCTAGAATTTGTTTGTAAGATATGGGTATCAAAAGAAAGGTGTTAATGAGAATGTTAAAAGGGAGTGGGCCTTAGTTCCATAGGTGGACGCCTTTTCGAGATATCTCCATAAAGGTGGACCAGGGGTGACTCTAGAATTTGTTTGTACGATATGGGTATCAACTGAAAGGTGTTAATGAGTATTTTAAAAGGGAGTGGGCCTCAGTTCTATAGGTGGGCGCCTTTTCGGGATGTCGTTATAAAGGTGGACCAGGGTTGACTCTAGAATGCGTTTGTACGATACGGGTATCAAATTAAAGGTTAATGAGGGTTTTAAAAGGGAGTGGTGGTAGTTGTGTATGTGAAGGCGTTTTCGAGATATCGACCAAAATGAGGACCAGGGTGACCCATAAAATCATCTGTCGGGTACCGCTAATTTATATATATATCTAATACCACGAACAGTATTCCTGCCAAGATTCCAAGGGCTTTTAATTTCACCCTGCAGACATTTTTCATTTTCTTCTACTCAATATGGTAGGTGTCACACCCGTTTTACAAAGTTTTTTTCTAAAGTTATGTTGTTGTTGTTGTTGTAGCAATGCTCGCCCCACCTAATAGCCGCGACCGATCACAAATTGTCATCAATATCCTCTAACGGGAGTCCAAGGACACCTGCCGTTTCAACAGGGATGGACCATAAGGAAAGGGGTGTTAGAGGCGTTGGCTCCACATTACAATTAAAGAGATGGTTGGTGTCATGTGGGGACACATTGCAAGCGCGGCATACATTTTGTATGTCGGGGCTGATTCTGGAGAGGTAAGAGTTTAAACTGTTACAGTATCCAGAACGAAGTTGAGCAAGAGTGACACGCGTTTCCCTGGGGAGTATGCGTTCCCCTTCCGCGAGTTTTGGATACTTCTACGTTTCTCAGGTGCCGTATTTCCTCAAAATGCTTACGGAGATGACTCCTTAAGCCCCTAGACGGTGCTGGTTGATCAATCAGATGTCTGTTGGGATGCCCAGGTTTCTGGGTATTCAACAGGAACTGTTTGGTCAGCATCTCATTTCTCTCCCTGATGGGGAGTATTCTCGCCTCATTACGCAGATGGTGTTCTGGGGACATAAGAAGACAGCCCGTGGCGATTCTGAGAGCAGTATTTTGGCAGGCCTGTAGTTTCTTCCAGTGTTTAATTTTTAGGCTTGGCGACCATATGGGTGACGCGTAGCACGTATTCGGCTGGCTAATTGCTTTGTATGTAGTCTTGAGCGTTTCTTTATCTTTTCCCCAGGTACTGCCAGCGAGGGATTTGGGGATTTTGTTACTGCTCTGAATTCTCGGAACAATTGCGGCTGCGTGCTCACCAAAATGTAGATCCTGATCAAACGTCACACCCAAGATTTTGAGGTGTTGGACAGTCGGTAGCGTAGTGCCATCGACGTGGATGTTCAAAATGGTCGACATTTGGGACGTCCATGTTGTAAATAAGGTCGCGAAAGATTTAGTCGGTGATAATGCCAGGTTTCGCGAGGCGAAAAACCTGGAGAGATCAGGGAGGTAGCCGTTTATTTTATTGCATAGCGGATCTATCTTTGGTCCTGGGCCTGTGGCCATTATTGTGCAGTCATCGGCGTAGGAAACGATTGTGACTCCTTCCGGTGGTGAAGGTAGCTTAGATATGTAGAAATTAAACAAAAGTGGGGATAGGACACCACACTGCGGCACCCCTTGTTTAATTCTCCTTGGTTTTGATGTTTCGTTTCTAAATTGCACCGATGCCTGCCGACCACTCAGATAATTTGCGGTCCACCTTTTAAGACATGGGGGAAGGGTAGACCCTTCCAGGTCTTGCAGTAACGAGCCATGGTTGACCGTATCAAAAGCTTTTGATAGGTCTAGCGCTACGAGTACTGTTCTATGGTGGGGGTATTGATTTAAACCGCAATTTATCTGGGTGCTAATGGCATTTAGCGCGGTGGTAGTGCTATGTAGTTTTCCGAAGCCATGCTGATGAGGGGCTAGCTGCAAATTTGCATGGAAATAAGGGAGCAAAATGGCTTCAAGCGCTATTGTCACTGGCGGTAGGAGAGATATCGGACGATACGACTCACCTATGTTAGCTGATTTCCAAGGCTTTAGTAGCGGGACCACCTTGGCCATTTTCCATTTCTCGGGTATGACAAAGGTGGAAAGAGACAGGTTGAAGACATGCGCTAAATATCTGAAACCCCCTTTCCCTAGGCTTTTAAGCATCGGCATGGCTATGCCGTCTGGGCCCACTGCTTTGGATGGTTTAGCGCGACCGATGGCGTCCTCAACCTCTTTAGCGGTGATGGTGATTGGTGACGCGCTGAATTTGTGTTTATGTGCGTGTCTATTGGCTCTCGGTCTATCTTTGTCGACCGTAGGATGCATTATATATTGTCGGCAGAAAGCGCTCGCGCATTTTTTCGCATCCGACAGCACTTTGTAGCCAAAGGCGATGGAAACTTTGTCTTTGTGCTTAGTCGGATTCGATAGGGACTTTACGGTGGATCAAAGTTTACCCACACCGGTAGAGAGGTTACAACCTCTTAGGTGCTCTTCCCATTTCGCCCGCTTGTGTTCGTCCACAAGCAATCTGACGCGTTGGTTTATATCCCTTATTTGGGGGTCGCCTGGATCAAGCTGTCTTATAAGGTCACGTTCTCTTGCTAAGTTTGCGGCCTCCGCCGGGAAGTGGGGCCGGATTTCGGGAATTCTCCCAGCGGGAATGAATCGTGCCGCGGCGGATTCAATGACCTTACGGAAGGCAAGCTCCTTTTGGCGGGCATCAGTCGGGATAGGGAGGGCAGCAAAGCGGTTGTCTGTAAAATATTTATATTCTTCTCACTTTCCTTTTTTGAATTTTATGAAAGTGCGTTTTTCGGTGACGATGAGGTCGGCGGTACGCTCGAGCGAAAAAAGTATGGGCAGGTGGTCGGGTGCCAATGTTACCATCGGCTGCCAGTTTACGCAGTTTACGAGTTCTGCGCTCACGATTGAGGTCTCTGGCGAGCTGTGACAGCTTCCTACCATACGTGTGGGGGCGTCTCCGTTTATTCTGCAGAACGTCGTTTCTTCTATTTGATCCGCCAACATCTCACCCCTACTGTCCGCCCGCAAGTTTCAATGCCATAGATCATGATGGGCATTGAAATCGCTTAGGCTAATGCGATTGTTGCCAGTGAGTAAGGCCCTGATATTAGGGCGGTATCCACTGGGGCAACAGGTGGCAGGAGGGATGTAGATGGTGATGATTTCTAGGTTTGCATCGCCTGACCGGACAGATAGGCCTTGACGTTCTAAGACATTATCCCTGCGGTCGATCCCAGGATCAAATACATAATATTGCACAGAGTGGTGTATGATAAACGCGAGGCCGCCTCCATTTCCGCTCTCGCGGTCTTTCCTGTGGACATTATACCCAGAGCAGGTCTGCAATGCAGATCTTGCTGTGAGTTTAGTCTCTTGAATCGCAGCAATGCGGATGTTGTACCACTTCATGAAATCGACTATCTCCATAATCTTCCCAGTTAGTCCATTACAGTTTAACTGCAGAATTCTGAAGTACATAAGGGGAGACGCCGCTGCTCTGGGGGTAAGTGACGGGTGACTACGCCTGGGTTGTGGAAGGCCAGGACGCAATTTCTGTTGTGGCCCTGGGACTGGGCGTCCTTGGGCAAGCATTGGGGTACCCGGATGATTTGGGTTTGCGACCTGGCAACATGGCTCGATGAAACCCGTCGGGGGGTTGCCGTCGCGGAGACCAGAACATCTAGGAAAGTGGCACAACCCAAGGCAGGAGCTGCATTGGGCGGATGTCGCAAACCTATATATTCTGTGCTGGCAAACGGTGCAAACGGAGGTAGGGACTAAGAGTCTGTTTCCCTGACCTTCACGATTGCTGCCGGAAAAGAGGGGGGAGAAGACGGGGGCAGAAGCTGATTCTCAGCATTGCTACCAACTCTACTACGAAGGTAGTAGTTATGAGTGGTATCAGCTGTTTGCTCCGTGGGGCGCTCCGTGTTGTGGCTTGCTGAGCAGCGGGGCTGCTGGAAGGTAGAAGGGGGCGCTTAGGCCTAGACTACGGGACGCCCTTGGGCGTGAACAGCAAGGAGCCACAAAAGATTTATAAAAGTTACGTGGACGTCGGGTTTTGAGATCAAGCCCAGAACAACCTGTCCGATGCAAACATCCCTTGCACGAGACACACTGAACAGAGTATGACCGTCCTAAAAAGATTCTTTTCCGACAGATGCAGCAAAACCATTTCTTAGGACCGGGGTCAGGAAACGGACCCGGATTGGATTCGATGCCTTCCCGGAGTAAGAGAGTATGGAGCAGTCCTGCTGCAAGGAGCTGCTGGGAGGATGACACTTTGTGGGAGGGACGCACCAAATTAAATGGGGTCACACTGAAATGACAGTCCTTGGTTGGAAAAAATCCCGAGTCGCTCCGGTACATAGAACCGACTGCCTTGGGAAGCGTCTCAATAAATCAATCAAATTACCATTTTTCATCCCTTTTTTCGCATTTGGTATAGAATTATGGTTTTTTTCATTTTTCGTAATTTTCGATATCGAAAAAGGGGCGTGGTCATAGTCGGATTTCTGCCATTTTTTATACCAATACAAAGTGAGTTCAGATAAGTACGTGAACTGAGTTTAGTAAAGATATATCGATTTTTGCTTATCCTGTTAACGGCCGAACGGAAGGACAGACGGTCGACTGTGTAAAAGAACTGGGCGTGGCTTCAACCGATTTCGCCCTTTTTCACAGAAAACAGTTATCGTCCTAGAATCTAAGCCCCTACAAAATTTCACAAGGATTGGTAATGTTTTGTTCGACTTATGGCATTAAAAGTATCCTAGGCAAATTAAATGAAAAAGGGCGGAGCCACGCCCATTTTGAAATTTTCTTTTATTTTTGTATTTTGTTGTGCCATATAATTACTGGAGTTGAATGTTGACATTATTTACTTATATACTGTAAAGATATTAACTTTTTTTTTAATTTGACTTAAAAAAAATTTTTTTTTAAAGTGGGCGTTGACGTTCTCCGATTTTGCAAATTTTTATTAGGCATACATATAGTAATAAGAGTAACGTTCCTGCCAAATTTCATCATGAAATCTTCAACGGCAGCCAAATTACAGCTTGCAAAACTTCTAAATTACTTTCTTCTAAAAGAGGGCGGTGCCACGCCCATTGTCTAAAATTTTACTAATTTTCTGTTCTGCGTCATAGGCTTCACTCACGTAATAAGTTTCATCACTTTATCCATCTTTGGTAATGAATTATCGCACTTTTTCTATTTTTCGAAATTTTCGCTATCGAAAACGTGGGCGTGGTTATAGTCCGATATCGTTCATTTTAAATAGCGATCTGAAATGAGTGCCCAGGAGCCTACATACCTAATTTCATCAAGATACCTAAAAATTTACTCAAGTTATCGTGTTAACAGACGGACGAAAATGTGACGCGTAGCATAACCTGATTAAGGTTCAGTTGGTCTTATATATGACTATCAATAGAAATTTGACGCGTCCAACGCTTTTATTTAATTTTTTGATCAACGCCCTAGATTGATGTGGAGTGTGATGACTAGTACCTAGGACCTACCTAATTATTTTCTAGCTTTTAGTATTATTAATACTTCATGTAAGTATTATTTTCAATAAAACCGTAAAACTTAAAAATTTTCTTTTAATTATTTTATTTGCAAGTGTTTAGTCTTTATTTAATTGCTTATTATTTCTCTTTCTATTTAGTTCATTTAGTGACTCATTATTACAAGGACTCTTTCCTGACAATTTGTTACAATCTCCTCCAAACAATTCCTCAATACATAATCCTTCCAAAGACTTCACTCGACTCTGCGCCACGTATGCTTGTCCCTTCTCCAACTCCAAAATATTTTGATGTCACTTCTACCGGACTTTGTATAATATTTGTTCCAAATATTAGCCAAATCAGACATCATAGGTCGCTTTCTATTCTTGTATGTATCATGTGTTCCAAATATGAGCCAAATCGGACAACAAATACGATTTTTGTGAATATCTCGATCCTTGCGCAACCTAGCAGCGATTTTTTTTCATAGGTCGCTTTTTATTCTTGTACGTATTATGTGTTCCAAATATGAGCCAAATCGGAACACAAATACGATTTTTGTGAATATCTCCATCCTTGCGCCACCTAGCGGCGATTTTTTTCATAGGTCGCTTTCAATTCTTGTATGTATTATGTGCTGCAAATATTAGCCAAATCAGACATCATAGGTCGCTTTCTATTCTTGTATGTATCATGTGTTCCAAATATGAGCCAAATCGGAACACAAATACGATTTTTGTGAATATCTCTATCCTTGCGCCACCTAGCGGCGATTTTTTTCATAGGTCGCTTTCAATTCTTGTATGTATTATGTGCTGCAAATATGAGCCAAATCGGACCATAAATACGATTTTTGTGAATATCTCGATCCTTGCACCACCTAGCGGCGATTTTTTTCTTATTATTGCATTGTCATCGGGTTCTGAAATATATTCCAAGTTTCAAGCTTGTAGCTTATCGGGAAGTTACTTAAATTTGAATTACAAAATTCGTTCACAACAGCCGTGCATGCGGTCTGCTTGTCAAGTCAGGCTAAATAAAATCGTTTAAAAATGGGTTATTTCATGTTAAAATGGCCCCAGATTCAATTAAATATACGTCCTTTGTAATACTGTTTTCACACAGATGAATAATAAAGGCAGTTTGCTACGTTAAGACGCTTATTGAGCTCAATCTTCCCTACAAAATTCGAATCTATAATTATTTCATTAGTAGCTAATCGAATGCCTAATGAAGTCAAAAGAACAATGCAACTCTGTCGGGAGCGTTCAGTTTCTTAGTTGTTGGTGTGTTCAGTGCTTAAAAATGTCGTTTGTCAAAGTAAATGTAATTGTCTGCATGGCGGAACGATACAAGGTGGCCGCATCGAACAGCTGATTATAACCTTTTTTTATTTGATTTGATACATCAACTTCCGGCGCAGTACGATTTTGACATTTGTCCATCGAATTTACAAAAACAAAGTACATGGAAAATTTATTTATGTATGTAGGTATGTCACCATGCTGCCACCTTGTTTCGTTCCGCCATGATTGTCTGTCATACAGCAATTGTCATTTTATTCGCTTGACATTTCATCCTTCATACTAATCGAGCAGTTACTTCTGTGTGAAAGCACAAAATTTACGATTTCGTTAGAAGGTGAAATGAGTGTGAAAACCGTATAACACCTTACGGTCAATTTGAATATATACGTATATCATTTGTGTTAAAAAACGCCCCCGCCGTATTTCAGCGATACGTCCGTAACATTTTCAAAGATCTTGTTGACGATGGATCGATAATGGTATATATGGATAATTTTATTGTAGCCACGGTAGATTTTCAAACCCATGTTAAGATTCTTGGCAAGGTGCTTAGGAGAATGAAAGAAACGAATTTGGAGCTTAGGCTAAGTAAATGTATGTTCGGGTTTAATACTCTCGAATATCTAGGCTTCCGAAAAATTGTAAGGAACTCAAGACCTGCTTAGGCCTCTTCTCATACTTCAGAAGGTTTGTCCCGAATTTCGCCAGAATCGTTGGGCCATTGCAAAAGCTTAAAACGAAACTGTCGTCCGCCACAGTGCTTGCAATATACGATCCGAAGAAATAAACTGTGTTGTACGGCGATGCAAGTTCGGCGGGTTTCGGTTCGGTCATAGCTTAGGTTAGGTTAAACTGGCCGATCCATGAGGACTTCACATAGACTGATTAAGTCCGTAGTATTACCAGAAGCTTGGACCAAACTGAAAAATCCTATCAAAAACCAGGACCTATGTTATAAAAAAACTCCGCCCCCTTGGTAAATACTAGAAGCTTTCTAGGACTTAAGCCATTTGCTGCTTCTATATAAGACGGCTGTATCACTCCTAATAGCTGGAGTCTTAGCCTGAAAGGGCAGGGCACGGGCCCAAAACGTGCTCGATCGTTTCCTCCTCCGACCCGCACTTCCTACATCTGCTATCACTGGCCAGGCCTAATTTAAAGGCGTGTGACGCCAGAAGGCAAGGTCAGAAGGCAGTCAGAATACCCGTCAGAATACCCGTCCTCTCTTTTTAATGATAGAAGCAACTTTGTTTGTCTGAAATTGTAAGACCTACACATAATCTTCGACACTTTACAGCACCGCGCTTGAACCCACGCCTTTCACGCTTGGTCGATCATGAGCACCTCTTTTCTTCGCTAAATCTCGCCCAGTCTAATTGGGACGTCTACGGAGCAAGCTTCAAGGGATGCGCCCTTTTTAGCTAGTTCATCCGTTACTCTTTGACGAAGTTATTGCCCGTTGAAAAAATAGGTGAATAAAATACCGACTGCATTTTATGGAATTCAATTGCCGATAAATCCGAAGAAAAATTTGTTTGAGGCAAAAAAAAAAAAAAAAATACACGTGTTTCATTATTGTGACCAAAGAACAACATATTAAAATTTCATCGAAATCAAAAATCATGTCATGCGCGGACCGGGTGTCTTGAAATGGAATGAGCCCTATGAATATTATCAATTTCAACTTGTTGTTGTTGTGTTAACGCTAAAACCCGTAGTTTATATGAATGTCCAATTCGGTATGATTTGTCGACCGTTGCTACAAACTCACTTATGTACATACCGTACTACATTGTCACCTTGTTGCATGTTTAATTGTAAAAGTTGTTGATACTGATGAACTGTCGCGCAATTTTTGCCATGCCTCTGCCGCTGTTATGAACGCCTTTATGTGCACTAGCTGCGCCGCTTTTATATTGTGACGAATATTACCATTTCTAAGCCGTTACTAAGTAAATATTCACCAGAAACAATTTTAAGATAGAGATGTTTCAGGGACGAAAAATAATGTGAAGCAAGCTTCACAAAACTCTAATAGGTCACATCCACCACTTACCACAGCAGAATTTGTTAATCTACCACTGTCCGTATTTATAATTTAACAATTATTTGTACACTTTTAATTTAGCTAATGTGTACAGAATTAATATTTTTACACTCTAAAACTACAATCAGTGTATTTTGTGTGCTTAAATTATGTTAAAACCTTTGTTAAAGTTTGTGATGTGGTGAAAGTGACCTACTAGAATTTTGTGAAGCTCCGCTGCTTTCCACCGAAGTTTGCGCCTGCAACATCTCTATCTTAAAATTAACTCTATAATAACGCAAGAACAAAACACATTGAAGCGAGCCACACATGTACATGTACATTCATACAAGGCAACGAAGAGATATTACGCGACATACTTGTGTTCATCAGGCGAAGTAGTGCTCACACATACACATGCATACAGAGCTTTTCTAAAAAGATTTCATATTTGCTTATGCTTATTGCGTGATGCAACAATTAAACATCCAAACCAAGAAAATAATGATACGCCAGATGACACTTCTTATTTCTGTGCACTTAACTTGAATATACCTAGTCTTAAGTGCGAAGAGAGGCATTCAGAATCACAAGTTTCAGTATTAAATAGCACTATACGAGTAGAAGATGTTGAGCTCGCATCAGAAGTAAAACAAACGAAATCAAAAAGTTTCATAAATTTTGTTTAATTTTATAAAAGCGGTATTCATGTATAAATTGCCATGCATCGTGAAATGCCAAAATTGTATGCCTACTGCTATTTTCATGCTCAAGAAAAATGCAAAATTTTTCTTTTGATCTGCGTACAGCGCTTAATAATACCAAAATGTAAGCTTTTGATTTCAAAGTATTTTCGAAAATATGTATGTATTCTGTTTTTAAATACTTTTTGTATTTTTTATTTGGTACTTTTTTCATAACTGGGTGTGTACATTTCATGCGTATATAATTTTTTTTTTTTATTGTCGACAGCTGTCAAATAATACTTCTGTTGCTCAAAAATAAATTATCACATTTTTAGGTGATCCGTTTCAGAAATTTTCGAATCGTTCGACGATATCTTCTGGTTTCACTTCAATGTCAGAAGGTATATTCAGCAACACCAGACCAACCAATCGTTGCTAAAGCATAGTCGTTCTGAGACACGTTTTCAATCGACGTAAAGATGTTTCGGCCATTGCATTCGTGAAACATCGTACATAAAATTTTGAGCAAACCATCATGGATGGTTGGTTATAAATCTTTGTCACAAAATTCCAAAGTTTCCACAGCGTTAGCTGGTATAACAGGGGCTATTTGAGAATTTTCGGTTGTCTTTTGCTTCCAAAAATATTGCCAATGAATAATTTCTCCTTGAAGTCTTAAGTAAAGAAGCCTATCGGATTCCTTCAAAAGTGTGGAGAACCGCTGTGTTACACATTCGATTAAATTTGTAATTTCACTCGGGAATGTCTCCTATTCCTACGGGGGATCCGCGCCTGGAATTATTGGAAAAGAGCACTATTAGGACAAGCGATTCGCCATGTGTTTCTGCTTTTGTATTAGTAAAAACAAGTAAGGAAGGCTAAGTTCGGGTGTAACCGAGCATTACATACTCAGTTGAGCGATATGGAGACAAAATAAGGGAAAATCACCATGAAGGAAAATGAACCTAGGGTAACACTGGAATGTGTTTGTATGACATGTGTATCAAATGGAAGTTATTAAAGAATATTTTAAGAGGGAGTGGTCCATAGTTCTATAGGTGGACGCCATTTAGGGATATCGCCATAAAGGTGGACCAGGGCTGACACTACAATTTGTTTGTACGATATGGGTATCAAACGAAAGGTGTTAAAGAGTATTTTAAAAGGGCGTGAGCTTAGTTCTATAGGTGGACGCCTTTTCGAGATATCGGCATAAAGGTGGACCAGGGGTGACTCTAGAATTTGTTTGTACGATATGGGTATCAAACGAAAGGTTTTAATGAGTATTTTAAAAGGGCGTGGACCTTAGTTCTATAGGTGGAAGCCTTTTCGAGATATCGCCATAATGGTGGACCAGGTGGACTCTAGAATTTCTTTGTACGATATAAGTATCAAATGAAAGGTTTTAATGTATTTTAAATGGGAGTGGGCCTTAGTTCTATAGGTGGACGCGTTTTCGAGATATCTCCATAAAGGTGGACCAAAGGTGACTCTAGAATGCGTTTGTACAATATGGGTATCAAACGAAAGGTGTTATTGAGTATTTTAAAAGGGCGTGGGCCCTAGTTTTATTGGTGGACGCCTTTTCGAGATATCGCCATAAAGGTGGGCCAGGGGTGACTCCAGAATTTGTTTGTAAGATATGGGTATCAAATGAAAGGTGTTAATGAGAATTTTAAAAGCGAGTGGGCCTTAGTTCCATAGGTGGACGCCTTTTCGAGATATCGCCATAAAGGTGGACCAGGGGTGACTCTAGAATTTGTTTGTACGATATGGGTATCAAACGAAAGGTTTTAATGAGTATTTTAAAAGGGCGTGGACCTTAGTTCTATAGGTGGAAGCCTTTTCGAGATATCGCCATAATGGTGGACCAGGTGGACTCTAGAATTTCTTTGTACGATATAAGTATCAAATGAAAGGTTTTAATGTATTTTAAATGGGAGTGGGCCTTAGTTCTATAGGTGGACGCGTTTTCGAGATATCTCCATAAAGGTGGACCAAAGGTGACTCTAGAATGCGTTTGTACAATATGGGTATCAAACGAAAGGTGTTATTGAGTATTTTAAAAGGGCGTGGGCCCTAGTTTTATTGGTGGACGCCTTTTCGAGATATCGCCATAAAGGTGGGCCAGGGGTGACTCCAGAATTTGTTTGTAAGATATGGGTATCAAATGAAAGGTGTTAATGAGAATTTTAAAAGCGAGTGGGCCTTAGTTCCTTAGGTGGACGCCTTTTCGAGATATCGCCATAAAGGTGGACCAGGGGTGACTCTAGAATTTGTTTGTACGATATGGGTATCAAATGAAAGGTGTTAATGAGTATTTTAAAAGGGAGTGGGCCTTAGTTCTATAGGTGGAAGCCTTTTCGAGATATCGCCATAATGGTGGACCAGGGGTGACTCTAGAATTTCTTTGTACGATATGGGTATCAAATGAAAGGTGTTAATGAGTATTTTAAAAGGGAGTAGGCCTTAGTTCTATAGGTGGAAGCCTTTTCGAGATATCGCCATAATGGTGGACCAGGGGTGACTCTAGAATTTCTTTGTACGATATAAGTATCAAATGAAAGGTTTTAATGAGTATTTTAAATGGGAGTGGGCCTTAGTTCTATAGGTGGACGCCTTTTCGAGATATCTCCATAAAGGTGGACCAAGGGTGACTCTAGAATTTGTTTGTACGATATGGGTATCAAATGAAAGGTGTTAATGAGTATTTTAAAAGGGAGTAGGCCTTAGTTCTATAGGTGGAAGCCTTTTCGAGATATCGCCATAATGGTGGACCAGGGGTGACTCTAGAATTTCTTTGTACGATATAAGTATCAAATGAAAGGTTTTAATGAGTATTTTAAATGGTAGTGGGCCTTAGTTCTATAGGTGGACGCCTTTTCGAGATATCTCGATAAAGGTGGACCAGGGGTGACTCTATAATGTGTTTGTACGATACGGGTAACAAATTAAAGGTTAATGAGGGTTTTAAATTGGAGTGGTGGTAGTTGTATATGTGAAGGCGTTTTCGAGATATCGACCAAAATGAGGACCAGGGTGACCCAGAAAATCATCTGTCGGGTACCGCTAATCTATAAATCTTATAAAATAAAGTCGCTAAATGCCATGTATGCACATAACTTCACACAGAATGCTTCGATTTTAAAACGGTTTTTTGGGATTTGAAAGCTTTGCTACGTGAGATGGCACAGTTAATATAATTTGAAGGTATATATTATAGGGGCGTGGCAAATTACCAAAATGTAGTAAAAAATTATAAAATTTTTGTTTACACAGCTATAACTCATAAACGGAAAGATTTGAAAAATTCTACTTTTCAGTAAAACTTTGAAATATTTACCTTCGTTCTGCATCAAAAATGATAATTGATTCCTTTCTTATATCATCTTATTGTTTAAAGAAAAGTAACACTTTTACCAAAAAATTCGTGTGTGTGATTGTTCGGTGTCAACTGTGCGAGCAAGTTACTTTTGAGTGAGATATGATGCGACACATACGTATATACACATAGCATTCGCTGGGTTATTTAACTTCGGCCGTAGGTTTATAGGTAGATACATATGTATGTGTTTTCATATCAGCTTGCCATTGATGGACATAAAAGAGTGAAAAGTGTCAGCCCAAAACAGGGCTGCCATTACGGTAGAAAAATATATATTTATACATATTTTTTAGTTTATTTTTTCAAACCAGTCTTGCGAATATTTAAAGTTGTGTATCACAAAGTTGCCATATAAAGTTGAATATAAAGATATACATTTACAGTGCCAGCAGAGTGCAAAGAATGTACTGCGAAACTGCTTCAGGTAGATGACATAGTATCATGCTCTGGTGGGTGTGGCTATAGTTTCTGCTTGAAATGCAGTAATATTAAAAGAAATGAAAAAAAGATAATAGAAGATAATATGAACATAAAATGGTTCCGTAATGTATATGCATTATCGGATACCAATACTAAATTTGTGGAAATCAAACATTTGATTAATAAATGTGAAGAAACAAAAATGAAAGCCGTTGATATTAAACAGATAGTCGAGCAGATATTTTGTAATAAATTCTCCCAGATTAAAAGTAGCATTATTACGGACTTAAACTCCCTTTTAGAGCATAACATAGAAGTAAAATTGATTGCAATGAAGAATGAGATAGTAAAAGATTTATCTAATGAATTAAAAAAGAGCAATGAATTGCTTAAAAATTTATGCGTGGCAAATGGTCAGCCAGAAAAACTATCTTATGCTCAGGTCGCTTCAGTAAATGAGAATAAAATTGTCATTAAACCGAAAAAGAAGGGCAAAAAAGCTAAGGAAACCAAGGAAGCTCTAAAAAAAGTTGTCGAACTTACCGAAGGCCTTGTTAAAAATGTTAAAGAAGTAAATTGTGGTGCCATTATTGTAGAATGTAAAAATAAAGACGCCTGTGAAAAAGTCCAGCTAAAGGTAAGAGAAGGTATTGGGAACGATTACGAAGCAGAGAAAACAAAAAATAAGGATGAAATAAAAAAGAAAATAAAAATTGTTGGTTTAACTGAAAAAGTTAGCAATGAGCGTTTGGTAGAATGCTTAACTAAGCAAAATGACTCATGTAACGGAAAGGATTTTAAAGTGCTAAAACTGTATGAAAATACCAATCGTAGAGAAGTAAGCTACATTGCGTTAGTGGAAACAGATGCAGTAACATTCGATAATGTGTTGCAACAAAATAAACTATATATAGAGTGGGACACCTGCGTCGCTTACGAGCATATAAGTGTTTTGAGGTGTTTTAAATGTCTGGGATATAAGCACAAAGCAGCTGAGTGCACGAATAAAGTAGCTTGCAGCAATTGTGCTGGACGCCATGATAGCAAAGAGTGCACATCTAACATTGTTAAATGTGTAAACTGTAGAGAACTTGTTCAAAAAAAAAGTTATTGACGATTATGTTAGCCATTACGCTTTCAGCAAAGATTGTCCTGCGTATAAAAAATATTCGCAGCCAAGAAATAAGGCACGAGTTTAGCAACGAATACCAGAGGAGCTAAGTTGTATATATTTAAATATTGGCAGTATCGTCACCAAGAAAGCTGAACTAGAGCGTCTGATAGATGTACATAAACCACATTTAATATTTTGTTCGGAGACTTGTTCGACTGAAGAAATAACGAATCAAGAGCTACAGATACAAACATATAAACTTGTACGGTGCGATTCCCACAGCAGGCACACATGTGCTAATATATATAAATGAAACAATTGAATACTCAATAAGTTACAACAGAACATTAAACAAGAACATCTGGTGTATTATACTAAAAGTTAAAAATATTTTCCCCCAATATCAAATAGCTCTGATTTATCACTCACCGAGCTCGAGTGATGCAGAACTTATAACGTACTTATACGACATTTTAAATAATAACTGCGTAACACAGGATAATATTATCTTTGTGGGCGATTTCAATATATACCTTTACAAGAGCACAACTTATAGTAAACAGTTAGTTGACTTATTTCGATCCTTTTCTAAGGAGCAAAAAATAGATTTTTATACACGAAAGGGCGATAAGACAGATACATTGATCGACTTGTTATTTACAGATAGTAGCTCTATATCGTGTTTAAAATTAGAAGAGTTTCAGATTTCAGATCATGAAACGATTAAATTCAAAATCAAATTACATAAACTATTTCAGATGAGAACGAAGAGAACAATAATTTCCTGGGAAAATTATACAAGCGACAGCCTTGTTAATGAATTACGACAGCTTAACTACACTGACTTTGAAAATCTGAGCATCGAAAATAAGGCAACATTCCTATATAATACGCTATCAAGAGCGGTGACTACCCTGACATACTCTAAAGAAGTCAGTGTCAAACTTATGAACAAGTGGTATGATTTTGAGCTGGCTAACTTAAATAAACGTAAGCTAAATCTTTACAAGATCAGCCTATCCACTGGAGAATGGAGTGAATATTATAGTCCGAAACGCCAATATAAACGGCTAACTAAGATAAAAAAAGCCAAGTACATGGAAAACAAAATCAACCATAGTGCTGGTGATAGTAAGGTCATGTGGAAAAACTTGAAAAATTCCATAAGCATGGCTAAAGAAAACAATGGTATTAAAAAATTTAAATAAACGACCAACTCTACACAGAGGAAATGAAATAGGGCAGTCTTTGAATAACTATTTCATTGATAGTATATTGGAGATTAGCATGAATATTCCTACATCTTTTAGTAATGAAGGTACTGTAGATGAGCAAAATGGCCCTAATGTTTTTAAGTTTCAGAAAGTATCCACTTTAGAAATAGTTGATATAGTAAGTAAGTTTAAAAATAAAATTGGAGGGAAGAAACTTGTGTCGGAAGGAGCCGTTAAAGAATCCATAACGTATACAGGTTTTTTCTATTCTCAACTTGTTAATGAGTGCTTAGATAAAGGTCTCGTTCCTAGTTTATGGAAATCTTCTATAGTTGTGCCATTAGAAAAAGTTAAAAATACCATCAAAGCTGAGGAGATAAGACCTATTAACACGTTACAATGTGATGAAAAAATTTTGGAAACAGTGGTAAAAAATCAGCTGGTAAAATATTTAGAAGATAATGTAATTATTATACCTCAACAATCTGGCTTTCGAAAGAAACATTCCTGTGAAAGTGCTTTGAATTTGGTTGTAGGTAACTGGAAAGAAGACTTAAGTAGGAAAAAACACATATTAGCTGTGTTTTTGGATTTAAAACGTGCATTCGAGACGATCGACCAAAACTTAATGCTGAAAAAGCTTTCTTACATTGGCGTTTCTGGTATAGAACTAAAATGTTTTCAAGACTTCCTAATTAACAGATACCAAAGAACAGTGATTGGAACGTCCGTATCGAATAAAAGGGAGGTACCTGTTGGTCTACCTCAAGGGTCTGTGCTGGCACCCATACTGTTCAATATATATTGTCACGGATATTAGCATCACTAAATTATCCCATCACTAAGGCGATGCTAAGGCCATGCCAAGCAGTATTTACGTTAATAATTAAATCAAGTATACACATATATAAGGCAGCCCAGAGAGATGTCACACACAGATGCATTTACTTATATGCCTATGTGCGCAAACTACAAACATTCACATCAATAATTCAATCTTTATGTATCTACATAAAAGAATAAATAATTGCGTCTACACATATGTACGTATACGAGCAGCGGAGCGGCAATGCACAAACACGTGCATATATCTTATCTGAGTTGTCACAAGAGAGAGCAATAATTTGTGCACGTAGTTGTGGCTGGCGATTTTGTAGCCGAAACAACTAGTAAGTTCTGGAAACCGAAGAGCCTAGAAGTATGCAGCGTAAACTATAAAAGCGGCGCCAGCGAGTAAGAAGTAATTCAGTTTGATTTGAGTTGATCAGCAGTTACGACTAAGAAGATATCTAGCGAGCAATACCAGTATTATTTTGATTAGTGGAGTTTCATTTGAGCTATCAGTTTGGTTATTAAGCTATTAGTTGCACAGTTTGAGTGTTATTGTGAAGCATTTTAATAAAGGCCATTTTTCCATTATTCAATATTGGAGTTATTTATTCAACAGTTTAGCGATACGAACCTAGCAAAAGGGGCAAATAAGAGGATTTGCAGCAAATTCGTTACAATTGGTGTCAGAAGAGGAATTGTTGGAAAAATTCTAGAGGACAACAAGGACATGGCAAAGTTCAGTGAATTGAGGATCCAGCAGCTGAAGAAGGAGTTGGAGAGCCGTGGATTGAATACAAGCGGCGTTAAACTTGAACTTCAGGCACGGCTTCGAGAGGCAATGGAAGCAGAAGGAATTGATGTGGAAGAGTATGTCTTTCATCTTGATGGCGAGGAGACAACGAAAATTGAAGAGAAAAACGAAACATCGCAGACGGTTAGCAGCACAGACTTGAACATGATATTGGCTGCAATATCTGCAGAAACATCGACAGTAGCATCAATATCGTCGCAACTGGCATCTCAACTGGAAGCACAAGAGGCACGTATAACAGAAATGTCATCACAAATATCCACAAATATGTCATCACAACTAGAAGAACAGAAGACGTATATGGTATCCCAGATGGAAGCACAAGAAACGCGTATATCCGAAATGTCGTCGCAAATGTCATCTCAGCTGGAATCGCAGGAGAACCGTATAACAGCGAAGATTGAAGCACAAGAGGCACGGATATCCGAAATGTCGGCTCAAATTTCAGCACAGATATCATCGCAAATCTCTGCTCAACTGGAAGAGCAAGAAGGACGTATTTCCTCGAAGTTGGAGGCGCAAGATACAAAAATTTTACAGTTTGAAGAAAAAATCGAGGCCGAGGTGGATGCTTTGAGAGGACGTATCGAGCAGTTGCAACTGAATCGCCCAGCAGTCTCAACTAGTAATTCAAAGGTAAAAACACCATCCTTTGACGGTTCTGTTCCTTTCCAGGTCTTTAAGCTACAGTTTGAGAAGACCGCAGCAGTGAACAACTGGAATGTGGAAGATAAAGTTGCCGCACTCTTCGTAGCATTGAAAGGACCAGCTGCCGAAATCTTACAGACTATTCCAGAGTACGAACGGAACAGTTATGACGCATTGATGGCTGCTGTAGAACGGCGATACGGAAGCGAACACAGGAAACAGATATTTCAAATAGAATTGCAAAACCGCTACCAAAAAGCTAACGAGACTTTGCAGGAGTTTGCTTCGGACATTGAAAGATTGGCTCATCTTGCAAATGCGGATGCACCCGTGGAATACACGGAAAGAGTGAAGATCCAGAGCTTTATAAATGGCATAAGGGACGTCGAAACGAAGCGAGCCACATACGCGAACCCAAAGCAAAAATTTTCTGAAACGGTGTCCCATGCATTGACTCAGGAAACGGCGTCATTATTGAGTAAACCAGCATACAAAGCTCATCGTGTGGAAGTAGAAAGGCCAGAGTGGGTAGATACAATTTTGGAAGCTCTGAAGGGATCACAACAGAAAAATGCCGGAGTTATGAAATGTTTCAAGTGCGGTAACCCAGGTCACATTGCACGTCATTGCAGTAGCAATTCCAATAGTTCCAACCATGTGGGTGGCCGTAAACGCAGAGCTGAAGGAGACGAGCAAATCTCCAAATCCACTCAATCGTTAAACTAAAGCGAGTCAGCCGCAAGGGGCGACAGCTGGCTCCCTCAATTGAATGCCCCATAATCTCTATCTCGCAAATTGGAAGAAGGTCAAGCAATCTTACTGTCGGAGGACATGTGGATGGAAAGGAACGTTTACTGACTGTAGATACGGGTGCATCTCATTCCATCATTCGAGCGGATTTAGCCAACAAGAAGATAACACCATTGCATGGAGCAAGATTGCGTACAGCCACTGGAGAAGACAGCACGGTTCTAGGAGAAGTATCATGTGAAGTCGCAATTGGGAACGTCACGGTAGTACACAATTTTATAGTGGCAGAGATTGTTGATGAAATTATAATTGGAGTGGACTTCTTAATCGACCAGGGCATCAAGATCGACATGCAAAGCAAGACGATGCGATATAAGAACATGGATGTACCACTTAATTTCGGCTACGAGAGAGGCTACAGCAGTAAACGAGTGCTGGTGGAAGAGAGTCAGCGAATACCACCAAAATCCGAAGCAGTCATCTGGGCAAAGGTTGATGGAGATTGTGGGACAAACAAATTGTGGGTTGTCGAAGCAGCAAACAAATCAGCACTGAACATACTTGTAGGAAAAACCCTGGCTATGACAAAACAAGATGGACGTGTTCCAGTAAGAGTACTCAATGAGTTCAATTCACCACTCAAACTAACTAAAGGAGATATTTTGGGAAGATGCCAAGAGGCTGAAGTAGTTATTAACTGTGAACAGCTCCAGGAACACGTTTCAGCTAGTAATACTAATCTTTCAAATGACATCACGGCATGGACGCAGGGGCTAGAGGAAGCATATCAGAGTAAGGCAAAACAACTGCTCCTAAAGTACGCGAACATATTTGACCAGGATGGTTCTAAACCAGGCCGCACCAACGTTGTGAAACATCAAATTGACACTGGAGATGCGAGGCCGATCCGTCAAGCTCCACGTAGTGTTCCACTGGCGAAGCGGCAAGTTGTGAGTCAAATTATACAAGAAATGAGCGACAGCGGCGTCATCGAACCATCAGCTAGTCCCTGGAGCTCACCGGTAGTACTTGTAAAGAAGAAGGATGGAAAAATGAGGTTTTGCGTGGACTACCGGAAGTTGAATGACGTTACGAAAAAGGATAGCTACCCATTGCCAAGAATTGACGACACTCTGGACTCGCTCTCTGGTACGAAATGGTTTTCCACACTGGACTTGAAAAGCGGCTACTGGCAAGTGGAGGTAAATGAGGAAGACAAAGAGAAAACAGCCTTCAGCGTCGGAGATGGTCTTTGGCAATTTACAGTAATGCCCTTTGGACTATGTAATGCACCAGCTACTTTCGAGAGACTCATGGATCAGGTATTGAAAGGACTACATTGGAAAACATGCTTGGTGTACCTGGACGACATCATCGTATTGGGCAAGAATTTCGATGAACATCTTAAGAACTTGGAGGAAGTTTTCCAAAGAATAGCTGGCGCTGGTCTGAAGTTAAGTCCCAAAAAGTGTGCGCTGTTTAAAAAGGAAGTAAATTATTTGGGTCACAAGGTAACGACAGAGGGCATCTGCACTGCGAACGAAAAGATAGAGGCTGTAAAGGATTGGCCAAGACCACAGAACCTACATGAATTAAGAAGTTTCCTTGGGCTGTGCACATATTACCGCCGATTTGTACAAAATTTTTCCAGCGTAGCCCATAGCCTCCATGAGCTTACAAGAAAAAATAAAGCTTTTGAATGGAAGAAGGAGCAAGAAGTGGCTTTCCAAACATTGAAGGAGCGTTTGTGCACTGCCCCAATGTTAGCATATCCGATTCCAGGAGCAACATTTATTCTAGATACAGATGCGAGTGGATATGCTATAGGAGGCGTTTTATCACAACTGGTCGATGGACAGGAGAAGGTAGTTGCATATTACAGCCGTTCGATTGGAAAACCAGAGAGGAACTACTGCGTTACACGGAGAGAGCTGTTGGCATTGGTAGAGTGCGTTAAATATTTTCACAAATACTTCTACGGCCAGCGATTCCGTGTCAGGACAGATCACGCAGCTTTAAAATGGCTACTGCAGTTCCGTAATCCAGAAGGACAATTGGCACGGTGGATCGAGCGACTACAAAGCTATGACTTTTCCATTGAGCATCGAAAAGGTAGTACCCATGAAAATGCCGATGCAATGTCACGAAGACCATGTAGTTTGGAATGCAAGCACTGTTCAAAAGCCGAGGCTAAAGAAGACATTATAGATGTCCGGCTAATGACTATAACATGTACAGATGAATGGGACAAGGAACAGCTAAGAAAGTGCCAGCTAGAAGATGCAGATCTGTCACGTGTTATGCAAGGGCTCGAACGAAATGAAAGACCAAACAGAGAAGAGATGTCAGCAGAGAGTCCCATTGCGAAGTCATATTGGGCACAGTGGAACAGTTTGGAATTGATATCCGGTTGCCTTCATCGAGTATGGGAGAGTGAGGATGGTAAATACAAGAATAAACTGATAGTTGTTCCCAGAAAGAGGATTCCTGATGTGCTCAGCGAGCTGCATAATGGTCCAAGCGGAGGTCATCTTGGAATCACGAAGACGCTCGAGAAGATTAAACAGAGATTCTATTGGGTTGGTTGCCGTCAGTCGGTCACTGAGTGGATTGCGAACTGCGAGGTTTGCAGCAGAGCGAAAGGGCCCAGAACACGAAGTCATGGCCAGATGAAGCAATATAACTCAGGTGCGCCATTTGAAAGGATCGCTATGGATGTCGCCGGTCCATTTCCTACTAGCAACGGCGGAAACAAATACGTACTGGTAGTTATGGATTATTTCAGCAAATGGCCAGAGGTATACCCAATCCCAAATCAAGAAGCGGAAACGGTAGCAGAAGTTTTTATAAACAATTGGGTTGCAAGGTATGGTGTACCAATGGAGTTACATTCTGACCAAGGCAGGAATTTCGAATCAGCTGTGTTCCAGGAAATGTGTAAGTCATTGGGCATTCGAAAAACACGGACAACTGCATTGCATCCTCAATCCGATGGTATGGTAGAACGATTCAATAGAACATTGGAGGAGCACTTAAGGAAAGTAGTGGACAAGTACCATAAAGAATGGGATACCCGCATACCATTAGTCTTGATGGCTTACCGATCAGCAGTGCATGAGACAACGGGCCAAACCCCTGCAAAAGTAATTTTTGGCAATGACCTTAGACTGCCAGCTGATTTGAAGTTTGGGATAGATGCCAATGCGGAGAGAAATGTCAGGAAATCCACTAGTGATTTGGAAGAAGAGCTAAGAGAAATACATGATCTGATAAGGCAACGAACAAAGATTATGAGTGACAAGATGAAAGCCAGATATGATAAAGCATTTAATTCAGAAGGTTTTCAGGAAGGAGATTTAGTGCTGTTATACAACCCACAACGTAAAAAAGGTTTGTCCCCGAAATTGCAGTGTAATTGGGAAGGCCCATACAAAGTTGTAAAACGGATCAACGATGTAGTGTACCGCATACAAACCATCGGTAAACCACGAACCAAAATGAAGGTGGTCCATTTGGAAAGGCTAGCAACGTTTAGATCGAGAGATTTGTCTGATCGGGACGATCAGACTTAGGTGGAGGGCAGTGTCACGGATATTAGCATCACTAAATTATCCCATCACTAAGGCGATGCTAAGGCCATGCCAAGCAGTATTTACGTAAATAATTAAATCAAGTATACACATATATAAGGCAGCCCAGAGAGATGTCACACACAGATGCATTTACTTATATGCCTATGTGCGCAAACTACAAACATTCACATCAATAATTCAATCTTTATGTATCTACATAAACGAATAAATAATTGCGTCTACACATATGTACGTATACGAGCAGCGGAGCGGCAATGCACAAACACGTGCATATATCTTATCTGAGTTGTCACAAGAGAGAGCAATAATTTGTGCACGTAGTTGTGGCTGGCGATTTTGTAGCCGAAACAACTAGTAAGTTCTGGAAACCGAAGAGCCTAGAAGTATGCAGCGTAAACTATAAAAGCGGCGCCAGCGAGTAAGAAGTAATTCAGTTTGATTTGAGTTGATCAGCAGTTACGACTAAGAAGATATCTAGCGAGCAATACCAGTATTATTTTGATTAGTGGAGTTTCATTTGAGCTATCAGTTTGGTTATTAAGCTATTCGTTGCACAGTTTGAGTGTTATTGTGAAGCATTTTAATAAAGGCCATTTTTCCATTATTCAATATTGGAGTTATTTATTCAACAGTTTAGCGATACGAACCTAGCAAAAGGGGCAAATAAGAGGATTTGCAGCAAATTCGTTACAATATATTAATGATATATCTCGCTCCATTAAACACTGTGAAATAAAACTGTTTGCTGGTGATACATTGCTGATGATAAGTGGGAACAATATTACTGAAATATATGCTAAGCTGCAAGAAGATCTTAACAGCGTATATGGTGGGTTATGCGTAAACAGACTAAAAGTGAATGTCAATAAAACGAAATTTATGGTTATATCTAGACGCAATTTTCAAAACAGTGAGCTACAAAACTTAAATATAAATAACGAACTAATTGAAAAAGTCAGCACCATAAAATACTTGGGAATAAAAATAGATGATAAGCTGAATTTCAACAAGCACGTGGATTATACGGTAGGAAAAATAGCGAAAAAGTTATATTTTACACAACGAACCTGCAAATATTTAAATAGAAGGTATAAAATCATCGTCTACAGATCTATAATCGAACCTCATTTTATTTATTGCCCAACTATATTTTTCATCTTGCGAGATAGTCAGATATACAAGCTACAAAAGCAACAGAACCGAGCTATGAGATTCATTCTCAAAAAACGGTATGACACACCTATCAGAGACATGCTATGCTCTCTTAATTGGCTTAGCATTAGACAGCAACTTTTTTATTATACCATAAAATTTATTAAAAACATAATAGAAGGAACTTTGCCTGCGTATTTGAGGACTAATATAAAATATATAAAAGATATGCACTCTGTAAATACTCGTAATAAAAATGATTTTAATCTGCCGGCTTATAAAACTGAAGCGGACAAATGTAATCTGTATTATAAAGGTCTTAAATCCTATAATGAACTACCGAATGATATTAAATCATGTCATTGCAATAAACTTAAACAAAAATTGTACAATTATTGCAGAACAATACCAATTTAGTGCTGGACAGGCGGACTTCCATAGCTTCGATAGAAGTGCAGCGAAACTATACTGATATGTAGCGCCAAGACTTCCAAGCTCTTGTACGCATACAAAAAAGATTGCCGAAGCACATACTGAAACGCATCACTCGATTAACTCAGTGCATCGCCGTGCAGATGTTGCCTTCGCGCTTTACTAACATGCGTAAAATGCCTACATACTACACAAGCACAACACTTTGCTTGCATGATCTGGAAGCCTCCCATCCATAGTACTCCAAGGTAGGACATAGATGTAACTATTCTAGATTGCATAGTCCAGAAGACAATTATAAACATGTAAAATAGATTTAAGTTAGGCTTAGGAAAGCCGTAATAAATAAATAAATTACATTACATTATATGTATGTACATACACAAATAATAATAAATGGTTAAGAATGCATACATCTCTCTAAAAATTCTCTTTCGTTAAAAATATTGAACATTTCCTTAAAATTCTTAAACAAAAGTTTTATTTTTTGGTATTTTTGCATGTATCACTATCACTACGTAGTATAAAACAGAGTCGCTTTTTCTGTCTCTATGTCCTTTTGAATGCTCAAACCTATAAAACTACGCAACGGATTTTAATGCGCTTTTTTTTAGTAGATAGAGTGATTGAAGAGGAAGGTTTATATGTATAATAACATCCATTAAATAGTGGAGAAATGCTGTTATTTTTGAAGTTTCTAATGTGGTGTATATATATAAAATAAAGTGGTGTTAATTACACTATTTATAACTCAAGAACGGAAGAACAGATTTGGCTGAAAATTAGTGGAGGTGTAACGTAGCGTTACAATAGTATGACCCCCACTGTAACCCTTTTTCTCCTACGCCTGAGACCCCCACTCTAACCCTTTTTCACCTACGCCTGAGAGTATACAAACATAGTAGATTAACAAATAGCCAACAGCAGCAGCTACAAACCAATGCATGCGAATAGCATTTGGCGATATCAATAATATGCACACAGTACGCCAACTCACAGTAAATGGCAAACTAAAGTACCCAATTAGCGGTTCATTTCTCACTCGCATCATAGCAGAAGCAGTATAAAAGAGAATGAATTTGCTGTTGTCACTTCATTCCTCGCAGGTTAGTCAGAGGAAGTGGTTGCTTTATTAAGCAACCCAGTCACATGTCCTGACTAGCTGAGTTGAAGGGGTGCTGCCTTGGGACTGGTCACCGTTTGCTTGCGGGGACAACGGGTTGTCGCCTTTATGGTTTTCTCGCGCGTGTCCCAGCTAAGTAAGGGGGCTCGCCGCCTTAGGGCTACCCCGCCCCTTCCTCTCAGCTAAGGCTCCAGCCGATCCGGTTCTACAGCTGCTTAGCGTGGTGCCTTCGGGCCCAGTTTCTCCTCGCAGCCTACGAACCGGCAAGGACAGAGCTAGTGCACCGCCCCCAGCACATTACCTTAGTGTGCGACCACGGGGCGAGCGATGTCCAGCGAACGAGCCAATCCCACTGCCAGAGGGAAAAGGGGTGCCGCCACGGCACTGGTCACCCCTTGCTTGCGGGGTCAACGGGTTGTCGCCCTTATGGTTATCTCGCCCGTTTCCCAGCTAAGTTAGGGGGGGCTCGCCGCCGTTCGGCCAACAGATCCCTTCCCCTCAGTCCTGGATCAGGCAGTAGAGCGACTCGTCGGCTAAAGGGGCTACCGCTGTGCCGTCAAGGCTCACTTCCCCTCAGTCCACGGATCGACCTACAAAGGTCCGGCTGGTACAACTCCGCGTCCAGCCCTGCCATCGTGCAAGCATGGAGGTGGTGGTGTCTAGCTAGCGATACAGCACTAAAAGCGAGTGAGCCAACCACACCACGGAGTGAAAAGGGGCGCTGTCAGGGAACGGGTCACCCCTGTTTGCGGGGACAACGGGTTGTCGTCTTTATGGTTTTCTCGCCCGTGTCCCAGCTAAGTAGGAGGCCTCGCCGCCTTATGACCATTCGGCCCTTTCCCCCTCCTCCCCGGCTTCGGCCGTAGACCGGTCCAGCAGCTAAAGGGGCTACCGCTGTGCCGTAAGGTACACTTCCCCTCAGCCCACGGATCGGCCTACGGAGTTCCGGCTGGTACAACTCTGCGTCCAGCCCTGCCATCGTGCGGGCATGGAGGCGGTGGTGTCCAGCTAGCGGACCAGCACTAACCATAATTCTTTTTTTCATTCCTCGCAGGTCCCTCCACCGCCGCCACTGAGCAGCGTCGTTATCGGAAGCCGCCCGCAACAGCCGCCACGCCGTTGTTGATGAGTGCTTTAGTACATGATAATTTTCATACCTATGTATTTGTGACTAGGGTCTCGAGATATAGGCCAAAACGTGGATCAGGGTAACACTAGGATGTGTTTTTACATTATGGGTATCAAATTGAAGCTGTTGATGTATGCTTTAGTAAAGAGTAATCTTTATACCCCTGGGTGACTAGAATCTCGAGATATAGCCCAAAACGTGGACGCGGGTGCTCCTAGAATGTGTTTATAGAATATGGATAACAAATGAAAGCTGTTGATGAGAGCTTTAGTACAGGGAAGTTTTTATACCTTTTGGTGACTATGGTCTCTAAATATCGGCTAAAACGTGGATCAGGGTAACAATAGGATGTGGTTTTACATTATGGGTATCAAATTGAAGCTGTTTATGTGTGCTTTAGTACAGAGTATGTGTTTGTAATATGGATATCAAATGAAAACTGTTGCTGAGTGCTTTAAAGTAATTTTCATTGTGATATTCGATTAAGTCGCATCAACCTGGCAAAATTGATAAATATGCATGCGAAGCCGAAATAAAGACATGAATTAATAATACCCACATACCTATTTACATACGTCCTATTCGATTTGCCTGAAATTTGGTATATAAATTTGTCTATATTAGTATTTACGGTAATTTTTTCCGGGAAGTAGACCAGAGACGGCTGGGACTGGGATTAGGACTAGGACCAGGATTGAGCATCGGAGTGGGATTGGGACTCGGAATGGAACTGGAACAAAATACGTACCACCCTCTGGGACTGTCGCTTCCCAAGGCAGTCGGTTCTATGTACCGGAGCGACTCGGGATTTTTCCCGACCAAGGACTGTCATTTCAGTGTGACCCCATTTAATTTGTTTCGTCCCTCCCTAAAATTGTCATCCTCCCAGCAGCTCCTTGCAGCAGGACTGCTACATATTCTCTTACTCCGGGAAGGTATCGAACCCAATCCGGGTCCGTCTCCTGACCCCGGTCCTGAGAAATGGTTTTGCTGCATTTGCCAGAAAAGAATCTTTTTAGGACGGTCATACTCTGTTCAGTGTGTCTCGTGCAAGGGATGGTTGCATCGGACAGGTTGTTCTGGGCTTGATCCCAAACCCGACGTCCACGTAACTTTTATAAATCTTTTGTGGCTCCTTGCTGCTCACGCCCAAGGGCGTCCCATAGTCTACGCCTAAGCGTATCCCCACTACCTTCCAGCAGCTTCGCTGCTCAGCAAGCCACAACAAGTACCCGCTGCTGCTCGCGCCCCACGGCGCCAACAAACAAACAGCTGATACCACTCATAACTACTACCTTCGTAGTAGAGCTGGTAGCAATGCTGAGCATCAGCCCCTGCCCCCGTCTTCTTCTCCCCCCCTCTTTTCTGGCAGCAATCGTGCAGGTCAGGGAAACAGACTCTTAGTCCCTGCCTCCGTTTGCACCGTCTGCCAGCACAGAATATATAGGTTTGCGACATCCGCTCAATGCAGCTCCTGCCTTGGGTGGTGCCACTTTCCTAGATGTTCTGGTCTCCGCGACGGCAACCCCTCGACGGGTTTCATCGCGCCATGTTGCCAGGTCGCAAACCCAAATCATCCGGGTACCCCAAAGCTTGCCCAAGGGCGCACAGTCCCAAGGCCACAACAGAATTTCGTCCTGGCCTTCCACAACCTAGGCGTAGTCACCCGTCACTTACCCCTAGAGTGGCGGCGTCACCCCTCATGCACTTCAGAATTCTGCAGTTAAACTGTAATGGACTAACTGGGAAAATTACGGAGATAGTCGATTTCATGAAGCGGCACAACATCCGCATTGCTGCGATTCAAGAGACTAAACTCACAGCAAGATCTGCATTGCAGACCTGCTCTGGTTATAATGTCCACAGGAAAGACCGCGAGAGCGGAAATGGAGGCGGCCTCGCGTTTATTATACACCACTCTTTGCAATATCATATATTTGATCCTGGCATCGATCGCAGCGACAATGTCTTAGAACGTCAAGGCCTACCTGTCCGGTCAGGCGATGCAAATCTAGAAATCATCAACATCTACATCCCTCCTGTCACCTGTTGCCCCAGTGGATACCGCCCTAATATCGAGGCCTTACTCACTGGCAACAATCGCATTATCTTAGGCGATTTCAATGCCCATCACGACCTATGGCATTCAAATTTGCGGGCGGACAGTAGGGGTGAGATGTTGGCGGATCAAGTAGACGAAACGACGTTCTGCACAATAAACGGAGACGCCCCCACACGTATGGTAGGAAGCTGTCATAGCTCGCCAGATATCTCAATCGTGAGCGCAGAACTCGTAAACTGCGTCAACTGGCAGCCGATGGTAACATTGGCATCCGACCACCTGCCCATACTTATTTCGTTCGAGCGTACCGCCGACTTCATCGTCACCGAAAAACGCACTTTCATAAACTTCAAAAAAGGAAAGTGGGAAGAATATAAATCTGCAACAGACAGCAGCTTTGCTGCCCTCCCTATCCCGACTGATGCCCGCCAAAGGGGAGCGTGCTTCCGTAAGGTCATTGAATCCGCCTCGGCACATTTCATTCCCGCCGGGAGAATTCCCGAAATCCGGCCCCACTTCCGGCGGAGGCCGCGAGCTTAGCGAGGGAACGCGACCTTATAAGACAGCTTGATCCAGGCGACCCCCAAATAAGGGATATAAACCAACGCATCAGATTGCTTGTGGACGAACACAAGCGGGCGAAATGGGAAGAGCACCTAAGAGTTTGTAACCTCTCTACCGGTGTGGGTAAACTTTGGTCCACCGTTAAGTCCCTATCGAATCCGACTAAGCACAAAGACAAAGTTTCCATCGTCTTTGGAGATAAGGTGCTGTCGGATGCGAAAAAATACGCGAGCGCTTTCTGCCGACAATATATAATGCATCCTACGGTCGACAAAGATAGACGGAGAGCCAATAGACACGCACATAAACACAAATTCAGCGCGACACCAATTACCATCACCGCTAGAGAGGTTGAGGACGCCATTGGTCGCGCTAAACCATCCAAAGCAGTGGGCCCAGACGGCATAGCCATGCCGATGCTTAAAAACCTAGGGAAAGAGGGTTTCAAATATTTAGCGCATGTTTTCAACCTGTCTATTTCCACCTTTGTCATACCCAAGAAATGGAAAATGGCCAAGGAGGTCCCGCTACTAAAGCCTGGGAAACCAGCTAACGTAGGTGAGTCATATCGTCCGATATCTCTCCTATCGCCAGTGGCAAAGACGCTTGAAGCCATTTTGCTCCCTTATTTCTAAGCACATTTGCAGCTAGCCCCTCATCAGCATGGCTTCAGAAAACTCCATAGCACTACCTCCGCGCTATATGTCATTAGCACCCAGATAAATTGCGGTTTGAATCAATACCCCACCATAGAACAGTACTCGTAGCGCTAGACCTATCAAAAGCTTTTGATACGGTCAACCATGGCTCGTTACTGCAAGACCTGGAAGGGTCTACCCTTCCCCCATGTCTTAAAAGGTGGACCGCAAATTATCTGGATGGTCGGCAGGCATCGGTGCAATTCAGAAACGAAACATCAAAACAAAGGAAAATTAAACAAGGGGTGCCACAGGGTGGTGTCCTATCCCCGCTTTTGTTTAATTTCTACATATATAAGCTACCTTCACCACCGGAAGGAGTCACAATCGTTTCCTACGCCGATGACTGCACAATAATGGCCACAGGCCCAGGCCCAGAGATCGATGAGCTATGCAATAAAATAAACGGCTATCTCCCTGATCTCTCCAGTTTTTTCGCCTCGCGAAACCTGGCATTGTCACCGACTAAATCTTCCGCGACCTTATTTACAACTTGGACGCCCCAAATGTCGACCATATTGAACATCCACGTCGATGGCACTACGCTACCGACTATCCTACACCCCAAAATCTTGGGTGTGACGTTTGATCAGGATCTACATTTTGGTGCGCACGCAACCGCAATTGTTCCAAGAATTCAGAGCCGTAATAAAATCCTCAAATCCCTTGCTGGCAGTACCTGGGGAAAAGATAAAGAAACGCTCTTGACCACATACAAAGCAATTAGCCAGCCGATCACGTGCTACGCGTCACCCATATGGTCGCCAAGCCTAAAAACCACCCACTGGAAGAAACTACAGGCCTGCCAAAATACTGCTCTCAGAATCGCCACGGGCTGTCTTCTTATGTCCCCAGAACAGCATCTGCATAATGAGGCGAGAATACTCCCCATCAGGGAGAGAAATGAGATGCTGACCAAACAGTTTCTGTTGAATACCCAGAAACCTGGGCATCCCGACAGACATCTGATTGACGAACCAGCACCGCCTAGGGGCCTAAGGAGTCATCTCCGTAAGCATTTTGAGGAAATACGGCACATGAGAACCCAGCCGTATGAAGCGAAAAAACACAAGCAGGTCCTTGGTGAACTCCATAGACAGGCGTCAGACCTTTATGTCGGGAATTGCCCGGTGAATCCAGTACTTGAAGAAAAATATCCAGAACTCGCAGAGGAACGCATACTCCCCAGGGAAACGCGTGTCACTCTTGCTCAACTTCGTTCTGGATACTGTAACAGGTTAAACTCTTACCTATCCAGAATCAACCCCGACATACAAAATGTATGCCCCGCTTGCAATGTGTCCCCACATGACACCAACCATCTCTTTAATTGTAATGTGGAACCAACGCCTCTAACACCCTTTCCTTATGGTCCACCCCTGTTGGAACGGCAAGTTTCCTTGGACTCCCGTTAGAGGATATTGATGACAATTTGTGATCGGTCGCGGCTATTAGGTGGGGCGAGCATTGCTACAACAACAACAAAAACTGGCAATAAGGGATGAAGGAGAATGGGAAAATTTCAGAGAAGAGAAAAGAGGCAAGGAGACTGACAAAGAGAAAGAGTGAGACGAAGATAGAGATAGATGAAGAGAAAAAGACGGAGGGAGGAGAGAATAAAAGGATTAAGAAAAAGTGAAGAGGAGGGGAGGGCAGGGATAGACGGAAAAAGCTTATTAAAATATATGCAGATAGACCAAATTTAGGGCAGAACAACTTCTGGCGGGTCTGCTAGTTTATTTATATATGTGATACCACGAACAGTATTCCTGCCAAGATTCCAAGGGCTTTTAATTTCGCCCTGGAAAACTTTTTCATTTTCTTCTACTTAATATGGCAGGTGTCACACCCATTTTATAAAGTTTTTTTCTAAAGTTATATTTTGCGTCAATAAACCAATCCAATCACCATGTTTCATCCCTTTTTTCGTATTTGGTATAGAATTATGGCCTTTTTTCATTTTTCGCAATTTTCAATATCGAAAAAGGGGGCGTGGTCATAGTCGGATTTCGGCCATTTTTCATAACAATACAAAGTGAGTTCAGATAAGTACGTGAACTGAGTTTAGTAAAGATATATCGATGTTTGTTTATCCTGTTAACGGCCGAGCGGAAGGACAGACGGTCGACTGTGTATAAAAACTGGGCGTGGCTTCAACCGATTTCGCCCTTTTTCACAAAAAATAGTTATCGTCCTAGGATCTAAGCCCCTACCAAATTTCACAAGGATTGGTAAATTTTTGTTCGACTTATGGCATTAAAAGCATCCTAGACAAATTAAATGAAAAAGGGCGGAGCCATGCCCATTTTGAAATTTTCTTTTATTTTTTTATTTTGTTGTACCATATAATTACTGGAGTTGAATGTTGACATAATTTACTTATATACTGTAAAGATATTGACTTTTTTTTTAAATTTGACTTAAAAAAATTTTTTTTAAGTGGGCGTGGTCGTTCTCCTATTTTGCTAATTTTTATTAGGCAAACATATAGTAATAGGAGTAACGTTCCTGCCAAATTTCATCATGATATCTTCAACGGCTGCCAAATTACAGCTTGCAAAACTTCTAAATTACTTTCGTTTAAAAGTGGGCGGTGCCACGCGTCATAAGTTCAACTCACCTACCACGTTTCATCGCTTTATCCGTCTTTGGTAATCTATTATCGCACTTTTTTGATTTTCGAAAAAGTGGGCGTGGTTATAGTCCGATATCGTTTATTTTAAATATAGATCTGATATGAGTGCCCGGGAACTTACATACAAAATTTCATCAAGATACCTCAAAATTTACTCAAGTTATCGTGTTAACGGACGGACGAAAATGTGACGCGTAGCATAACCTGATTAAGGTTCAGTTGGTCTTATATATGACTATCAATAGCAATTTGACGCGTCCAACGCTTTTATTTAATTTTCTGATCAACGACCTAGATTTATGAGGAGTGTGATGACTAGTACCTAGGACCTACCTAATTATTTTCTAGCTTTTAGTATTATTAATACTTCATGTAAGTATTGTTTTCAATAAAACCGTAAACATTTTCTTTTAATTATTTTATTGCAAGTTCTTAGCCTTTATTTAATTTCTTATTATTTCTCTTTCTATTTAGTTCATTTAGTGACTCATTATTACAAGGACTCTTTCCTGACAATTTGTTACAATCTCCACGAATCAAGTCCTTAATACATAATCCTTCCAAAGACTTCACTCAACTCTGCGCCACGTATGCTTGTCCCTCCTCCAACTCCAAAATATTTTGATGTCACTTCTACCGGACTGTGTATAATATTTGTTCCAAATATGATCCAAATCGGACCGAAAATATGATTTTTGTGAATATCTCGATCCTTGCAGCACCTAGTGGCGATTTTTTTTCATATGTCGCTTTTTATTCTTGTATGTATTATGTGTTCCAAATATGAGCCAAATCGGACCATAAATACGATTTTTGTGAATATCTCGATCCCTTCACGACCTAGCAGAGATCTTTTTCATAGATCGCTTTCTATTCTTGTATGTATTATGTGTTCCAAATATGAGCCCAATCTGACAACAAATACGATTTTTGTGAATATCTCGATCCTTGCGCCACCTAGCGGCGATTTTTTTCTTATTATTACATTTTCATCAGGTTCTGAAATATATTCCAAGTTTCAAGCTTGTAGCTTATCGGGAAGTTGCTTAAATTTCAATTACAAAATTCGTTCACAACGCCCGTGCATGCGGCCTGCTTGTCAAGTATTTCATTAGTAGCTAATCGAATGCCTAATGAAGTCAAAAGCACAATGCAACTCTGTTGGGAGCGTTCAGTTTCTTAGTTTTTGGTGTTTTCAGTGCTTAAAAATGTTATTTGTCAAAGTAAATGTAATTGTCTGCATGGCGGAACGATACAAGGTGGCCGCATCGAACAGCTGATTATAACCTTTTTTTATTTGATTTGATACATCAACTTCCGGCGCAGTACGATTTTGACATTTGTCCATCGAATTTACAAAAAACAAAGTACATGGAATTCTTATTTATGTATGTAGGTATGTCACCATGCTGCCACCTTGTTTCCTTCCGCCATGATTGTCTGTCATACAGCATTGTCATTTTATTCGCTTGAAATTTCATCCTTCATACTAATCGAGCAGTTACTTCTGTGTGAAAGCAAAAAATTTACGATTTCATTAGAAGGTGAAATGAGTGTGAAAACCGTATAACACCTTACGGTCAATTTGAATATATACGTATATCATTTGTGTTAAAAAACGCCCCCGCCGTATTTCAGCGATACGTCCATAACATTTTCAAAGATCTAGTTGACGATGGATCGATAATGGTATATATGGATAATTTAATTGTAGCTACGGTAGATTTGCAAACCCATGTTAAGATTCTTGGCAAGGTGCTTAGGAGAATGAAAGAAACGAATTTGGAGCTTAGGCTAAGTAAATGTATGTTCGGGTTTAATACTCTCGAATATCTAGGCTATTTAGTCAGTTCGGATGGCATTCGCCCCAGCGACGCGCACGTAGAAGCAAACAAAAAATATAGGCTTCCGAAAAATTGTAAGGAACTCAAGGCCTGCTTAGGCCTCTTCTCATACTTCAGAAGGTTTATCCCGAATTTTGCCAGAATCGCTGGTCCATTGCAAAAGCTGGAGCCAGACGGTGTTAAATTCGAGCCTTTGAGGAACTTAAAACGAAACTGTCGTCCGCCACAGTGCTTGCAATATACGATCCGAAGAAATAAACTGTGTTGTACGGCGATGCAAGTTTGGCGGGTTTCGGTTCGGTCATAGGTTAGGTTAGGTTAAACTGGCCGATCCATGAGGACTTCACATACACTGATTGAGTCCGTAGTGTTACCAGAAGCTTGTTTTAACGACCAAACTGAAAAATCCTATCAAAAACCAGGACCTATGTTATAAAATAGCTCCGCCCTCTTGGCAAATACTAGAAGCTTCCTAGGACTTAAGCCATTTGCTGCTTCTATATTAGACGGTTGTATCACTCCTAATAGCTGGAGTCTTAGCCTGAAAGGGCAGGGCATGGGCACAAAACGTGCTCGATCATTTCTTCCTCCGACCCGCACTTCCTACATCTGCTATCACTGACCAGGCCTAATTTAAAGGCGTGTGACGCCAGAAGGCAAGGTCAGAAGGCAGTCAGAATACCTGTCAGAATACCCGTGCTCTCTTTTTAATGATAGAAGCAACTTTGTTTGTCTGAGGTTGTAAGACCTACACATAATCTTCGACACTTTACAGCACCGCGCTTGAACCCACGCCTTTCACGCTTGGTCGATCATGAGCACCTCTTTTCTTCGCTTAATCTCGCCCAGTCTAATTGGGACGTCTACGGATCAAGCTTCAAGGGATGCGCCCTTTTTAGCTAGTTCATCCGTTACTCTTTGACGAAGTTAGTGACAGTTGAAAAAATAGGTGAATAAAATACCGACTGCATTTTATGGAATATAATTGCCGATAAATCCGAAGAAAAATTTGTTTGAGGCAAAAAAAAATACACGTGTTTCATTATTGTGACCAAAGAACAACATATTAAAATTTCATCGAAATCAAAAATCATGTCCTGCGCGGACCGTTTGTCTTGAAATGGAATGATCCGTATGAATTTGGAAGGCTAAAAAGCAATATTTTCAACTTGTTGTTGTGGTTGTTGTGTTAACAAAAAAACCCGTAGTTTATTTGAATGTCCAATTCGGTATAATTTGTCGACCGTTGCTACAAACTCACTTATGTACATACCGTACTACATTGTCACCTTGTTGCATGTTTAATTGTAAAAGTTTTTGATACTGCTGAACTGTCGCGCAATTTTTGCCATGCCTCTGCCGCTGTTATGAACGCCTCTATGCGCACTAGCTGCGCCGCTTTTATATTGTGACGAATATTACCATTTCTAAGCCGTTACTAAGTAAATATTCACCAGAAACAATTTTAAGATAGAGATGTTGCAGGGACGAAAAATAATGTGAAGCAAGCTTCACAAAACTCTAATAGGTCACATCCACCACTTACCACAGCAGAATTTGTTAATCTACCACTGTCCGTATTTATAATTTAACAATTATTTGTACACTTTTAATTTAGCTAATGTGTTCAGAATTTACATTTTTAAACCCTAAAACTACAATCAGTGTATTTTGTGTGCTTAAATTATGTTAAAACTTGTGTTAAAGTTTGTGATGTGGTGGAAGTGACCTACTAAAATTTTGTGAAGCTCCGTTGCTTTCCACCGAAGTTTGCGCCTGCAACATCTCTATCTTAAAATTAACTATATAATCACGCAACAACAAAACACATTGAAGCGAGCCACACACGTACATGTAAATTCATACAAGGCAACGAAGAGATATTACGCGCACACACTTGTGTTCATAAGGCGAAGTAGGCTCACACATACACATGCATACAGAACTTTTCTAAAAAGATCTCATATAGTACCCGCTGCTGCTCGCGCTTCACGGCGCCAACAACTCAAACAGCTGCCACCACTCATAACTACTACCTTCGTAGTAGAGTCGGTAGCAATGCTGATCATCAGCCCTTGTCCCCGTCTTCTCCCCCCCCCCCCCCCCCTCCCCCATCCCCCTCTTTTCCGACAGCAATCGTGTAGGTCAGGGAAACAGACTCTTAGTCCCTACCTCCGTTTGCACCGTTTGCCAGCACAGAATATATAGGTTTGCGAGATCCGCCCAATGCAGCTCCTGCCTTAGGTTGTGCCACTTTCCTAGATGTTCTGGTCTCCGCGACGGCAACCCCCCCACGGGTTTCATCGCGCCATGTTGCCAGGTCGCAAACCCAAATCATCCGGGTACCCCAATGCTTGCACCAGGACGCCCAGTCCCAGGGCCACAACAACAATTGCGTCCTGGCCATCCACAACCCAGGCGTAGTCATCCGTCACTTACCCCCAGAGTGGCGGCGTCTCCCCTTATACACTTCAGAATTCTGCAATTAAACTGTAATGGACTAACTGGGAAGATTACGGAGATAGTCGATTTCATGAAGCGGCACAACATCCGCATTGCTGCGATTCATGAGACTAAACTCACAGCAAGATCTGCATTGCAGACCTGCTCTGGGTATAATGTCCAAAGGAAAGACCGCGAGAGCGGAAATGGAGGCGGCCTCGCGTTTATCATACACCACTCTGTGCAATATTATATATTTGATCCTGGCATCGACCGCAGGGACAATGTCTTAGAACGTCAAGGCCTATCTGTCCGGTCAGGCGATGCAAACCTAGAAATTATCAACATCCTGCTACCTGTTGCCCCAGTGGATACCGCCCTAATATCAGAGCCTTACTCACTGGCAACAATCGCATGATCTTAGGCGATTTCAATGCCCATCACGATCTATGGTATTCAAACTTGCGGGCGGACAGTAGGGCTGAGATCTTGGCGGATCAAATAGAAGAAACGACGTTCTGCACAATAAATGGAGACGCCCCCGCACGTATAGTAGGAAGCTGTCACAGTTCGCCAGATATCTAAATCGTGAGCGCAGAACTCGTAAACTGCGTCAACTGGCAGCCGATGGTAACATTGGCATCCGACCACCTGCTCATACTTATTTCGCTCGAGCGTACCGCCGACTTCATCGTCACCGAAAAACGCACTTTCGTAAACTTCAAAAAAGGAAAGTGGGAAGAATATAAATCTTTTACATACAACCGCTTCGCTGCCCTCCCTATCCCGACTGATGCTCGCCAAGGGGAGCGTGCCTTCCGTAAGGTCATTGAATCGGCACGTTTCATTCCCGCCGGGAGAATTCCCGAAATCCGGCCCACTTCCCGGCGGAGGCCGCAAACTTAGCGAGAGAACGTGACCTTATAAGACATCTTGATCCAGGCGACCCCCAAATAAGGGATATAAACCAACGCATCAGATTGTTTGTGGACGAACACAAGCGGGCGAAATGGGAGGAGCACCTGAGAGGTTGTAACCTCTCTACCGGTTTGGGTAAACTTTGGTCCACCGTAAAGTCCCTCGAATCCGACTAAGCACAAAGACAAAGTTTCCATCGCCTTTAGCGACAAAGCTCTGTCGGATGCGAAAAAATGCGCGAGCGCTTTCTGCCGACAGTATATAATGCATCCTACGGTCGACAAAGATAGACGTAGAGCCAATAGACGCGCACATAAACACAAATTCAGCGCATCACCAATCACCATCACCGCTAAAGAGGTTGAGGACGCCATTGGTCGCGCTAAACCATCCAAAGCAGTGGGCCCAGACGGCATAGCCATGCCGATGCTTAAAAGCATAGGGAAAGGGGGTTTCAAATATTTAGCGCGTGTCTTCAACCTGCCTCTTTCCACCTTTGTCATACCAGAGAAATGGAAAATGGCCAAGGTGGTCCCGCTACTAAAGCCTTGGAAACCAGCTAACATAGGTGAGTCGTATCGTCCGATATCTCTTCTATCGCCAGTAGCAAAGACGCTTGAAGCCATTTTGCTCCCTTATTCCCAAGCGAATTTGCAGCTAGCCTCTCATCAGCATGGCTTCAGAAAACTCCATAGCACTACCACCGCGCTAAATGCCAGTAGCACCCAGATAAATTGCGGTTTAAATCAATACCCCCACCATAGAACAGTACTCGTAGCGCTAGACTTATCAAAAGCTTTTGATACGGTCAACCATTGCTCGTTACTGCAGGACCTGGAAGGGTCTACCCTTCCCCCATGTCTTAAAAGGTGGACCGCAAATTATCTGGGTGGTCGGCAGGCATCGGTGCAATTTAGAAACGAAACATCAAAACCAAGGAGAATTAAATAAGGGGTGCCACAGGGTGGTGTCCTATCCCCACTTTTGTTTAATTTCTACATATCTAAGCTACCTTCACCACCGGAAGGAGTCACAATCGTTTCCTACAACGATGACTGCACAATAATGGCCACAGGCCCAGGCCCAAAATCGATGCGCTATGCAATAAAATAAACGGCTACCTCCCTGATCTCTCCAGTTTTTTCGCCTCACGAAACCTGGCATTATCACCGACTAAATCTTCCGCGACCTTATTTACAACATGGACGTCCCAAATGTCGACCATTTTGAACATCCACGTCGATGGCACTACGCTACCGACTATCCTACACCCCAAAATCTTGGGTGTGACGTTTGATCAGGATCTACCTTTTGGCGAACACGCAGCCGCAATTTTTCCGTGAATTCAGAGCCGTAATAAAATCCTCAAATCCCTCGCTGGCAGTACCTGGGGAAAAGATAAAGAAACGCTCATGACTACATACAAAGCAATTAGCCAGCCGATTACGTGCTACGCGTCACCCATATGGTCGCCAAGCCTAAAAAGTACCCACTGGAAGAAACTACAGGCCTGCCCCCATGTCCCCAGAACACCATCTGCATAATGAGGCGAGAATACTCCCCATCAGGGGGAGAAATGAGATGCTGACCAAACATTTCCTGTTGAATACCCAGAAACCTGAGCATCCCAACAGACATCTGATTGATGAACCAGCACCGCCTAGGGGCTTAAGGAGTCATCTCCCTAAGCATTTTGAGGAAATACGGCACCTGAGATCCCAGCCGTATGAAGCGAAAAAACACAAGCAGGTCCTTGGTGAACTCCATAAACAGGCGTCGGACCTTTATGCCGGGAATTGCCCGGTGAATCCAGTACTTAAAGAAAAGTATCCACAACTCGCGGAAGAGGAACGCATACTCCCCACGGAAACGCGTGTCACTCTTGCTCAACTTCGTTCTGGATACTGTAACAGGTTAAACTCTTACCTATCCAGAATCAACCCCGACATACAAAATGTATGCCCCGCTTGCAATGTGTCCCCACATGACACCAACCATCTCTTTAATTGTAATGTGGAACCAACGCCCCTAACACCCCTCTCGTTATGGTCCACCCCTGTTGAAACGGCAAGTTCCTTGGACTCCCGTTAGAGGATATTGATGACAATTTGTGATCGGTCGCGGCTATTAGGTGGGGCGAAGCATTGCTACAACAACAATAACAACAACAACAATTAACATCCAAACCAAGAAAATAATGATGCGCCAGATGACACTTCTTATTTCTGTGCACTAAACATGAATATACCTAGTCTTAAGGGTGAAGAGAGGCATTCAGAATCACAAGTATCAGTATCAAATAGCACTATACGAGTAGAAGATGTTGAGCTCGAATCAGAAGTAAAGCAAATGAACTCAAAACGTTTCATAAATTTTGTTTTATTTTTATAAAAGCGGTATTCATGTATAAATTGCCATGCATCGTGAAATGCCAAAATTTTGTGCCTACTGCTATTTTCATGCTCAAGAAAAATGCAAAATTTTTCTTTTGATCAGCGTACAGTGCTTAATGATACCAAAATGTAAGCTTTCGATTTCAAAGTATTTTCGAAAATATGTATGTATTCTGTTTTTAAATACTTTTTGAATTTTTTATACTCAGTTGAGCAGTGGCACCGCCCACTTTTAAAAGAAGGTATTTCAAAAGTTTTGGAAGCTGTAATTTGGCAGTCATTGAAGATATCATTATGAAATTTGGCAGGAACGTTACTACTATTACTATATATGTTCTAAATAAAAATTATGAAAAACGTATGAAGAACACGCCCACTTTTAAAAAAAAATTTTTTTAAAAGTCAAATTTTAACAAAAAATTGAATATATTTACTGTATATAAGTAAATTAAGTCAACATTCAACTCGAGTAGTGATATGGTGCAACCAAATAAAAAAATAAAAGAAAATTTCAAAATGGGCGTGGTTCCGCCCTTTTCATTTAATTTGTCTAGAATACTTTTAATGCCATAAGTCGAACAAAAATTTACCAATATTTCTGAAATTTGGTAGAGGCATAGACTCTATGACGGTAACTGCTTTCTGTGAAAATGGGGGAAATCGGTTGAATCCATGCCCAGTTTTTATACACAGTCCACCGTCTGTCCTTCCGCTCGGCCGTTAACACGATAACTTGAGCAAAAACCGATATATCTTTACTAAACTCAGTTCGCGTACTTATCTGAACACATTTTATCTTGGTACAAAAAATGACCGAAATCCAACTATAACCGCGCCCATTTTTCGAAATCGAAAATTACGAAAAATGAAAAAAATGCCATAATTCTATACCAAATATGAAAAAAGGGATGAAACATGGTAATTTGATTGGTTTATTGACGCAAAAAATAACTTTAGAAAAAACTTTGTAAAATGGGTGTGACACCTACCATATTAAGTATAAAAAAATGAAAAAGTTCTGCAGGGCGCAATCAAAAGCCCTTGGAATCTTGGCAGAATACTGTTCGTGGTATTACATATATAAATAAATTAGCGGTACCCGACAGATGATGCTCTGGGTCACCCTGGTCCACATTTTGGTCGATATCTCGAAAACGCCTTCACATATACAACTAATACCTTTAATTTGATACCCATGTCGTACAAACACATTATAGAGTCACCCCTGTGGCGATATCCACTTATATGGCGATATCTGGAAAAGGCGTCCACATATAGAACTAAGGCCCACTCCCTTTTAAAATACTCATTAACACCACTCATTTCATACCCATATCGTACAAACACATCCTAGAGTCACACCTGGTCCACCTTTAGAACTATGGCCGACTCCCTTTTAAAATACTCTTTAATACCTTCCATTTGATACCCATGTCATACAAACACATTCCAGGGTTACCCTAGGTTCATTTTCCTACATGGTGATTTTCCCTTATTTTGTCTCCAAAGCTCTCAGCTGAGTATGTAATGTTCGGTTACACCCGAACTTAGCCTTCCTTACTTGTTATTTGGTACTTTTATTATCACTGGGTGTGTACATTTCAAGCGTATATAATTTTTTTGTATTGTCGAGAGCTGTCAAATCATACTTCTGTTGCTCAAAAATAAATTATCACGTTTTTAGGTGATCCGTTTCAGAAGTTTTCGAATCGTTCGACGATATCTTCTGGTTTCACTTCAATGTCAGAACGTATATTCAGCAACGCCAGACCGACCAATCGTTGCTGAAGCTTAGTCGTTCTGAGCCATGTTTTCAATCGACGTAAAGATCTTTCGACCATTTGTGACACATATCGTACATAAAATTTTCAGCAAAGCATGGATGGTTGGGTATAAATTTTTGTCACAAAATTCCAAAGTTTCCACAGCGTTAGTTGGTATAGCAGAGGCTGTTTGAGAATTTTCGGTTATCTTTTGCTTCAAAAAATATTGCCAATGAGTAATTTCTGCATTACATACTTAGTTGAGAGATATGGAGACAAAATAAGGGAAAATCACCATGAAGGAAAATGAACCTAGGGTAACACTGGAATGTGTTTTTATGACATGTGTATCAAATGGAAGGTATTAAAGAGTATTTTAAGAGGGAGTGGGCCATAGTTCTATAGGTGGACGCCATTTAGGGATATCGTCATAAAGGTGGGCCAGTGCTGACACTAGAATTTGTTTGTACGATATGGGTATCAAATGAAAGGTGTTAAAGAGTATTTTAAAAGGCGTGGGCTTACTTCTATAGGTGGACGCCTTTTCGAGATATCACCATAAAGGTGGACCAGGGGTGACTCTAGAATAAGTTTTTACGATATGGGTATCAAATGAAGGGTGCTAATGGGTATTTTAAAAGGGCGTGGACCTTAGTTCTATAGGTGGACGCCTTTTCGAGATATCGCCATAAAGGTGGACCAGGGGTGACTCTAAAATTTGTTAGTACGATATGGGTATCAAATAAAAGGTGTTCATGAATACTTTAAAAGGGCGTGGACCTTAGTTCTATAGGCGGACGCCTTTTCGAGATATCGCCATAAAGGTGGACCAGGGGTGACTCTAGAATTTGTTTGTACGATATGGGTATCAAATGAAAGGTGCTAATGAGTATTTTAAAAGGGGTGGGGCTCAGTTCTATAGGTGGGCGCCTTTTTGGGATATCGTTATAAAGGTGGACCAGGGTTGACTCTAGAATGTGTTTGTACAATATGGGTATCAAACGAAAGATGATAATGAGTATTTTAAAAGAGAGCGGGTCTTAGTTCTATAGGTGGACGCCTTTTCGAGATATCTCCATAAAGGTGCACCAGGGATGACTCTAGAATGCGTTTGTACAATATGGGTATCAGACGAAAGGTGTTAATGAGTATTTTAAAACGGAGTGGGCCTTAGCTTTATGGGTGGACGCCTTTTCGAGATATCGGCATAAAGGTGGACCAGGGGTGACTCTAAAATTTGTTTGTACGATATGGGTATCAAATGAAAGGTGTTATTGAGTATTTTAAAAGGGCGTGGACCTTAGTTCTATAGGTGGACGCCTTTTCGAGATATCGCCACAAAGGTGGGACAGGGGTGACTTTATAATGTGTTTATACGATACGGGTATCAAATTAAAGGTTAATGAGGGTTTTAAAAGGGAGTGGTGGTAGTTGTACATGTGAAAATCATCTGTCGGGCACCGCTAATTTATTTATATATGTGATACCACGAACAGTATTTCTGCCAAGATTCCAAGGGCTTTTAATTTCGCCCTGCAGAACTTTTTCATTTTCTTCTACTTAGTATGGTAGGTGTCACACCCATTTTACAAAGTTTTTTTCTAAAGTTATATTTTACTTCAATAAACCAATCCAATTACCATGTTTCATCTCGTTTTTCGTATTTGGTATAGAATTATGGCATTTTTTCATTTTTCGTAATTTTCGATATCGAAAAAGGGGGCGTGGTCATAGTCGGATTTTGGCTATTTTTTATACCAATACAAAGTGAGTTTAGATAAGGACGTGAACTGAGTTTAATAAAGATATATCGACTTTTGCTCAAGTTATCGTGTTAACGGCAGAGCGGAAGGACAGACGGTCGACTGTGTATAAAAAATGGTCGTGGCTTCAACCGATTTCGCCCTTTTTCACAGAAAACAGTTATCGTCCTAGAATCTAAGCCCCTACCAAATTTTACAAGGATTGGTAAATTTTTGTTCGACTTATGGCATTAAAAGCATCCTAGACAAATTAAATGAAAAAGGGCGGAGCCACGCCCGTTTTGAAATTTTCTTTTATTTTTGAATTTTGTTATACCATATAATTACTGGAGTTGAATGTTGACATAATTTACTTATATACTGTAAAGATATTAACTTTTTTTTTAATTTTTAGTGGGAGTGGTCGTTCTCCGAATTTGCTAATTTTTATTAGGCATACATATAGTAGTAGGAGTAACGTTCCTGCCAAATTTCATCGTGACGTCTTCAACGGCTGCCAAATTACAGCTTGCAAAACTTCTAAATTACTTTCTTTTAAAAGTGGGCGATGCCACGCCCATTGTCCAAAATTTTACAAATTTTCTATTTTGTGTCATAGGTTTAACTCACCTACCAAGTTTCATCGCTTTATCCGTCTTTGGTAATGAATTATCGCACTTTTTCGAGTTTTCGAAATTTTCGATATCGAAAAAGTTGGCGTGGTTATAGTCCGATATCGTTCATTTTAAATAGCGATCTGAGATGAGAGCCTAGGAACCTACGTACCAAATTTCATCAAAATACCTCCAAATTTACTCAAGTTATCGTGTTAACGGACGGACGGACGGACGGACACACATGGCTCAATCAAATTTTTTTCGATACTGATGATTTTGATATATGGAAGTCTATATCGATCTCGATTCCTTTATACCTGTACAACCAACCGTAATCCAATCAAAGTTAATATACTCTGTGAGCTCTGCTCAACTGAGTATAAAAAGGATGGCGAAATTCGTAAATGTGTTGATTACCGCTGAACAAGTTAACAATTCGGGACAATTTCCTGTCCCCCTAATTGAAGACAACCTTGAATATCTAGGTGGGAAAGCGTTTTTCTCAACACTAGACTTAAATTAAATAATTAAAAGAAAATTTTTAAGTTAAACGGTTTTATTGAAAACAACACTTACATGAAGTATTAATAATAGTACAAGCTAGCAAATAATTAGGTAGGTCCTAGGTACTAGTCATCGCACTCCTCATCAATCTAGGGCGTTGATCAGACAATTAAATAAAAGCGTTGGGCCCGTGAAATTTCTAAAAATGTGACGCGTAGCATAACCTGATTAAGGTTCAGTTGGACTTATATATGATTATCAATAGAAATTTGACGCGTCCAACGCTTTTATTTAATTGTCTGATCAACGCCCCAGATTGATGAGGAGTGTGATGACTAGTAGCTAGGACCTACCTAATTATTTTCTAGCTTTTAGTATTATTAATACTTCATGTAAGTATTGTTTTCAATAAAACCGTATAACTTGAAAATTTTCTTTTAATTATTTTATTTGCAAGTTTTTAGTCTTTATTTAATTGCCTATTATTTCTCATTCTATTTAGTTCATTTAGTGACTCATTATTACAAGGACTCTTTCCTGACAAATTGTTGCAATCTCCTCCAATCAAGTCCTCAATACATAATCCCTCCAAAGGCTTCACTCGACTCTGCGCCACGTATGCTTGTCCCTCCTCCAACTCCAAAATATTTTGATGTCACTTCTACCGGACTGTGTATAATATTTGTTCCAAATATGAGCCAAATCGGTATCATAGGTCGCTTTCTATTCTTGTATGTATTATGTCCAAATAGGAGCCAAATCGGACCACAAATACGATTTTTGTGAATATCTCGATCCTTGCGCCACCTAGAGGCGATTTTTTTCATAGGTCCCTTTTTATTCTTGTATGTATTATGTGTTCCAAATATGAGTCAAATCGGACCACAAATACGATTTTTGTGAATATCTCAATCCTTGCGCCACCCAGCGGCGATTTTTTCATAGGTCGCTTTCCATTCTTGTATGTATTATGAGTTCCAAGTATGAGCCAAATCGGACCACAAATACGATTTTTGTGAATATCTCGATCCTTGCGCCACCTAGCGGCGCTTTTTTCTTATTATTGCATTGTCATTGGGTTCTGAAATATATTCCAAGTTTCAAGCTTGTAGCTTATCGGGAAGTTACTTAAATTTCAATTACAAAATTCGTACACAACGGCCCTGCATGCGGCCTGCTTGTCAAGGCAAGCTAAATAAAACCGTTTAAAACGGGTTCTTTCATGTTAAAATGGCTCCAGATTCAATTAAATATACGTCCTTTGTAACACCTTACGGTCAATTTGAATATATACGTATATCATTTGGGTTAAAAAACGCCCCCGCTGTATTTCAGCGATACGTCCATAACATTTTCAAAGATCTAGCTGACGATGGATCGATAATGGTATATATTGATAATTTAATTGTAGCCATGGTAGATTTTCAAACCCATGTTACGATTCTTGGCAAGGTGCTTAGGAGAATGAAAGACACGAATTTGGAGCTTAGGCTAAGTAAATGTATGTTCGGGTTTAATACTCTCGAATATCTAGGCTATTTAGTTATTTCGGATGGCATTCGCCCCAGCGACGCGCATGTAGAAGCAAAAAAAAAATATAGGTTTCCGAAAAATTGTAAGGAACTAAAGACCTGTTTAGGCCTCTTCTAATACTTCAGAAGGTTTATCCCGAATTTTGCCAGAAGCGCTGGGCCATTGCAAAAGCTGAAACGAGACGGTATTAAATTCGAATTGTCAGGATAATTTTTACGAGCCTTTAAGGAACTTAAAACGAAACTGTCGTCCGCCCAGTGCTTGTAATATACGATCCGAAGAAACAAATTGAGTTGTACGGCGATGCAAGTTCGGCGGGTTTCGGTTCGGTCATAGGTTAGGTCAGGTTGAACTGGCAGGTCCATGAGGACTTCACGTAGACTGATTGAGTCCGTAGTGTTACCAGAAGCTTGTTTTAACGACCAAACTGAAAAATCCTATCAAAAACCAGGACCTATGTTATAAAATAACTCCGCCCTCTTGGAAAATACTAGAAGCTTCCTAGGACTTAAGCCAATTCTGCTTCTATATTAGACGGCTGTATCACTCCTAATAGTTGGAGTCTTAGCTTGAAAGGGCAGGGCACGGGCACAGAACGTGCTCTATCGTTTCCTCCTCCGACCTTCACTTCCTACATCTGCTATCACTGACCAGGCCTAATTTAAAGGCAAGTGACACCATAAGGCAATGTCAGAAGGCAGTCAGAATACCCGTCATGAGTCTACAGTCCTCTCTTTTTAATGATAGAAGCAATGTTGTTTGTCTATGGTTGTAAGACCTACTCATAATCTTCGACACTTTACAGCACCGCGCTTGAACCCACGCCTTTCACGCTTGGTCGATCATGAGCACCTCTCGTCTTCGCTTAATCTCGCCCAGTCTAATTGGGACGTCTACGGAGCAAGCTTCAAGGGATGCGCCCTTTTTAGCTAGTTCATCCGCTTTTTCATACCCATCTATTACCATATGCCCTGGAACCCAATATAGATGTATGCTTCTCCCTGTCCCGATTCTCTCCAGGGACTGCTTACACTCTAGCACGCATTTAGATCCTGTGCTATGTGAGATTGTTGGTTTAATTGCTGCTTGACTGTCAATGGAAAACGCTACAGTAATCCGGCAGCCTGTAGGTTCTGTTTATTTCCGGATCAGCATAGTATACCGCAGACCCTACTCCTTCCACTACTATGGAACCATATGTGTACACATGTATTGCCTCGTTCGCTATTTGAGCACCCTTGCGCCAACCGTCGACCTCTATTGTGGCCTTTAGGTCTCGCTCGAAGTGCAGATAGGGAATCAGGTAGTATGTTCGTCTTGTGACTTATGACGCTATACTACTATGGCTGCCCCGAGGCACCGAGCCTGGTTGCAGTTGTTAACGCTATGTTCTTTGCTACCAGGACTACAGGTGGGATGTGCAGAATGGCATACAGTGCAGCCGTCGGGGTTGTTTTCAGGGCTCACGTAATGCTAAGCATCGATTGTCTGCATACACCCTCTAATTTTTTGAGGTATGTTCTTTTTTTTGTGTGGATTTCCACCAAGGAAGAACTCCATAGTATAGAATAGGGCTTACAATCGCTGTAAAAACCCAATGAGAAAGAGAGGGCGATAGGCCCCACGTACACCCCAGCATTCTTTTACATGCATAGAGTGCCGCTGAGGCCTTCTTAGCCCTCTCCTCCACGTTGAGCTTCCATGACAGCTTACTGTCTAGGATGATTCCTAGATATTTTGTGCAAGGTTTCTCCTGTAGGGTCACCCCTCCTAACTTAGGCCTGGTCCAATTTCGGGCCTTTGTAGCTCTTTGTAAATAAGACCATATCCGTTTTCTCCGGGGTGAGTTTCAACCCGACATTAGATGCCCAGGTATGAATATCCCAAAGGGCCCGATCCATCAAAGAACTAATCGTTGAAAGGCACTTTCCACTTGTGACAATTGCAACGTCATCTGCGTAAGCTGTAAGTTTTAGGGGTCCCTCATCGAATCGCCTGAGCAGTTGGTTGATGACCAGCGTCCACAGCAGAGATTATAGCACCCCTCCCTGTGGCGTGCCCCTGGCCACTGATTTCGTGGCCTCATGCAATCGCTATTGTGATGTAATCTTCCTGCAATTTAACATGCAGCCGATCCATCTGGTTAAGGCTGGATATACTTTAATATAATTAAGACCATCCATAATCGCCCATTTAGAAACATTGTTGAAAGTCCCGGCAATGTGCAAGAGGACTCATAGAGCATATTCCTTATATTCCAGGGACTTCCCTATGCTTATTAATATCATATACAATGCGGTGTCTATCGACTTGCCTTTGGTGTACGCATGCTCTGTTGTGGAGAGCAGCTTTACATCCACGTTGGACTTGGTGTACACATCTACCAGCCTCTCAAAGGTTTTGAGCAGAAATTATGTTAAGCTGATGGATCTATAGTCTTTGGGATACATGTGACCGATCTTCCTCGCCTTTGGTAGGAAAGCTACACGAGCAGTTCTCCAAGAGTGCGGTACAAGATTCAGCCTTATGCACCCATCGAATATTATTTTAAGCCAACCGTGCTGTTTCGCTGGATCACTCTATGTCCATACAGGAACTTTTCCTGGAAATTTCACGCTCGTAGATCCTCAGCAGATCCCTGTACTCCTCCCGACACGCTTCGCTTTCTGCGGTCTTTGCTAGCTTAAACATTTCTTTTACCAGTCTTCTTAGAAGAATGAGCTCATTGCTCAACCATGGCGGCTTTCCTCTGAGCTTTGTTATACGCAGTCATAAGAGTCCTTGTTAAGAACTCATTAGGCTCATCCAGTTCCTCCACATTGGCCACCTCTTTGGGTTGTCGCAATTTTGTTTCTACCTGTTTTTGGAATTTAGTCCAGTTCGTTGTCCTAGGGTTTCTAAAGCTTCCTCCCTTCTTTACCATCTTTAGGAGGATGCTGAAGCTGATACACGTATGGTCGGAGAAGGATGGTCTATCAATATCGATCCAATCATACTTTAATATATCACGCTAGGAGCTCAAAGTAATATCCAGAACATTGCTGGATGTTGGACCAATGTATGTAGGGACATTTCCCCGGTTGGCTATCTGCAAATTGGTTTACATGATGTACAGAAATAGAGATTCGCCTATCTCGTTCGTATCTGCTCCCCCCACGCATTGTGGTGCGCATTTGCATCCGTTCCTATGGCCAACCGCCCTTTGCGCCCTTCCTCCGGTACAAGCCTCTTGTACTCCATCCGTGGAACTTCCGCAGCATGGGCCATGCAGAAGGATGCCAGGACAAATGCCTGCTTATTCTTTTGCTCAACGGCCACCACTACGGGGTCCTCAGTAGTGAAATTAGGCAGCATATATGAAAGCAGCTGTTTCCTTCACATTACTACAGCTCGCAGCCGTCCTTCCGTCTGCGCGTAGTAAACGCCAAATCCGCACGCGCTAAGTCCAGAAACCTTTCCTCCCGATGAGAGCCACGGCTCCTGGATCTTACTTACTTACTTAATTGGCGCTTAACCATCTAAACGGTTATGGCCGTCCAAAAAGACGCGCCAGTCGCTCCTTCGCTTCGCCAACCGGCGCCAATTGGTCACACCAAGGGAGTTTAAATCGTTTTCCACCTGGTCCTTCCAACGGAGTGGGGGCCGCCCCCTACCTCTGCTTCCATAGGCGGGTTCCGATAGAAACACTTTCTTGGCCGGAGCATCATCTTTCATTCGCATAACATGGCCTAGCCCGCGCAGCCGCTGCGTTTTAATTCGCTGGACTATGTTGATGTCTCAGTATAGCTCGTACAGCGCATCATTAAATCTTCTTCGGTACTTGCCATCGCCAACGCGTAGAGGTCCATAAATCTTTCGAAGAACTTTTCTCTCGATCACTCCCAAAGCCGCTTCATCTGCTGTTGTCATGGTCCATGCTTCTGCCCCATATAGCAGGACGGGTACGATAAATGACTTGTAGAGTATGATTATCGTTCGCCGAGAGAGGACTTTACTTTTCAATTGCCTACCTAGTCCAAAGTAGAATTTATTGGCAAGATTGATTCTTCGCTGGATTTCAGTGCTGATGTTGTTGCTAGTGTTAATGCTGGTTCCCAAATAAACGAAGTCTTTTACTATTTCGAAATTATGGCTGCCAACAGTAGCGTGGTTGCCAAGGCGCATATGCGCTGACTCTTTGCTCGATGACAGCAGGTACTTCGTTTTGTCCTCACTCACCATCAAACCCATCTTTACCGCTTCTTTTTCCAGTTCGGAGTAAGCAGAGCTACCAGCGCGGGTGTTTAGGCCGATGATATCAATGTCATCAGCATATGCCAGTAATTGCACGCTTTTATAGTATATTGTTCCAGTGCGGCTAAGTTCTGCAGCTAGTATAATTTTCTCCAGCATCAAATTAGAAATCGCACGATAGGGGGTCACCCTGTCTGAAACCTCGTTTAGTTACGAACGGCTCGGAGAGGTCCTTCCCAAATCTGACTGAGCTGATGGTGTTGCTCAACGTCATTTTGCACAGCCGTATAAGTTTTGCGGGGAAACCAAATTCAGACACAGCGGCATATAGGCAGCTCCTTTTCGTGCTGTCGAAGGCGGCTTTAAAGTCGACGAAGAGGTGATGTGTGTAGATTCTTTTTTCACGGGTTTTTTCCAAGATTTGGCGCATTGTGAAAATCTGGTCGATGGTAGATTTACCAGATCTGAAGCCGCACTGATAAGGTCCAATCAGCCGGTTCACGGTGGGCTTCAATCTTTCGCACAATACGCTTCAAAGGACCTTATATGCGATATTGAGAAGGCTGATTCCACGATAGTTGGTGAATTTTGCAGTATCCCCCTTCTTGTGGACTGGGCAATGAACACTTAGATTCCAACCGTCGGGTATGCACTCTTCCGCCCATATTTTGCTAAGAAGCTGCTGCATGCGCTTTACCACCTCCTCGTCGCCGTACTTGAATAGCTCCGCAGGCAATCCATCAGCGCCCACGGCCTTGTTGTTTTTCAATCTGGTTATAGCTATTCTAACTTCGTCATAATCGGGCGGGGGGATATATATTCCATCATCATCGATTGGGGGATCGGGTTCTTCATCTCTGCGCGGTGAATTGCTGCCTCCATTTAGGAGAACAGAGAAGTGTTCCCCCCATAATCTAAGCACTCTATGGACATCAGTTTCAAGGTCTCCGTTTTCGTTCCTACATGAGTTTGCACCGGACTTAAAACCTTCCGTCTCTCGCCGTATTTTTTGGCAAAATTTTCGGGCGTTATTCCTGGTGGCTAGCAGCTCAAGCTCCTCGCACTCGCGCCTTTCTGCTTCTGTTTTTTTCTTCCTGAAAAGGCGCTTCGTTTCCTTTTTCAACTAACGATAGCGTTCACACATTCCTCTTGTGGCGCTCGCTTTTAACGTAGCCCTGTAGGCAGCGTCTTTTCTTTCAGTTGCAACGCGGCATCCTTCATCGTACCAGTTGTTTTTCCGTGGTCGCCGGTAACCAATTTTTTCCACGGCGGCAGTACGAAGTGCTTTGGAAATATGCTCCCGCTGCTCCTGTATTCCTTCCGGATGAGTTGTGCTCTCAGAGAGCTGGTGTGAGAGTCTAGTTGCGAAATCATTGGCAGTCTGTTGTGATTGAAACTTTTCGACGTCTAGCTTTCCTAGTGTTTTTTGTTCCTTGGTTTTAGCCGCGTTGAGGCGGGTGCGTATTTTGGCTGCAATGAGATCGTGCGCACATCTAAAACACTGGAGGCATGCCGTCCGTCTATCACAGCGTGATCGATCTGATTGCGAGTTTTTCGATGAGGAGACAGCCATGTAGCTTGATGTATCTTTTTATGCATGAACCTCGTGCTGGATATGACCATGTTTCGAGCACCGGCAAAGTCAATCAGCCTCACTCAGTCCGTTAGGAGAAGTTTCATTGTGTAGGCTGAACTTTCCGACTGTAGGGCCAAAAACACCTTCTTTGCCTACCCTGGCGTCAAAGTCACCAAGCACGGCTTTTATATCGTGAAGGGGGCAGCGCTCGTATGTGCGTTCTAATTGTTCATAAAAAGTGTCTTTCCCTCATTGTCTTTCTCCTCTGTCGGCGCATGGGCACAGATGAATGATATATTAAAAAATTTTGCTTTTATTCGGATAGCGGCGAGACGTTCGCCCACAGGTGTGAACGCCAGAACTTGGCGACAAAGTCTCTCTCCCACCACGAATCCGACGCCGAAACTGCGCTTATTCGTATGGCCACTCCAATAGGTATCACAATTTTTGATCTTCTTTCCTCCTTGCTTCGTCCAACGCATTTCTTGGATGGCGGTGATGTCAGATTTTGCTTTGACGAAGACATCAACCAGCCGGGCATCTGCACCAATCCCATTCAGGGAGCGGACGTTCCAGGTGCGTGCCCTCAATTCTTTGTCCTTCAAACGTTTGCAATGGTCGTCATCAATAGAGAGTGTATTTATCCGAGGCTTGTTGTTATATTTCATTGGAGTATGGTTTTACGTGGCGGGTCCCAAGCCCAGCGCACAACCCGCTCAGCGGGGGTGAAAATATTACTTGGCACGTTTATATAGACAAGACAGACGCCCGCTTGCAGCCGCACCTAGAGGTGTACAGACGCTGCCGATGAGATCTCCCCCGGCTAGCCCTTAAACCGATTATGTCAGAGTAGCCTAGCCAGGTTGTCGCCTTCTCACATTAGCTCACCGCTAAATGGATGTTTAGCGGTTACCCCGAGGATACTTGGCCGCAAGCGGCCGGCAGTAGTGAGCTGCTTGAACCGCATGCAAAAGAATCGCTCTCGCCATTCCCAGGTGAATCGCGGTCAGAAACTTTCCCCACTTTCGTGAACTTCTACACACGGCTCCATCCCTCCACGGCTCCTGGATCAGCGTCACGTCAAACGAAGCCTCCTCAAGGGTTAGGAGGAGTTCGCTCGACGCCACCTTACTGTGTTGGAGGTTAATCTGTAGGACTCGCAGCACCATTGGGCTGTTCGTCCCACTCCAGCACCTTCGTAAATGTTGTGCAGGGTGTTCCTTCGTGCTACTCACAGCTGGCGGTTGGTCCTCTTCTAACACCTTCGCGTCGGCTACCTCCAACTGTTTGAATCGAATCGCGCTATAAATTCGGTTTTTTGGAATAGGTGGGGCCGTGAACCCCTTCCCGGACCAAATAATGAATCATAAGCATACTCAAACCCTCTTGAACATACACATACATAAAAGCTTTTTCTATTTGCAGGGTGAGTGAGATAAAAGATATATTTGTAAAGAAAAGCTTTTTAGTTGTCATTTAAAGCTCTCTTGTTTATATTTTTCGTGCCAATTTATGCATTATTTTTCGGAAATGTGAATAATGGGGCGCGGGTGAGATTTTTATATTTATAAAAACTAAGGAACAAAATTGCATAACTTAAAAAGTGCACGAATTCAACGCTTAAGCCACAAGCTACCGATTACGCCCAAAATGCGGTGAAAGATTTGCCTTGGCAAGTGTTTTACCTGGTTGTAGATTATTATGTATGTTCCATCATACGTAAACTTTGGCCCTGTTTTAGCTTTCTGGAAACTCATACGTAATATCTGTTTGTAGACAATCAACAACTGAGGAGATAATTGGATGGCTGGGCGATCTGAATAAAGATTACGATGCAGACATTATAGAAAACATCAATAATGTGACTTTATTCCCAGCTGAAGAACACGAGTTATCCGACTGCGATGACGCAGATGAAGACGAAAAAGGTACACTGGGCTGTTTGGGTCGTGGGGTTCTAAAAAAGGCATGCCAAATAAAAATTGCCAATTCAGAAGTGGATGAATTACAGTTTTTGTATAATGTGAGCAATAAAAATATTTCACAATCGGGGACTTCGGCTCAAAGGAAAAACGCAAAAACGCAGACAAGACGTAAAGCAACCAGTCATTATCAAGGAGTATAATTCCGGAATGTGTGGCGTCGATCCTTTCGACCAGCAAAAAGCAGCTTAGGTCAAGGAACTGGTATTGGGCCATTTTCTGATTTTGCCTAAATAGTGCAACTGTGAACTTATGGATGTTATTTCGTAAAACACATCCACAAGTAACTCTTCTCGGATTTATAAGATGTCTCACAAGAGGTGTACTTTCAAAACCAATAGAACTTCATCCAGTTTCAGCACGAAAGAGCAAACGAGAAAACGGGACTATGGACGATGGAGTCGAGCACTACGTGAATTTCTCAAAAACTCAGCGTCGATGCAAAAACTGTGGCAAGTGTAAAAAATGTATATGCATAAATGCAATTTTGGATTGCATCCAGATAACTGTTTTTACAAATAGCATATCAATTGACTATGGAAATTCTAAGAAATCTAAAATGTATCAATACTTAATATTATTATAAATAAAATGTCTATTTGAGTTCAAAACCCATGTATATTATTTTATTTTATTTTCATAGAATCTGCCCTCCGTATACGTTTATGTATGATATATCATACGCTCCACCACGCCGACATCTTTTGAGATATTTTTTTGAAAAACTAAAGTTAGCCGTTTAATATCAACAAAAATATTTGCTGAAAATTTCAATCACCTATATCAAATGGTTTTATGTGTGAGCACTAATGGGTTAACTGAAGAATAACTAAATTAAAATAAGTACTACTTAATAGTACCTGTAAGTAACGAAATATTTTATGGTTAATTTGAAAGGTTTGTTAGGTAAAATTTTCCAATAAATATATAATTTTTAAAGCGAATTTTTGAAGTTAAACGAAGTAAAATTTAAGATAGATATTTTTAAGGTGAACGAATTTACATTTGATTACTAATAAGAGGCTCCTTGCCCTTTTATTTTAAATTCGTTCGTCTATGAAAATATATTGTAAGTATAATAAAGCAACCAGTCTCAGCTTATCTTCCAATTAAAAAAAAAAAAAAAACAATAACTTATATAATATATAAAAATAATTTTATGTACTGTGAACTTATTTCCTACCCTAAGTTAAGTTTGGGTATATAGTAATTAGTAATTAGAAAAACCGCACAACTAACAAAATTATAGATTAAGATTTGCTTTTGAAATTATAAAATCCCATTTGGAGTTTTCTGTCTATCTTATATGTAGTTATGTATTTTTTCCCAATTATATAGTTCAAATTCTTATTTGGAATTTTTCTTTTTTTTTTGGATTGTTTATTTTTGTGTATCGTATATATGCTTATAATAATAAGGTCAAAACTTATTTTATAATTTTTATTTTTTTTAAATAATAAAATTAAGATGTTTGTAACGTTTATGGGTGTTTAGTATAACGTTGGAGAAAATGGATCATGTTACATTTTGTACACGGTTTTTATGAATAGTCTGTAACTTTTTCCTTTCTCTCTCAAATATGGTTATATTTACACTATTTAACTGTTTTAAAACATATGGACCCTTCTAAATAATTCTATGTTTATCACGTGTTTCTTTTTGAATTAGAACCATATAATTTATTTCAATGTTTGACAGACGTACTTGTCTGTCGTAATACAATTTACTTCGTTGTTTATGTTTGTTTATAAGCTCCTTTGCTAATGCATGTGATTTTTGCATTCGATATTTTACTTCCTTTGCGTAATCGTCAACTTATAGGGTCAATTGTTTCTTTCTTTAGTCCATTTTGTACAATTACTCTCTACCAAATGTTAGTTCAAAGGGAGTATACTTTTTATCGAATACTATATTCGATGTAGTGTTGTGTAAAAATATGAAATATCAATCAGAAAATGTATCATTAAGATATGCTCGAAGGTATTCATTAAATACCCGATGGTTTCGTTAAATTGCCGTTGAAAAGTCATGTTTAATATTTAAGAGTTTTGTAAGCTCTGCAAATATCTCATTCTTATACTCGGTTCCTAATACTGTTTTCACACAGAAACTTAATCATCTCGTTTCACCTTCTAATGAAATCGTAAATTTTTTTGCTTTCACACAGAGGTAACTGCTCGATTAGTATGAAGGATGAAATGTCAAGCGAATAAAATGACAATGCTTTATGACAGACAATCATGGCTGAACGATACAAGGTGGCAGCATGGTGACATACCTACAAACATAAAAAAAATTCCATGTACTTGTAAATTCGATGGACAAATGTCAAAATCGTACTGCGCCGGTAGTTGATGTATCAAATCAAATAAAAAAGGTTATAATCAGCTGTTCGATGCGGCCACCTTGTATCGTTCCGCCATGCAAACAATGACAAATGACATTTTTAAGCACTGAACACACCAAAAACTAAGAAGCGGAACGCTGCCAGTAGAGTTGCATTGTGCTTTTGACTTCATTAGGCATTCGATTAGCTACTAATGAAATAATTATAGATTCGAATTTTGTAGGGAAGATTGAGCTCAATAAGCGTCTTAATGTAGAAAACTGCCTTTATTATTCAATAAGCCGTCTGTGTGAAAACAGTATAAGTCTGACCTGATGGAATTCATTGTGCCATATATATGTCAAGATAAAACTTTCAAAAATTGCTGAAACTCTAGTTTTGGCACTTTTGTCTGAAACGGCTATTATTACTAGATATTTTGTTAGATCGCATATAATGGTAACTGCGAACTTGTTACTGTATTTCGATTCTTGTAACGGTCCGATAGTGTCGATGACTACTATATCGAATAGCTTACACGGCGTTCGAGTTAGTATTAAATGCTCGAATTTTGAAATATCTCTAATCATGTTCTTCCAATAATACTGAGTACGAATTTTTGCATATAATTCTCTAATCATGTTCTTCCAATAATACTCAGTACGAATTTTTGCATATAATTTTTTAACACCGCAATGTCCAGCTGATAAAGGTTCATTGTGATATATTGTCATGATTTTAAGCTCTTCGTCGTCGTTCGTTATAGTTTCGGTTGTATCTGTAAGTATTATACTTAATGTTTTTAAAAATTTGTTTCCGCATTTTTTTTTTAATTTAAATTGTACAATATTTGAAAAATAAATAATGTTTTGGCCATTCAACTTTTAAGCTATTGCATAGATTTTATCGCGGGCTTGGCGACTAAATCAAAAAAAAACCGTAACGGATATTTGTCAAGAAAGATCCGAAAAGGCTCGAAAAGGTTCGAAAAGGTTCGTAAAGGTTCGGTGTTAGCAACAGGCCAAATACATAAAATTGGATCTCTATCATAAACAGCGGTGGGCACCACTACATTTACACGGTTACCAAATTGAGAATGTGTTAGTAAACACGAACGCGTAGCGAGCACGAAAGCAAAATCAATTATTTATTTAGTTTGATTTCTATGCTTGAACGGTGAACACATGTCCCACGCAATCTTTGGTACTCTGTTTTAAGCGCGCGTGCGACATTTCCTCACCGTACGACCATCGAAATCAAACTAAAAGAGCTGTCGTTGATTTTCACGAAGTAGCCATTGTGCTATCGCTTATCGTATACATATATCGTCGCTTACAAGCGAACCTAATAAAACCGAAATGCGTTTTTTTTAGCGCACGCATACAAATGTCAAATCTAAATGTCACGCAGAACAAAAATTGGAAATCGAGTTAGGTTTTCACGCAGCAAATTCAATTTGAGTTGCTCTCATACAAGTCGTATGTGCATGAGACATTTTTGACAGAAAATTACTTGCGTGCGTTTATATTAGGTCGGCTTGTTAGCATGTGCTAAGCTCACGCCCACCCCAGATCATAAAGTTAAAGTTAAAGTGAATGTTAAAGTTAAAGCGAAAGTTAAAGTTAAAGCGAAAGTTAAAGTTAAAATTAAAAATAAAGGTAAAGTTAAAGTGAAAGTTACCGTTAAAGTTAAAGTTAAAGTTAAAGTTAAAGTTAAAGTTAAAGTCAAAGTTAAAGTTAAAGTGAATGTTAAAGTTAAAGCGAAAGTTAAAGTTAAAAATAAAGTTAAAGTTAAAGTTGAAGTTAAAGTTAAAGTTAAAGTTAAAGTTAAAGTTAAAGTTAAAGTTAAAGTTAAAGGTAAAGTTGAATTTAAAGTTAAAGTTAAAGTTAAAGTGAATGTTAAAGTTAAAGCGAAAGTTAAAGTTAAAAATAAAGTTAAGTTAAAATTAAAGTTAAAGTTAAAGTTAAGGTTAAAGTTAAAGTTAAAGTGGATGTTAAAGTTAAAGCGAAAGTTAAAGTTGAAGTTAAAGTTAAATTTAAAGTTAAAGTTAAACTTAAAGTTAAGGTTAAAGTTAAAGTTAAAGTTAAAGTTAAAGTGAAAGTCAAAGTTAAAGTTAAAGTTGAAGTTAAAGTTAAAGTTAAAGTTAAAGTTAAAGTTACAGTTAAGGTTAAAGTTAAAGTTGAAGTTAAAGTTAAAGTCAAAGTTAAAGTTAAAGTGAATGTTAAAGTTAAAGTTAAAGTTAAAGTTAAAGATAAAGTTAAAATTAAAGTTATAGTTAAAGTTAAAGTTAAAGTTAAGGTTAAAGTTAAAGTTAAAGTGAATGTTTAAGTTAAAGCGAAATTTAAATTAAAGTTAAGGTTAAAGTTAAAGTTAAAGTTAAAGTTAATGTTAAAGCTAAAGTTAAAGTTAAAGTTAAAGTCAATGTTAAAGTTAAAGTTAAAGTTAAAATTAAAGTTAAAGTTAAAGTTAAAGGTGAAGTTAAAGTGAATGTTAAAGTTAAAGCGAAAGTTAAAGTTAAAGTTAAAGTTAAAGTTAAAGTTAAAGTCAAAGTCAAAGTTAAGGTTAAAGTTAAAGTTAAAGTTAAAATTAAAGTTAAAGTTAAAGTTAAAGTTAAAGTTAAAGTTACAGTTAAGGTTAAAGTTAAAGTTGAAGTTAAAGTTAAAGTCAAAGTTAAAGTTAAAGTTAAAGTGAATGTTAAAGTTAAAGTTAAAATTAAAGTTAAAGTTAAAGTTAAAGATAAAGTTAAAATTAAAGTTATAGTTAAAGTTAAAGTTAAAGTTAAAGTTAAAGTTAAAGTTAAAGTTAAAGTTAAAGTTAAATTTAAAGTTAAAGTTAAAGTTAAAATTAAAGTTAAAGTTAAAGTTAAAGGTGAAGTTAAAGTGAATGTTAAAGTTAAAGCGAAAGTTAAAGTTAAAGTTAAAGTTAAAGTTAAAGTTAAAGTTAAAGTCAAAGTCAAAGTTAAAGTTAAGGTTAAAGTTAAAGTTAAAGTTAAAATTAAAGTTAAAGTTAAAGTTAAAGGTGAAGTTGAAGTGAATGTTAAAGTTAAAGCGAAAGTTAAAGTTAAAGTTAAAGTTAAAGTCAAAGTTAAAGTTAAGGTTAAAGTTAAAGTTAAAGTTAAAATTAAAGTTAAAGTTAAAGTTAAAGTTAAAGCTAAAGCTAAAGTTAAAGTTAAAGTTAAAATTAAAGTTAAAGTTAAAGGTGCAGTTAAAGTGAATGTTAAAGTTAAAGTTAAAGTCAAAGTTAAAGTTAAATTTAAAGTGAATGTTAAAGTTAAAGTTAAAGCGAAAGTTAAAGTTAAAGTTAAAAATAAAGTTAAAGTTAAGGTTAAAGTTAAAGTTAAAGTTAAAATTAAAGCTAAAGTTAAAGGTGAAGTTAAAGTGAATGTTAAAGTTAAAGTTAAAGTTAAAGTCAAAGTCAAAGTCAAAGTTAAAGTTAAAGTTAAACTGAATGTTAAAGTTAAAGCGAAAGTTAAAGTCAAAGTTAAAATTAAAGTTAAAGTTAAGGTTAAAGTTAAAGTTAAAGTTAAAATTAAAGTTAAAGTTAAAGTTAAAGTTAAAGGTGAAGTTAAAGTGAATGTTAAAGTTAAAGCGAAAGTTAAAGTTAAAGTCATATTTAAAGTTAAGGTTAAAGTTAAAGTTAAAGTTAAAGTTAAAATTAAAGTTAAAGTTAAAGTTAAAGCTAAAGTTAAAGTTAAAGTTAAAATTAAAGTTAAAGTTAAAGGTGAAGTTAAAGTGAATGTTAAAGTTAAAGTTAAAGTTAAAATTAAAGTTAAAGTTAAAGGTGAAGTTAAAGTGAATGTTAAAGTTACAGCGAAAGTTAAAATTAAAGTTAAAGTTAAAGTTAAAGTCAAAGTCAAAGTTAAAGTTAAGGTTAAAGTTAAAGTTAAAGTTAAAGTTAAAATTAAAGTTAAAGTTAAAGTTAAAGTTAAAATTAAAGTTAAAGTTAAAGTTAAAGGTGAAGTTGAAGTGAATGTTAAAGTTAAAGCGAAAGTTAAAGTTAAAGTTAAAGTTAAAGTTAAAGTTAAAGTCAAAGTTAAAGTTAAGGTTAAAGTTAAAGTTAAAATTAAAGTTAAAGTTAAAGTTAAAGCTAAAGCTAAAGTTAAAGTTAAAGTTAAAGTTAAAGTTAAAATTAAAGTTAAAGTTAAAGGTGCAGTTAAAGTGAATGTTAAAGTTAAAGTTAAAGTTAAAGTTAAAGTCAAAGTTAAAGTTAAATTTAAAGTGAATGTTAAAGTTAAAGCGAAAATTAAAGTTAAAGTTAAAAATAAAGTTAAAGTTAAGGTTAAAGTTAAAGTTAAAGTTAAAATTAAAGTTAAAGTTAAAGGTGAAGTTAAAGTGAATGTTAAAGTTAAAGTTAAAGTTAAAGTCAAAGTCAAAGTCAAAGTTAAAGTTAAAGTTAAAGTTAAAGTTAAAGTGAATGTTAAAGTTAAAGCGAAAGTTAAAGTTAAAGTTAAAATTAAAGTTAAAGTTAAGGTTAAAGTTAAAGTTAAAGTTAAAGTTAAAATTAAAGTTAAAGTTAAAGTTAAAGGTGAAGTTAAAGTGAATGTTAAAGTTAAAGCGAAAGTTAAAGTTAAAGTTAAAGTTAAAGTCATAGTTAAAGTTAAGGTTAAAGTTAAAGTTAAAGTTAAAATTAAAGTTAAAGTTAAAGCTAAAATTAAAGTTAAAGTTAAAGTTAAAGGTGAAGTTAAAGTGAATGTTAAAGTTAAAGCGAAAGTTAAAGTTAAAGGTGAAGTTAAAGTGAATGTTAAAGTTAAAGCGAAAGGTAAAGTTAAAGTTAAAGTTAAAGTTAAAGTTAAAGTCAAAGTCAAAGTTAAAGTTAAGGTTAAAGTTAAAGTTAAAGTTAAAATTAAAGTTAAAGATAAAGTTAAAATTAAAGTTAAAGTTAAAGTTAAAGTTAAAATTAAAGGTGAAGTTAAAGTGAATGTTAAAGTTAAGGCGAAAGTTAAAGTTAAAGTTAAAGTCATATTTAAAGTTAAGGTTAAAGTTAAAGTTAAAGTTAAAGTTAAAATTAAAGTTAAAGTTAAAGCTAAAGCTAAAGTTAAAGTTAAAGTTAAAATTAAAGTTAAAGTTAAAGGTGAAGTTAAAGTGAATGTTAAAGTTAAAGTTAAAGTTAAAGTCAAAGTCAAAGTTAAAGTTAAAGTAAAAGTTAAAGTTAAAGTGAATGTTAAAGTTAAAGCGAAAGTTAAAGTTAAAGTTAAAATTAAAGTTAAAGTTAAGGTTAAAGTTAAAGTTAAAGTTAAAGTTAAAATTAAAGTTAAAGTTAAAGTTAAAGGTGAAGTTAAAGTGAATGTTAAAGTTAAAGCGAAAGTTAAAGTTAAAGTTAAAGTTAAAGTCATAGTTAAAGTTAAGGTTAAAGTTAAAGTTAAAGTTAAAATTAAAGTTAAAGTTAAAGCTAAAATTAAAGTTAAAGTTAAAGTTAAAGGTGAAGTTAAAGTGAATGTTAAAGTTAAAGCGAAAGTTAAAGTTAAAGGTGAAGTTAAAGTGAATGTTAAAGTTAAAGCGAAAGGTAAAGTTAAAGTTAAAGTTAAAGTTAAAGTCAAAGTCAAAGTTAAAGTTAAGGTTAAAGTTAAAGTTAAAGTTAAAATTAAAGTTAAAGATAAAGTTAAAATTAAAGTTAAAGTTAAAGTTAAAGTTAAAGTTAAAATTAAAGGTGAAGTTAAAGTGAATGTTAAAGTTAAGGCGAAAGTTAAAGTTAAAGTTAAAGTTAAAGTTAAAGTTAAAGTTAAAGTTAAAGTTAAAGTTAAAGTTAAAGTTAAAGTTAAAGTTAAAGTTAAAGTTAAAGTCAAAGTTAAAGTTAAGGTTAAAGTTAAAGTTAAAGTTAAAATTAAAGTTAAAGTTAAAGTTAAAATTAAAGTTAAAGTTAAAGTTAAAGTTAAAGTTAAAGTTAAAATTAAAGGTGAAGTTAAAGTGAATGTTAAAGTTAAAGCGAAAGTTAAAGTTAAAGTTAAGGTTAAAGTTAAAGTTAAAGTTAAAATTAAAGTTAAAGTTAAAATTAAAGTTAAAGTTAAAGTTAAAGTTAAAGGTGAAGTTAAAGTGAATGTTAAAGTTAAAGTTAAAGTTAAAGTCAAAGTTAAAGTTAAGGTTAAGGTTAAAGTTAAAGTTAAAGTTAAAGTTAAAGTTAAAGTTAAAATTAAAGTTAAAGTTAAGGTTAAAGTTAAAGTTAAAGTTAAAGTTAAAATTAAAGTTAAAGTTAAAGGTGAAGTTAAAGTGAATGTTAAAGTTAAAGTTAAAGTTAAGGTTAAAGTTAAAGTTAAAGTGGATGTTAAAGTTAAAGCGAAAGTTAAAGTTAAAGTTAAGATTAAAGTTAAAGTTAAAATTGAAGTTAAAATTAAAGTTAAAGTTAAGGTTGAAGTTAAAGTTAAAGTTAAAGTGAAAGTTAAATTTAAAGTTAAAGTAAAGTTAAAGTTAAAATTAAAGTTAAAGTTAAAGTTAAAGGTGAAGTTAAAGTGAATGTTAAAGTTAAAGCGAAAGTTAAAGTTAAAGTTAAAGTTAAAGTTAAAGTTAAAGTTAAAGTTAAAGTTAAAGTTAAAGTCAAAGTTAAAGTTAAGGTTAAAGTTAAAGTTAAAATTAAAGTTAAAGTTAGAGTCAAAGTTAAAGTTAATTTTAAAGTTAAAGTTAAAGTTAAAGTGAAAGTTAAATTTAAAGTTAAAGTAAAGTTAAAGTTAAAATTAAAGTTAAAGTTAAAGTTAAAGTCGAAGTTAAAGTTAAGGTTAAAGTTAAAGTTAAAGTTAAAATTAAAGTTAAAGTTAAAGTCAAAGTTAAAGTTAATTATAAAGTTAAAGTTAAAGTTAAAGTTAAAATTAAAGTTAAAGTTAAAGTTAAAGTCAAAGTTAAAGTTAATTTTAAAGTTAAAGTTAAAGTTAAAGTTAAAGTGAAAGTTAAATTTAAAGTTAAAGTAAAGTTAAAGTTAAAGTTAAAGTTTTTTTTTTTTTTTTTTTTTTTTTTTGTGTTTCGTGGAAGGAGGAAATGCTTTATGCACTGACCGGGATATTTAAGCCTCACTGCGAGACTCTCCGAGTGTAGGACTCCCTTCTTCCATGAAGGCCTACCCACTAAAACCTAACCTCCCACGGCCCGCGCAAATCCCCGTACCTGGGACCGCGTTTAGCATTACTTCGGGTACGGGTGCGCGCTACGTGAGCTCTATGGCTACTCTCACGCTAATGGGCTAGGCATCCGTCTTCTCGTTTACTGGTAAGTATATGCCTCACATATGTGCTGACCGTATCCCATCTGTCTCTTCGACAGGTCATGTTATTGATGACACTGCCCGGGGATAGGTCGCCAAGTACCTCTTCTACCCTCCTTCGCTGATGGGAGAAGTGCCTGCATTCGAAGAAGGTGTGGCGTACATCGTCTATTTCCCCACAGTACAGACAGCTCGGGCTATCAACCTTACCCATTCTGTGTAGGTATTTGCGGAAGTAACCATGTCCCGTTAGAAACTGGGTCAGGTAAAAGTCTACCTCTCCGTGCGGTCGCTTCAACCATGGATCAAGTTCAGGGATTAGTTCCCTAGTCCACTTTCCTACGATGCTGTTGCTCCACTGATCTTGCCAACGTCGGATCGATTCTTCTCGCGCCTGCATGGCAACAGCAGCTCTACTTGCTTGCGATCCGTTGTCATATATTGTTTTTCTTTCCTCAACGAGAAGATATATCGGTATGGTTCCCGCAACGACCAGGACAGCTTCAGCTGATACCGTGCGGTAAGCCGAAGATATTCGCAGCGCCCCTCTGCGTTGGACCGAGGTGAGGGCGACTCGGTTCTTCCGGTATTTCATTGCGTCCGCCCAGATTTCTGCACCATATAAGAGTATAGAATCCGAGGCTGATGCAAGCAACTTCCTTGTGCATGGCTTTGGGCCACCTGTGTTTGCCATTAATCTACTCAACTGCGCTATTATGCGCGCAGCTCTTTCGCAGGTCCCTCGTATGTGATCCGAGAAGTTGAGTTTGCTGTCTAACCTCACTCCCAGATATTTCGTTGAAGCGAGTGTTTCTATTGGCTGGCCCCAACCATCATGTTCCTGGTAGTGGGAATACGTCTCTTTGTGAGGATGACGATCTCCGTTTTGGCTGTTGCTAACTGAAGACCGTGCTCAGCCATCCACCTATTTACATTACGCATGACCTGGTTTAATTTTAGCTGTGCCAGCTCGCAGCTTGGTGCTGTTATCACAGCTGCCACGTCGTCTGCAAATGCAACGAGGAAGGTGCTTTCTGGCATGTCTAATCGAAGAAGACTGTCATAAGTTATATTCCAGAGATCGGGACCTAGTACCGAACCCTGGGCTGCTCCACCTGTTATTTTTACCTTTTTTTGACCGTGAGTACTTTCATATATTAGATACCTCTCTCTTAGGTAGTCCCTTAAAATTTCTAACAAATATTGCGGTACTTTGAAAGTGCTTTCTAGTGCCTCAAGCATGTCCTCCCACCTGGCTGAGTTAAAAGCGTTTTTGACGTCCAGCGTGACCAGCAACACTATAGGTCTTGCTCTGTGGCACGCTGTCTCGGCTTTCTTGACTGCGTCTATAACTTCTGCTATGGCATCTATTGTAGAGTGCCCCCTCCGAAAACCATGCTGTCTGGGCGACAGTCCTCCGGCGTCCTGTAACGCTCTGGTGAGGCGTTGCTTCAGGAGACTCTCCATCAATTTTCCTGCTGTGTCCAACATACATAGGGGACGGTAGGATGATGGAGAGCTGGGATCTCCTTTCCCTTTTGGAATGAGAACAAGTCGTGCTGTCTTCCATATGGTGGGGAAAATTCTTTCTTCGAGACATTTGTTGTACATGTGCAACATAAGTTCTGGGCAGTCGTTTGCAGCTAGTCTAATTGCCTCTGCGGGTATTCCGTCGGGCCCAGATGCTTTCCTAGGTTTGATAGTTCGCACGGCAGTTTTAAGCTTTTCTTCTTGGAATGGTTCCACGTTGCGATCTTCATGGGTAACGTACCCGCCCTCCCTAGGCAGTTGGGTGGGAAACAGGCCATCCACAATGTTCCTTATTTGGTTCTCGTCCATCAGCTGGTTTGGCGGACGGAACTTCTTCATTACTATCTTATATCCCTGCCCCCATGGGTCTCGATCCACTTCCTCGCAAAGCGCTTTCCAGCACTTAAGCTTGCTTTGCTTAATGGCAGCACTAAGAGCTTTCTTCGCTCCTTTGTACACTTCCGACTTTTCTAGAGCCTCAGGCCTGCCGCGCGCGCGAGTTGCTAGCCTTCGCATCCTGTGGCATATTTTCCGCAGCTCCGCGATTTCGCTATTCCACCAGTATACCTGCTTTTTACCCCTCCACACTCCCCTCCGTGGCATAGAGAGGTTGCAAGCGTGGCGAAGACAGCTCATTGTCTTTTCAACCGTCTCTTCCGTCGGACTGGAGTTGTTGATTATCCGTCGGGCATCCCCCAGTACTGATGCGGAGAACGTGGAAGAGTCGACCTTGGATGCGTCCCATGCTTTTGTTCTGCGTGGCCCGTTCGGAATCTGCCTCTGACCGGGATCGTTTAGGTGGAAAGTGATGTAGTTGTGATCGCTGCCAGTCAGATCCTCTATGACTCTCCATCCAGCAGCGGTCAGCAGCAGGCTTTCTGACACTAGTGTTACATCGGGGATCGAGTATCCAAAGCCTGGCCGTCGGTATGTAGGGGTCGTACCAGTGTTAAGCACGTTCAAACCGAGCCTGGCTGCCATCTCAAGGATTAACCTTCCACGGGTGTTAGTCTGCGGCATTCCCCATTCGACGGCTCTTGCGTTAAAGTCTCCCGCCACAACCAGGTTACTAGTTAAGTCCCTCAGGTCGTCTTCAATAAGTTCAAGCTTCTCCCTGAACGTTTGAATGGGATCATTCGGGGACAAGTAGCAGCTTACTATTGTGGTATTATTCGTAGTTAGGCGGACGTAGCCTTGTCCGGCAACACGGTTCACAATATTGGCGTTTGCATCTGTCATCCAGATTGCGGCGGTGCCGGTGTTGTCTATATGCCAATCATTTCGGGCTCTATAGGGTTCGCTGATGATAACGCTGTTAGCTTTATGGTCTAAGACCAACTGTTGTAGTAGCTCATCAGCAAGTCTGCTCCGGTTTAGGTTGCCTTGGATAAAACTAATCACTATTGAATTGAGACTTTGGCCTTTGCAACAGCGAGTGCCGCTCTGAAAATGCTGCATGCTCCAGATCCAGGGACATGATCGAGCTTCTGTGTATTACACAGGTAACATTTTGGAGCTGCGGTACAGGCCGAAGCTTTGTGGCCGCTTTGCCCACACTTCCAGCAGGCGTTACTCCTGTCTGGACCCTTGCATTCTGCCTTCCGGTGTCCGTAGCCGAGACACCTAAAGCAGCGTTGTACTTCTGCTCGCTGTCTGATTCGGCACTGTATCCATCCGATAGGAATTTTACCTTTCTTTAGTAGGGCGTTGCCAATATTCTCGTCCACTTCGACGACCGCCATTTTCTGTTCTCTTTGGTTTGCTGCGAACACAGAGACACGGAGAGGTCTAGTCATTTCTTCTTTTCCGACCTCCCTCCTTATTGCGTCTTGGATTTCTGTTTCAGTTGTGAGACAGTCCATGCCAAGTACTTCCAACTTCATCCGCTTGGAGAGCTGTTGTGCTTCACCGACCTCTCCTACTGCACTACCTATAGCTGCTCTGAAGGCCGTCCGGTCACTGCAGCGCGCCGTTTCAATCAGTACGTTACCAGATTTGGTTTTTCGTACTGACCGTACCACCGTACCTGTGTCATTAGGGCGGATCTGGCCGCGTATGGCCCCTAGTACCTGGGCATAGCTTTTGCCTTCCACAGGTTTTACCACGAAAGTTGCTGCTTGTCTCCTCTTTCTCGCCCGTTTTTGAGCTTTAGGAGCTTGGACGGGGGTTGCCTGCTTGGCTGGCTGGGCCCGCTGTTTCAGCCTCCGGCGCGCTACATTGGACCAAGACTCACCTTGTGAAAGCGTATTTGTTCTTTCATCTCGTTTCTTTTTGGCTTCCAAGTCCTCCGAGTGGGAATCTGAGCTCGTTCGTGCCCTCTTGCTTTTTCGGCCCGATTCTCTGCTCTCATCTACCTTTTGGGCCCTTAACGATCCCATGCAGCTTAACGCTTCCTCGAGAAGAGCCATACCGGTTTTTATGTCCTTGGACACGGTCTTCTGCTTGAGAGCGGTTTCCTGCATCTCACGCAGCACTGATACCGCGTACTCCAGCAGTTCGTCTTGGCTCTTCCCTTCGAGGCTTGTGTAGGAGAGTGAGCCTCTTGGCGGAGTCGCACGTTTCTCCTTCCCAACAGCGCGCTGTGCAACGACATTGGGTGAGCTGACCGACGCTTTTTCCCTTGCAGTAGCAGGTGTTGACTGGCTGGGATTATTGCGCAGCTGTGCTTTCGCTGCCTTTGTGTTTTCCGCCGATTCGGTGCCTTGTGTGGGCATTACCGACAAGGTCGCTTTAGCGGGGGTTGTTAAAACCGGCGATCTCAACACTTTAGTGCTCTTCTTGAACACCGCTTCATCGCCCCTTTCTTTCTCGCTTTCTCTACTTTTATCTTCCTTTGTTGTTTTTATTTTGTTGGTCATTTGTTCTATTGGGTCTCCGCTTAAGGTTAAAGTTAAAGTTAAAGTTAAAATTAAAGTTAAAGTTAAAGTCAAAGTTAAAGTTAATTTTAAAGTTAAAGTTAAAGTTAAAGTTAAAGTGAAAGTTAAATTTAAAGTTAAAGTAAAGTTAAAGTTAAAGCGAAAGTTAAAGTTAAAGTTAAAGTCAAAGTTATAGTTAAGGTTAAAATTAAAGTCAAAGTTAAGGTTAAAGTTAATGTTAAAGTTAAAGTTAAAATTAAAGTTAAAGTTAAAGTTAAGGTTAAAGCTAAAGTGAATGTTTAAGTTAAAGCGAAATTTAAATTAAAGTTAAGGTTAAAGTTAAAGTTAAAGTTAAAGTTAAAATTAAAGTTAAAGTTAAAGTTAAAGTTAAGGTCAAAGTTAAAGTTAAAGTTAACGTTAAAGTTAAAGTTAAAGTGAATGTTAAGGTTAAAGTGAAAGTTAAAGTTAAAGTTAAAGTTAAAGTTAAAATTAAAGTTAAAGTTAAAGTTAAAGGTGAAGTTAAAGTGAATGTTAAAGTTAAAGCGAAAGTTAAAGTTAAAGTTAAAATTAAAGTTAAAGTTAAAGTTAAAGGTGATGTTAAAGTGAATGTTAAAGTTAAGGCGAAATTTAAAGTTAAAGTTAAAATTAAAGTTAAAGTTAAAGTTAAAGGTGATGTTAAAGTGAATGTTAAAGTTAAGGCGAAAGTTAAAGTTAAAGTTAAAGTTAAAGTCAAAGTTAAAGTTAAGGTTAAAGTTAAAGTTAAAATTAAAGCTAAAGTTAAAGTTAAAATTAAAGTTAAAGTTAAAGTTAAAGTTAAAGTTAAAGTTAAGGTTAAAGTTAAAGTTAAAGTTGAAGTTGAAGTTAAAGTTAAAGTTAAAGTTAAGGTTAAAGTTAAAGTTAAAGGTGAAGTTAAAGTTAGAGCGGTGGGGGAGAAAATTACCAAAGTTAATGGATCACTTATGCGAATAATGCCTAACATTGGTGGTCCGAGCGAAGCTATACGTCAGCTATTGTCCACAGTAACCAGCTCAATAATACTATACGCAGCACCAGTGTGGTATGGATCTAAACAGACCCATCAAAAATATATATTAGCAGCGTACCGACTTGCTTCTTTAAGAATAGCAAGTGCTTATCGGACGGTGTCCGACGACGCGATCCTGGTTCTAACCCGGAAAATCCCAGTGGACTTACTGGCAAGCGAAATGGCCGATCTGTATAACACTAATATCGAGCGACCATCTGAAGAAGACAAGAAAAGAGCAAGGACACAAACAATAGGTAAGTGGCAAGAACGGTGGGAGGCCTCGAGTAAAGGGCGTTGGACTTTCACACTAGTTTGGAACGTAGCTCAATGGAATGAGCGGAAGCACGGCGAACTGAACTACCATCTCACGCAAATAATGAGTGGACATGGCGGTTTCAAAGAGTATTTATGGAAGCGTAGGATAGAGGAAGATCCTCATTGCCCAATGTGTACCACAGAGTTAGAAAACGCAGAACACGTCATGTTCTACTGCCCCCGTTTCCACGAAGAAAGACTCACCTTGCATGGAGTCTTTGGGGAGGAACCTACCACGAGAAATTTAGTTTCACATATGTGCAGCAGGAAAGAATGCTGGACTGCAGTGAGCAAAATGGCATTTATAGTAATGACACGCCTGATGGATGCTGAGAGGGAGCGCAGAGAAATGCGCATGCGAAGCAGTGGTGATTAAATGGACACTCAGAGCAAATAGCGGGAACCTGGACGCAGGGAAAACAGTAGGCTCTTAAAAAATGAGAAATATGGAACGCCACCCTGAAGTAATGCGAAAGTGGTGCCGGGGTGGGCGACGGTTCCAGAACGGGGCTGTTTTTTAGTTTACGGACACACGGTTGCTGCGACGGCAGCAATTATGGTGCATTAGGCATTTTTCAGCCTCCCGCAAAAAAAAAAAAAAAAAAAAAAAAAAAAAAAAAAAAGAAGGTGAAGTTAAAGTGAATGTTAAAGTTAAAGCGAAAGATAAAGTTAAAGTTAAAATTAAAGTTAAAGTCAAAGTTAAAGTTAAGGTTAAAGTTAAAGTTAAAGTTAAAGTTAAAGGTGAAGTTAAAGTGAATGTTAAAGTTAAAGTTAAAGTTAAGGTTAAAGTTAAAGTTAAAGTTAAAGTTAAAGTTAAAATTTTTTTTTTTTTTTTTTTTTTTTTTTTTGTGTTTCGTGGAAGGAGGAAATGCTTTATGCACTGACCGGGATATTTAAGCCTCACTGCGAGACTCTCCGAGTGTAGGACTCCCTTCTGCCATGAAGGCCTACCCACTAAAACCTAACCTCCCACGGCCCGCGCAAATCCCCGTACCTGGGACCGCGTTTAGCATTACTTCGGGTACGGGTGCGCGCTACGTGAGCTCTATGGCTACTCTCACGCTAATGGGCTAGGCATCCGTCTTCTCGTTTACTGGTAAGTATATGCCTCACATATGTGCTGACCGTATCCCATCTGTCTCTTCGACAGGTCATGTTATTAATGACACTGACCGGGGATAGGTCGCCAAGTACCTCTTCTACCCTCCTTCGCTGATGGGTGAAGTGCCTGCATTCGAAGAAGGTGTGGCGTACATCGTCTATTTCCCCACAGTACAGACAGCTCGGGCTATCAACCTTACCCATTCTGTGTAGGTATTTGCGGAAGTAACCATGTCCCGTTAGAAACTGGGTCAGGTAAAAGTCTACCTCTCCGTGCGGTCGCTTCAACCATGGATCAAGTTCAGGGATTAGTTCCCTAGTCCACTTTCCTACGATGCTGTTGCTCCACTGATCTTGCCAACGTCGGATCGATTCTTCTCGCGCCTGCATGGCAACAGCAGCTCTACTTGCTTGCGATCCGTTGTCATATATTGTTTTTCTTTCCTCAACGAGAAGATATATCGGTATGGTTCCCGCAACGACCAGGACAGCTTCAGCTGAGACCGTGCGGTAAGCCGAAGATATTCGCAGCGCCCCTCTGCGTTGGACCGAGGTGAGGGCGACTCGGTTCTTCCGGTATTTCATTGCGTCCGCCCAGATTTCTGCACCATATAAGAGTATAGAATCCGAGGCTGATGCAAGCAACTTCCTTGTGCATGGTTTTGGGCCACCTGTGTTTGCCATTAATCTACTCAACTGCGCTATTATGCGCGCAGCTCTTTCGCAGGTCCCTCGTATGTGATCCGAGAAGTTGAGTTTGCTGTCTAACCTCACTCCCAGATATTTCGCTGAAGCGAGTGTTTCTATTGGTTGGTCCCCAACCATCATGTTCCTGGTAGTGGGAATAAGTCTCTTTGTGAGGATGACGATCTCCGTTTTGGCTGTTGCTAACTGGAGACCGTGCTCAGCCATCCACCTATTTACATTACGCATGACCTGGTTTAATTTTAGCTGTGCCAGCTCGCAGCTTGGTGCTGTTATCACAGCTGCCACGTCGTCTGCAAATGCAACGAGGAAGGTGCTTTCTGGCATGTCTAACCGAAGAAGACTGTCGTAAGTTATATTCCAGAGATCGGGACCTAGTACCGAACCCTGGGCTGCTCCACCTGTTATTTTTACCTTTTTTTGACCGTGAGTACTTTCATATATTAGATACCTCTCTCTTAGGTAGTCCCTTAAAATTTCTAACAAATATTGCGGTACTTTGAAAGTGCTTTCTAGTGCCTCAAGCATGTCCTCCCACCTAGCTGAGTTAAAAGCGTTTTTGACGTCCAGCGTGACCAGCAACACTATAGGTCTTGCTCTGTGGCACGCTGTCTCGGCTTTCTTGACTGCGTCTATAACTTCTGCTATGGCATCCATTGTAGAGTGCCCCCTCCGAAAACCATGCTGTCTGGGCGACAGTCCTCCGGCGTCCTGTAACGCTCTGGTGAGGCGTTGCTTCAGGAGACTCTCCATCAATTTCCCTGCTGTGTCCAACATACATAGGGGACGGTAGGATGATGGAGAGTTGGGATCTCCTTTCCCTTTTGGAATGAGAAACAGTCGTGCTGTCTTCCATATGGTGGGGAAAATTCTTTCTTCGAGACATTTGTTGTACATGTGCAACATAAGTTCTGGGCAGTCGTTTGCAGCTAGTCTAATTGCCTCCGCGGGTATTCCGTCGGGCCCAGATGCTTTCCTAGGTTTCATAGTTCGCACGGCAGTTTTAAGCTCTTCTTCTTGGAATGGTTCCACGTTGCGATCTTCATGGGTAACGTACCCGCCCTCCCTAGGCAGTTGGGTGGGAAACAGGCCATCCACAATGTTCCTTATTTGGTTCTCGTCCATCAGCTGGTTTGGCGGACGGAACTTCTTCATTACTATCTTATATCCCTGCCCCCATGGGTCTCGATCCACTTCCTCGCAAAGCGCTTTCCAGCACTTAAGCTTGCTTTGCTTAATGGCAGCACTAAGAGCTTTCTTCGCTCCTTTGTACGCTTCCGACTTTTCTAGAGCCTCAGGCCTGCCGCGCGCGCGAGTTGCTAGCCTTCGCATCCTGTGGCATATTTTCCGCAGCTCCGCGATTTCGCTATTCCACCAGTATACCTGCTTTTTACCCCTCCACACTCCCCTCCGTGGCATAGAGAGGTTGCAAGCGTGGCGAAGACAGCTCATTGTCTTTTCAACCGTCTCTTCCGTCGGACTGGAGTTGTTGATTATCCGTCGGGCATCCCCCAGTACTGATGCGGAGAACGTGGCAGAGTCGACCTTGGATGCGTCCCATGCTTTTGTTCTGCGTGGCCCGTTCGGAATCTGCCTCTGACCGGGATCGTTTAGGTGGAAAGTGATGTAGTTGTGATCGCTGCCAGTCAGATCCTCTATGACTCTCCATCCAGCAGCGGTCAGCAGCAGGCTTTCTGACACTAGTGTTACATCGGGGATCGAAAGTTAAAGTTAAAATTAAAGTTAAAGTTAAAGTTAAAGTTAAAGTTAAAGTTAAAATTTAAGTTAAAGTCAAAGTTAAAGTTAAGGTTAAAGTTAAAGTTAAAGGTGAAGTTAAAGTGAATGTTAAAGTTGAAGTTAAAGTCAAAGTTAAAGTTAAGGTTAAAGTTAAAGTTAAAGTTAAAGGTGAAGTTAAAGTGAATTTTAAAGTTAAAGCGAAAGTTAAAGTTAAAGTTAAAGTTAAAGTTAAAGTTAAAGTTAAAGTTAAAGTTAAAGTTAAAATTAAAGTTAAATTTAAAGTTAAAGTTAAAGTTAAAGTTAAAATTAAAGTTAAAGTTAAAGTTAAAGTTAAAGTTAAAGTTAAAGTCAAAGGTGATGTTAAAGTGAATGTTAAAGTTAAAGCGAAAGTTAAAGTTAAAGTTAAAGTTAAAGTCAAAGTTAAAGTTAAGGTTAAAGTTAAAGTTAAAATTAAAGCTAAAGTTAAAGTTAAAGTTAAAATTAAAGTTAAAGTTAAAGTTAAAGTTAAGGTTAAAGTTAAAGTTAAATTTGAAGTTGAAGTTAAAGTTAAAGTTAAAGTTAAGGTTAAAGTTAAAGTTAAAGTTAAAGGTGAAGTTAAAGTGAATGTTAAAGTTAAAGCGAAAGTTAAAGTTAAAGTTAAAATTAAAGTTAAAGTCAAAGTTAAAGTTAAGGTTAAAGTTAAAGTTAAAGTTAAAGGTGAAGTTAAAGTGAATGTTAAAGTTAAAATTAAAGTTAAAGTTAAGGTTAAAGTTAAAGTTAAAGTTAAAGTTAAAGTTAAAGTTAAAATTAAAGTTAAAGTTAAAGTTAAAGTTAAAATTAAAGTTAAAGTCAAAGTTAAAGTTAAGGTTAAAGTTAAAGTTAAAGGTGAAGTTAAAGTGAATGTTAAAGTTAAAGTTAAAGTTAAAGTCAAAGTTAAAGTTAAGGTTAAAGTTAAAGTTCTACATAAATCCTTTATGTCAAAAGATACCAATTTAGTGTTTTTTGTTAGCTCTACGGACTCAAGCCTCTCTATTAGTTATGTTGTGTTAGCTATTGCATATTCGTTCCTTAGCTCCAGAGTATCTTTCAATATCGTTTTTACATATTTGGACAGTTTGTAACATGGTGCCGATTTAAAATTAATGATGGGCCTCATTGGCGTGTCCGGCTTGTGGATTTTTGGTAGCGCAATCAGTGGAGGAGCCGAAGGGTTCATTTGGACCAATATATGTGCCATGCCAGAATCTACTATATTTGTTGCATTTTTTATAGCATCTTTGATTTGTTTTTAGTATTCATCTGTGGGATCCTCTCTCATTCTACGACATCTCATTTCCTCTATAAGATCTTCGGTTTTGGATATATATTTCTCTTTTTCGATTAGCAAAATGGTGTTTCCTTTGTCCGCTTTTGTTGTGACAATATTGTTTTTCCTTAGCTTATACAGTAGATTCTTTATTGTTTTCTCCTCTGTATTAGATTTTTGTCCTTCCTGTGCTTTCACCTCCTTTTTTATGACTTCCCTGCATATGTATCTTGCGTGCTCCTGTTCTTCCTCTGGTATCAATGAATCGGTTAATCGTCTATGCCTTGCTCCCTCAGTGTTCGCTCCTGAGGGGCGTTCGCGTTTAAAGTCTGCACGTTTCCGGTCCTATTTCTAGTGTTTGATATCCGCGTATTGTTTGTACTGCCAGTATTGTTCTTGCCGTTGTTGCTGTTATTGTTGTTACTCCCCTGAAATCGGTTTCCGTTTTCTGAACGGGAATATTGCCGATGATTGCCTCGATTAAAATTATTGTTAAAATTTGGTCTGTGTTGTCTATAATTGTTGTAATTTCGGGATTGGTTGGACAAATTACGACCTAGGCCATTATTTTGAAAATTTCTGAAGTTGTTGTTGCTGCGAGCCTTGAGTGCTGGGGTAAAGCTCAGTCAATCCAGAGTCGAGTAGAGGTCCCAACAACCCCTACTGAATAAAAACACAATATTTATGTGTTACGAACAAACGCACACACGGCTGGAGGTATTAGGCGGGCAGAAGCTTTCCGTCGCAAGATGGTGAGGGGGCGGAGCGGCGGCTAACGGTTGTTGGAGCAGAGGAGGTTCGGCCGGACGGTTGAACAGTCGGGTAACGGACGGATTGGTACGGCGGTACGGAAGCAGTGGGGATATAAGCAGCGGCTTAACGGCGGTAGGATGGCGGACGGCCAACGGTTGTGGTAGCAGCGGCTTGACGGATGCAGCGGCTCAACGGCGGTTGGAAGGCGGACGGCCACCGGTCATCATAGCAGCGGCGGCTTAACGGCGGTAGGGTGGCGAACGGCCAGTAGTTGGTGTAGCAGCGGCGGCACCAGTACGGCGGGATCGGCACGGCGGTAGTATTGCACACGGCCAACGGTCGGCGTAGCACCGGCGGGATGGAAGCAGCGGCGGCACCAGAGGGCGACGATGCGACGGCAGCGGCGATGGGCTACGGAGCGCGTACCAGGGCCGTTGTGGAAGGGGAAGTAGGTAGTAGAGTCGAGTAGACTCTGGATTGACTGAGCGTTATCCCTGCCAATCCGATCCCGCCGATACCGTCAGCCGACCCCGCCCGGAACGGCCCGCCGCTGTCCAGCCGGCGGATTGGTATGGCGGTATGGAAGCAGCGGCGGGATAGAAGCAGCGGCTTAACGGCGGTAGGACGGCGGACGGCCAACGGTCGTCGTGGAAGCGGCGGGACGGATGCAGCGGCTTAATGGCGGTAGGATGGCGGACGGCCAGCGGTCGCTTTAGCAGCGGCGGCTTAACGGCGATAGGATGACGGACGGCCAACGGTCGTCGTAGCAGCGGCGGCTTAACGGCGATAGGATTACCAATGGCCAATGGTAGGTGTTGCAGCGGCGGAATCAGCAAGGCGGGATCGGCATGGCGGACGGCCAACGGTCGGCGCAGCACCGACGGGATGGAAGCAGCGGAGGCAACAGAGGGGCGACGATGCGACGGCAGCGGCGGTGGGCTACGGCGGTGGGAGAGGAGAAGTAGGCTGGCGATGGGGCGGCTCGTTCCGTGTGGGGTCGGTTGACGGTATCAGATTGATCGGTAGTCTTCGGCAGAATCGATAGTAGGCGGGTTCGGTCACCTGGGGAAGAGACTGCGAGGACTCGGGTTAGTGCTGGTTTCACCGCTGGACACCCCGCCTCCCTACTTTCACGCTAATATAAGGTGCGTTAGGGTGGCGGGCTGTAACAGCCGAGACACCGATGGTCGATCCGTGCGCGTAAGGGAAGTGCACCTTAACGGAACAGCGGTAGCCCGTTGTGCACACGCATCAGCTCACGGCCGAAACCAGAGCTGTGGAGAGGGGGTAGTGCGGTCGTTAGGGCGGCGAGCCATCCCCTGCCTGGCCAGGGCGACGGAGGGAGATAGTCCGAAAACCCCACTCACGTCGTCCGGGCGTAGCAAGGAGGGTGACCCGCACCACGGCCGCACCCTCTTCTCCCCAGCTCGCTAGTGGGAGTGGTTAAATCCATTCCGACCAGCTTATTACAAGAGCTGAGGGGGAGGGGTCGTTTGGTCGTTCGGCGTCGCGCCACTCGACACCTGGGTGGGCGAGGGAGGGAGATAGTCCGAAGACACCACTCTCGCCGTCCAGCGCAGGTGAAGGGTGACCCGCGCCATACCAGCGCCCCTTCCTCTCAGTCCGAGCTGCGGGGGAGCCGCGGTTTAGTCTTTAGGTCGTCGTGCCCGCCAACACCTAGGTGGACGACGGAGGGAGATAGTCCGAAGACACCACTCGCGCCCTCCAGCCCAGGTGGAGGGTGAACCGCGCCATGACAGCGCCCCTTCCACTCAGCTAGCTAGCGGGAGTGGCAATTTTGTCTTTAAAAAGACAACCAATCCCGCTGGCTCACCTGCGAGGACTGAATTGCAAAATGCAAATTCGGTGTTTTATACGGGTGGTGCCGTAAACTGGTTGAGAAATTAATATACCACTATTGTGATTGTCTCGTTTGATTATCTTGTTGACGAAACACGCCATTGGTTTACCATCTGTCGTTGGTAGCGTGTGGTTATTTACCATAGTGGTTGTTGGCTATGTTATAGAAAAAGAAGTACAGGGGGTTCAGGCTTAAGTGAAGAAAAGGAAGTACAGGGGGGTTATGTTATTGTAACGCTCCGTTACATAATAAAGCTAGACAATATTTTCCCCAGTTCCTCCCCCCTGGAACCGCGCATGTATATTTAGTAACATTAATTAAAATAGTAATAACTTAAATCTGAACTCAAATAAAAAAAAAATTGATCCGAATTACCATCGACAGCTTTGTACGAAAGTATGTTGCCATATAATATGCGAATACATAAATAAGCATGCTTGCTACATACATAATTGCAACATATCCTATATTAGTGTGACCGTAATTTTTTTTTTCATATTTTCACTCGGCAAATCCTTTAGATTTATTCCAAATTAAAAAAAAAATTATATATACAAAAATTTAGATCGTTTGCATAATTATTGTGCGTGCCGTGAGCCCACAAAATTTGCTAAAAATGCTATTTTTCTCACTATGGCTCGCTTTAATTGTTCTTAAGTTCAGTAATATTTATTTTATAGAAAAACGTTATTCACAAATATTCTAGACACATATCTGATGAACAATGTTGATCTGTATTAGTTTTCTTTAACATTAATATTCAATCCAGAAAAAACCAAACTAAAAAATAACAGCAAAATTTTCACATATCTTCGCATTCTTTGCCTGATGATTATTTATTTTATTAAATGGTGTAATTATAAAAATTTTTTTAATAAAATCTATTTCGTGCGCATAGGAAATTGTTTTTGATAGTTTTTGACTACTTGCAATATATACTGTTTTTGTTCCTAGTCTTTGTGAGCATTGGGTTGTAGTTTTGCATCAATTTCACCGCTCGTTCAGTTATATCGTTTGCCACGTGAATGTCATTAACAATTTGAAGAGCAGTTTTAAAATTAATATCCGCAGACCATAAACTTGGATAATTTTTCAAAAACGCTGTATTGATTTTAAAGCGAAGAAAAAAATTGTTTGTCTCAGAAGAAATGAACTGATCCGTTCCGCCTTCAATAACGTGCATAACATTTAAATTTTGAATTGAGGCGCGTTTTACGTCTTCATCTAAAGTCTTACGACTCAATACCTCCACTATCTCTTTTTTTGACTCACTGTTATCAAAAAATTCTATGGCCCCACATTCAGGACTCAAGTACCATAAGTGGTTTTTAATTTGTGTAATGCAATTTCAGATATATCAGCATAAATTTTTTTAAAAGAATGCGGTTTTTCAAAAGCTGGAAATCTTTGTATCGTGCTCGTGCAACAGAAGGGGCAGAGAACCACATCTCAACATATATTGAAACAATAAAAATACATATATTACGTAAAGCTTTCCCGCCCCTGGGGCGCGAAAAGCTGCTTCGCGAATAGGTGGATTCTCGCCAAAAAATATTTGTGTTAGCTCAAGAAACTCCCTATAATCATCTCTTGCCTGTTTAGTTTTGATCGCATCGTTCACAAATTCAATTATTTTATCTGTATCTAATGTTTAATATTTTTTGACATCATTATCTTCCATTCCAGACTGATAATTATTTGGGTTAATATTTCCCCATGTATTTTTAAATTGCCCAAATATTTTTACATTTGGGCTTTCGGGTTTGTTCATCTTAACTCCAAAGGCACTTTTTAATACCACTTCCAAAATGTGGTGACGGCAAAGTAGCCAAAGAAACTGCTTTTGAAGACTGTGTTCAGTAGTCGTACAGGTTCCATTAAAATGTGTCTAACACTAAGGCTTTTATATATGAAGTCCCCATTCAAATATAGCTTTACAAACAGCATGCATTATATAAACCTTCAAGTTTTGTTATGCTGTGCTGCTTGGTTCTAGTAGGGATTCGGCCTTTATCCCAAAAAATATTCAATTCTTCGACCACTAATTTAGCACTCTCACATAAATTTAATTTTACTGCTCGTAAATTAAACAAGTAAGGAAGGTTAAGTTCGGGTGTAACCGAACATTACATACTCAGTTGAGAGCTATGGTGGCAACATAAGGCAAAATAACCATGTAGGAAAATGAACCGAGGGTAACCCTAGAATGTGTTTGTATGACATGTGTATCAAATGAAAGTTATTAAAGAGTATTTTAAGAGGGAGTGGGCCATAGTTCTATAGGTGGACGCCATTTAGGGATATCGCCATAAAGGTGGATCAGGGTTGACTCTAGAATTTGTTTGTACGATATGGGTATCAAATGAAAGGTGTTAATGAGTATTTTAAAAGGGAGTGATCCTTATTTCCATAGGTGGACGCCGTTTCGTGATATCGTCATAAAGGGGACCAGGGGTGACTCTAGAATGCGTTTGTACACTATGGGTGTCAAACGAAAGGTATTAATGAGTATTTTAAGAGGGCGTGGGCCTTAGTTCTATATGTGGACGCCTTTTCGAGATATCGTCATAAAGGTGGACCAGGGGTGACTCTAGAATTTGTTTGTACTATATGGGTATCAAATGAAAGGTGTTAATGAGTATTTTAAAAGGGAGTGTGCCTTAGTTCTATAGGTGGACGCCTTTTCGGAATATCGTTATAAAAGTGGACCAGGGTTGACTCTAGAATGCGTTTGTACAATATGGGTATCAAACGAAAGGTGTTCATAAGTGTTTTAAAAGGGACTGGGCCTTAGTTCTATGGGTGAAGGCCTTTTCGGGATATCGCCATAAACGTGGACCAGGGGTGACTCTAGAATGCGTTTGTACAATATGGGTATCAAATGAAAGGTGTTAATGAGTATTTTAAAAGGGCGCGGGCCTTAGTTCTATAGGTGGACGCCTTTTCGAGATATCGCCATAAAGGTGGACCAGGGGTGACTCTAGAATTTGTTTGTACGATATGGATATCAAATGAAAGGTGTTAATGAGTATTTTAAAAGGGAGTGGGCCTTAGTTCCATAGGTGGATGCCGTTTCGAGATATCGCCATAAAGGTGGGCCAGGGGTGACTCTATAATTTGTTTGTACGATATGGGTATCAAATGAATGGTGTTAATGAGTATTTTAAAAAGGAGTGGGCCTTAGTTCTATATGTGGACGCCTTTTCGAGATATCGCCATAAACGTGGACCAGGGGTGACTCTAGAATGTGTTTGTATGATATGGGTATCAAATTAAAGGTATTAATGAGGGTTTTAAAAGGGAGTGGCCCTTAGTTGTATATGTGAAGGCGTTTTCGAGATATCGACCAAAATGTGGACCAGGGTGATCCAGAACTTCATCTGTCGGGTACCGCTAATTTATTTATATAAGTTAAGTCACAATGACCACCCATGTAGTTCGATCTGCTTTCTGATGCACTCTATAGCATCACGAGTACAATACATAACGTCATCACCTTGACTTGCAGTGTAGGAGTAGGTGATGTACTCTTTAACATCACGAGTAGAACACTTCGCGACATCAACATCACTTGCAATGTAAGAATAAGTGATGCACAGTTTGACGTCACGAGTACAACACTGCGTCATCATCATCACTTGCAATGTAAGATTAAGTGATGCACAATTTAACATCACTAGTACAATACTTAACGGCATAGCCATCTCTTGCAATGTAAGAGTGGGTTATTGCTGGGAGAGCTATCTGTTTGTATGATAACGGCCATTTCTTATTGGAATTCTTTCTCATTATGATAATAATGTTCACCGAATAGAGTATAATGTTTGCGGTGAACAACGTTGACTTCTGGGAGAGTATAATGCATGGTAGAATAGAGTAAGCTAGCGTTAACCTCAGTATTTTTGTATAATGTTTGTTTCATAGCGAAAACCAGTTTCTTGTTACAGCAGAGAGCAAGTAAGCGGTATGCCAATTCTTATTGGAATTCTTTCTGATCAGATTTCGGTTGCAATTTCTATGCGAAGGTCGTGCGCTACGATATATGTAGGTAGTATTAGTATCAGTAGACCCTGTTTGAATAAATAAATAAAACTATTTAAAAAATTAAATAAAATATTTTAACTGGCGCCCAAACGTGAAACTCGAGAAGTTTTAAAACTTTGAAATTGATACTCATGGTGGAAAAAAGCTGTCCACAAATAATTAATTGGACTGATTGCAACAAATTCTAAACGAAGATATTAACTTTCGACCTTTGGTGACATTGGAAAAAATTACTACAAAAAATGATCAACCAACTGTGTTTAGGAAGTCACCACGTATATTAAATTGAATATTGAAGCAAAAACAAAATTGAAACAACGGAAAATTATTGCATTTGTGCTACTGCAATCTATAGTATTGGAGGAAAAAATTTACTCAAATTGAGAAACCTTGGTTAACGTTTCAAGGGTATACCAACTACAGCTATATAGCAGCGGTTCTTGAGAAGCCGCATTAAAATAACAATAAGGTTAAAACACCGGAGCTTTATGTTATTACATCTTTGTGTTATGGCAATTTACATATAACGGCGAAGTACAGTAAACTAAGCCGAAATTAAATGAGACTACCTTGGATGACATCTGAAGGGCAAACTAATTACGGCTACCTAGCAACGGTTCGTGAGAAACCACGTTTATATTGACTACCATATTAATCATATCAAAATAACAGCATTTAAGTGATATGCTCAGTATTTTTTAAGAAACATTTAAATAGTTAGAAAAATCATAACTCTATTTCAATACGTTATTGAATTTTTTCCTGATTTTTCTTTTCTAAATATTTTCTAAATTTTTTCCCATTAAACTAATACGTATTCGCTTATGTAACAAACCTTTAAAACTGAGTTTTGTACTTGAAGTTTATGTGCGACTCTGAACTAGCCCACCTTTTTGACAAATTAGTTTTAAAAGACAAAAACGAAATTAGTATGGACACTACCGAGCTGACGGCTATTGTTACGGCAGCGGTATCAGCTGCACTAAAATCACAGAAAGAAGATTTTGATAAAAAATTATACGGCTTGACTAAGAAGTTTGCTACTACGCTGACCGAAAACGTAGAACCTTTTGAAGAGGTGACAATTGTAGGAAATGTCCATTGCGACGAAACACTTGACTTTGTCAAATCGTTGCCCGAGTTTGACGGCAAACAGGAGCATTATGTTTCATGGAGGCAAGCGGCGCACATAGCCTACAAACTATATGAGAGGTATGACGGAAGTGCAAAGCACTATCAAGCGGTCGCAATAATTAGGAACAAAATTAGGGGCCCTGCAGACACAGCCCTAGCTTCCTTTAATACTGTATTAAATTTCAAAGCCATAATAGCTAGGCTAGACTTTACCTATGCTGATAAAATACCCGTTTATCTTATCGAACAAGAACTTAGTACTTTAAGGCAAGGGAGTCTGACGATTTTAAAATTCTATGACGAAGTGGAGAGAAAGCTCACTCTGCTTACCAATAAAACAATAATGACCTACGAAAGCCCCCTAGCGAATTCAATAAATGAAAAATACAGAATGGATGCGTTACGCGTTTTCATTTCTGCATTGAGAAAACCTCTTTGTGACATATTATTTTCTTCACGGCCAACTGACTTACCGTCTGCTTTGGCACTTGCTCAGGAGCTAGACGCGAATCACGAACGCTACACGTTCGCGACACATTTTGCAAGGCGTTTTGATGACAATAACAAAGGCCAACTTGCTGACAGAAGACCTCTTGAAAATAACACTTATCAGCTAGAATATTTAAACAACCATAAAAATCCCCATTACCAAAATAATTACTATAGACAGCAAAAACATAGTTCTATTCACAACAATAGACAGGAGTGATCCGAACCTATGGATGTAGATCCGTCAACGTCTCGCTTCTGTCGCTCATCGAATTATGAGCTCAAAAATCCACCGAACCAGACCCTAGAGCATACTAAACCAAACAATTTCCAGAGTTCTAAACAAAGACAATTTCCACAAAATCCTGGTAATCAAATACCGCAAGCTAAGCGCCGGTCCGATTTCGATAGGAGCACTGGGCCTAAAATTCAAAGAATAAATCACATTACACAAGATAATGCTGATAAAGTTTCTTACGATGAAAAAGTAGAAAACGAAATTGAGGATATTGCGGAAGAGATAAATTTTTTAGGGAAAGGACCCTGCTCCCTTGGGTTAGCAGAACAATAGGGACCGAGCAGAAAGTTATAAAAATGTTAATAGATACTGGGGCTTCAAAAAGTTATATAAGGCCCTTTAAAGAGCTAAAGGGAATTGCGCCATTAGCTAAACCGTTTTTAGTTAAGTCAGTTCATGGCGAGACTAAAGTAAGTAAAAAGTGTAAAATAAACTTATTCGGTATAAATACTGATTTTGTTTTATTACCAATTCTGAACAATTTTGATGCTATAATCGGGCTTGACCTGCTTACGCAGGTTAATGCCATAGTCGACCTGAAGAAAGGTGAAATTACTCACGACTATGGAAAAGAAAGGTTATTATTTACTAAATGTGAAAACATACATATTTTACAAGTTCAACATGATAATGTACCGCTCGCAGTGAAAACCGAGTTTTTAAAAATGATTAGGAAACGATCAAACGCGTTTGCTGATCCAAACGAGTCTTTACCATATAATACGAACGTAGTCGCAACTATTCGTACAAAACATGAAGAGCCCATTTATTCTAGGTTTTACCCATACCCATTGGGTGTTGCGGATTTCGTGAAAAATGAAATAAAAGAACTTCTACATAATGGCATTATTAGACCTTCCAGATCCCCATACAATAATCCAATTTGGGTCGTAGACAAAAAAGGGTTTGACGAGTTAGGCAACAGGAAGAAACGCTTGGTTGTAGATTTTCGAAAGTTAAATGAAGTTATCATTGACGACAAATATCCAATACCAAATGTAATGTCGATATTGTCTAACATGGGTCAGTCACAATATTTTTCAACGATTGATTTAAAATCGGGTTTCCACCAAATCGAACTTGCAGAACGAGATAGGGAGAAAACGGCTTTTTCTGTAAGCAACGGAAAATATGAATTTTGCAGACTACCGTTCGGCCTAAAAAACGCTCCTAGCATATTCCAGAGGGCTATAGACGATGTGCTAAGGGAGCAAATAGGTAAAATCTGCTATGTTTACGTAGACGATGTTATAATATTTTCAAAAACGAAAGAACAACACATTGAAAACGTGAACTGGGTTCTAAAAAGCTTATATGGTGCTAACATGAGGGTATCAGTAGAAAAGTCCCAATTTTTTAAAAATGAAATCGAATATCTGGGGTTTGTTGTATCAAGGGGAGGCATTAAAACATGCCCAGACAAGGTACATACAATGCTAAACTTCCCGGTCCCCGAAAATTTATACAGCTTAAGATCATTCTTAGGACTGGCAAGCTATTATAGGTGCTTCATTAAAGACTTTGCCAGCATAGCCAAACCTCTGACCGACATCCTCAAAGGTGAAAACGGAAAAATCAGTGCTAATCAGTCAAAAAAAAGTAAAAATAACATTAAACTCTTTACAGTTCCAAGCTTTTGATAAATTGAAACGTATTTTGATATCTGAAGATGTAATGCTAGCTTACCCTGATTTTAAAAAACCTTTTGACTTAACAAAAGATGCTTCCAACCATGGCCTAGGAGCTGTTTTATCTCAGGAAGGAAGACCAATTACTATGATATCTAGAACTTTGAAGGGTAATGAACTTAATTTTGCAACAAACGAAAGGGAACTTCTAGCTATTGTATGGGCATTAAAAAACCTTAGAAATTACCTGTATGGTGTAAGCCACTTAAACATTTTTACCGACCACCAACCATTAACGTTTGCAGTTTCAGATAGAAATCCAAATGCGAAACTAAAGCGTTGGAAGGCGTTTGTCGATGAGCACAATGCGAAACTGCATTATAAACCAGGAAAAGAAAATAATGTTGCTGATGCTTTGTCGCGACAACAGGTTAACATGTTGGAACAAAACTCAAATTCCTACTGTGCAACTATGCATAGCGAACAGTCATTGAGTTATACCATTCCGACGGTTGAAAAACCTGTAAATTGCTTCAAAAATCAGATTATTATTGAAGAGTCTGACAATCCATCTATACGGACTTTCATTATATTTGGAAACAGAACAAGACATGTAATTCAATTTCGTGAAAAAAACACTCTCTTAGGTACTATTCAAGACCTTGTCAATACCAACGTAGTGAACGCAATTCATAGCAGCTTGCCTATTCTAGCCTACATCCAACATGATATAGTAAAATTATTCCAAAATACCAAGCTTAAATATGCCAGGAAATTTGTGACCGATATTTTTGACCCAAATGACCAACTTGAAATCATAGTAACAGAACATAACCGGGCTCACCGCGCCGCACAGGAAAACGTAAAACAAATTTTGAATGATTACTTTTTTCCAAAACTGGAAAAGCGAGCAAAAGAAGCGGTCGGGAACTGCAAAATCTGTTCAAGATCGAAATATAATAGACGTCATCAAAAGCATATAATAGCAAAAACACCAATCCCAGCAATTTTAGGAGAAATCCTTCACGTTGATATTTTTTCCACAGATTCAAAATATTTTCTAACTTGTTTGGACAAGTTCTCCAAATTTGCGGTTGTGCAAACTATGCCATCCAGAGCAATTGTTGACATTAAGCCCCAACTCATACAACTTTTGAACATATTTCCTAACGCTAAGGTTCTTTATTGCGATAATGAGAAGTCTTTAAATTCGAATACCGTCAGATACCTTCTTGCCAACAGTTTCGGTATTGAAGTTGCTAATGCTCCACCTCTCCACAGCACATCTAATGGGCAAGTGGAGCGGTTGCACAGTACATTGATAGAGATTGCCAGATGCATGAAATTGGAAAGGGCTATTGACGACACACAGGATTTAATTTTATTGTCGACCATCGAATACAATAAAACAATTCATTCGGTAACTAACAAAAGGCCAATAGACATATTTCAACCTACGGCCGACGACACAAATATAAGCAAGGAAGTATCGGCACGTTTAAGACACGCACAGCAAATAGATCTAGAAACCCACAACAAGGGTAGGGTAGAACGCTCATTTAAAGCGGGCGACAAAGTTATGGTAAAGAGAAATACCAGACTTGGCAACAAATTAACCCCCCTTTACGAAGAACAGACAATAGAAAAAGATTTGGGAACTACGGTTCTTATTAAAGGGAGGGTGGTCCATAAAGACAATTTTAAATAGGTCTGAATTGTATCCGAATTACAATCATATTTGATTTAACATAAATGTAAACATAGTCGAGAAAAACTCATTCTAATGACGAATAAATTAGTTTTTTTGTTATTTGAATTATAGATATGTAAAGGAAAGAACACAAACATTTCAAAAGCTCACGCGTATACAAAATAATTTTTGAAAATTTTAATTAGTAAACTGTGGGTTTTCGAAAAATTCAATAAAAAAAAAATATTTAAAAATAAATTATCTATCAAAGCATTTATTGAAAAACAACTTGTTCAGGAATAAATTCATTTTTAACAATTTTGTTACAACAAAATTTCATTCGAATTATTATCAAAATCAAAACGTATTGGAATAATGCCCAACTATAAATTTAAGAAAATAAGTAAAATGATGCTTCATAATTTGAGTTAATCCGGCATGAGTCCGTAGCAAAGATTTCGAATGACCGTAAACTGAGCATTTCACGAAGTTTAACTTTTATAAATACATATAAGATTTTGTACTCAACAATTCAGTTTTGAAAGATATATGTATGTAACGTAAGCAATATTTATGTATGTAATCTAGTATGTAAGAAAAATAGTACGAAACCTTTACCGCTTACTGCTAAGGAAACATCTAAAGGTAATATGGCACGAGTTTGCCAATCAAAAACATTATGCAGGAAATTCCTTCTTACCGCCACCATTGGTTGACTACTATGCATTAAATCTTCTAACCGAACTGAGCTGCTCCTCTTTCTCTCCGAGGAGGGATTTCAAGCACAATTTAATGATGTGGTATAAAGTACATTAATTGTGAAGATATACCAAAATGCAAGAAATCCCGGACCGAGGACGTTCCTAATTTAGAAGGGGAGGAGTTAAGTCACAATGACCACCCATGTAGTTCGATCTGCTTTCTGATGCACTCTATAGCATCACGAGTACAATACATAACGTCATCACCTTGACTTGCAGTGTAGGAGTAGGTGATGCACTCTTTAACATCACGAGTAGAACACTTCGCGACATCAACATCACTTGCAATGTAAGAATAAGTGATGCACAGTTTGACGTCACGAGTACAACACTGCGTCATCATCATCACTTGCAATGTAAGATTAAGTGATGCACAATTTAACATCACTAGTACAATACTTAACGGCATAGCCATCTCTTGCAATGTAAGAATGGGTTATTGCTGGGAGAGCTATTTGTTTGTATGATAACGGCTATTTCTTATTGGAATTCTTTCTCATTATGATAATAATGTTCACCGAATAGAGTATAATGTTTGCGGTGAACAACGTTGACTTCTGGGAGAGTATAATGCATGGTAGAATAGAGTAAGCTAGCGGTAACCTCAGTATTTTTGTATAATGTTTGTTTCATAGCGAAAACCAGTTTCTTGTTACAGCAGAGAGCAAGTAAGCGGTAGGCCAATTCTTATTGGAATTCTCTCTGATCAGATTTCGGTTGCAATTTGTATGCGAAGGTCGTGCGCTACGATATATGTAGTATTAGTATCAGTAGACCCTGTTTGAATTAATAAATAAAACTATTTAAAAAATTAAATAAAATATTTTAACTTATATGTAATACCACGAACAGTATTCCTTCCAAGATTCCAAGGGCTTTTGATTTCGCCCTGCAAAACTTTTTCATTTTCTTCTACTTAATATGGTAGGTGTCACACCCATTTTACCAAGTTTTTTTCTCAAAGTTATATTTTGCGTCAATAGACCAATACAATTACCATGTTTCATCCCTTTTTTCGTATTTGGTATATAATTATGGCATTTTTTTCATTTTTCGTAATTTTCGATATCGAAAAAGTGGGCGTGGTCATAGTCGGATTTCGGCCATTTTTTGCACCAATAAAAAGTGAGTTCAGATAAGTACGTGAACTGAGTTTAGTAAAGATTTTTGCTCAAGTTATTGTGTTAAAGGCCGAGCGGAAGGACAGACGGTCGACTGTGTATAAAAACTGGGCGCGGCTTCAACCGATTTCGCCCTTTTCCACAGAAAACAGTTATCGTCGTAGAATCTAAGCCTCTATCAAATTTCACAAGGATTGGTAAATTTTTGTTCGACTTATGGCATTAAAAGTATCCTAGACAAATTAAATGAAAAAGGGCGGAGCCACACCCATTTTGAAATTTTCTTCTATTTTTGTATTTTGTTGCACCATATAATTACTGGAGTTGAATGTTGGCATAATTTACTTATATACTGTAAAGATATTAACTTTTCTTTTAAAATTTGAATTGAAAAAAATTTTTTTTTTAAAAAGTGGGCGTGGTCGTTCTCCGATTTTTCTAATTTTTAGTAAGCAGACATATAGTAATAAGAGTAACGTTCCTGCCAAATTTCATCATGATATCTTCAACGACTGCCAAATAACAGCTTGCAAAACTTCTAAATTACCTTCTTTTAAAAGTGGGCGGTGCCACGCCCATTGTCCAAAATTTTACAATTTTTCTATTATGCGTCATAAGTTCAACTAACTTACCAAGTTTCATCGCTTAATCCGTATTTGGTAATGAATTATCGCACTTTTTCGATTTTTCGAAATTTTCGATATCGAAAAAGTGGGCGTGGTTATTGTCCGATATCGTTCATTTTAAATAGCGATCTGAGATGAGTGCCCAGGAACCTACATACCAAATTTCATCAAGATACCTCAAAATTTACTGAAGTTATCGTGTTAACGGACAGACGGACGGACGGACGGACGGATGGACATGGCTCAATCGAATTTTTTTTTTTTTCTGATGATTTTGATATATGGAAGTCTATATCTATCTCGATTCCTTTATACCTGTACAACCAACCGTTATCCAATCAAAGTTAATATACTCTGTGAAAAAATCATACCCTCATAACTTGTTTGTTAGAAGGTGGTTTACACCCACTTAAGGAAGGAGAAAAATAGCCTAAAAATAAATTTTTTCACGCAATATTCTTTATGACATGTCTAATTACTTTCAATGCACGACAATGAATGAAATATAGTCGTCGTTAAGTAACAACAAAAATAATATTCTGCTATGGTACTCAGTGAGAACTAACGGTAAACTGTCGCAAATAATTATATGAAAATAAGTTCGTATGCAAAGAACGCGAAGATATGTGAAAATTTCGCTGTTATTTTTTAAATTGGTTTTTTTCTGGATTAAAAATTAATGTTAATGAAAACTAATACAGAGCAACATTTATCATCAGATATATCCCTAGAATATTTGTGAATAAAGTTTTTCTATAAAATAAATATTACTGAAGTTAAGAACAATTAAAGCTAGCCATAGTGAGGAAAATAGCATTTTTAGCAAACTATGTGAGCACAGGCACGCCCAATAATTATGCAAACTACCTAAAATTTTTTATACTCAGTTGAGCAGAGCTCACAGAGTATATTAACTTTGATTGGATAACGGTTGGTTGTACAGGTATAAAGGAATCGAGATAGATATAAACTTCTATATATCAAAATCATCAATATCGAAAAAAAATTCGATTGAGCCATGTACGTCCGTCCGTCTGTCCGTTAATACGATAACTTGGGTAAATTTTGAGGTATCTTGATGAAATTTGGTATGTGGGTTCCTGGGCACTCGTCTCAGATCGCTATTTAAAATGAACGATATCGGACAATAACCACGCCCACTTTTTCGATATCGAATATTTCGAAAAATCGAGAAAGTGCGATAATTCATTACCAAATATGGATTAAGCGATGAAACTTGGTAGGTTAGTTTAACTTATGACGCAGAATAGAAAAATAGTAAAATTTTGGACAATGGGCGTGGCACCGCCCACTTTTAAAAGAAGGTAATTTAGAAGTTTTGCAAGCTGTAATTTGGCAGTCGTTGAAGATATCATGATGAAATTTGGCAGGAACGTTACTCTTATTACTATATGTCTGCTTAATAAAAATTTGCAAAATCAGAGAACGACCACGCCCACTTTTTAAAATTTTTTTTTAAATTCAAATTTTAAAAGAAAAGTTAATATCTTTACAGTATATAAGTGAATTATGTCAACATTCAACCCCAGTAATGACATGGTGCAACAAAATACAAAAATAAAAGAAAATTTCAAAATGGGCGTGGCTCCGCCCTTTTTCATTTAATTTGTCTAGGATACTTTTAATGCCATAAGTCGAACAAAAATTTACCAATCCTTGTGAAATTTGGTAGAGGCTTAGATTCTAGGACGATTACTGTTTTCTGTGAAAAAGGGTGAAATCGGTTGAAGCCACGCCCAGTTTTTATACACAGTCGACCGTCTGTCCTTCCGCTCGGCCGTTAACACGATAACTTGAGCAAAAATCGATATATCTTTACTGAACTCAGTTCACGTACTTATCTGAACTCACTTTGTATTGGTGTAAAAAATGGCCGAAATCCGACTATGACCACGCCCACTTTTTCGATATCGAAAATTACGAAAAATGAAAAAAATGCCATAATTATATACCAAATACGAAAAAAGGGATGAAACATGGTAACTGGATTGGTCTATTGACGCAAAATATAACTTTAGAAAGAACTTTGTAAAATGGGTGTGACACCTACCATATTAAGTAGAAGAAAATGAAAAAGTTTTGCAGGGTGAAATCAAAAGCCCTTGGAATCTTGGAAGGAATACTGTTCGTGGTATTACATATATAAATAAATTAGCGGTACCCGACAGATGATGTTCTGGATCACCCTGGTCCACATTTTGGTCGATATCTCAAAAACGCCTTCACATATACAACTAAGGGCCACTCTCTTTTAAAACCCTCATTAATACCTTTAATTTGATACCCATATCGTACAAACACATTCTAGAGTCACCCCTGGTCAACGTTTATGGCGATATCTCGAAAAGGCGTCCACATATAGAACTAAGGCCCACTCCTTTTTAAAATACTCATTAACACCTTTCATTTGATACCCATATCGTACAAAAAAATTCTAGAGTCACCCCTGGCCCACCTTTATGGCGATATATCGAAAAGGCGTCCACCTATAGAACTAAGGCCCACGCCCTTTTAAAATACTCGTTAACACCTTTCATTTGATACCCATATAGTACAAGCAAATTCTAGAGTCACCCCTGGTCCACGTTTATGGCGATATCTCGAAAAGGCATCCACTTATAGAACTAAGGCCCACGCCCTTTTAAAATACTCATTAACACCTTTCATTTGATACCCATATAGTACAAACAAATTCTAGAGTCACCCCTGGTCCACGTTTATGGCGATATCTCGAAAAGGCGTCAACATATAGAACTAAGGCCCACTCCTTTTTAAAATACTCATTAACACCTTTCATTTGATACCCATATCGTACAAACAAATTCTAGAGTCACCCCTGGTCCACCTTTATGGCGATCTTTCGAAAAGGCGTCCACCTATAGAACTAAGGCCCACGCCGTTTTAAAATCTCATTAACACCTTTCATTTGATACCCATATCGTACAAACAAATTCTAGAGTCACCCCTGGTCCACCTTTATGGCGATCTTTCGAAAAGGCGTCCACCTATAGAAATAAGGCCCACGCCCTTTTAAAATACTCATTAACACCTTTCATTTGATACCCATATCATACAAACAAATTCTAGAGTCACCCCTGGTCCACCTTTATGGCGATATCTCGAAAAGGCGTCCACTTATAGAACTAAGGCCCACTCCTTTTTAAAATACTCATTAACACCTTTCATTTGATACCCATATCGTACGAACAAATTCTAGAGTCACCCCTGGTCCACCTTTATGGCGATCTTTCGAAAAGGCGTCCACCTATAGAAATAAGGCCCACGCCCTTTTAAAATACTCATTAACACCTTTCATTTGATACCCATATTGTACAAACGCATTCTAGAGTCACCCCTGGTCGACTTTTATAAAGATATTCCGAAAAGGCGTCCACCTATAGAACTAAGGCCCACTCCCTTTTAAAACACTTATTAACACCTTTCGTTTGATACCCATATTGTACACACGCATTCTAGAGTCAACCCTGGTCCACTTTTATAACGATATTCCGAAAAAGCGTCCACCTATAGAACTAAGGCCCACTCGCTTTCAAAATACTCATTAACACCTTTCATTTGATACCCACATAGTACAAACAAATTCTAGAGTCACCCCTGGTCCACCTTTATGGCGATATCTCGAAAAGACGTCCACATATAGAACTAAGGCCCACGCCCTCTTAAAATACTCATTAACACCTTTCATTTGATACTCATATCGTACAAACAAATTCTAGAGTCACCCCCGGTCCATCTTTATGGCGATATCTCGAAACGGCGTCCATCTATAGAACTTAGGCCCACGCCCTTTTAAAATACTCATTAATACCTTTCATTTGATACCCATATCGTACAAAATAAATTCTAGAGTCACCCCTGGTCCACCTTTATGGCGATATCTCGAAAAGGCGTCCACCTATAGAACTTAGGCCCACTCCCTTTTAAAATTATCATTAACACATTTCATTTGATACCCATATCGTACAAACAAATTCTAGAGTCAGGCCTGGTCCACCTTTATGGCGATATCCCTAAATGGCGTCCATCTATAGAACTATGGCCCACTTCCTCTTAAAATACTCTTTAATACCTTCCATTTGATACACATGTCATACAAACACATTCCAGGGTTACCCTAGGGTCTTTTTACAACATGGTGATTTTCCCTTACTTTGTCTCCACAGCTCTCAACTGAGTATGTAATGTTCGGTTACAACCGAACTTAGCCTTCCTTACTTGTTCATATATAATTTTTTTCTAATTTGGAATAAATCTAAGGGGTTTGTCATGTGAAAATACAAAAAAAAATTGTCCATATAAGTTGCGGTCACACTAATATACATATTCACACACGCGTTAGTACATGCTTTAGCGAAAATAAGGGTACCGCACCGTTTATTAAACCACATTGGCGTTGGTTTCAAGAACTTTATTTCAACTTTTTCTTTAAAAATTTTCACCATATTGTTATATTGTAATTATATTTATATTTGTGTACGCATATTTGATATAAAATGTTTCCATTTTCTTTCAATTTAATAGGGTTTTCTTTTCTGGCAAAAGTGTTACGCTTTTTGTACGCCGGGCAAGGATTGTAAGTATATTTTGCTCTATAGTAAAAATAAGGTAACGCCTTTACGGGGTATAACGTTCTTTTGTGAAAATTGTTGCCTGCTCGCAACGCAAAAGCGTTAAACATTTGCCCCGCATAAAATGGTGGTGTGGCAGTGCAACTCTGCTAAAGCAGCTGATCGTGACAATTTATTTTTGTAGCTTCACAAATTTTTAGCGAAAAAAATTTAACAATTTTTGTTGTTATATCGGCCTACTGATTTTAAGATCGCGGGTTCGAATCGAGCTCAAGGCCTAACAATAATTTTTTATCATTATTATTGTTATGATAAATTTTTTCTTAATTGAAAAAATTTTTAAATTAGAATAGAAGAAAGAAAAAATTTAGACAACTGCCAAAGCTCGTTGTATAGATCCATTTCGGGAACTGCTAAATTCCTTCATCGGCAACGTTTAGGCGCCGCTGCTATAACCATTCAGCCATCACAGCGGTTTTTTGTTTGTCTTCATTAATCCTACTTCTATTCTGGTTCGTGCCAATTGATATTCACAACACTGCGACATCTGTTGCAGAATGGCTGTGAATATTGGACTTGTTTGTTGGCAATGCTGCCATAGTGTCATATTTTATTGACACTTTTTTCCCCGTGCTCTGGGATGTATTAACAATTTTTGTTGTTATATCGGCCTACTGATTTTAAGATCGCGGGTTCGAATCGAGCTCAAGGCCTAACAATAATTTTGTATCATTATTATTGTTATGATAAATTTTTTCTTAATTGAAAAAATTTTTAAATTAGAATAGAAGAAAGAAAAAATTTAGACAACTGCCAAAGCTCGTTGTATAGATCCATTTCGGGAACTGCTAAATTCCTTCATCGGCAACGTTTAGGCGCCGCTGCTATAACCATTCAGCCATCACAGCGGTTTTTTGTTTGTCTTCATTAATCCTACTTCTATTCTGGTTCGTGCCAATTGATATTCACAACACTGCGACATCTGTTGCAGAATGGCTGTGAATATTGGACTTGTTTGTTGGCAATGCTGCCATAGTGTCATATTTTATTGACACTTTTTTCCCCGTGCTCTGGGATGTATTAACAATTTTTGTTGTTATATCGGCCTACTGATTTTAAGATCGCGGGTTCGAATCGAGCTCAAGGCCTAACAATAATTTTTTATCATTATTATTGTTATGATAAATTTTTTCTTAATTGAAAAAATTTTTAAATTAGAATAGAAGAAAGAAAAAATTTAGACAACTGCCAAAGCTCGTTGTATAGATCCATTTCGGGAACTGCTAAATTCCTTCATCGGCAACGTTTAGGCGCCGCTGCTATAACCATTCAGCCATCACAGCGGTTTTTTGTTTGTCTTCATTAATCCTACTTCTATTCTGGTTCGTGCCAATTGATATTCACAACACTGCGACATCTGTTGCAGAATGGCTGTGAATATTGGACTTGTTTGTTGGCAATGCTGCCATAGTGTCATATTTTATTGACACTTTTTTCCCCGTGCTCTGGGATGTATTAACAATTTTTGTTGTTATATCGGCCTACTGATTTTAAGATCGCGGGTTCGAATCGAGCTCAAGGCCTAACAATAATTTTGTATCATTATTATTGTTATGATAAATTTTTTCTTAATTGAAAAAATTTTTAAATTAGAATAGAAGAAAGAAAAAATTTAGACAACTGCCAAAGCTCGTTGTATAGATCCATTTCGGGAACTGCTAAATTCCTTCATCGGCAACGTTTAGGCGCCGCTGCTATAACCATTCAGCCATCACAGCGGTTTTTTGTTTGTCTTCATTAATCCTACTTCTATTCTGGTTCGTGCCAATTGATATTCACAACACTGCGACATCTGTTGCAGAATGGCTGTGAATATTGGACTTGTTTGTTGGCAATGCTGCCATAGTGTCATATTTTATTGACACTTTTTTCCCCGTGCTCTGGGATGTATTAACAATTTTTGTTGTTATATCGGCCTACTGATTTTAAGATCGCGGGTTCGAATCGAGCTCAAGGCCTAACAATAATTTTTTATCATTATTATTATCAATCCACATTTTGTCCGATACCTCGAAAACGCTTTCATATATACAAATAAGGGCCACTCCCTTTTCAAATACTTCTTAGCACTTTTCGTTTGATACGCATATCGTAGAAACACATTCCAGAGTTACCCTAGGTTCATTTTCCTACATGATTTTCCCTTACTTGACAAAGGATGAAGGAAAATCGTTCCAAAAACATCACCCTTGGTTTACAATTTGGTCGATATTTTCCAGGAATGTGATATGGAATTAAAATCCACTTATAAACCATCTACGAAACCCTATGAAACCAACGCAGCTAAGCTCTCAGCTGAGTATGTAATGTTCTGTTACACCCGAACTTAGCCTTCCTTACTTGTTTTTTATGACATTTTCCGTTAAAATAAGATTGAAGTTAGCGAAATCAATCGGCAAAAGGTTGGCGAAATAAGTTGAACATTTTACATAACTAGTAGCTAATTAAGTGCAAATTAATGCGGGGAAAAAATGTATTGCATTACAAATTTTCTTTTATCACATTTTCCGCTAAAATAAGACTGAAGTTAGCGGAACCAATTAGCGAAAGGTTGAAGGAATATGTTGTAAATTTGATATAATTAGGAGCTAATTAAGTGCAAATAAAGTGGGGACAATTTAGCCTCTGATGTAACTTGAGTTACCATGCCAATAAGTATGTTCCAAGACGCCGTCCGTGGAATTTATTGATTTAGACCTACGTATATGGTATAAACATACATACGCTATTGCTACTAAAATAAAATTTATTATTAATTACATAATAACATTAGACCAATAAAGCAATTTAAAGCGATTGAGAAGTATATATTATTTTTAATTGTTTAAAGTAATTGTTAAAAATATTTACAACATTTTAAAAATATAATTTTATTTGCCTTCAAATATTATAATTTATTAAATTTTAATGAGCTCGAGGCAGTTTAAAAAATTGAAACACAGTTTAGTGTTTCAATTTTTTAAACTGCCTCGAGCTCATTAAAATTTAATAAATTAAAATATTTACAACTAAATTTACTTATTGCAGTAGAAAATGAAATTTAGAAGACTGAATCATCACCTTTGACTACTCCAAATATGAGCAAAATCGGTTCAACCAATCGCGAGGGAATAAATAAAATCCGAAGGCCTTCGAAAAATTTCAAATCCTAATAGCTTCGCAAATGGTCGCCCATCGAAAAAATGTTTGCACAGTTGGCAGATTTTGTCTCCAATAGCTATGAGAAATATATCTATTTAAACAATTGCTACGATTTTATTTTATTTGCCTGCGATATGTCCGAATGGTTTAGAGGAAAATGTCATACAAACATTTGTAATAAAATGAATTTTTTCCCCGCAATTAATTGCAGTAAACTAGCTACTAATTATGTAAATTTTCAACTTATGCCGCCATCCTTTTGCTGATTGGTTCCGCTAACTTCAGTCTTATTTTAGCGGAAAATATCATAAAAAAATATTGTAATGCAATACATTTTTTTTCCCGCAGTTAATTTCCAATTAATTAGCTACCAATTATTGCTATGATTTCATTTTTTTTTGCCTGCGATAGGTCCGATTGGTTTCGCTAACTTCAGTCTTATTTTAGCGGAAAATGTCATGAAAAAATTTGTAATAAAATAAATTTTTTCCCCGCATCAATTTGCATTTAATTAGCTGCTAATTCTGTAAAATTTTCAACTTATTCCGCCAACCTTTCGCCGATTGTTTTCGCTACCTTCAGTCTTATTTAAGATTAAAATGTCATAAAAAAAATTTTAATGCAGTAAATTTTCCCGCATTAATTTGCACTTTATTAGCTACTAATTATTGCTACGATTTCATTTTTTTGCCTGCGATAAGTCCGATTGGTTTCGTTAACTTCAGTCTTATTTTAGCGGAAAATGTCATAAAAAAATTTTGTAATGCAATAAATTTTTCGCCGCACTTAATTCGCACTTAATTAGCTACTAATTATGTAAAATTTTCAAATTATTCCGCCAAACTTTTGCCGATTGGTTCCGCTAACTTCAGTCTTATTTTAGCGGAAAATGTCATAAAAAAATGTGTAATGCAATAAATTTTTTTTCACGCAATTAAGTTGCAATTAGTTAGCCACTAATTATTGCTGCGATTTCATTTTTTTGCCTGTGATAAGTCCGATTGCTTTCGCTAGCTTCAGTCTTAGTTTAGCCGAAAATCTCATAAAATAAAATTTGTGATGCAATAAATTTTTTTCGCACATAATTTGCGCTTAATTAGCTCCTAATTATTTCAAATTTTTACCTTATTCCGCCAACTTTTGCCGATTGGTTCAGCTATCTTCAGACTTATTTTCTCGGAAAATGTTTTTAAAATTAAATTTGTAATGAACCCAATTTTTTTCCAAGTAACCAGTTTGCACTTAATAAGCACTAATTATTGCTACGATTTAATTTTTTTCCTGCGATAGGTCCGATTATTTTCGCTGACTTCAGTCTTATTTTAGCGGAAAATATCATAAAAAAAATTTGTAATGCAATAAAGTGTTTTCGTGGATTAATTTGCACTTAATTAGCTGCTAATTATGTGTAATTTTCAACATATTCCGCTAACCTTTTGCCGATTTTTTCCGCTAACTTCAGTCTTATTTTAGCGGAAAATGTCATATAAAAAAATATGTAATACAATAAATTTTTTACCCGCAATTAATTTGCACTTAGTTAGCTACTAATTATGTAAAATTTTCAACTTATTTATTTATTTATTTATTTAAGTCTACAGTTGCGGCCACCGTGGAGTGATGGTAGCGTGCTCCGCCTATCATACCGTATGCCCTGGGTTCGCACCCCGGGCAAAGCAACATCAAAATTTTAGAAATAAGGTTTATCAATTAGAAGAAAATTTTTCTAAGCGGGGTCGCCCCTCGACAGTGTTTGGCAAGCGCTCCGGGTGTATTTCTGCCATGAAAAGCTCTCAGTGAAAACTCATCTGCCTTGCAGATGCCGTTCGGAGTCGGCATAAAACATGTAGGTCCCGTCCGGCCAATTTGTAGGGAAAATCAAGAGGAGCACGACGCAAATTGGAAGAGAAGCTCGGCCTAAGATCTCTTCGGAGGTTATCGCGCCTTACATTTATTTTTTTTTTTTAAGTCTACAGTACCAAATACCTTACAGACTAGAACAATATATTTAGATAAATCCCAAACAGAGAAGTAAATATTATGTAGAATAATACAAAACACAAGTTTTTTACTAACAAAT